>NC_067399.1:604824991-607224991 GCF_016432865.1 Antechinus flavipes | reverse complement strand
TGATTCCTTTTCAGCTGTGGAAAAAAATTTAGCCAACCAGACCTTCAGTCTGAATGATGACAATCAAACAGTTCATTTCCTCCCCTGAATTGCCTGAGTTGGCTGCAGTTTTTGATAACACACAGGCAAACGATGGTAAATGCTTTTGCTTGTTGGGCAACATAATGTAGTTTTTAAAAGAAGCTCTGAAAAGAACAGAAAAAAAGGATTCTTTCTTCTTTGTGACTCCCATTAAAATTATGACTTAATAGTATTTTTAAATTTTATTTTTATAAGAAAATACAATCAGTTTTTCAAAGAACATAGGTGAAACTATGCATAAGTGACTGCATGAATACTGTAAGAGATGAATTCTTAATTAACCTCATTCTTGTGCTGAATCAGTTGAAAAGCACCAGATATTGACTGGGAGAGTAATCTAAGGATCTAATCAAACATCAATCAACAACGATTGTGGAGAGCCTACTTTGCCCAGTATCTGTTTTCAGTTCTGCCTTTTCCTATGCCTCTGTTTAGATTGCCTCTTATTTTCATCAGGTCCATCTTATACAACAATCAGTCATGGCTGTCCAAACCCACAGCTGGGTGAAAAATAGATGCTGATAGTAGATACCATTGCTGTTTTAAACTTCCTTATGTGAAATAAACTATCATTAGCTGACATTTCCTGCCTCCCCCTGCCCTGCTTCATGATGGCTATTGCGGCTACTCAGGTTATTCCCTCCAACTTTGGATCCCATCCCCTTGCTCCTAGTGTTCATGACTTTTTCCTTAGGACTGGTCGTTTCTGAAAACTCTTGGCTTTGACTTTAACCCAGCCTAACTTCTGGTGATTAACTTAAAGCTTATGTTTCTCCTCATTCCTAGTCATGTTTTCCCTCTGTAAATCTATCAAATGTTGCTATAACCTTTTAATCTCTGATAAATGTAAGTCCCCATTCTCTCTCTCTCATCAAGTAGAATGACCCAACAGGGACCTGTTTTATCCAGTAATCTCGTGGACTTCAACACTGGGTATCATTTCACCAAATCTGACAGCCCTTTTCAGTAGTAAGATTGACCAGAAATAGCAAAGTAGCTATCCCACAATGCAACTACATGGGCAATAATGGTACAGTCTGACACTATGGCTTCCCTTGAAGCCAAGAAACTTTATTAACAAATTCCCTTGTTGGCAATAACTTCTCATTCACCATCTAATATATTCTGGTTTCAATGTTTCATTAAGTATTTTTATTTTACCATGAACCCCTCCCATAATGTCATTTGTAACATAGCTCATATTATTACTAATAATAAGCATTTATTTAAATTATTTAAATTTTAATATTAAGGTTTTCGACATACAATTGTCTTATGTTATACTCACCACAATCCTGCAAAGGAGTAGATGTTATTATAACACCCCACTTAATGGATGAGGAAACAGAATCAGACAAAGGTTAAGTAATTTGCCCAAAAATTAATTAACTTCTCCCTGCCCCAGGAATAGAGTGTCTGTATAGTTGAATTTGAACTCAGGTCTTCCTGATTCCAGGTACAAATTCTATCTTCTGTATCTCTAATTTATACAGTGGAATTTAAGAGAAAGTCCATCACTTAGGAAATGGATGGAAAATTACACTTTTTAGTGTAAGAAATGATGTTTTTGATTTTTTTCAAAGAAAAACTTTTTTTCTTTTTCTCTTCAGAGAAACCTGGAAAGACTTGAAAAAGCTAATATATAGTGAAGTGAGCAAACATCAGGAGACTAATTTTATTATATCAACAATATTATAAAAATGAGCAGTTTGGAAAAACTTAAGAACTAATCAATTCAATGATTAACCACAATCAGAGGACTTCAGTCCTTTGAAGACTCCTCCTGACAGAAGGGTGACCAACTATATATATACATCTATTTTGATTGATCTAACCATTCTGGAGAGCAATTTGGAACTACACCCAAAGGAATATCAAATTGTGCATACCCTTTGATCTCTACTGGGTCTATATTCCAAAAAGATAGTAAAAAAGGAAAAAGGACCCACATATGCAAAAATGTTTGTAGTAGCAAGGAACTGGAAACTGAGTGAATGCCCATCAGTTGGGAATTGGTTGAGTTATGGTATATGTTTGTTATAGAATACTATTGTTCTACTAAAAATAATCAGCAGGAGAATTTCAGAAAAGTTTGAAGAGACTTGTATGAGCTGATGTTAAGTGAAGTGCATAGATCCAGGAAAACATGATGCACAGAAACAAGATTATGTGATAATTCTAATAGACGTGACTCTTTTCAACAATAAGATGATTCAGGCAAATTCCAATAGATTTGTGATGGAGAAAGCCATCTGCATTGAGAAAGAGGATGAGAGGGACTGAATGTGAATTATGACATAGTACTTGCATCTTTTTGTTGTTGTTTGCTTGGTTTTTTTTTCCTTTTTGGTTTGATTTTTCTGATGCAACATAGTGTGGAAATACATATAGAAAAAAACACACATGTTTAACATATATTGGATTACTCGCTGTCTAGGGGAGGTGGGAGGGGAAGGAAGGGAAGGAAATTTGGAACACAATGTTTTGCAAGGATGGATGTTGAAAAATATAATTGCATTTATTTTTAAAATAAAATGCTATTGTTGAGAGAGATAAAAAAGAGAGAGAGAAAGGGGGGGGAAGGGATGGAGGGAAAGAAAGGGAGAGAGGGAAAGAGAGGGAGGAAGAAAGAGGGAGGGAGGGAGGGAAAAAAAGAGAAAGAGAGGGAGGGAGGGAAGGAGAGAGAGAGAGAAAGAGAGAGAGAGAAGAGAGAGAGAGAGAGAGAGAGAGAGAGAGAGAGAGAGAGAGAAGGAGAGAGAGAGAGAGAGAGAGAGAGAGAGAGAGAGATCCATTTTGAGACAAAGCCAATAAAGAAATTTCTTTTTCTTGACCATATTTGTAAAAAGAATTTTGTTTTCCTTTTTCCCCCATGGTGGGGAGGGCTGGTGGTATAGTAATTAATAAATAAATAAACAAACAAACAGATAGATAGATAGATAGATAGATAAATGCTAGATAACTGCCTCCTATAATGCTTTATTTAATTTCATTTTCATGAAATCAATTAATGACATCAAGAGAAGTATATGTGCATGTAAGTACATGTGCCCATTATCAAAGATTACTTTTTGGGAACATCAAAAAAGGCATAATTGAGATTTCAATGGATACTCTATTGAGGTACATTTAATATTGAGTTTTAGTGTCTTTGGATCTATGAAAACAAGGGACTCCAATAATAGAAGGGAATTTCTTTGGTGATTCCACAAATCAAGCTCTCATCTCCAAGACCATCTTGCTCTCAGTCTTAACAGCTTCTGATTTGAGATTCTCACAGAATCCACATTCCTCCATGAGTCTGAGATATCTCAGTCTTGTATCTGAGACCTAATAAAGCAGGCAGAATATGTCTGTAACATCAAAGATTTAGTACTGTAAGACTCCAAGAATCCACAATTTTGTCAGAGTGAATAATTCCTCAATTGGTGATTCCTCTTCATCTTAATGGATGGTCTTTGTAAGATGCCATGGTCAAAGTATTGAATCTGTCGTGGTCAATCTGGCCACAAGCCTCCAGAATTTGGCTAGGACTGCCCTTGGCTAACAGACATAAGCAATCAAGTGTCCTGTGCCAGAAGCCTTTCCCGTATTCCTCCTGACAGAGCTTGCAGTCTGCTGACATAGCCTTCAAGAGTCCTGGCTCACCTCTACATTGGACTGAGTGAGGGAATGATTTCATATTACAATTCATGGTACACTATTGGTACTCCCAGGATTCCCACCCACACTGTTCCTGCCTTAGCCATTTTTTTTTATATTCAGTTAATTTACAAGGCATTAGAAGGGCCAGTTACCTTGCATCATCATTTAAAAATAACACTAGCATTTTGTTTTAGGTCTTTTTTTTCTTTTATTCTTCTAAGATAAAATGCAATAGCCTATAGATTCCTTAGAAATACTGTTAAACCAAATTTGATATTTTTGAGAACTTAGATAAAATTATTCAATAGTTATAAAAGCATAGTTATTAAATCTAAATTTCTTTATAGGAATGTATAATTAAAAGTGGAGATATAACAAAATTTCATTAGTGCTTGCATATTTTTATTGATTTGACCAGATAGGATGGTTTTTATTAAAAAGAAAAACTGCTTGATGCCATCTAGTGGCTATTTAGAGATAATTTTTCTCAAAAATCTGACCATATATGGAGAATAAAGGAATAAGCATTGATTAAGCACCTACTATGAGACAGGCACTTGTGTGTGTAAAGTGGTAAGCACTTTACAAATATAATGTCATTTGATCAAGAGACCAGGAATAAGATACAAAGATGACATATCTCTTCTGGTAAAACAGTCCTAATATTCAGCTGAAAATGTAAATACTGGGCAAATAATACCACTTAGTCATTAGTTGTGAGAGTCCCCTCTGCCCAACTGATTTTCCTCAACTGCATTTTATAGTGGGAAGAGAGTTGGCAGTGGAGTTAGGAAGACATGGCTGTGTGCCTGTTGAAAAATTAATTAACTTATCTCTGCCCCAGGAATAGACTGCAGAGCTGTTGACACTATGTTTTGATAGAGGGAGATCCATAAATTAATTACCAGGACTAAATACCTGTGTAACCTAAATAACAGGTTTGTTTGAAAATCAACTGATAATGGTGTGTGTGTGTGTGTGTGTGTGTGTGTGTGTGTGTGTGTGCAAGCATTTTTTTTAAATGTAAATAATTATAGAAATTTAAGGGTTCATAATTCCAACAAAGAGGCAACTTGAAGTAGTTGATGATGATGTCCTTGACTTGGAAACAAAAAGATCTTACTTTAAATTCTACCTGTGAGCTACATTACTTTGGTTGCTTAACTAACCTTTTTGTCTCAGTGCATATTAGTCCTGGAAAATTTGTCTTATTTAACTGAGACAAGTAAAAGTTAAGTGGAATACCCAAGGTCACATTGCCAATAAGGATCTAAAGTTGCATTTTAACTCAGGTCACCCTGACTCCAAGCCCAAAGGTCTATTCATTGCACCATAGAGATATCTCAATTTCCTTAACAATTAAACAAGGCTAGATGGCTTTCAATATCTAGCACTATTGATTAAGGATAAATTTTCAGAACATACTTTCAGGTAGTAGGTGAAGTACCCTGATTATCTTTGAGGCAAATGCCTCACTCTCCAGATATGTTGAGATTTGCTCATTGGCTCACAGATCTTACATATACTTTCACCCCAAAACTTCTTCTCTATTGTCTTTCTCAGACTTCTGTAACTCATGTTTGGATGCCATATTTATATTTTAGGTATTCAAAATTCACACCTAGTACCAACTAGATGTGTCAGATTTAAGGAATTGAACGATCATCTCCCTCCACAGATAGATTGTAGAGAGCTATAATGACTAAGTTCTAGGGAGTTCTGAGAAGACACAAAGTCCTGCAAACTTCAGGGAATATTTCCTTCCTTCCTTCTTTATTACTGGTTTCACAGTAACCTAGAACTCTCACCAAAGGTGTCTCAAGGTGACCCAGCTTAGAAAGAGCATTGATTCTGGAGCTAGATGAGTGAAAATTCAAACTTCTTGTTTTTATGAGGTTGACCAAATCCCTGGGTCATTATGAAGAAAATTATAGCATTTATTAATATGTGCCAGGAACTGTGCTAAGTGCTGTAGAACAACTTTGTAAGCAAGTTGCTATTATTATCTCCATTGTATAATTGAGAAAACTGAGGAAAATAGAAGTTACGTGACTTTTGCAAAATCATACATCCAGTGTTTGAGGCTATATTATAGCTGAGGTCTCCCTGACTCCAGGAACGATCTTCTATCCACCACACCTCTTACTTGCTTCAGTTCCCTCAATTGCTAAATGAGGGGATTTTACTAGATGCCTCCAATGAACCTGATCAAGGATAAAATTTCAGAATCACACTTGCAGTTGATAAGTGAATTACCCTTATATATACATAAGCCTCTCCAAATATGTGTAGCTTTAGTACAACTGACATTTTATATATGTATATTAAGTAATCATTGAAGACAAAAATGGAGTTTCCTGCTCTCAAAAAGCTTACATTCAATAAGAGATACAAACTAACAAAATAGATAAATCTTTAGTTAATTTGATTAGATAAAGGAAAGAAGAAAATCAAATTGTTAGTAACAAAAATGAAAAGGAAGAATTTTCCACCAAATGAAAAGCAAATTAGAATAATAAGTAGGAGTTATTTGCCCAACTATATTTCAATAAATCTGATAATCTAAGTGAAATAGAGGAATACTTACAAAATATAGATTGCCCAGATTAACAGAAGAGGAAATAAATTACTTAAATAGTCCCATTTTAGAAAAAGAAATTGAACAACTCCTTAAAAAATGTGTAAAGAGAAACTATGAAATAAGACAGGAAAATTAGGTGAGGGCTAGATTGTGGAGAGCCAATCAATTGTGCCAAGCTAATCAAGAAGATTCAGAGCAATATGAAAAGATCAAAAGATTTGGAAGAAGAAGGGAAAGGGACCCATATGTGCAAAAATGTTTGTAGCAGCTCTTTTTGTTCTAGCAAAGACGTGGAAAATGAGTAGATGCCCATTAATTGGGTAATGGCTGAATAAATTGTGGTATAGGAAAATAATGGATATTATTGTTCTATACAAAATGATGAACAAACTGATTTTAGAAAGGCTTGAAAAGGCTTAAACAAACTGATGCTGAGTGAAACAAGCAGAACCAGGAATACATTGTACACAGTAACAGCAAGAATGTGTGATGATCAACTGTGAAAAACTTGATTCGTCTCAGTGATTCAGTGATCCAAAGCAATTCCCATAGACTTTGTACAAATAATGCCATTTGCACCCAGGAAAAGATTTAAGGAGATTGAATGTAAAGCAACACATACTGTATTCACTTCTTTTTTCTGTTTTTTCCCCTTTTCCAGGTTTTTTTCCCTTTTGCTCTGATTTTTCTCTCCCAACATGATTTATAAAGCAATATGTATTAAAAAGTAAATAAATTTAAAAAAAAAGATTTGAGAGAAAATGGCCTGAATTTAAAGGTTGACTTGGACAAATTATTAATTTACAAAAAGAAGAGGATAGCTCTTTTCCTTGATGACAAGGACAGAGACAAGAACTGCCCCAAAATCTAGATGGATAGAGAGGTAGAAGGATCTGGCACTGATTGCCTTCTCTCTCCATATGACCATGAACACACAGCTACTCCTGCTTCTTCTATTCCTCTCTGATCATCTTTCCTGTTCTTAAATGAGTTATCATCTATCAGAGGTGGAATGGTTCCAAATATTACTGAACAAAGATACCGTCACCAGATTACTTAAGCATCACTTTGAATACCTGGAAGTTGTTATTCTAATGTCTCTGTTCCCTCTTTCAAAGGCCCTTTGATTGAATTTGTTTCTGTTTCAGTAATTCCTTTATCAGTAGTCTAAAAGAAACATAGTTGAGAAATCTCAGGGATTCCTATCTTGGTAAGAAACCCTGTCGGGTCACATGAAAAATCAATCTGGCATAACAAATAGAACTTATGGACTTTGAGTTCAAATCCAGCTTCAGAAACTTACTATATATTTGACCTTGGACAAGTCATTTATTCTCTGAATATCAATTTTCTCATCTAAAAGTGGTCGTAATAATAGTACCTACTTACCACTTGTTCTGAGGATCAAATGGGATAATATCTATAAAGTACCTTATAAACTTTTATGTTGGACATAATTATACATGTCATTAGTATTATTATTATCAGCCTATGGGATCTTAAGATGGTCCAAGGGAAGTGTCACCAGCCCCTTGATCCAAATTATATTGCAGTCAACAATAGGATTCCCAGGTCCTTGGAACATGACCCTACAACATTTTCTTAGGGGTCTTGTTCTCTGAATCCTATCATAGAGGGGCTTATAAAAGTTGGCAGAAGACCCTGAATCTATCCTGCTGGGTATTAATGGAAGTCATGAGGAAAGAGAGAATGATGGGTGTATATTGTGAAGAGCAAGCCTAAACAAATGGAGCTAATAAGGTTACTGTTATGTCTAGAACAAAGGATTTTTCAGGAAACTAGGATAGGTAAACACAAAAGATGCTTATGATTTAGGTTCAAATAGTTATTTAAGAAGTAGTTAAAAAATGAATTCATCCAAGGGGTAGGACTTTAAATGCAGATAGAAGATGGCACATTTCCAATTCACCAAAATAAAAAAATACAACTGTATATAAGTGGATCCTAGAAGATATAGCACTTTCATAAGAGACAACCATTGCACTCAAGAAGCTTACAATCTAATGAGGGGGGTTATGCACAAAGGTGCCTAAATTATATAATATCCCATAATAGATATATTAGAGAGATTTTACTAATGGAATCAAGAGAATGAACTAACAAAAAGAGAGTCCTACAGAGAGCAGTTTGGAGAAGGGTTACTAAAACAAGAAAAGGGAATAGCTAGGCAACTCTAGAAGATCCTGTCCTGTTTTCCCAGATGCAAAGTTACCAGGTGAGAGGGGGGGAATCCCTCAAACTCTATTTGTTTGTTTTCATAGCTGGAGGGGAGGGAGTTAGGAGGAGTGAGAAGGAATCAGAGGCTTTCAACTACCCAATGCATTAAGAGAAAATAACATTTGTCACTTTCCTCTTCAATCATTTTAGACAATCTGATAGGTGCAAAATAATATCTCAAGGTTTTAAATTTATATTACTTTAATAAATAATGATTTAGAGCATTTTTTTCAAATGACTTAAATTGTTTTGATTTCTTTATCTAAAAACTGCCTGTTCATAGGATTGTGATAGGATACTACTGTGCTATAAGAAATGATGAGCTTGATGATGTTTTTATAAACATGAATAAACTTGCATGAAATGAAATAATGAAGAGCAAAATGAGCAGAACAAAAAATATTTTATATAGTAACAGCAATATTGTTTTATGAACAACTCTGAGTGAATAAAAAAGTTATATAAAACTTTATTATATATTTAAAAGGAATAGCAAGTTGGAGTCTATGCACTTTCATGTGCAATCATCTTTTTATTATACTATGTTATGGAAAGTATGTTTTATCCATAAATTAAAAATAAAATATTTTTAAAAGAAAAAATAAAAAACAGTATAATGGTGAACAATGCAACATATCAGTGGGAGAGTTAGATATAGAAATTAAACTTCCTGAGATAGGGCTAAAGATTTTTTCCCTCATTCTAAGTGGTATAGTGTTAAGCCTGAAGTCAGGAAGCCCTGAGTTCAAGTCTGGCCTCAAACTTTTGTGAAGATCAAATGAGATAAGTCAATGTCTGGCACATAGTAAGCACTTAATAAATGCTTGTTAAAAATATTAATTCTTGCAGGAAGGTGGAGCTCTTGGTTTGAAGTTTCAAGTCAGAGGGGAGAGCTAGATGTACCATCCCCCCATCCCATGTAGAGATGCTTACATTAATAACTCTCATTTTAAAAAAAGAACTGGCAAATAAGAAAGACCCCAACCATAGAAATTTACTGTGGGAGCAGGGAGGAATAGGGTTCATCTTCAAAGCAGGATACTGAAGTAAAAAAAAAGTTTCTATCCTACAGAGTAATGTGATATGGTTCTCTGCCCAAAGAGAATTTATAAGAAAAATCAAAAAAGAATTTAAAAATCAAATAAGAGACAAAGAGGAAAAAAATTTAAAAAAACTAAAAACCATCCAAGAAAAACAAGATTATGGGAAAAAAAAGTTAGCCAAATAGAAAGGGAGATACAGAGTTTCAAAGATGAAAATAAAACAGAATATAAAGAATGAAAAAATAGAACAGAATGTGAAACATCTTATGAGAGAAATGACATATCTGGAGAACAGATCAAAAAGAGAAAATATAAGAATAGCTGGGCTACCTGAAAGTTGTGACCACAAAAAGAACCTTGATATATTAATGCAAGAAACAATCCAAGAAAAGTGTTCTGGAGTGATAGAACATAAGGGAAAAATAGAAATAGAAAAAAATCCACCGATCACCGCCTCAAGGAGACCCTTTGTGGAAAACACATAGGAATATTATTGCCAAATTTTGTAATCCCGAGATCAAAAAGAAAATTTTGCAAGAAACAAGTTAAAAAACAATTTAAATATTCTGGAGCCACAACTAGAATTATACAGGACTTACCAGCAGCCACGATAAAAGATTGCATATCCTGAAATCATATCTACCAACAATCAAAAGAACTAGGCCTATGGCCAAAACTATCATATCCAGCAAAATTATCCATAATATCAAATAAGAAAAAAATGGACATTCAATAAATTTGCAGATTTTCAGGATTTTCTCTCAATCAAACCTGAATTCAATAGAAAATTTAACATATAAGAGTCAATATCAAAGATCAATTTCAAGGAACTCAACATGGACAAATTGTTTATGTTTTGTTACATTAAAATTTTATAGCATATGTTTAAGATTGACATCAACAATACAATAGCTCAAAAGAAAGATTGGGATAGAGTTTAGGTAAAAATCATAATTATGTTATACAAATGAGGTGCAGAGGAAGAATTTGGCAGGGAAGAGGGATTATAATCTAAAAATCTACTCACATTGGGAATGAGTTAAATAGACAACACTACATATATACCATGAAGAGTATAGCATCCTCCAAAATCTATAAAGAAATAAGGAGGTGGGGAGGGATGAGTGAAGAGGGAAGCAAAGTGTGCAGGAAGAAGACAAGGGAGGGATCCTTGGATGAGGGAGGTTAAGTAATAGCAAGGCAAGTTAAGGAGAATTAAAGCAGAGTCAGCAGATGTGGGAGGGGGAGGGTGTTTGTGTGTGTGTGTATATATCTACATATGTATACGTAAATATCTCTTTTCTTAATTATAACTGCTTAGGAAAGGTGGGAGGATGAAAGGAGAGAAAAAAAGAATAAAGTAAAAAATATGCAGCAGAGAATAAAAATAAAGAAAAGAGACATTTATGAATATAATTTTTTTCTACTTATATACATATATGTATATATACTTTTTAAAACTGGTAATTCATTGTTATATATTTTGAGTCCTCTTTGATGTTCTGTGGGGCACATGTCAACATTCTCTTGTTTTATTTTACTTTTGTTTTATACTTCTTTTCTGTTTTTCTTTTTTTCTTATTCTGTTTTTTAAAATAAAAAACCTTCATCATTCATAGAAGACCTGCATAATTCAACTCAAGGGACATTTTTGAGTGCCTATTATGCTAAAAGCTGGAGATACAAATAAGAAAAAAAAATAATCCCTGCTCTCATAGAGCTTATCTTGGGGCAGGAACACATCAGAAGGAAGTTGGGAAGTGAAAGGAGGGGCGTATCAGGGAGTACTGAGGATAGTGACATGATATTCCATGGAATCCAAACCAAGCAGACCTGCTGGTGGAAAGTGGAGAGTTAATTTGTGAGGATGGGGCCTCCAGTTGGGGTATTCTCCCCTGTGTTTCCTGGAAATCCAAAATCTGTGATCTGCCTCTTAAAAACTTTTTCTTCTTGTGTCTGAAGCAAGGAACCCTGACAAATCATAATCTGTGAAATAAAGTCGTTGATCCGTATAACCAGTACGTAGTAGATGCTGCTGATGGTTTTAACAAGGGCACTAGCCTCAGCCATTCTGAAACTGTCTACAGATAGCAACAGAAAGTAGAGTTCAAGACACTGGCATGACAGCCCGTTACACTTTGTTTAGGTGTTGAGGTGTTTAGAAGAAAGAAGAGTAAGAGACTTTTTCTTTGAAAAAGGACAAGAAAATGCTAAGCTAGGGAGTCTTGTTATTATAGTAATAGCTCACAAAATGGCTTGTGAAAAACTGGCTTTCAGGGCAAAGCAAGAGAATAAACACAAGATATACTTTTAAATTTCTAAAATTATTTTTAACATTTTTCTCGTTTTCTCAAGTCTAGAAAATCAACAAGACAATAAATCAAGTCCTCCTCTGTAGTGACTGCCCATTTCTGAAGTGTAATGCTTACACTGAAAATTCATTTATTTGAATGAATACAACCTTCCTTACAAAGTTGTTGTTCAATCTGACTCTTCATGACCCCTGGATCACAGCATGTCATTGCTGTTCATGGGCTTTTCTTGGCAAAGATACTTGTATGGTTTGCCAGTCCTGAGACCAGATTTGACCTCAGGTCTTCCTGACTCCAGGTCCACTGAGTCATACAAAGTCCTTTTTAAAAAATACTTCTTCAAAATGATCCTATGAATCACGGAGCAGAAATATTTTTTATTTCCATTTTACAGACTATCTCAAAGAGATAAAATCACATTCCAATGATCATAAACTGTCAGAGCCAGACCTTGAGGCATTCAAGACTCCTGTCCAAGGCTCATTTCATTGTTCTATGCTAATGTATTTTCATGAGTCCCAGGACAAGGGTACCATTTGTATTCCAGGTATTATGCAATGGGCCATGATGCAAGCTGAGATCTAAGACATCCAAGAGCAGAATATTGTCCCAAGGTCAGAAACAGTGAAACCTTGATCCCTCTGAATCCTTCCCTAATTTCTTCACTTTACCTATATCACAGAGTTAAGTCCTATCCAAGGCAAAGAAACTCTCAATTCTACTTCTACTGCAGAATCTGAGGATCACATGGGGAATTTGGACCCAGTCAATCCAAATTTGACCTAGCTTTTATTCTGAGACATCTGTTATACACAAGAAAGCACAAACACAGAGATATGGCCTAACAAGGGACTCAAGAATACTTCCCATACACACTTATCAATATTTTATTATACCATATTGTACTTACCTGCCATCTATTGGGTTTCCATAGCATTTCATGATGCTAAATTCATTCATCAATCAATTTTTAAGGTAATATGTCATAATGAATAGAGCTGACTTTGAAGGCAAAAAAAAAAAATTGAAATACTGCCTCCAAAACTTATTAGATATGTGGCCATGAGTAGGTCACTTAACATTTCAATAGCCCAAACAACTCTCTAGGACCAAAGTACAGAAAGGCTGACCTCCTTGATGAGAGAATTTCCACACTGGTAGTTCTCCCTATCATTAAAATCTTGGGTCTATAACCATGACCATCCTGAGATGATTAGAGGACCAATTATGTTCAAGGGATAGTGCTAATAGAGATTCAAAGATGGGATAAAACATAATCCCTACCTGAAGACTCAGAAGAAAAAAACAACTGTTAGATTAATAAAAATTAAATGTCATCATCCAATCCTGTTCCCAACATTCCTCATTCCTATAAAAGATACTGAAAAGGGAGCCATAGTACACATTCAATAGAACAGGAATTTTCCTTGGTGGGAAAGTCAATGAGCCACTCAGATTTCCAGTGTTTTTATTCTTACTGAGAAACAGAAGTCAGTTTAAATCCTTAGGAACATTTTGGAGAACCACATTTGAGGCAGAGCTTAAATTTTTCAACATGTAACAGTTTGCAGAGACTAACTCCCTAAATTAGATAAAAATCAATGGGCAGGCAAGAGGCCAGTATCAAATAGTTTTGAGAATTATCATACATACACACACACATATGCATAATGTATGTATATACATTATATATGTGTGTATATTATTACTTTCTTTGATATTCTTGACCTTTTGCCCATCCAAATGGACAAATTTTGTTATTTTTTCTAGCTTAACAACAATAAAAAAAATGATAGTTTAATTAGGATGATACTGAATTAGTTTAGGTGGCTTTGCCCACCCATAAATAATTAACATTTCTAATTATTTAAATGACTTTATTTTTATTTTTTAAAAAAAGGTTTTTATTTCATAATTATGTTCATAAAGTTCCTGGGCTTGTCTTGACAGATATGCCCCTGGGTATTTTACATTACCATATTTTACTTGCAATATCTCTTACTATCTCTTCTTACGGAGTTTTGTTGGTGAGATATAGAAATGATGATAATTTATATGTGTTTATTTTATATACTACTACTAAGCTAAATTTATTATTTCAACTAGATTTTTCATTGAACTATGATTTTCCAAGTATACCATCATACCATCTGTAAAGAGTGATAGTTTGATTTCCTCACTGCCCATTCTAATTCTATCAATTTCTTTCTTTTCTTATTGCTAGCATTTCTAATGCAATAATGAATAATATTGGTGATAACAGACATCCTTATTTTACTCCTGATTATATTGGGAAGGCTCTAGCTTAACCCTATTACATGTAATGCTTATTGAAAATTTTAGATAGATGTGTCTTACCATTTTAAGGGGAAAGATTTCTATGTATGCTTTTAAGTATTTTTGATTAAAGTAAGTCTTATGTTTTGTCCAAAGCTTTTTCTGCATCTATTGAGATAAACATATGATTTTTGTTGATATGATATGGTCATTTATGCTGATGATTTTCCTTATATTGAATTAGCCCTGCATTTCTGGCATAAATTTCTATTGGTCACAGTGTATAATCTTTGCAACATTCTGTTGGAATCTTATAGCTAGTATTTTATTTAGAATTTCTACAACAATATTCATTAGTGAAATTGGTCTATAATTATCTTTCTCTGCTTTTGGTCTTCTAAGTTTAGTTACCAACAGCATATTTGTTTCATAAAAGAAGTTTGGTAGGACTTCTTTACCCATCATTCCAAAAAATTTAGTTTCTCATGTTTACCTTCTTATGTTTCTCCTTATTCTTCTATTTGTTTGTAAATTTTTCTTTTCAGTTCAGTGGTTTTCCTCAAAAGTATACCAAAATTCTTTAATTTATTAAATATCCATTTTTTCCTTGTAGGATTTCACTGTTTGCTAGGTGGTTATTCTTGGTTGCAAACCCAACTCCTTTGGTTTTTGGAATATCATATTCCATGCCCTTCTGTCTTTTAATGAAGAAGCTGCTAAATTTTGTGTTACAACATAGAAATTGTTTCTTTCTAATTACTTATAATATTTTTCCTTGACCTAGATGCTTTGAAATTTGGCTATAATGTTCCTGTAAACTTTTATTTTGGGATCTCTTTCAGAAAGTGATCAGTGGATTTTTTTCAATTTTTATTTTGCCCTCTAATTCCAAGATTTCTGCATAATTTTCCTTAATAATTTCTTGAAGTATAATGTCTAGATTTTTTGTCATCATAACTTTCAGATAGTCCAACGATTCTTATATCATCTCTCTTTGATCCATTTTCCAGGATAGTTATTTTTCTAATAAAATATTTCACGTTCTCTTCCATTTTCTCATTCTTTTGATTTTATTTCTTGAGCTCTTATAAAGTCATTAGTTTTCCCTTACCCAACTCTAATTTTTCAGCATTTTTTCAGTAAATTTTTAGATCTCTTTTTTTTTCAATTAGATGACTTTTCTTTCATAAATTTTATGATTTTTTTTTGCATTACTCATTCTTTTCCAAATTTTTCTTCTGCCTCTTATTTGATTTTTAATGTCCTTTTAAAGCTCTTCTGAGAACTTTTTTTCAGGTTTGTGACCATTTTACATTTTTCTTTGAACTTTTTATAAGTAGCTGTTTTGACTATGATCTGCTGAGTTTGAACACTGATATTTATTATCGCAGTAATTATCTATGGTCAAGTTCTTTCTCTGTTGTCTACTTATTTATTTAATGGCCTGTTTTTGGCTGTTAACTTTATATTAGGGTAGAGCTCTGCTCCTGGGTTATGGGGATAATAACTCAGTCTTCATGTTATTTGTGTTGTTTTCTGAGCTCTATCTTGGCAATGGGCAGGAAGGACTTTCTGGTTCTTCCAGTGTGCTGGGATCCAAGTCCAGGAGTAGTCACTGCTCCTCCAGCTAATCTTGATCTGAGTGACCTCATATTCTCCACTTTGCCTCTGAGCCATGACCAGAATTCCAGGCCTGCTGTTATCATAAATGCTCTAGAGGTCCCTCAGTAGTTTCAAACGTCCCTCTATCTTGGACTGCCCAGGGAGTCCCTATCCTGTGAGTGGCCTACTCTTCTGTAACTGCTCTCACCTCACAGGTGTATGCTCACTCAGCCTTACCTGCTGCATAGCCTAGGACCACAACCAACTGATGTATCTGAGTCTCACACATAGCATTAACAGAAGGCCACCCACTCCCATCTCCTGATCAGCCTCCCATCTCTGGGGCAAAATTTCCCCAGGTTAAAGCTGCCACTATATGGCTACCTCCAGACTTTGATGTTTGTTCACTGAGGTATCTGTACTTGGCTTTGGCCAAACCACCACAGTAGGTCATATCTTTCCCAATCTCCTCCCAAGTTGTCAGGCTGGATGGCTGCTTTACTCCAACTTTTACTTATTTCTGCCGTTTTAAAATTCACTTTGAAGTGTGATTTTTAAATTATGGGAAGGGGAAGAAATTAGGGAGACCAGGCAATTTCCTGCCATATTCTATCTTCTTACCACAATTCTTCAGCCACTCACTTTCCAATCCCATTATTGATTGGTGTAGAAACAGTGAGCTGCTCTGAATCCAACATGAGCTATTTCTTCTCCTCAAGCTCACCATATTTCCATTAAAGTTAGTGCAGATACTTCATAGTTTCCTCCCTATTGCAGCTCAGAATTACTTAGCTCAAGTGACCCACCAGCCTCAATCTTCACTGGAGAAGGAATTATAGTCATACACCCTGACATCCATTAGACTGATTTTGAGAAAACTTTCAGAAAACTAGCAAATATATATCCACTTCTTACTTTACATACAGTGTCTCCTCCACTGATTCTCCTCTCTTCTTTCCCATTATCCTTAGACTATTAGCAAGCTGTTAGCTCCACCTTAATTCAAACTGCAATAAAAATTAATGGATATCTTCTGTGGTGTTAAAAAAATTCAGCAACCAAGTCTAAAATCCCATTTGTGAAATATCTTATCACATTAACTATTTTATGGGCTTAATCTGGGGTACTTGGTACAATAATTTTACTGTTGTGACTAGTTTAACTTTTTTTCCTCACTAACACAAATGCCTAAATGCACTCACTGGTATGCCTGTACACTTTTATACACACATACACACAAACACAGATATTGATTTACTTTAAAGCTACTTCACTTTGTAACATTAGAGACATTGAATCTTACCATTTTTAAACAATGTCTCCAGAGAATCAAATACAAGGTATAGAAAAAATGTCCTGAGAAAGCAAATAGACTTCTTCCAGCAACATGGCTTGCTGCAGAGAGCCCTGCCAGGAAACCTGAGCTCAGGTTGACAACTTCATTTTCTCTTTATATGATCTAAGGAAAATCATTTCTCCTTTCTAAGTCTTGGCTGCCACATCTGTGACAGAGGGGCCAGTGATCCTTGCACTGACTCCTTCTCATCATCATAGTGAATAAAGAGCTTTGTAAAAAAAAAAAAAGGCATAAAGGATAAAACTGGGATCTGTATCATTATTACAGAGAGATGTTTCTGAGTAGGGTGGCTTCCCCCCAAGTCTGTATGATCTCTTGGTGACAGGTCACTCTACAAGTACAAGAAAGTGGGACTTCCCAAAGACAGGCCTCAAGGGCAAGTTTCTGTATGGTACTTTGAGCATGACAGTTAGTGGCCAAATGATAATAGGGTTTGACATCCAGGAATTACTAGAGTTCCCTATAGCTCCAAATGTCCTAAATGGTGAAAGTTCTATCTGGTATCCTATCCAGTCCTAGGATTACAAAGGATGGATTGGGGCTGCAAAGGCTTACAGCATTCTCACCATGGCAACACAGGCAAACCAAGCAAAAGACTAACCAAAGGGTTGTGGATTCGAGCCCTTAAAGCTATTAGGAAAAAATAAAATGGTGATATTCATGAAGCCATGAAATGGGAAGGAAAGAGAATTAGCATTTATTAAATGTCTACTATGTACTAATCACTTTACAAATATAACCTCATTTGATCCATTAGTAGAAGTCATTCTTAGAAACCAGCAAGCCAAACCACGTGGAGGGAAGAGTTTAAAGTGCCAATGACTTCTTATTTATTTCAAATATAACTTACTTTGCATCTATTTATCTGTTGTCTCCCTCACTGGATTGCAAACTCATTGAGCACATAGACTAATTTTTTTTGTCTCTCTGTCCCTCCAGAACTTAGCACAATGCTTGGCTCATAGTAGGTTCTTAATAACGTTGATTGATTGAAAATTGGATCAACAATTCTAGCAATTTATTTTTTAGTTCTGTAAACTGAATTTCCCTTAGTCAACTCCTTTTTAGCCTTAGGAATACTGCCTATACTCACCACAAGCATCACTTCCAAATGTCTTTTCAAGAGAATCATCTTCTGAGAAATGAGGAGAAAAATCTCAAAATATGGCACCATGAGGGTATGTCCGAGGATATGAAGGAAAATAGTATAAGCTTCACAGAGAATATTCAGGATTCTTGTAACAATCTTATTCCATAAATTAGATTTCCCCTATGATAAACATTCCTTACCACATATAGCTACAAAATGAAGGTTTTGATTAAACCTGCTGCTTCTGAGCCCTCAATCACCCTCTGACATTTGTTTGTGACATCAGGAGCATGTGGAATCATAATGTTCTGTTGTATTTTTATCCAAATAGCATAATCACAAGAATAAATCAAAGTTTGCTTATTCAAACCTAATCTGCCACACAATCCATCTGTGTGACACTACCAGCCATACCAATTCCCTATTTGTGTAAAGTTCCTTTTCACTTATTTCTGCTGATACCAAAGTCAGAACACCTAGAATTCAATTTAATTCATTTGGATTCAATTTAACAAACATTTATTAAATGCATACTGTGTTTAGAGTCCCTTGCTAGGTACTTGAGAGACACAAGTTTTACACAAGACAGGAAGTCTATTTTCATAGCACTTGCAATGCAGTAAAGGAATATAACAGAACCTGATATTATAATAAAACAAAATAAGGGGTGGTAAATGCAGAAGAGGAAAGATTTAAAACAAAATGCAATTTGAAGCAAAATTAGAGGAGTAAAAGGTGTTCCAGGATGTTGTCATTTGAACAGTTAAAGAGTCAAACCATATTAGGATTTTACTAAATCATGGTACAGCAGAGATAGTCAGAGGACCAACATCTATATCCTGCCTCTGTCAGTTACTACTTATTCTGCTTTAGCCACGTCATTTAATCTTTCGGCATTTCAGTTTTCTCATCTGTGAAATTAGGAGTTTGGACTTTGGGTTCCATTCTATGGCTAAATTTGTGATGGCTTTGTTTCTTCCCTCCTCCTCTCTCTTTAGCTGAATAGCAAAATGAACAACTTAACGTTAGTGAAACATGAATCTATATAATGCCTTGTTTTCTAAAAAGTTATTTAAAACTTAATATTGTCAACATAGCCATCTAAAGTTGTTTATTAATTATTAAAATTAAATTAATCTTAACAAATAAAATATCAAAATGTAACAGATATGTCAAATATTATCCACTAATCCTTTTTCTCTCCTTCCTCCACAAACCCACTAAGTAAAATAGAAGCATTCTTTTATAACATATATGAATTGTGGGACAAAAAAAATCAGCATATTAGGCATGGGCTGAGAATACATATGTAAGAAAATGATCCTTTAAGAGAGTCAGTTCACTTGTCTAAAGTATAAATATTTTTGAAAAAAAAGCAGTGAATTATTCTACCTAGACAATTCACTTGACTGGGCCATAGGTCTTCTCAGCATTCCTAAAGAAACCTTTATTTGTCTGACTCAGAGTTCTAAGTAATCAATTACTCATTTGAATGTAATAAGTCATAGGCCATTATTGTTGATTGTCCTTTCTATTTGAAAAGAATCATGGCATCAGGGAGTTGATGCCATGACATGCAAGTGGATTGGATTTAAGTGAGGGGGGGCTGTGCAAGGTCACCCGCTTCATTTTCCCCTCCAGTACCATCTGGATCCAATGACCAGATATAGATCAGGAAAACTGGAGATGGCCCTGGATAAAATGAGAGACTTTGGCCTTTTTAAGCTAAAATCTTCTACAGAATTCAGTTTGACTGAGGCAAAACCATTTAGTGATTAAAATTAGGTAGGAATTGAGGCAAAGAATCTTTTCTGTAGCCTAATCCACCCTAATATCTAAATAAACAAATGAATGAATGAATCTAGGAAGGGAAGACACTCAGGGTTTCCAGATCAATTAAAGAACATACTATACTTCAGTGATTCAGTGCATGAATAATCTAATATTTTTACATTAATAGTTTTTATGTGATTTGTATTTATCTTTATTTTATAACAATTCATTTATATTAATAAACTAATAAGTTTAGGTAAAAAAAACTTGGAAAATATAGACACCAAACCTTTTCTATGATTATTGGACAAGTATAATTTCCTGATCAGCTCATAGATGATAAGTATTTAGTTACTAAGCATAACCAAGGTGAAGTTGTTCTCAAAGAGGATGCATATTGTGAACCCAGAAAGAAAAGAACATGAAAGAGATGGAATCATAAAAAAAAAGATGGGAGGGGAACAGGGAGAGGGGAAGTGGAGAACAGGGGAAGAAAAAGAGATAAAGGGCAGATTTCAGAATTGCTGGGTTGAAACTGCCCCCCTTCCTCCCTCTCTCTATTTCTATCTTTCTGTCTCTGTTTCTATCTCTGTCTGTCTCTGTCTTTCTTGCTCTTTCATAAAGTGTAGGAATCAGTTAAACTTAAAACTAGAAATGATGGGTACTGCAGTAAGTAAAGGAACAGTTTGAAAGCACAAAAATCAAAAAAGTTACTCTGTACAACTAATTTGAGGAAGATGTTGTATCCAATAAGATGTTAGCCAAACATAGAATGGATCAACTCAGCTTAGCAATGAAGCATCTGTTCAACACAGAAATACATTCATCAAGGAACTTTTTGAACAGTTACTGAGACAGAAAGAAAACACTAAGATTTATAGTTTCAGAGTTGTGAATTACCTCAAGCATATGGGTTTTTCATATTCATGTATTTTCCTGCCAGATTTCCATGTGTGCCTATTTCTCTCAACATGTAATGAGTAGATTGGTGGAAAAATGTGACTGAATCATATAGGTGGACTGTATTATGTTATTCCTTTATTTGCCCTATATGAGTATCAATGATGTGATTATTATTACTTTCATCTTATGACATAAATGATTATGTTTAAAATTCAATGTGTCATCATTATAAGTGGCTGGGTTTGTATAAATGAAAGTGTACCAGTGGGGGCTCAAGAATTCTATTTCCTTCCAAAATAGGATTAACTCTAGGACTCTTAAAGAGTAGAATTGCTAGTATAAGAGTAATCCAGAGTGAACATCACTATGGGAAGTCATCCCATAGAACAAATGAGAGGCATGTCATACATACATATATATCCATATCATATATGTCAAATTCTCTACTTTTAGTACATTATTTCTCTGCCAAGGGATAGCAAGTTTGAATTATCCTCAATATCTTAAAGGTATGATTAATACTCGATCATAGTACTGGTCATAGTTCCAAGGTATTTAAAATTATTTCTCTTCACACTAGTGTGATCATTGTATTTTTTCCTCTAACTTCTGCTAAAATCATTCTACTTTAGTTAACACACATCTTCCCATATTTTTCAATGTAATATAAAATTCCACTGTAATAATATGTCAAACAATATGTCACTATAATCATATGTTCAGCAATTCTATGATTTATGGACACATTACAATTGTATTTACTTGCTACAAAAAAAGCTCTACTAAAAATATTGTTTTCATTTTAATCTTTTCCCTCTTGTCCTTGACTTCTTATCCTTACTATATATGTTTAATGGTAGTATCTCTTGGTTTTAAGAGATATAAAGTGTTTCTGTCCTCCCACATCTTCTTCTAATGACTGTTATTTTCCTCTTTCATCATCTTCACCAATCTAAGTATGAAATAGAATTTTAGAGCTGTTTTAATATTAATTTCATATTAGTGACTTGAAACATCTTTTCATATGGTTATTGATAGCTATCATTTTTTGCAACTGTCTGTTCATATCCTTTGAACACAATTATTGGGGAAAGTCTCTTATCTTACTTAGAATCTACAATTATTTATATGTCTTGACTATTAGAGCTCTATCAGAAAAATTTCCTGTGATTTTCATCCAAACTACTTGTCTTTCTTCTGATTCAAACTGTATTTATAATGCCTACACAAAATCTTCTCAATTGTCCATTTTATCTCAGCTAGTCATTTCTAGCATCACCATCACCTCCTCCTCTTATTTAGTCCCCAGTTAACACTATCATGCCAGAGATGTTTGCAACATATTGTCTGCAACAAATAGTCAAGTATAAAAAAAATTTTAATGGTCTAGAACAGATTCATCAGTCAATAAGCATTTTTTTCCAAATTTATTTTATTTAAAGAAACAGAATAAGAAAAAAGAAAAACAGAAAAGGAATACAAAACAAAATTAAATAAAAGAAAACATTGTCATATGCCCAGCAGAACATGAAGGAGGATTCAAAATATATAACAACAAATACCATTTAAAGAAAGTGTTTGTGTGTGTATATATCTATATCTATATCTATATATATGTAGAAGAAATTATATTTATGAATATACATCTTTTCTTGACTTCTTTATAAATTGTTCTTTTGTTCTCTGCTGTAAACCCTATTTATTCTTTTTTCTCCCTTTCATTTCCCCCATCACCCCCAAACAGGCTATATATGTAGATATATACATATATATATATATATATCTTTCCTTTCCCTACTAACCCTTTGCTTTAATTCTGCTCTTAAATTGCCTTTCTATTACTTAACCTACCCCTACTCATGGATCCCTCCCTTATCTTCTTCCCCCACCCTTTGCTTCCCTATCTGTCCATCCCTCCCCCCTCATTTCTTTATAGATTTTGGAGTGTGTTTTACCTTTCATGTTATATATGTAGTGTTGCCTATTTTACCCATTCCTAATGTGAGTAGGTTTTCAGAACTATAAGCACTCCTCCTCCCTCTAATGCTTCTGTGTCTATTCTTCCTCTGTATCTCATCTGTTATAATTACTATTTTTACTTTAATTCTTTCCCAATCTTTCTTTTCAGCTGTTATACTGTTGATGTCAATCTTAAACATATGCTATAAATTTCCCATGTAAAAAATACATAAACAATTTGTCCATGTTGAGTTCCTTGAAATTGATCTTTGATATTAAATTATTAAATATTCTATTAAATTGGGGTTTGGTTGATACAAAGTCCTAGAAATCTGAAAGTTCGTTGAATGTCCATTTTTTCTCATTCAATATTATAGATAATTTTGCTGGAGATGATATTTTTGGCCACAGACCTTGATCTTTTGATTGTTGGACGATTCCAGGACCACAGTCTTTTATTGTGACTGGTGATAAATCCTGTACAATTCTAATTGTAGCTCCACTGTATTTGAAATGTTTTTTCTTGTATATTGCAAAATATTCTCTTTGTTCTAGGGATTTCAGAATTTGATAATTATGTTCCTATGTGTTTTCTACAAAGGATCTGGTTTTTCTCTATTTCTATTCTCCCCTCATGTTCTATCATTCCAGGACAATTTTCTTGAATTATTTCTTGCATTTTTGTGTCAAGATCCTTTTTTTTCTGTCACAATTTTCAGGCAGTCCAATCATTCTTATATTTTTTCTTCTTGATATGTTCTCTAAATCTGTCATTTTTCTGATAAAATGTTTTACATTCTGTTCTATTTTTTCATTCTTTATAATTTATTTTGTTATTTCTTGGTCTCTCATAACTTCATTGGCTTAATCTTCAAAGAGTTATTTTCATCTTTGAGGCTCTGAATCTTCTTTTCTAATTGGTTAATTTTTTTTCATAATCTTCTTGTTTTTCTTGGATGATTTTTATTTTTTATTTTTTTCTCAATGTCTCTCATTTGATTTTTAAATTCTTTTTTGAGTTCTATAAATTCTCTCTGGGCAGGGAGTCATTTCACTTTACTCTTTGGGATGGAAGATCTTTTTACTTCAGTGTCCTGCTCTGAAGATGAATTCCAGTCTTCCCTGTTCCCACAGTAAGTTTCTGTGGTGGGGTTCTTTCTTTTTTGTTGATTTTTTTTTAACAAGAGGTATCAATGTAAGCACCTCTAATCCTAGAGTAGAGGCTGGTACCCCAAGCTTCCCTTCAGCTCTCCCTTCTGACCTGGAACACCAAACCAAGAACTCCTCCCTTCGGTAAATGCCCACAGCCAGCAGCATCCCTTCTCCACCCCTGCCTCTGCACTGTCCAGGTGCTGAATGCTTTTCGCCCAGGGCTGTGTTGGGCCTGGCTGTCCCAATCAGCCAAGCTTCCCTCTGTTGTCTCAGACTCAGACCCAGACTAGACAAACAGTCCAGGAAGTGAAAGTCTCTGTGGTTCCTGCTGAAGCTCCAGCCACACCCAGCTAACCCCAGGGCTCTCCACTGGATATTTCTGCAGAGCTAGCCCAGAGGGGTGTGCACTTCACTTAGCTTAATCCTGGCCCGGGGTCTTTTTTCAGAACTTATCTGCTTCTATCTGGAGGACCCCTGTTCTGGTCCAATTTCTTGGTTTTTCCCCAGTCAGTGCTTACCTTGAGACGCAAATTTGTTCTGTTTGTGAGGGAATCTGAAACTGAAATTTATAAACTTACTCTGCCATCTTCCCAGAATCCTCCCAGTCAATAAACATTTTTGCTGAGAGAGTAAGGTAACACACAGCTTCCATCAAAGAATGTATAGTTTCAACAGTGTATGTAAGCTTCCTTTCACAGAATATACTTTCTTTGCTTCAATTGTAATTGAGAGCAGTCTTTAAAAAAAAAATAATTTTCAAAATATATGCATAGTTTTCAACATTCACCTTTGCAAAATCTTGTGTTCTAGTTTTTTTTCCCTACCTCTCTTCCCCCACCTCTTCCCCTAGACAGCAAGTAATTCAATATAGGTTAAACATGTGCAATTCTTCTGTACATATTTCTACAATTAGCATGCTACACAAGAAAAATCAGATCAAAAAAGAAAAAAATGAGAAAGAAAAAAAAAGCAAGCAAACAATAACAAAAAGAATGAAAATACTATGTTGGGTTTCACATTCAAATCCAACAATTCTCTATTTCGATGCAGATGGCTCTCTCCATCACAAGTCCATTGGAACTGACCTGAATCACCTTGCATTTGAAAAGAGCCCCATCTATCAGAATTGATCATCATATAATATTGTTACCATGTATGATCTCCTGGTTCTGCTCATTTCACTTATCATCAGTTCATGGAAGTCTCTTCAGGCCTCTCTGAAATCATCCTGCTGATGGTTTCTTATAGAAGAATAATATTCCATAACATTCATATCTCATAACTTATTCAGCCATTCTCCAACTGATGGGCTTCCATTTAGTTTCCAGTTTCTAAAGGGCTGCCATAAACATTTTTGCACATTTAAGATCTCTTTGGGATATAAGCCCAGTAGAAAAACTGCTGGATCAAAGAGTATGCACAGTTTTCTAGCTCTTTGGCCATAGTTCCATATTGCACTCCAGGATTGAAATCCAGAGATTGGATCACTTCACAACTCCACCAACAATGTATTAGTGTCCCAGTTTTTCCACCTCATTCCAACCTTCATCATTATCTTTTCCTGTCATCTTAGCCAATCTGAGAGGTGTGTAATACCACAAGTTTATCTTAATTTGTATTTCTTGGATGAACAATGATTTAGATTTCATCTGACTAGAAATAGTGGTAGTTTCTTCATCTGAAAATCGTCTGTTCATATCCTTTGACCACTTATCAATTGCAGAATGGCTTATATTCTAATAAATTTGAGTCAATTCTCTACATATTTTATAAATGAGGCCTTTATCAGAACCCTTGGATATAAAAATTGTTTCCCAGTTTATTTGCTTCCCTTCCAATCTTGTCTGAGTTGGTTTTGTTTTTACAAAAAAAATTTTAACTTAATATAATCAAAATTATCCATTTTACATTCCATAATATACTCTAGTTCTTCTTTGGCTAATGATCTGAGAGGGAAACTATTCTTTGTTCTTCTAATTTGCTTATAATATCACTATGTCTAAATCATGAATTTGGTGTGGGTCAATTACTAGTTTCTGGCATACTAATTTCCAATTTTCCCAGAAATTTTTGTCAAATAGTGAGTTCTTTTGATGAAGCTGGAGTCTTTGGGTCTATTAAATACTATATTACTAGTCATTGACTATTGTGTCTCGTAAACCTAACCTACTCCACTGATCAGCTACTCTGTTTCTTAGCCAATACCAAATGGTTTTGATAACCACTGTTTTATAATATAGTTTTAGGTCTGGTACAGCTAGGATACCTTCATTTGCATTTTTAATCATTAATTCCCTTGAAATTCTTGACCTTTTGTTCTTGCAGATGAACTTTATTTTTTCTTGAAAGGATTTTAAGAACACATAGGTTCTTAGAATCACATATCATTATTATGATAATGGCTATAGGCAATGAAATAAAGAAGTAAACATTGGAGATGCCAGCTTCATTTATAAATGTTACCTATTGAAATAATGATGGAAGCTAAAGTGATGTAATACAATGAAGGACTGCAAGAAACTGTTATTAATCCATCACATACTACCAGGAAACAGCTTGTATTACCCAAGGCTTGTTTCTCTTTGGCCATAACAATTCTACATGTTGACTTTGGATATCTGAGTCCAAAAAGAAGAGACTTTGAGTTTCTAAGAAACAAATTTTACTTCATCTAAATGGTATCAATCTCTCAAAGTATGAAGCTTGTGCCCAATGTGTTCCATGGGTTTCACATTCATATTCATGCTACCTGGAAACCTGTACTTTGGATTTTCAAAAGTCAAGGAAATAGAATGCATTTTAACAAACTATGTGTTTTTCAGTTAAGAGATGAGCAAGATAAAGACTACAATCCAGTTTTGACCTTTACTCAGAAAAGTTCTAATAGGGGGAAAAAGTGCCCAAAATCATTTAAGAGATTTTCAACACTAATAGTTTTGAAAAGAAACTTTGATGTGCATGATAACAAGCAAAATAATAAGCCTATGGAATGACTTTCCAAACAAGTAGTTGAGATGTTAGGCAACTTGATAGATAGTCTAAAGAGAATGGTTAGACTCCATAGTCCTACTACTGAGTATGTTAAAGCACTTGCCTTCTAGAAATAAGCAGCAGAAAATGTCTCTGAGCTTTAAGTCAAGAGAGTCAATGGCAGGATCCACTCCTCCCAAGAGAAAGGCAGGATTTTAATTAAGGCTTACTGAAAACAGGATCTGGAACCAGAGAGAAGCCCCAAACCTCATGGTCAGTCTCAAACCTCACAGCAACCAGCAGTAGTCCCTGGACAATAATGTGAACACTGAATAACAGGCTTGTGAGGTCAGCAGAGATCACAAAGATGTCATGCTGTGTGAAATCAGTGAGGAGCAGATGCTCAGCAGGTCCTATAGCATGGACTTTGTGAATTACTGGTCCACAAGTGTGTCCTGGCCATATGCACCTGTACATGTGTCCCTACATATCAGTAGAATTTGTACCCACATCTTAGACCTTATCACCTAGGGAATTCTAGCCAGATGTCTGATCTAAAGAGAACTTTATTTTTAAATTGCTGTTATTGTTTGTCCTTTGTGCTTGAAGAGGACCAAAAAATCTTCACAATTATGGAGCCAATGTACAGAGTGTCCAACAGAAGCTCAGAAAGCTCTACCATAAATGGAGCACAAATAGTTTGATGAACTTTCAGGATGAAGATGTTTCTAAATTTGCCCTGTTTCTTTTGGGCTACTTTTATTCTGCTCTGATACAGGCAGGCCATGCTAGTCAGTCCTGTGCCAGTGTTTCCCATGCCTCATAATTGATATCTAAATCCTTCAGAGAAAACTTCAGTGTCCTTGTATTGCTTCCTCTAACCTCCATGAGTGACTGCCTTGTGTGAGTTTTCCATAAAATAAGTCTCGTAGGTAAATATAAAATTTGGAATTTGAACTGACCAGTCCATCAGTTGTGCTCTCTGCATTCGAGTTTGAATGCTTGGTAGTTCAGCTTAACAAGGACCTTAGTGTCTTGTACCTTATCCTGCCAAGAGATTTTCAGAATCTTCCTAAAACAATTCAAATAGAAGCTTTTCAATTTTCTGGCACAGTGCTGGTAGACTGTAAGGTCAGCATAATGTCTCTATAGACCTGCAGTTTAGTAGACATCCTGATACCGCTTCTCTCCCACACTTTCTTTCAGAGCCTCCCAAATACTGAACTGGTTCTGGCAATCAATTTCATCATCTATGTGTACATGGCTAGAAAGTATATTGTCAAGGTCAATAAATTTATCCACAACTTCCAATATTTCTGCATTTGCTATAACCAATGGTTCCACAATGGTGCAGTGCTGGCTGGTTAAAAAAAAAAATCTGTGTTTTCTTGTTAACTTTCAGGCCAAAATTAGTACAAGTGGAAGAGAATTGATCCATACTTTGTTGTACCTTAATCTCAGAGTCTGCACTGTGTACACAATCACTGAGAACAAAAAGTTGTGTACTAATTCTCTCCATTTTAATCTTGGCTGGTAGCCTTTTCAAGTTAAATAACTGGAAGAAAATGAATGAAGTATTTATTATATTTTGAAAGGGGGATTTTTCAAATTCATAAAATGAAATTTATTAAAAATAATAGAAATGTACTTATCTACATTAAAATTTTTTACAGTAAAAATATAATTAAAATAAATGGAAATATAATAGATTGGAAATAATATTCATTATAAATATGATAGATAAAAACCTGACATAAACTGTCTAAGAAAATGTTTAAAAATTCCAGTGGTCACTTCTGTCAATAGGAGCTAAATGATCAAAGAATATAAACAATTTTCCAAAAAAGGAACATAAATTATTAATAATTATTTAGTAAAATGTTTAACCTCATTAATAATCAGGGTTATACAAATTAAAACCACTTTGGAATACCACATCATACCCATCAATTTGACAAAACTGCAAATTTTTTAATGGCCTAGTTTTACAGAAACAGGTATGCTCACAGAATCCTAAAATTCAGGTATTAGAAAGAACCTCAGCAACCGCCTAGACTAACCTATAAATGAAAAAAATTCCCAGTATAATATATCCAATAAGCAATTATCCAGCCTCTGCTTGCCTTCTTTCAAGGAAGGGAATGCTGCTATCTCACAAGGCAGCCCTTTCTATTTCTCAATAGCACTAATTGTTTGCTCTAATTTTAAATTCATCTTAAAGTGTCTTCTTTGCAACTCTCACCCACTGTTTTTTAGTTTGGTATTCTGAGGCCAAACAGAACAAATTTAATCTCTCCTCCAAATAGTCTTTTAAATACTTGAAAATATCATGTTTCCCTGAGTTTTCTTCTCTAGACTCTTTCTACCTATCTTTATATGATAGAAATTCAAAACACTTCACTAATCTGGTTGCTCTCCTCTGGAAATTTTACAACTTATCAATACTCTTCTAACATAGTGATAATAAGAACTACTCATAATATTCCTTTCTGACAAAAACAAAGTATGGTGGGATCTTTTTTTCAAAACAACTGCTATTAAATACATGTTACAAAATTTGACCAATATTTCTAATGTTCCCAATATATACTGAAAATGGCTTTTTAAAAAAGAACCAAATGTATGATCTCTTTAAAGCTTTTCATATAATTGCAAAAAAAAAAAAAAAAACTGGAGGCAATCTGAATGTCCAAGCATAAGGGAAATGGCTAAATCAAGTGTGAAATTGTAATGTAATTGAATGCTGCAATGCAATTAAAATCAACAAATGGGAGGAATGTAAAGAAATCTAGAAAGAGCTTCATGAAACAATGAAAAGCCAAAAAAAAATTCAGAAAAAGAATGGTGCATACATAATGATCATTCAAGTCACTGTGAATAAAGAATCCTAATGGGGAACTGAGAGAGTGACTGAAAGATTATTATCATGTTTTATGTATCAAAATTAATTAATTGAAATGAAAATCATTACTAAGAAACGTGACCTACTTGAATTAACATTTAATACTGTTTCCAATAAAATGTTTATTTTTTAAATCTCATTAGTTTTTTGGCTGCCATATCATGCTATTGATTTATAATGGTCTGGCTGCCCACTAAAAACCTTCAGGTTATTTTGAGACTAACTACCATATCTGGCATCTCCGGCATCTTGAACTTAAAAGATGATTCTTTTGCCTCAATTAAAAGATTTTATTTTTATTAAATTGTGTCTCAATAAATTCAGCCCAATATATTTGTATATCCTTTCGGATCTTGATCTAGCTCATTAGCTATCTTTTTAGATTGTATCATCTGTATATTCAATAACCATGCTTCCATCTAATTCACTAATTTTTGTTTTGTTTTTATGTAGATATTTACAGTTGGGAGCTATATCAGTGGAGGAAATTTCCTTACCTGAATTACTCCTATAATCCCTTATCTGTACCTATTATTTTATCAGCATAAGAAATGCCTGATGAATAAATTTTCTTCACCTCTACAACTCCAACAACTCATCTGTAATTCACAGACCTAGAAAAGTACCTGGGGTTAAGTGATTTAACCTAGTCACACTGTTTATGTGTGTCCATGGCAGGATTTAGCTCTTCCTAACATTAGGTCTTGCCCTCTAAAACATTAAATCAGCCTGCCTCTCAGGTGATCGATTTTTTAAAATTATAATCAGCATTTTGTCTAGGTTTTCTGGGTATGAGCAGAAAATTGTTTTATTCTCCTGGCTTGATATCACATAATTCTTTTGTTAGAGGCCCTTCTATTTATGGGTGGCTTTAGGGAAGGGTGCCAGTAGGAATCAGTAGCCAGGGTGACTCTTGAGGACTGCAGACCTGCTGGTTTTCTTGGACTCTTTTACTATCCCTCTGACAGGTATTTCCTGAATTCCCTCAGAATAAGTTCAGAGTCCTATCCCAAACTGTAGGCTCTTAGCTAAAGTCTTAGAATAAGCAAGGTGACTGTTGGGCAATGTTCCAAAAGCTTAGAGATTACTCCCATCCCAAGGTGGAAAATCAATCTCACCAATGAAGAGAGAGTCCAATACCGATGAGTTTTAGAACTATGTTACACCTACATAATTAATAATAATTACTAACCATAACAATAATAGCATACTACTTTAAGGTCTGTAAAATATTTTAAATATTACATATACTAAATATTACAAAATATTATCTCATTTGATCTTCACAATAATCCTGGAAAGGAGGTGCTATTGTTGTTTCCATTTTATAGATGAGAAATTTGTTTTATTTTGTTTTTCTTTTTAAAATGTATTTTATTTTATTTTTAATAATAGCTTTTTATTTTCAAAATACATGCAAATATATTTTCAACATTCACTTTTTATTTATCTTCTTTTTTAACTTTTTATTTCCAAAACATATGGACAGATAATTTTTCATCACTGACCCTGGCATAGCCTTGTGTTCCAGATTTCCCTCTCCTTTCCCCCACCCCTCCCCTAGATGGCAAGCACTCCAATATATGTTATACATGTTAAAATATATGTTAAATCCAATATATGTAAAGCATGTTTATACAATTCTCTTGCTGCATAAGAAAAATCGGATCAAAAAGGAAAAAAAATAAGTAAGAAAACAAAATGCAAGCAAACAACAAAAGGGTGAAAATGCTATCAACATTCACCCTTGCAAAATCTTATGTTCCAAATTTTTCTCTCTCCCTTCCCTTCATCCCCCACTCCTAGACAGCAATTAATCCAATATAGGCTAAACATGTGCAATTCTACTAAATGTATTTCCACAATTATCATGTTGTACAAGAAAAATCAGATCAAAAAGGGGAAAAATTAGGGAAAAAAAGCAAGCAAATAAGAAAAAAAAAAGGTGAAAATACTATGCTGTGATACTCACTAAGTCTCCATGGTTCTCTTTCTAGATGCAGATGGCTCTCTCCATCACTAGATGGGAAATTTGAAACAAATGGAAGTCACCCAGTGTCACATAGCTCTTAAGTGTCTGAGGCTGGATTTGAGCTCAGTTCTTTCTTGCTTTCTTATTTCTTAACTCCTTCCTTCCAGCTTTCTATCCACCTTGCCAATTTCTAAAGAGAATCTTGCTTAGATTCACAGTAAATTCTTCCTTTTTACAAGAGACTAGAGAAGAAACTATATAGTAAATCTTCAAAAAGAAAGATTCAGAGGTCTGGAGTGTGTGTGTGTGTGTGTGTGTGTGTGTGTGTTTAAAAGAGACTGTTCTATTGGCTGTTCTGGAGAATGAAAATAACTTGTGTTTAAGTATCTGGGAATCAGCAACACTAGAGCTTAAACAACAAAGAGATTAAGTCTCAGTATTTATCAGAAGATACACATGAAGAGAAACTCTATGTATGTTATAAAAGGGGCAAGAAAATTCAAAGATCAAGCAAATTTTTAAAGATATCACAGAATCCACATAGAAGAAAAACCCTAAGTGATCAATGTGATAAATGATCTATTTTAAAAAGCTCCCCTCAGTTTTCAATAAATAACCCACCTCAAAAACCTTATCAGTCTGATTAATGTGAGAGAAAATGCAAGCAGCTCTAATTTTTTTTATACACATCAAAGAATCCACACTGGGGAGAAGTTCCACAAATGTGATAAATGTAGCAAAGTTTTTTTTTCCAAAGAGAAATTTCAGTATTCCTCAGAGAATCTACATGATCTACATGATCAACATCTGTATTCATGAATTCAAAGATCAAGAACATTTTTATAACATCATAGATTCCACATGTGGAGAAAACCTATAAATTCAATCAGTGTGACAAAGGATTCATTCAAAAATGTATTCAATTCAACATTCCTCAGAGAGTATAAACAGTGGGAAAGACTTTAAATGTAATCAATATAGGAAAGCATGCAGAAGGCTCTCCTATCTTAATAAACATCAGAAAACATGCATGAGGAAAACAAAACATAATATATGGGATAGAGTTTTCCTGCAAAGGCAAGACCTCAATGTTCATCTGAAAATTCACACCAGAAAAATTCTACATATAAAACAAATGAAGGAAAAGCTGTACTCTGAGTTAGGAAATCTGTAGTAGCTAAAGAATAATAATAGAGAAGAAACTAAGTGCTGTATTTATGGGAAGATCCTTAATCAGAGTCCATACCATTAATGCTCATCAAAAAGGATATCCTGCAATCAAATGTGAATCATCAGCAGTGTCCAGGTTAACCATTTCCACTCAATCATAAATTTCTTCATTGTAATGGCAAATTAGAAGTCTTGTTCTTTTTTCACAACTTTTAGTACCGAATCCCTAAAATCACACACCCTGGACTGGATGTCAGCCTCAAGAAAAGTAAATATATTTTTTCTCTAATATCTCTAATCTTTGAAAATTGTAAACATTTCAAATAATTGGCTAATACCGTTCTTTTACTTTCCCTTACCTACCTACATATTAGAACTTATACAATATGTCCCCCAGTCTCAGTGTAGACTGAAACTAGTTAGGCTTAAGCCATTCAAGCTCAAGACTGCACTGATCCTTTGGGAACACATTATTGTACTGAAGTGTTTATTTTTAGGTTTGCAAAGTCTATATGTTAACTCATTTGATCCTCATTATTACCCCAGAAGTAGATGCTATTATTTTTTCCATTTCACAGAAGAAGTAACTTAGGCTGAGAAAAACTGACTTATCACATAGTTAGTATCTGAGACAAGATTCAAATCATATCTTCTATGAGCTATCTAGGCACTGAACTATCTTAGTTGCCTCACTTGTTTTAATTATACTGGTATAGAATTACAACCAAAAAAGGACTACAATCCCTGGAGGACACTGCTCTGAAAATTCCCAGAATCCTCTGCATTTCCCATAACACACACACACACACACACACACACACACACACACACACTTACTTACTTATTACATTCTGCTTGAACATTAATTAACCTAGGTGCACATTCTCCAGAATAAACTTTCCTACTATAGACAACAAACTTCAAAATTGCCCTGGATTTACTAAATATATAGGAGATTTCCAATAAATTGATTCTAAGTAGGTCTTTAGAGGACTGGTATGGGTGGGAAGAATTTGGGAATGTTTGTGTATCCAGAATTCTGATTCATATTTCTCTTTTAATGGTAAAATACTCTATTTCAAGACTTTATATACCAAAAGTTCTCCTAAGGAATTTTTTAAAAATTTATTTCTTTTCCCCAAATCATTCAACCAAAATTGTTTTCCTTGTACCTATTTTTTTTTAGAAATCCAGGAATCTTTGGTTACAGGGAGAGGATAACCATAGCCTTTTCTACTCCATGGCAAGGAAGAGCCATTAATTACATTGGAACCTGTAATTCACAACTGATAAAAATAATGACTCTCTTCTGCTTCTATCAGCCTGTGTCCAAAATTCTCATCTTATTTACTTATACATTTATTATGTATTTCTTATGTTCAAGCAGCCTGGCTTGGGTATTACTGGACTTTAGGACTAGATTAATAAGGTAAAGTTCTTTATAGGGTCAAGGTAATGGTGCAGTCAGAGAACAAAAAGCAGACATGAAGAGCACTCAAACTCTCACCAAATTTCATTTAAGTTGTCTATTGCCATCAATCAGTTTTCTTCCCTATTTCTAGCCCCTGTTGCCTTTCAAGACTAATGGAGAAAAGCATTTGTGAAGTCCCAGTTTAAATAGTAAGCATAAGTAGGTAAATCATTAATGTTACTGTGTTAGCATGATGGAAAGAGAGAGAGAGAAAGAGAAAAAGAGAGGGGGAGGCAGGTGGTACACTTATACAATGAAATTCATTCCTAAGAAACAGAACGTAAGCAGAAATGCAAAATTAAAACATGGATATGAGACATCATCCAGGGAGCTGAAATTAGTATAGGCTTGGGGTCTTTCAATCTGATTCATAATACAGTAATTCAAATGATTTATACTATTAATCCATGAGAAATAGCATGTACTCCTACCTTGGAGTTCCAATAGTTTATTTGGAAAGACATAGATAGAGAAGTTTTCTTGCTTTTGATTGAAATATGGCTGCCAGTGCTTTAAATAAAATCTACAAAAAAAGCAAGAGACTAAGGTCAGGAGCTTTGATCAGAGTCCACAGCATTAAATGGACTGCAATCATGAATTTACCACTATTTGTCTATATCTGTCATTATGATTATACATTAGGAGGATAATCCTAACAGTGGTAATAATGTCTCTATGGGTCCAAGGGAATTTATGTAAGCATTCTCTCCAGACTATTTCTGTATAAATACCAGTGTGCGAAAATGTCCCAGTCTTAAAAGCCCAGATTATCCTGAGATAGAATATCCAGGCATAAAATAACTCATTAAGTTATTTTAAAAAGCCACAATTTATGTGCTTATGCATCTCTTGCTGCATAAGAAAAATCAGATCAAAAAGGAAAAAAAAATAAGTAAGAAAACAAAATGCAAGCGAACAACAAAAGGGTAAAAATGCTATCAACATTCACCCTTGCAAAATCTTATGTTCCAAATTTTTCTCTCTCCCTTCCCTTCATCCCCCACTCCTTACAGTTGGGATAGGGATGGGGAGAAGAGGAGAGGGAGAGAAGAGAATGACTTGGGAGTATAAGGAAAAAAAGAATATTGTAGGATTTTAAAATTGTGGGATTTTGGAGCTGCTGTTAGGGCTAAATTCCTCATCTTCTACTCTTTTTTTCTGCTAATGTGAATTCTTATGACCAGGATGTTTTACAAACATTATTTTGTTCTATAATGTCTCTTTAGATTTCACTTTTGAATTTGAAAATATTTAGTCTCTCCTATTCCAGTAAAAGATAGTGTGATTTATTGATTGACTGGCCTTAATGTCAAGGCCTGGGGTTCAAATTCTGCTTTTGATAAAAACTAGGTCTAAGACAGTGAACAAGAGGCTAAACCTCTAAGTCTTCCAGAGAATTTTCCAAAATATATTACAGAGAAATTGCTGTTCTATATCACTTCAGAAAGTTTAAACTCTTTCATTATGCAAATGAAATAACAGGTCTGGAAAGATTAGATGGATAGAGAGATAATAAAACAATTGAACAAATTCTAAACAGGCTTATAATTCAAAACATCATGGGCAGAACAAGTGCATTGTGTTTTTTATATACCAAAAGAACTTTAGGAAGTTGGAAAGGAGATCATTAAAGACACAGCAAATTGCACTTTGCCATATTTTGGTCTAATAGTTACAAATTGTCCATATGGTTTTGCTAAGCTTTTTGTTGTTTAGCTATTTTCATTCATGCCCAACTTTTTGTGGCCTCATTCGGGGCTTTCTTGGCAAAGACACTGGAATGGTTTGCCATTCCCTTCTCTGACTCATTTTATAGATGAGGAAACTGAGGAAAACAGTCAAATCACTTGCCTAGAGTGATAGAGCTATTCAGTGCCTTCAGTCATACTTGAAATCAGAAAGAGGAATCTTTGTGAGTCCAGGTCTGGCATTTTATCCCCTGTACTAACAGCTGCACTTCACTGATCCTAATTTATTTTACTTCTATTATAATTTCATGCAATTTCAATGCAATGAAAATTTCAATGCAATATCTCATAATCTTTATGCATTGCTTATTTATTGGGACAGATTCAGTAAGGAAATTTCCTCCTCAGAATCATTACTCTGACTTCAGTGTGTTTTTCATATCATTTTAGTAAGCAGCTGATTGACAATCTTTCCTTGCTGGCAGGTTGATAATTCAGAAGCATTTCCACCATATCAATAATAATTTCTAGTATCAATCTGATCTTCTAATTTAGAAAGGTGACTTATCAAGTCTAGGATTTTTAAAGAATGAAATTCTGATAACACAAAAGAAATTATTCTGATGAGTAGGAAAGGGAAAATGCTGACACAAGCAATTCATAAATGTTTCAGAAAACACACAAAAAATATGCAAGAGTGATAAATGTAAAAGCATAGTGAAATGGGCAAGGAAAACTTAAGATAACAAAAAAGTAGGGGAGTTGCTTGGATTCCATTTTGTTCTTTTGGGAAAAATTAGTAAGAGGATCATAAAATAGATAAAACTTCTCCTTAAGATATACCTGAAGATTATTGATACCAGACATCTCTGATTCAATGTTTTTAACTGAATTCATTCTCTCTCACCCTAAACCTATTCCTTCTTAGAACTTCTTTAAGTTCTATTTTAACCTATTTAACCTATTCCTTCTTTAGAACTTTCTTTCTGTGGAGTTATCAGTCTTCCAGACACCCAGGTTCACTGTGTAGGAGTTTTTTCTCTTAGCTTTCCTCTAGCTCCATCCCCATATCAGGTCAGTTGACAAGTTTCATCAATGTAGTTCAACCTCTTTCATGTCTATTTTTTTCTCTACATTCACACAGCCTCACCACCATTATCTTTTACTTGGTCTACTGAAATATTTCCAAACTGGTACCCAACCTACATCTGACCTCTCCTCTCTCTAAAATATCCCCCCACATATCCCAAATTGATATAGGTATGACTAAGTCCTTTTCTGCCTAAAAAAGTTTCAATGACACCCCCCCCTTTATCTCCAGAATCATAATAACTCCAGAATAATAATATAGTGCTTTACCTATACATCTTACTTGTTCATGTGACAACTTCTTCTATTTGGTCCCTTAAACTCTTTGCAATATGGCTTTCTGTGGCATATTTCTCATTTTCATTTACCCCTTGTTCTTATAAAATTGGTCTACTTAATTCCTATATTACATTTCTCTCTGATTTTACATAGGTAATCCCCCATGCCTGGTACGTTCTCCCTCCTCACTACCACTCCTTGGAATTTCTAACTTCATTTATGTGGCAAACAATGCTCCAAGTTCTTTGGGATACAAAGAAAAAATGAACACAATTTCTGCTATTAAGTATCTCACACTTTAAATAGGGGATACAACATATACACAAACGGACATGTAGAAGAAATATTCAGAGTAGATACAAGGTAAACTCAGAGGACAAGGAACTAGCATAAGAATAAACAATGCCACTTAAGAAAATCTTGAAAGTTAAAGGGAAAATAGATAATTGAGAAACAAAGACTACTGAATTAATTGGATTAAAAACTTTTTTAAAAAATACTATTTTTAAATACTAGCTACTTTGCTCAAAAAGAGGTAAAATTAGGTTACCAAAATAAATCATGAAAATAAACTTTTTTTAAAGAAAATTATAAAGAATGATCAGAATTTTCTGGAACACAACTATATGCCACCAAAACCAAGAACTTAAAAAAGAATGGAGGGTTATCATAATATGGGTATATATTAATATACATATAAATACAGAGATGGATACACACATAAATATTTATATATAATATTCAGACTAATAGAACATGAAAGTCTTAATATAATTTCAAATAAAGAAATACCTTTAAACTATTAAACAGAAATAGTGACTACTGGAGAAGAAAAAAAAATTGATTTTGATTTACAAGTGAATTATATCAAACATGAAAATATTCCACTAAATTCCTTTTGTGATACAAATATGTTAATACTTAAATCAGGGATAGATAAAGCAAAGAAAACTATAGAAAAATATATTAATGAATATCAAATCAAAATTAAATAAAATCCTAGCAGAAAGATTACAGAATATCCAAAAAATATTCAGCATGACCAAGTCAGATTCATACTAGCAATACAGGGATTTCAACATTAAGAAAGTTATATAATTAATCACATTATAACCTTCTAAAACCACAGGAATTAATGTAGGAAAAAAACCTTTGGCAAAATATAATGTTTATGTTTAAAAAAAAAGATATATCTAAAATAAAAGGCTAGCATTAACTATAATGGAGAAGTGCTAGACATATAGAAGTATAAGTAGGATGCCCCCTTTTCCACTAATGTTTGATGATGTTGGTAAAACCAACAATAACATTATGATAAGAAAAAGAAAGTAAAAGTACAAATATAAGCAAAAAAGGAAACAAAACTATCCTTATTTTCTGAATGGCTTACTTAAAGAAACTAATTGAAATAATTAACAGCTTCAGCAAAATAACAAGATATTAAAAAATAAACACACAAAAATAAAAAAAGGATTTTCCATATAAATAAAACCCAAAAAGGCAATAATAGAAACTAAATCATCCAAAATAACTACAAAATGAAAATGATATCTGAAAGTCAATCTACAAAGGCTTGCTCAGAACTTACATATATATAAATTTGAATACATAGACTCACAAAATACTCTTTGAAAAATAAAGAATGGCAAATAATTGGAGAGATATTTAATTCTTGTAGATGGACAAAACTAATATAATAAAAATGACAGCAACTAAATTAATTTACAGATTTAGTGCTATAGTAATCAAATTATCAAGGGAAAATATTACAGAGCTAGATAAAATAATATCAAAATTCATTTGAAGGAACAAAAAATTGATAGACTCAGGGAAAATAATGAAAAAAGTAGGAATGAAGGAAACATGTACTTCTAGATATCAAAATAAAGTCTAAATTACTAATCATCAAAACTGTTTGTCACGAGTAAAAATAAAAAAATGTAAAAGAACAGATTAGATAAAAATTAAAAATAATGGAACTTAATAATTCAGTAAATCCAAGATAAATTACTTGAGGAAAAATTCTGACAAGAACTGTTGAAAAACTAAAAAGCATGCTAAAATAAATTAGATTTAAGTAAAAATCTTATATTATATACTATTGAAACTCAAAATGAATATGCTATCTGAATATTAAAGGTCATCAAAAAAAGAAAAAAAAATTCCTGGTACTAAGGGAAATAAATATTCATCAATGTCATTCTACTTTGAGTCTGCTGTGCCAGGTTTCAAATCCAATGAATAAGATACCCCTTCCAGAATAAATTCATCACTTCTAATCTCACCAGTATGTTGTTAACTCAATCCTTGATTGGCACAAATTCCTTCAGCTTCCTCTTCCCTCTACAAAGTGGAATATCAAAACTTTTCCAATGTCTTGCTTTATAAAAGGCACAAACTGGACTTACAGCTTATTTTACTTTGTACTTGTTGCTTTATCTAGTTTCAGCTCCAGGGAACAAAATCCATCCCTCCATTCACATACATACATACACACACACACACATTCTACATGACAGTCTCATTTTTCTCCCTCCCCACTTTCCTGTCTCCTTTTGGCATTGTCTCCCCCTTCAGATTATAAACTTCTGGAGAGCAGGGACTGTTTGTCTTTTTATTAATTGTATCCCCAAAGCATACTACAGTATGTAGAATGTGCTTAATAAAAGTTTATTGGAATGGACTGGATGTCCTTAATTAAAGTATAAGTTCAATCAGAAAAGATAAAATAGATCATTTTGATTGCACAAAAGTAGAAAAGTTTTTGCACAAATAAAATCATTGTAACTAGGATAAAAAGTAGGAAAAAAACTGGTCCAAATATATAAGCCCAAGATTCATTCACCAAAGGATGTGTTTAAACAAATAGTCCTCATAAACTTCTAGTCATATGGATGATTGTCCCAAATTACTAATAATAAAATTCACATCAAAAATGCTCTGTTTCATCTCATACACAAGATATTGACAAAGATAACAAAAGTGGAAATAGTCAAATTGGAAAAAACTATGAAAAGATTAATTTATTTATATTATTCCATCTCTTTTAGTAGAAAAACCATTCTAAATTCTAATGAATTTCACATAATCAGGTGCCTATGACACAATAATTGTCTCTATGTTCCATCAACAAGCAGACTAACCACAGAGAACATAATTGATATCTTACATATAAACTACTCTTTCTTCTAATGTTTTCCATACTTATTAGAATATGCCAGTTATCACTTCACTCATGTATCAATATATAATCCTGTGTGGGATAATAGAATAACCAATAATAATGGAAAAATAGGTCGGGACTAGGATGTGAAAAGGTTTAAAAACTAAACAAAAGATTGTTTTTTACCCTAAAGGAAATAAAAAATCATTAGGAAAAATCAATTTGTTTTTGAGGAAAATTACTTTAGCAGTAGTATGTAAATAGGCTCAAGAGGTGAGAAACCAATTACAATAAGTACTTACAATAATGTAGGTAAGAAGTGATAAAAGTTTGAACTAACATAGTAGCTGTATGAATGGAGAGAAAGGTTGAGATGTAAGCTATGTGGTAGAAGTAAAAATGGTAAAATTAGGTATTATTAGGATATTAGATGTGTGGGAAGAAACAGAATGAGACAAAGAATGGAGGAGTAAAGGTAAAGAAATAGAGGCAGGGAATAGAGATAACTTGTTCAAGAACTTTGAGAAAGGAAAAAAGAGAGGATAATGTTTGGAGAAAATGATAACATTTTGTAAAGATTTTTCAAGAATGGAAGAGACTTGGGCATTTCTGAAAGCAATAAGAAAGGAACTAATCAAAAGGAAGAGGTTGAAGATATGAAATGAGTGATTGAGACCTAAATTTTCTGAAGAACACAGGAGATGATGGAATCAAGCACATATGCAGAAGGACTGATCTTGGCAATTGGAAAGGATACTCCTTTTTCAGAGATGGGGAGAAAAAAAGAGAGTGAAGGGTGATGTCAGTGAGTTTTGAGATGATGAGAATGGGAGAAGAGAGAGCCCACAGTGAATAGTCTCTTTTTTTCCAATAAAGTAAGACCAACAGTCCTCAGTTCAGAGAGGAAAAGAAGAGTTTGGAGGTCGATTAGGGAGGAAATAAAAGGACATTTTGTAGTAATATGTGCCAAGTTAAGGTTGGGTTAATATGAGTATACTTTCAGCTCTGTTGCAAGATTTCCTCTAGCTGCATTCAGCTTTTCTTGGCAGGGATGGAAGAGATAAGAGAGAGGCAGAGAGACAGACACAGAGAAAGGAGAGAGACAGACACAGAAAAAGGAGAGAGACAGACAAAGAGAGAGAGAGAGAGAGAGAGAGAGAGAGAGAGAGAGAGAGAGAGAGAGAGAAATTAAGAGGGGAGGAAGGAAGAAAGAGAGATTAAGAAAGGAGGGAGAGAGGGAGAAGAGAAGAAAGAGAGGAAGAAAGGAAGGAAAAAAAGTCAGGAAAAAAAAGAGAGGATTCCACACCCCCTTTAAAAAATATGGGTAGTATTACATAAATTTTGAAAACCACTAGTTTAAGCATTTTTTACTTAATGGTTTTTTTTTATTGCTTTAGGGGTCAATTTGGAGTGGGGAGGAATTAAAAAATGATTGTTGTTAAGGAAAAAGGAATCAATAAGACATATTTAATAAGTTACAAAATAAACATGGAGCCTTGTTCATACTGTGAACTAACAGTTCCCTTCCTTCACTGTTTTAAATCTTCAAGTCACAGAAAGCAGATATATACAATTGGTACAATTCACTTTCCAATATATAGACTAGTGGTGCCAATCTCAATAGAAATGGACAGCATATGATAATGTTGTGGCTAGGCCTATAGGGAATGTGTTTTGATACATATAAGGTAGACATTGAACATGGTTCCTTCTATTTGAATTCAATGGTACTTGATAGAACACCATTAATTACTAAATTGGATAGGACTGGGGCTTCCCTTATCCTGAACATCATTCTTTTCTTAATATACCCTAAAACCACATTAGTTCTTTTGGCTGCTGCCTCTTATTGAGTTTGTATCTGAAATTCAATGTAAACGTGGGGTCAAGGATGGCCATATATTAGGGGCACCTAAATTTTGGATTCTTTACAAAACACATTGTACAGTTTGGGTTCATATCTTCTTTATTTACACAGATATTTGAGCCAAGCTAGGAGCCAAAATCTCCCTTGGCCTATTAAAATAGCAAAGTTTATTTTGCAGATCTGATACCAAATATCATTTTAAAATGTAAATCAAATCCTTTTCAGATGGGGAAAAAAGTAACTGCTTTTGCAGGGAAGTCCTTGTTGTTGAGACTGGGCACCCTGACACCCTTAGTGATTTCCCTGCAGCTAACCAGTCCACGGATATTTTTCTCCACAATCCATCTTTAATTGGTTTCAATTATAGCTGTCAGAACTGTGCCATAACATTCCTTACTATCTCTGGAAATCTACTGAACCTTTTCTTACCACACATCAGTGATCTCTAACAGAAGCAGCAGAATTTCCAGGGGGAAAAATTACTTGGTGAGTAGAGAGAATCAGATAAAGCTCACCATAAAACAGTCCTTAAAATGCATAGTAAACAAAGGGAGGATAGGATGGAAGATAAAGACTTAGCATACCTTATATATCATCACATACCTGGCCATCATTTTTTAAATGTTTTTATAAAGCCATACAAATAAACAAATAAACCATGCAAATAAAACACACACAAATGCCCATGTTAATGATACAGCATACAAAAACATTACAGTAACTTCTCAGCAAAATCTATGGTTCAAGGAAGATTATCCACACAGGATATAATAAAGTGATCAAAAATAAATATTGCCTAGGTTATGATATGCAATTAGATGAGCAATCATTCACTGAGTACATCTATACATGTACCCTGGACTGGCACTGCAGATAAGCAATGTACTGGGCTCAAAATGAAATGGGAGAAGACATTTGGGCTGGGTGGTATCCCATCTGGAAAACTGTATAGCTCATTTTATGTCCCTAAACTGCTCAGAACTGATAAAAGTCCATTTCTTTCATTCCAATATTTTTCTAGTGTTCCAAATCATGAAACCCCGTGATCACAGAAAACTCACAATTGCAAGGGCCCAAAGTAAAATAAAAAAAACATTTTTAGGGATAAGCAAATGATCATATAATGGCAATTATGATTCCCCCAAACCTTGTGAACATCAGCCTCCCTACCTCCTCAATTCAGACCACTTACCCTGCTTCCAACTTGCCTTTCAATCACTTTGAAGAAAACACCTTCTATACTTTTCATCACCAATAAAAACTAGTGACCAACTGCTGTGAATGGGCAGGTAAGCCCAAGAGTCTCAGGCATAGCTGCACTGATTATAGCAAACCACTGGTCCTGCTTCCAGTCTGACCCCAGTAGCTCTGTCCAAGAGAACCACAACCTTATAGAAATGTGACTTGGTATTACCTGTACAAGTGTTGTAGCCCCCTGTCTGATGAGCAGCCATAGCTATTGAAGACCTAGAAAAGGAAGTTCTTGGTTTCTAAATCTTTGGCTTTGTGAAATGTTTCACCATCAAAAACTGATGGAAATGACAACTAAAGAAGATGAATTGAATATGAGTTCAAATATTAATTTGAATATGAGCTATTTGAAGGTAAGAACTGGGTCAGTTTTCTATTTGTTTCCTCAGTGCTTTGCTTATATGTGTTAACGAAGTGCATTTTCATTTATTCATTCACTGGACACAAAAAGGGACATGAAAATCACCTGATTGAGATCATCTGTGACAATAAAGTAGATCTTTCAAGTGATTTTATACATGGACAAACATCCTCTGTGCTACCTTGGTATCCTCAAAATATTAAAAGAACCAGAGTGCCTCTGGAGCATGCTCTATGACAAATACAATTAAGATTGTTTAGGATAAGAGCTGATTAAATTACTTGTCCAAAACCATTCAAGTGGTAAGTGTTAGAGATGGATTGTGAACTCCTTATGTAATTTTGCCATGTGAGGATTCCTTCCAACAGTTCTGATTGCTCTCCTATCTCATTATATATCCCATTCTATATATCCCATAAATACTCAATATGGATCCATTCAATATTCTGAGGGCCTTCCTCTAAAAATCTTGACTTTATGTGGGTATGGATAATTAAATCCAGGGTAACTGAGACTTAGTCAGTATACTGTCTATAAATCCCACTGCAAGATGTTATCAAAGCAGCTTTATCCAGGAGCAATCAAAACTAGAGAACAGCATTCTCTGGTTGATAAGTGGTTAAAGGATACAACATTTAATGGATACCAGTGAAGCCTGCAGTCATTCCACTTATTTGATTACAGGACTAACTTGCCTTGCTTTCCAGTTTCTGATGACATGTTTTATATCATTTATATTATATATTTTCTCACTTGTCATGTGCCCTAGTCTGTACAAGCCCCCACTGTATCTCTCTATTGCTCATTGGTACAACACAGCTTTAATTCTCTAGTTTTATATGTCTTTAGTTATGTTTTTGTACACTTTTTAAATACCTTTCACAACTTGCTAGTTTGCTTGTACTTATCATGTGTCTTTCTATTGCCCTTTGGGTTCTTTGTGGTTTTAATTCTTTTCAGAGCATGGTGTTCCATGATTTTCAACCATATAATATCACTGGGAAAATAATATTAAAAATATGGCTTTTTTAGGCTTCCAGCAGTCTAAGGGTCATTGAAAATTCTATGCCATTTTCTAAATATTATCTAGTTCATTTTTTTCTGCATTTTTAATTTAACAAACAAAAGATGTTTATGACAGTGTAAGAGTTATCCTGTTATTTGGGGGAGAAGGGAAAAAGAAGAATCTATATTATAAGATTCTCAACCTTACCTCAACCATAACAAAATTGGGATTCTGAATTTTTATCCCATTTGATATGAGCTCCACAAGAACAGGGATTATGTCTCAGCTCAGTTTCATCACTTGTTTAACTTTGTATCTCTCTTAGCAGAAACAGAGAGTACATAGTGGGTCCTTAATAAATGTTTATTGAATTATTAATAGAACTCATGAGCAAGCATAAATATATCATACCAATCAATCCAAAATATGGTATCAAATATTTTAACAGTTTGGTTTCCAAATATAAAAAATTAATAAAGGAAAAAAAAACATAAAATCACCTACAATAGACATGATAAGACTACTTTTCTTTCCTGAATATCACACAATAGGCTAGAATTAACCCAGATTAAATTATCTTTAATCAGAACTAATCTTTCTTCATTGGAAAGTGGGGTGGAGTCTGAACAAGATGGAGAAGAATCTTAAAATACAATCTCATTATAAGCCCTATTATTCCTTCTTGGAATGAGAAAATAGGGAGAGAAATCCTGAATCTCCTCAATATTAACAATTGTTCTTTTTAAAAAGAGAAAGAAATAATCACGTCTCACATTTGCAATTTATTGAGTTGTTGATAACAGAAAGGTACAGTAAAAGGGATTGCAGAGGGTATTTTGTCTAGTCTCCTTGTTTTTCACATAAAATGTGGCCTAGTGACTTGCCCAAGATCACAAAGCTAATAGGTTTAAAATGCAGAATTTGAATATGTCTTCATTATTTCCAGTCCATCAGTCTATCTACTACTGCATAGTGCCTCTATTTTATTGTTATTATCTGCCATAAAGTGACATGGCAAATAGTAAGTAAAAATAATAAGTAAAAAGTAGCTCTATTAATTAATGGAAGTCTAGCAAAATAGCAACACATACATATACTTTCAAGTGATGTCACACAGAACCGTACCTTTTGTTTCTTTGCCTCTCAGGAAACCTGAAAAATCAAGTGAAGAGATTTGGTGCAGGTACTAATGTGCTTATAAAAAAGAGAATGCTTCTGACCAATGTGACATCCCTCCCCTTGTCAGAACAAAATATCCAGTGGAAGAGTCTGCCAAAATATGTGTTTACTCTTCCAGATGATTTGCAAGAAGCAATATGACAACAGAATATATCTCGGGTCTCAGCTGTCATCAGAAGAGACATGATGAAAATTGTTTGAAAAGCCTTGGTCTTTGAGTCAGGATTCTCAATTATTAATTTTTTAAAAAGGTGAGCAAGAAGCAAATCTTTCCACATTCTGCTATAGTATATAGTTGCTTGTTTACCATTCCATTAGATTTTAATGCCTTGTATGCTACAAGTCATTAAAAATGTTTATTAAATTGAACTGAAATAAATTTACATTAATGTGTTTTGCTGTCTAGAAGCCCCCACTATAGTGTTCCATTAAAGCTAATTTTCCTGGCAGCAATCACATTAGAGCTGAGGGTTCTCTATTGTTAAACGGTCAAAGGTTATAAGTAGGCAGGTCTCAAAAGAAGAAATACTATCAATAATCACATGGGAAAAATCAATTGCTGTAATAATCAGAGAACTACGATTCAAAACAACTTCTAGATTCATAAATGGAATTCTATGATCAGCACAAAGTGGTGAGTCTTTGTTTAAGGCTTTTCATTGTATCTTCCTATTTAGGATTTATTTGTCTATTCTTCTTGATGGCTGATGGAGGTTGAGTCTTTCTGACTGAGGTTGAATCTGATGGCTGATTCTATTGTGCAATCCCAAGCCCCATAGCTAAGAAGATGTCAGAGTTAAGGCTCCCATTTCATTGAGGTGCTCTTTCTACTACATCACATGTTATTAATTAAATTATGTTCAGGGGAGCTTGTGTCATCGGTTTTACTTTATTTCATTTTTAAGAATTGATACTCAATATACAGTAATTCTCTAATGATTAGAACCTCTAATTAAACAACTTCATTTGTTAATCAATCTGATTAAAGGGAAGTTAACTTTCAAAAAAGTTTTTATAATATTCTATCTTAGGCAAGATCTCTTCAGTTAATTATTAGTCAATCTAGATTTAATATCTATAGTGTTATTTATCTGATATGTAATAGGAAGAAAAAGATGGTAAAACTTTGAATAGATCTAAATGAAGAACAAAAAAAAAAAAAACCTTGTCTTTGCTATTATCCGTTTAGTTTTGTCTCATTAAAGTTAATTGTTCTAATAACCAGAGAAATCCAAATCGAAGCAGCTTTGGTATAGGGGTTGATCAAAGGATTTCCCTAATAAGTTTACTGGATGGTGTCTAGATCAGTTTCCAAGTGATTTCCTAATAAAGTGAGGTATCTAAAGAAAAAAATCCAGTTGATGTGCGAGGTCTTGAATAGTGGAGGCAATAAATATAACCACAACCACTATAAGAAGCAATATCATTAAGAACCTTCTTTCAAGCCCCAAAATATGGGAGCAGGAGGTTGATAAATATTAAGTCTGCCTTGTAGTAACATGAGTCATCCTCACAGAGGCAGGTTTCCATTAGGGTATAAGTAGAATTGTCTAGAATATTATGTGATCATGGTTTGGATCTCATTCTTTGTTGTTGATTCCTTGCCATATCTTACCCACAGTGAAGGTTAGTTATAGGTACCTAATTAGGTAGACATTTTCCTTGGTTTAAATTAGAAGTTTCCCACATGATTATGATTGTGAAAATAGTTATTCACAAACTAAAAAAAAAAAAAAAAAGGATGAGAGAATCCATAAAAACTATGGTAAAATGCAATAGCTTTAAAAAATGAAATCTAATTTAATTCAATGAACAGTTATTAAGTGGCTAATATATGAAAGACAAAGTTTAGAAATTAAGTTACAGTAACATTTCAAACTTACACTCCAATTACATCTTGAACTTCTTCAGAGATCTTTTTCCAGATAAAAGATTTCTAGTTCTACCCACCACATTAATAGGATTTCCATGTGAAATGACCCTTAAAGAGACCTCATTAAAAATAGTATTTGAGAATCGCTACCCTTAACTTGCTTGGGAAATGAACCACTATCAAATTAACCAGCTCTATTCTTACACTTTGAAAGCTGAAGTGACTAGTTACTTGTCATCCTGAGCAATGAATGGATAGGAGTGGGAGAGTGGCAGGGAAAGAGATCCTGCTAGCCAGTATAAAATCTACTCTTCCCCCCAGAATCAGAATCAGAGAGTCAAATTCTTTTGCAAAAATGCCCACTTTGGGCCTATTAGTGCTCACTACTTTCTACAAGATATGTATCAGATTTCTTTTATGTGGCCTTAAGATTAAGCTTCATGCAAGCATGGAACCCCTCAGACAATCAGAATACACTGTTTTTATGGCTTTTATCAACATATTTCCTATTAGAAATTCATGTATCTTAAATTCAATTTCTCCTTGTCTCCTATTAGTAGACTGCATTCTAAAATGTCTGTTTTCAGTTCCATCAAAAATGAGTATACCTATTTCTCCATAGAATTCTTAGCATTGAGTTTTGTTACTTTTGTTTTGCCAATCTAATAACTGTTGCTGATTTCATAGGTATAAGGTAGTACATGAAATTTAATTATGTCTCTGATTATTAGTAAAGTAAGCCATTTTCCAAGTAATTATAATAATTTGTGTTTCCTCTTTTGAAAAATTTCTGTTTATATCATTTGACTTATTGAAAGGGACTTGCTTTCTCATGGATTTTGTCCTAAATGGTCCTTTCCACAACCAACTCAACTTTTTCCAAATTTCAAAGTTCATAAAAAGAAATTTTAGTGATAAAGGCATAGGACATGTGGATAAAAGGAAGAGGAAATATAGTAGTAAGGTCAGATGAAGCAAGAAGCATCAACTCAGGAAAATGACAGCAAGTGAATTGGAGAGGCAGAGCATGAGTAGAGATGATTACACAAGGATCTAAAGCAAGGTTCTTCAAAGTGGGAGCAGAGTTCCCTGGGGAGCAGGGACCTGACCTGAAGAGGGTATAGCCTGCCTCTCCAAGGAATATGTGATCAACCCATATATAGCCTAACAACTTCCAGCTATCCAGAGGCAGTAGCTGCTGAATGGAGGCACAAAGAAAGATACCAGAAATAGGAGAGGTGAACAAGAAAAAGGGAAAAAGGAAAAAGGAGGAAGAAAGATGAAGGAAGGAAGGAAGAAGGAAGGAAGGAAGGAAGGAAGGAAGGAAGGAAGGAAGGAAGAAGAAGGAAGGAAGGAAGGAAGGAAGGAGGAGGAAGGAAGGAAGGAAGGAAAGAAGGAAGGAAGGAAGGAAGGAAGAAGAAGGAAGGAAGGAAGGAAGGAAGGAAGAAGGAAGGAAGGAAGGAAGGAAGGAAGGAAGGAAGAAGAAGGAAGAAGAGATGTACAGCTTCTTAGCGGGAGAAAGGAAGGCAGGGAGGAAGGAAGGGAGACAAGGAGGAAGGGAGAGAAGGAGGGAAAAAAGGGCAACTTAAGAGCTTATTGTATGCCAGACACTTTACAAATATTATCTCATTTGAACTTCACAAAAATCTTGTGATTTAGGTGTCAAATGCCAAATTAAATAATTTACTATGTAATCCACAGCTCACCATATTTACTAAAATATGTTTTTATTTGAAACTACCTACAAAAGACTAAACTATAAGTCATTTCAGTCAATGCTATTTGATTCTCTTTAACCTAAAAATAGAAAAAGAATATTCTGTTTTGAGCTGCCTCAAAAAGTTTATTCAATATAAATAACTTAAAACTTACTATTTTTTTCTCATTTGCATCAAGCCCTCAATCATGAACAATTTTGGTCAGGGGTCAAATCTCTGTTCAGTTTTTAATCTCTCTCTACAAGGCATTAATTTCTTCCTTTCTTTCTGCCTTCTCTTTACTCCTCACCCCCCCCCCCCCAAGAAAAAAGAATTACACGACTAGGAAAAGTTAGGATCAATTGGATTTTCTCTATCTGGCTAATTCCAACTACAGTACTAAAACAAAAATTATTAAGATAATTCTAGAAAATTGATAAGCACTTTGGATTTACCTTCTGCCTTATTTGGACTAAGAAGGCAAGGGAGACAGGAAAAATCATATTTTACATTTTGGTGCTTATTCTCCCAAATAGAAAATCTTTAAACACTGGTAATTCAGATACTCTTTCCTTCCATTCTGGCTATGGATAGTGGAAGTAGCTGCTCAAGAGTTCAAGCTGTTGGTTCCTTAGGCAGCTGTTTTGCCCCATTGTTCAGCTTTTCAATCTCTTGATTTTCACTGCAAAAATGATTTCTGGAATTTTCCTCTCTTTGATTCCATTTGAATCCCAGCCACTCAGCTTCCTTCTCAGGAATCATGTAATATCAAAAGATAGTACTACTAAAGATAAATAAACTTTACTAAATTCACTTTGTCCATGAACAAGTTTTGCCAGATTCTCAGGTCTCTACCAGATAGGAAGAAACAACTATCTGTCTGGATGACCTTTTCTAGAAAGTTATGAAGCTGGTCCATCAATGGAGAATGCTTAAACAAACTGTAGTATAAGAATGTAATGGAATACTATTATGCAATAAGAATGATAAGCAAGTAGATTTTAGAAAGACCTAAAAATATTTACATGAACTGATGCTGAGTCAAGTAGAACCGGTAAAGCACTGTAAACAGTAACAATTCTGTGGGATGATCAGTTATGATTGACTTAGCTTTTCTCACCACTACAGTGATCCAAGACTATGATGAAAAATGCTATACACATCCAGAGAAAAAACTATCAAGTCTGAATGCAGACTGAAGCATACTATTTTCACTTTGTTTTTATGGTTTCCCCTTATCTTATAATCTTTACATGTAATTTAAAAAATATTATTTAAAAATTTAAAGAATTCTCTCTGCTTGCAGAGATTTGCTTCCAAAAGTCTACCATACATAATTTTTTTAAAAGGAAATGAAGGTTGCAAAGGTAAATTACATATAGAAGATATATAGAAATACATAAATAAAAATTTCACATTATAAGGTTTAGATCTACACTTGTGGGAGAAGTCTCTACATTAATGACACCACAAATACATTGATATATTAAAGAACTGAGATATAAAAATATTGCCTTGTTCTAAAAGTGGATACAACCTGAGAAACATGATTCTTTGTTCAGCTCTCATACATCTCATTACAACACAAACACTCTGGCTTCTTGCTTAGTTAAACAAGAGGTTTGATTGCTCCAAGCATATTCTCAATCATTTCCATGGAAATGTTATCAGCATAATTTCCCGCAAATACTAACATTCTTTGTCCTTCTAAAAAAAGGAAAACAGTGACTCTCCAAATCTGGCCTTGAAGAAACCTTACAAAGTGTTCATGAGTGATACTGGGCCCTTGAAAAACTCAATATGATTAAAATCCCAGCCTTCCAAAAGAACAATGGGTCACAGGTTAGTTTTACAGGCCAAGAACTGAAGCTATTCATTGTAATGCAATTACCATACCAATTCAACCAAAACACAAAGTGTGCTCTGTCTCCTATTAGAGAAAAACTATTTTATAATACCAAATATCTTTATAAAAGCTGAAATCTTTCCATGAACATTTTTTCAAAGAAAGAATTACTTCCTTCACCTGTATCCTCTGTTTCATCCCCAAAATAATGTCGCAATTACTACCCATTATCCATATGATCCCAAGCAGATCATTTCAACTCTGAGTCTCAGTCTCTTCATCTGTAAAATGGAGATGACAATAACTCTTGTTTAGGCAGACTGTTAGTAAAGAAGATACTTGGAAAACTTTAAAGTACCATAAATGTATGTGTTGTTATTTCAACAAGATGGCCTGATAGGAAATAGACAGGGAAAAGAAGAACTGAATTACTTTGACATATTACCAGAGATGATTTTCCCTGGAATGGCATTTCTTTTTATCTATTTTTAAATTGTACATTAAAGTCTTAGTCTAGTGATTCATCTTGGTATGGATATGAACTTGGAGATTCAAATTTCATCAAGTCCTAACAAGTTGCAAAAACCAAGTGATGTGTACACACACACACATACACACACACACACACACACACACACACACACAAAAGCATTTGTGATCTGAGGACCAAGTTATCTAAATTGAAAAAGGCTCCTCATCAGGTTGTCTATAGCATAAGAAAATTTTTTAGTCAGAACAGCTTGCAAAGATCATCTACTAACACACTGAGGAGACACAATCTCCATTAGTGAAGGGAATGCTCATACTGGAAAAATATACATATACATACATACATACATACATACATACACATAGAAAGTATTACAATTTGTTCAATGGTTTCTTTGAAGAAGCCTTGTAAGCTAAATTGTGCAAATATTATTATCTCTATTTTATATATAGGAAAACCAGCTTAAAGAGATTGCGACTTGCTAAAGGTCATAAATCTACTAAGTAGCAGAAGAACTTTAGCTAGGTCTTTAACTCCCCAAAGAATGCCCTTTCTACTCTGCATATGAAGACAAAAAAGAGTCGGGCAAAGAGCAGAAAAGAAAATATGATTTAACAAGTATTCAATTCAACTCATGTTAAAGAAACCTGCCACTCAGATTTCAAATTTTAGAGTAATCTATGAAGTAGATGTAATGAGGAAGGCTGAATGTTTGGCTTGCCGCAAATACCTCCTTTTGAAAACTGCCCAGTTGCTCTCAAACACAACAAAAGCCTCGCTTAAAATTACATCCACAGAACTAGACATATAATAAGTAAGGCACTGATGCCAAGTAGATGCTTACCTAATGATCCCCAGAAAAAGGAAGAAGGACTCAATAGTCAGACATAAGTCACAGATAGAGTGACTAGAGTAGGGTTTGACAGTCCCAGGACTTTGCAGGCATCAGTGAATCACCTGGTCAAGAAGAGATGGTTATACAAAGAATTGCAAATTCACTGGCAAGCTAAAATTGCAAACCTCTTAACTAAACAAGGTGTATTGTTTAGTCAAGATGAACATTTTGGTAAATACAGCTAAATTACCGGGAAAAAATGGATCACAGTTTCCATGCATAGTCCCCATCCTGGAAACCACTTTTTTTGTTTCTGAAGAGGCCAACCCCATAGATCTCTTAAGATGTTCTGAAGTTAATTGAGTGGAACACTGAGCTACTCCTGAATTTCCCAGTTCTTAAATACAGACTCGTGGAATGTTAGAATTGGAAGAGATTTCCAAAGATCACCAAGTGTAATCCCTGAATTTTGTGCATGAGGTAACCAAGATCCAGAAAGCTGAAATGATTTGTCAAGGATCACCTACCTAGTCAGAGGCAAAACTGGGAATGAGAATATGAATTAATGATTATAACAAATGACATAAGGTATTTATGAAGCACTTACTTTATGCTAAGCATTATACTATGTTCTGGGGAGAAGGAAGGAAGAAAGGAAGGAAGATAGGAAGGAAGGAAGGAAGGAAGGAAGGAAGGAAGGAAGGAAGGAAGGAAGGAAGGAAGGAAGAAGGAAGGAAGGAAGGAAGGAAGGAAGGAAGGAAGGAAGGAAGGAAGGAAGGAAGGAAAGGAGAGAGGGAGGGAGGGAAAGAAGGAACTTACATTCTATTAGGAAAGACAACACATAAAGGGAAGCTAGAAGGGAAAGTAGGGTATTTGTCTGGAAAGTGACCAGAGGAAAGGTTACCTCTCAGATTCCAGAACAAACATTAATTAATAAACTAAATTCATTCTTTTGGCAAACTAAATACTACCCATCTTCTTCAATGAAGATGTCAGACAACGTGGTTCACTGGAAGAATTCCATATAACTAAATAAATTTTATATTTAAACCCAGCATGAAAGATTCTCTGAACTTGGGTAACAATAAACATTTCAAATTTAATTGGCAAGGATGTTTGGTGGACTCATTTCCTTAAGAAAGGACAAATGACCAACTTCATCTCTACTGGGAAAATTTACCTTTCTACTTACAGATTCAGAAAAAAGAAACAAAAAGCAGTAATTACTCAGTAGCAAGTACAATCATATCTAGGGTTTAGGACAAATGAGTCATCTTCTAAGTATTATTGATTTTTTTAAAGTTAAGGTCCTGAAAACTGGATTTTCTATAAAACCAAATTGAAGCTAGATTAGATTCGTTTAAAAACTATCCCCTCAGATTCTGTTGAGATATCTTCTATGTATACATCCATTTTGTAGAAAAGGTGGCAACATACATTGCCCCCTGACTTGTTTTTCCTCTTTCCTGATAGAAGGACAAATGGGTACTCCTTGGTTTAAGAGACAGAGAAGAGGCAATGGTGAATGTCTCATTATCATCAGATGCATCTGTGAAGGAGAAGAAAGAAATTAGGCATATCAGGGCAAGCTAACACTGGGAGCAAAGAAATGTGAGTAGGAAACTATGAGATATGTTCAAGGAGTAGCAAGTAATCTAATTTGATTAGAACAAAAAGCATATGGAACATAATAGTGAGAGAGAGAAATTAGAAAGATAGGTTAATGCAGAATCATAGCATCTTTTTAAATTATAGCTTTTTATTTTTAAAATAAATGCATGGATAATTTTTGACATTCACTCCTACAAAACTCTATGTTCTATTTTTCCCTCCCTTCTCCCCACCCCCTCCCCTAGTCTGCAAGTGATCCAATATATGTTAAATGTGCACAAATTGTAGCATCTTAAATATCAGCTTAAAAACAATTATCAACCAAAGAACCACAGAAGATTTTCAAAATCGGACGTGATTATCCCTAAGGTCTCTGTAATCTCCATAATTCTCCAGTCTTTCCATGTTTCCATGTATCTGTTCAGGTTTGTCATGACTGGTAAAGGATTAAACTCAGTTTTGAGCTGTAGTGGGTTGTATTACTATATGAAAAAAAATTTCCTTAGAGAACCTGCAGGAACATGCTCCTTACAATTTCCTGCCGAGAAAAAGGCTCAACACTTCTTTTTCACTCTTGAAGATGGAGTAAAAAACAACATATATGTATACATATACACACACACACACACATACGTGTGTGTGTTTTCTCTTTCCACGTTCTAATTTGTAGTATTTAACCATGATTTTTACAGTCATAATACTATAGCTCATATTTAATAAAGACAAGTAAATAGGCTTTTAAAAGCTGTTTCCATTTCAACTTCCTAGTACTAAGTTCATGAGAATAGTTCCATAAACAATACACTTTAAAGATTAGCCTTTGCATTCATATCCTTCAGTCCCCAGGAAAGCATTTCTTTTTATTGCCTTCCTATGAAAAGGGCTTCTAGGAATTTTTTTAAGAATTATTAAAACAAGATGTCTGTGAGAATAAGTAAAAATACTAACCAACTCAGAGGTCATATAAATCAGCAATGGAATATGTGCAAATCTAATCCCTACCGATTTAAGATCCATATTGTATAGTACATGAGTCAATGGATACTGGAATTACTCACCCTAAATACCCTTTGTTCAACTTATTTAAGGGACTTAAATTTGGTTACACATAGAGGGTAGCAATGGTTTTCTTTCACTTCTTTCTTTAGAGTTTTTCTTAATATACCAATTATACAAAGAAGATAGTCTCTTGATGGACTAAGTATTAGATCAAAAGTAAGAGAGAGTTTCTGCTCCCAGCTTCTCCCAGCAATAGAACATGGTGGCATCTTGACTCTAGGATCTGAGATATACAGATGAGAAGATATTTTTTAAATTCATATAGTTCATTTCCCTCATTTTTCTAAAGAAGAATCTGAGGTCCAGAAAAGTAAAATGACTTTCCCAAAGTCATATAGGTAATAGGCAGCTGTCAGGGGAAAAAAGGAAGATAGAATGCTGAATATGAAGAACATCAAGTAGATAAACTCGGTTTATCTATAGAGAGAGTGAACCAATGTGAAATAAGACTGGAAAAGTAAGATGGAGCCAGATCATGAAGGATTTAAAATGCTAAAATAAGCATTTTGTCTTTCTTCTTAGAGACAATAGGGAGCTAATGAAGATTCTTGAGCATGGGAGTAACACAATAAGACTTACTTCTTAAAATTTGTAGTAGCTGTGTTTCAGAATTCAGTAAACAGAAGAATGCCTAGAAGAAAGGATTCCAATTAAGACATTCCAATATTCCAGGTGAGGGGAGGTGTTGGTCATGTAAGTGTAGAGAAGGATATAAATACAAGAGAAATGATGAAAGACTCTAAGGCTTGGAAGCTAATTATATTTGTTAGGAGGAAGATAGTGGAAGAGAAGAGTATTGTATAACTCTATAAGTTGTGAATCTGGATGATTATAAAGATGAGATGCCCTCAACAGAAAGCTTTAAGAAGAAAAAGAAAGAAGAAAGAAAAGAAAGCTTTAAGAAGGGTTGGATATGAGCTGAAGGAGGAGATAATGATAGCTGTTTTGAACAAATTAAGGCAGGGATACCTATTGAACAACAACTTGTCATGGCCAAAAGGCAGTTAATGGTATACAAACTGCTTAGTGGAGATCATCCACTTTCTGAAAAGAGAATAGTTATATACTTTACTCTCATCAGAATTGGCTCAAAAAAATAGCATAACATTCAATATGGATATAGAACTTTACCTTACCTTGCAGGAAAGCAGGAGGGGAAACAGATGCATGAAGGGGAGGGTGATAGAAAAGAGAGCATATTGGGGGAGATGGTGGTTAATAACAAAACACTTTTGAGGAGGAACAGGGAGAAAGAAGAGAGAAAATAGAGATAAGTAAGTAGAAATATAGTTAGCAATAGTAATTGTAAAAAAAAAAAATTGAAGCAACCTGATGAAGGTTTCATTGCTCAAACATATATGGAACTGAGTCAAATTTATTTTAAAAAGAGCTATTACCCAATTGATAAATTATCAAAAGATATGATTTATGCCTAAAGAGCTATAAAATTATGCACATCCTCTGACCAAATAGTGCCATCCTAGGCATGTATTCCAAAAGAGATTTTTACAAAAAAAGGAAAAGGACCTATATGTATTAAAAATATTTATACCATATGAATATTATGGAATATTATTGTTTTATATGAAACAATCAGGAGGATGATTTTAGAGAGGCTTGCAGAGACTTACATGAACTGATGCTGAGTGAAGTGAGCCGAACCAGATCATGTGTACATTACATCAATATTATAGGACAATCAATTCTGATGAACATCACTCTTTCCAACAATGAGATGACTGATGCCAGTTTCAATGATCTTGTGACAAAGAGATCCATCTACACCCAGATTGAGGATTGTGGGAACTGAGTGTGGATCACAACATAGCATTTTCACTTTTTTGTTGTTGTTTGCTTGCATTTTGTTTTCTTTCTCATTTTTTTCCCTTTTGATCTGATTTCTCTTGTACACATGATAATTGTTATAATTGGCTTGAAACTCTTGAGTTGATGCACTGAGGTCAGGACAGCTGAGCACTTAAGGCTAAGTACCAATTAGGCAATGCTTTATGGGCATATTCTTGGAAAATGGCCCTTCCCACTATTCTGTGCTGGCTCGATGATTGGTGTACACAGAGAATTGTAGGAGGGACTAGGGGATGGAGTAAGATGAGCCAGGGTCACTTTTGGGCAGGAGACGAAGAAGGAAGGTCATGGAGATTCTGAGTCCATCTAATTCACTACCACCTCTAAAGACTAAGGACTTTTGCTTATCCTGACTCCAGCTGATTCTAAGGTATCCAGGGTGCTAATGCGGTCATCACAAATTGTGGAAATATATATAGAAGAATTGCACATATTGAACATATTGAATTACTTGCTGTCTAGGGGAGGGGTTGGGGGGGGAAGAGAAGGAAAAAAAAATCTGGAACACAAGATTTTGCAAAGGTGAATGTTGAAAATTATCTATGTATATGTTTTAAAAACAAACATCTCCTTTAAAAAGCAAAAAGATCAACAGTATCAAAAGCTACAGGAAGATTAGACTGGAGAGGAACAATAATTTTATTAAGCATTTGCTATGTATGTTCCAGGCACTGTAAGCACTTTGCAAATATTATCTTATTTGATTCTTACAACAACCTGTGAGGTAGATGCTATGATAATACATATTTTACTGTTAAGGAAACTGAGTTAGATAGGTTAAGAATTTAATAAAAATGAGAACTAAGATACTATCAGAGAATCATATATTTAGGGCTGAAAGGGATTTTGGAGGCCATTGAGTCCAACTCCTCTCCTAATTTTTAATAGATGAGAAAACTGAGGTACAGAGAAATTAAGTATTTTGTCCCCAAGTTCACACAGTTAAGTTCCTAAAGGTGGGATCTAAATTCTATGCCAAACTGCCTCTCAGATTTAGTAATTAAGAGATACTGATACTTTTAATAGCCTTAGTTGAATGGTGAGATCATAAGTCAGATTATAAAGAGCTGAGGAGTAAGTAGAAAAAAGAATTGGAGGTCATGGGTTTCTACAGCTTTCTCTATTAACTTGTCTATGAGAGAGATGTTTGAAGGAGTATAACTTAATAGGAATAAATGTGGTCTGGAACAAAAAAAAAAAACTTGAAAACTATAAATTAGAGGATGTTTGGCTCAAGATAAGAGTCAAGGATTTATAGCCCCTATCACCTAACATGTAAATTATTTCATCTGCATTATTGTAGTCACATCTCTGTATTATTATATAGTAATATACAGCATTATATATTTTATTACATACAGAGTAGATACAAAATAACTTTAGAAGGAAAGGTTCTAGCAGTTGGGGAAAACTGTTGGGAAAGACACTTTGCAAAATAACAGCACTTAAATTTAATTTTAAAGCTCATCAGTGATCCTGAAAGTATGGGGATGAGGACAACATTCTAGGCATGAGGAACAGTCAATTCAAAGAGAAGATGGAGCATCTCTTCTTCCAAGTTCAAATGGCTGAGTGTGTCTGATTCCAAGGGATGCTCACTTATTTAAATAGATTAGTCATTCTTAGAGAGGAAAAAAAAATTCTATCAGTAAATCAATACTAAATCGGGGGACCACATGGGATTAGGATTCATAGAAGAGTAGAGAACTTTGTGGTTTTCCCACCCATATCAAAAACCCTCGAGTTCCCCTAAAGATTAGCATTAATCCAGTGCTAATCAAGAAGCCAAGCTAAGAGGTCCTATTGACTAAAACTAGTACAGTGAGGTTCTAAAATAGGCTGTATTAAGACACAGTGCCCAGAAAATTTTAGCACTATGTGGAAGAAGGAAAAAAAGCAGGATACTAATGACAGGTTCAATTAAAAAATATCTTAATGTCTATATGGGATGCCATTAGTGCCTGAGAGCATATAGCTCAATGCAAGTCTATATCATTATAAAGGACATTAAAAATATCTCTGAGACCCTGAAAAAGCATTTGCAATCTATCTATATCTATATACACACAGAGAGACAAAGAGAAGGAGAGAGAGTTCTATCTCTATCTACAGTCTGTGTATGTGTATGTATGTCTCACCCTCTCCCCTCCCTTCTTCTCTCAGACAGCAAGTGCTAAGTGGTAGAAGATTTGTGGGGTATAGAGGTCTCACCTTTATTGTTACAAATCAGGGCTGACCAAACTGGTGTCATACCTCAGGTTTAATATTATTGGAAAGATAGTAAGCATGCACACAAGATCCAAACAATTCATAAAAAGATATTTATTTAGTCATATCAGAGGAAGGATATTTAAGGAAGACACCATGCTGATTCTGCTGAGCACAGCTGTCAAACTTCTTTGTCATTCATTGTGATTCTAAAGTCAAGCATCTTAACCCAGCAGGAGTTTCTTTGTGGCTTTTTTGTCCTCAGGCATCTGAAAAGCCATATCAATAGCCTGGTCTTAAGTCTTATAAACCTATTAAATCTTGAATACATTTTTAATACCTTTTAAGGAAAAACTAGAGTAAACAGTATGGCTGCAGATCTTAAGCTATTGTTTCCATTATATCAATGCTAATTCTATTTTCCTCCTATATGACAAATACACTCATGCCCTAAATGCGTTTCCTTTTCTCATAGATGTTGTTCTTTTTTACTTTTACTTGTAATGGAGTAGATATTTTTACAATTCTGTCAAATATTGTGTGGTATATGTGATTTACTATTAGAAGGCATAAAATTAAACCTATCGTTGAGTAGTTATCTAATTAAGGAGCAAATTCTCATCTCTCTGAATAATAATTTAAATGTTTGTCCTTGAGTTAAAAAGCACCCAATGTGGCAAACATATATTTCATTTTAACATTATAAATTTACACTCCTATGTTTCAAGTTAGAATGTCAGTTCTTTGGTATGATCCTTCAAAATTGTCAAAAAACTATTAGTAAAAATTCTCAGCTCATAAGAATGTGTAAAATTAGCATGTATTCATGTCTTTCCCTGAACAGTGTAGGCAATGCCTTTGCTAGATATACAAATGTTTTATTTGCATGTGTGAGCAGAGAGACATTTTTAATGCTAAGAATTTTAATTTAAAATTGTGAGCTAAGTAACACTAAGATACAAATCTGAAACCAATCATTTTATGTCAGTGATCCTAATATAATTTTTAATATAAAAAAGTTTTCAAATTTGGGGAAAGCATAGTCCTATAACAATCAATGAACAAGGGGAAATTGGAAACTTGGTATTGTGCAATTTTTTTCTTGTTTAATTTAATTCAATTTTTTTAAAATTAAAAACATAAATACCCAAAGTCCAGATGCAGAGGCAGACTCTTTAGGGTTTGATAACTGATTGCACATGTAAGGTGAAGGAGAATCTTTACTTAAGGACAATTTGGAGGTTGTGAATCTAGGTGAATGCAAGGGAGATGGGTGATTCTGATAGGGGTAAAGGAAAGGAAAGGGAAAAAAGATGAAAGGGAAGAAGGGGAAAGGAAGGGATTTAGGACTAAATCGTAAGGCAGACTTTCAATGGGTGGAACTAGCAAAGGAATCTGAGAACCTGAGAAAAAACAATTATAAATAAATCAAAAAAGAACTGTGTCACAAATTCCAGAGATAAGAGAGTATCTAGTGTTATGCCACAATCTCTTTTGAACTATTCTACCTCAGTTTCCCTGTACAAGTTTCCCTTATCTCAGTCTTCCTAACTATTCCCCTTAGTTGTAAACCCCACTTTGGTTCATTAAGACTGAGGACCATTTACTCTAAGGTTATATTGTTAGCAAGATAAACAAAAGAATAGACCTCTTGATTCTTTTCTATCCTCAAGAATTTACAATATCCCTCTAAAAATATTACAAGATACCTCACTGATATCTTTATTTCTGTGTATTCAGACCTCCTGTCTCTGGGTTATTAGGATTTATGGCCTTCCCTAACCTGACAGAAGCTTTCATGCTCTTTCCCCCTTCTTTGTCTCTAAAAGGTATTTAAGGGTTTGAGATTCTCCCATTCAGCACTGGATAATTTGAAATGAGAGTCCTGTCAATTATACTCTTCAATTAATAAAATATTAAAAAGTCTCTAATCTCTCTCCTGCCTCAGTTTCTCCGGCATTACACTAGGGGGAGAAAGTGATTGACAGTTTCAGATGCTGCAGAGAGGTAAAATATTTGTTAATTGCAAGAATTGGTAACTTTGGAGAAAATCATTCTAATTAAACAATGATATAGGAAACTATATGAGCAGACAAAGGAGAAAGGATCCAACTACAGAAAGTTACTATGGGGGAAACTAAGTGGTGCAATGGAGAGAGAGAGAGAGAGAGAGAGAGAGAGAGAGAGAGAGAGAGAGAGAGAGAGAAAGCAAGGAAGGAAGGAAGGAAGGAAGGAAGGAAGGAAGGAAGGAAGGAAGGAAGGAAGGAAAGAAGGAAGAAAGAAAGAAAGAAAGAAAGAGAAAGAGAGAGAGAAAGAGAGAGAGAAAGAAAGAGAGAGAAAGAAAGAGAGAAATAAAGAGAGAGAAAAAGAGAGAGAGAGAAAGAGAGAGAGAAAGAGAGAGAGAAAGAGAGAAAGAAAGAAAGAGAGAAAGAGAGAAAGAAAGAGAGAAAGAAAGAAAGAAAGAAAGAAAGAAAGAAAGAAAGAAAGAAAGAAAGAAAGAAAGAAAGAAAAAAAGAAAGAAAGAAAGAAAGAAAGAAAGAGAAAAAGGAGGAAGAGAAGGAGGGAGGGAGGAAAGAAAGTTACTATGAAAATAGGGATAGGCAAGAATAACATTTAAAGGAGGATACTGAAATTAAAAAACCGCTTCTCCCTCCAAAAATAAAGTTAAATGATCACCTGTCCAAAACAAATTCAGAGAAAAACTCAAAAAAGACTTTAAAAAATCAAATGAGAGAAACAGAGGGGGGAGGGGAAGAATAATCCAAGAAAAACAAAAAGATATGAAAGGAAAGTCAGTCAACTAGAAAAGGAGTTCCAGAAACTTTAGGAAGAAAATTATTCTTTGAAAATCAGAACTTGGCCAGGAGAAGAGAGGAGAGTTATATGAAACTAATAAATAATAAAACAAAATGTAAAGAATGAAAAAAATAAAACAGAAAGTGATATATTTCGCAAGAAAAACAACAGATATGAAGAACAAATCAGGAGAAAAACATAAGAATAATTGGGCTACCTGAAAGCTATAATCAAAAAAGTAATCTTAACACAATAATACAAGAAGAAAATTGTCCTGAAGTATTAGATTAAGAGAGGAAAATAGAAGTAGAAATAATTCACCAATCACCACCTGGAAGAGATTCTATAAGTAAAACCTACAGAGACATCATAGCCAAATTTTGAAACCCCCAGATCAAGGAGAAAACATTATGAGTTAGAATCACACAAGACATAACAGTAGCTACATTAAAAGATCACAGGTCTTGGAACATTATCCACTGAAAAGCAAAAGAAATAGAGTGTTAGCCAAAAATATCATACCAAACAAAGTTAAACATAATCCTGAATTGGGGGGAAAATTGACATTCAGTGAACTGCCAAACTTTAAGAATTTTGTTGCCAAAAAACCTGAACTTAATAGAAAAAAAAATGGCATATGAGATCTCAGAGAAATATAATATAAACATAAAAGACTAACTATAAGAGACTCAATAAGGATAAACTGTGGTTTATACATGAAAATGTAAACAATATGTTAGTAATTTAGTAGTTTGAAAGAAAGATTGGGTATGATCTAATTCTTTTTAAAATGTAGGAAAAGGTAAAAAAGTAATTATTTTATATGAATGAGGTATAACATTAAGATCTAATCCAGAGGACTTAGGGGAAGAGGGCTGGTAGTTCTGGAATCTTATTCACATTGAGAATGGGTTGAAGAGTGAACATATAAATCAAGGAGAGTATAAAAGTCTTTTAAAATTATAAAGAAATAAGAGGGAGAGAGAATTCTTCTTAGGAAGAAAGTATAGAAGAGCATGCATATTAAAGGAAATGGGAAAAGGTGTGTAGATTGATGGGAATGAGATAAAAAGAAAGGGAAAGGCTGGGGGGAGAAGACAGGGAAAGGTTTTTGGAAGGAGGTAGTTTAAGTATTAGCAAGGCAAAATTGTAAATAGAAATAAAGCAGGGGAATCAGTAGGGATAGGAAATAAGATATACATCAACATAATAATACTGATGATCGAAAATAGAATTTATTAGATTAAAAAAGCAAGGATAATCATCATTGACCTCAGACAAAATAAAAGCTAAAATAGATTTAATCAAAAGAGAAAAATAGAGAAACTATACTACATGGCAACTATATTAATCAATATTGTTTTATTCTATTTAAACTATATAATATAAGATTGCAGTATTGCTGTAATGTACAAAATTTGGAATTTTAAGTGAATTTGGAAAAATATGGGAAGACTCAGACTTATGAACAAAGATGCTACCTACCTTCAGCAAGAGAACAAGCATAGTACAACCTTCAATAAAGGTTTGAATCTCAATGTGTATATATGTGAATGATTATAGATATCTCCATGTGTGTGTGTGTGTGTGTGTGTGTGTGTGTGTGTGTATAATGTATTGAAGTGTAGGGTGTGTTCAGGGAGAGTAGTAACTCTGGTGTGAAAGCTACTGAGTTCTTTTCAGGGCTACTTTCCACCTTTGGTGTCCATCTGATCCACCTAACTGTCACTTGTGTCTCTGTTGCATGCAGTGACCACACTCTAGTTTTGGCAGATGGACTAATCCAGGTTGAGGGTAACTGGGGGATCTCAAACCCTCCAATGAGTTAGGAGAATGTCTACCCCAGGCATGTAAAGGCTTCCTCTGGTGGAATGGTTCGTTGGGAACAATTTGTTCTAACAGCCATGCAGGCAGATGAATTGAGTGTTGTAGAACCCTAAGAGCATCCAAGACACCAAAGTCATCCCCTGCATCTCGAGTCATCACCAGACATTTTGATTCTATCCTGTCACTGGACAGTGATGTCTCTGGAAGAGCAATTCTGCCTCCCTTAAATCCCATTTACACATGAATCAAAGGCATCATACCATTTTATCTTAGTAAATGGAGAAGTTTGGAATGCTGTGGATAAGTTCACATACCTTGGCAGGATATTTTCCAGGGATGTCCACATTGATGATGAGATTGACACAGTGTTTGGGAAGTTTCAAGGGAAAGTATGAGAGAGGAGAGCTATTAGACTGACTATCTACAGAGTCATTGTGCTGAGACCTCATTGCTGTCTATCTGTGAAAACTGGACAGCACCATACCAGGAAAGTGAACTGCCTCCATTTGAATTGTCTCAGGAAGATTTTGAAGATCACCTAGGAATGTAAGATACCAGACACTGAGGTCTCTTCTCGAACTAAAGTGCCAACATTCCAACTCTACTGCAGAGAGCACAACTCCATGGAGCACTCACACAGTATAAGTGCTCACAAGGAGTCCTAAAGCAATACGAGGACAACCTCAAGGTTTCTTTTAAGAACTTTAAAATTGATTGTGTGACATTGGAGACACTGGCACAGGACTGCCCAGCATGGCATGCCCTCAGAGAAGGGGATGGACTCCATGAGCAAAGCAGAATTGAATTAGCCCAAAAGAAACACAAGATGAGCAAAGTTAGAGAATCACCCCCAAAAGTTCATGGGAATTTTCTGTGTCCAGCCTGTGGCAGACCATTCCGAGCTCATATTGGTCTGATTCATCACAGTCGGACACATGGTAACTCGACTCTAACAAAGTGATATCATTTTGGTCCTCTTCAAGTATGAAAGACAACAACCAACCAACTAGATCCATGCTTAATTGTAATCTTCTTGGAGAAAGCGAAAGGGAGAAAAAGGTAAAAGAGAATAAAGTAAAAAGTGTACAGCAGAGGACAAAAGAAAACCTACAGGGAAGCAAAGAAAATATGGACAGCTCTGTACATAAAGTACAGATAGTATTTATTATATAGGCTTTCTCGAAATGAAAATCTAGTGTCTCATATTTTGAATCATTTTATCTTCTACTGTACACACAGAATTTTTTTTCTTTTCTATTTTGTATTTAATTTAAATATTTTTAAAAAGAAACCATATTACAAGGTGTTGAGAATTGGGTAGCTTGGACTGAAAGGAGAGGTTAAAAAAAACAATAGATTAAGTAGATGGTGGGATCAAGTGGTACATTATTTTTTAAAAGTCTTGGGGGCGGAGATAAGCATTTTCCATGAATTCTAGCATCTTCTTAATTTGGCCTTTATAATGTTGAGCAAAATCATATTCATGTCAGTTAAGTGTAAAATCGAGCAAAAAAGATTTCTAGTTTTGCCTTTGCAAGTTCCAGGACTGAGAAAGACATTTCCCTCCTTCACTTGTATGTGGAAAAGAATCACTTAATTTCCAAATTCCAAATACCTCAGCTTTTAGACAGGCTGCCCTCATTAGTAGGTAATCAGAACAAGAGATTCCTCCTGCTATCTAGTTTAAAGGTTCCAAGTTGTCAGTTGTCTGTTACCTCATTTTCAGTCCTAAGCATGTTTGCAGGCAACCTGTAGGAATCCATAGAAATTAGAGAAAGAAAGGATGAAAATGAAGGGAATCTTCCAAAAGATATGGGAAGAGATGAAATTGAGGGTATAAATAGAGGGATTGGCCTTGGAATTGGTCACCATAAGAAACTTGTCAAGAATTTAATCAGAGAATGAGGGGGGAAATAGGCAGAGACTCAGCCAAACTCTCCCTTAACCTCCCCCACAAATACCTTTAAATAATGACTTGAAAATAAATGTTAAGAGCATTAGAAGCCGTAAAAAGACAGAGTGGAACAATTTTCCAGTTGAAGACAACTTAAAAGATCAGTAAGAAAGTCCTGTTGTGCTCGTGGGACTGGAATGCAGTCCTGGCACAGAGTGCCAGCAGAGTCCCAGCCCTGGCAAGTCAGGGGTGAACTTTGAGGCCTTTGAATCAATGGCAGCAGCAATAGCAATCCAGATATCTTGGTCCATAGATACCAGAATTAACTTGGAACTTTGTCAGGAAGGATTTGCCATAGTAGGCCATGATGGGAACAGGCTTTGGCAGCCACTGACTCACAGTTACAAGGCAGAAAAGAGTGCCTCTGGTCAAAGGCATAAGACAGCAAAAATACTTCTCAAATCAAACCAGCTTGGAAAAACTGAAAAGACAGTTCTCTACAAGGTCCTCTGAAAATAGCTGCATAAAATCCCTGAAACCTGGGATACTGCTACCTTCCATCGTGGAAACAGAGCCCTATTTTAATAGAGTTAAAGGCCAAGCTTGAGAAATCAAGAAACAATGAAAAAAAAAAAAGAATGAAAAAATGGAAAACAATGTGAAATATCTAACTGGAAAAATAACTACCTGGGAAAACAGATCCAAGAGAAGTAATTAAGAAATTATTGGTCTACCTGAAAGCCATGATTAAAAAAATTAGCCTAGGTATCATCTTTCAAGAAATTATCAAGAAAAACTGAACTGATATTTTAGAACCAGAGAGTGAATTAGAAAATAATCTATGAGTGCAAGAATATTACTTATCAGTTCTGTTCTCAGGGCAAAGAATTAGAAATTGAGAGGATGTCCTTCAGTTGGAGAATGGCTAAATAAATTGTGGTATATGATTATGATGGGATACTACTGTTCTGTAAGAAATTATGAGTAGGATGCTCTCAAAAAAAAAAAGAATCTTGAAAGACCTCCATGAACTCAAGTGAAAAGTACCATGTACAAACTAACAACAATATTGTGAGATGATCAGCTATGAATGATTTTGCTATTTTCAGCAATATAATCATCCAAGATAACCCTGAAGGACTTTTGATGAAAAATGCTATCCATACCCAGAGAAAACTGATTGTATCCAAATAGAGATTGAAGCATACTTTTTTAACTCTATTTTTCTTGAGGTTTTTTTTTTGGGGGGGAGGGGGGGTTAGGGGAGGAAGATCTATCTTTTCTTTTGCAACATGATGTTTATGAAAATGTTTTGCATAACTCAATGGGAATGAGGAGGAAGGAAGAAAAGAGAATCTGAAACTCAAAGTTTTAAAAACAAATATAAAAATGTTTTACATGTAACGGAAAATAAAATATTAAACAATAAATTTAATATCCTTAGAACTAGAAAAAACTGCAAATGAATTCAACTTCTAACATTGAGGTAAATATTAAAATAGGTAACCAGCTGAAAAAGATTTATGCAAATAGCATAAAACATTTTGTAATAACTGTAAATAGTATAATTTATGTATGATTGAAGGTACTATAAATGGTTTTCACTATTTGCTTATGATCCTATTTTGATCCTGTATTAGTAGACTCCTGGAACAAGAAGACAGGCTTGTGCTAGAAATTATTTTTAATGTTGTACTCAAGCTGACAAATTAGCAACCCATCATACAGAGGGAAAACCTTGGCAAGTTGCTTCCTAGAGTCTCTGAATGGCATATCTGAGTCAGTCCCTAAGGAAGGAATGAGACTAGGGAAAGTCAAAGATGAATGGAGACATGATGTTCTTATGTTTTTCCCAGTTTTTGGTTTCTTTGAAAGGGACAGTACCTATCCCCTCAAACTGGTATACTATATATATAGCTAATATATCCCTTTGATAGTGTTAACTTTTAATACAATATTCTAAACCTAGACTCATAACTTTGATAAAATGGGGCTGGAAAAAAATAGAAGTCCAATGTACCTATGAAAGAACAGCGATATCTAGCTGAATATTGTTGATGTCACCACAGTTTCATTCTCCCTATTCTCACAGTAGGGTTCTCTCATTCTAACAAAAAGAAACCCTACTGTTCCATAAAAAGCTTTTGTGAAACTGTTTAGCTAGTAATGACAGAAATGTTCATAAGAATCAGACTGAGCCACTAAAGAGATTAGAACAAAAAGTACTTTTAAGATAGCTCTGCCCCAGAATTCACAGTGATGGAAATAATGTGCCCCCAAGAATTTCTTGTCAGAACCAGCCATTTCTCAAACATTGTACATACATACCAAAGTCAGTCCTAATGCACAGAAATGTGAATATCATACATGGAGTCCATTTTTAAAAGTAATCCATGAATCTTTTGTAAGAAGCAGTTCAGGGTCCACAAGCACCTAGAATCACCTAAAATAGGTCCAAAAGGATATAGAATGACATCAAGTATTAGGTACTCTGCTGATTATTGGAAACATAAAAATGAAGAGCCTCTGCCCAAAAGAAACTTACATTTTATAGGAGGAAACATGTATTCATGCGTACGTCAATACAAAGTATGTAAATGTCCTGATTCTTGGACTCTCTTCCCTCATCATTCATTGATCCATTGGTGGCTTTGATCAACTTTATGGCAATTTGCCATGTGAGAAAAATACAGCAATCTAAGAGTAAACAGTATCGGGAAGATGAAGTTTGCTGGTCAAATATAACCTGTAGCCTAAGCTAGTCTGCTTATACAAAAGCTGAAATAATAGATGAAATGTTTTCTCTTTTAAATTTCCAGAAAGAATGGAAACAAAATCATAAAACAGGTCATTATAACATGTTACGGTCTATGCTTGTATACATGTATATAAATGAGCACATAAAAATGTACATGCAGTTTACACTGAATAGTGTACTATGCAAATAAAATTAACAAAACAGAAGTAATCATATTAAGCTGTGGTTCCTAATTTTAGAGATAAAAGGATTTTGCACAATTCTTCAAAGTTATCAAAATGGCTTCAAATTTTTTAAATATAAAGCTCTTTCTGATTCTATTACAAAATGTCTTCAAATCTATTCACTTTCAGAATTCAACTCAACTTAAAAACATTTATTAACAAACATGTTAACTATCATGGGTCAAACATGTTAATTATCATGGGTATACCCAAATGAAAGTTGTAAATACAGGTTACTTTTTTTTAGAAACTTTGCATTGGGGAAGAAGAAATAGAATGACAATTTATAAAAATTTTCAGAGTCAAAAGAAGCATTTTTTTTGTTTTTAATATCTGAAAGATCTACTTGAAAGTGCCTGTAGGCTGAGAAGTTAGAAGAGAGAAAAATACAGATAATGTATGAGATAGAAGGGATGACTAAGAGAGGAAGGAAAACATAAGTAATGTCATAAAAACCCAGAAAGAGTGTTCTAAAAGAGGTGTTCAACTGTGTCAAAATGTAAAATGTAGAAGGCAAGGAACTACAGATGAGAACGCAGAGATTTAAAAGAGTGAAGAGGAGTGGATAGTGTTCACATGGGGCCAGGATGCCCTCTGAAAGTTGCTTAGCGACCACAGAATTAAAGCCCAGGAGTTGGAAATTCCTAAGGGATATTTCTATCAAGGTGTTATGGAATGAAGAAAAGCCAATTATTGGGATATTTATTTGATGCCATTTATAAGGATATTTATACCTAAAGAACAAGGTTATCATTCTTTCCTCTGCTCAGTACTAATGCCAGTTTCATAAGACTTCACCATCTTAACCTGCCCAAGTGGAAACGATTAGACCCATGATTTCATCAATATAAGGAACTTCTAGGTGATAAAATCCCTTCTCCCCAGGCAGATTGGCAATTCTGGGAATTCTTCACACAACTCACACAATTTCTTAGAGCACTGAAAGTGTAAGTATCTTTCCCAGTCACAAACCCGGGTCTCCCTGGCTTTTCTGGCCAGCTTTACTTTGCCACACTGCTTCTAAGCACATATTTATACCCACCCATTGACAGCAGATACTTAATGAGCACTAGTAGGTACCAATAAGAGCCACACAGTTCCTGTTCCAAGTTTACAATTATAGCAGAAAATTTTGAGCCTAATTTCTCCCTCTCCCCCAAGTCCCCATGCCCAGCAAAAGCTTTTTACACATTTTCAGGACAGTTTTTTGCCTTCACAAACACCTGCATTCTCACCCACCTCAGCCCATCTCTCTGCATCACTCCACCCTCCCTCAAGCCAAGAATAAGGAAACCTAAAACAGCTGGCCCTCCTTGCCCCACTCTCCCTTAATTCTCTTACTACTCCTCAGTTCTAATTAGTTTAGCTCAAAAACACTTTCAGTATGGGGTGATCCTACAGAATTAATGATGGAGCTGCTGAAAACTTCAAAAAGAAATAAACCATCCAAAGTGTTTCCTACTTCCCAAGCCTGCAACCCCATTCCTATTGCTGAGTGTGCTGGTCTGGGGGGGTTGGAGTCATCCTGGGCCTGGAAGAATGTCTCCTGCCTGATATCACAGCTTCCACCTGATATGGCCTGCTACTAACAGTGTTGGATTAACCTATTCATTTTACCATACCACTTTACTCTGAGCCTAAAAGGTCAGAATAAAATATTCTACTAGCCCAAGACAAGATAGAAGGTGGGGGGAAATTATATCGTACAAGGAGGAAGGCTGATAAAGACATCGATTCAAAAGACAATGAAATTAAAACAGTTCCAAGCAAAGCTTCAAAGAAAAATATAAATTGGAAAAAGCTCATAAAGAATTCCTGAAAAAATTGTTAAAATTTACTTTCAAAATCAAGTAAGAATAGTAAAGGAAAAATTAGGCAAAGAAATGAAAATAAAGCAAGAAAATTATAAAAATACAATTAAAGGAGGCAGTCAGATGGTGCAGTAGATAGAGCACCAGCCCTGAAGTGAGGACTTGAGACTTAATACTTTTTAGCTGTATGACCCTAGGCAAGTCACTTAACCCTAATTGCCTTAGCCAAAAAAAATTTTTTAAAGACAATTAAAAGCATAGTAAAAGAGGCACAAAAAAATTTAAAAAACAAAAACTTAAAAAACAGAATTGCTGTAAAAGCTTTCCTAGTTTTCTGCTTTCCTCCTAGTTTTTGTCAGATTTGTTTTGTTTGCAAAATATTTTCTAATTATATATGATAAAAATTGTTCATTTTAGATTTCATAATGTTCTCTATATTTTTTATTCTAAATTATTCTTTCATCCATTGGTCTGGCAGATATTGTTTATTATATCACCTTTATTTCTAAATCATATATCCATTTTGACTTATCTTGATTATATACATGATTTAATATTGGTCTATACCTAGTTTCTGCCATGCTGTCTTCCAATTTTCCCAAAAGTTTGGGTCAAATAATGAGTTTTTGTCCCAAAAGTTTGGATTTTAGGGTTTATAAAACACTAAATTAATATGGTCATTTGCTATAACATAAAGTGTATCTAATCTATTCCATTCATCTACCAATCTATTTGTGGTAGTACCAGATTGTTTTGATAATTACTGCTTTATAAAAGTTTGAAATCTGGTACGGGTAAGTTACCTTTCTTCACTTTATTTTTTCATTCATTCTTTGCTATTCTTGACCTTTTGTTCTTCCAGATGAATACTATTTTTCCTCCCTTTATAAAATAAAAATTTAATATTTAAATAATAACAATAAAAAGATAAAAAGATAAACATGAAAGAAATTATAAGGGAATCAATATTAGATTGTTTACTTTTATAGAAAGATGATACATACATGTATCTTCTAAAAACTATCATTATTAGGAAAGTTAGAAGGATTCTACACATAAAAAGAGTACAGGAGTCAATTATGTTGGAATGATGTAAAAAAAAATTCATAGTTAGAAAAGGAATATCCTGAGGAAGGGGGAAGGAAGAAGTAGAATGGAGAACATTATCTCCCATAAAAGAAACATACAAAGAAGAATATTTATAGTAGAGGTGGAAATGGGGGAGAAATGTTTGAATCTTACTCACATCTAAATTGGTTCAGAGAAGAAAAATATATACATATTTAACTGGTAATAGATTGGAGGGAAAACCAATAAAAGAGAGCGAAGGGTGGGGGAAGGGACATTAAAAGGAAACAGATAAGAGAATACAGTGATCAGAGGCAAAACATATCAGAGAAAGGAGAAGTTGAAAGAAGAGAGAGAAGGATAAACAGATAAAAATAGGACTGAGGGAAATACACAGTAATCATAACTGTGAATGTGAATAAGATGAACTCGCCTATAAAATGGAAGTATATGGCAGAATGGATCACAAAACAGAATCCAACAATATGTTGTTTATAAGAAACATGTGGGGAAAAAAACAAGACATGCATAGAATTAAAATAAGGGGCTGGAGCAGAATTTATTATGCAAGAAGTAAAAGAAAGCAAAAATAACAATCATGATCTCAGACAAAGCAAAAGCAAAAAGATAACTTGATAAACAAGGAAAGTCTATCTTGCTAAATATCAGTACTAAACATATATGCACCAAATGGCATAGGAGCCAAATTCTTAAAAGAAAAGTTAAATAAATCACAGAAGGAAATAAATAGTAAAACTACTAGTATGAGATCTCAACTATCCTCTCAGAGCTAGATAAATCTAATAAAGAAATAATAAGCAACAGTAATAAAGTGAAATATGATAGACCTCTAGAAAACTGAATGGAAGCAGAAAGGAATATACAAACCATGATCATGGAATTAGGGCATTAAAAAAAATCTCACAAACAAATACAAAAAAGCAGAATCATTAAATGAACCCTTTTCATACCATAATGCAATAAAAATTATATTTTATAAAGACCCATATAAGCATACATTAAAAGTTAATTGGAAACTAAATAATCTAATGCTAAAGAATAAGAGAGTAAAAGAAAAAATTATAGAAACAATCAACAATTTTATCAAAGATATAACAATAAGATAATATTCTAAATGGGAATAGCCAAAGCAGTACATGGGAAAAGAATTGTATTTCTAAAGACATACATGAATAAAAGAGAAAAAAAGCAGATCTATGAATGGGGCATGCAACTAAAAAAAAAAAAAAAACAACAACCCTGGTAAGATAAATTTAAAATCCCCAATTAAACACTGAAAAAGAGATTAATAAACTTGAAAGTTTAAAAAAGTGAACTAATAAATAAAACTAGGAGCTGGTTTTATGGTGGGAAAACAATAAAATAGCTAAATCATTGGTTACTTGGATTTAAAAAATAAAAGAAGGGAACCAAATTATTAATATAAAAAATGAAAAAGATAAATACAGCATTATCTGTAGATTAATGAAGATTAAAATAAACTATTAGGGATTATTTTGTCCAATTATAAGCCAATGCAACTGACAAGCTAAGTGAAACAGATGAATGTTTACAAAAATATAAACTGTCCAGAATAACATAAAAGGAAATAAAATACTTAACACTTCTTAGAAAAAGAAACTAAACAAGCCATTAATGAGCACCCTAAGAAAAAATTCACCAGGAAGGATTCACAAGTGAATTCTACCAAATGCTTAAAGAAAAACTAGATTCCATTGGGAAAATAGGCAAAAAAGGACTCCTACCAAATTCCTTGAATGACACAAATATGGTACTGATGCTTAAACTAGGAAGAGCCAAAGAAGAGAATTTTTCCTAATTTTTCTAATGAGGATCAACACAAAAATTTTAAATAAAATACTAACAGGATGATTATAGCAATTTATCATGTAGATCATACATCTATATTGAGTTAGTATTTGTACTGATTATACAGAGCTAGTTCAATATTAAGTAAACCATCAGAATAATAGACCCTATCAATAACGGTATTATATCAACAGATACGGAAAAGGTCTTTGACAAAATACAATACCCATTCCTTTTAAAAACTCTAGAAATTCTAAGCATCAATGGAGCTTTTCTTATAGTGATAAAGAATATCCTACCTGAAACCAAGAGCAAGCATCATCTGTAATAGGGATACTGAAGTCTCCCAAAAGATCACGAGACAAGCAAAAATGTCTGTTTTTACCACTATGTCATAGAAATGTCAGCTATAGCAATAAGACAAGAAAAAGAAATTGAAGTAATACAAAATAGGTAAGTAGGAAACAGAATTATCACTCTTTGCAAATGATATAGTCTTATTAGAGAACTCTAGAGAATCAACAAAAAATACTAGCTGAAAATGTCTGTTTTCACCATTATGTCATAGAAATGTCAGCTATAGCAACAAGACAAGAAAAAGAAATTGAAGTAATATAAAATAGGTAAGTAGGAAACAGAATTATCACTCTTTGCAAATAATATAGTATTATTAGAGAACGCTAGAGAATCAACAAAAAATACTAGCTGAAACAATGACTTCAGTAAAGTTGCAGGATATAAAATAAACCCACATAAATCATGAGCATTTCTATATACTCCTAAAACCCAGAAGCAAGAGATAGAGAAATTCCATTTAAAATAACAAATAACAAAGTAAAATAACAAGAGACTTATAAAATACTTAGGGTCCACTGGCCAAGACAAACCCAGGGATTATATGAACATAGTTATAAAACACTTTTCACACAGAGATCTAAACAACAGGAGAAATATTAATTTCTCATGGGAAGGCCAAGCCAATATGATAAAAATGACAATCCTACTATGTTAATTTACTTAATCCGTGCCATGCCAATCACACTAATCAAGAATTACTTTATAAATCTAGAAAAAAAGGAATAACAAAACCCTTCTGGAAGAACAGATCAAAAACAACAAGGGAATTAATGGGAAAAAAAAAAGTGAAAGTGGCTTAACATATAAAACTATTATAAAATGGCAATCAAAACAATACAGTACTGAACAAGAAATAAAGTCATCATAGATCAATATAAGCAATTAGGTATACAATATATACAGTAGTTAAGGACTATAGTAACCTAGCCCTTGATAAACCCAAAGATCTAAGCTTTTAGGGTAAGAACTTGACACAAGAGAAAAACTGCAGGGAGAACTGGACGGAAGTTTGGCAGAAACTAGACATAAAACATCTCATCTTGTTTACTAAGATAAGGTCAAAATGATTTAGAGAGTGATATCATAAGTTAATTATAGAAATATGGAAAAAATGTATCTATCAAATCTCATGGATAAGGGAAGAGTTTATAACCAAAAAAGGGAGAGAGGACAGAGTTTATTTTAATTACACTAAATTAAAAACTTTTGCAAAAACAAAACTAATGACTAAAATTAGAAGGAAAACAGGAAACTGGGAGGGGAAAACATATAACCAGTTTCTCTAACAAAGGATTTATTTCTCAAATATATGGGAAACTAAGCCAGATTTATATAAACTAAGAGCCGTTCCCCAGTTGATAATGAAAGGATATGAACATACCACACTTCAAAAGAAATCAAAGCCATCCAGTCACATGGAAAAAGTGCTCTGAATTACTAGTGTTTAGAGGAATGCAAATTGAAACAAGAAATACTATGTCATACCTATCAGATTGGTTAATATGGCAAAAAAAAAAAAGCAAATTTACAAATGCTGGAGGGAAAATTTTTAAAAATTGGGATACTAATGCATTGATAATGAAATTGTCAATTGGTCCAACCATTTTAAGGAATAATTCGGAACTATGTTCAAAGGGTTTTAAAACGGTGCATACCCTCTGATCCAGAAAATCCACTACTAGGTCTGTATCCCAAAGAGATCAAAGAAAAGGGAAATGGACCTATCTGTACAAAAACATTCACAATGCTCTTTTTTCATGGAGGCAAAAAAATTAAAAATCGAGGGGATACCCATCAATTGGTGAATAATTGAAGATATTACAGTATATGATTGTGATATGATAGTATTGTGGTATAATAAATAAGGAGAAGAATGGTTTCAGAAAAAACCTGGAAACTCACACAAAGTAAAATAAGGAGAACAGGAGAACAGTGTACCAGTAATAGCAATTTTATAAGCATGGTCAACTGTGAAAGTCTTAGCTATTCTGGTAAAAGCAGACCCAAGGAAATTCCAAATAACCTATAAGAAAAATGCTATTTATCTCCAGAGAGAGAGAATTAATGTACTCTGAATGCAGATTGAAACACATCTTTCATAAATTTTCTTTCTCACGGTTTTTTTTTTGCAATGTGCCTAACATGGAAATTTTTTTTTATAACTTTATATGTATAATTGATATAGAATTGCTTACTTTCTCAAGGGTTGGGGAAGAAGGAAGAAATTCTGAACTCCAAATTTTAAAAAATGTTTAAAAAGTTTTTACATGTGTGTGGGAAATACTTAATGAAATATATAAAAATAACTTTTTAAAAATCTTTACTCTTTTCAAAAAAATCAGGGCAAGGGAAGAAAATGAGGCTTCTAGGAATAAAAGGGAAAGGGGAATTGGGAGGAAAATTCTCAGCTAGTTAAGGTATCAAAGATAAAATAGGATGGGGTTAGTTTGACCCCAGTCTTAGAATAGAATCAAAAATATGGAGCTAAAAGGGACCTCAAAGGTCATTTAGTGCAATCTCTCATTTTAAAGATGAGGAAACTGAGGGTAACAAATGTTAAATGATTTGCCCAAAGTTACACAGGCTATAAACACAGAGGTAAGACCAAGACATAAACTCAAAAGAAGACAACAATATGAAAACATATACATACAAACTTCAAAGAAAAATGCAAATTGTATCCAAGTCTAACAGGAATCCTTGGAGGAGTGAAAGAAATAAGAGTGGTAGATTTAAAAAATTAGTAATGTAAGAAAATTATGCAAAGAAAATTAACTTTTAGCTTGATAAAAGAAAGGGGAAAAAACTTGAAGAAAATAATATCTTAAAAACAAAATTGTCCTAAAATTAAAAGAGGCACAAAAATCTTGAAGGAACTCCTTAAAAAACAAAAATGGCCAAATGGAAAACGAGGTACAAAAATATCACTGAAGAAAATAATTTCTTAAAAATTAGAATTGAGCAACTAGAAACCAATGACTTCATACAATATCAAGAAACAATAAAACAAAGTCAAAAGAATGAAAACTAGAAGAAAATATGAAATATCTCAGAAGAAAAAACTGACTAAAAATAGAAAAAGATAATTCAAGAATTATTAAACTACTTAAACAGTCAAAATTAAAGAGCCTGCATATAATTAAAATTATAAAGAAAAAATGGCTCATTATCTTAGAGCAGAGTAAGGAAAATCTAGGTTCAAATTTATAAGAATAAGAGCCATTCAGTGATGAAGAGAGCCATTTACAACTAGAAAGAGGACAGTGGGAACTGCGTATGGACCACTCTTTCTGTTGTTGTTTGCTTGCATTTTGTTTTCTTTTTCATTTTTTTTCTTCCTTTAAAAGGAATCTGATTTTTCTTGTGCAGCAAGATAACTATAAATATGTATTCATATATTGAATTTAACATATACTTTAACATATTTAATGTACAGGCGGTGGGGGAAAGGAGGGGAAAATTTGGAACAGAAGGTTTTGCAAAGGTCAATTCTGAAAAATTACCCATGTATATATATCTTGTAAATAAAAAGCTTTAATAAAAAAATTTAAAAACAAGACCCATTCTCCAATTGACAAATGCTTAAGGGATATAAATAGGCACTTTTAAGAAGAGATCAAAGCTATCAATAGCCATATGAAAAAAAAAGTTCTAAATCACTATTGATTAGAGAAAGACAAATTAAAACAATTCCAAAGTACCACTTTACACCTATTAATAAATGATAAATGAGGGACAAATAGATACATTAACAATAGGGGCTGTACTAATAAACTAGTCCACCCATTCTGGAGAACAATTTGGAATTATGTGCAAAGGACTATAAAACTGTGTACACCTTTTGACTCACAATACTATTACTGCATCCCAAAACAATTAGGAAAAGGAAAAGGACTTACATGTACAAAAATATACCAGTTCTTTTTGTGGTGGCAAATTATAAAAAAGTGTTTTTTTTTTTAATTAGGGAATATCGAACAAGTTGGAGCATATACTTGTGATAGAGTATGCTATTGTATTGCAGAAAATGATAATCTTGGTGATTTCAGAAAAATATGGCAAGATCTGTATAAAATGATATAAAGGGAAATTGGTAGAACCAAAATATCATTGAACAGTAACAACAATGTTGCAATGGTGATCAACCATGAAAGACTTGGTTCCAATACAATAATCCTAGACAATGCCAAAGGCCTATGCTGACAAAATACTATCCACCTCCACAGGAATTATAAACTCTAGTGTTAATTTTATGTGTAATTTCCTCTATTTTTCTTCCTTTTTTGCAATATGTCCAATATAGAAATCTTTTGCATGATTTCATATTTATAATCAACATCATAATACTTGCCTTCTCGGTAGATGGGGAAGTGGGAGAGGAGAGAATTTGGAATTCAAAATTTTAAAATAAGTGAAAGTTCAAAATAAATGTTTCTTAAATGAAAATGGAAGATTTGAAGATGGTAGACTAAAGTTTACAATGGGCAAATATCAGCTTTGTTGAGACACTGTCATAGATAGAGGTCACACCTAGTATGCCAACAGGAAATAAAGTTCCCAAGACAGAAACGGTCATTATCTGGCTAATTGCAAAGTATCTCTTAGAACTAAAAACTTAGAACATTAGGTAGATTCAATTGGTAAACATTATAGCAAAGTAAAGTCTACCAATACTAGTTGGTAAACAGTCAAAATGCTAGAGAGGCAGCATAATATAGGGGATGGAATATTGGATTTGGAATCAAGAAAAACCTGGGTTTAAAATCTACTTCGTTCACTTAGTTGTGTGACCCAGGACTTTTAACTTCTCTCTGTTCCAATTTCTTCTGTAAAATTCATGATCTCTATAAAGTCTTTTCCAGCTCTAAATTTATGATCCTACTGAAAACTTGTGAAGAACTATGCAATCATCACCAAGCATGCTATGTATGATGTCACTCAAGTAATATGATTAAGAAAAAACACTGAAATTCCACAATTTCCTTTCTGGAAGCCTCCCTCAATGAGACAATACTTGTGGTGGGAGCTGAATGAGATCCCATCTTTGGTAGCAGGAGGTGGCATCAGGAAGCCCAGCTACTCCCTAAGCAAAAATAATTTTGATAAGGCCTTTTGTTACCTTTAAGTGAACTTCTATTACAGTCCCACCTCTGGCTGAAAAACCAACATAACTCAGTAGTATCCAATGAGAAAGCCAAGTGATAGTATCAAACCCAGAGTTTATATTCTCCCTATAAAAGATCTATTCTACCATAATCACTGCCCTGCAGATGCCTATTAGGAAGCTAACCCCTTTTAGGGTTAGTAAATTTGCTATATATAATTTAGCTTTAAGAACTTGCCTAGGAGCTTCCCCTTGGGTTCCTTGTGGGTTCCACTAGGGAACTTCACTTGTTAACTGCTAAAACCCTTTCCCTTGTTATTTATCCTTATGGATTTAACCCACTGTAATAAAGTCTTTGCCCCTTGATTTGGAGAAGATCTAAGCCTACAAATTTTTCTGAAACAAGCTATAACCTCGTATATTTTTGGGCTCCAACACTTCCTCTCCCCAGTATTTGGTGGCCATACCCCATCATTTTAAGGAAACCTAAAACCCCAATCCTCCAATATGTTTTGGAGGTTAAGCACTCCTGTACCCCATTTAGTAGGTAACTCAAACTTGGACTTTGGAAGTATTTACAAAGCATGAGATTGCAGGAGTGAGTGGTGGAATTACCCTTGCTGATTTATTATAATTTCAAATCTATACATTGGCATACCCTATAATTATTTTACTGATTCCTTATATTCTTTTGTCTTTAACTGACTTTTCATTTGAAATGTTTTATGATTATGTGGTTTACCAGACATGAAAACACAGACCAACAGATTGGGAAAGAGATTTAGCAAGAGTTGAGCAGATACAAGGGTATATCAGCTATTAATTCCAACATGCTAAGTTATAGTTGTTAGTCAATCAAACACCTATTATTAATGTTAAAACAGAAAACTGATAGTGGAAATAAAGTATTAAAATCAGAGTTAAAAAAACCTAGATTCAAATCCTTCTTCAACCATATACTGTTATGTGACCCTGAGCAAGTCCCTTAATTTCTCAATCTGTTTCTTTGTCCATATAATAAAGATAATGACTATCTCACACCATTGTTGTTAGAACCAAATGAGATAACATATGCAAAATGTTTTGCAAACCTTAAAGCACTATGTAAATGATAGCTATGTAAAAGTAAACAAGGGGACTCTATAAAATGGGACCTACTGACTCTACAATTGCATTTTACTAGTTGATTGTGATCCTTTTTTAATCTTGGCCGTTACTCATTTTATCAGACTAAGAATATTAAATTGATGTGATAAATTATTGATGTGGAAGTATATGCTCTTGAGTCAGCAATTCACTACTGAATCAACAGACTGCTTATTGAATCTGTCTAAGAGTAGCAATAAAGGCAAAATAATGGATTCCAGAAGCATTTTTAAACACTGAATCTTTCCCAGAAGGATACAGTCATAATAAAAAGGACTGGAGAAGTGGTCTTACAAAACGTGTTATCAAGATTGATGATGACCCCCATTGGTTTCTTCCCTTGAAAGGATCAGCATATTTCTGGCTAACCACAGGCCTAAAAACTACATTTCTTAGAATACAAATTTGTTAAATTGAAAACCAAAATTATTCACAATCAAAACAGTATTAAAAAGAACAAGATACAACAAAATTAAGGATCAATCTATCATTCTCAGATCAAATTTTGATAGAACACAAACAATAGATCACATGAATATATTCTTCCCCTATTCACAATCTTGTTTTTCTAAAATATATATATATATATATTTTTTTAAAACTTCCTCAAAATAACCAACTGCTCTGTAATGATCTCATGTACAACTATATAATTTGCATATTTAAAGAACACACAAATGTTTCTAAGACTAAATTGGGATATTCTTTAAAAAAAAAAGTAACATAGTGGCAAGAATATAAAGAATTGGACAATAGAGGAATACCCCTAACAATAATCTCGGGATTTCCATATTTCATTTTTCTTCTATCAGGTTTAAGACAGATATTAAGCTCCCTCCAATTCTCATTTCCTTTTTTGCCAACCAGGTCAACAAGGGAGTATTTCCATCTTTAAAAAAATGTTAAAAGCCTGAGAAGAAAGGGACACAGGCTCACTTATATTCTCTTAAATTGTGAAAACTAATTTCCTTTACAAATATGATTAAGTGGAACTGTAGATCTTATATGCCAAATTATAAGTTTTGAAATGAAATATGATAAAGATAAGGAGCTCAGAAATTGTTCAGCCGAAGACTTAACTTGTAACTGTCTGATGTTACCAATGTTCAAGTGTAGAGACAATGTCATAGTAACATAGTGAATCAAGTCTGACAGCTAATGTAGGACAAGTGTTTTAAAGAGATTTTTCAGGGATGAGGTAAGAAAAGACAAAAATAGCATTCCTTGTCAACCAACAGTAAAAATGCAACAACTCAAAATTTGCTGTTCAAAAGAAAATTAAGAAAAATTGTTACTATAGATAAGGTATACAACATATAGGATTTCATTGCTGATTGTACTTTATTGTGAGCATTAAAGATGAAAGCAGAAGACAAAACTTTCTCCACAAATGCCACAATTTAACTAGTTTCTCCCGTGTGTTCATTCTCTTAACATAAATGTCTGAACTCTAAAGCTTTTCCTGAATTATAATTTCTCTCGTGTGAATTTTCCATTGAACAGTTAGGTTAATTGTCTCCGAGATAACTTGGTCACAAAGACTGCATTAATATGGTTTCTTCCATATTTATTACCTGATGTCTATAAAAATGTGAAGACTGCTTCTCTTACAACCATGACACACTTAAAGAGTTTCTCTCAACAGGCTTTCTAAGGAACATTAAGAGTTTTTGTTTGTATGAATACCATGACAATTACAGGGCTTCTCTCTGATGTCTTTAAAAGTACAGCTGTTAGCTGAAATCTTTTTCCATATTGGTCACATATATGTGGTTTCTCTCCTGTATGGGATTCTCTGATGAAAACTGAGGCAACCTGAATAAATGCAGCCTTTACCACATTCAACACACTTTATAGTTTTTCACTTGAGTGGATCTTTTGCTGAATGAATCCAAGGCAAGTACTCTAAATGAAGCCTTTGTCACAGTCATCACATTGATAGGGGTTCTGATGTGAAGTCTCTGAAGTCTATAAAAATTTGAGTAATCCTAGACTCTTCTTCCACACTGATCACTTGCATATGGTTTCTCACCAGTGTGGATTTTCTGATGAGTACTGAGGCAAGCATTCTGAATAAAGCCTTTACCACATTCATCACATTTATTGGGTTTCTCCCGTGTGATATTTCTGAACACAAAGGTATGCTCTTCAAATGAAGCCTTTACTATAGTCATCACATTTATAGGGTTTCTCTCCTGTGTGGATTCTCTGGTGATCAACAAGGCATCCTCTTCAAATGAAGTCTTTGCCACATTCATCCCCTTGAAAGGGTTTCTCACTTGTGTGGAGTTTCTAATTAAACTTTGAGTAACTTCATGAAAATTTGGGTAACTTTTTCATTCTTTTCCACACTGGTTACAAGTATAAGGTTTTTCATCTGTGCTCTCTGATAAGCACTAAGGTAAGCTCTCTGAATGAAGTCTTAACCACATTCATCACATTTATAAGGTTTCTCTCCTGTGTGGACTTTCTTATGACTAGTCAGAAATGCCCTTCAAAGGAAGCCTTTGCTACACTGATCACATGTATACAGTTTCTCTCCTGTGTGAATTCTCTGATGAACAAAGAGGGTTTTTCTTCCAGGAAAAAATTTTTTCTACAGATGGAAGGACAGGGGATTTTGAAATTAATATGTTCTTACTGTCACTGTATCCACAGAATTTCTTTTCAAAAGGGACTTTTAGTTGTCACTTAGGCTACCAAGTCAGGAAAAAAGTAGAACGACGGGCTTTTCTAAACTCCATGGAAGAATTACTTATAGTTGTTATGTTTTCTCAAAGTTTTCCTAGCTTGCAAATTGTTTTGTTTCCTTTGTCCGACTCATACATGTTTCCTTTCTTGAATCAGTAATTAACCTTTTCTAAGTCTTACAACAGTACAAATTCCTGAAGTTACAGAATTTTGGATCCTTTCCCTTATAAGTTCACCTGTAGTTTCTCTTATGGAAGTGTAAATAGCCAGTCTTCCAGTGGAAAAAGTCATGTTGATCTATGTCTCTGGAATGTTCACCTTGAAGATTATTCAGATGGTTCTGATTTTTTTAAACATTTAAGGCATTGCCATTCCCCAGGCTTCCTGATAGGGTAACATTTTATGTTTCTATTCCTGCAGTCCTGGAAAACTTACTAGGTAGTTCTCACTCTAGTCTCCTGAAACAATAAAGAAAGAATTCAGTGTAGGCTATGATAGAAAAGTTCTGTTTAGAAATACTGAATTATCCCCACATTTATTGATTCATAGAACAGTTAGATATACACCATTCCTGAATGGTTTTTTCTAGGTTATATGTTTTCAATATAATAGTAGACACCTGAAAATGAAAAATGGTAATTAAGTGCCAAAGAGCAATGTAATCATTCTGTAAATCTAAAAGCACTACATGAATAGTAACTATTATTAGAATAATGGTATTAAGAACAATGGTTTAATTATTAATTTTCTGAGAATATTGAAAATTGGATTTTTAAAAAATGCATATAAAAATCATATTAAGATCCACGTACCAATCAGAAAACACCTTCATGAAAGCTGAATTGACCAAGGAAAGCTCTCCCATCTACGGGCTTTGTTTCTAACTGCAAAAAAGCTATTGGAAAAGAGGTCTGGTCACCCTTAGGAAGGGAGGGCTATGTGGTTTATACAAACCATTAGAATTTATCCCCTTCACCCTAGGCTCTACAAGGAAGGTGCTAAAAGGGCTTTCATAAAATGAGGATTTTTCCCCCCTGAATTCTGCTCTGGAGTCTTCTAGAGGCAGCCCGAGCACTCGGAGAAATAGACAAATCTAGGCGACATGAGGGAGGGAGGGGGAAGGAAAGTGAATAGTTGAGGGGCCCGAAGAACAGGTGGCGCCTGGCGTCGGGAAGGCCAAGGTACAGGGCTGGGGGGAAGGGGAGCTCCCCGACCGCAGGCCCTGCGGGGTAGCTGCCTCTGCCCGCAGGGTCGGGCCTGGTCCAAGCTGGCCACTACCCCACCCCCCTCTGGGTACTGAGGAGAAAATGAGGCCCAGAAGGCTCCCCCAACACTGCACAAGGTGGACATTTAATGGTTTATTTGTCAACTGAAAAGAGGGATGAATCCCGGTCCTCCGGCCCCAGGCTATGGTGAGGTACCGGCCCCACCCCCACCCGCCTGCACCCCATGAGTCCTGGGAGGGGCTGGGTTCATACTCAACTGGAGAAGCACCAAAGAGCCGGGGATACAGATGATGGATCCTTAGAAGCCCCTCCTCCGGGCACAGAAAACCACCCAGGTCCAGGCCTCGCCCACCAAGGCAACCCCAGCGCCATGCAGTTTACAGCCAGCGCGAAGCCCGCCGCGGGGCATTGTGGGGCGGTAGGGGGGAGAGTAGGGAGGAAGAAAAGCAGATGGTGAGGGAGGTGACGTTACTGGACATGCGCAAAAACTAAATGCTCATCCCTCCCCCCCTTTTTTAATGCCCTGGGAAATGGAAAAACGTCAAGCATAGAGGCTGTATCTGCGATGAAAGGCTGGGGTGAATGTCCCCTTTCTGGAAACCAGGGAAGAAGATGGGAGGGAAGAAGAAAGAGAAAAAAGGAGGAGGAAGGAGAGGAAGAAAGGATGTTAGAAATGACCTAAATTCAAATTTGAACTCAGGACTAGGGTTTTCTGTGCACCGCACTACCCAGCTGCCTATGAGAAGTCAGTAATTAAAGCAAAGCTGGGAGGAATAATTAATAAATCACACAAGACTGGCTTATAGGTTTCATGACAATGACGATTCAAAACGAGCAAAAGGCTAAGAAATTAAGTGTATTAGCCCTAAAACTGACTCAAAAAATCGATTTCAGAAATAAAAGATAGAGAAGGTATGGACATGATAAATGTCTCCAAGCCTATTTTTTGGTCAGATTTAAAACTAAAAGGGACATTACAGATCATCTAATCCAACTTCTTTTAAAGATCTTTTTTTTAATTTTAAAGATGAAGAATGGAATAGTGGATAGAGTATCAGCCCTGAAGTCAGGAGGAGGACTTGAGTTCAAATCTGAACTCAGAAAATTAACACTTCCTGGCAGTGTGACCCTGGGCAAGTCATTTAACCCCAATTACCTCAGGGGAAAAAAAAAAGAGGAACCTGAAATTTAGAGAGATTAAGAGATTAATTGATTTACTTAAACCCACATAAGGAATAAATGACCAAACCAGGAAGAGAACTTAAGTCTTCTGATTCCAAATTCTACCCTTTTTCTGATGTATTATGTTGCCTCTTTTGAATAGGAAAATCAATACATTTCTCTTTCCTTCTCAACTTCCCTATTACTATCAAGGGCACCACCAGTCCCCCAGGCTTACAATCTAGAGGTCATCCTCAATTCTTCACTGTCTCTCACTTCCTCCATTCACTCTGGGACCAAGACTTGTTCATCTGTGCAACCCCTCTCCAATTCTCCCCCTTCTCACCTCTGATGCTGCTCATCAGCCTGGTGCAGGTCTGTATCATCCCACGAAAGGACTACTGCAATGTCAGTGGTTGGTCTGCCTGCCACAAGCCTCTCCTCTGCTACATCTTCCAATAAGCGGCCAAAGTGATTTTCTTTAAGTGCCTGTCACATCATAGCACTCTTTTACTTCATAAATGTTAATGGCTCTCCATCATGTCCAGAATCAAATACAAAATCCTCTGGTACACGGGCACTCACACACACACAAACACACTTTTCCAGTCTTCTTGTACCTTTCAAAACTCTACATTCTTTTCAATCCAATGCCTCCTTGCTGTTCCAGAAATAAGACTCAGTCTCAGTTCTAGGCATTTTCTCTGGCTCTCTGCCATACATGTAATGCTTTCTCTCCCCATTTTTGTCTCCTGGATACCTTCAAGCCCCAACTAAAATCTTATTTCCTATAAGAAACCTGTCCCAATCCCTAGTAATATTACTGCCTTTCCTCTGTAAATTCTTTTCCTGCTAATTCTTGTTTGTACATTTCTGCTTGTTGTCTTTGGCATTACATTATAAGCTCCTGGAAGGCAGGGAGCATCTTTTGCCTTTTTTTATAACATTAGTGTTTAACATAGTGTCTAACACAGAGCAAAAGCTTAATAAATGCTTTTTGACCAACAATCGCTACACTGTGGAAGAGACATTGAAATTGTTCCAATTATCTCCAGAGAGCCAAAATAGGAGCAATGAGTAGAAATTTTAGAGAGCTAGATTTAGGCTTAATATAAGGAAAAAAATTTTAACTATTGCATCTGAAGTACAAATTGGAGGATATGGCATCAAATGCTTCTGTCAGTCAGTCAGTGAATTTACATTAAATGTCCATTATGTGCCAACCACTGAGTATATAAAGAAAGGCAAAAGACAGAACTTACTCTCAAAGTGTTCCCTGTCTAATAGGGAAGACAACATGAAAATAATTCTGTACAAACAAAATATATGCAGGATAAATTGGAGATACTCAATAAAAGGAAAGCATTAAGTGGGAATCAGGAAAAGTATCTCTTTTTTTAATAACTTTTTATTGACAGAACCCATGCCAGGATAATTTTTTACAGCATTATCCATTGTACTCACTTCTGTTCCGATTTTTCCCTTCCCTCCCTCCCCTAGATGGCAAGCAATTCTTTACATGTTAAATGGGTTACAATATATTCTAGATACAATATATGTGTGCAGAATCGAACAGTTCTCTTGTTGCACAGGAAGAATTGGATTCAGAAGGTAAAAAAAAAACCTGGGAAGAAAAACAAAAATGCAAACAGTTTATATACATTTCCCAGTGTTCTTTCTTTGGGTGTAGCTGCTTCTGTCCATCCTTGATCAATTGAAATTGAATTAGTTCTCTTTATTGAAGAAATCCACTTCCATCAGAATATGTCCTCAAACAGTATGTTGTTGAGGTATATATAAAGGTTCTGCTCATTTCACTTAGCATCAGTTCATGTAAGTCTCGCCAGTCCTCTCTGTATTCATCCTGCTGGTCATTTCTTGTAATGGGCTGAGGCTTGAGATGATGCACTGAGGTCCCAAGCACATGAGGCTAAATAGTAATTGGACCACACTCTATTAATATATAAGCTTGGAGAAAGAATGGCACCCACCCACTCTTTGTACAAGTCCTGATGTATTGTATAGGAAATGACAATTTTGGTGGGTGGAGGCAAGGGAGTGGAAAAGGAAGGGGAAAGAGAGACTGCTGGCTGGCATCTTGACACAGCTGCTCACATTCCTATCGTGATGGCCCTTCATCTCTGATCCCCCTCTGCTAGCTGGCTTCCTGTCGAAACTGCCTATATTGCTATCGCAATCCTTCTTGCCCATATTGCTATCACAATCCCCTCTCACCTCTACTAAGAATAAAGATTGAAAATTTCTCCCTTAGCCTGAATTCCTGACTCTGATTTTAAATATGCGGTCATCACAATTTCTTACAGAACAATAATATCCCATAACATTCATATACCACAATTTACTCAACCATTCTCCAATTGATGGGCATCCATTCATTTTCCAGCTTCTAGTTACTACAAACAGGGCTGCCACAAACATTTTGGCACATACAGGTCCCTTTCCCTTCTTTAGTATCTCTTTGGGGTATAAGCCCAGTAGAAACACTGCTGGATCAAAGGGTATGCACAGTTTGATAATTTTTTGAGCATAGTTCCAAATTGTTCTCCAGAATGGCTGGATGTGTTCACAATTCCACCAACAATGTATCAGTGTCTCTGTTTTCCCACATCCCCTCCAACATTCCACATTATCTTTCCCTGTCATTCTAGCCAATCTGACAGATATGTAGTAGTATCTCAGAGTTGTCTTAATTTGCATTTCTCTGATTAATAATGATTTGGAGCATATTTTCATATGTCTATAAATAGTTTTAATGTCTTCATCTGAGAATTGTCTGTTCATATCCTTTGACCATTTATCAATTGGAGAATGGCTTGATTTCTTATAAATTAGAGTAAATTCTCTATATTTTGGAAATGAGGCCTTTATCAGAACCTTTGATTGTAAAAATGTTTTCCCAGTTTATTGTTTCCCTTCTAATCTTGTCTGCATTTGTTTTGTTTGTACAAAAACTTTTCAATTTGATATAATCAAAGTTTTCTATTTTGTGGTCAATAGTGATCTCTAGTTCTTCTTTGGTCATAAACTCCTCCCTCTTCCACAGGTCTGAGAGGTAAACTATCCTATGCTCTTCCAATTTATTTATAATCTCATTCTTTATGCCTAGATCATGAACCCATTTTGACCTTATCTTGATGTACGGTGTTAAGTGTAGGTCAATGCCTAGTTTCTGCCATACTAATTTCCAATTTTCCCAGCAATTTTTGTCAAATAATGGGTTTTTATTCCAAAAACTGGGGTCTTTGGGTTTGTCAAACACTAGATTATTAAAGTTATTAGCTGTTTTGTCCTTTGAACCTAACCTATTCCATTGACCAACTAGTCTATTTCTTAGCCAATACCAGATGGTTTTAATAACTGCTGCTTTATAATATAATTTTAAATCTGGTACAGCTAGGCCACCTTCATTTGATTTTTTTTTCACTAATTCCCTTGAAATTCTTGACCTTTTTATTTTTCCATATGAACTTTATTGTTATTTTTTTTAGGTCATCAAAATAGCTTTTTGGGAGTCTGATTGATATAGTGCTAAATAAATAGATTAGTTTAGGTAGTATTGTCATCTTTATTATATTTGCTCACCCAATCCAAGAGCATTTAATATTTTTCCAGTTGGTTAGATCAGACATAATTTGTGTGGAAAGTGTTTTGTAGTTTTGCTCATAAAGTTTCTGATTTTCCCTTGGCAGATAGATTCCTAAATATTTTATACAATCAGTAGTTACTTTAATTCTTTGTTAAATCTAATCTCTTTGTAACTGTTTGGTTTTGTTAGTGATATATAAGAATGCTGATGACTTATGTGGGTTTATTTTGTATCCTGCAACTTTACTAAAGGTGTGCATTGTTTCCAATAACTTTTTAGTAGAGTCTCTGGGGTTCTCTAAGTATACCATCATATCATCAGCAAAGAGTGATAATTTGGTTTGCTCATTGCCTATTCTTATTCCTTTAATCTCTTTCTCAACTCTTATTGCCAAAGCTAACATTTCTAATACAATATTAAATAATAACGGTGATAGTGGGCAACCTTGTTTCACTTCTGATCTTATTGGGAATGATTGCAGTTTGTCCCCATTACATATGATCCTTACTGCTGGTTTTAAATAGATGCTACTGATTATTTTAAGGAAAAGTCCATTTATTCCTATACTCTCAAGAGTTTTTAATAGGAGTAGATGTTGGATTTTATCAAATGCTTTTTCTGCATCTATTGAGATGATCATATGTTTTTTGTTAATATGGCCAATTATAGTGATAGTTTTCCTAATATTGAACCAGCCCTGCATTTCTGGTATAAATCCTACTTGATCGTGATGTATTATCCTGGGGATGATTTTCTGTAGTCTTTTTGCTAATATTTTATTTAAGATTTTAGCATCAATATTCATTAGGGAGATTGGTCTATAATTTTCTTTCTCTGTTTTCAACCTACCTGGTTGTACCATGTCTGTGTCATAAAAGGAATTTGGTAAGACTCCTTCATTCCCTATTTTTTCAAATAGTTTATAAAGCATTGGGGCTAATTGTTCTTTGAATGATTGGTAGAATTCACATGTAAATCCATCTGGTCCCGGGGATTTTTTTTTTAGGGAGTTGATTAATAGCTTGTTCTATTTCTTTTTCTGAAATGAGACTGTTTAAGCAATTTACTTCCTCCTCTGATAATCTGGAAGCCTATATTTTTGGAGATAATCATCCATTTCACTTAGGTTGTCAAATTTATTGGCAGAAAGTTGGGCAAAGTAACCCCTTATTATTTCTTTAATTTCCTCTTCATTGGTGAAAAGTTCTCCCTTTTCATTTTTAAGACTACTAATTTGATTTCCCTCTCTCCTTTTTCTAATCAGATTTACCAAAGGTTTATCAATTTTATTGTTTTTTTCATAAAACCAACTCTTAGTTTTATTTATTAGTTCAATAGTTTTTTTTTTTACTTTCTATATTATTAATTTCTCTTTTTAATTTTAGAATTTCAAGTTTAGTAATTGATTGGGGGTTTTTAATTTGGCCTTTTTCTAGCTTTTTAAATTGCAGGCCCAATTCATTGATCATCTCTTTATCTATCTTATTCAAGTAAGCCTCTAAGGATATAAAATTTCCCCTTACTACCACTTTGGCTGCATCCCATAAATTTTGGTATGATGTCTCACTGTTGTCATTATCTTGAGTGAAATTATTAATTGTGTCTATAATTTGCTGTTTCACCCAATCATTCTTTAAGATGAGATTATTTAGTTTCCAATTACTTTTTGGTCTATTTACACCTAACTTTTGGTTGAATGTAATTTTTATTGCATTGTGATCTGAAAAGAAAGCATTTACTATTTCTGCCTTCCTGCATTTAATTTTGAGGTCTTTATGTACTAATATATGGCCAATTTTTGTGTAGGTTCCATGAATTGCTGAGAAGAAAGTATACACCTTTCCATCACCATTCAGTTTTTTCCAGAGATCTATCATACCTAATTTTTCTAATAATCTATTTACCTCTTTAATTTCTTTCTTATTGGTTTTGTGATTTGATTTATCTAAATCTGAGAGTGCAAGATTGAGATCTCCCACTATTATAGTTTTGCTGTCTATTTCTTCTTGCAACTCTCTTAACTTCTCTTTAAGGAAGTTAGATGTTATACCACTTGGTGCATATATGTTTAATACTGATATTGCTTCATTGTCTATAATACCCTTAAGCAAGATATAGTTTCCTTCCTTATCTCTTTTAATTAGATCAATCTTTGCTTTTGCTTGATCTGAGATAAGGATGGCTACCCCTGCTTTTTTGACTTCACCTGAAGCATAATAGATTCTACTCCAGCCTTTTACCTTTACTCTGTATGTATGTCCCTGTTTTAAATGTGTTTCCTGTAAACATCAGATTGTAGGGTTCTGACTTTGATCCAGTCTGTTATCTGCCTCCTCTTTATGGGAGAGCTCATCCCATTCACATTTACGGTTAAAATAACCAATTCTATATTTCCTGCCATCCTAATATCCCCAGATTATACTTTTCTTTTTCTTGCCTTCCTTCCCTTCTTCCCTAGTATTAAACTTATTGGTCCCACTAACGTCACACAACTCTCCCTCTTTAGTATCCCTTCATCCTCCCTTTGAATCCCTTCCCCTTTCTTGTACCCTTCTCTTATTACTCTTTTTCCTTCTCCCTTTTCCTCTCCCAATTTTTAATGAAGTGAAAGAAGAATCTCTGTAAAACAAAATGTAAATTGTTTCCTCTTTGAGCCAACCCTGATGAGAGTAGGATTCACCCAATGTTCTGCCCCCTTTCTAAGTTCCCTCATATATGATAGGTTTCCTTTGCCTCACTGTCACATGTAGTTTCCCTCTTTTTATCTCCCCTCTTCCCTTTTTCTGACACTATTCCCTTTCCATTTCTACTTCCCTTTTTATGTTATATCGGTAAAATCAAATTATACATATGATTTTTATGTATATCCACAACAGAAATACAGTTCTTAAGAGTTCCTTTTACCTTTTTCTACTTCTTTTGATTCCTGTTGTTGGAGATCAAATTTTTTGTTTAAGTCTAGTTTTTTCCTTAGAAACAGATGGAATTCCTCTATTTCATTAAATGTCCATCTTCTTCCGTGGAAAAAAATACTCAGCTTAGCTGGGTACTTCATTCTTGGCTGCATTCCAAGTTCTTTTGCCTTTCGGAATATCGGATTCCAGGCCCTTCAATCCTTTAATGTTGAGGCAGCCAGATCTTGCGTGACCCTTATTGTGGCATCTCAGTATTTGAACTGTTTTTTCCTGGTTGCTTGTAAAATTTTTTCTTTAGTCTGAAAATTCTGAAGTTTGGCCACAATATTCCTCGGAGTCTTTATTTTAAGGTCTTTTTCAGAAGGTGTTCGATGAATTCTTTCAACACCTATTTTCCCTTCCAGTTCTATTACTTCTGGGCAGTTCTCTTTGATGATTTCCTGTAAAATAGTATCTAGGCTCTTTGTTTCATCATAATTTTCGGGTAGTCCAATGATCCTCAGGTTATCTCTCCTAGATCTATTTTCCAGGTCTGTTGTTTTTCCAAGTAAATATTTGACATTTTTTTTCCAATCTTTCATTTTTTTGGTTTTGCTTGACTGATTCTTGAGCTCAATGAATCAGTCATTTCTATTTGTTCAGTTCTGATTTTTAGTGAGTTATTTTCTTCATTTGCTTTTTTTACTTCTTTTTGTATATGTACAATTGAGTTGTTTTGCTCCATGGAATTTTTTTTCCATTTCACTAATTTTTTTAGTGAGTTATTTTCTTTTTCCAATTCACAAATTCTGTTTCCCTGCACTTTTTGGGAGTTTTTTACCTTTTCCAATTCACATTTCAGTTCTTTTTCCACTTTATCAATTTTTTCTATTAGTGAGTCATATGCCTTTTCTGTATTCTCTTGCATAGCTTCTCTTTCCTTTCCCCATTTCTCTTCTAGTTCTCTTTTAAGGTTTTTAATAGTCTCCTCTAGGAGAGCCTTTTGTATTGAAGACCAATAATTGTCTGGAGACTGTCTGCTATTAGTTTCTTCAGGGTTGAAAAGCTGTTCTCTTTCTGTATAGAAACTATTAATCGTTCTTTTGATTTTTTTTACTCATTTTGTTAGCGCCTGTAAGGTCTACCTTCAGAGCCAGGAAGTTACCAGCTTCCTCTGCAGAGCAATGAAAGGTGTATGGACGAGTAGCTATCCTGCCAGCGGGCTACAAAAAGTAGTGAGGTACTGGAGTGCTCTGGGAAAGAGTTCCCCACCCGGGAGTAACTCAGGCCTGCAGGGCCAAGCTGGGAAAGTGCCCTGCAAAGAACCCCTGCTGTGTGAGATAACAACTGCCCTGGGACTAGACACTGAGCAGTGAGAGTTTCACTACCCCAAGCCAAAGCCTGCCCTGGGGCTGTGGGTATTAGCTGATCAGTGAATAGATTTGCGGGGGAAGGAAGTGTCTGCTGGGGAAGCATAGTCTGATGGGGAAGTTCTATTGCCCCAGGCTGCCCACTCTGCAGATCAGAGGCTGCCCAGGCTGTGCCCCCTTGCCGCGCAGATTAGTGACTGCCCCCGCAAAAGCCCCGAACTGCCGGATGTGGCCGCAGGGCTGTGGTAAAGTCTGCTTGACTCACTTCCAGGTTTGAGGGGTTACAGCCAGATCTCATTAGGTTCTGGCGTTTTCTAGAGGACCCTCTGTTTTAGGCTTTAATTTCTCTGCCAGTTTACTGCTTTGTAGTCAAGGCAGAGCAGTTAGCCTATAGTAGAGTCGGCTCTATAACTTCTCTAGCTACAGAGATCACCCCGCCCCTGGTCTGCTCAGAATGCTAGTCTCTCACTGCCTGTGCTGGTCTGTTCCTGGCCCCTCAGGACAAATCTTTCCTGGCGATCTTCCAAATTGACTTGGCTGGTAAATTGTGTGCTTCTGATCTTCATGAATTTAAGCAGTGAAGAGCTATTTTTGAGGCTGAATTAAATAGCTGGTTATGAGGGGAATGAGAGGAGTTTAGAGAGTCGTGTGTGCCTTCTCCTCCATCTTGGCCGAAAAGTATCTCATAGAAGATGGGAAAATCATAGCCAGGAGTTAAAGTGTCTTGAGTGAGGAACAGCAAAAAAGACCATTTTCACTAGGTCGGAGAGTACATGGAAGGGAGTAAGGTATAAAAAGACTATGCAGGTAGGAAGGAACCAGATTATGAAGAGTTTTGAATGCCAAATAAAGGATTTTTGTCACTGGTCTTGAATGTGACAATGAATTACTGGAGATTATTGAATGGGATAGGGTAACATGTCCAAATCTGTGCTTTAGGAAGTTTGGCAGCTAAGCAGAGGGGATAGCAATAAATGTTTTTTTAAGGGAATTTAGCCACAAAAGGGAGGAGAGATATGACTGTGGCTATCTGGATTTGGGACGAGGGAGGAGATGGGGAGATAAGAACATATTTATAGGCGATAGGGAAGCAGCCATTTGACAGGAAGAGATTGAAGATTGGTAAGTGGGCATGATAAAGGGAGCAGTCTGCTACAGAAAATGGAATGGGATTAATTGTAGATGTAGAAGTGGTTGTCTTAACAAGAAGAGCTACTTATATAAGACAAGGATGAAGAAAGCTATATTCCTCGAAGAAACCTGAGGGATATGAAATGAAGAGGGAAGAAAAAGAATTCTTGGCAAATGGCCTCAATGTTTTCAATAAAATATAAAACAAGATTCTCAGCTGAAGGGATTAGAGAAAACAATGATAAAGTCTCAAAAATAGGATCGAAACTGAAATATATTGCTTATTTCTTTGGGAACTGGTCTGGGGAGCAGAGAAGGCAGAAAGAAGGAGGGAGAGACAAAAAAGGAGTCCCTTGATATAGAAACCTCTCTCTGAAAATAAGCCTTAGATTAACTCTTATGTTTGGAGTTATGATCCAACCCCTACAATCAGGACTCCCTAAATGGAGTCCAATTTGTCTCAAGTACCTGTCATCAAGAATCTTAGGTGTGATGGATGGTAAATGGCCACTCAGACTCTTGGGCCAGGGCCTAACAGGACCTGTGTTCATGACTGATAGTATTGCTTACTGGCACCTGATATATATATATATATATATATATATATAATATATATATATATATATATCCTTGCAATAAACCTCATTTTGTTTTATAGACATAAGTGTTTGCACACACTTGTATTAATGTTATATTGAGTTATGCTTACTACCTGATTCATAGCTCCAGAAACTTTTTGTTCTCCATTAGACTTGGTTGATCGTAGAAATGAAAGAAATCCTTGAAGCAAGGTGGGTATTGTAGTTATCCCATATCTGGAATGCTCTCCCTCCTTATCTCCTGACTTCCTTCAATTCTTAGCTAAAATTTTCCTTTCCACAAGAAGCCTTTGCCAATCCTCAATAATTTTAGTATCTTATCTCTTAGATTATTTAAAATTATCTGGTTTATATCTTATTTCATATTCATTTGAATATTATTCTCCCATTTAGGGCTATGAGGTCCTTGCAAGCAGGGACTGGTTTGGGGTTTTGGGGGGGGTTGTTTTTCTTTCTTTATATGCCCAAGTCTAGCATAGTGCCGGGCATATAGGGAAAGAGGAACAGAATAGGCAGGGATGGCAGAGTAGACAGAGTGCCAGACTTAGAGTCAAGAAGGCTTCTCTCTTAGAGCTCACATCTGGCCTTAGACACTTAGTAGCCATGTGACCCTCAATAAACCTTTTGTTTCCTTATGTGAAAAATGAGCTGGAGAAAGAAAGGGCCAACTGCTCTAGCATCTTTGCCAAAAAGACCCCCAAATGGGGTCACGAAGAGTCAGTGGGACCCAGAAATGACAACACACCACCTGGTGATTTGCAAATTTCACCTTGTTTTAACCTGCAAAATAGATAATAGTATTATCCCCATTTTACAGTTAAGAAAACCGAAGTAAATAAAATGTAAATGAATTGCCCAGTGCCACAAAGCTGGAATTTTCTGGAGCAGGATTTGAATTCATTTCTCCCAAATTCCAAGTACACACTTTATCCACTGGGCAACTAGATCAGGTGCTTAATAAATGCTCACTGACTCACTAAGTACTTGCTGCCTTATGATCACATCTTCAGCCTTTAAAGATCTTTGTAGCATCTGCATCTAAATAAGATGCTCTTCAGACATTTGACCAAATAGCATCAAAATGTGAAATATATACAGGGTGAATTCAAGTCCATAAGAGAGAACTCAGATCCCTGAAGAGGAGCCCAGATGATTCATTAATGTATGAATGCTGAATGATAAAGAGATTGTTCCTTGTAATCATGAAGTAAAACAAGAAGGTATCCTCTTCCTGCTCCTGAGGAAACCTGATTCTGTGAAGAAAATAAAGAAGAAATAGCTCCAATTGAATAAGAATGAAAAGGATGGAGGAGAGACTTCCAATGTAGCTCTAAGATGGCAGAATGAAGCCAGGAAGCTGCTAGAGCTCTCCCAGTTTCCTTCAAAAACCACATGAAACTAAGTCTCTGAACAGAATCTGATGGAATAAAATCACTTTCCAGTTCAAGATAGACAAGAAATAATTCAAGAAAGGTCAGTCTCAATGGAGGGAAAAGTATATTCAGTCCAGCTCAAACAGACTTTTGGGAAAGCTGGTGAGAGAGTCTTAATCACAGCAGATCAGCAACTGAAGCCCTTGACCCTGGCTCTGTAGAAAAGCAGATCAGTGGGGTGGCATCCAGTCCCAGCTCAGAAGGTAAACTCTGGGAAACCAGGCAATTTCCTGAAAAGAGCAAGCAAAGCTGCCCCTGCAAACACCAGGCTTAATGCCAAGGCTCAGGAAAGCTTGGAACAATGCCCCCTTTACCCCAGGAGCAGAGCTGAACCAGAAAAGTTTTTTAAAAATGAAATACCAAAAGAATTTTTTTTAAAGCAAGAAACAGAAAAGAACCTTGACCATAGAAAGCTACTATGGTGACAGGGGAGACCAAAACGCCAACTCAGATGAGGACAGAATGTCCACAGAGGAAATCTCAAGGAATGTTATGAACTAGTCTCAAGCCCAAAGAAGCTTATTGGAAGTGCTCATAAAAGACTTTAAAAGGCAAATAAGAGAGAGAGGGAAAAAATGAGAGGTATGAAAGAACGAGTCAACAGTTTGAAAAAGGAAGGCAATCCCTTTAAAAAAAAAAAAAAAAACACTGAAGAAAACAGTACCTTCAAAAGTAGAATTAACCAAATGGAAAAAAAAAGTTAACTGAAGGGTTAAAAACTAGATGGGGCAAATGGAAACTAATGACTCTATGAGACATGCAGAATCAGTCAAACAAACTAAAGAAGAATGAATAAATAGAAGAAAATTTGAAATATCTCATTAGAAAACTAGCTGGCCTAGAAAATGGATCCATCCAGAAGAGACAATTTTAAAAGTATTGGTGTACCTGAAGGCCTATGCTATTACAAAACTCCAGGACTATAATCTCAAGGAAAAACTGCAAGATGCCAGACAAAAACAATTCAAATATCAAGGAGCAACAGTCAGGATTACCCAGGACCTGGCAGGAAGGCCTGGAAGGCAAAGGACCTAGGATTACAACCAAGAATAAACTACTGAGTAAGACTGAACATCACTTTCCCGAAGATGATGGATCTTCAATGAAATAAGAGATCTTCAATCATTCCTAATGAAAAAAAAAACAGAATTAAACAGAATTTTTAATCTACAAACATTTCAAGAGAAGCAAAGAAAGGTAAATGGGGAAATATATATTATTTAAAGGTTAAACTATTTACATCTAGATGGCAAAAATGATATCTGTAACTCTTGAGAACTATATCTGTCCCCTGCTCCTGCCTGGGGCAGACAAAGGGGGGCATCGCATACATAGAGGCTTTTGTGAATGGGCTGTGATGTGATGATATCAAAGAAAAAGACATTAAGGGGTAGAAAAACATTTGTACTAGAAGAGGAAAGGAGAAGTATAATAAGATAAATTAAATCACATAAAGGAGCACAAAAGACCTATTATAATCAAGGGGAAAAGGGAAGAGGATGAGCATTGTCTGAAACTTGATCTCATCAGTTTTGGCTCTAAGAAGGAATAACTTAATCATTCAGTTGGGTTTAGAAATATCCAACCCTGTAAAGAAGTAGGAAGAGAAAGAGGAAAGAAAACGAAGGGGCAGGAAAGAAGGGTAGAAACACAAGGGGAAAAAATGTAAGAGAAGGGGGGAAAGGTGAAAGGAGATAAGATAGTGGGTGGGGTGGGTTAAAAAAAAAACCACTCCTAAGGATAGGATGGAAAGAGAGAACAAAAGTATATATAGGGTAGAAAATAGGATGGAGGGAAATACAAAGCTGGTAATCATAACTGTGAATATGAATGGGATGAACTCTCCCATAAAATGGAGAATAGCAAAGTGGATTAAAAAAAAACAGAATTCTACAATATTTTGTTTACAAGAAACACATTTGACACAGATAGACATGAATAGAGTAAAGGTAAAAGGCTGGAACAGAATTCATTTTGCTTCAGCTTAAGTAAAAAAAAAAAAACTGATCTCAGATAAAGCAAAAGAAAATAGATCTAATTAAAAGAGATAAGAAAGGAAAGTATATCTTAATAAAGGATACCATAACTAATGAAATAATAACCATATTAAATGTATATGCATCAAGTAGTAGACATTCCTAGAGAATCTATTAAGTCAATTATAGGAAGAAATAGACAGCAAAACTATATTAGTTGGGGGACTTCAACCTTCCCCTTTCAGAATCAGACAAATTTAACCATAAAATAAACAAGAAAGAAACTAGGGGGGTTATTAGGATCCTAGAAAACCTGGATATGGTAGAGCTCTGGAGAAAACTGAATAAAGAAAGAAGGGAATATATCTTTTTCTTGGCAAGACATGGCACACAAAAACTGACCATGTATTAGGGCATAAAATCCTCACAATCAAATGCAGAAAGGCAGAAATAGTAAATGCTTCCTTTTCAGACCACAATGCAATAAAATAAAGGGTCAGGGAAAATTAGACTAAAAACCAGTTGGAAATTAAATAATATAATTCTTTTAAAAAATGCAAGAGAATGACAATAATGAGACAACATGCCAAAACCTATGGAATGCAACCAAAGTTCTTAGGGGTAATTCAATATCTTTAGTTACATGAATAAAATAGAGAAAGAGGAGATCAGTTAATTGGGCATGCAACTAAAAAAATCTAGAAAAAGAACAGATTAAAAATCCAATACCAAATTAGCAATTCTGAAACTCAAAGAAGAGATCAATATAATTGACACTAAGAAAACTATTAAAATAATAAAATTAAGAGTTGGTTTTATGAAAAAAACAACAAAATAGATAAAACTTTGGTTAATTTGATTAGAAAAGGAAAAGAAAAAACCCAAACACCAGCATTAAAAAATGAAAAAGGTGATTTTACCACCAATGAAAAAGAAATTAAAGCAATAATTAAAAGATTTTGTGCAACTGTATGACAGCAAATCTGGCGATCTAACCAAAATGTAAGAATATTTACAAAAATATAAGTTGACTAGATTAACAAAAGAGGAAATGTTATTTAAATAATTCCATTTTAGAAAAAGAAATTAGACAAGCCATTAATGAACTCCCTAAGAAAAAATCTCCAGATGGATTCATGAGTGAATTCTACCAAATATTTAAAGAACAATTAATCCCAATACTTTATAAACCATTTGGAAAAATAAGTGAAGAAGGAGTACTATCAAATTCCTTCTATGAAACAAATATGATACCTAAACCAGGAAGAATCAAAACTAAGAAAGAAAATTACAGACTAATCTCCCTAATGAATATTGATGCAAAAATTTTAAATAAAATATTAACAAAGAGATTATAGCAATTTATCAGCAGATAACACACTATGATGAAATGGGATTTATACCAGGAATTCAGAGCTGATTCAATATTAGGAAAATTATTACCATAATCACCCATATCAATAATAAAATCAACAAATCATATGATAATCTCAATAAATGCAAAAAAAATTTTTGACAAAATATAGCACCCATTCCTATTAAAAACAGAGTATAAGGAGAAGGGGAACTTTCCTTAAAATAATAAGCAATATCTATCTAAAACCAATAGAAAGCATTATTTGTAATGGAGAGAAGCTAGAGAAATTCCCAATAAGATAGGAGTGAAACAAGGATGTCCATTATCACTACTATTATTCAACATTGTACTAGTAATGTTGGCTTTAGAAATAAGACAAGAAAAAGAAATTAAAAGAATTAGGCAATGAAGAAATAAAACTATCACTCTTTGCAGAGAACATGATGATATACTCAGAGAATCCTAAAAAAATCAACCAAAAACCTACTTGAAATAATTAACAGTTTTAGAAAAGTTGCAGGTTATAAAATAAACCCACCCAAATCATCAGTGTTTCTATTACTGACAAAGCCCATGAGCAAAAGATAGAGAAATTTCATTTAAAATAACTATAGACAAAATCAAATATTTGGCTATCTGCTAAGAAAAACCAAAGAACTATATGATGGACACAAATATAAAACCCTTCTCATACAAATAAAGTCAGATCTAAAGAATTGGGAAAATATCAATTGCTCCTAGCTAGGCAAGCTAATATAATAAAAATGACAATTCTGTCTAAATTGGTCTATTTGTTCAGTGTCATACCAATAAAACTGCCAAAAGCTTATTTTATAGAACCAAAAAAAAAAATTCATCTGGAACAACAAAAGGTCAAGAATATCAAGAGAATTAATGAAAAACAACAAAGGATGATAGCTTAGCACAAAAATTGCTGGGAAAACTGGAAAATAATATGCCAGAAACTTGGCACAGAACTATATCTCATACTCTATACCAAAATAAGGTCAAAATGGATACATGATTTAGGCATAAAGAATACCATAAACAAATAAGAAGAGCAGGGGATAATTAACTATCAGATCTTTGGAGAAGAGAGGAAATTATGACCAAAGAAGAACTAGAGAGCATTATAAGAAGCAAAATGGACAATTTTGATTACATTAAATTAAAAAAATTTTGCACAAACAAAACCAACAGAACCAATATTAAAAGGGAAATACAAAGCTGGAGGGAAATATTTACAGCCAGGGTTTCTGATAAAGGTCTCATATCTAAAACATAAAGAAATGTGTCAAATTTGTAAGAATACAAGTCATCCCTAATTGATAAATGGTCAAAGGATATGAACAGACAATTTTCAGATGATTAAATTAAAGCCATCTATAGTCATTTGACAAATGCTCTAAATCACTATTGATTAGAGAAATACAAATTAAAACAACTCTGAATCTATCTCAATCTTTTCCATTTTAATCACACTGGATTTTTCTCCAGTGTGGTTCCTCTGATGCTTATAAAAATGAGGACATTGCCTGCATCCTTTCCCACAATCATACTACTTATCAGGTATGTCTTAGGTAGATTCTCTGATGAACACAAGATGGAGGCTCCCTTGTTTGCTAAAACCTGAATAATCATTGAATCCTCTTCTATATTGATTTACTCCTGTATTCTCTTCCTGTGTGACTCTCTGATGAACAATGAGATATTTACTTCAAGCAACTATTTACCATTATGATCACATATATAAGTTTTCTTTCCTATATGGACACTCTGATGAATCTGGACAATTATTTCCCCACGGAGCTCTTTGCCATGCTTATCATGTGAATGGAATTTCTTTCATGTGTGGATTCTCTGATGACCATAAACAAAACATTGGAACATTTTATAGTTTTTCTCCCATCAAATTTTTCTGGGGGGGTGACATGTGATTTTCAAATCAAAGTTCTCTTGTACTTCTACAAAATCTTTTAGGTAGCCATTGGTCAGATTGCTTTAATATTATACCATGGACAGTTTTGTTCTTCTAAATCAAACAAATGTTGACCTAAGAGAGTCCTTCTGACCCTTTTCTCCTTTTTCTTTTTTCCCCCATTTTCTTTTTTTTTTTTGTTATAATTTTAAAAACTTAAATAGAAAATAGAAAAAATGGCATGTGCCACAAGAGAACATAAGAGAATTCAAATTATGTAAAAATAAATTTTCATTTAAAGAAAACATATAATAGAATCCATTGTATTCAGAACTGTCCATCTTTGCTTCCTTATAGAGTTTTTATTCTCTGCTGTGTACTTTTTACTTTATTCTTTTTACCCCTTTCCCCCCCCCCCCCCAATTCTCCCAAGTAGGCTACAGTTAAGCATAGAGAAATCTATCTAATTTACATTTATATCTATGTATATCTATATTCATATATATACACACATATATATACAGATATACTTATAACACATACATACATACATACATATATACATACATACACACATTATCTCTTGTTTCCTATCCCTGCTAACTCTTCCATTTTATTTCTACCCATTAACTTGCCTTGCTGTTACTTAATCTCCTCCCTTTTCCACCTTTATCCTCTTGCCCTGCTTTTCCCTCCCTCTTTATCCCTTTCCATTATTTTACACACCTGATCACCCTACTACACCCAACCTTATCCTATTCCCTCCTTATCTCTTTATAGATTTTGGAATGTGCTATATACTTCTTTATACACATTCATGCATACATATGTGTATATGTATGTAGGTATGTTTCCCTCATTCCATTGCCAATGTGAATAGAATTTCAGAACTACCAGCTCTCCTCTCCCATCCTATTCTTCTATGTCAGTTCTTGCTCTCACACATCATATAGCATAATACTGTTTTTACGTTTTCCAACATGGTTTTGTTTTTTAGAATCACTTCATATTCAACTCTATATCAATCTTTCTTTTGGACTATCTAATTACTAATAATCTTAGACTTTTGACTTATATTTCCACATATAAAACAGTTTGTCTTTATTGAGTCCCTTGAAATTAATCTTTGATATTGGCTTTTATATGTCAAATTTTTTGTTGAGTTCAGATTTGTTTGCAACAAAATCCTGAAAGTATAACAATTCATTTAATGTCCTTTTTTCATTCAATATTACACTTAATTTTGTTAAATGTATTATTGTGGGCCACAACCCTACTTCTTTGGGTTGTTGATATACAGTATTTCAGGACCTACAGTCTTTTATTGTAATTGCTGATAGGTCTTGTTTGATCTAATTATAGCTCCAGCATATTGAAATTATCATTGTTCTTGCAAAATTTTCTGTTTCATCTGAGGATTTCAAATTTAGCAATGATGTTCCTGAATGTTTTCCTTGTAGGATCTCTGACAGATAGTGATGAGTGAATCTTTTAATTTCTATTTTTCCTTCTTGTTCTATCACTTCAGGATAATTTTACTTGATTATTTCTTTTATTATTGTCTCAAGGTTCTTTTCTTGGTTATAGCTTTCAGATAGTTCAATTATGTTTATATTTTCTCTTCTTGATCTATTCTCCAGATAGGTTGTTTTTCTTTTTAACTGTTTCACATTCTGTTCTAATGTTTCATTATTTTATCTTATTTTATGGTCTCATAATATTGTTTCCCTTTGCCCAATTCTAATTTTCAAAGAATAATTTCTTAAGATTTTGGATTTTCTTTTCTAGTTGGTTTCTTTTCTGTTTTCTATTCATAATCTTCTTGTTTTTCTTGGAGCGTTCTTTTTTAAGTTTTTTTCAATCTCTTGATTTTAAAAGTATTTTTTGAGGTTTTTTCTATTAATTCGTTTTGGGAAGGTGGCTATTTCATGGTATTCTTTCAGGTAGGAGAGGCTTTTTTAAAAATTTCATTATCCTCTTCTGAAGATGAATCCTGGTCTTCCCTATTTCCATAGTAACTTTCTATAGTTGGATTCTTTCTCCTTTGCCTACTTATTTTTTAAAAATAAGAACTTTAAAACTCTAATCCTGGAGTTGGGGGAATAGTGCCTCTAGTTTTTGGCTTCAGTTGTTCCCTTTGACCTGGAACACAAAAACTCTAAGCTCCTGTAAATGCCCACAGCCAACAGCTTCCCTGCCCAACTGCTTCTTCACCCACTAAGGGTGTGTTGGTTCCTTCTCATCCAGGTATTTTAGCAACACAGTTAATCTGGAGAGTTTAGGATTTTCTGAGCCTTTCTGTCATTCTCCCAGAATCCTCTCCTCTGAGCATTTTACCATGGAAAGATTATTCTTGAATATTAATTTTCCGTTTGCAGATGGGCCTTTACTTCCTTAAAACAATTGTCTCCATTTTACCCTTTCATATCTCTGAGTGGCATCTTTTTCTGAGTCTTGCCAAGGTACAAACTCTTAATCTGATTTTCCCTTGAAGATTCACCATGTCATTTTCATTCCTGAAATCATAAATAGTCATACCATTACAGAACTGATGCTATAAATGGTTATGTTGCTCTAAATACCTGGAACCATCCCCTTGGACATTTATCATTATATGATAGTTTCCTAATATTTAAGGGGTCACTATTCCCCCAGTGTACTAGCAGGATGGATCTTGTCCTAAGTCTCTCAGTCTTTCCTCTTAAAGATGTATCATATATAATTGTCAATCTAGTTTTCTAAAACAACAAAAAGAACATTTACTGGTTTGGAGAAGTTCAGAAAGTTCAAGCTACTCCATTCATTGACCTAAAAGACAGTGACTACATAAAGCAAGAAAATAAGTTGTTTGTTTGAACTATGCTGTGTATTTTTGTTTTTTGATGTAGGAAAAAGGGAATGGATATGTGATGAAAAGAATGGGAATTAAATATTAAAACCTGATGTAAATCACCTCAGTTATCACTATTATTAGCAAAACTACCAATGTGACTAATTTATTATTAATTCTTTTACTTAACATTCAAAATTATGATGTTAACAAATGCAAATAAAATAGATATTGGTAGAATTAATACCAATATCAAAATTGCTTAGATGACTTTACCATCCTAAAAATAGTAGGGATCAAAGAAAACTTTCCCTTCTAGCAATTAAATTGTTTGTCTTTGCAGAAATTAATACATAAAAATACTGGGGTGCCTTTGTTTCAGGCAACCACTCTGATTTATGCAAATTCTTTAAATATACGCCCTTCATTCAGACAAAGATACAATAAATACTTAATCAGCATTTCTTGAATGAACTGTATGAATAAAAGGATTTTGTTTACTCCATTCTACCTAAAGCTTTCTAGTAGACTTCATTACTAGCATTAGGCATTCAGCCAATACCTTTGCAATGGCATCTAAAGACAATACTTGTAGAAACTTTCAGAAAAAACCCCATCAACTCAACTACTGACACCAAGGTCACTCATTGACCTTTGCTTTATCAACTACCTTAATAGTTGGTTAATTCTGGAGGAGGATGCAGGTGAGACCGTTCATGGAATAATTAGAAACTGAATAAAATGTTAGACTGACTTTAAAATTTTGAGTTCAAAGATAATTTGTACTAAATTTTCTTCCCTGGAATGACTTATGTATACACACTGATATCTGAAAAAAGTTATTGCCAACAATACACCTGGAGCCAGTTCCAAAGGGCTCATAAGAGCTAATTGTTAACATTTCCAGCATTTACATCTCAGAAATAAGCAAATGCTACGAATCTGTAGCAGCTGTTAGGTGGTGCTGTCAATGAGCTGGAGAAGGAAATGGCAAATCACGCCAGTGTCTTTGCTAAGAAAACTCCAAATGGGGTCATGAAAAGTCAGACATGACTAAAAACTACTCAACAACAATATCAAACAAATCAGATCTTGATTTATTGTTTTCTTGATGGTCTAAACTTAAGAAAATAATGAAGAACATATTAATCATGCAAATTAAACTTAAAAGTGTCCTGTGAACCTTTTTTTTTCTGACCTGAGAATCTGTTTTATTAAATAATTAACAACAGAGTACTACTTCCAATTCAAATGAATTCCACAGTAAAAAAAAAAAAAAAAAAAAAAATCCAGCAAAGAGAAATAATAGTAGATCCAGTAAGGATAAATGGGGTGTTCAGGGAGCACTAGCACTTCTGGTGAGAGGGCCTTCCCAACACTTTTGGTGTCCACAAGAAGCAGATGTCAAATTCATGTACTGCATCCCCAGCCATTGTCAGTGATCTTGATTCTTGTCCTGCTGATAGACTTGGATGATCTGAAAGAGAAAAGGAGGCTGATGACATTGTACAACTTCCTCATTGTACAACTAATTCACACAAGAATTAGTATCCCTCCCTTTTAGTCATTAGTCCTCTGTGATTTCTTTCCACTTTATGAGCTCTTCAGATGACTTTTGGATCCCTCTGCACAGATTAGCAAACTACCAGGGGCCAAATGAACCTGGCAATCTCTCATCAGCCTGTTTTAAAAACAGTCTTCCCTCCTCTGGCTAACAACACAAAGGAAGGTGGATTTGGCCCATGGTGTGGTTTGTCAGCCCTTGCTCTATAGCAGGGAATCTTAACCTTTTTTGTGTCTTATACCCTCTTAGCAAAAGCTGCTGAACCTATGTAATCCTTTTCAGAATGTTTTTAATTGCATAAAATAAAATATAGCACATAAGATTGCAAAAAGAAATTAATTTTGTTAAAATATAGTTATAAAAATATTTTTAAAACAAGTTCACAGATCTCAAAATAAAAACCCTAGAATCTACTGAAATATCTGGACATTCTTCAACTGTCCATAAAAAAAGCTTGTTGAGCCAATAATATCTGGGGCTCTGGATAACTCATATCACCTATGTCAGCAAACAATATCATGCTGGTAGTAAACTTGTCTTTGTTGGTCGGAGCATAAATAGGGGCCATTCTTTGTATTACAGACTGAGAACCTAAAAATTAGACTGCTTCCTCTGACCTAGATCATGACAGAGTTTTTAAGAAGTAGAAAAAGTTCAATCACAGATGTACACCAGACTATAGGAAACTGAGAATTTAATAAAAACAGTGGACAGCAAACTAAAAAATAAACTTCAACTAACAGATGGGGTTGACAATGACAAAGCTTCTCTCTTCCATTACTGCTCAGTAAAAAAGAGAGGCAATCAAAATGTTCCAGAAACTTATTGCATGGACTTGAGCTTAAAGAAATCACAAGTACCTCTACCTATTCTGGAACTGAGGTTAGACAGTTTTGTCTCTGTCTTATCTCAAAAGAAGTGGTATGTATAAAGGGTCTTATCAATCCTAAGTTAAACTAAATGTCAGTTACTTCTCTGATCTGTCAATGGCAAATCTGTTTATCCCTTCAAATGATTTCTCACTTTTGAAAATCCAACTCCCCCCAAAAGAGAGGTTTTCTCTGTTGCCAATATTTCTTCTTCTCCTCTTACTCAGTTTTCAAGCCTTTGCAAGCAGGCTTCAAATCTCATTCCCTACCAATAATAATAGAAGGTATAGATAGAAATAGGACTAGACCTGTAATTTCATTGATGTAGAAAACTGCAAGGTAAAGAAAGTCCTTCTTTCAGTGCAGTTTGGCACCTTTTCTACAATGTATAGTTTTAAGAGTTTTCCTAGATTACTGAGAGATTAAGTGATTTATCCAGAATCATAACCAGTATATCAGAAGTAGGACTGGAATCCAGGTCTTCCTGATTCAAAAATCAGCTGTTTCCTCACATCTCTAAACCATTAATACTCTCCTAAATTAAGCTGGTATGTGGAAATGCATAATGGAACCAATGTGATCTAGAGAAAGATCATGTCCCCTCATTTTTCACTGTCATTAAGTGGTCCACAGCCCTCTATAATGCACAATGATCCCATTCTGTACCATCTTTTTCACCAAGGATTTCATCTCCTATTCCATACCTTTTATTGGATGTTCCCCATGCCTAGAATTTTCTCTCTCCTCATCTCAACATCCCAGCTTCTTTGGCTTCCTTCGGGTTTCAGTTAAAATCCCACCTTCTGCAAATACCTTTTCTCAAATTCCTTTAGTGCTACTAAAGAAGATCTCCAACTTATGCTTTTAATATCTCGTTTACTCATGGTTATTTACATATTTTCTCTCCAATTCAACAGTGAACTCCTTGACAGAAGGGAACTTTGGCCTTTTTTGTATCCTTAAATTTTAGCCTGACACATAGCAGGTGCTTAATAAATGCATGTTGATTTTGTCAGCCATCTTCAATAACTCAATAAGGTGCCATAAGGAAAACACAGGTAAATGTATTTATAGAATAGTTAAAATTTGAACAAAATTACAATAATGGTAAGACTGAATCTCGTAGTAATTTATCCTGTGTTCTCTTCTCTGTCTTGCATACTCAGAATATACACCTGAGAAAAATAACAGTATAGCTCAAGTGAATTCTATACAAGATTCAGAAAGAAGCAAGATCAGGAGTCCTTGATATTTTTCCTAATTCTGCTTTTATATGAACACTAAATTGAATGACCTCTACTTTTCAGATCACCCCAGCTTTCTGGGTATTTTCTGGTCTTACTCCTTTGGAGCTAACCTCTGAGGGCTCATGGTAATTCACTTCCCCTAAATCACCAAGCTACATCATAGCAGGACCTTTGCCTTGGTTCTCCTGGTTGCTTTGGTGGGGGCCCTCTCTATAACACAGGTAAAGAATGATAAGACATTCCTGGTAGTTCTAGGCCAGATCATAGCAGTGTTTAAAAAGTGTTTCTAAAAAATATGAAAGGACCCTTTGTAGAATAGAGCTTTGAGATGAAGCTCTCTAGTTGCATTATCTCTGTAGCTTTTCCTAGTACTGCTTGTAGATTAACAGCTCAACTGTACTTATCCAATTTGACATTTAAGTCAGAACAGAGGGGAGAGAACATTCCTAGCCTGGGGGACAGCCAGAGAAATTGCCTCCAAAAGAAAGGTATGAAAAAAGCTACTCCCCAAACTTGTATTTGTGACTGTCCTTCATGTCCTTACTACATTTCCCTATTGCAGTAATGGTACTACCATGTATCCTACTAGACCTGAAACTTTGGAGTCATCTTTAATGCTCTCTGGTTTCTCAATTTCCAGGTCGAAATCAGTCATGAGACCTGGATGATTCTGTCCCTTTGAAGCACCTCTCATAGTATTACTCTACTCTCCACTCATATATTGTCATTTTCTTAGTTCAGAGAAGTATCATTTCTCTTCTGGACAATCACAATAGCTCCTTACTGGCCTCCCTTTTTCCAGCCTTTTTTTTCTGAGGCAATTGGGGTAAAGTGACTTGCTCAGGGTCACACAGCTAGGAAGTGTTAAGTGTCTGAGACCAGATTTGAACTCAGGTCCTCCTGACTTCAGGGCTGGTGCGCTCTCTACTGTGCCATCTAGCTGTCCCTTTTCAGCCTTTTTTTGTTTCCAGCCCATTCTTCACATAGTTGTACAAATAATCTCTGTATATTTCTGATCACATTTTTTTGCCAGGAATTTTTAATTTGGTCCTATCGCTGTGTCCCTTTTTTAGAGAAAGCTAGGTAATCTGATGGATAGTGCATCTGACTTGCAATTAGAAAGACCCAATTCGAATTCTATATCAGACATTTCTCATCCTTGTGACTTTGGACAAGTCTCTTAATAAACCTTAGTGTGCCTCAGTTTCCTCATCTGCCAAGTGGGAATAACAATAAAACTATTAATAGCATATATTTCCCAAGGTCATTGTGAGAATCAAAAGAGATACTATATGTAAAGCATTTTGTAAACCTATACTATATAGAATTACATAAATTCTAGATTATTATTGTTCTATGAAGCTTTCTTTCCCTAATCCTCACAGCCAAATATGATTTTTCTCTCAAATATTTTGTCCCCATCTCTCAGTTTTGTACTATGCTTGTAACTATCTTTGGAAAACTGAAATTTGGAGTTAGGACTTGATCACCTGAAAGACTGACCTTGATACCCTATTCTTCATCCCCATCCTTCACCCTCACATTTTTGGGAAAAGAAATTATAGGCTAAAGGTAGCATAGCTGGGCAATCAAGAAGAGACTTAAGAACTAAATATGGAAGTGAACAATAGCCATGCAAAAGATATAAGAATCTATTCTCCTTTCAAAAAAACCTGTTACTGCCCCAGTGTTGTGAAACCAAGAAAAGGTCAGCAGGAGGGAATCCAGACGACAGGTTAGATTTGGAGACCCCATGTGATTTCTAGCAAGTCATTTTTCTCCCTCCCCCAACATTCAGGTTAATCAAATTTCGAGCTTTACCTAGTCCTTCCCAGCATATTTACCTACTATATGGGCAACTGGGCAGAAGAGGCAACTAGGAGAAGCAGGAGATACAGCATCATACCTGGAGTGAAGAAGACCTGACTTCTAATCCAGCCTCAAACACTTAGTAGCTATCTGACTCTGAGAAAGTCACTTAGCCTGTTTGCCTCAACTTCCTCAAATGTAAAGTGAATTTCATAACTACCTATCTCACAGGATTGTTGTGAAGATCAATTAAGTTACTTATAAAGCACTTACCACAATTCCAAGAATGTTGTAGGTGATTAATTAATACTTCTTTTGTTATTCTAAAATTCCACTGCTCAATAAAAATGCCAAGCTGTGTGTAAATTTTATTATAAGCTTACAAATAGAGAGCAAATGAAGGAGAAAGCATTCCTTATTCATGAGAAACAAAAGCATAGATCTGCTGATTGGGGAGCTGGAGCTCAGAGGAACAGCAGTCCTTCTTGATCTAAAGCAATTTGCTACAATCCTAAGTGCCAAAAACCTTGTCAAAGGGACCTATAGTTGGCATTGATCTTAACACTATTTATTATCATTATTTTTTATCTTAACACTATTTATTATCATTATTTTTTTCCTGAGGCAATTGGGGTTAAGTGACTTGCCCAGGATCACACAGCTAGAAAGTATTAAGTGTCTGAAGGGTGTCCTATGGTCTTGACCTTGGTCTTGACCAAGAAACTGTGGAAGCTCATCTTGAGAAGACTATCAGAGTGCCAACCCCCTTCAGTGACTCCCAATATCAGGACATCAAAGGCTGGTGTTGGAGTGCTCTGGTCATTGGTGAGCCAGCTGCTGCAGCTTGTGCTTGAGAAAAAGGTGTTGGTCCTTGACCTTGAAATTGGTACTTTCAATGTCTCTATTCTTACACTGAAAATAGCATCTTTGAAGTTGTCCATAGCTGGGGACACCCACTTGGAAGGGGAGGATTTGGAAAAATGCAGACAACCAATTCATTGCTGAGTTTGAGCAAAAGCACAAGGAGACCAGTGGGAACAACAGGGCTATCCAAGACCACTTTTGAACGGGCAACGTGCACCTTCTCCATACTGATGGACTTCTCCTATGAAATTCCACATCTCTGTCACCTGTGCCCATTCCGAAGGGCTGAAGGTGGACCTCTTCCTTGACACACTGGGAAAAGGTCCTGAGAGATTCCAAGCTGGATAAATCACAGATCCATGACACTGGCTTGAGGGGTACCTTACATCTGAAGCTTCAACAGTGAAGAGCTCAACAAGAATATGGGCTCTGAGGAAGCTGCTGCTCATGGGATAATTGTCTAGGCTGCCATCTTGTCTGGAGACAAATCAGAAGATGTGCAGGACTTGCTGCTGCTTGGACATCAGTTCGCTTTCCTAGAATTGAAAAGAAAGATTGAATTGTCTTGCCTCTCATCAGATGAAATGCCATCATTCTGAACAAGCAGACACCGATTTTTTTTTTTTATCATCGACACCTATTACCTTTATGAAGGTGAGAAAACAATGACAAAGGATGGCCTGCTTGCTCACTGCAATCCCCCTACCCCAGAGGTATATTATATATTCTAAACTAGTGTTATATATAGTATTATAGATCTCATTGTAATATATTAGTATTTGTACTATATTACATACTAATTTTTGATATATATAATAAACTAAACTCAGACTGAAGTAACACTTGTTGCAGATGCCATCCTCAGGGTGAGAATAAGATCACCCCTAATGAGAGATTTGGTCATTTGAGCAAAGAAGACTTTAAGTGTCTGATCCAGGAGGCCGAGAAACACAAGGCTGAAGAAGAGAAGAGAGATGGAGCCTTCCCAGAATTCTCTCCAATCTTATGCTTTCAATAAGACCACTGCAGAAGATGAGAAACTCCAAGGCAAAACTCATGATGCAGACAAAAAGAAAATCCTTAACAAATGTAATGAAATAACCAGCTGACTGGACAAGTCTTCCAAGAAAGAAGAATCTGAGCATCAGCAAAAAGAATCAGAGAAGGTCTCCAATCCCATCATTCCTAGGCTGTAGTAACTCAGGAGAAGTGCCCCATGGGATCCTAGAAGCCCCATCTGGAGGTACTTCTCCCAGACCCACCATTGAAGAAACTGACTAAATGCACCCAAGCAAAGAATATTTCAGTTTTCCCAAAACTGATTCCAATTTGAAGCTAAAGCAGTAGCAATTTAAAAGTAATATTTAAGCTACGGTGTAAATCAGAGTATTCTGGATACTTGAATGTGTGCAGAGGGAAAGAAATGAAGCCCATTGTACTTCATCACGACTGTAGAGAAGTGGAAATTTGTCCTGGAGAATAAAAATCTATTTCAAAATGGAACTTAAAAAATGAGAGAGCAACATTAAACTGGACAAGCCAGCCCTGTGGATTCCCAATTAGGATACAGCTAGAAATCAATCACAGGCCTCTAAGTGTAAGGAGATTTCAAGAGAGGCAAAGTGTGGATAAGCTCACTTTCATTTTTGAACTACCTGCTGGGACTGTTGAGGGGCTGGGTTTGAAAGGAAAGCTACTGCTCTGAGAAATGAGGAAACCGAAAACTGGGCTAAGAGTCACCACCGGCCTCGGCCTCTGGCCAGCACACTGAGAGCTCACATGCTATTCTCCCTCGCAGTATTTTCTAAATAATAATTAACAACAACAATAATAGTTTTATATATGTAATACTATAATTTATATTTTATATTATTTAATAGTTATTGTAATATATTAGATGCACTATATTACATACTAATTTTAGTATATATAAATGTCATATTATTGTATGTCATACTCATATATTTATATATATAATTATGTAACTAATTAGTATATTTGCCATGTATACTAGGATAGCATTATATTATTATGTTATTTTAGATTACTAGTTATTCTTTTGTTGTGGTGGTTGTTCAATCATTTCAATCATTTGAGTTTTTGTGACTCAGATTTGGGGTTTTCTTGGCAGAGATACTGGAGCAGTTTGCCCTTTCCTTCTCTAGTTCATTTTATAGATGAGAAAACCAAGGTAGACACGGGTTGAGATATTTGCCATGAGTCATGCAGGTATCCACTGTCTAGGTTGAATTTGAACTTGGATCTTGCTTCTCGTCCCAGCATGCTGGATTGTGGCGCCCCTCTGAGGTATCTTTCCACGATCCGTTATACCTTACACAAAAGATTCTTCAGCATTTTACTCCTTAAAGCCCCAGATGGTTTCAGTCTGTGTGACCCCTACCAGAATATGATTGGACCCCATGATTGGAGGTATTTTTAAAATTTTTGTTTTTATGTCCCTAGCACAGTATCTTTGGACATAGTGGGCACTTAATAAATAAATAATTTTTTAAAAATAATTTAAATAAATAAATATATGATGGCAGGCACTAAATTGATTAAATAGTTTCAAAATAAAATCCACCATTGGGTCCTTTCTTCAAATCCCCCAATCTCTATTCATGGGGAAAAAATTCCTCAGCAGCTATGAAGACACTGTTTTGAAACTCAAAGCACATACCCCAAGTTTTAAAGAGCAATATGGTTAATTTACTGAAAAGAGAAAAACCATTCAAAAATAACTCCTCCCGAAACAATCCTAATCAAAAAAGGTTATTTCTCTGTTTTCTACTATCTCAGAACTGCATTCTTCTGTGCGTCTCTTTCTATCTCTGTCTCTCTCTATGTCTTTCTCTGATTCTCTTTCCTATTGTAATATCCCTAAGATGAGTTCTTAGTAATGATAAATTGCTGTATTTATGTGTGCATATGAATTTAAGTAACTTCAAATGATTCAAATGAATATTATACTAAGCAAGTTTTGTGAATGTGGCCTAAACAGATTTTAAACATTACAGAAACATACATTCTAAAAAGAGTTACTTATATTTTTATCTCTTTTCCTCCTTACAAGACACATAACTCGGAGAAATATGAGATGTTTTTGTTGTCTTTCCATGTACACAAAAGTGTGCCCACATACACACACATTACAGATACCAACCTGTGTAGGCTATTGTTTTCTCTTCTAAATATCTGAAGGCCTGGATAAGAGCAGCAGTAGTTTTATGAATTGTGTTTCAGACAAAGCCTGTTTAGTGAAATAATTGAAAGAGTTAACACTGTTCACAGCTCCTTTTCTGCTTTTATCATGTTTTCAGAAGCTTTCCTTTGAAGGCCGCTTCTCTTAAGGACTGTAGCATCTTGCCTGAAGGAAACTGGATTGTGAGCAGTAGGGATTCTATCCGTATTAGAGCCTTATTTCTGCACAACTCCCATCTTATTTTAACTATAATATATCTGTTTTTAAAGGAGGAGAAGTTAGGAACTATACTAGTAAATATAGCAATTATAATGTGTTTTCATTTATTCATGTCTATTTAGATGACTTCAGTTGATGCTGTTATTTCAACATAAAAATTTAACAACTTATCTTTTTGTAGAGTGCTTCTACTACAAAGCCTAGTATTTTTATGACAAAATATAAGCTCAATAGAATATTTCATCGTAAAATCCATTTTAAAAAATTAATTTTACTTTTAGTAAAGATGATTTTTCACTCCACATTCATTTTTAATTCTGTCAGTACATAAGAGATGAAATTTTTGAAGTGAAATCACTAAGGAGCATCTTAAGATTAATCAGTAGTTTATTAGCCTCAGTTTTCTTCATAAAGAATCTGGTTTTCCTCATAGTCTAATGTAAGGGCACATGCAACCTAAAGTATTCCTTAATAGGAGTTCACTGACATTCACCTAGATATATAAGTATACTGTGAGGTATATACCTTGGCAACCCACTCATTATCAAGAATTTCTTCTTCTATTAATAGGCACAGTTGTATTTGCTTGCCTCAAACTCATCCATTTTTGTTTTTGTCTTGTTTTAGCATTCTCTCAATGATGTTATATAGGCATGAACCACTGAACAAAATTACCTCCATATAAAGGACATATACATGAAAATTGTATGTAATATATAAACTACTATTAATGACATGTGTAGCATATAGATACCATGTCTATATCTTCAAATAGATACCAATTATAGAGATTTACTATATATATGTATACTAATATATATACAAGAAAGAGAAAATTAGAACTACATCATGGGGTTGATGTGATGAGATTTCTCCTAGGACTGAAGGCACATGTTCCTCAATTTTAGGTGGGATCCTTCTCAACTAGTAAAACTAATTTCTTTAGAGTATAAATAGAATCCAGTCTGGGAAAGCCCTTACCCTGAGGAAAGGAAACCCTGTTCTTGGTCCCCTCCATTAGAATTTAGGATGATGCAGCTCATGAAGGAGAAAACCAGCCAAAGGTTTCTATCTGGATATCTTATTTTTAGAATTTCAAGTTTAGTGTTTGACTGGCGGTTTTTAATTTGTTCCTTTTCTAGCATTTTTAATTGCAATCCTAATTCATTGACCTTCTCTTTCTCTATTTTATGCAAGTAGGCCTCTAGAGATATAAAATTTCCCCTTATTACCATTTTGGCTACATCCCACATATTTTGGTATGACTCTCATTATTGTCATTTTTTGGGTGAAGTTATTAATTATGTCTATGATTTGCTGTTTCACCCAATCATTCTTTAGTATGAGAATATTCAGTTTCCAATTATCTTTTGGTCTATTTTCCCCTTTTTATTGAATGTAATTTTCAATGCATCATGGTCTAAAAAGGATGCATTTCTGCCTTACTGAATTTAAGTAAAAACAAAGGTTTTTTTGTCCTAATATATAGTCAATTTTTGTATAGGTTCCATGAACTGCTGAGAAGAAAGTGTACTCCTTTCTGTCTCCATTTAGTTTTCTCCAGAGAGCTATCAAATCTAACTTTTCTAGTATTCTATTTACCTCTTTGACTTCTTTCTTATTTATTTTATGGTTTGATTTATTTAATTCTGAGAGTGCAAGGTTGAGATCTCCCACTATTATAGTTTTGCTATCTATTTCTTCTTGCAGTTCTCTTAATTTCTCTTTTAAGAATTTAGATGCTATACCACTTGGTGCATATATCTTTAATATTGATATTGCGTAATTACCTATGCTACCTTTTAGCAAGATATAGTGCCCTTCCTTATCTCTTTTAATTAGATCAATTTTTGATTTTGCTTGATCTGAGATCAGGATGGCTACCCCTGCTTTTTTGATTTCACCTGAAGCATAGTAGATTCTGCTCCAACCTTTTACCTTTACTCTGTATGTATCGCCCTGCTTTAAGTGTGTTTCCTGTAAACAACATATTGTAGGATTCTGGCTTTTAATTTAGTCTGTTAACAGCTTCCTCTTTATGGGGGAGTTTACCCCATTCACATTTATGGTTAAAATGATCAATTCTATATTACTTTCCATCTTGTTAACCCCTGCTTATGCTTTTCTCCTTTGTTTCCCCCTTACCTCCTTCCCTAGCATTAAACTTGTGAACACCACTTGCTTCTCACAGACTTCCCTTTTTAATATTCCTCCCCCCACCTTAGAGTTCCTCCCTCTATCTTATACCTTTTTCTCACAATTTCTTTATTTCCTTCTGCTTAGCTTACTCCTTCCCTTTTTGCTTTTCCTCTCCCACTTTTCAATGAGGTGGGAGAAGTTTCACAATAAATCTAATATGTCTAATATTTTTCTCTTTAAGCCAATTCTGATGAAAGTAAGATACACACTATGCTCATCCCCCTCCATTCTTTCTCTTAGATATAAGAGGTTTCCTTTGCCTCTTTGTGAGATGTAATGTCCCCACTTTACCCTTTTCCTGGTGCAATTTCCTTTCCATCTGTAGTTTCTAGGACAAATTATATATGTATTCTTTATATATCTTTATAACAGAAATATAATTCCCAAGATTTCTTTTTACCTTTTTAGGTTTCTCTTGAGTTCTCTTTTTGGAGATCAAACTTTTTGTTTTGTTCTGATTTTTTCATCAGAAATAGATGAAATTCACTTATTTCATTGAATGTCCACATTCTTCCCTGGAAAAATTGTTCATTTTGGCTCGGTAAGTTATTTTTGGCTACATACCAAGTTCCTTAGCTTTTCGGAATATCAGATTCCAGGCCCTTCGATCCTTTAATGTGGACACTGATAGATCCTGAGTAATCTTTATTGTGGCTCCTCTATATTTGTTTCACCAAATTTGTTTCTCTATATTTGAATTGATTTTTTTCTAGCAGTTTGTAATATTTTTTCCTTGGTCTGATAGTTCTGGAATTTAGTCACAACATTTCTTGGAGTTTTGATTTTAGGATCTCTTTCAGTAGGTGATTGATGAATTCTTTCAATTTCTATTTTACCCTCTGTTTCTATAATTTCTGGGCAGTTCTCTTTGATAATTTCCTGGAAATAGTGTCCAGGCTCTTTTTTTTTTTTCATCATATTTTTCAGGGAGTCCAATAATTCTTATATTATCTCTGCTAGATCTATTTTCCTGATCTGTTGTTTTCCCAAGAAGGTATTTGACATTTTTTTCCATTGTTTCATTTTTTTGGTTTTGCTTGACTGATTCTTGGTGTTTCCTCAAGTCATTCAATTCCATTTGTTCAATTCTGATTTTTAATGAATTATTTTCTTCATTTACTTTTTTATTTCTTTTTGTAATTGTCCAATTGAGTTTTTAAGTGAGTTGTTTTGTTCTATGGAATTTTTTTCTATTTTGCCAATTTTATTTTTTAGAGAGCTATTTTCTTTTTCCAATTCACTGATTCTGTTTTTCAAAGATTTGATTTCTTTATACACTCTATATTTAAATGAGTGCGATGACTTAAGCAGACTCTCTTGCCAAGCTTCCCTTTCTTTTCCCATTTTTGTCTACACTCTGAGACTCTGAGATGCTGAGAGCGGGCTGAGACACTGTGGGTGGGTGTGGCCAGGTTCCAAGGGACCCTAGCTTTTTGGGGTTATGGTCTTCCCCCCTTGTGTCTATCCCTCCCTTAGAAAGCAGGTAGTCTAATACATGTTAAATATGTTAAAATATGTGTTAAATACAATATATGTATACATATTTATATCTTGCTGCACAAGAAAAAGCAGATCAAGAAGGAAGAAAAAAACTGAAAGAAAACAAAATCTTTGCATGTATTTTTAAATAAAAAGCTATTATTAAAAAAATTTTAAAGACATAAAAACATTAAAAATAACTAACTGACTCTGACCATGCTCTTTGGTGAAGAAAGAGAAAAAAGCATCTGACAAGGAATTTGTATATATAACCTTTACTTATGGTAGATAATGATAACCACTGGCTATGAGCCAAGGGTCTGGGTTCTATTTCCAGCTCTATCACTAACCAGCTTTGTGATCTTGAGCAAATAATTTCCCCTCCTTGGGTCCCAATTTTAAACTAAATGGTCTCTGGGTTCCCTTTCAGTTCTATCCTTATTGTGCTTGAATCAAACACATAAGTTAGGGATCATTACCAGTTTGATTCATAAAAGTATTGAATTTTTGATCATAGGAACAAGATCTCTAATTGACATCTGATATGATTATTTCCAAAATTTGAGCTGTTATTTGAGTGAAAGAGTATTTTTTCCCCAATTAGATAGCCACTAATAGGTAAGAAATCTATTTACAAAATGATTACTACTGTAAAAATGTTTTCATTAACCAAGATCTAGTAAACCTAATAAAGTGACACATTATTCATTTTAGTTAACAATTCAGAGAACTAACCTCAAATTCAGAAAGATCAAATTTAAAGACCAAGAATATAAGTTATAGAGTGGGTGCCAATCTACAATAGTAGAAGTCATTCCCTATTACACTAATGAAATCAAAGGTCCTGTCTTGCCCTAAAAAATAAACATTTCAGATAGTTATGGACTATGTTTTTAAATCTCCTAGAATAGAAATTGTTGAGTATAAACACAAAATCAGCTCTGGTTGAATTCTAAGTCACCAATCTGGAAATGGAGAATTTCCTACTCCATCTCAGGCAAACAGGTTTAAGTGACTTAGAACTAGTAAGTGTCTGAGGCCAGATTTGATTTCACAAAGATGAATCCTCTTGAGTCAAAGTTGGATACCCATTTAACTGCCCATGCCAAGGTTCTCCAAGCCCTCCCCCTTCAAAGTGGCCAGGAAAGCAGCTTTTGTTTGAACTCCTAAAAACTCATGGCCTACACCAGCAATATCCAAGGAAAACAGACAGCTATAAATACTCAAGCACCAGACATAGCACTTTCTCCTCTCCTCAAGTCAGAAATTGCTGGATCTTTTAGAGAAGGCTGGGTCAGCTATCTATCCAGGCCACCTGAGAACCATTTCTATTTATTTAAACAACCCATGTAAGCACATATCTTACACCTTTTAAAAAATGAATGGTATAAACAGAGATTTATTGTTTAATGTTCAATTCTCTTTTTCTATTCTCCTATGTACGTGTCAATGCCTATAATGAATGCAGTTAGTCAAATACAGAATAGCAAAAAAAAAATGTAATTTTAATTTTAAAAAATTTCTTTTGGTATTCCAGTTTTCCTTGGGGTGCTGAGCTACTTGAAAATGTGAGAAAAGGCAAATCCAGTGGTGAGAAGCTACATAATACAAAATAAAGCAGATTGTGCATTTTTCCTCTCTGCTAGGTTGGAAGTAGTTGTCTGGAGTAAGCAAAGAGTTCCAAGTATCTCTGCTTAAAAACATCTCTCCCTCATATACCATCTGTTAGGGAATCATTTGAGTTTTTAAATCATTCAAATCTTTTGGGAGCATTCCTTGGTAATGCTAAGCAGATTGGTCATCCATAACATATGGTCAATTATTTTACTCTGATTCAATATCATTAACTGATATAGCTTTTAACAATGGAAATGACATTAATGAAAATTTGTTACCTTCAGCCTATTGTTGCATCCCAAGGACCACTGTGCCTTTCTATCTGATTTGCATCTGAAACTGCTTTTTATAAATACAGACATATGTGGCACATATATAATATATGTAACATGTTTTAGATAAGATATATAATATAATTTACATGTAATATGTGTGTATATTTTGGACTTATCATGTACAAAATAGTATAAATTCTGGGGATATAAACAGAGATGTAAAATAAACCCTAATCTCATAGAGTTCAGAGTCTATTAAGGGAGACAGCATATATGTGTGTAGTATGTGTGTATGTACATGTATGTGCAAGTATATAACATTTATAGAAATATTGTGGGACAATATTTACATGTGCATATATACAAGTGATATATATGTATATGTATATGTACTCGTGCAAACACATATACATATTTTCTTTCTTATTAGAATATGAACTTGAGATTAGGGACTATCTTGCTTTTCTATTTGTTTCTCCAGCATTTGTCATAGTATTTTGCACATAATAAACATTAAACAAATTATTTTTCATTCATTTCTTTATTCATTTGCTATCGGTTTTTGTGAATGTTGTTGGAGAGACAGGAGAAAAGAACAGAAAGGAAAAAGAAGAAGGAAGACTAACGTAGGTAAAAGAACAATGAAGGAGGAAGAAGAAAATGGGAAGGAAGTTAAGAACTAGGAGCAGGAATAGATGGCAGTTATAGAACTAAAAAGAGGGAGTATAGCTCTAGTAGATAGAGCACTGGCTTCAGAGCCAGATCTTACTTCAAGTATCCTCTGACACTTCTTGTCCTAGACACATCATTTAATTTCTTTAGTGCTCTTGGTAACTCTCTAAAACTTATAGTTTTAGAGAAAATGTCAATCTACATGATAGGAAGAGTTTACACATTTAGGAGCTCTCTATGTGAAGAAAAGCATGGGTCTAGTCCCTATCCCCTATGTAAGGAATCATAGTCTTAACATTGGAAAGGACCTTTGAAGTAATCTGGTCCAATCCCTACCTAATACATCCTGCCAAATAACAGTCCAGACTCTCTTTGAATACTTCAGTGATCAGAAGCTCATTATCTTATAAGCCAGTCGATTCCATCTTTGATAACTTTAATTATTAGGAAATACTTTCCTTATATGGAGCTACAATTTGCTTTGCTGTAAATTCTATTCCTTAGTGCCAGCATTACCTTCCAAAGTCATACAAAATAAATTTATTTTATCATGTTGTGCTATCAGCCTTCAAATTATTGAAAATCCTTATCATACATCCTTACTCAATACAAGACTACCAACCTCTTGTTCCCCAGTGGTTTTTCATATCCCAGAGACTATCTAGTTCAGCCCCCTCATATTACAGATGGGGAAACTGAGACATAGGGAGGTGATTTGTTCAAGATCCCATAGGTAATCAAGTAGCAGAGCTTGGATTTCAATTGAGATTCTTCTCCAAATACCCCATCTTTACTAGTAAACTACTATAGATTTATATTGAACTAGTAATAAATTAAACCTCCTCAGGTCCTTCCACTTGTCTTATCTACTCATATGAAATAAATGTATCTAAAATTCACCTTTGAATTCAACATTTAAAACATACTTTTGTCAATAGAAAAATATGGTACCATTAAAATATACCTAGAATTTGCAGAGATGGACATTTTATCATATTATTGTCTCAAATCTAGACCTATAACTCCCTGTGAAATATTCTAATTAAACTTGAAGTTTCTCTACAAAATGTTTTGTACTACTTAATATCATGGGGGGATTCTTTTATTGTATTTAGATAAGTTCTGATATTAAAGAATTACTAAATCATTTTTAAATATTACTAGCTCTGAAAATACAAAGTTACATAAGGCAGATTATTATCTGGTGGAAGTAATAATGAATGTATAGCTTTAAAATTCAAAAAGTAAGTGGAAAGAATTATATAAAACTGAAAAGATTTTGATGGAGACAAGTGTGGAGTAATTAATCCAGATGAGGCATAAGATCTGTATAGAGGGTATATGTGGAAGTAATGACTTTTAGAAGTTGGAGAAAATAAAGATTTAGGGATTCTAGGGATTCTAAACTTAGGGAGATAGTGAAGGTTCCTAATGTCTACCTTTAATAAGTTACCATCAACCCTTTGGGTTTCCTGAGTTTAGGAACCTGTGCCAGTTGCAAAGCAGACCTTTTGCACCCTCCATGTTATCCCACCATGATGTATTCAGATTAGAATGAGTTAGGGCAGAAAATACTTTAGGACTTGAAATATATTGACAGATATAAATAATGATTTGGTGCAGATGAGCTTGAGATTTGGAATGTCTCCAGAATAAAAGAACTTAACAGAAATGGGGTTTGAGGACCTTTGACACTGAATCAACTATTCATGAAAGAGAATCTGACTGTTCCCTTGCATCACTGAGCTACCTAAATATAACAGCAATGAAGAATCTGAATACAGGTAGTATGGTGTAGTGGATGGAGCCCTGGACTTGGAATTAGAAAGCCTTCCCCAGATACTTATTAACTGTGTGACCCTGTGCAAACTATTTAACCTTTCTGTGCCTCAGTTTTTTCATCTGTAAAATGAGAGAGTTAAACCCAATGGCCTCTCAGGTCCTTTTCAGTTCTCAGACTATGATTTTAAAACTATATTAGCTTATCTATAAGCTAGGAGAGGTGACAGTATCTTGGCAGAACTGGATCTACCTTAATATAGTGTTGTTGGACCTATGAATTGATTCAGCCATTCTGGAAAAAAAAAACTTGGAACTATATCCAAAAAAAGTCCCTTTGACCCAACAATACCTTTACTAAATCTACATCTCCAAAGAGATCATATTAAAAGAAAAGGACCGTAGGCACAAAAATCTTTATAGCAATTCTTTTGATTAAAGCAAAAAAACTGCAAGATAAGGGGAGTGATCATGAATTCAGAAAGGATTAACAAGTTATTGTATATGAATGAAATGAAATATTATCATGCTATTTGTTGTTTTGTCCTTTGTTCTCAAAGAGGATCATGATCAGGGAGGTGAAGCCATGACATGCAAGTGAATTGGATTAGAGGGAGGAAGGACTGCACAAGGTCACCTGCCTCACCTCCAGAGTCATCTGGGTCCAGTGGCCAGATGTAGATCAGGATGACAGGAGGATGAAATAGGAGACCTTGGTCTTTTTAAGCTGTCTTCCTCAGGTCTCAGTTTGACTAAAGCTGCATCCATTCAGTGATTAAGGCTAGGTAGCAATTGAGGAAAAGAAACTCCTTTTTCGCCTACCTGCCCCCCAAATAATAATAAATCTAAATGATGGATGAATCTGGAAGGGGAAGAACCTGAGAGTTTCTGGCCAAAGCAGATATGAATGCTAGTAACATTCAATTTGAGTTAATCAGGACCCAAACAATGACCAAATGGGGCTTGGCCTAAGATCTAGGTGGCCAATTAAAATCAGATTGATTTTGGTTTAAGGCCTGGTCCTTAAGAAAGAAATCTAGCCAGTAAACCTCAAGATATATTGGGAGAGTTCAGAGGTACAAAAGAAAGTAAAAAATGATTTTAAGAGCATTTGCAGGTAAGGTTATAATACCCTATGTGGAGAGAGGGAGAAAGGTAAGAAAGGAAAAAGGAAAGAAAAGAGAAAAAGAGGAAAAGAGGGAAGGAGGAAGGGAAGGAAGGAAGGAAGAAAAAAAGAAAGGAAGGAAAGATAGAAAGAGGGAAGCAAGGAGGAAAGGAAGGAAGGAAGGAGGAAGGAAAAAAGGAATGAAATGGAATATTATTATGCCATAAGTAATTATGAGTGGGTGGCATTAGGAAAAACCCTGGGAAGACTTGTATGAAGTCATGCAGAGTAAAGCATTATGTGAACAACGCCAGGGGAACAGTAATAAGAAACCATTTTGAAAATCTTAGGATCTTCATCAATAACCATTCTACAGACCTGTATTAAAGAATGCCATTTATCTTCTGAAAGGGGAGTAATGGATTCAAAATTTAGAATCACATGCATTTGTTTCATTTGGACAATGTAAGAATGTTTTGTTTTAGTTTTTGATTAGCACGTTCATTACAAAGGGCTTTTTCCTTTTTTTAAAGGAGGAGGAAAAGAAGAGAGACGTAAGGTGAAAGAAGGAATAAAAAAGAAAAAGAGCAAAAAGAAAGAGAAGGAGGGAAGAAGGAAAGAGAAGGAGGAAGAAAAAAGAAAAAAGAAAAGAACAAAGGAAGAAGGAAAAAAGGATCATTGGAACATTTTTAGACATACTAAAAAGAAAGGACAGAAAGACAAATAAGGACAGCTTTGAAAGTTATATATTATATATATAACAAATGTTATACATAATATAATTATTATATATATAATAAATATAATATACTACAATATATATTAGTATATGTATATATATAATATGTATATATACATATACATATTATATATTTTCCTCAAAAAAGCAAACTGGAAGTTGTAGATTTGTATTTTTACATATAATCCTTTCCCCCCATTCTATTATATATATGTAAATGCTCATTTGGCATTTTTTCAGAGTGAAAAAAAATTCTTAAAAATAAAAACAATTCAATAAATAAAATAACTAGACTGCCAAGTTTGAGAATGTTCTTCCCTTTCCTCATATGACATGGTCTGAAAACTATTGTACACTACATAATCTAGGATCTTCCTATCACTACTAATATGGTTCAGTCTCTCCTTGTCCAGCTGCTAAGACCTAATTATCATCTTTGACTCAAATCCTTCATTCTTTGTCCTTATTCTACCATGTAGTTGCCCTTCCATTTTTTTTTTTGTCCTTAAAAGCCTTCCTTTGTGAGCATTCTGAGATATGGGGAGTGGAATAATTTGGGAGCAAAATAAAGTTAAATCCACAAAAGTCCAAATTTTCTGCTTAGAAGTACTTGATATAACCCTAATCTCAAATTCAATATTTTAAAGGGGAAAAATATATTTGGCATGAAATAGCGTGCCAAATTTGGAGTCAGAGTACATGGATTCAAACCTGTATGATCTTGGACTAGTCACTTAAATTTTTTGAGACCTCAGTTTTCTTATCTATAAAATGAAGAAATAATATCAGATATTCTCTAAGATCTGTTCCAGATCTAAATCTATAGTTTTTATGGACTTCATTTGCATCATGCAGGAGGATATTAAGGTTTTACATAGCACAATTTAGGTAATTCTAGCATAATGTCAGATTCAAGAATCTCTTCTATAAAGATTGTAGATATTGTTACTATATCTTTAAAATAGCAATATCTTGGACATTACAATTTAATTTTTCCATAAGAGATTGAGAGTTTAATTATCTTTCTGGGTAGATTTTTTTGCTGAATGACTAAAGAGAAACTGAGAAAGCAGAGAGAAAGGACTAAGAAAAAATTCTTTCTTGGGAGTACTATTTTAATTATCTCATGAAGAATAAGAAGATAATTTTTGAGAAGATACTATACTTTAATTGGTATCCTAAGAGAATTGAATTGTGGTTTGTTTGAAGAACTAAAGAAAAGTCAACATTTGTAATGATGGCTAATGGTGCCTTAGGCTATGGTTTTTTCAGAGCTATTATTAATAACTAACTAGTCCTTTGGTTTATTGTTTGTGAAATTGTTAATAGATTACATAACCAGAAATCATCAACAGGCGATAAGGAGGTTTGATAGCTAGAGAGGTGTTCCTCCAGTTTATTTAGTAATTCTTTGTGAACTTGTTTGGAGGCTCAAACCTAATTAATCAGTGAGAAAAATAATAAAATTTTAGTAATTTACTGGACATTATCAGAACATATTCTTTAATTGTTTTAGAACTCAGGCTGATAATAAATAAAGAAAATGAGCTATTGATAGATAAATATAAGAGTGACTATACATGGAGTGGCCAACCTAAACCCTGCTAAATTTGTCTAGGTCAGGGCTTCTTAAACTTTTTTCCACTCATGACCTCTTTTTGTCCAAAACATTTTTACACAAGCCCAGATATATACAAATATAAAAAGGTACACAAATCAAACATTTACTGATAATTAACTGTGATTTTGGGACCCCCACATTCAATTATATGATCCCATGTGGGGTTGCAACCCACAGAAGCAACCCAAGCTTTCGTCTAAGGTATATCTAATCCTTAAGAACCCTTAAAAGAGTGTTCATCTTGACCTCCAGTTATAGTTCAGATGCAGTTGTAAACACATCTGGAGTATTTATTTCAGCTTGAGGCCAAATTCACAACCAAAAAAGACCTAGATGATTTTGGAAATGGCTAAAGTTTCAGGTAACAAAAGGAATGAGGTTGGGTATAAAGCACTAAGGAAAAAATTAAGCATCAGTCAATTACTTTTTAAAAGATATCCTCTGCATATCCATACCCACACTGCCCAAAAGTACATAAATCTAGGCTATGTAAAATAAGTCTAACTTAAAAACATTGCAGTGATTCTTTCTTTACATTGTCTAGATCTTGTTGTGGTTCATTATAATGTATGTAGTTGGAGACCCCCAAAATGAAATTGATCCTACTGATGGTTAATTAAGCTTACAATATTTTATTCCATTTAAATAGGTCCTAAAGAAGAACTTAAAAATAAGTTAAAAGACAAAAAAGACTTATTGGGTATAATGTGAAAGAGAATTCTTATTTAGGTATGGGTTGGACTAAGTTTTTTCTTCTTTCTAATCTGATTCTGAATTCTCTCTCTAATATTATTTTTACAGATTGTTTTCTACATCTACAAATGGAGATAATGATACCAGTAGTACTGATCTCATCAGATTGTTCTGATATAGTTTATCTAGAGCTTTCGGAACCTTACCAGCTGATGATGGCCACAATAGTGATAATGATGGTAATGTCTGAGATTTTCTTAGAGCTACTCAGACTATCCTTGTCGGTGATTTAGATTAAAATCATTGCTTACTCCTGACCTATAAGTTTTCCAGTTAATATCACTTCTTTTTAAAAAATTCCTTAAAATGAACTTATGAAAAATGTGCCATATGCCCAGTAAACTTATCCATTCCAATCATTCCAATGATGGAAGAAAGTGGGATGGAAACGGGGTACTCATTTAAAAAAAAACCCTAGGAAAAATATTGTGAGGGGAAAATAAATAAATAAATTGGAGCTTTTCTATCTGATGGAAAAATAGCCTGTAGAGAACCCTATTATTTCTGAAGGGTTCTTCTTCTGGTTTTCATTCTGTTTACTACTTTGTATTATCCTTTTTTTTAGTACATGGTTATTAAGAATTTTTTTATTATTAGTACAGCTTTTTATTTACAAGATATATGCATGGGTAATTTTTCAGCATTGACAATTGCAAAACCTTTTGTTACAATTTTTTCCCTCCTTCCCCACATCCCCTCCCCAAGATGGCAGGTTAACCAATACATGTTAAATATGTTAAAGTTAAATACAATATATGTATACATGTCCATACAGTTATTTTGCTGTACAAAAAGAATCGGACTTTGAAATAGTGTATAATTAACCTGTGAAGGAAATCAAAAACGCAGGCAGACAAAAATAGAGGGATGGTTAATAATCATCTCCCAGAGTTTTTTCACTGGGTATAGCTGGTTCAATTCATTACTGGTCTTTTGGATTTGGTTCATCTCATTGTTGAAGAGGACCACATCTATCAGAATTGATCATCATACAGTATTGTTGAAGTATATAATGATCTGGTCCTGCTCATTTCACTCAGCATCAATTCATGTAAGTCTCTCCAGGCCTTTCTGAAATCAACCTGCTGGTCATTTCTTACAGAACAATAATATTCCATAACATTCATATACCATAGTTAATTCAGCCATTCTCCAATTGATGAGCATCCATTCAGTTTCCAGTTTCTGGCCACTACAAAGAGGGCTGCCACAAACCCTCTTGCACATACAGGTCCCTTTCCCTTCTTTAAAATCTCTTTGGGATATAAGCCCAGTAGTCAAACTGCTGGATCAAAGGGTATACAAAGTTTGATAACTTTTTGAGCATAGTTCCAAATTGCTCTCCAGAATGGCTGGATGTGTTCACAATTCCACCAACAATGTGTCAGTGTCCCAATTTTCACATCTCCTCCAGCATTTCGCTGTCATTCTAGCCAATCTGACAGGTATGTATCCACTTTGTATTATCCTTATAGGGATCCAATTAAGCACTGCTTCATCTCCCAGAAAAAAATTTATTTGGAATAAAAATCCAAAAGAAAGAAATAACTTCTGGCTCAAATGTACCCTTCAGACATTATAGCTAACAATTACTGTGTACACCTGTGTATTTATAGTAAGATCTCCTAAAATCAAAACCCAGTTAGGCTCCAGCCAGAACAAGTGAATCAATATATAATATTCTTTTTTGTATGTCAAAGATATTTCCTTTCCAGGATATTTCAAGGATCTATAATTTCCTAGATCTGGGTAGTCCCTCTACCAACAAAGATCTTTCTGTATGTTAGCTGTTTTTTCATGTTTGTTGAAGTGAAACAGGAAAAGGGGGAAAAATAATCTGCAACTAATATCTAACCTGCTAATGGATCCTTTCCAAACTTTACTCAGATAACAAACACAGTGTGTTCTCTAGAATCTTAGTGTAGTTTTAAGCTTTATTATTTGGAGGAAAATAGAGGAAATAAGCATTTACATAGCTACTACATGCCAATCACTGTCCTAAGCTTTTTTTTTCTTTTTAACAAATATTAGTTTATATGCCCAAAAGACTATTAAACTGTGCATACCCTTTGATTCAGCAGTGTCTCTACTGGGCTTCTATCTCGAAGAGATCATAAAGGAGGGAAAGTGACCTACCCTTGTAAAAATGTTTGTGGCAGCTTTATTTGTAGTGGCAAGAAACTGGAAACTGAGGATGCCTATCAGTTGGGGAATGGCTGAATAAGTTATGGTATATGAATGTTATAGAATATTAGTCTTAAATAAGAAACTGAGCAGGAGGATGATTTCAGAGAGGCCTGCGGAGACTTACATGAACTGATGCTGAGTGAAATGAGTAGAACCAGGGAGTAGAAACCAACAAGATTATATGATAATCAATTCTGATAAAGAAGGCTCTCTTCAACAATTGTAATGTTCAAGCTAGCTTTCTGGAGGTCCTTCAGAAGGGCCTTGGTCTCAGCAGGATAGACACCATGAGAATGGACAAAAATAGAGTCCAAAGTCTTTATTGAGTCTCTTACAGAGTCTGTGTCTGTCATAGTCTGAGCCAGTCTCCTCCAGCAGTCTGCCAGTCTGCCAGTCTGACTTTGGTCTGACTTCCTGTCTCCAGTTCTTATATACCCTATTACAATTACATTATTACAGCATACTGAACATGTGTGAACTAGAGAACCATTACATCATCATAATAAGTACAAAACTAGATAAGTATTGTCTCATCAATTCCTCTGAATAAACACCTTGTTTCAAGTATACTTATCCAGAGTTCTGGCCCTCTACATCTCCCACTTTCTTTTGTTTTAGAACACCGGTGGTCATGTCCTCCCTGATTTCTCAGGAAGGGAGATGAAAACACCAAAAAGGAGGTGATCACACCAGGTTGCCTTCCTTCCCATGCTCCTATGCTCCCTCCAGGGAAGCATCCCTCCAGTGATGCTGAATGGTTTGAGACCCAGTGAAATCTGGCAAATGGATGTGACCCATTATAAATCTTTTGGTCGTCTGTCTTTTATCCACGTTGTGGTAGACACCTTTTCAGGATTCACTTTTGCCATACCAGCAGCAAAGGAGACAGCCCGAGTGGTCACTGAATTCCTCATTCAAGCATTCACAATTATGGGTGTGCCACAAGCAATAAAAACAGATAATGGACCTGCATATACCTCCAAACATTTTGCACACTTTTGTGCACAGTATCAGATTTTACACACCACTGGCATACCCTTTAATCCTCAAAGGCAGGCAATAGTAGAGAAGAGAAACAGAGACATTAAGATGCTCCTCCAAAAACAAAAGAAAGGGGGAGCCACAGGTAACCCTAGAGAACTATTACATCACCATGCTAAGTACTAAGTATATATAAACTAGATAAGCATTGTGTCATCAATTCCTCTGAGTTAACACCTTCTTTCAAGTATACTTCTCCAAAGTTCTGGCTCTCTACAAGCAATGAGATTGAAAGGGGAGGGAAACTTCCCTTTACTAAAGCTGTTTTCCCTTTAAGATTATCACTCTGAAACCATGTTCCCTTTACTGAAACTGTTCCCTTTAAAATTAAATTGTGTCCCCTTTTTGATCTGAGAGATCAGGATCTTCCAGGCTCCAAGGAGTCTAGAGAGAGGACCGATCCCCCCAGGATGAGAGAAGTAATACTATTCAAGGACAAATCAATTCCCATTGATCTTTTTGAAATTCTAAATTCTCATTCAATTGAGAAATCCTGGTCTGATGAGGTCAGGCTGTCCCAGCCCCCCACCAAAATACCCATGTAACAGTTTCCCTTAAACTCACTTCTTGCAAAGGCCCAAGCAATTTGCTAAGATCCTTTGCCCATTGAGAAGGCATTCTCTCAAGCAAGACTCCATTTCCCTAATGAAGCTCTGCCACTATAGAAGTCAGTCTCTTAGCAAACTGGTTTCTATCCAGCAATAAACTTTCATTTTGCAATAATTCAGGAACAAGTGAATTCTTTCACTTTAAACCTGCAGCTGAATTCAGCCATTCTGGAGAATGATTTGGAACTATGCTCAAAAATTTATCAAACTGCATACCCTTTGATCCAGCAGTGCTACTACTGGTCTTATACCTCAAAGAGATACTAAAGAAGGGACAGGGACCTGTATGTACCAAAATGTTTGTGGCAGCCCTGTTTGTAGTGGCCAGAAGCTGGAAACTGAATGGATGCCCATCAATTGGAGAATGGCTGGGTAAATTGTGGTATATGAATGTTATGGAATATTATTGCTCTGTAAGAAATGACCAGCAGGATGAATACAGAGAGACTTGGAGAGACTCACAAAAGCTGATGCTAAGTGAAATGAGCAGAACCAGGAGATCATTAACATCGACAACGATACTGTATGAGGATGTATTCTGATGGAAGTGGATCTCTTTGACAAAGAGAAGATCTAATTCAGTTCCAACTAATCAGTGATGGACAGAATCAGCTACACCCCAAAAAAGAATACTGGGAAATGAATGTACTGTTTGCATTTTTGTTTTTCTTCCCGGGTTATTTTTACCTTCTGAATTCAATTCTCCATGTGCAACAAGAGATCTGTTCGGTTCTGCACACACATATTGTATCTAGGATATACTGTAACCTATTTAACATGTAAAGGATTGCTTGCCATCTGGGGGAGGGGGTGGAGGGAGGGAAGGGAAAAGTCGGAACAGAAGCGAGTGCAAGGGATAATGTTGTAAAAAAAAATTACCCTGGCATGGGTTCTGTCAATAAAAAGTTATAATTTAAAAAAAAAAAAACTGTAGCTGACCAAAACGGGAGATTTCAACAACTGTCTTATTGCCACTAACCACCAGGAACTGAGGGGATACAAACCTTATCAAGATGATTCAGTCCTGTTCCAAAGGTCTTGTGATAGAGAGAGCCATCTACACCCAAAAATAGGACTGTGGGAACTGAGCGTGGTCACAATATAGTATTTGCTTTACTTTCTTTTTTTTCTTTCTCATTTTTCCCCTTTTTGATCTGATTTTTCTTGTGCAACATAATAAATATGGAATTATGTAGAGAAAAACTGCACATGTTTAACATATATTTGATTACTTGACATATAGCGGAGGGGATGGAGGAAGGGAGGGAGAAAAAAATTGGATCCCAAAGTTTTGCAAGGGTGAATGTTGAAAACTGTCCATGTATATTTTGAAAAGAAAAAGATTTAAAATAAAAAATAAAATGAAAAAAAATTAGTTCATTTGATCTTTACAACAACCCTGTTAAGTAGGTATTATTACTATTCCCATTTTACTATTGAGGAAACTAAGGCAAAATGAGTTGCCCAGTATCAAATAGCAGTAAGTTTCTGAAGTAGAATTTGTACTGGGGTTTTCCTCACTTCAGGCCCAATGCTCAGTCCATCACACCAATAACATCTTTAGTATTTAATAGTATTATAAATAATAGCTTTGCTAACTCTAATAGTTTAAAACTGGCCCTAAGATCTTTGAGCTCCATCACTAGGGCTGCCCTTGAGCTCTTTCAAGCTCAGAGGAATGCCAGATCTTTCACTTTTCAGCTATAGTCTGAGAGAACTCAGGAAATCCTCTACTCTACCATGAGGAATCCCACCACAACTTCAGTAGAGAGTTTAGGAATTAAGTATGAAAAATGAAAAATTACCTTTGTCAACTCTAAAATCAATCTCTAAAATTTGTTATTCCTTTCATGTATATGGGTAAGCCTTTAAACTTTTAAAGGAAAATTATCTCTATTTTTAAAATGAATTTTTTGAAATTGGAAAAAAATTGTCTAAGAAATGTATTGTTTTTTAGAGTCACTGTTTAGTCATTTTTTTAATAAAAAGGATAATTTCTGTAAAAATAAACTGCTAATCAGAATTTCAAAGATCAGTAATAACAGGTAATATATTCTGACCCACAATTTAGATAGAGCAGCAGGGTATACAGGAGTAATTCACTTTAAATTAAAATATTCACATTAGACTTTTGTTATAAGCATTTTATAAATTATTTTCATGTCCAAAGAAAAGGGAGAAAAACAAATTAGTTTCAGGTATTCACCAGGGCACACAAGGACATTACATTAAGGTTGTTAGAATGTTTTCAGAAAATTAAAAACACATACACAATAACGGGAAAAACATAAGAGAGTAATTTCATTCTTATTTGCTGGTTACTGCTGATTAGGAGAGAAAAAATATTTATTGAAAACAAAAACATCTTGTATTTCCTTTTTCAAACAGGGAATAAGAGAAAAGGACTTTAGAAGGATGAAACTATTTTCTTCCTTAATGTGTTTTATCTTTATTATAATATTGTGGAAATTAATCTTCTTGAGCTTTAATGTCCTTAACTATGAGCATCATAATATTGGCCCTCAGTCACAGGATTTATATACATAAGGTATGATACTTTTACCTACAGACACTTTCTTAATAATAGCTTTTTATTTTCAAAATATATGGAAAGATAGTTTTCAACATTCGCCGTTGCAAAACCTTGTGTTACAAATTTTTCTTCCTCCCTTAGTTCCATCCTCTCTCTGAGACAGCAACATATTTCCACATTTATCATGCAATGCAAGAAAAATCAGATCAAAAAGAAAAAAAATGAAAAAGAAAAAAAGCAAGCAGCCAACCATAAAAAAGGTGAAAATACTATGTTGTGATGCTAATTCAGTCCTCAGAGACCTCTTTTTAGAAACAAATGGCTCTCTCCATCCCAAGTCTATTGGAATTAACCTGAATCACCTCATTGTTGAAAGAGCCACATCTATCAGAGTTGATCATCACATAACCTTGTTGTTGTGTATAATATTCTCTTGATTCTACTCACTTCACTTAACTTCACTTTGTGTAAGTCTCTTCAGGACTTTCTGAAATCATGGGATGAAACAAAAAAAAAAAGGTCATATGGGAAATTGGAGAAAGTCTTAAGTTGTGTATTGGGAGACCTGTGTCAAAGTCTCTGCTCTGCCATTTTCTGTGTAATCTTGGGCAATTCTATTAATCTCATCAACAAAATAAGGAGATAAAACTAGGTGATTCCCATGGTCTCTACTACTGTTAATCTGACATGTTAAATCTACTACTATTTAAGGATATTGTAAAATTGATAATAAAAATTGAATTAGAAATTTGAAACATTATTAAGATTCCAGTATTGTTCAGAATACAATCTGTTGCCTTTATGTTTGAAATATATAAAATTGGAAAATCCACAATTACTATATCTGGTAGTAAAGTTACATATTTTGATCTTAGAATCTTAAAGTTTTATAAGTAGTTATCACAAGTTGAGGTAGGGCAATGGAGCAGTGAAGACAGTATCACTCTGAGGTTATCTATAGGATATTTATCTACCTATATAGATATCCTATCTATAGGAAAGATATAAAATTAGAAAAAGGCAGGGGCAGCTAGATGGCACAGTGAATAGAGTACCAGCCCTGAAATGAGGAGCATCTGAGTTCAAATCCGACCTCAGATACTTAATACTTCCTAGGTATGTGATCCTGGGCAAATCACTTAACTCCAATCTCCTCCGAGGGAAAAAAAATTAGAAAAAGGCAACTGAGCCAGTGATCCCTAAACTAGCTCTTTTATTGACGTTTTAGAGCTACACATTTCCAATTCAAAGGAAAGTAAGAAAGCCAAGTGTTAATTAAGAGAAGATCACATCTAGGCTTTCTGGTGCTCTGGGGGCTTTGCCAGTATGTTTGTGTATACATTCCCCTATTTTGTATGTTCATGATTTGGATTATACCATAAACTGAGGTATTAGGTACATAAAGTAACAGCTATTCAGTGATGACTCTGTGTCACAAAGCTAGGGACTGTTGCATCTTTAATAAAAAGACTTTAATCACTTCTCTGTCATGTCAGGGACATAGGACCCTTGCAATTGATGTTCCCATGACCATCACAAAAGGCTTTAGTCCAAAATTTTTAATCTTTCATAAATGACTTTCATAAGGAGAGATTTGAATCTGTTGTTTTTTTTTTTTTTAAAAACTCTAAAGCCAGCCTTTCAATCTTCTTCCCCCATGTTGGCTCTCTGAGTTACTCTCAATCTACAAATGAATAAACTGAGACTCAGAGAATATAATTATTTACCCAAAGAGTAATTAATAGAGACAGGATCCAAATCCTTTCATTCTAGTTTGTCTTTTCTCAATCTCTTCAGCAAGCTAACTTTACTCAAATCCTTCCATTATGTCTTGTATAGTTTCCAGAACCCCCAGGCAAACTACTCTCCTCTGGATCGGCATTGGTTTATTAAATTCTCTCTCAAAAATCTGTATTCTGTTATAAGATAGTTGTCTCTCAGATACACTTCAAAGAATCCCAGCATATACCCACTATCATCATACTCTAACTCTGTGAGCTGCAAGAATACCTTGTGGCTACAAGTGCTTCCATCAAAAACACACCTCATCTCAGCATGCACAGGTGCCTACCATTATCATTCAGATGCTAATCCTTCTTTTCCATGACTTTTCTGACTACATATTTAATTGCCCTAACTCTCCACTACCTCTTACCTCTATAGACACAGCTTGAGGTGCTTTTTTAGTTGGACAGCTGAGACAGCTTAAAATGACTTCAATTAAAAAACATTTTCATAGTTCTTAAAATAAATCACAATTGGGCTCATTCACTCAGTGACTAAATTCAGCAGTAGCTTATGAGAAATGCTCCTAGAAGGCACTTTAATTCTTGCCATTATAGGTTGTGGATTGTATTCGATTGATGGTAAATTTAAAATATTTATGAGCATCAAACATAGGAAAATATTGTCCACAGCAGGTAATGAAATGACTTGGCACTGTTGATTTGAATCATAGGCTTCCTGGAAATATCACAACTTTCCAAACTAGGGCTTCTACTTGGCAAATACCAAGTCAAAAAACTTTATTTTAGAAAGTTAAGAACAGAAGATATTTCTCTCCCCTTCCTTACCACCGCCCCCCCCCCCAAAAAAAAAAATCATGGCACAGATGTTAGAATAGTTCGAGGCTGTAAAAAGACTGAGACAAGAGATGATGTGATGTAGTGGAAAGAGCACCTGACAAGCATATAGGAAACGGGGGTTCTCAGTCTGGCTCTGCTGCTAACTTGCCCCTGCAACTTTAGATATAACTCATTTCTCATCGTTTCTCTTTTCTAGACTTGAGTTTCCTGCCTTGTATCAGTGATTCACATCGGGCATTAAATACTTTCTCCAAAACAACCTTGTGATGTGGGTAACCCCCATTTACAGATAAGATTACAAAGGCTCTGCTAGGTGGGAGTTTCCAAGAGGGGAATCCAAACCCTAGAGAGGAGTTGACCCATGATTTCTTTGATATAAGAAACTCAAAAGCTGAGGACATTTCTGCTGAGGAAGGTTAACACCTTCCTTATACACTCAAGTCTTAGAGTTAGCCAGAGCACTGAAAGATTAAATCACTTTGTCCAAGATCACATAGCCTGTTTGTATTAAAGGGCTACATTTGAAAGAAGGTCAGCTTTTTCCCTGCTATTTCACAGCTGCCTCTCACTCATTCTGATTAATGAAGACTTGACTATCTGATAGAGCTCTTCTGACTCTAACATTATAACAATGCTTTTCTGGGTCACAGTCCTAGGCTGGTAAATGCCACTGGACACATATGACTTCTCTCAATATGATATCCTACATCATTGTGAAGTGGGAGGGAATAAAGTTATGGTCTCTTTAAGAAACTGTGTTTCCTTTTGATCTGTGATCCCTTTTAGAGTCTCAGCCCCTCCCGGGAAGGCATATCTCACCCCCACCCCCATTATCTTTCCAGGATGCCAGACCTTTTGATTCAGTTAGAAATTCTGGTCAAAAAGCACCCCTTTGAAATGTTGTTAATTCCAATAGGAGATCTGGGCTGAAAACTGATAAGAATCTAAACCTGGGAACCTCAGCTCCTGAAAACCCCACCAAGAATCCTGGTCTGATCAGTCCCCATCAAGATACCCATATAACAGCTTCCCTCAACTAAGGTCTTTGAAACGGCTCTAGGTAGCTTGCTTAGCTGCCAGGACCTTCTGACCACTGAGAAAGTATTCTCAGTGCCCAAACTCCATTTCCCCAATAGACCTCTGCCACTATAAAAGTCAGTCCCTTGTAAACTGATTTCTATTCAACAATAAACTTTCATTTTGCAACTAATAATTCAAGAATGAGTGGATTCTTTCACTCCTAAACCTGCAGCTAATTTAAAGGGGATATTTAACAACTCTCTTATTGCCACTAACCTCTTGACCACCAGGAATTGAGAGCATTCAAACCGCATCAATTGAACATAACTTATGAGGATGATGATAATGATGATGATGATGATACATGAATCACTCTCTCCTTGGTATGTGAGAGATGATTTATTTGGACTCCTAATCTATTTCAATCAGTATTAATAAATTTGATAGAATCATATCAAAGTACTGCATATGAAGCCATAGAGCTGTGAGCTGCGGATTCTCATTTCATTTGCTTAACTATAAAAAGTTAATTGAAGACCCTCCACCCTTGTTTCTCATTGTCATGGTGACCAGCCCAATATGGTAGAGGTGATTCATGGAAAATCCCTCAAAATATTTTTGTATCTCTGAACCAAACTCTTGTCTAGGAGGAGCATATTATGATCATTTAGGTCATTGACTGTGATAGATTTTACCATAGATATACTATTTCCTCTTGCTCAAACTAAGGAGAAGCCTGTTCATCTTTTGTGGAGATATCTCTTGTTTCATCTAACTTGTTTACTCTACTGACATATTAATTTGATTATTTTAGCTTATGTGTCACACTTGAATCAATGAAATTATTTTGTATTTAGTATAGTTGTTCTTGAATGACTAGCCAGCCAGCCCTATTAAAATGATCTCTAGAAGGAGAAGGTATCTCAGATTGTAAAATCTGAGCTACATGCACTATAGGAAACCATAGACTTTAATAAAGCATCATAGGCTCAGAACTCTGCCTCAATCTCTTATTATAGATGGGATAATTTTAATCCCCACAGGTAGCCATGTATAGCCACACATTAGCAAAGCACTCTTAACTTTATTGAATAGTTTTTTATGTTCATTACCTTACTTACTCCCAATATAATACAACAAAGAAGGTAGAACAGTGTATTATCATCCCCATGTTAGAGGGAAACTGAGGTCCAAAGAAATGAAAAGATTTGCTCAAAGTAACATAGTCATATAATGGTAGAACTGGAACTAGGACTCAAATCTTCTCAATCTTATTCTCTTCTTATTTCTCTTATGTATAGTCCAAATTAGCTGGCAAAGAAACAGCAGCTTTCTGGGGGGCATTAAGTCAAAAAAGAGGTCAGTCACCTCTATCTGAGTGTATTATGGTAGGCCCCTGAGGACAAGACCAGTTTACCCCCACAAGACTGTAAGAGGTAACACTTATTAAAGTACTTTGTTCTACCGAGGGTCCCATAATTTGAACATAATGTAGAGAAGCTGGAGAGAGCCCAGGAAAAAAAAAACAATAAAAATTGATGAAACAGACCTTCTGAGGAAAGGTTAAAAGAATTGGGATTATTTTTGCCTGGAAGAACAAAAGGTTACAATAAAATTTCAAGCTATGAAAGAACATTATGCAAAAGCTGGTGACCAGTAATTTCCATTAAGTATGCAACACAAAGAAATGGACAAAATGGCAAAGATGAAAGCTGAACACAAGAATTTTGTGACAGTAGGGAAGGGATCTATTAAGATTAAGATCCACAACTATCTAGCTAAGGAGGACGAAATTTCTAAGACAGCAAATCATCAAGTCATTCAATTCCCTTTTTCCCCCTTAAACTTAAAATGGATGTATTATAACATACAAACCCAGCACAGTGTTCTCAGAGGGATTTACCTTACCCTGTGATTTAGCTGGGGGGAATGCTTCAAGGCTGGAACTACCTAACTTGTTTAGCAAGAAGCACTTACTGAACAGGTATTATATGCCTCCTTACTGTGCTGACTGAGTCTGTGTATGATCAGAAAGACAAATCCAAAACAGGAATGCCTTCAAAAGTGAGAGTTAAGGTTCTTTTGATGCTTCAGTTATTAAACCCCCTCATAAAATAAAAATCCAGCACTCTGTTGTAAATAATGGTATTATAGAGGGCCCGATATATTTACAGCATGAATTTCATGACTGCCAAAGGAACAATCTCCTAGCTGCTCGTGTATCTATCCATAAGGCTGTGACAGAGATATTATTTATTATTCCTTTGTGGTCAAAAACATTTTTTACTAAAAAGTTTATCCAAAATTGGGCACTATGAAAAAAGACAGAGTAGCAAAAAAAAAAAAAAAAAAAAAAAGGCAAAGAGGAAAATCCAATCCCTACAAAATTGAACCAAAATGTTCAGAAAAAATGGAAAACAATATAGACAGAATATTAGAATTGATGAGGTCCTACATCACTATGTGGGTTGGCAGAGACAGCTTGAAATTCTGATAAAATTACTACCTGAAGCAAACAGGGCAGTGCACTGATGTGGATCAGCTCAGCCTTACAATCCCACCCCTGTGGAGGTTTTGTGTAACTCCACCCTTACTGTATATAATCAGAAAACCAAGTTGTATCAACTCCCCAGGTTAAATTTCCTCTATAAATCTATCCATGGCCCACACCATCTTTGCTAAATCCCTTTTGGATTAATTTTGTAGTGTCTTTCTCCTCACCCTTCCCCCATGGCTCATGGTGTCTAACTATATGCTCTCCTAATTTTGTTTCATATTTACCATTCCTGATGCCTATTTTATCTCTTCATTTTGTCTACAACCTCTTTCCCTAAATAAACCTACCTTTTGCCAAAGAAAATGGCCATTATGAATTCATCACATGACTGAACCCCAACATTTGATGCCAATTCCTTTCCTAACTCTCATCATTTGGTACCTGAACATCAATCTCATTATTTGGTGCTTAACCTCAAACACATTAGAATGATGAGCTTCAGGATTCAGTGTTCTGATAATCTATAGAGTCAGCCAACTAAGACCCATAAGAGGGTAAAAGAAAAAGCAAATTTTTTAAAATTTTATTTAGTAGTAGAAATCAATGGGAGCACTTAGTAAACAGATGTGGTTTTTTTGGTTTTTTGTTTGTTTTGTCAAAAACAAGCTAAGCTCTGTGGTTTCTTCAGGTTTGACTCCGTTTTCCTTTTATTCAAAATTTAATAGTCTAGGGTTCACTTAAATTTGTGCTCCCCAACTCATTGAAATTCTGCCATTGTCAAAAGAAACTGAGAAAGCAAAGCATTGATTTGGAATCAGCCAACTCAAGTTGAATGAGCTGACTGAGGGAGGAGCACCTGTCTACAATTTTCCTTTTTGTCTGAGCTCAGCATAGATACTGCATTATTTTTAGAAACTGTCAGAGAAAAAGAAAAAGGAAATGACTTTGCCTATGGCTACTTAGTTTATTGATGCCAGCAAAAATAGCAGGTCATGGTTGACCAAATATTTAATGGTGGGAGCAAAACACTTTTGAATACATTATCTTATTTGATCTTCATAACAATCCTATGATATGCAGGTATTTCTTTTTTAATCTTCATTTTATAGATGAAAGCACTAAAATTTGTGGCATTTAAGCCTGAAATATATTCACTGTGACTTTTATTCTTTCTTTTTTCTTTCTCTTTCTTCCTTCCATCTTCCCTTCCTTTTTCTTTTTTGGTTCTTCCTTCTTTTCTTTCTTTTTTCTTTCTCTTTACTTCCCTTCCTTCTTTTTTCTTTCTCCTTCCCTCCCTCCCTTCTTTCTTTCCTTCTTTCTTTCCTTCTTTCCTTTCTTCATTCCTTTCCTTCTTTCTTTCTTTCATTCCTACTTACTTTTTTTTTCTGAGTTTTTAACTTCTAAGTTATAAATTGTTGGATAACTTATTCTTCACTGAATGAAACAATTCCCTTTGAATCAAGAACTTAATGATGCAATTGAGGCTAAGAGGATAAGATTGTGTATAACTGAATCATTTAAATCATATTCAAAAGAGCCAAAAAGATTTTAATCTGTAAATGTATCTCTCTCCAATTCCATTGTTTTGAAATATTCATTTGTTTAAGATAAAATTATATCAAAACCAGTGTGAAACCTCAGCTTATCAGTTTAAAAATAGCAGAATACCAAATTGCATGTGGATAGGTAGGTAGATAGGTAGAGAGACAGATAGGTAATTAGATAGATAATAGATAGCATCTGTAGGACTCCTAGGAAAAACATATTAAACAAATAGAATGAAAGAGAAAGAAGATGGGAGAAAAAAAGGAAAAAAAAGAGAAAAGAATGTGTAAAGAATAGTATAACACCAGTTAGTTGCATATACAAATAATGAATTTTACTTCCTTCTAGTCTTTGTACCTAAAAGGGTAAAGAATTAAGAATAGAATGGAATTTTTTTTTAAATAGAAGATACTTTTGAGATCAAATATTTCAACTGATTCACTTCATAGATGAGGGAACTCTTATCTAGAAGAATTCTGGAAACTGTCAGTGTCCAGTACATAGAAGGAACTTAATAAACACTAATGAATTAACAACAGACATTATCCCAGATTACCAGTATCCCAATTATGTCAAGACACTTAGGGAAGGCCCTAAATTTATTAGGTGGGTTTTCTGGGGTTATATAGAGACAGAGCAATGATGCCATGGAAAGCATGAATTTGGATTCAGCCTCCATTTTTTATTACATCTGTGACCCTAAGAATGTCAAATGACCTCTCTGGACCTTAGTTTCCTCCTTTGTAAAATAATCGAGTTGGACTAGTTTACCCTGCAAAGTCTCTGCCAGTTCTCCATCTATGCTCCTGTGATTTGCAGATATATATGCAGACAAAAATGGGACAAGAAGGCACCGTTAACTTTTGATTGACACCATTGTAAAGAGTACAAACATCAAAGAGCTGGCCCAAGGATAAAAGAGGTACATATTTTTATATTGGACAAGAAGTGTCACTGGAGTGAGCAGAGCTGGGGCAGTAGGTCTGGGATGAGTGAATGGAGCCCAGGCAGGAAATGACCCAGATCCAAGGCAGTGAAACTGAAGACCTCTCTATAGGAGTTTCAGTATCCTTGTCAACTTTATGTTTACGTAAGAGACAAAAAGAATGTTTATGATATATCAGGAGCACTGATGGAAGATTTACTGCCTGTGTCCCTGCCCCCTCCAGTATATTGGTCCTTCCTTGAGACTTCGAAAAGCTTAGAGAATATCTGCAGAGCTGAGAATGATGACAATCAAAAGAACCAATGAAGACTGACAAATATATCTATTTTCAGTCTCAGAAAACCAAAGTCTAAGATATGTACATTACAAGGGGACATGCTGCCTACCTCCTGAGTTGGGTAAGAGTTTTTTAAAAAGATGCTTACCCTAACCCAAAAAAGAATTAGAGTTGGAGTTCACCAAAAAGGGAGAACAAACCCATGTGAGAGATTCTTTTACTAAGTGGAGCTGATTGGAAAGCTACGGTTTCACAGAAAACACCTGAGGAGTCCCTTTGAATTAATCCCCCAGATAAAGCTTTGAGGCAGGCAAAAAAAAACAAAACAGCCCTTAACAATATCTCCCAAGCATACAGCTTTTAAAAAATCATCGCAGGAAATACATTGTAAATATAAATGGACAGCAGCAAAGAAGCCTGAAGCAAGTACCAGGGTTGGAGGTTGTAAGCAACTAGAAAGAGTGGAATTGTAAATGCACAAAGTCACAGCTGGGAAAGAAAGCATATTCCCAAAGAACTTTGCTAGAAACATTTCTCTCTCCAGTGTCTCAGGAGGCTTAAAACTGCTTGGAAAACTGCTTGAGCAGCAATTCAAGAAGTCTTTCCCTCAAGAATCTATGGACAATCCATTCTTTGCCTTCTTGGGATTTGTTCTTTTCCCCCCATGATCCTGGAGTGGGAGTAATTGTTTTCTAATTGATTATGTGGGATTAAAAACAATTTTATCACAGGGATTTTCATTTTATCATGATTCATATTAACACATTTTTTTTTAATTTCTGGAAATTTGACTTTGCTCTGGGTATAAACTGCCTGGAGGGAGGCTCATATTAAAAATATTTCCCTTCTGTTATGTTGAGTCTAAGCAAAGTGTGGAAACTCTGAGGCTGGAGTAGGATACCCTCATTACATTTAGAATTGTATACCTAATTTTAATAATATAATATCACAAGAATGTTATTATCAAAGGGAGAAGCAAGAAGAATGATCTGGGTCCTTAGAGATGATGTGTGATTCACCAGTCACCAACCAGAGGAGGAAGTAGATATCAAAAGGCCTGAGGAATTCAAAACAAGAGGAAATCAGATTAAGATAGCCAGAGGATATCTTCTACAAGTAGTTTTTCCTCCTAATTCTAGTGCCTTCTCTCTATTAATAATTTCTAAATAATCCTGTATATATCTTGTTTGTACATAGTTGTTTGAATGTTATCTCCCCTTTCAGTTTGTGAGCTCCTTAAGAGCAGGAATTATCTTTTACTTTTCTTTGTATCCCCAGTTTACCACAAGGCACATAGTTGGATCCTAATAAATATTTATTGGCTTAGTGACTGAATTCATTGCCTTTGCATTTCCTCCACTAAAGTAGATTACAATCTATCTAGTTCCACTATCCTATAAAATTCTTATCTGTTTTCTTCCTTATTTTATTGGTTCATAAAATTAGAACTGGAAAGCCTTCTATGATGTACATTGTCCAACCCATTCATTTCTCACAAAAAGAATTGAAGCCATGGTAGTCTAAGATCACAGACCACCCCACCCCCCAAAAAAATGATGAGCCAAGATTTGGCTCTAGGACCACTGACTTCAATCTGGCACTTTCCAATGTTCCATGCTGCTTCCACATTGGAAGAACTGTCTAGTCCACACTTGGGTTGGCCATCAATTATCCCTTTCTTGCTACGTACCTAACTAAAGTATTTATTCATAAGAAACAGCCAAAAATGATGATGGTCATGGAGAATAGGCAACTTTTAAAATTAAATTATATACATGAGGAAACACAAAAACTATTGAGGGGAAAACAAGATGCAGAACATCAGTGAAAATCAATGGAGACAGAAAGAAACAATTTTGTCCTTGAACTATGCTACAGCTCACTTGGAGAGAAAGAAGAAATGGATGAGGACATTAAGGAAACAGAAGCAGGATATAGTAGCAACAGGGACTTCAGTTATTCACAGACATCTGACCATAGGGTAGTGACCATACAAAAGGATCCCCATGGACCACATATTCATCTAGAAAAACACATATTTATTGAGGCTTCCACTTTCACTCAGCTTCTTATTACTTGTGTGACTTTGGGCAAGTTCTTTAATTTCTCTTTCTTCATTTTGTAATCAGTAAAATATGATTTTCAGACTGGATGATATTCGAGATCTGTTATATCTCTGAATATATCCAAGTTTTCTCCACCTATCTGAAGCAAAGGGGCAAGGTAGAGAGGTGCATCTAGGGGGCAAGGAATCATGATCTAGAAAGAAAAAACTGGGCTTGAGTTAATCAGGCTGATTTTCTGAGTGACAAGTTTAAGATTAGCTGTTCCTCTATAAGACTGTAGGATCATAGACTTAGATCTGAAGAAAAGTTTAAAGATTATCTAATGCAGTTCCCTATTTTAAAATTGGGAAATTAAGGCTCAGAGAGATTAATTGAGTTGTTGCAAGTAGCAGAACCAGAATTTGGATCCAGAATGACTGACTCCAAATCCTCTGTTTTTTTGTATTCTCTGTATTTTAAGAGTTAGGAGGAGGCCTGAAAATGGGCAGTATTTTACATTGTGTGCAACATGTGCATCCATGTACACCTGTAGTTTTTAGCAGAACTGTTTTTACTCTTGTCCGGGCTTATAACTATCAAGCTGGAAGAGACTTTAGAAGTCACTTATACCAATCCCCTCATTTTACAGATGAGGAATTGAGGGCCTTATGAACACAAATGTCACTCTACAGCAATCATTACTGAAAAATTATTATTATGTTGCTAATCCCAGTAGCTTTCATGACTGTTTTGGTAATTTAACAGCTTGTTTGTACTTAACAGGAGGCTCCCTCTGTTGATCATACACATGCTATTTATTCTACTTTTGTTTACAGACTAAATGTGGCTTCAGGCTAGAAGAATAATGATTGGTTAGGATTTGTAGCAAAACATGGCAACTCCATTTTCCCAACTAAACACTTAGACATTAATAGATATCTTAGAAACAGTTAATCATTGGGATGGGAGGTGTAGGGGAAAAAATATCTGACATATGGAATTCCTTATATATTCAACCCATGCATAAATAAGATTCAGCCTGCATTAATAGTCTAAAAATAGACTAAGTTCCCTAATAGGTTCCTTTTCTATACATCTTTTTCATTATAATTTTCAAAGATAATTCAGTGAATCAAAATTAATTTTCTTTTTGGGCAAGTTCTTATACTTGGGATGACAATGAATCACTTATAGTGCTTCCATTTTTATGGCCACCAATCTAGTTTGACCTTCATCAACTTCATCTACAAAGAGTTCTTTGTTTTCTCTGCTTCCAAGCATCCTTTGCAACTAATCTGTTTCCTCCTCCATCTCCTACATGTAGCTTCCAGATTCATGAGTAAGTTATGAAGAACACATTGTTTAGAAATGCTCATTTTAAGTTTAAATAGCTGTGAATGGATGTGTAATGGATTGCTAGAGGATAGCATGTTATATATACATACATACATACATCTTATTTATAGAGAGAGAAAGAGAGCAAAAGAGAAAGAGCGAGAGCGAGAGAGAGAGCGAGAGAGAGAGAGAGAGAGAGAGAGAGAGAGAGAGAGAGAGAGAGAGAGTGCCCCTATGAACATTTAAGACATAAACTAGGGTGACTATCACTTAACTCAATACCTCCCCTAGCCATATCACTCTTCTGGGTCCTTATCCAGTCTAGGAGAATTCTTCATTGTTTTTTTATTCAGGTTTACATCTTACTAGCCATCCCCCTCCTGTCCCTCCTCCTTCTATATCCTGTCTTGTGTCAATCAAATTCCAAAGAATTGCTATCTTAGCAAGTTTAATTGAATTAGATAAAAGAGTAATATATTTTGAATAACAGACTCAAAAATTTCCAAAGAGACAACCTTCTGGATCCTTTTCATCTCCATTGAATGGCAACCACATTCTCCTGGCCTACAAGATAAAAAAAAGGTCAGCTATTTAATGCAAGTTTTTCAACTCTCAAGTACAAAAGGGACCATATAAATCATTTACATGAATCTGAAACTGACTGGAAGGTAGAATTCTTCTCCTGCGCTCAAATGGCTCTTTACCTTTCCATCCTGTTTCTACTTGCTTTTTATCATTATTCACTCATCATCTTGGCTGAATGAGAATATAATCTCTCTTGGGCATACCAGGGTACAGTATATCTTGCTGCTTTTGCTTTCTGCCTTCTGCTGCCAGTGTAATAAAAACCTTACTTGCTGGGGACTATAGGTGAAGGAATGGGGGGAAAACTCTCCCTACTATAATTAGGTCCCTAAGAATTCTACTTTCTCCATTTCATTTTCAAAGTCTGATTTCAATGATATTTGTGCATCATTCTGCATAGGCAAAACTGGGGGAAATTACTTTCATGCACTCTTGATCTTCTAGATTGAAAGTCTTCTAGAAGATACAATTTGGTGTGGGAGAAACACTGGAAAAGATTTAGGGAATGCAAACAAATCTCCAGCCACCAGTCAGCTAATTTGTTTAATTGGTTTTGCTACTGTTTAAGCATAATATTAAACTTCCACATGATCTACAGAAGGACTAAGTTCCTAACTTCAAGGAATTTTACAAAGTGTCTCAACTAAGGATGTACAAGTAAATATTTCATAACTAGTTCTTCAAAACTGAAAGAAATGCCTTTATGTTTAATCTGATTTATTAGCATTTTATCCTCCACCATTTATTTAGTATTTTAATTAACAAAACAATAAACAAGTCCTGATTCCCAAGGTAGGAATGCTCTCCTTGAAAGTTTAAATGACTGTCAGAGAAGTATGACCTAGTCCCAGCACACCCTTGGAACCTATTTTTGCATCTCTATATTTCCCTACATAAAACCTCTCCTCCAGCCAAATTGTTCTATTTGTTTTATAATCTTTCATAACCATGACCACTTCATACTTTTGCTAATGCAATTTGCCTTGCCAGGAGCACTTACCCTTCCCCGTCCTACTCCCACCTGCCTTCTCTGCTTATTACTAAAGAAATGAAAGTCTTCTATCTTTTATCCCAAATTCAAAAGTTATCCCACTGTTCTTGTATTTCATAAATTCTTTAGAAGGTAAAAGCAATAAAGAATAGCAGCCATGATAGTTCACATTCCTATCGTGCTTTCTGATTTTAAAGTGTCTATCCTCATAATGACCCTTTATGGTAGATAGTGTGTTTTTCTCCAACACCTACAGATAAGAAGCTGCTCATATTCTATATAGTTTTAAGTGCCAGAACTCAGGTATTTCTTCTGTCTCCAAATCACAGAGTTCTTTTTACTATCAGAAAGAAGGTATCAGAGCTAAAAGTGACATTGATACATTAGAAATTTATTTAGCAGCAAATGAAATCAAATGCAAAAGAGCAAGACCTACAAGTCATCAGTTTTGCTCAGTTTAAAATAACTCAATAGCATAAGGGCATTGTAAAGACAGAAATTATAAAGACAGAAATAAAGAAAGCAAGCATTTGTTCACCTGCATACAACTCTATCATAAGTTCCTCAAGTGCAAGAACTATGTAAGTCACTTCTATTCTGAAAGTGTCCAAGATAATTCTAACCATAAAATAGATGCTCGGGATTGTTGATTGATACATGCAGACAGCTGTAATGTACATTATTCTCCTCCCAATTTATACTCCCTAACTTTCCTAACACATTTTTCTTCTTATTTTAAACTTTTACTGCCTATTTCACAGAAATCACAGAACAATTTGTAAGCCTTCAAGAACATATAAGTGTATGTTATTATTTCACTTTCCCCAATTTTTTCTATGGAATTCAGATAAAAACAATTCTGATACAAATTGCTCTGTGTTTGAACACTTAATATTCTGATACTTATTTGCACACTGGAACAAAATAGCTATTTTTGTAATTGAATAAAAAAGTATTTGGGTGTAAACTCATCTTCTGTAGACTTACTGAAAGTGAACTCATCTTCAAGTCAATTATAGTAATAGGAAGGATGACTAGAATGTGTGCCTGACCTTGTGCCCACATAATTTTGATTTCCCCCTGCTAGGTTTCTGTATTTTACACATCTTTCCTTCCCCATAACGAGAAGGTAATGAATATTTGATTTGATGATATCTACTATAAAGATTTTTATTAAAATTTTATGGACCAATGTTGGGATAACAGTTTTGTATACAATAATGTCCTAATTCCGGTACCACTTCTTTATTGAATTTGTATTCTTCTTCCTTATCTCTTTTCTTTTCTTATTCTTCTTTTTTTTCCTCTTGCTTTCCTTCTCATACCCATTCCCTTCGTTTTTACTCTCTGAGACCCTGAACCTTAAGAAACCAACATGGCAGAAAGATCAATGGATTCCTTGAACTCTGAAAGCTCCTTTCAATTCCTAGCAATGTTTCTTCCTAAGTCAAATCACCACTAGATAGGTTTAGGCAGATTCCAATTCAAGGCTAGTTCCTCTTCAGAGTCCACTGGCTTGCCTGCTTGCAGACTCTTCCCAGATTCCAGTGACTCTTCTCAAACTTTTGAAGCTCACAAGGTCATAACTAGGTTCATTCCATTTCCCATATTCATTCACCAAGGATCAGTAAATAATATACTGAAAAGAAATAAAGGCAGAGGTAAGTACACAGTTCTGTGATGGTTGGGTGAGAGAGAAGGTAGCTATCAGGAGCAGGTCATTATTGCTCCCTGATAGTTCACCCTCTCCACCTACCCACCCGGGAATTTATAGAACTTCTTCCTCTTCATTTGAAAGCTACCAAGGAAGGGAGTTAACTTAGTCTAGCCTTTTGAATGTACATTCAGTTCCAGATCAGCAGCCATTTAACAGGCTTTTCCTCATCATGCAGTTAGCTAAGAGGTAAGAATCAAAGAATATCTGTGTATGCTTTTAAGGGACTAGGGTGTCTCTCATGTAATTCAAGAAATTGAATTCAAGGATTCAAGAAATTGAAAATTCAAGGCTTGCCACATGCATTGACAGCAGGTAGAATATTCTCTAAGGTAAAAACCTTCTTTGGCCCTTTATAAATGTTTTACAGAGCTAAACTAGAAAATTGGGAAGGAAAGATGGATATTAAGAATGAAATATGGCTATTGCCAAAATATGAAGGGCACCTAGATATGAACTTGAGAATGAATAGTACTTCCATGAAGAATTTTTCCCAGAGACAGAGATGGCAAGCCATGGCATGTTGGTAATCATATAATAAGGATCAAAACCAGCTAGGGGAGCTGGCTGATGCAGTGGATAGAATAGTGCAGCCATCATCAGAAAGACTTGAGTTCAAATGCAGTCTCAGATACTAGCTGCGTGACCCTGAGCAAGTCATTTAGCACTGTTGCCTCAGTTTCATAATCTGTAAGATGTGCTGAAAAGGGAAATGACAAATTATTGCAATATGTCAGCCAAGAAAAACCCTAAATGGGGTCATGAAGAGTAATACATGACTTAAACAACAAAACAACTAAGATGGGACACCTGGGAATGATGATTGACTAGCATTTGAAGAAGTTAACTAAGGGGCATCCCCATCCAGTAAAATGATGTCTTGCTGCAACCACTGAGCACTCAGCAGTGCTTAATGAGGTCTTTCAAGTATTCTTAACTATGTTTGTGTCATGGACTACTTTGGCAATCAGCTAAAGCCTTAGATACTACTTTTCAGAAGAATGTTTGTTGCCTGCAGTCATAATTGAAAGAAATTCTAATTTTCATTTAGGAAATGGTCAAATTGGATTGAACTGAACTAAGTAATAAGTTATCCCTATGTAACCTGAGATAAGAGGAAAGTGGAATTTTATCCAATCAATATAAAGTCCTATGTTCCTATTCTGGCATGGAGAGAACAGAGCAGATTCAACAGGAGCTCAGAGTAGTCACACATGACAATCTCTTCCTCAAAACTTTTAGTCAGAGCTCTGTAGATTCAATGAAATATTTGGATAAATCCAGATTTCCTCTTATTCTTCAACCTCTGAAGGTAACAAAAAGTAAGCAAGGAAGTAATATGAGATAATGTATATAAACCATCTTGTAAACTCCTAATGTACTACAAATATGTTATAAGCAAATAAATGTCACTGATAATGATTATCTAATCAGAGAAAAAACACATACACAAATAATTATAGTGTAAGTTAGAAAATTTCTTGAGTGCATAAGAGAAGCCAAAATGAGATGGCTAAGAGACAGATTTTGAAAGTTAGAGTTCACTTCCAGTTTGAGAGTGAAAGAAGGAAAGAAGTAGCACCTATGTTTGGAAGTCATTGAAGGATTTCAAAAGGTGGATATGAGGAAAGGAATCCATGCTGATTGTGAAAGATATAAATATTTGTGGGCATGTGTATTCATATATACATATCTATTTATATGTATGTATACAAAAGTCCAGTGGGGGAGTCAAATTAGGGAGAGCCAAATGACAATCAAGAATTGATCTTGGACCAAAATATGTTTATACTCCAAAAAGCCTTATACCATTTGTCCTATGATAGTCCTTCACAGTTAAGACCTTTTTTGTGTGTCATGGACAACTTTGGCAGTCTGGTAAAATCTATAAGTTACTTCTCAGAATACTTCATTCTTATATGTCTGAAAGAAATGTTGTTTTTGCTTGTCCTTCCTTCTCAAAGAGGATCATTGTGATGACGGCATTTAGCACCAGAGTATATTAGAATCAGCTGGAGTCAGAATAAGGGAAAATGCTTGATCTTTATTCTTTATGGAGGTAAAGGGGAATGGCGATACAAAGTGAGAGCAATGGCGACACGAATCTGGCCAGCAGTGCCTCTGCTTCTCTCACTCCACCCACCAAATCGTCTCTACATCACGTTGCACAGAGAGTGGGCAGGGCCATTCTTTCTCCTAGCATATATTAATAAAGTATTGACCAATTGCTAATTAGCCTCACATGCTTGAGACCTCAGTGCAACAACTCTAGAGCTTCGGCCCATTACAGATCATGACATCAGAAGAAAGCAATGCTGACTTTATGTTAGAGGCATTTGAAAAAGAAAATGATTTTCTCCCAGCAAGTTTCATAACTCCCCAGATCTCTGGGGAGAGGAGTCCTTAGATTCCAGGCCCTCTCATCTATTGGCTGTCAATCCTACTCAGGTCCTCAGTACAAGGTACTTAATCCTGGTCAATAACAGAAATTGGAGGAAAAAGGAAAGATGGCCAAATAATGTAGAGAAATCTAAAGAAATCAAGTATAGAGCTAGAAATGTTCTTCAATAAACCTTTTGGAGAAGATCTTCTCAATACAGCCCTCCTTTCCCTTTTCCTACACTCAAATCATTCCTCAAGGCTCTTTGCTTCAAGTCTAGGTACCTGCTTTTTAAAATAGGGATTCTGATTCATTTAATGGCTTACATTAATAAACCTGTTATTAAAGCACAGAATCTCTTCGAATCCAACAAAGGATTGTCCTTCACTATAAATCTACAAACAGAGTTCTGGGTCATAAATTGACTAATATTCTCCCTTTTTGGTAAGGCTTTTGTTCACCTCAACATACCCATAATACCCACACAAATCTACTCATGCCTTACAATAGAAATGTTAGAAATACAATCAGGAACAACATAAGGCAGGAAATACCTACCCTAAGTATGGTCAAAATAAGACTAAAATGTAATAGGGAAATTCTTAACAAAATAAATAAAAATAAAATAAAATACTAACAATATCACATTTTTAAAAGATTAATTTTCTACTTTTTAAATTTTATTAAAGCTTTTTATTTACAAAAGATATGAATGGGTAATTTTTCAACACTGACCCTTGCAAAACCTTCTGTTCCAAATTATCCACTCCTTCCCCTCACCACCTCCTCTAGATGGCAAGTAATCCAATACATGTTAAATATATTAAAATACATGTTAAATTCAATATATGTATACATATTTATACAGGTTTTTTTTGCTGCACAAGAAAAATCAGATCAAGAGAAGAAAAAACTGAGAAAGAAAACAAGATGCAAGCAAATAACAACAGAGTAAGAATGCTATTTTGTGGTCCACACTCAGTTCCCACAGGCTCTAATGGATGTAGATGGCTTTCTTTATCACTGAACAATTGGAATTGGTTTGAATCATCTCATTGTTAAGAGAGCCATGTCCATCAGAATTGATTGAATGTAATTATATATAATTGATCATCATATAGTATTATTGTTGAAGTATATAATGATCTCCTGGTCCTGCTCATTTCACTCAGCATCAGTTCATGTAAGCCTTTACAAGCCTTTCTGAAATCTTCCTGCTAGTCATTTCTTACAGAACAATAATATTCTATAACATTCATATACCACAATTTATTCAACCATTCTCCAATTGATGGGCATCCACTGAATTTTCAGTTTCTAGCCACTACAAAAAAAGGCTGCCACAAACATTTTTGCACATATAGGTCCCTTTCCCTCCTTTGAAATCTCTTTGGGATATAAGCCCAGAAGTAACACTGCTGGATCAAAGGGTATGCACAGTTTGATAACTTTTTGAGCATAGTTCCAAATTGCTCTCCAGAATGGTGGGATCTGTTCACAATTCCACCAACAATGTATCAGTGTCCCAGTTTTCCCACATCCACTCTAACATTTGTCATTATCTTTTCTTGTCATCTTAGCCAATCTGAGTGGTATGTAGTGATATTTCAGAGTTGTCTTAATTTGCATTTCTCTGATCAATAGTGATTTGGAGAATCTTTTTATATGACTACAAATAATTTCAATTTCTTCATCTGAAAATTGTTCATATCCTTTGACCATTTATCAACTGGAGACTGGCTTGAATTTTTATAAATTTGCATCCTTTATATAATTTAGAAATGAGGCCTTTATCAGAACTTTTGAATGTAAAAATGTTTTCCCAATTTATTGCTTACCTTCTAATTTTGTCTGCATTAGTTTTGTTTTACAAAAACTTTTTAACTTAATACAATCAAAATTATCTATTTTATGATCAATAATGATCTCTAGTTCTTCTTTGGTCACAAATTCCTTCCTCCTCCACAGATCTGAGAGGTAAACTATCCTATGTTCTTCTAATTTGTTTATAATATCATTCTTTATGTCTAGATCATGAACCCATTTTGACTTTATTTTTGTATGTGATATTAGGTATGGGTCAATGCCTAGTTTCTGCCATACTAGTTTCAAATTTTCCTAGCAGTTTTTGTCAAACAGTGAATTTTTATCCCAAAAGCTGGGTCTTTAGGTTTATCAAATATGAGATTACTATAGTCATTTACTATTTTGTTCTGTGAACCTAACCTATTCCACTGATCAACTGCTCTATTTCTTAGCCAGTACCACATAGTTTTGATGACCACTGCTTTATAATATAGTTTTAGATCCAGTACAGCTAGGTCACCTTCATTTGCTTTTCTTTTCATTACCTTGAAATTCTTGACTTTTTGTTCTTCCAGATGAATTTTGTTGTTATTTTTTTCTAGATAAGTAAAACAGTTTCTTGGGAGTTTGATTGGTAGGCAATATCACATTTAAAAATGTTAACATGCAGGCTTCTAGGTGATATCGTGGATAGAATGCCAGGCTTGAAGTTAAGAAGACTCATCTTCCTGAGTTCAAATCTGAGCTATGTTACCCTGAGCAAGTCACTTAATCCTGTTTGCTTCAGTTTCACCCTGAAAGAGAAGGAAGTGGCAAATCCCTAAATTATCTTTCCTATGAAAAAATTCAGGTAAGGTCATGAGGAATTGGATGAGTCTGAAAAATGATTGAATGACAACAAAATTTTATATTTGAGTTTGACATCACTGCTATATGATACCTTAGCACAATATCTGACACATACAATGGCAGGCACTCAAAAATTATTTTATCAGGGTCCCTGGTCAAGAATCTGTCTATAAATCAACTCAACTGAAGCATAGTTGAAGGAAGCCTAGAGAAGAGAAAACTAAGAAAACAGATGTTTTCTTAGGAGAGAACATCATAGAATGAGAAAAAGCTCTTTAAAAAATGTTTCCAATGTGAGCAATATCCTCAGCAAAGGCAACATAAGGAAATGGACCATGGTAATTGTCTTGAAAATTCTTTCTATTTCATAGCATCTGATGTGATGTTTACAACACACGCACAATTACCCAAAATGGAAGAATTTAAAATGTACATCATGTGTTTTTGGTGTTTCCTTATCTTCCCAGTTTCCTCAAACACTGTGAATATAAAGATTTATATCCATCTCCCTCTCTTTGTAGGTAAGGAATACAAGGGCTGGAAAGGAAGGGAGAGAGGGAGGGGAAAAGGTAACTATACTTCTTCCTCCCCACCTTATACCAAGCTAGACTTACCTCCTTTTATGAAAATAAGAAATCTAACCAAATCAATCTAAAATCTGTAGATTATAAACATCTGAATTTTAAAAGAAAATTTAGCAGCCCACATAAAAATAGTAAATTACTTTTAAACAAAAATTCACAAACAATATAAAAAATTGTTGAAACCAATATATTCAAACTGAAAAACTAAGAACTAAGATGTGTGCGCATTTATATGTGTATGTATTTTATGTGTATATATATTTATGTCTCTGTGTATACACACACACACACACACATATATATATATATATTTCCACATATAGGCAAAATTGTGAGCACTTGAAGTAGAAGTGATCTGAAAGGAAAATATTTTTGTAAATATAGTAAGGCTTTAATTTTTTCTCAATATGTTTAGACATATAACCAGGAATATTTTCACCTGAAGACAAAAACTGGGGGGGTTGCCCAAAGGTCCATAGCTACTCCTCCAGAATTTGAACCCAAATCTTCTGAAAGACCTTTCTGAAATCCCAGAGATGTCTAAATTTGACTTGTGGTCTGATGAAGCAAATTTAAAAGGCCTTAAATTCATACTTAGAAGTGTAATTATTAAACATATGAATGGCTTATAGTGGCCTCAGAGAAATTCTCTAACAATGAACTAGAGAGCAGCTCTGCCCTAGAAAAGGTCAGAATCTTCTGGGTGGTTCCCAAAGGTGTCCCACACCTTCATACCACAAACAAGGGGATGCAAGAAAGTGAGAACTCAGGATCAACCACAAATGTTTTATGAGAAATGAGATTGATCAGATACATTTTTAATCTCCAAAAAGCACATATTTAGTAACAAGTACAAATCATATCCTCTCCAGATCAACCAGTAGGTCAATTGGATTAGAACATTGTTTGTGAAAAAAACTTTTATGTATATATGTATGTATGTGTATGTATATTATATATATATATTATATATATGATTTTTGTTTTCATGTTGTTTCTCCTATTAAAATGTAAGCTCCTTGAGGACAGGGACCATTTTTGCATTTTTGTTTTTGTTTTTTTTATATCCCCAGCTGTTAACATGATGCCTGACACATAGTTAATGTGATGCTTTAAAAAATGATTGTTGACTTGATAAATAATGTGAAATGTATCTGGAAAGGAATGGAAAAAAAAATCTGAAAAGATTGTGAAAGGGTCAAATTCCAGGTTGAGGAATTTGAAATATATCCCAAATGTAATTGGGAGCCACTGAAAAATTTTAGGCAGAAAAGAGATATGATCAAACTTGTGTGTCTAAGAAAGGTTATTTCAGCAGACAAATGCAGTTTGAATTAGAAAAGGAAGAAATTGGAAGCTGGCAGGCCTGTCAAAAGCCAATTATTGTGACAATTTGAATGACAAGTAATGAAGGCCTGACTTAGGGTATGGATATACATGCAGCAGGGCACAGATGTTATGAAGGTCAGTCCAAAGAGTCTTGGCAACAAATTAAATGTGGAGAATTAGGGAAACAGAACCATCAAGATAACGCAGAAGTTCTGAACCTGGGGTGACTGGAAGAACAGTGACAAGCTCAACTTATAAGTAGAATCATGGGATTGAAATCTGGGAAGCACTGTGAGGGCAAGAATTGCTTGCCTGCTCTTGTCTATCTTTGTGATACCAGAGATGATACACAGAAATGCCACAATGACCAATGATTCCTAAGAACCAATGATAAAGAATTTTACTTATCTCCTGACAGAGAAGTGATAGACTTGGGGTGCAGAATAAAACACATACTTTTGCACATGGCCAACATGGGAACTTGTTCTGTGAATATGCATTTGGTTACAAGAATGTGTGATAAAGGCTTGTCAATTGTTAGACAACTAATTCAATTCCCTTATTTGGAAACTAGTGAAAGTGGGTCCCAGAGAGAGCTGATGACTTGCCCAAGATTGCACAATAAATAGCAGAGCCAGGATTTGAACCCAGCTTCACTTTTTCCAAATTCAGTGTTCTTTCTACCAACACATATTTATTCACTCTGAAAAGATGCTTCTGGATGACTCTTATGGGTTGGAGTTTCCTGTTGGCTATCCTAAATTTTTAAGAGTATCAAAAGAAAAAGAATATGTTTGAACTGAGGGAACAAAGAGGAGCCATTTCCCTGACCTTAACTTCTGGGTTCAGATAAATGTCAAATACAAATAAATGAAAAGAATATCATTTATAGCCCTGTAGGGCAGCTCTAATTCAATCTAATAAACATTTATTTTTACTATTCTTTTCAAATAATGGAAATCTTTTAACTAAAAACAACAACAACAACAAAATTTCTTGTAATCAAATGCATACGCAGGCAAAACAAACTCCCATATTGGCCATGTGCCAAAGTATGCATCTTATTCTGCATCCTAAGTCTATGGTCATTGCATAGTGGGTTATTACACTAATCAGAGTTCTTAAGGTTTTGAAAGTTGTATGTCTTTACAATATTATAATTGTCTAAATTTCAGCAAAAATACATATTTTAAAAATAGAAATGATAAATTCATTCAAATTTCTTCAAAATTGGGATATTTTCCTTTATTTTATTTTTAATTTATGGAACAAAACAAGTATTTCTCTATCATAGCATAATTTTTAAAATATCAGATTGGTTAAAATGATTGAAGGAGGAAGCAACAAATGTTGATTTTTGATTTTTGAAATCATAGAATTAGAACTAGAAAAGTCCTAGAGAATCTCTAGTCCTGGCTTCTTTGTTTTGCAAAAAAGGAAACTAAGGCCCAAAGAAATAATGTGATTTGTCCACAGTCACCCCACTAGTAACTTAATGAGAATTCAAACTCAGCCTGTATGCTTCCAAATTCATTGCTCTTCCCCCAATATCACACTGCTCGATAATGCTAATGGGAGCTGAGAATAAGTTGACAGAGATCAGATCTCTTGGTTTGTTTCATCCAGTTTATTATTTTTTTCAAAAAAAAAAAAAAAAGAACTAGACTTGGAATTTTATTGTTTCTTTTTCTTTTGAAGAGAAGCCCTGCAGCAAGCAGATTTTGTTTTGGTAAAATACATTTTTCTATTCTTTTCCTTCCCATTCATCAGGCTTTTCAAAACCAAAAATAATCTTCTTTCAGCATCTTGGTTGTAACTTTTTATTTTCAGTTTTTCTGACTCATTCCTAAAGTTTTCAAAGACAATCCTCTCTTCTCAATGGAGTTTTAGCTCATTGGGCTCAAAGTCTGAGGACCTGCGTCAGTCACTTATTGACCACTTCATCCTAGGCAAGTTAATTCAGTTCAATGAGGTTCAGTCTTCTTAAATGTGAAATAGAAATTTCATCTTTGCCCTAGAGGTCGCACTAAGTTGTTGTAAGAAACAAACAAAACAATCTCTATAAAACTATTCATAATGCTATAGTGCCATGTATAATTTTCAGTATCCAGGATTCTATAATAATGATAGCTAGCATTTATTAAGGTTCATAAAACATTTTCACTATCACCCAGCAGCCCTGTCTATTTCTTTCTTGTTAGTAACTTCAAATTTCCACCCATTTCACAATGTTTCCTTTGAAACTTGAAACAGAATGAACAAAATGTGAAAAATAATATGCATTTTTTAAAACCAATAATTAGCATTTTTACCAATAATTCTTAATAAATAAGCATTTATTAATTACCTACTGCATGTAGGACAGAATGGTAGATAGTGTCAAAGCTGCAAAGATCAATAAGATATGGTCTGGGTCCTCAGTTTAATCTGTTAAAATTATCTCCTATTCTGCCCCCACATTTCAAAAGTAAAATAGTTTTCCAATTATTATCTAATCTTTCTTCAAAATATTTCTCAGAAAACCCAAAGGTACATTGTGACTTATTTTTAATGAAGCTACAATGACCTTGGAACATAATACATGATCACATTAATACTTCCTTTTGCTGCTATAATTCACAAAACACCTTTCTTCTTAATGTGTCTTTATGTCCTGGGCAATCTCTGTCAATGTAATTAATATTCTTTTCAAAATAATTTCAATCTTCATTTACTCAAGGAAAAATCCATTCATTAAATACAGATATGCTGGCAATATGAAAGGTCATGGAAGACCCTAATTCTCTCATATAAATTCCAGAAGAAATATCAGTGACTAAGAAGAACAGATATAAGTTCTTGTATCTAGTCCAAAACAGCACAAAAATAATGGCTATTAAAGATGGCAGATAAAAGAGCTGAACCAGAAAAGTCAGATAAATAGCTGAGATAAATAGGTTAGAAGCCTATGGAATTGTGGAGAGCAGAGCAATTAGGAAAGCCAACCCAAATTCTGGAAAACAGACTAGAAGCCAGGGGAGGGATGGAGAAGAGCCACACTAGGAAGCCAAATGAAGCTTCTAGATATGACTCTGAATGTAATGGGGTACAAACTATGGGGGTTACAGCAATTGACTGGTTTACAGTGACAGAAGCAAGAGACAGCATCAGTCTGCAAAGATCACTGTGCAGCAAGATAGGGCCTAGCTGTTTATCCCTTTAAGCACCAGAAATCAGAGCATGAGTCAGAGCCAATTCAGTCATTGGATATCTCTATGGAGGTGAAAAAAAAGTGCAGTGCAGGAGGCCTGAGGTCAGTGTGTTATTTGAAGTCTCACTGAAATCTCTAATATCACAGCAGGGCACAGAGCCAACTCCCAAATGGGGGATCATGACAAGGAAAGGAAACATAATCCACTGAAGCCAGAACCTAGAGTGGACCACCAAGAAAATGAGACAGAAAGCCAGGGATGGAACTAAGGGTTGGGGCCTATTTCCAGACACACTGTCCAAGTCAACAGCAGCAGCAGGTATCAGATTACAAAAAACACAGACCCCAGACCCCAATCCATTCAAGGATGTTGTCAGGAACTGACATGAGGACAAAATCCTAATCCAGTAACTGAAGATGAAAATAGGAATAAGGATTTTTTTCCCTGGCCACTTTTTTCCATCACTGGTAAAAATGTCACAGATGTACTCACTCACTGCTTCTTCTCAATCTCCTTTGCTGGATCTTTAATTAAATTACATTATTAACAGTGAGTATCCTCCAAGACTCTTTTCAAGCCCTCTAATTCCTTTAAACAATTTTACTTGGTGATCTCATCAGCTCACATGGATTCAATTATCATCTCTTAAGAAACATCTTACACTCAACAAACTTTTCTTTCCCTCAAATCCCTCCCCTCTTCCTAACTTCTCTCTTACCTTTAAGGGTAGTACTATCCTCCAAGTCACTCAAGCTCTGGAACCTCTATGTCATCATTCACACTCGATCTCATTCTCCAGAGCCAAGTCTTGTCATTTCTACCCTGATAATACCTCTTAATTATGCCCTCTTCTTTTTTCTGACATTGTCACCACCTTGGTAGAGCCATCATCAACTCAAGCCTAAAGTGTTTGCAATAGTTTTATGATTGATCTCCTTACTTCAAGTCTTGCCACAATCCAATCCATCCACTATTTAGTTCTCAACTTGATTTCTTAAAGTGCAAATCTGAGTCTTTCATACTTTTCTCCCCACCCCTATTCAATTAATTTTAATGTGTCCCTATTGCCTCAAAGATTAAATATAAAATATCTCTAACTTTTCTTGCCTTTCACAATCTGTTCCCCTTCCTATCTTTCTAGTCTTCTAACACTTTACACTCTCTGCCATCCAGGGATACTGATCTCCTTGCTCTTCTTCGATACAACATTCCATCTCTCAAATTCAAGAAGTTTCATAACTTCATTAACCTAATAGTCTCCATCTCTAGCCCTTTCATCTTTGTCTCTTTGTGGTCTTGGCTTGGTTCAAGCCAAGCTTAAGTCTTACCTTCAACAAGAATCCTCTCCCAGGATTGTTTAATCATAGTGTCTTCCTTCTGACATAACTCCAAATTACCCTGAATATATCCCATTTGTGTGCATGTTTATATTCCATTTGTATCCCATACTCTTTGAAAGCAGAAACTGGTTGTTTTTATTTGTTTGTTTGTTTTTTCCTTACTATGTATCCTCAGCACCTAACATAGTGCTGAAACACAATGGATAATAATAATAATGCTTATTAACTAACTGTCTGAATTCTATCAAATTTTCAAAAGACATTTAATTGCAATTCATTATAAAAATAGGGAAAGAAAATATCCTACCAAATTGCTTAGATGAATCAAAGTTAATCTCAGTATCTAAACCAGAAAGACATAAAATAGAAAGAAAAACCATAAATTACTCTCTCTTAGAATAGTAGTGGAAAATATATATATTTTTTATATTGAAACTTTCTTTTAATGCTGAATTATCATTAATATAATTCCAAGATAAATCTTCCCTAAAAGTAATTTCAAACATATTTAATATATAAGTAATCAAAAAAAGCATCTTCAATTATTCCTGTTTCATCTTCCATTTACAATGCAAAATTGAAAGATTCTTGCTAATCAAAGAATTAATTCCACAATTCTTCACATTTTAAAAAAATCAGTTCTCTATCATACCTATTATATACAAGTATAACCATTTTTTAACTTAAATTTTATTTTATTTAATAATAACTTTGTATTGACAGAATCCATGCCAGGATAATTTTTTTACAACATTATCCCTTGCACTCATTTATGTTTCGTTTTTTCCCCTCCCTCCCTCCACCCACCCCCCAAGATGGCAAGCAGTCCTATACATGTTCAATATGTTGCAGTATATCCTAGATATAATACATATTTGCAGAACTGAACAGTTCTCTTGTTGCACAGGGAGAATTGGATTCAGAAGGTAAAAATAACTTGGGAAGAAAATCAAAAATGCAAATAGTTCACATTCATTTCCCAGTGTTCCTTCTTTGGGTGTAGCTGTTTCTGTCCATCATTATCCATTGAAACTCAGTTAGGTTTCTTTGTCATAGAAATCCACTTCCATCAGAATACATCCTCATACAATATCATTGTCGAAGTGTATAATGATCTCCTGGTTCTGCTCATCTCACTTAGCATCAGTCCATGTAGGTCTCTCCAAGCCTCTCTGTATTCATCCTGCTGGTCATTCCTTACAGAGCAATAATATTCCATAACATTCATATACCACAATTTACCCAGCCATTCTCCAATTGATGGGCATCCATTCAATTTCCAGTTTCTAGCCAAGTAGTGGAAAATATTAAATAAAATGTTATCATAGAGAGGCTATCATATTAGCATCACATTAAAATGATTGTACACTATTGTAAATGTGTACCAAAAATGAAGGATTGGTTCAATGTTAGGAAAACTATAAAACATAATATACCAAATTAACAACAAAAACAATAAGAATCACATGATCATATCAATAGATAATATAAAAATTGAAAATAGAAATAATTAGAAAATATTTAAAAACTATAAAAAGATACTGATCCAATTCTTCATGATAAAAAAAGTTAAGTATAGGAACAATTGTACTATTTCTTAAAATATGATAAATAGCATTTCCAACTATTTTCATATCATGCTTCCTTGCCTATAATTCAGCTCTCCAACCCCTGCCCTGGAGTAATGCCTACACCATATTGGTGAGAAGTCTCTATAATGAGCCTGACCTAAACCTACCAAGCTTCCTGCCACTCTTGGGATATCTTTTTATCATATTACCACCTCCACAATTCTCCCCTTCCCTTCCTTTCAATCTCTACCTGCTAGAATAAAACTCAAATCAACACTACCATTGTGAGAAAGGATATGAACTTGAGTTCAAATCTAGCCTCCAACACTTACCAGCTCTATAACCCTGGGCTAACTACCTCAGTTTCCTCAATTGTAAAATGATCTGAAGAAAGAAATGGAAACCCATTCCAGTATCCTTTGTCAAGAAATCCCCAAAAAGGGCCAAGTTGGACACAATTGAAAACAACTAAACAAATATTAGACTGTCAAAGATTGAGCTCTGCTTCTTCCCTGCTATGGAGAACTAATTGCCTCTTTCTCTGAAATGACAGTGGTGGATTGACCTGAGATTCAATCCAATTCACATTTATTAAATGTGTCAAGCATTATGCTACCTTCCAGGGATAACTAAGACAAAAATGAAATGGTCCCTGCCTTCAGAGAGTTTACATTCCCTTCTGGGGAAATAACATGCATACAAATAAGCAAATGCAACATAGATAAAAGTAATTGTAGAAACCAGAGAGTTCTTATAACATGGGATGGTTCAGAAGGACTTTCTGGAGGAGATAACACTTGAACTGAACCTTAAGAGGAGAAAAGAATTGGAAAAAGCATAAATAAAGAGGAAAGGCATTCTAAGAAAGGGGGTAGTCTGTATAATAATAATAGTAATAATTAATGTTTATATAGCATTTTAGGTTTACAAAATGCTTTAAAAATATTATTTCATTTTCAAAACTAGGCAAATAAGTTGGGAGATTACTACAATACTCTTCATGAGAGAATTTTTAGAAAGCCATTTAGGACAAGGCTTCTGTCCCTTTAAAAGTCATTCGTAATGGCCTACTCTCTCCACTGCCCTATTTCTTTTTTAAAATAGAAAAAAAAACTTCATATTATTTTTTTATTTATTAAAAAATAGTAAAGAAAAGAGAAGGGAAGGGAAAAATGGGAGGTGATAAGAACCATTAAGGCCCATTGAGGAGCAGGAGAGGGAAGGAAGGACTAGGAGACTTCAAACTCCATATGACTGGATAACAAATAAAGATTCTGTGGAACCCACTAACCAAAGGGTTACCTAAAGAGGAAGAGTCATTGTTGTTCGCTAGGGTTGGGAATGGCTTCTTCCAAATACTGGAACAGTGATAGAAATCCCACAGAACAGGAGAAGATCCAGGAGTTAGATGTGAATTAGAAGATGGGGTATGAGGAGGGAAGACCAATACAGATTAAGTGAAAAGGTTTCTAGATGAGAAGATGGCACTTTGTTCCACATGGTCACTGTGCTCTCTCTCTCTCCCAGGAACTTCCTGAGCCAAACCTCAGGCATAAACCACTCTCTGAGAATAATTTGGATGATTTTTTTCCTAAATGAAATCCTTTGCACATGCTTCCACTAACCCTCAGCAACTGCTTCCCCACCTACTCACAGTCTCCTAAGATGTGCCTATAGTTTGGCCCCCTCAGCTTAGCTTCGCTTTACCCAAAATAGTTTAGTGTCATCTGCAAACCTGGAGATTTCACTCTGCACTCCTCCTCCAAATCATTTATAAAGATGTTAAATAAGGCAGGTCCCAGCGCTAATCCTGGAGGAACCCCACTGCTTTGTCCTTTTCCATCCGACAAACTCTTCTTTGTCGGTATTCTTGTCAGGCTGTAAGGCAGTTCCTTATCCATGGCAAAACAATTTCCTTAAACTTCATGGTGACCATGATTCTCATAAAATGTAATGCTATGATCTGTGTAACTTATCATTCCCATGTGCAAACCTTGTGTCAACAAGCTAAGAGAAATAACCTACATTACAATAAATGAATTCTTCACCATCTCACCCTCTCCCCACCTTACCTCTTTTGTCTCTTAATGAAAAAGAAATCTCTAACTAGTGAAATTCAAGCAGTTTTCAGATTTGAGAAGCACAGCAGAATGTTTAAGTTGCTAGTCAGCAAAAACTGCAAAAATAGCTGAGTAGGTGATCTGGGTAGGAGCAGCATCTCACTGGTAGTTTAGCCCTTTTAGCTCCCACAGAATCACACTGTTTACACAAACTTCACTTCTATGCAGTAAGCACACACATTGGCCAACAATAAACTCATGTAAAATATATTTATTTGCTTATGTGAAACTCCTGGGCTCATCCCCCAGCTCCCAAAGTACATTCCCCAGCTGATAGCCACCTCAAGCTGATGGTTCTCTCTAGGTTCACATCCCCTTGTACTCTACCAAATATTTGTTGTTATCCAGTCATTTCAGACCCGTATGACCCCAGTTGAGGGTTTCTTGGCATAAGATACTAGAATGGCTTGCCATTTCTTTCTCTAGCTCATTTTATTGATGAGAAAACTGAGGTAAACAGTTAAGTGATTTGCCCAGGATCATATAGCCAGTAAGTGTCTGAGACCGGATTTTTACTCAGGTCTCCCTGACTCTGGAACTAGTGCTCCATCCACTGCACTAAGAAGACTCTTTTTTCACAAATATATCCACAACAATAGAAAATTAAAATACAAACAGCACTCAGACAACCACAAAACAGATACAGGCAGCATGTGTGGCAAGGGCACAGATGTGAAAGAACATATTCAAGAATGGTCTCATCAAGAAAGGGAATTCCTTGCCAGAAAATTGTGGAACATCCCAATTACCAAAGTATTCCTTGTATATATTAAAAAGTCCTTACATTCATTATCTCATCTGATCCTCAAAACAAGCCTGTCATGTCGGGGCTCAGAATCAGCCAGAGTCAGGATAAGTAAAAGTCCTTGGTCTTTAAGGGGAGAAATGAATGGAGATGGACAAAACTGCCCCAAGTTCTCCACTCAACCTCCCTTGCCCTGGTCCTGCTGCAAAGTGAGTCTGGCTTGTCTCACTCCACTTTCTAATCCCTCCTAGGATTATGTATATACACCAAAAGATTGAGCCAGAACAGAATAGTGAGAAGGGCCATTTTTCCAAACATATGCTAATAGAGTTGTTGTCCAATAGGTAATTAGCCTTAAGTGCTTCCCTTGTCTGATTCAAGCACACCTTTTAAGAGTTTCCTTCCTTTACAAAAAAAGAGAAAAAAATGAGATAACAAAAAGCAAGCAAACAACAATTAAAAAATGTGAAAATACTATGTTGTGATCCACATTTAGTCCCCAAAGTTCTCTTTCTGGATGCAGATAGCTCTCCACAAATCTGTTGGGATTTTCCTCTATTTTTTCAAGAGAAGAAGATATAAAATTACGAATTCCTGAAATTACTGATATGTTTCACCTTTGAAATATATCTTCTTTTGGTGCTTTTTTTTTTCCTTTGTCATATAAGAAAGCCAAAAGAGAACATTCTCACCCCCACAATCTCTTCTCTAAAAAAGAGTGATTTATACAGTTGCAGCATGACTAATGTTAGCAAACACAGGAGCGAGGCAAAAGCACAGGTCAGGCTGAGCTAGGATGGGATCTGGTCTCTTGCCTTCCTATTCAATGAGGCATCTTTTTACTATTAGGATGCCTGAAGTCTGATGCTATTTGTTAAATGAAGCTTAACCAGTAATTTCCTTCTAATTTATCTGAATCAAGAAGTTTTATTGGGCTCTCTAAAATTCTTAATGGCTGTTTTTTTTTAAGCAATATTCTTTTATCCTGCAGTGGGAGTTCTAGATCCTAGGGAGAAAATTTACAGGAGATTCCATAATAAAATTTTAAACTTCTCCCACACCTGGCATTGACAGGTCAAAGTATTCACATGAACTGCTGGCTAGGTTTCTATGGAAACAGGAAACAGATTGGACAAATGGTATTAGCAGTTAACCTACACTATTTTGCCTATAAGACAAAGTGTCCCATTTCAAGGGGAGAAATTCATTTGAGGAGTGAGTAACTCCCAAACTCCCAAAGAGTAGAAAATAGTGATGGAGCTTAGTTTGCACTCTATTGAGGACTGTGATGACAGCATTAGCACCTTGGATACCTTATAATCAGCCAGAGTCAGGATAAGCAAGAGTCCTTAGTCTTTATTCTTAGTCTTTAGCGGTAGGAGTGAATTGGATGGAAGCAGAATCTCTGTGACCTTCCTTCTTCATCTTCTACCCAGAATGACCTTGGCTAGTTTTACTCCACCCCCTAGTCCCTCCTACAATTCTCTGTATATACCAATTATGAGCCAATGGGAAGGGCCATTTTCCAAGTATATGCTTATAGAGTATTGTCCAATCAGTAATCAGCCTTAAGTGCTCACTTGTCCAGACCTCAGTGCATGAACTCAAGAGTTTCAGCCCTCTACAAAGGGCCTGGAGAAATGAGGTTCATTCTTGTCCCAAAATGGGATAATTTTGTCAACTTGCAATATTTCAAGCTTTTTCATTATTTTTATATTCATTATGGTGATCTGTAATCAGTGACCTTTGATATTACTATTGTAAGCATTTTGAGGTATCACTAACCAACTCCAAATAAGACAGTTATGTATGTTCTAACCGTTCCACTGACTGGCCATTCCTCCATCTCTCCCCTTTTCCTCAGGCTTTCCTATTCCTGGAGAAATGACACTATTGAAGAATATCATATAAGCTTAGTTGATAAAGCAGTGGAAGGACATGAGAAGATTGACTCCAATTTTGAAAGAAGTTTTATTGTCAGTAAAATTCTATCAAACAGCATTGCATGTTACAGATGAATCTTTCATGAATGAGTCAATCAACAAATCAAACTTCATTGTTGTCTTATTTGAAATTATCACATATGAGCCATAGATGCTCAAATAAAGGAGGGGATTCACTTGAGCTCTCCTAAATTGCCCTCCAAATGTTACTCAAAATAAATACTGGAGTGGCAGAATCAACATGATAAAACATAATAAAAGCACATAATAAAACAATTTAAAAGGTCAGTAGAAAATGTATGTCTCACTAGTGTGAAAGTGGAGGAAATCCAGAACAGGCTATACTAGAGCAGGACCTCCCTGGCAAGACAGCAACAGTCCTTGGTGTGGCTGAGTTGGCAGTAACAATTTCCAGAATTTTCAGCCTAGAGATAGTAAGGGTCAAATGGTCAGAAGGAAATTACAGTAGAACATTAACTGGAAGCAGGACTCTGTTACACTGCTATTTCCCAGTCCCAGACCCAGGATGAGGAAAAGCACTAGCACATTAGAATGTACAGCTGCAGGGGAACAGTGACCCTGGTTATAGTTCCAGGGTGGAAAAGAGTACTTGTGGTTATTTGCAAACCAGAGTACTGGTCAGGAGAACAGTAATCATGGCCCTCCTTACATCATGTCATCTTGGAAGAACTTAAATTTTACAGACCCTGCCTCCTCTCTAAACTCTGAAAACATCAACATGAAAAATCTGAAGTTGGACAATCTCCCACCCCCAGTCCCAGGAGGAGAAATCAACTTTAAAAGTCATGAATTAGGCTGGGGAAATGAACAAAAATCAAAACAAGCAAACAACAACAAAAAAGAACTTGACCATAAAACATTGCCATGGTGACAAAAATTTATAAAAGAACTTCTTAAAAAAGTAATATTGACCAAATGGAAAAGGAGGTAGAAAAGTTCACTGAAGAAAATAATTTCTTAGAAATGAGAAGTGGGCAAGTAGAAGCTAATGACTTCATGAGAAATCAAAAAATAATAAAACAAAGTCAAAAGAATAAAAAAGGGAAGAAAATATGAAATATCTCATTGGAAAAACAATTGACCTGTACAATAGATCCAGGAGAGATAATTTAAGAATTACTGGACTACTTGAAAACCATGATAAAAAATAATCTAAGTATCATATTTCAAGAAATTATAAATAAAACTTTTCTGACATCCTAGAATTATAAAGAAAAATAGAAATGGAAAGAACCTGTAAATCATCTACTGAAAGAGATCCCAAAACAAAAACTCACTTATCTTAGATAAATTCCAAAGCTCCTACATCAAGTACAAAATATCACACTCAGTCAAAAAAAGAACCAATTCAACTGTCATGAAGTCACAGAAGGAATCATACACCATTTAAGGATTAAAGAGTTTGGAATATGATATTCCAGAGGGCAATGGCGCCAGTATTACAACCAAAAATTGACTACCCTGCAAAAGTAAGTATAATCCTTGAGAGGAAAAAACTGGATATTTAATGAAATTGAGATATTCAAAAATTCCTGATGAAAAGATGAAAGCTAAGTAGGTAATCTAATTTTCAAATACAAGATTCAAGAGAAGCATAAAAAGGTAAACTGGAAAGAGAAATTCTAAGGGACTTGAAATGATTAAATTATCTACATTCCTAGATGGGAAGATAATACTTCTAATTCCTATTGTTATTAGGACAAGTAGAAGGAGCATCCATAAATAGAATGCATAGTATGAGGTGTGAGGTGGTATAAAAAATAAAATTAATGAGTTTTAGAAAATGTATAGTACAAACACTTGGTTAAATGTTAATAAGGGAGGAGGGATAGTTATTAACTGTAAATAAAATTTATAAAAATTTTAAAAAATAAAAAAATAAAATTAAAGAATGAAAAGGAGGGATGTTGAGAAGGGGGAAGGGAGTAGTAGAATGGGGGAAATTGTTTTACATAAAAGAGGTATCAAAAAGCTTACATTGGAGGGGAAGATGAGAAGGTGCTGAACAATGCTTGAACCATACTCTCATCAGAATTGGGTCAAAGAAAAAAAAAACATATACTCAGTTGGGTATAGAAATCAATCTACTCTACAAATAAATAAGAGATAGGTGGTTAGGAGAAGGGAGGGAGGAGAACAGAAGAATAAGCAGATTGGAGGAGACAATAATAAAAAGGCAAAAACTTTTGAGAAGGGACAGGATGAATGGTAAAAGAAAGATAAGGATAAATGGGATGGAGAAGAGAGATGAAGTGAAATACAATTAGTACCCATAACTGTAAGTGCAAATATGATGGACTCATACATAAAAACAGAAGCAGATGAGAGGATTAAAAACAAGAATTCTATAATATGTTGCTTGTAAGAATCACACTTGAGGCAGAGAGACATGGAAAAGGAAATGTAAGGGACTGGAGCAGAATCCATTATAATTCCACTGAAGTTAAAAAAAAAAAAAAAGCAGGTGTAGCAATCATGATCTCAGGCAAAGCAATTGCAAAAATAAATATAATTAAAAGAGATAAGCAGGGAAACTACATTTTGCTAAACGGTATCATAGAAAATAAAGTAATATCATCACTAAATATAAAAGAGGAAAAAGAGAGAGAAGGATGGAGTGAGGGACAGAGGGGAGGGAAAGGCAAGGAAGGAGAGAGGGGAAGGGAAGTGTAGGGTGGGAGGAGAGGAAGGGGGAGGGGGGAAAAAGAAGAAAGAGGGAGGGAGGAAGAAAGAGAAAGAGTGGGAGGAAGGGAGAAGGGAAAAAGGGAGGGAGGCAGAGAGGGAGAAAGACCAAATAGTGTAGCGTACAATTCTTAAAGGAAAAGTTAAATGAGAAATAGACAATAAAACTATAATGGGGGAAATCTCAACTTTTCTCTCTCAGAATTAAATAAATCTAACCATAAAATAAACAAGAAAAAATTCAAAGATGAATAGGATTTTTAAAAGGTATATATGATAGATTTCTGAGGATAACTGAAAAGTTATAGAAATGAGTATATATTTTTTTCTCATTGGTACATGGAAGCTATACAAAAATTGACCATGTATTAAGGCATAAAAGACCTCACAAATAAATTCAGCAAAGCAGAAATATTAAATGCATACTTCTCAGAACATATTGCAATAAAATTATATTTATTAAAGAGTCACAAAAACAGACTAAAAACTATTTGGAGACTAATCTAATCTTTAAGTGAGACCATCAAAAAACAAATGATAAATCATCAAAAGTTTTGTTAAAAACAATGATAGCACTGAAACAACTTATCAACATTTATGAGAAGCAATTAAAACAATATTTAGTGGAATTTTTTAAATCTCTAAATGCTTACATCAATAAAATAGAGGAGCTATGTAATGCAATTATATTCCAGTAAAATTGACAATCTGAGTGAAATGAATGAATATTTATAAAAAATAAACTTCCCAGATTAACAGACCAGGAATAAAATACTTAAATGGTTCTATTTTTGAAAATAAATTGAACAAGACATAAAAAGCTTCTCACAATAAATAGATAAATAATCACCAGGAGAGATGGATTCACAAGTGAATTCTTACCAACATCTAAAGAACAATTAATTCTAATTGTTTATAAGTTATATGAAAAAACAGGCCAAAAGCTCTTTTTAATCAAATTCTTTTTATAACATAAATATGGTGCTAAAACAAAATCAGAAAAATAAAAACCAATCAATATATTGATACAAAAATTTTAAATAAAATACTAACAATAATATTACAGAAATAAATCACAAAGATCATATACTAATACCTGGTAGGATTTGTACCTGAAATGAAGGGCTGGTTAAATATTAGAATCATTATAAACATAATTGACCATGTAAATAACAAAACAAACAGAAATCATGTGGTTATCTCAATAGATACAGAAAAATGTTTTGACAAAATACAACATTCATTTTTTTAAAATTATGCTTTTTGTCATAAGAAAAAAATGGAGCTTTCTTTTTAATGATAAGTAGTATCTATCCATAACTGAGCATTATCTAGAAGGTGATACCATAAACAAATTAGGGAAGCCTAAAATAACTTGCCTCTCAGAACTATAGATAAGAAAAAAAAATTATGACTAAATAAGAAATAGAGAGCATCACAGTATATAAAACAGATAACTTTGATTGCATTAAATTAATAAAGTTTGTGTACAAACAAAACTAATGCAGCCAAGATTAAAAGGAGAGCAGAAAACTGGGTGAAATGTTTTTATAGGCAGTTTTTCTGATGAAGGCCTCATTTCTCAAATATATACAAAACAATCAAATTTGTGAGTACAAGTCATTCATTCCCCAACTGATAATTGGCAAAAAGATATAAAAAGGCAATTTCCAGAAGAAGAAATAAAAACTTGGGAGTGAGGGTGTCAGAGCCAGGATGACAGAAAGTAGACAGGTTTTTGTCTGAGTTCTTTCTGGTTTCCCTCAGACTCAAAACCAATCAATCCTCTGAATGGGTTTTGAAGTGACAGAACCCACAAATATTTGGAGTGTAACAAATTTCCAGCAGAATATATTTTGGTAGAATTTTAGGAAAGATCTGTCTCAATCAGACAGAGGAGGAGGCACCCCAGTGCAGAGCTACCAAGAGAGGAGGAACCTCTATAGGGAATCTACTAGGAGTCACTTAACCAAAATACAGGAGCGTTGGCTACTCTGTTATGGTTCAGTATTCAATGAATCAGCAGACTAGCTATTAGACCTCCAACATAACTACAGAAAGTAGAATCCCAGCATAGCAGGCAGGATTGGCCCCCACCCACCCAGCATGAGAAGGAAGCTGCTAGCACTGGCTCCAGGACAGCATGAAGCTACTGTGGCCTATAAAGAAAGCTTGAGAAAATCTGCCTTACACCTTAAGAGCAGATTTCAATCTTTTAAAATGAGCAGAAAAGCAAAAATAGCTCTATCCATAGATAGCTATTGTGGAGACAGAGAACAGACCCCAAACCTACATATGAAGCCTCAAAGATATGAGTTGTTCTCCAACTGAAAAGGCTTTCTTAGAAGAATTCAAAAAGGATCTTAAAAGAGAGTTAGAAGAAAAATGGGGAAAGGACATAAAAGTTTTGGAAAAGGAAACACAGAAATGTCTGAAGAAAATGGATCCTTAAAAAATAAATTTGGCAAAATGGAAAAAGAAAACAACTTCTTGAAAAACAAAATTGGTGAAATGGAAACAGAGAATGACTCCCTAAAAATAGAATTGGTAAAATGGGGAAAAAATTTAATGAACAAAATAACTCATTTAAAAGTTCAATTGATCAAATTAAATAGGGGGTAAAAAAGCAAACTGAAGAAAGTGATTTACTAAAAATTAGAATTGGACAAATGAAGTGAATGACTCAATGAGACATCAAGAATCAGTCAAACAAAACCAAAAAAGAAAAAAGAAGAAAATATAAAATACCTTATTGGAAAAACAACTGACCTGGAAAATAAATTCAGGAGAGACAATTTAAGAATTATTGGACTACCTCAAAAACCATGATGAAAAAAAAAGACTCAACGACATCTTTCAAGAAATAATCAAGGAAAACTGTTCTCATGCCCTAGAAACAAAGGCTAAAATAGCCATTGAAAGAATCCACCAATCACCTCCTAAGGCATATAGTACCTAAATTTCTGAATTATCAGATCAAGGAGAAAATACTGCAAACATCCAGAAAGAAACAATTAAATTATTGAGGAACCACAATCAGGAATACCCAGCACCTAGAAGCTTCCACTTTAAAGAACTGAAGGATCTGGAATACGATGTTTCATAGGGCAAAGGAGCTTATATAGCAGTCAATAATCAACTGTCCAACAAAATTAAGTATTATCTTTCAAAGGAAAAGATGGACATTCAATGAAATAGGAGGTTTTATTTTTGATGAAAAGACCAGATCTGAATAGAAAATTTGATCTTCAAACACAAAACTCAAGAGAAGCATAAAAAGGTAAAAAGGGAAGAAAACAAACTATGTTTTTTTAAAAGTTAAAATGTTTACATCCCTATATGGAAAGATGATAGGTTTAACTCTTGAGAACTGTATCTTTGTTAGTGATATACTTAGAGGATGTAGATATAATTTGTTTATTTTGATAATATAAAAAAGAAACTAGGGGTGGCAAAGAGATTATACTGGAAGAAGAGAAAAGGAGAGGCAAAATGGGATAAATTTTATCACATAAAGAGACAAAAAAATTATTACAATTGTGGGAAAGAAGGGAGGGGAATAGGTATTGTGTGCTGCTTAATTTTATCGTATTTGGTACAAAAAGAGAATATCAGAAATATTTTGTTTGATAGAGAAACATCTTCTTAAAAGGGAAAGGAAAGAGAAAAATATAATTTTGGAAAATAAGATGGTGGGAAATACAGAATTAGTCATTTTAACTGTGAATATGAATGAGATGAACTCTTCCATAAAACGGAAGTAGATAGCAGACTGGATTAAAAGCCAGAATCCTACAATATTTTGTTTACAAGAAACACACTTAAAACAGAATGCTACATACAGAGTAAAAACCTGGTGTAGAATTTATTATGCTTCAACTGAAGTAAAAAAAAAAAAGCAGCTGTACTGAGCCTATCTCAGATCAAACAAAAGCAAAAATAGATCTAATTAAAAGAAATAAGGAAGGAAACTACATTTTGTTACATAGATGATGAAGTAATATCAATACTAAACATATATGCTTTAGGTGATATAGCATCCAAATTTCTAGAGAAGAGAACTGCAAAATGAAATTGATAGTTGAACTATACTAGTGATCAATCTTTCTCTATAACTAGAACCACAAAATAAATAAAAAAGAAGTTAAGGAGGTAAATAGAATTCTATAAAGTTACTATGATAGAAAAAGGTGAATGGGAATAGAACAGAATATACTTTTTTCTTAGTAGTACATGGAATCTACACAAAAATTTATCATGTATTATGGCATAAAAATCTCAAAATCAAATGCAGAAATAGTAAATGCATCTTTTTCAGATAATGATGTAATAAAACTTACATGTAATAAAGGGCCAGGGAAACTAGACCAAAAATTAATTGGAAACTAAATATTATAATCCTAACGGATGAGTGGGTCTAATAACAAATCATAGACACAATAGATTTTGAGATCAGAGAATGACAATAATGAAATAACATACCAAAATTTATGGGATGTAGCCAAAGTAGTCTTAGGGGAAATTTTATATCTCTAGCTGCTTACTTGCAGAAAATAGAGAAAGAAAAGATAAATTAATTGAGTGTGCTACTATAAAAAGCTAGAAAAAGAACAAATTAAAAACCCTTAATTAAATCCCAAAATTGAAATTCTGAAAATAAAAGGGGAGATTAATAACACTGAAAGTAAGAAAACTACTGAACTAATAAACAAAACTTAAAGTTGGTTTTATGAAAAAAAAAAAACAAAATAAAAAAAACCTTTAGTTAATTTTATAGAAAAAGAGAAGAAAATCAAATTGCTAGTATCAACAATGAAGCGTGAACTTGCCACCAATGAAGAGGAAATTAGAACAATAATTAGGAGCTATTTTACCAAATTGTATGCCAATAAATCTCATAATCTAAGTGATATGGATGAACACTTACAAAAATATAGATTGTCTAGATTAACAGAGGAAAAAATTATTTAAATAGTCCCATTTTAGAAAAAGAAATTGAACAAGCTATTAATCAACTCTGTAAGAAAAAATTTCCAGGCCAGATAGATTTACATGTGAATTCTACCAAAGATTTAAATAACAATTAATTCCATAGTATGCAAACTATTTGGAAAAATAGGGAAAGAAGGAGTCCCACCAAATTCCTTTTATGATTTCTAAACCATGTAGGATTAAAACAGTGAAAGAAAAATATAGAACAATTTCCCTAATGAATATTGATGCAAAAATCTTAAATAAAATATTAGCAAAGAGATTACAGCAAGTTATCTCCAAGATAATATATCATGACCAAGTAGGATTTATACCAGGAATGCAGGGCTGGGTTCAATATTAGGAAAACTATTAGCATAATTGACTATATCAATAACCAAACTAACAGAAATCATATGATTATCTCATTTGACATTTGATAAAATCCAATACCCATTCCTATTAAAAGCCCTAGAGAGCATAGAAATAAATGGTGTTTCCCTTATAATGATTAGTAACATCATTTAAAACCATCAACAGCATTGTATATAATGGTGAGAAACTAGAAACATCCCCAGTAAAACCAAGGTTGCCCACTATAAGCATTACTATTCAATATTGTATTAGAAATGTTAGTGTTAGCGATAAGAAAAGAAAAAGAAATCAAAAGAATCAGAGTAAGTAATGAGGAAACAAAATTAATCTTTGCAGATGATTGATATGATGGCATATTTAGGGAATCTTAGAGAATCAAGTAAAAATCCACAACTTTCACAAAGTTGCAGGATACAAAATAAATCCACAAAAATCATCAGCATTTCTATATGTTACCAACAAAGTCTAGCAGGAAGAGATACAAAAAGAAATTCCATTTAAAATAACTATAGATAATATAAAATATTTGGGAATATACCTATGAAGACAAAGTCAGAAACACTATGAACACAATTACAAGATACTTTCCACACAAAGAAAGTCAGATTTAAACAACTAGAAGAATATCAAGTTCCCATGGGTAGGCCAAGCTAATATAATAAAAATAACAATTGTACTTAAATAAACCTATTTATTCAGTGCCATGTCAATCGAATTGCCAAGAAATTACTTTACAGAATTAGAAAAAATAATAACAAAGTTCATCTGGAAGAATAAAAGGTCAAGAATTTCCAGGGAATTAAGAGATCATAAAAAAGGGAAAAAGATTCACGTGCAAAAATTTTGTAGCAATCCTTTTTGCGGTAGCAAGGAACTGAAAATTGAGTGGATGCTCATCAGTTGGAGAATGGCTGAATAAGATATGGTATATGAATGCTATGGAATAATATTGTTATATAAGAAACAATCAGCAGCATGATTTCAAAAAAGCTTGGAGAGACTTATATGAACTGATGCTAAGTACAGTAAGTAGAATCAAGAGAACATTGTGCATATCAACAACAAAATTATGTGACAATTAATTCCGATGGACTTGGCTCTTTTCAACAATGAGGTGATTCAGGTCAGTTTCAATGGACTTGTGATGGAGAGAACTATCTGTACCCAAAGAGGACTGTGAGGACTGAATGTGAATCACAACATGGTATTTTCACCTTTTTTGTTGTTGTTTGCTTTTTGTTTTCCTTTTCATTTTTTCCCTTTTTGTTCTGATTTTTCTTGTACAACATGATAAATGTGGAAAATTATAGAACTGCACATGTTTAACATATATTGGATTACTTGCCATCTAGGGAAGGGGGTGGGTGGAAAGGAAAGAGAAAAAAATTAGAACACAAGGTTGCAAGGATAAATGTTGAAAAATATCTTTGCATATATTTTGAAAATAAAAAGCATATATTATTAAAAAAGAAATCAAAGCTATCTACAGTCACATAAAAATGTTCTAAATCACCATTGATTTGAGAATTAAATTAAACAATATTGATGTAGTACTTTACACTAATCAAATTGGCTAATATGACAGAAAAGGAAGATTACAAATTTTGGAGGGAATGTAAGAAAATTGGGACATTAATGCACAGTTGGTAGAGTTTTGAATTGCTTCAATCATTCTGGAGAGCAATTTGAACTATACCCAAAAAGTTATAAAAACTATGCATATCCTTTGACCCAGAAATAATACTATAACATCTATATCCCAAAGAAATTTTTTTTAAAGGAAAAGGACCTATATTACAAAAACATTTATAGCAGCCTTTTTGTGGTGAGAAAGCTTTAGAAACTGATGGGATGCCCATTGATTAGGGAACAAGTTATACTATATGATTGTGATGCAATGATATATACTATAAGAAATGAAGAACAGAATGTTTTTTTCCTTGTTGTTTTTTCCCCAGTTACACACAAAACAATCTTTTTCTGATTATACATGTGCATTCATTTTAAAAATATATTTCCTTATGATTCATGTTGGAAGAGAAAAATCAGATCAAAGAGGAAAACCACAAAAGAAAAAATACCTGAAGAAAAAAAAAGAACATAGCATGTGTTGATTTACATTCAGTCTCCATAATTCTCTCTTTAGATGCAGATGGTATTTTCCATCCAAAGTTCATTGGGAGTGCCTAGAGTCACTAAACCACTGAGAAAAACCAAGGCTGTCATAGTTGATCATCGCACAATCTTGCTATTACTGACAATATATTCCTGGTTCTGCTTGTTTCACTCAGCATCAGTTCATATAAATCTTTCCAAGCCTTCCTAAAGTCAGCCCATTCATCATTTCTTATAGAACAATAATATTCCATTATTTTCATATACCACAATTTATTGAGCCATTTCCCAATTGATGGGCATCTACTCATTTTCCAATTCTTTGCCACCACAAAAAGAGCTACCCCATACATTTTTGTACATGTGGGTCCTTTCCTCTCCTTTATGATTTCTTTGGGATATAGATCCAGTCACTAGTGGCATTGTTGGTTCAAAAGGGGAACACAGTTGTATAGACCTTTGCATATAGTTTCAAATGAGCAAGGTGTTTTCAGAAAAACCTAGACTGTGCACTGCAAAGTAAGGTAAGCAGAATGAGGCTAACATTGTACACAGAAACAGCAGCATTGTACTATGATCAACTGTGAATAATTTAATTGTTCTCAGCAATACAATGGTACAAGACAGTTCTGAAGGACTTATGATGAAAAATGCCATACATCTCCAAAGAAGGAACTGACAGAATCATCTCAAGAGAAAGAACTGGTGGAGTTTGAATGCAAATCAAAATATACTTTTTTGCTTTCTTTATCATTCTTGGATTTTCTCATTCTTTGGACTGTTTGGGTTTTGTGTTTTCTTTCACATTCTGGCTAATATGGAAATATCTTTTGTATGACTGCACACATATAACCTATATCAAATTTTATGTCTTCTCAAGGAGGGATATAGGGGAGGGATAAAGAGAGATAAGAGTATTGGGAAATATTTTTTTTAATGAACATTTAAAACTTTTTAGATATAATTGGAAAAAAATAAAATATTTGAGAAAAAAATTACCACACCCACCTCAATATGCAACAACCACAACCTTGTTTAGTCAGGAACCATCAATGTTAGGGAAAGACCATAAAGATTATGACTCATTGAAGGCTCATGATGACTTTTTAGCAATTAAATAATTTTTAATTAAGGTATATACTTTTTTAGTTATGATGCCATTGTCATAATACTTAATAGACAACTGTATAGTGTAAACATTATTTTTCTATGCACTTGAAAACCAAAATATTCATATGACTTGATTTATTGTGAAATTCACTTTATTACAGAGTTCTGAAACTGAAATTGCAAATATCAACAAGGTATATCTATATTTCAGTATATGAAAATTGTTCTGTGGTCTTGATGACTGCCTGCCTCTTGTTTAAAGATGAAGTGAAATGACAATAAGATTATAAATTAAGATCTAGAAGGGGTGTTAGAAACCATCTAGTTTTGCCCTTTTATTTTATGCATGAGGAAACTGAAGTCCAAAGAGGCTAAAGGAATCAGTCCAAGATCATGCAAGAAGTAAATGGAAAAGCCAATTATTTGAACCCATTGCTTCTAATTTCAAACTCACAGTGTACTATGCTACATGCTTCCCAAGGTGTTGCATAATAATGTTGTGAGAAAGCTTAGTAAACCATAAGCCTTAGACAAATTTGAGGTATTATTAGTAGTACTATAACTTCCTTCCTGTAAGCCAATCCACACCACTTCAAGCTTGTAGCTATGGAGCTAATTGAGTGGGAATTCTGAGCCCATCAGTTTTGACCACCCTCTGGCTCCCATGAAGAGACCATTCAAGAATGTGTGGTTCTCTGTGTGTAGCTGAGCCTTTTAAGTACTGCCACAAAAAAAAAATCCTTGAGTGGCAGGATAAAGGCCAGAAACTTTTAACACTTCATGGGAGAACTAGTTTCTAATCCTCATCTCTTTCTGAGGTACTTTCTTTGTTTTTATTAATCTAATTCCTACCTAGATCCATGGAAAAAAGTCATTATAACCAGGGTTGAAAACCTACATGTCAATTTCAATTGCCAACTGCCTTGAGGACTAGCAATACCATCTTTTAAAAGGTACAAATTCTGTTTAGAAAGAAAAGTTAACAAATGTCTACTTAGAAGAAAACTGTCAGCCAATGCAATAGGACCATTTCTTTCCTGGGCTCCATTTAATGGAAATGACTGGCTCCATCTCAAGATTTATGTCTCAAAGGTCAATAAACATCAAAATCCTCTACTTTCTATAGACAGATACTTGCACACAATGTGTCTTTATTTGTAATAGAGTCAAAACATACCCTTTTGCATCTTTACCTTATCTACTTTCTTTGTTCATTTTTCCCTCTAAACAGAAAACTGATGTTTAATTTTTTTTTACTCTTAATTCAAATCTTCTCTCTCCACTCATTGAGAAGACAAGAAATATAATTCTCATGATACAAATGAAGTCATGCAAAAACAATGTCCATATTTGTTATGTTGTGAGAAGTGGGGAGGAAGAAACAAAAAGTAGGAAAAAATATGCTTCAATTTGCACTCAGGATTCTGAGTTCTTTCTCTGAGTCATTTTTCATTTTGAGTCATTTGGGATTATCATGGATCATTGATAAGAAAAAAGTCATTTACATATGATTATGATTAAAATATTACTGTTACTGTATGAGTTTTAGTTCTGCCCAGTTCATTTTGGACTTTCTCATATTAGGATTCCCAAGCTTTTCTGAAAACATCCTTCTCTTCATTTCTTAGAGCACAATAGTATTTCATTACAATCATATATCACAACTCATTTAGCCATTCCATAATTCTCTAAGTGATGGGCATCTCTTGATTTCTAATTCTTGGCCATCACCAAAAAGCCTGTGTAAATATTTTTGTATATATGGGTCCATTTCTTTTTTTCTCTTATGTCTTTAGGGTACATGCAAGGTACTGGTATTGCTAAGTCAAGGAGCATACATATTTTATGCCCTTATAGGTATAGCTTCAAATTGTTTTCCAGAATGGTTGGACCAGTTCATAGCTCCACCAAAATTGTATTAGTATAGCTATTTTTCAATATTCCCTGTAACATTTTTCATTTTCCTTTTCTGTCATATTAACCAATTTGACACATGGGAGCTCTTCTCTCAGAATTTTAAATTCACATTTCTCCAATTATTCATAATTTCAAGCATTTTTTCCACATAACAATTGAAAGCTTTGATTTCTTCTGAAAACTGCCTGTTCATGTCTTTTGACCATTTATGAATTGGAGAAAGACTTATTTTTTTTATAAATTTGGCTTAGTTCCCAATATAGTTGAGGAATGAGACTTTCATCAAAGAAAAATTTTTCTTCAATTCCCTCCTTTCTTTCTAATTTTGGTTTTGCTTGTGCAAATAAATTAATATTATCAAAATTATCCATTTTACTTCCCATAGTCCTCTCTTATTCAATCATAAATCATCTTATTTAATCATGTGCTCTTCCTTAACTATAGATCTGACAGGTAAAGTTTTCCTTACTCCCTTAATTTGCTTATGATACCACTCTTTCTGTGTAATGTATGTACCCATTTTGGTTTTATCTTGGTGATGTAATATGTTGGATTATTTCTAGTCACTGGCACCACCTTCCAAGTTTTTCCAAGATTTTTTTGTCAACTAGTAAATTTTTTCTCCAATAGCTTAGATCTTTAGGTTTTTTAAACTGTGCTCATTTACTTCTGTATATTATATACCTAACTTATTCCATTGATCAACCATTCTATTTATTATCCAGTACCAGACTGTTTTGATGATTGCTATTTTATAATATAATTTTAGATCTAGTACTGCTAGGCAATCTTCCTTCATTTTCCCCATTGACTTCTTGATATTTTTGCCTTTTATTTCTCCAGATGAATTTTGTTATTATTTTTTCTAGGTCTGTAAAAATATATCATTTTAAAAATGGTATTTCCCACCCACCACAAATGACTAGCAGCTAAAATGGATAAGTAAATTTTAACCTTGATTCCTAATAGAGCAGTTATAGAGAGATTTAATCCCTCCAGACAAAGATTCTTTACTTCAACCACTCTCCACTATTGATCATTTTCTTTCTTAGATGACTCTAAAGTCTTAATCAATAAGGTTTTTATAAAACTCAGATTCTGGTTTTTTATGGGCATGGAAGATGGAAACTAGGTTCCTCCAGATGAAGGGAAGAGAAAATAACATATCGTTAGATCTTATTTTTATTCACTTTATGATTTGGACTATATCCATATAATAATAATTATTATTATAATTATACCTTATATTCAGAGCCATAACTAGTGATTATGGTACTTAGGGTAAAGGGTAAACACTTCAAAATTCATCCCAAGAAATTTTTATAATCACTATTGGTGTGATATGAAAATGCCTATGACCTATAAATGTAGCAACTCAGTTATGTATATGAAGGACAGAAGTTTTATAGGGAACACATAGGTTCTTACTTAAGTATATCTAATTGGTTTTCCACCACTGCTGTCACAGGCTGACAGCCGCCAATAAGCAAAGTTGCATAGGACATAGAAATTTCTAGAATGGATGATTTCAGGCATAGGGGATTTCAAAAAAAAAAAATGGAGAGATAAAGGGAGGATGGAACAAGCAAATTGAACTTTTTCTTAGAATAGCACAATCAGATAAATAGATCAAATAGGCAAATATATGGTAGCCTCCCAGAGGCTATGCTAACTTGGCTAAGTTATTAATCACTTACATTGGTATAACATATTCAATAACAAAAGTCATTTACAGACATCATTTTTGTTCATCTTTAAAATAACAAGATATGGGTAGAATAAATAATATTGGTTTTGCTTGACAGATGAGAAGGTTAAATAAGTCTCAGCGGTGAAGGATATGATGATAGATAAATCAGGAAAAGAACACCAAGGCCATCTACTGCAACTTCATCATTCTTCAGATGAGAAAACAGGCTTAGATGACAGGTCCAAGGTAATACAAGTAATAAGCAGCAGAGCTGGGGTTCAGGCTCAGGTCCCATGACTTGGCCAAAAGCTTAGCCCTTCCACATTGTCTTCCCCTCCCACATTGATCCTTTTAATACAGGCAAACCCAGCTATCTTTTTTCTCAATTCTTATTCAGCCTTTACTTACAGAATGGAGGATGCTTCAAACAAACTGAGACTTGGGAAGGACTTTAACTTAAGAAAGCCAAGGTATCCCACTGCCTCTGGGGCCATCACCAGTTATCTTGACCTATACCTTGCCATTGGACTCCACTGACTGTGGAGAAGATTGTAGAGAGCTGGAGCTTTGACCCTGAGAAAGTCACTTAATTCCAATTGCCTCACATTCCAAAAAATAAAGAGCTGAAGGATAAACAACCAGTGACAGTTCTAATAAATGGCAGAACTGGGGCTGAAACTGGGGTCTCAAGCCCAGTATTCTTTCCAATGCTTTGCCACTCTCAAAATGAAAAATAAATTAAACATTTAAGTGATATTTATGGGATCAATCTATGGCAAGCAGTGGAAGGAACTTTGAATTTTCTTCCAGTTATAAGAGGTGAAGATTGGACTGCTAGGCTTACATATAAAGTCAACACTTCTCATAAAACAATTAAAAAGCTTTATATTGCTATGCAATAAGCAACAAGAAACATTCAGGAGATACTTGTGCAAGTTCTGAAGTAGCGAAGCAATGGGATCCTCCATCATGCAATTTTAGGAGTCTCAATAAGCCTTCACATGAGTTGTACCAGGAAGGACTTGTTGGAAATGATTTAAGACTGAGTCCTCATTGGTCAGTACCCCCATTCACTTACAAGGTGTAATGCCTTCTTAAAGGCATTCTTCTAAGAGGTCATAGCACATCTCAGTGGAAGATCAAGTGAGGAGAAGGGAGAGGGAATGGCCAGGGAGGGAAAATAATGATCTACAAGAAAAGATAATGATCACAAAGAATAAACTTAGTTTGATCCAGAACAAGTCATGCCAAGCTATATAGTTATTTCCTTTGTTGACCAGATAATTAAACTAATAGATCAGAGAAATGTAGATAACGTTTACACATTTATCTTAGATTTTTAACTAAATCTTTTATAGTATATTTTATATTATTCTTTTGAAAGATAAAAAGATATAGGTTAGAAAGCTATACAATTAGATTGCTTTGGAACAGATTAAGTGGCCAGACGTAATAGTTTAGTGACTTAGTGGTCATTAGTGGTTTGATGTTAAATGGACTGGATCTCTAATATAAAAGTATTCAATCTGTGTTCTACCTTTTGCTATTTAAGTTTTAGCAACGACTTGGGTAAAGACCTATAAATTCTCTGCTTATCAGATTTACTGATGACACAGATCTGGGAAGGATCTAAAAAGATTTTGACATGCTACAATACTAGAAGTAATTTAACAAAATGAAATTTAATAGAGACAAAGAAATATATACTTGGATTCAAAAAAATGACTTCACAAATATGAGATTTAGAAAAAGTAGCTTTATTTTTCTTGTAAAAGCTCTGGAAATCTTGACTTGGAAGAAGACAACTGTCTTCAACTTTTTGAAGGACTCTGATATGAACCAGGAATTAGTTTTAATCTGTTTGGCCCCAGAGGGTAGAGTAAAGATCAACATGTCTAAGTTTGTTGTTGTTCATGCATTTTTCAGTCAAATCCAACTCTTTATGACCCCTTTTGGATTTTCTTGGCAAAGACACTGGAGTGTTTCCTTTTTCCTTCTTCAGCTCATTTTATAAATGAGGAAATTGAAGAAAACAGGTTTACATGACTTGCCCAGGGTCACATAGCTAGTAACTGTCTGAGACCAGATTTGAACTTAGGAAGATGAATCTTCTTCATTCTAGGTCCAGTGTTCTATAACCTCTAGGTGGAAAATGCCAAAAAGGCAAATATAAGCTTGATGTTGGGTAAAACTTCCTAGTAATTAGAATTGCCCCAAAGTGGAATGGTTACCTTAAGAAGGGGTGCATTCCTGCTCATTGAAGGACCCCAAGCAGAAATTGGATAACTATTTCTCTGGTATGTCCTCTGCCGGAAGTAAAAATTATTGTATGAGTTGTACTAAATAATTGCTGAGTTCCTTTCCAATACTAAAATCTTGTGATTCTGTTTTTATAATGTTTTGGACAGCCTTGTGGGTATTTTGCTTGCTTGCTTGCTTGATTTTGTTTTTTTATTCAAAGGAAGGGATCTATTGTATTATAGGGGGCAAGCTTCCCTATTGGTTTTTTGATGATGCAAAAATAACCCACCCTGATAAAAAGTTGTCTATGGCTTCTGTTCATTTTTCAAATGAAAACGATTCAAATTAATTTCATCATGAGAACACTACTTGAAATGATTTAGAGGTGCATTGTGAGTGGTAAAAACTATGACTGGTAATCACTGACATAAAAATGTCTTTATGAATCATATGTAATTCCAAGCTTTAATATTCATCTATGAAATCACTTGAATTTGTAATTATTATGCTTAGATATCAGAAGGTACTTCTTCAACAGTTCAGATGGCAACACTTCCATGCTTTCTAATCCACTTTAATTTTTCTCCACATCTTTTCATAACTACTACATATCAAATTTACCATATATATTGGCCACTTTCATCTTGTTTTTGCAATGTCTCAGGTACATAAATATAGCACCTCTCATTTTCCCTTCATGACAAAGCCATCTCCTCTTTTAGTCAAATATGTCCTCAAAGATTACTTTTATACTAATTTTTATTTATCTCATCATTGGTTTTAGGTTATGAACTTTTTGTATACAAATCTACCACCACCATCAGTATCCATCTATTCAAATAATTATAATAGTTCAAAGTAATCCATCAATAAAAATGTCTATTTGATGTCCATTATATGCCTAGCACTCCCCTAGAAATTGAAGTATTAGGTTCTATGACATTATAATCCTAGAAGACATGGCCCTACTTTCAAGAAATTTATGAAGTATGAAGTTTATGAAGTAAAATAATGAGGCTAATTTTTAATACATAAAAACATATGAATCAAAAAGAATATTATCCACCAAGAATTCCTTGGAGAGCTATATATTTCTATTGTACTAACATTGTTCAAACTATTTTGGGAACTTTTGCTTAGGAATAATTTTCAGAGCCTACAGCATGTTCTTTTGAAAGAAACATCAATCATTTGGACATTTAGGTATGAGAATATGTACATCCATCTTTCCTACTAGTTTGCTGGTGTCAGTAAAGAACTCTTCCCCTCTCTGAGCCTTGATTCTCTCCTGCTCAGTGAGTTGGATGAAACTATCTCTAAAGTCCCTTCCAACTCTAACATTCTATGATCTATACTTTAAAAGCAGCAATATAACATTTTTATAGTCATACCTCACATACTGTGAAGATGAGATTAAAACTCATAAAATTAATTAACATTACAGAACAATAATCAGCTACCATGGAAAATTCTTGAGCTTCTCATCACTTGAACCATTCAAGCAGAGATTTCTTTGGTGTTTGTCAGCTTTGTTACTGAGGAGATGCCTGCCTGGAAATGAGATTGTACTACAAGAATTTTAAAGTTAATTTTAAGATTCTAGGTGTCAAGTGATAGGGAATCAGGTGAGTGTAATAGCAGTTCAGAGAACAGAGAAATCAATAGGGATTAGAGTAATTAGGGAAAGCTTTGGGGAAAGGATAGTATTTGTCACTATTAAGTGAAAAAAAATTTTCCAAGAGAAACTCATTATGCTAGAGATTTTTCTGATATGTTCAATATACAATCAACATGCATATTTTTAAATACCAATTGAGTGCCAGAAACCAACAAATCAAAAGGAAAAGGTTAGTTCTTGCTCTCAGAGAATTTACAATTATTCTAGATGATACAACATGTACATAGAGAAAACAAAGAAATATTTACATGACTTCAAAAGGAAAGGCCTTCTAATAACCTGAGAGACGAAGAAAGGACTTATACAGGAGGTGATGCTTGAACTAAATCTTTAAAGGCAATTAGGAATTTTAAAAGACAAAGACATGGAAGCCTGAGACAATATGCAGATAGTATGGGTGCATAAAGATGTTAAAAAACTTATTTTTAATACAATTGAATATAATAAGAATTTACTCTCATCAAAACTACCTTCTGGACTGTTCCCTTCAGGAAAATGTATAAAAGGCCAAGAATAAAGATTAAGGTATTCAGAAGTGAATTTAAGGCAAAAAGCAAACTTTGAACCAAAGGTTTCTCTCATAACATTATCTTCCCCATCCCATGAAGTAATTGGTCTGTGTTTACTAAAAGAAGTAGTCTTCTTATTTAGAAAGGTTTAAGATTTTGATTGTTATGTTGGAGGGAATGTGGGAAAACTGGGACATTGATACATTGTTGGTGGAACTGTGAACAGATCTAACCATTCTGGAGAGCAGTTTGGAGCTATTCTCAAAAAGTTATCAAACTGTGCAGACCCTGTGATCCAGCAGTGTTTCTACTAGGATTACATCCCAAAGAGATCTTAAAGAAGGGAAAGGGATCCACATGTGCAAAAATGTTTGTGGCAGCCCTCTGTATAGTGGCAAGAAACTGGAAACTGGTTGGATGCCCATCAAGTGGAGAATGACTGAATATATTATGGTATATGAGTGCTATAGAATATTATTGTTCTGTAAGAAACAATCAGCAGGATGATTTCAGAGAGGCCTGGAGAGACTTACATGAACTGATTCTGAGTGAAATGAACAGAACCAGGAGATCATTATACAAGGCAACAGCAAGATTATATGATGATCAACTCTGATGATGTGGCTTTCTTTAACAATGAGAGGACTCAAACCAGTTATACTTGTTCAGTGAGGAAAAGAGCCATCTACACTCAGAGAGAGAACCTTGGGAACTCAGTGTGGACCACAACATAGCATTCTCACTCGCTCTGTTATTTGCTTGCATTTTGTTTTCTTTCCCAGTTTTTCTTTTCCTTCCTTCTTGATCTGATTTTTCTTGTGCAGCAAGATAATTGTATAAATATGTATACCTATATTGGATCCAACATGTATTTCAATGTATTTAACATGTATTGGACTACCTGCCAACTAGAGGAGGGGGTAGAGGAAAGAAGGGGAAAATTTGGAACAAAAAGTTTTTCAAGTGTTAATGTTAGAAAAACTGCCCATGCATATGCTTTGCAAATAAATAAATAAAATGAACATAAATAAATAAAAATAAAATAAACTTTCTAATGCAAAAAAAAAAGATTTTGATTGTTGAGAATTGATTAGAACTAGCTAAAGACTGAGTGATTATTAGTTAACTATTGCTCTGGGGTAGAAGCCAAAATTGCATTTTAACATTCCTTGTCCAAATTTTCCATTAATTTTATTTTGGATATTCTTAGAGAAGAAAGACTTCCAAAGTGTCATTTTGGACACTTCTCTTTCTGAATTAGAAATATACAGATCTAGACTAATTATAAGTTAAACAAAATTGTTTCTGGCAGAGGTACCTAAAACAGAATGTAGTATTAATTTTTTTTTCAACAATGAGAAAAGGTGAGCAAGGCCTATTTGCCTGGGGAGGATAGGAGGAAGAATGAAGGGGAGTGATTTAATTGGTCAATAAGAATCAGAGTTTAAATACTAAGCTGAAGATATTACATTTTATCCTAGAAGCAAAAGGGAGCCACTGACAGTTCTGAATAGGGAATAACATGGTGAGATTTGTATTTTAATAATATTATTTGGGAGATTGTATGGTGGAGATGACAGTGTTATCAAGGAGGAAACTATATTGCAATAGTCTAGGCAAGTAATCTTCAAAGCTCCTGTAATCAATTACTTTGTCCTCATCAATTTGTATTTTTCAATTGCTGTCATTAATTACTTTGTTTTTATCAATTATTTTGTATTATAATTAATCACAGTTATCTATTACTTGGTTCTGTTATTATTTTGTACTATTATATTACTGTTATCAATTACTTAGTATTTTATCAGTTACTGTTATCAACTACTTTGTTATCAATTATCTTGTGTTATTAATTATTGTTATTAATTACTTTGTTATCAATTATCTTGTGTTATTATTAGTTACTATTATCAATTACTTTGTTATTATCAATTATCTTGTGTTATTATTAGTTACTGTTATCAATTACTTTGTTCTGTTATGTTACTATTATCAGTTACTTTGATAAGATCTGTGATCAGCTACTTTCATCCAGGATCTGTGAACTTTCTTTTCTAGTTATTCTTACAAGTGTTTGGTATCTTTTACAATTCTTTCCCTCTAAGTTACGGTTTACAAGTTATTAGGCTAAGTGCTGTATCCTTTTCACTGCTCTCTGAGCCATCTTCTCCTGAGATATTGTCGATTTATAATTTGCAGCTATTATAGCCAGGTGAGGCAGTTAGGTGGCCCAGTAAATAGGCAGCCCACTTGCTTGTTTCTGTTGTAAAATGGGAATAATAATACCAACTCCTCAGGGTTGTTGTGTGGTTAGAATGAGATATTTATAAAGCACTCAGCACAATCAATAAGAAACTTCAACAGTCAATAAATATTTATTAAGCACCTACTTTGTGCCCAGATCTGTTCTAAGCAAAATAGTAAGTACTATATAAAGGCTACTATTATCATCATTAATATTATACACTCAAACTGGTGTATGGTGCTGATGGTAGTTTAGATCCAGTATGGAATGAAATAAGACACTTATGGAACAGAAAGCAGTTAAGAAAAGGAGATTTATTTAGCCAAAAGGAGGAAGACATTCAATGAGGATACCATATTGATTCAGTGGAGCTCAACTTTCCTACCTTCCTGCCTCTGTGTTGTCTGTCAAGGTGTGGGGACCAAGCATTAGACCAGCTGGAGCTTCTTATTATTTGTAATACTCAGGCTAGCAGGAAGCCATGGCAACAACCTGAGCCTTCATCCTTAGAGTCAACTGAATCTCAAGGATAGTTTAAAGAAAGCAGCATGAGGCAGAGTCATATAAGATTGTTCTCACCATATTATGGTACAGTACAATTCACAACTGCACCAAAGAAATAGCGTTGTTATGGAGGTGGGGGATTGCAATAGCAAACCACTTGGGATCATTGAAATCACTTAACAATTTTCCCATGAAAGAGATTTTGGTGGAAATCTTTCTACAGTGTTATTACATATTTCTCTACCTCAGTAAACATGGGTTTAAAAGGTTAACTTAACCTTTTCTTGGTTGATTGTAGGTTATTATTCCAAATATCAACTATTGCTAAGTAGAATATGGATATGCCTTCCAGGAGCTACTAAGGTGTAAAATGCTGAATGGCCTCTCAGACTAATTTGTATTTGGGTTTTTTTTTTCCTTCTCTTCCATCTTGTCGTATCTATACTTCTTAGTCAGACTCCCTGAAATAAGACAGCTTCTAGGTGCCCCAGTTACTGCTTCATGCTAAGAAAAAACTTGCTGTCTCTGGCATCTCTCTCCTTGGTCAGATTGGAGTTTTTCCCCACTATTTTTATTTACTTTTTGGTATCCTTCTTTCTGTCATTTTCCCCATATATCATCTCATTTGGGTTCCTCTGAGGCTTGACTTCATCAGCAAGAATATTCATTCTTTCTGGTTGGCACTGTCAAGTCACAAGTTTACTAATTTCTGCTACTTCTTCATTTTCCAGCTATTTCTACTTGGTGGATAAATGAGACTGCCAGGGAATCTGAAAAATATATTAGAGGCCTTACTAATATTGCTTACTCTAAAATTTAAATTTAGCTTTTTTCTTCCCACCTAACAGTGAGAATTGGCAGAATTCTAGTACCCAATAAAAGGTGTACTTAGGACACAATGTAAACTGACTTTATGTTTTACTTTCTAAATGACTTGCAAATAAAATACTTAATAATTTTGTTTTAAGATTGTAAAAAGCTAATACTTTTAAAGAACTATGCTCTTGGCAAACTCTGGGCACTTTAAATCCTTTTGAGGCTGACATAGAGCGACACTTTCTAATGCATCCATTCATTATCATATTTTGTAATGCTCTCTTAGTTCTCTGTGCTCCATGAGGGCAGGAACTGTGTTTTATTTAAACTTTGGATCTCTCAGGGGTCTAGTGCTCTTCATCGAATAATGGAGCTTTAATAAGCATTTACCAAATTGAACTGAAACATTCCTCAGCTTTAAATGCTCTCAAGAAGATTCATCATGTCCATGGTTATTCTAAATGTTTGTTCTTCAATGGTTGGGTGGTCATTGATAAAAGATACATGTTAGTCCATTTCTTTTTGCCTTTGAAGCAGCCAAAAACATAAGCCTCTTTGTTCTGCTATCATTTTAAGAGCTTTGTGAGTTCTATAAAAAGATGAGTCATTTGAGTTGAAGTGGGAAGAATAATGAAATCCTTTTTTTTTCACACTATTTACCTTCAGGTATTCCGGCTCAACATAACTCTTCCCCTTTCCTCAACATATTATTTTCACCTCAGAGCCTATATACCTGGAATGCCTTACCCCTTCTTACTTAACTCACCTCATTGGTTCTTACCCATCTTTCTAGATACCACTCAAATTTCACATATTTCATGAAGCTTTTCCTGATCCCTCCAGTTGGCAGCAATCACTCTTTCACTTGAACTCATAGCCTAAAAATTGGCAAAGTTGACAAAAAATTCAGTGTTGGAAGGGTCATGGGGCAATGGATAGAAACAGGGCTTAGGGTCAAGAATATGTTCAAATCTGGCTTTAGTCACTTATTAGCTGCATGACCCTGGGCAAGTCATTTAACCTTATTTGTTTCAGTTCTTCTTCTATAAAAATGAACTAGAAAAGGAAATGGCAAACCATTTTAGTATCTTTGCCAGGAAAATTCCAAATGGGATAATATAGAGTTGGACATGACTGAAAAATAGACTTAGCAATAACAAAAAAAAGTGTAAATGTATTAAACAGAAAGAGATTTTTATGTGTACTAAGTCTTGTGTCATTTTGACTTTTTAAAATTAAAAACTTAGAATCTGTCTTAACATGAGCAGAATGCAAATATGCTTCTATTTTTCCATTTTGGCTTCTCTTTTAAAAGCCATTCTGGAGACCTTATATTTCCTGCCTTAGACACTCATTAGAGTAAGATCTAAGAAGTTATATGATTTCCTCATGATTGAATATCATGAACTCTGTTCCATCTTTATAAAATAGAACTGATGCTCATGCTGCCACCTCACAGTGTTGTGAGGGAAGTACCTTGCATAGTTTTGTTAAATACAATTTGTTACATAAATGTGAGTTACAGGATTCTTGTATTTTACAAGTATATGTAAAAGTATTTTTAGCCAGAGATAGGATGGCCAAACCATCAGGGAGTTATTAGTTCTTCTTGGAAAAAGAGGAAACTAACTCACAATCGGCCCTCAAAGAGAAGGGTGGTGAAAGTTTTCACAAGTGGGAATGGTGAGAGTTTTGGGGAATACTCTTTAAAAAGAGGAGGGAAGATGGGAAAAGTAAGCATCATCCTTTGCAACAAGCAGCACAAGCTAGTACTGATCACATCTATATTTCTCCTCTATAAGACCATGAGACATGACCTTGGAAAAGCTGAGAAGGGGATGTGACTGTATATGTTTTATCAGGCAGATACTCACTCCAGTAGCCCAAGCACAGAAAGAAATAAATCATGCCAAAAGGACAATAATCAAGCCCTACCCTGCCTTAGTCTTTATTCTATTTTTCTTAAATCTAATTTGTTAAGGAATGCATTTAACAAATTTAATATTATTTCTCAGAAACATGGATAATCAACTCTGACCTAATGTCCCTTTATTTGCAGCATAAGGGTGCAAAGGGAGGATACAAAAGAGACAGAAATGTTTTTCTAGAGTAGAGATTGGAGTTTGACCCCCATAGTTAGAATGTTTTCCTCCCTAACTGGGATGTAAGTACAAATCATTTCATAACTACTTTTCAAAATGCAGAATCTCTTTGAATCAAGTCACTATTTATTGCATAGATCTACCTGTTAGAGGTAAGTCAAGTTACACCTGTAAAGCACAAATAAATGTGAGTCATGTTTTTTGGTAACTCCATCTGGCCCAGTTTTCCTTTCCGCCCCCTTTCATTTTCTGTTAACATTTTGTGTTATAGAAGAGCAGGGAAGGTGAATATTTTAAGGTAAGGCATTTGCCTAAAAATTTTATGTTTTATATCATAGGATCATAAAATCGGAACTGAAGGGGTTATTGAAGGTAATCTAGGCCAACATTCTCATTTTACTGATGAGAATATTGATGTAAACAATGGCTAAGGGACTTGGCCAAAGTTTCAGTTAGTAAGTGTCAAAGGTGGGATTTGAATCCATATCCTCTGATTCCTGAACTCTAATTTTTGCAAGAAGAGAATATTAGGGAACTCATAGGGAAACTTGAAAGAGATGCAGCACAGTGAGTCTTGCAGCAACCTCTGGGTATGGTTGCCTTGTTTAATCAAGAAATTCTCTAATGTGCTATAGCAATACAAAATTATGCAGAAAATCCCTGAGAGACCTGTTGGAGACCAAGAAGAAGAAGAAAGGAGATAGAATGGACATTAAAGTTGGCAATACGATTAGATTCTCAAATGGTATGTGACAAAGCCATTCTAAGAATCAGTGAGCTAAATTGGGGAAGCTTTTCACCCTTAGAAAACCCTAAACAGAAATCCAGACTAAGACATTGAATGCTAAGACCCCTGAACCTCATCAGAGAAAATAGAGAAAAACTGAAAGAGACTGGAGTCCCTTTCATCAATGGCTAAATTTCATTCAAAATACTTGCACAGAAGATGGAGCAACCTAAACTCAGAACGCCATCTGGTTGTTTGCACAAGGATTGTACCCTGAATAACTTCCAGCCTCACCTCCCTGGGTGTGTGGGCACAGTGCTTTCTGCCTGTTCATTATACAATTGCAATCAAGTCTAAACTTAGAGATATTTTCTCTCATACTTTTTTTTCATTTTTAAAAATTTTATTATTTAACATTTTTTCTTTTTAAATTTTGAGTTCTAAATTCTCTGCCTCCCTCCCACACTATTGCCGACCCAGTGAGAAGGCAAGCAGTATATCAATTATACATGTGAAATGATGTACAAAACACATTTCCATATTAGGTATATTGCAAAACAACAAAAGTGAAGAGAGTGAAAAATTATAGTTCAATTTGCACTTAGAATTCATTTCTGTCTCTGGAGATGGAGAGTAATTTTTCTTCAGGAGTCCTTTGGAATTGTCTTGGATCATTATATTGATCACTGTAGCCAAATCTCACAATTAGTTATCATTGCAACATTATTATTACTGTGCACAATGATTTCCAAGTTCTTCTTACTTCTCTTTGCATCAGTTCATATAGATAGTGCCATGTTTCTTTTCTCTAAAACCATCTCATTTCTTATAACACAATGACATTCCATCACAATTATATGCTACTACTTGTCCAGTAATTCCCCAATTGATGAACATCTTCTCAATTTCCAATTCTTTGTCACCACAAAAACATCTGATATATTGTTTGTACATATAGGTCCTTTTCCTTTTCTCTCTTTAAGATACAGATCTATTAGTGGTATTGCTGACTAAAAAGGTATTCATAGTTTTATAGTCCTTTGGGCATAGTTCCAAATTGTTCTCCAGAATGGTTGGATCAGTTTATTGCTCTACCAACAATTCATTAATGTACCTATTTTTCCTTATCCCTTCCATATTTGTCATTTCTGATGAGTTTAAGGTAGTACCTCAGAGTTAATTTGTTTTTTTTTTTCTAATCAATAGTGATTTAGAGCATTTTAAATATAACTGTAGGTAGCTTTGATTTCTTTTCAGAACTGCTCTTCCATATCCCTTGACCATTTATCACTTGGGGGATAGCTCTTATTTTTATAAATTTGATTCAATTCTCCATATATTTGGAAATAAGACCTTTATCAGAGAATTTCGCTGTAATTTTTTTTGATGTTGCTTCATTGTCTATGCTGCCTTTTAGCAAAATGTAGTTTACTTATCTCTTTTAATTAGACTTATTTATGCTTTTGTTTTGTCTGATCAAAACTGCTATCTCTGCTCTTTTTTTTACTTCAAAAGAAACATTATATTTTGCTCCAGCTCTTTATTTTAACTCTGTGTGTATCTTTCTAATTCAAGTATGTCTCTTGTAAACAACATATTATTGGATTGTGGTTTCTAATCTATTCTGCATCCACTTCTGTTTTATAGAAGAGCTCATTCAATTCACATTCACAGTTATAATTACTGTTTATTTTTTTCCACCAATTTTCTTCTGTTTCTTCTCTCTCTTTTTAACCTGTCACTCCTGAAAAGTCTACTTTGCTTCTAACCACTGCTTCCCTTAACCTTTCCTCCTTTTGGAAAGGGACCTGTATGTGCAAGAATGTTTGTGGCAGCCCTCTTTGTAGGGGCCAGAAACTGGAAACTGAATGGATGCCCACCAATTGGAGAATAAATTGTGGTATATGAATGTTATGGAATATTATTGTTCTGTAAAAAATGACCAACAGGATGATTTCAGAAAAGCCTGGAGAAACTTACATGAACTGATACTAAGTGAAATAAGCAGGACCAGGAGATCATTATATACTTCAAAAACAATACTATATGATGATCAATTCTGATGGCCATGGCCCTCTTCAACAATGAGATGAAACAAATCAGTTCCAACAGAACAGTAATGAATTGAACCAGCTACACCCAGCGAAAGAACTCTGGGAAATGAGTATGAACCACTACATAGAATTCCTGATCCCTCTATTTTTGTCCACTTGCATTTTTGATTTTCTTCAAAGGTTAATTGTACATTATGTCAAAGTCTGATTCTTTTTGTACAGCAAAATAACTGTATGGACATGTATACATATATTGTATTTAACATATAATTTAACATATATAACATGTATTGGTCAATCTGCCATCTGGGGGAGGGAGTAGGGAGAAGGAGGGGAAAATTGGAACAAAAGGTTTTGCAATTGTCAATGCTGAAAAATTACCTATGCATATATCTTGTAAATAAAAAGCTATAAAAAAATTTTTCCTCCTTTTTATCATTCCCCTTTCCCTTGCTATTTCTCTATTGCGTAGAATGGATTTCTATACCCTATTGTCCATCTGTCTGTCTCTCTGTGTGTGCATGTGTGCCTGTGTATTTTCTTCCTTTTTTGAACCAATTCCAATGAGGCTGAGGTTCAAGCATTGCCCACACATGTATATTTTTCTTCTGTTGTAAAATTAACACATTTTTAAGATGAGAAATTTTGTCCATTCTACCTCTCTCTTTTCCCTTCTCCCTGTGCAAACCTCTTTCTCACCCTTTCATTTTTTTTTTGGAGTGGGGGTGGGGTGGAGATCATTTCAACATAATCAACTTATACCTATGCCCATTATCTATGTAAATTCCTTTTTGCTGCCTTAATAATGATAAACCTCTTAGGACTTAGTTCAGTCATCTTCCCCTATAAGAATATGAGCAGCTTAATTTTTTTTAATTTTATTTTATTTAATAATAACTTTATATTGACAGAATCCATGCCAGGATAATATTTTACAACATTATCCCTTGCACTCGCTTAAGTTTCGATTTTTCCCCTCCCTCCCTCCACCCCCTCCCCAAGATGGCAAGCAGTCCTATATATGTTAGATATGTTGCAGTATATCCTAGATACAATACATATTTGCAGAACTGAACAGTTCTCCTGTTGCACAGAGAGAATTGGATTCAGAAGGCAAAAATAACTCGGGAAGAAAATCAAAAATGCAAATAGTTCACATTCGTTCCCAGTGTTCCTTCTTTGGGTGTAGCTGTTTCTGTCCATCATTTATCCATTGAAACTCAGTTAGGTCTTTTGTCAAAGAAATCCACTTCCATCAGAATATATACTCATACAATATCATTGTCGAAGTGTATAATGATCTCCTGGTTCTGCTCATTTCACTTAGCATCAGTTCATGTAAGTCTCTCCAAGCCTCTCTGTGTTCATCCTGCTGATCATTCCTTACAGAGCAATAATATTCCATAACATTCATATACCACAATTTACCCAGCCATTCTCCAATTGATGGGCATCCATTCATTTTCCAGTTTCTAGCCACTATAAACAGGGCTTGAGCAGCTTAATTTTATTGAGTCCCTTATTTCTCTTTCATGTTTATCATTTTATGCTTCTCTTGAGCCATATTTTAATGTCAAACTTTCTATTCAGCTCTGATCTTTTCATCAGGAATACTTGAAAGTACTCTTATTTCTTGAAGTATCCATTTCTCCTCTAAAAGACTATATTCAGTTCTTCTTGATTGTAATCTTACCTCCTTTGCCTTGCAGAATATCCAGAAGACTTCTGCTCTTTAAACATAGAAGCTGCAAAATCTTTTGTCTTACTATGGCTCAATGAATGGATTGCTTTCTGGATGCTTGGTCTATTTTCTCTATGGCCTGACAACTCTAGAATTTGGTATTTTTTTATCTCCATTTTCTATTTGACCTATTCTTCTTTTCTTTAGTGAATTTTTATCTCTTTTACCAAGCTATTAGTTTTCTTTTCATCATTTCTAGCATATATTCATTTCTTTTCCCATTTTTTCTTCTTCCAGGCTTTTCTCTTCCTTTAACTCTTCCAGGAATTCTTGTTGGGCTTCTGTCCAATTAACATTTTTCTTTGTGGCTTTGGATGTTGCATTTTTTAAAAATGTTTTTGTGTTCTGCATTTATATTTTGGTTTTCCCTGCCACCATGTAGTTTTATAGTTGAACTTTATTGTTGTTATTGTTGTTTGCTCATTTTGAACTTTATTTTAAAATTGGGTTGTACTCACCTGGGAATGTAGATGCATTTCCCCACAATTTTTTCATGCTATTATTTCAAAGTTAGTTCTGGGCATATGCATGTTTTTAATGTTTCCAAGATGGTGTGATCCAGGGAGAAGTAAGTTCAGTTGAGCTATTGTATCTAATCCTTCATCTTGTCTTCTTCCCCACTAGTGGTTTCTAAAATAGTTTTTTTGACTCTGAATTTCTCAGGGACAATTGATTCAAATCTAATGTTCTTGAGAGTTTTTGACTTTCTTTTCAGCCATAGTTTAATAAATATTTGTTTGTTTGCTTATTATTAACTGGTATTTATATTGAACTTTACAAATAATAAAATGCTTTACATATTTTGTTTCATTTGGTCCTTGCAATTTCTCTCTGATCTTATTATGCCTATTGGACACATGAGAAAACTGAGAGTGAGAGAGGATAGTAAAACATAAAGCAGGTCTTTCTGAAAATAAGAACTAACTATGCTTCCTTTAAATGATTACATACAAAACCTACAAATAATTCTAAAGTCCAAAGAAGCCAATTTTTCACACTTTTATTGTACTGTATTAGAACTATTGACACCAATAAAATTCTATTTCTTTTTACTTTCCCCAGTCTTATTAGTAGCAAATTGAAAAAGAGAAGAGACTAAGAGAATCCAGAAATTGGATTCAAATAAAACAAGTGATAGCTGTATTTCAACTAAGCTAAAACTAACCCTAAATTTTGTTTTGTTTTTATAAGTCACATCTAAAACTTCTTCATCACACTATCTTCAGTTATGCATTTAGTCAAAGCTGTTAAAAACTTATAAACTCACTAGCCTGAAACCTGCTGAGATATCAGAGTATTGCAGGAGATTGCTCAGGGAGGAGCTATTTCTATATCCTGAGTTTGAAATGTGAGAACACCCTCCATAAATCATGCTTGACACTGTGCTATCAACCAGCATGTCAGACTTAAACTGTCAAAGTTAAAGAAGCAAAGCATGAAAATCCATTAGAGAAGGGGGAGGAAAGAGAAAGGATGTCAGGGAACTATGACATAAGAGAGGAGAATTGGAATGGAAAGAAAAGGGAAATGGTCCTAAAGAAAAATGTTGCCTCCATCCTTAATTCTTCTCTACTCAGAGGCCAAATCCTGTTGTCATTTAATGTTTGTAAGATCCTTAACTGCCCCATCTCCCTGCTGTTTATACATAACAGGCAATAATTAGTAACTGTGTACTGAACAGTTTGGCTACAAAACTAATTTCATGCAAGATGTTCCAAATTGGGCACAAGTCAATGAGTAAGACCATTGTCGACTAACATCTATCCAGAGAAACTGCTCAACAACATCAGTTTGCCTAGAGGCTGGTAGGATGGCTGCAACTTTCCTTATTTGTCTTTACATACATGATTCAGTCCCCTCATAGAAAATTGCTGTCCCACAACTGAGAAACTATTCCTTTGTACACTAGGGTATTTAAATCCTATCTTGTTTCAAGACAGATGTTTAACATCCATTAGGATGGAGGAAAGGGCTAGGCATAAGAAATCAATATAGGGAAAGTCGAATAGAGATTTGAAGCAAATGTTCAAATTACTTCTAGCTGTAAAAAAAAAAATGCATTAACATTTAGAAAAGACTATTTGTTTCAGCCTCGATGATTTGTATTATTGGTTTATGATCCAAGAGTATGAGATATCAAAGTTGGAAGGCATCTTCCACATTCTCAAATGCCTTTTCAACTCAGTACATTACTGATAGATGCCTTGATTATGCAAAGAGTCTATCAAAAGAACAAATGTCTCCTACCTAAATCAGACAATAGAAATGATGTGAAAAAACAAGCTTGGCTTCAAAATGATATGTGAAAACATTTTCCCCTCCCATTCCTTTGCAGAGATGGGGATCCATATGTGTAAAACTTTGCATGTAATGTGTGGATTTTCTTTTTTTTTTTTCTATTTTCTGCACTTCTTTCTCTTTCCCTTTTTCTTCATTAAAAAAAATTCCTTGTTATAAAAGATGGGTCTCTGGTAGGGAGATGGGAAAAGAATAGAAGGGGAAATCCAAACAATGTGAAAAACAAAAAGATATAAACAAAAATTAAGTGTTCTGTTTAAAGTAATGTGAGTTTTTAAAAAACAATAAAACAACAACCAAAAAAACCTATTTATCTTCTCTGCTACACAGCTTCTCAAAGGTTCCAGACCTTGAACTGACATCACTATGAACATGTGAAATACAGGAGCCCAGAAGGACCCATGTGGCTCAATGATAGAGTCAGACTGGAGCAGCTGGCTGATGTGGGATGCCCAGAATAATCCCACAGTACAGAGGGTGACAAGGATGCAATATTAGTACTTCTTCCTGTTCTCTAATGATTATAGCTTGGTGGCCTCGAAATTTTGGGATATTTTCATTATACATAATTTGGAAGTAATTATTGCTATATAACTTGTTGTTATGGGAAAATTATTTTTCTCATCTTGTTTGATGGAATTCAGATAGAAATAGCCTTGCATGGTATAGTCATTCTGAAAAGCAATCTACAGCTATGCCCCCAAAGTCACTAAATTTTGCATGCCCTTTAACTAATCAATATCACCACTAAGTTTATACTCCCAATGAGACCAAAGAGAAATTGAGTCTTGAAAAGACTTTTATAAACTGATATGGAATGAATGAACAGAACTAGAAGAAAAATTTATACAATAACATCAATAATGTAGAAAAAAGAAAGAGAGAGTGAGGGAGGGGGTAAGGGAGAAAGAGAAGGAAGAAGGAAGATAGTCATTAATGGGGGGAGTTATTTGCTTTTTGTTTTGATTTGTTTTTTTTTCTTTTTTGCAAACTAACAGCAGAAAACAGAAGGAAGTCTTGAAAAAAATCACAGATAAGCAGGACAGTTTTGAAAATTACATGCTGAATTTATTATGTACTTTAAAAGAAAACCAACTGTACATAACAGAGCTTCTTAATGTTGTGTAAATCTTCTTTTTCTGTTCCATTCCATATATGTTACTGTCAATTTTATCTGGTGTTTTCTGGGCTCAGAACAAAAAATATGATTTTTAAATGTTCTAGAGAGAAATTATATATATGATATATATGCAGACTATTTCATAGGTGGATAAAATCACTGCTTTTTGTAGTTGCATAAAACTGTTAGGTTGTGTGCCCATTCTCTGTAAGCTCACTTATAGCATCCTCAATATAATGCAGTAACACAGAGGTTCATGATGATACTGACATTTGGTCATTGTCATGACCAGGAGAATCAGATACACCTAATAAAAAAGTAACTGAGTTGAGCTGCCTCTCAGAAATCTTACGCTACTATTCTGAATCCCATGTATAAAACTAAAACATCTTTTCTCATGTACTAAAAATTTTCCCTTATGCAACAACATACTAGACATGGCTGCCTCCTTAGCTCATCTTACAACCCTCAGAGGCACAGAAAAAAATCATTCTCTAATAAAGTAGTTGAGATAAGAAAATCTGGTTCCAAATCAGAGCAACAGAAAGTTTTGTTCACATGTAGCACTTAATTCAAGTGACTTGACTATTATTTTATCTCAGAATCTTCTTCCTTCTTACTGCTACATTGTGCTGTGGCTTATTTGTAGATTTTGGGATTTTGGTAATCTTAACCTCATGAACACCAGGATCTTACAAACCTGACTTAGTTTACCCTCCCAATAATCTGAGAAGATCTATATAATCCTTTTTAATGGTGAGGAATAGAAATCCTATAGGTTAATAAAGTAAGTTAGGTTTGACCTTGTATTGGCTATCAAAGTTTTCCATTTCCAGATGGAATAATTTCCCAGTTTTCATCTAACCTAAACTCTTACTCAGATTTCAAATTTCAAATAGAAATGGGACCACTAAACCTTATATAAGGATCTCTGCTGACTACACATGGACTTAGAAAACTACATATTAATATTATCTATGTATTGTTATATTTTTATTTTGTTAAATATTTCCTAAGTACAGTTTAATTCTGTTTAACCTTACTAGAGAATGGGAGACACGTTTGCTCTATTTTTATTTTGTTAAATATTTCCTAATTACAGTTTAATTCTGTTTAACTTACTAGAGAATGGGAGACACTTTTGCACCAGGAGCCCAGAACTACCTTATTGCAAGATTCCTGATATATTCAAGCCCATTTCCTTCATTCATCTCAAGATTACTTTTCAAAACCCCATCAATTATGCATTCTACTCATACTTTTCAAATTTCTCCAAAGAAGCATCATGTGCCTGGCATTCCCTTCTCTCAATCTGGCCAAAACATTTAAACAATTCCCTCAGTTTATCTGTGAAAAGGGACTTCATCTTGTCCCCCTATAAATCAGACTATGGACCTTCTATGGCTATCCTCCCCAGTTTCTTACGTTGTCAAAAAAGAATTAGGAATTATTGAACTGATGATTCAGAAGGGAAATCATCTTATATAAACTGCTCAGTACATGGATCCCTTCTATTAGGATTGAGCAGTTATGAATCCTTGTGTGTTTCACTGAATAAAAGTAGAACAAAAAACAAATAATTGTGTGCCTGATGTTATTTTTATACTGAGAGAACAGGGTTTCAAATGTGACCTGAGACCTCAAAAATAAACAGAAATAATTATTGCATACATGTTGATGAAACTGTGCATATGTTTGCTCATAATCTAAGTGCTGTAAATTAATTTCTTGCCATTCTAAAATAATTGGTCATCAGAGAGGTTAAAAAAAGTTAAGGGCTTTTTGTAGTGGCAAGGAAGTAGATGCCCTTCAGTTGGAGAATGGCTTAATACATTGTGGATATGAATGTTATAGAATATTATTATTCTGTAAGAAATGATCAGCAGGATTATTTCAGAAAGGCCTGGTGAGACTTACATGAACTGATGCTAAGTGAAATGAGCAGACTCAGGAGATCATTGTACACAGCAACAAAACTGTTATGATGAACCATGATAGACGTGGCTCTCTTCAACAATGAGGTGATTCAGGTTGATTCCAATGGGTTTGTAATGGAAAAAGCCATCTGCATCCAGAAAGAGGACTATAGGGACTGAATGTGGATCACAATATGCCCCTTTTTGTTGTTGTTTGCTTGTTTTTTTCTTTCTCATTTTTTTCCTTTTTGATTTGATTTTTCTTGTGCAGCATGATAATTGTGGAAATATGTATGAAAGAATTGCACATGTTTCACATGTTTGATTGCTTGCTGTTTAGAAGAGAAAGTGGGGGGGACAGAGGGAGAAAAACTTGGAACACAGGGTTTTACAAGGGTGAATGTTGAAAACCATCTTTGCATGTATTTTGAAAATTAAAAGCTATTATTAACTATTTTTAAAATTAAAAAAAAAACAGGCTTGAAAATTTTTTTTAAAAATCACCTTGTTAAAAAAAAAAGTTAAGGACTGAGAAAAGACCTTTGCATTTAGTAATAAGAGATCCTTGGTGAGTTTGGATAAATGGGTTTCAGTAAAGACATATTTCAAGGGACTGAGAGAAATGAGGGATGAGAAAGTAGAGATAGTGAGCATAATGTCTATCATGTCTAGATAGATGTCTGTTAGTAAAGGGGAAGAAAGATAGAATGTTAGCTTTTAAGTATGGTAGGATCTAATGAAGGTTTTTAAAGAGTGAGGTAGACCTGAATATATTTATAGAAAGCAGGGAAAGAGAGCCTATGGATAGAGAGAATATGATATTTATCATATTCTCTCTCTGATAGTGAAAGAAAGAAGAAATGACCAATTGGTCAAATTTCTAGAGGATAAAGGAGGGGATAGGTTGGAGGATATAACGACAAAAAAGGTTGGATTTGGCAAAAATAAAGTCCACCACTTTCTCAGAAGAAAAAAGTAAAGGAAGAAAGGATAAATAAATAAATTTAGAGGGCATGAGGGAGCATGAAGGTATGGAGCAGGTGAGAAGGGGTAGTTCCTGTAGATAATCTCTGCTCAGTAAAATAGAAGATGAGTGCATCTTTTGAGAAAGAAAAAGCCATCAAGGGTTGAAAGAGAGAAGAAACAGTTTGGTATAGCTACTGAAGAGAGCAAAAAGAAAATCAAACAAGGAGAAATAAAAGTTTTGCAGTGAAGTCCCAGATGAGAGAATATGAATTGAGGGAGAGAAGGAGGGAAAGGCATTGTTCACTATCTCCAGAATAACCAGAAAGATAGGTAAAATGATGGGGCTAGTCTGAAGACTCATAGAACTAAGGAATCTGATATAGTCAACAGTGTACTGGTCACCTATCTGATCAAGACTCTTTAGAAAAATATGTGAAGCCAAAGTGATGGAGTGGGAAAATAAAGTTATAAAATTGGAGTTTGTGGTGAAGATGACAAATAGGTTTACTAGTGGGCCAGAAGAGGGAGAAAGATGGTTAATTGTGGTTATTTGACCCATCTTCCTCATTTTTCTATGACTATCTGGCAGGCAAAAAAAAAAAATCTGATGATTGTTTGGCTGGAAATCAGTTTTGCTTTTTAATTCTTCTCTGCCACCCCTCACCCCCCCCCCAAAAAAAAAAAAGAAGTGTTCTAGCCCCATCTAGTGGACATTTTCTTATTTTATCAACTTTTGAAGAATCTAAATCCTTGGTACCAAAAGTATTTTCAACTCAATCAGAAAAGCTAAGCAGTGTTCTCAGCATTACAATGATCCAAAACAAGTGTAAAGGAATTATGATGAAAAATGCTATCCATTTCCACAGAAAAAAACTGATAGTCTGAATACAGGATGAAGCATACTTTTTTTAACTTTATTTTTCTTGGATCAGTTCTTGTTTGTTTTCTTTTACATGAATAACATGGAAATACGTTTTGTAGAACCACACATATATAACCTATATCAAATTGTTTGCCTTCTCAATGAAGGGTTATAGGAGGGAGGGAGAGAATTTGGAACTCAAAATTTAAAAAACAAATGTTAAAGATTGTTTTTACGTACTTTTGGGGAAAAAAATACTAAATATTAAAAAAGAACACCTAAGAGGTAATTCATTACTACAAAGGAGAAAGTCCAGTACGGGTGTATGTTACCACAATTTTTAGTTAGAATCTAAAAGTAGGTTCTCTCCTAAAAGAAGAAACGTCTAAAGGTAAGCCTTCCCATTGTCTCATCCACAAATTGAGAAACCCTCTAATTTTCTGATTTATTCATTCTGCACATCCGTTCCCTGTTGCGTGCAGAATGCTATCCTAATTAATGAGGAGATGCAACGTTTCTATCAGAGACAGCTTCATCCACCAACTCACAGTTAATAGAAAGGAAAAGGTCACAAGGCAAAAATAACTACAATAGACAATGTTATATGATAAGCATCATAAACCTGCTGTGCTTGTCCAATATCACTTTATTATCTTCTAAAAAAAAAAAAAAAAACTTTTGCCATATGGAAAAAAACTAGAGGATTTATTTCTTTGTTCAGCTATCCAACCAAGTGGTAAAGACTTTCAAGTCACTTATCTTCCTTGGCATTCAATTTTTTTCCTAAAAGGAAGAGGCTGGATTCAGTAATCTCTAAGGTCTAAATTTTATTTTAAGAGTATTAAAAATAATGGACTAAATAAGGGCCATGCGAGAATATCATTTAATGGCTGGAGACAATCAAGAAAGGATTCATGAAAGAAGTGACATTTAAGATGGCCTTTAAAGGATAGCTGGGGTTTCAGTAAAGGAGGGAATAGTATTCCAGTCTTAGGAAATAGAAAACAAAGATTTTATCTCTTGGGTTTGTAGCAATGACTACAAATAGCTCTTTCCCAGAAGTCTTTTTTAAATATTTATTTAATTTAGTATTTCATTGCTTCCTCAATTATATGTAAAAACAATTTAACATTTTTTATTTTTGTGTTTTCAATTGTTTTTTTTATGTTTCTGATTATACATGTACATTAATTTTTTAAATACATGTTTCTTTATGAGTCATGTTGAAAGAGAAAAATCAGAACAAAAGGGAAAAATCACAAGAGAAAAAAAAAAACAGAAGACAAAGAGGAAAAAGGGAACTATTTTTTCATTTTTCTGAGTTTCAAATTTTCTTCCTCCCTCTCCTTCTTCCCCCCTCTATTGAGAAGGCAAACAATTTTACAAAGATTATACATATTTAGTCATGCAAAATAAATTTCCATGTAAATCAAGCTTTCCCTCTCTATTGAGAAGGCAAACAATTTTACATAGGTTATACATATTTAGTCATGCAAAATACATTTCCATGTAAATCAAGCTTTGAAAGGAAACAGAAAAAAAATGAATGAATAAATAAAATGAAAGTTTCTTTGTTCCATATCAGGTTCCACCAGTTCTTTTTCTGTAGGTGAATAGCATTTTTCACCATAAGTTCCTCAGAATTATTTTGAATCATTGCATTGTTGAGGATAGTCACGCCATTGTCATAACAATTACACAATATTGCTGCTACTATGTGCAGCGTTCTCCTGGTTTTGTTTATTCCATTATCAGTTCATGTAAGCCTAGGTTTTTCTGACATAATCTTACTTCTCATTTCTTATAGCACAATGGTATTCTATCACAATCATCCTCAACAACTTCCTTTTTCATGAATCTGTGTTGCTGGTCCTGTAGTTCATATGTTCAGCAGCAATCAGTATGACCTGTCCCTAATCCCTGGTATGATCCATTTGTGCTATCCTGCTTTGCTTTGCCAGAAACCACAGCCTCCAGTTATACTACATGCAAGGTGAATGAAATGCCTAAAGGATAGAGAGTGGATCTTTGAACTGTGTTTGACACACACTATCTGTGTGATTCTGGATAAATTACTCATTTTCTCAAAGCCCCAGGCAGCTATCCCAAAGCCTAAATTACAGAAGTTTATGATTTTTGATACAAGGCACTTTCTCACTGAAAGTTCTCTACTACACTAGATTAAAATATAACTGAGAAATATTTAGCAAAATAATTAAAAATATAAAAATGCATAGATAATATTATATTTTAAAATCAAGTCAATATGCACCAACAAGGATACTTATGGGGTCACTTTTTTTATTTGAGTTTGACATCACTGCTCCACAAAGATTAAAAAATATATATTAGCTGTCCTCAAGAAACATATCTGGGAGAGGCTATACTTGGATACAAATGATTACAGTATAAGGACAAGGAACTAACACCTGAAGGGATGGGGAAAGATTTCTCACAAGAGTTGGCAATTTATACTCATATAAAAAATGCCCTAAAACATTATTGATTAGAGAAATGCAAATTTAAATAATCTTGAAATATCATTTTATATATCTGAACTATGTCATAAAGGAAGATGGAGATCCTAAGAGAGGGAGGACATGTATTCCAAGCAGAAGAAGATGACTTGTACAAGGAATGGAAAAATAGAATTTTTAGATCAGAAAAAAAGTTTTGCTATTCCAATTTAATGAATTCATACTCTCTGAGCTTCCTTTCTCAAATTGCCCTGGCATCGAAAGTTTGAGTCTTCAGAGGGTGTAGCATTCTAGAGATCATCCCATAAAGAGGACTATTCTCATAGCTCATGAACCCCCAATGGTGTGCTTTTTTTTTTTTTTTTTTTTTAGCAATCAGGCAGCAGGTATTTTGGGTCCTTAGCAAAGGCATTTATTTAAATAGCATAACAAGAAGAGTAAGTTACAAAGCATTTTTCACTCTCCCATAAGTATACCTAAGATTATGTGGAGGTAAGAGTAGGTCTACAAATCTAAAATTCAATGGTCATAAGACAATTATAGGAAACATACCTGGCATAGCTAAGGGCAATTCATGACTCTAGAACTATAGTCTTGGTGGTTTTTCTTTCCCCAGGTAATACTCATGAAGTTTGAGGCAGCTAGGCTCACTCTTCCCAAAGCATAGCATAAACTCCATAATGAATGGATGCTCTGCTGGTCTTGTTCATTGTATATTCACATCTGGGATAGACCAAACAAGTTATAGGATGGACATGTCACTTGGCCACTGGGAAGCTGCTGTCATGCAAGACAAGGCTAATCTCTTTGCCTCTGGACAGCTGCTGGGGCGTTGGGCAGACTACCTGACTACTTCCATGAGCCAAAGACTTCTTCACAGGGCTCAGCCTCTGACCTTCACCTCTGATGGGCAGCTGCAGTGACTTTCCCTACTGGCTCAGGTGGATGACATGTGCTCTCTTTAGCTGAAGTACAAAAATGCTTTTTAGCTGGAGTGCTAGGATAACAACTCTTAGCTCAAGAGTAGAGGAAGCCTCTTCTCCTCCACTCCCTTTCAGCCTCAGCTCTGAAAATTGTTGTCTTTAAGTGGGAGGTGGGAAGACATGCCTTTTTTGTTTAACATTCCTTCCAGAATCAAAATTAATTCTTTAAGAGATATAGCTTAGGGTGATCACTTGCTTATGAAAATGAGTAGCTAAGAACAAAAGTACAAATGTAAGTTCATTTTATCCTTGGATTCTTCATATTCAGTTAATCTATTAAAGCCTCAAACCAAACCAAATCCATATCCATTATATTTCACATTCTCTGTTTTTTAGCTCCTCGAGTCCTCCAACATTTATTGAAACCTCACTGGGGTACCTTATTTCAATTGAGCTTGGGAGATACATGCAGAGTAAAGGTAAAAGGTTGGAGCAGAATCTACTATGCTTCAGGTGAAGTCAAAAAAGCAGGGGTAGCCATTCTCATCTCAGATCAAGCAAAAGCATAAATTGATCTAATTAAAAGAAATAAGGAAGGGCACTATATCTTGCTAAAAGGTAGCATCGATAATAAAGCAATATCAATATTAAATAGATATGCACCAAGTGGTGCAGCATCTAAATTCTTAAAAGAGAAATTAAGAGAGCTGCAAGAAGAAATAGACAGCAAAACTATAATAGTGGGAGATCTCAACCTTGCACTCTCAGAATTAGATAAATCAAATCACAAAATAAATAAGAAAGAAGTCAAAGAGGTAAATAGAATACTAGAAAAGATAGATATGATAGATTTCTGGAGAAAATGAAATGGAGACAGAAAGGAGTACACTTTCTTTTCAGCAGTTCATGGAACCTATACAAAAATTGACCATATATTAGGACATAAAAACCTCAAATTCAAATGCAGTAAGGCAGAAATAGTAAATGCATCCTTTTCAGACCACGATGCAATGAAAATTACATTCAACAAAAAGCCAGGGGAAAGTAGACCAAAAAATAATTGAAAACTAAATAATATCATACTGGAGAATGATTGGGTGAAACAGCAAATCATAGACATAATTAATAACTTCACCCAAGAAAATGACAATAATGAGACATCATACCAAAATGTGTGGGATGCAGCCAAAGCGGTAATAAGGGGAAATTTCATTATCTCTAGAGGCCTATCTACATAAAATAGAGAAAGAGAAGGTCAATGAATTGGGCTTGCAACTAAAATTACTAGAAAAGAAACAAATTAAAAAACCCCAGTCAAACACTAACCTTGAAATTCTAAAAATAAAAGGAGATCAATAAAATTGAAAGTAAAAAACTATTGAATTAATTAGTAAAACTAAGAGTTGGTTCTATGAAAAAACCAATAGACAAACCCTTAGTAAATCTGATTAAAAAAAGGAAAGAGGAAAATCAAATCGTTAAGTCTTAAAAATGAAAAGGGAGAACTCACCACTAATGAAGAGGAAATTAGAGCTTGTAAAGGAAAGGAAATAATACCTAGCATTTATCTAGATCTAGACATATTAATTTATCTGAATCCTCATAAGTCTATGAAGTAGGTGCTATCATGATCTCCATTTTATAGATGAGGAAATTGAGGCACAGGAGGATGAAGAAATTTGCCCAGAACCATACAGTGGGAGTCAGGCTAGCTGGTGGGGATGGAAGACAGGTTTCAAACTCAGCTCTTCCTGACTCCAAGTCTTGTGCTCTCTCCACTGTCCCATTTAAAAAAGATGTGGGAGTCAGTTGGTAGAGGGGCTTATATGGAAAGATAAGGAATTTGTATTTTATCCTATAAGCAAAGGTTTTTGAATAAATAAGTCACATGGACATGGACAGTGACTTCCCCAGCATCAATTTTTTTCTTTCCCCTAGATATTTGACTAAATGTATATTGGATTCCATTGTATATGTGTGTGTATATATGTGTGTCTAGAGAGATGAAGTGAGTTGTCCAAAGTCACAAAAATTAGTGGCAGAAAAAAGGATTTGAAATAGGAATCTTTATGACTCCCCGTCTACTATAATTCCCCTTAAGGCTATTATGCAGGTTCTTCCCTCAATCCCTCCACTTAACAAAAGGTTCCTGAATTAGTATTCAATTCCTTCTTACCTAGGTGACCCTATAAAATAACCTCATAAAGTCATCCTCCTTGAAGTACAAATGACCAAAAATAACAATGTATAATCTCTTAGGGAATTGGGGCAAGGCAAATCAAGGCCTTTCTCCATAGGAATAACTCTTAAGCATTGGAGAAAGACAGTTGAGGTGTTGAAGGACACTGGGTCTTTCAGAGACCCCTCAGAACATATATCACATAAGCAGTGACATACTATCCCTACAGCAAATGTCAAGAAAGCTTCAAGTCATTAATTATAAAAGAAATGGATGTGAACAATATATCTAAGGTTTCCCTCAAAGCCACCAAAGTGTGAAAGTGTTAGGGGCATAGGGGAATTCCTCTCTCCGAGATATGCCTCGTAGCCTATATGACAAGTCAGCTTGGGCAGGGTGGGGCCCAGGGAAGTAAAAAGGAACATGGTCTCTGAGATGGGCTTTGAAGGAGTTATAGGAACTTTATAGGTTCCTTGAGATGGCGGGGGTATGTCCTCTTGCTAGATCTCCTCCTTGGGTACAATGTCAACTCCACACGCCTCCTTCCTCTGGCAGTGCTGAGTGGGTGGGCACAGGTAATCTGGGACGGGAGGAAGCATAAAGACAGCTCTGAGCAGAACTCACTCTCTTGCTTCATGCTACCCCCACTGAGAAGATTACTGAACAAAAACAGACTGCTTGCACCTCCTGATTGGTTCATCTCAATGTATACCCGGTGGGGCACTGAAGACTGGTAGGTATGGCTCTGGTGGCCCACTCCATTTAGGGAGAAGTATGCTTGGACAAGCACATGAAAGACCATCAAAGACTTAAATAACCAATATCAAACTTGGAGATAGGTATTAAGATAGGGAACACCTTTTCTTTGATGGTAAAATTGTGAATTTGTCCACTTGATTCAAGTTCCAATTCTGCCATTAATTAAACATGGATCTAAGGCAAGTTACTTAATTTTTTTTCAGGGTATCTTTTCCTTGTCTGTAAAATGAGGGGACTAAAATAATATCAAAGATTTATTCTAGTTCTGACATTGTGATTTTATAATTTCTTGAAAAAATATGTATTGTGATAATAAATTTTCATCTTTGATTTACTTTTGTTAATTTTTTTGAAGGGGTGGGTGGGAGAAAGATTATGATTGTTTTTCCTAGTAAGGTTTTAGAGTTAGCTTAAATCTGTCCTATAGGATATGAACATTAAGAACTGAAACATTCCTTAGATATGAAGCAAAAAAGGAAGTATAGATTTCCCAAGTATTTTGATTTGATTTCTTTGAGAAAAGGATTCATCCTGATTCTGTGAGCATATACATCTCCCTTTTCAATTAACCCACTGTGAACTCTAACGGTAATTTAATCTATAACCTGACTTAGTTTACAGACTTAGAGTCTGTTTAACTAGATTTGTTTTCATAGAGGTATATATTGATTCAGCTTAACTGTTCAACTGAAGGTATGAAGGAAGCATAAGATGATGAATGTGTCCTCTTTTAATTTTAATGGTCTAAGAGGATTATGAGATTGCAACATGTAAAAGAATTAGTTCTCTGATGTAATTTTGTCTATAAGAAGGCTTGTTAGAATCCTAATCTTGGTTCAAGGTTATTTTTCTAACCCCTAGCATAAAAACCCAGATATTTTTATCTCTACAATTTCTGCATTGTGGTAAATTTATTTTGGCAGCACTTATCTACCACATGAACTCAAAGAGGAGATATTCTACAGCAGAACGTGTGTGTATATGTATATGTGTGTATGTATATGTGTATGTATATGTGTGTGTATATGTTTGTTTTTATATATATACATATATATAGAAGAAAAGATTTATAACTCATATATGTATGTTTAACCTTTATATATAACACCAATTATCATACCACACAGATCTGGGCAGTGGGGAATGGGATTTGTGGCCCATATATGAGCAAATATCATGTTAAGAAATATGTAATATGTACAAGCACTGTTACTAGATGCTAGGGATACAAAGATAAAATGGAGGAGAATTTGTCTTCAAAGTAAGGTGAGTAATATCATTAAATAGAAAGAACACTGACTTTGGAACCATGAATTAAGGTACTAATATTATATATCTGCATAATCTTGGACAGATGCTTTCCCCCTGTGGGCTTCTGTTCCCTCACATGTAAGATGAGAAACTTAGACTGGATGAGCTCTATGTTTCCTAACAATGCTTTCTTTGTGTGATTCTATGGTAATAGAGAAGAAATTACATAATTAATTCTAACAATTAGATCTTGCCAAATGCAATTATGAGGTGAAAAGCCACATAAAATTTAGAGATGGAGGACACCTTAAGAATCACATAGTTCACCTCCCCACAACAATCCCATACACACACATCCATTTTATAGATGAGAAAAATAAAGAGTTCATAATAGGATGGTAAATCTCTTTTTTTAATTATAGCTTTTTATATACAAAGCATATAAATGGGTAATTTTTCAACACTGAGCCTTCCAAAAACTGTTTCAACTTTTCCCCTCCTTCCTTTCACATCCTCCCCTAGGTGGCAGGTAGACCCATTCATGTTAAATATACTAAAGTATATGTTAAATACAATATATGTATACATATTTATACACTTATCTTGTTGCACAAGAAAGATTGGATTTAGAAAGAGTAAAAATAACCTGAGAAGAAAAAAGAAAAAATTCAAGCAAACAATAACAAAGAGTGGAAACGTTATATTGTGGTCCATACTCATTTCCCAGTGTTCTTTCTCTGCGTGTAGCTGGTTCTGTTCATTACACATCAACTGGAACTGATTTGGAACTTCTCATTGTTGAAGAGAACCATGTCTATCAGAATTGATCATCAATATAGTATTGTTGTTGAAGTGTATAATGATCTCCTGGTCCTGCTCATTTCATTTCACTCAGCATCAGTTCATGGAAGTCTCTCCAAGCCTTTCTGTATTCATCCTGCTGGTCATTTCTTATAGAACAATAATATCCCATAACATTCATATACCACAATTTATTCAGCCATTCTCCAATTGATGGGCATCCGTTCAATTTCTAGTTTTTAGCCACTATGAAAATGGCTGCCACAAACATTTTTGCACATATGGGTCCCTTTCCCTTCTTTAAAATCTCTTTGGGATATAATCCCAGTAGTAACACTGCTGGATCAAAGGGTATCACAGTTAGATAACTTTTTGAGTATAGTTCCAAATTGCTCTCTAGAATGGTAGGATCCATTCACAACTCCACTAACAATGCATCACTGTCCCAGTTTTCCCACATCCCTCCAACATTCATCATTATCTTTTCCTGTCATCTTAGCCAATCTAAGAGGTGTGTAGTGGTATCTCAGAGTTGTCTTAATTTGCATTTCTCTGAACAGTAATGATTTGGAATACCTTATCATATGACTAGAAATAGTTTCAATTTCTTCATCTAAAAATTATCTGTTCATATCTTTTGACCATTTATCAAATGGAGAATGGCTTGCTTTCTTATAAATTAAGAGTCAATTCTTTATGTATTTTGGAGGTGAGGCCTTTATCAGAACCTTTAGCTCTAAAAATGTTTTCCCAGTTTATTGCTTCTCTTCTAATCCTGTCTGCATTAGTTTTATTTGTACTTAATATAATTGAAATTTTCTATTTTGTGATCAATGATGATCTCTAGTTCTTCTTTGGTCACAAATTCCTTCCTCCTCCACAAATCTGAGAGGTAAACTATCCTATATTTTTCTAATTTATTTATAATCTCATTCTTTATGCCTAGATCATGAACCCATTTTGATCTTACCTTGGTGTACAGTTTTAAGTATGGGTCAATGCCTAGTTTTTGCCATACTAATTTCCAATTTTCCCAGCAATTTTTGCCAAATAATAAATTCTTATTCCAAGAGCTGGGGTCTTTGGGTTTGTCAAACACTAGATTGCTATAGTTATTGACTATTTTGTCCTGTGAACCTAATCTATTCCACTGATCAACTAGTCTATTTCTTAGCCAATAGCAAATGATTTTGGTGACCACTGCTTTATAACAGTTTTAGATCAAGTACAGCTAGGCCACCTTCATTTGATTTTTTTTCCTTTAGTTCTCTTGAAATTCTTGACCTTTTGTTCTTCCAGATGAATTTTGTTATTTTTTAAAGGTCATTAAAATAGTTTCTTGGGAGTCTGGTTGGTATAGCACTAAATAAATAGATTAGTTTAGGTAGTATTGTCATCTTCATTTTATTTGTTCAACCTACCCAGGAGCACTTAATATTTTTCCAGTTGTTTAGATCTGACTGTATTTGTGTGGAAAGTGTTTTGTAGTTCCTGACTTTCCTTTAGCAGATAGATTCCCAAATATTTTATACTATCAACAATTATTCTAAATGAAATTTCTCTTTGTATCACTTGCTGTTGAATTTTGTTAGTGATGTATAAGAATGCTGATGATTTATGTGGAGTTATTTTGTATTCTGCAATTTTGCTAAAGTTGTGAATTATTTCTAATAGCTTTTTAGTAGAATCTCTGGGGTTCTCTAAGTATGCCATCATATTATCTGCAAAGAGTGATAATTTGGTTTCATTACCTACTCTAATTTCTTTAATTTCTTTTTCATCTCATTGCTGAAGCTAGCATTTCTATACAATATTGAATAGTAATGGTAATAGTGGGCAATCTTCTTTCACTCCTGATTTTATTGGGAATGGTTCATTTATCACCATTACATATGATGCTTACTGACAGTTTTAAATATATGCTACTGACTATTTTAAGGAAAAGTCTATTTATTCCTATACTCTGAAGTGTTTTTAATAGGAATGGATGTTGGAATTTATCAAATGCTTTTTCTGCATCTATTGAGATAATCATATGATTTTGTAAATTTGGTTATTGATATAGTCAATTATTCTAATACTTTTCCTAATATTGAACCAGCCCTGCATTCCTGGTATAAACTTGCTCATGGTGTATTTTCCTGGAGATGATTTTCTGTAATCTTTTTGCTGATGTTTTATTTAAGATTTTTGCATTGATGTTCATTAGAGAGATTGGTCTATAATTTTCTTTCATTGTTATCATCCTACCTGATTAAGGTATCAGTACCATGTCTGTATCATAAAAGGAATTTGATAGGACTCCTTCATTCCCTATGTTGTCAAATAGTTTATGTTGCATTGGAGTTAATTGTTCTTTAAATGTTTGGTAGAATTCACATGTAAATCCATCTGGTCCTGGGGATTTTTTTTTTTTAGGACGATGATTAATAGTTTGTTCTATTTCTAAAATAGAACTATTTAACCAATTTACTTCTTCCTCTGTTAATCTGGGCAAGGTATATTTTTGAAGGTATTCACCCATTTCATTTAAGTTATCAAATTTATTGGCAGAAAGTTGGGCAAAGTAACTCCTAATTATTTCTCTAATTTCCTCCTGATTAGTGGAAATTTCTCCCTTTTCATTTTTAAGATTAACAATTTGATTTTCCTCTTTCCTTTTTCTAATCAAATTTACCAAGGATTTATCTGTTTTGTTGTTTTTTTCATAAAACCAACTCTTAGTTTTATTTATTAATTCAATAGTTTTTTTTTTTAACTTTCAATTTTATTGATCTCTCCTTTTATTTTTAGAATTTTAAGTTTAGTGTTTGATTGGGGGGGGGGTTAATTTGCTCTTTTTCTAGCTTTTTTAGTTGCAAGCCTAATTCATTGATTTTCTGTTTATTTTATGCAAGTAAGTCTCTAAAGATATAAAATTCCCCTTTATTACTGCCTTGGATGCATCCCACACATTTTGGCGTGACATCTCATTATTGTCATTCTCTTGTGTGAAATTATTGTGTCTATGATTTGCTGTTTCATCCAATCATTCTTTAGTATGAAATTATTTAGTTTCCAATTATTTTTCAGTCTATTTTCCCCTGGCTTTTTATTGAATGTAATTTTTATCACATCGTGATCTGAAAAGGAGGCATTTACTATTTCTGCCTTTCTGCATTTGAATTTGAGGTTTTTATGTCCTAATATATGGTATTTTTGTATAGGTCCCATAGACTGCCAAGAAGAAATTGTTCTCCTTCCTGTCTCTATTCAGTTTTCCCCCAAAATCAATCGTACCTAATTTTTCTAGTGTTCTATTTACCTCTTTAACTTATTTATTTTGTGGTTTGATTTATCTAGTTCTGAGGGTACAAGGCTTTGATCTCCCACTATTATAGTTTGCTGTCTATTTTTTCTTGAAACTCTCTTAACTTCTCCTTTAAGAATATAGATGCTATACCACTTGGTACATATGTGTTTAGTATTGATATTGCTTCATTATCTATGTTACCCTTTAGCAAGATATAGTGCCCTTTCTTATTTCTTTTAATTAGATCAATTTTTGCTTTAGCTTGATCTGAGATCAGGATGGCTATGCCTGCTTTTTTAACTTCACCTGAAGCATAGTAGATTCTGCTCCAGCTCTTACCTTTATTCTGTATGTATCATCCTGTAAACAACATATTGTAGGGTTCTGGATTTTAATCCAATCAGCTATCTGCCTCTGCTTTATGGGGGGTTTTTCCCCATTCACATTTATGGTTAAAACTACTAATTCTGTATTTCCTGCCATCTTATTATCCCCAAATTATACTTTTCTCTTTCCTTTCCCCCTTACTCCCTCCCCAGTATTAGATTTATGAGCACCATTTCCTTCACACAGCCCTCCTTCTTTAGTATCCCTCCCCCCCTTAGAGTCTCTCCCCTTTTCTTAAACCTTTCCCTTACAATTTCTGCATTCTCTCCTATTTATCCTACTCCTTCTCTTTTTGCTTTTCCCCTCTCACTTTCAATGAGGTAGGAGAAGTTTCTCTGTAAATCAAATAAGTCTAATATTTTTTCTTTGAGACAATTCTGATGAGAGTAAGATTCACACTATGTTCATCTCCCTTTCTTTTTTCTCTCAGATATAATAGGTTTCCTTTGTCTCTTTGTGTGATGTAGTACTTTTCCTTGTTCTGGTACAATTTCCTTTCCACCTCTAGATTCTTTTTTATAACAGTAAAACCAAATTATACTTGTATTTGTTATGTATACTCATAACAGAAATATAGTTCCCAAGATTTCTTTTTATTTTTTTATGTTTCTCTTGAGTCCTACATTTGGAGGTCAAACTTTTTGTTTAGTTCCAGTTTTTTTTGTCAGAAATAGATGGGATTCACCTATTTCATTGAATGTCCATCTTCTTCCCTGGAAGAAAATGCTCAGTTTGACTGGATAAGTTATTCTTGGCTGCATACCATGTTCTTTTGCCTTTTGGAATATCAGATTCCAGGCCCTTTGATCCTTTAATGTGGATGCTGCTAGATCCTGAGTGATCCTTATTGTGGCTCCTCAGTATTTGAATTGGTTTTTTTTTTTTTTTTCTGGTTACTTGTAGTATTTTTTCCTTGGTCTGATAGTTCTAGAATTTAGCCACAATATTTTTTTGGAGTTTTGATTTTGGGACCTCCTCAGTAGGTGATCGATGAATTTGTTCAATGTCTATTTTGCCTTCTGTTTCTATAATATCTGAGCAGTTCTCTTTAATGATTTCCTGAAAAATAGTATCTATTCTCTTTTTTTCATCATGATTTCAGGGAATCTAATAATCTTTAGATTATCTCTCCTAGATTTATTTTCCAGGTCTGTTGTATTTCCAAGAATGTATTTAAAATTTTTTTTCTATTTTTTTCATTTTTTTGGTTTTGCTTGACTGATTCTTGGTGTCTCCCAGATTCATTCATTTCCATTTGTTCAAGTCTGATTTTTAATGAATGATTCTCTTCATTTACTTTTTTTATTTCTTTTTGTATTTGTCCAATTGAGTTTTTAAATGAGTTGTTTTGTTCTATTAAATTTTTTTCCACTTTGCCAATTTTTTTTTAAAGAATAATTTTCTTTTTCCAATTCAAAAATTCTGTTTTCCTTGGAATTGTTTACCTTTTCCAATTCACTAATTCTGTTTTTCAGACTTTATTTTTTAAAGAGTTACATGTCTTATCCTGACCCTCTTACAAAGCTTTCTTTTCCTTTCCCAATTTTTTTTCCTAGTTCTCTTTTAAGCTCCTTTTTAATTTCTTCTATGAGAGCCTTATGTAGTAGGAACCAGATAATATCCCGCTTTGGGGTTTCATCTAGAGACAATCTGTTTTTAGTCTCCTCAGGGTTTGAAATCTGCTCTCTTTCCATATAGAAGCTATCTATGAGCCCGCTTAGCTTTTTTGCTCATTTTAAGAAAAGAAAAAAAAAAAAAAGTTACAGTCTGCTTATGGGGTAGTGGGGTATTTCCAAAATGCCTCTAAAGACAACAGGAAGTGGCAGTGAAGCGGCAGTGGGAAAACACCCACTGGCTGTGCTGGGATTAGCAGTTGTGCTGAAATCAGCGGCAGCAGTAAGGCAGTATCTGCCTTCAGAGCAGTGAGTGTAGCTGCACTTGGATCATGCAGAATCACTCCTGGTGTTGGGTGGATGTGGCCAGGTCCCGAGAGACTCTAGCTTTTTGAGGTTATAGACTTTACCCCCTGTGTTTATAGCTTCTATGCTGATCTACTGGCTTGCTGCCAGGGCAGAGAAGCTCACATTGTGATAGAGTTCTCCCCGCAGATTTTCCACCAGCAGAGATCACCTTCCATCCCACCCTCCTGGTCTGCTTAGTGTGAGCTGTTCCCCATGCTCTCACTGCCTGCCTGAGTCTGCCCCTGGCCTAGCCCTGTTCCATCCCATGCGTGAGCAAAAACAGATCTTTTCTGGCAAATTAGGAAATTATCTTTGGTTGGTAATGTGTTGTACTCCCAATATTCATGGGTTTTGACAGTCAAGCACCAATTCCAAGGCTGAATTCCATTAAAATTGAATGAGGGAAAAGGAGAGCCTAGGAGAACGCATGTCCTCTCTGTCATCTTAGCTCCGCCCCCTAGGATAGTAAATCTCAAAGTTGAGATTCAAACCTATCTTCTCAGACTTCAAATCCCATACTTTTTCTACCATACCATATTGTCTTAAAGTAACTGATTTCTTTACCAGCAAACTGTACCTAGAATTTTAGAGCTGAATAAAACCTTACAAGACATCTAGTCTTAAACACCCATATTTTAAGGATGGAGGAAACGAATGCAAAAAACACAGTCAGTTAATGTTACAGATATAAGACTGACCATATGGTCTTCTTTCTATCATTCTACCTCCCATTGCATATGTGTAAGTGTGTGTGCATGCATGTATGTGTATTGGTAAGAGAAAAGAATGGAAAAGATATTATTGAAGGAAAATCTGATATAAACAGATTGATTACAAACCAAGACTATTAATGACAAGACAGAATATCCAATAGTACATACAATATTATAGAATGACATCACTACAAACTAAAAATCAGCTAAGATGGAGGGATCACTGTTAATATGGGCATGAGAGAGGGAAGAAAATCAAGGAAGGGTTCTAGTATAATTAGGACTTAAGTTAGTCCTTGAAGAAAGAGAAAGATTTCAATTAGCAGAGATGCAGCCTCAGAAAGGAATAGGATCTGTCCTAGTCATGATAATGTGACAGCAAAAGTTGGGGCGTTAGGTTTTAAAGGGCTTTAAATACAAAATATTTAATCTTGGGACTTGATAGGAAATCCTTGAAGCTTAATAACTAAAGATTCAGACCTGTGCTTTAGAAAAATCACTTGGGCCGCTGAATGGAGAATGGACTGGACTGTGAAGAAACTTGAATGTGGGAGACCAACCAGCAAGCTTTTACAATAGGTTACAGGTAAGGAGATGAGGGCCTGTATTAGGCTGATGGCAGCATCAGAGAAGGGCAATGGGTTAGCTGTAACAAAGGTAAACATGACAAGTCTTGGTACCAGATTGGATATGGGGAATACGCAATAATAATGAGTTGAGCAAGACACCTACATTGTTCTCCTGGGGGACTGGATGATAGTGCTGTACTTGAATGTAATAGGGAAGTGTAAAAGGGGAAGGCATTAATTAAGATGGGGATTATGAGTTCTGTTTTGGACAGATTGAATTTCAGATATCTATAAGACATCAGTTTGAGATCTCTAATAGGCAGATGGTGATGTGAGATTGGAGATCAGCAGAGATTAGAACTAGATAAATAGGTTAAAGATTCATCAGCACAAAGATAATTGAATCCATGGGAGTCTATGAGATCACTAAGTGAAATAGTATAGAAAAGAGAAAAGGACCCAGAGCAAAGAACCTTGAGGGACACCCATAGTTAGTAGGCATGATCTGGATGAAAATCCAGCAAAAAAGATGGAGAAAGAGCAATCAAATAAAGAAGACACAGGAGAGAGTGGGGTCATGAAAACCTAGAGGGACATATCAAGGAGAAGAAAGTAATCAACAGTGTTGAAAACTACATAAAAGTCAAAAAGGATAAGGATTGAGAAAAAAGATCATTAGATTTGGCAATTAAGATATCATTAGTTATTTTGAAGAAAACAATTTCAGTTGAATGATGAGACTGGAAACCAGACTGTAAAACTTTCTAGTCTGACAAAAGATAAAAAAGATTATTCTCCCTACAAAAAAATTCACAGAGAAACCCTATAGTGAACTTCTTTACGGAATGAATACATAGGAAACAAATGCAACTTATATTTGATTGACACATAGTTTTTCAGTAATATAGCTATTATCAAAGCAAATACAGATGGTGATCACTTTTAGGCACAATGGGATCCTCAGAAACTGCAATGTTTTTGTCGTCAAGTTTGTTTTAAATGGATCCTGTTTTTAATAGTATTAAGGGCTGTGTTCTTTAGCATAAACAAATCAACCATATGGTAAGAGCAAAGTTCCAACCCCTTTCATATTAAACATTCAGCTATAAATATGAACAAGTCTATTCCAGGCTCTTTGAAATTGGCATAGAGTGCAGTGATTATATGCACACCATTAATATAGGCATTATATTAATTGATGAATGAATGTGCATATGACTATATAAAGTATATCTAATAATACACAGAAAGAAATGGTATAGGGTAGATATCAGACTGGCCTTTTAGAATGTCAGGTTCAAGGCCCATGCCAGGTGCATGGCTATAAGTATAATACTTAGCTACCTAGTCTTCCCAGGCAAGGCTCTAAGCCTATAAGAAAGTAGCAAACCACTTGCTCTTCTGTACCATTAAAGAGAATTTTATTTTACTTTGGTTGGGTAAAGGGAGAACAGGAAATGGTGTTTTTGGGCCAGACTTGTAATTTCTTTAATATATAGAACTTCAAGTATAGAAATCCCTTCACTGATTCAGGCTAGTTAATCCTGTATAATTTATAATCTCAGATTGTTTAAAATATGAAGATCAAGTAACTTTTCTATCTTCACAAAGCTAGCATTTCCAAAATCAGACATGAATAGGATTACACTATGCTAGTCATGCCTTAGGCCATTTATATTGTTATTTGTATTATGTCATATTCAAATAACATTTATATAATGAAGTTTCCATGTATTGTTGCATTCAATTCTCATAACCCTATGAGATTCTGTACCCACTTTATGGTTGAGGAAACTCAAAGAGGTGAAATCACTAACCCATGCTCCACTGGCAGGTGTTGGAATCTTTACAAACTGCTAACTAATTAGAGTTGATCTAATCTTACAAGAAGATGTTTTGGGCAGAACCTGAAACAAGGTACTAAGTAGAACTGATTAGTACAATGCTTGTGTTTGCACCTTTACTCATTGGAGTTACAAGTATGCCAGCTTCACAAAGTAAACTTTGTAACTTCAAGGGAGTTCACACCTCCCTTGAAGCTCTTTGGGCCAGAGAGCACTATGGGAGAAAACCCATAATCCCTCTCTCTCGTATCCCACAATTCCTCCCTCTTGTATAAAAGAAACAGACACAGAGACTTTGAGAGATTTCACCGGAATGACATGAAGAGTGGAGCTGACTGGAGGCTGAAGAAAGCAGAGGCAGAGGCTGAAGGACAGAATCCTTGGATTTGGCGACATTCGGAGGGAGCTCTTGGAGCCAAGCAGAGAGATAGACCTCTAAGCTAACCAGGCTATATTGGAGATAATAAAAGCTCTGAACTTTTATCACCTGGCTGTGTTTTGAGAAGAAAAGGCTCACCACATTTTGGCACCCGAACAGGGACCGACAAAATCCTGATTCCAGGGAAGGCACCCAGAGAGAACTTTTATAATATTTTAAAGAAGAACAAGAACCCAACATTTGAACTCCCACAGGCAGGGAAGTGTTAGAGAAAGGACTTGAACCCAAGACTTCTTGAATCAATCAAATGCTCTCCATTGTGCAACTCTACTTCATACTGTTCCTTCCATCCTACTTCCTTCTTTTTCATTTCTAGAATTCTCCAATCTGTGATGTTCTTGGCTTCTGTTGCCTTCTGTCCTGTCTTTCACAAACCACTCATCAATCCCTCTGGATACACTACAGATTTGTCCTTGTCATATCAAGCCATGCTCAAACATTTAATAACTCCCATTGCCTTTTAAAAATGAAGTTTAAATTTCTTCACTTGGCATCTATTACCCATTTTTCATTATCAATAATTTGTTTAAATAGGTCAGGTCTAGCCATTTCAAAAGCATATCATATCTTTCCCTTATTTTTATTTTTTCTTCGAGCTTTGTGCTAATTTTGATCTTGCTCTGAGTTGATAGTTAAGACTATACATGGACAGCTGACATCTACAAAATTATTGAGATTTCTTGTGTGTTAAAGTACAGTTTTAATTTTTGATATAAATCCTCAGCATGTCCAACACCACAGATAAAGAATATGATCAACATTGTTTAAATACTAGGTGCCAAACACTGTGCTAAGTATGATGAGGATACAATTAAGAAAAACAGTTCCTGTCCTCAAAGAACTTACAATTTTATTAAGACAAAAAAAAAAAAAAAAAAAGAGAAGCTAAAATATATTGATGATATAGGAGTGTGAGGCTTCCGTGTGGTCTGCAAGTCTTTGAGCTCTCTCATTTATTTCCAATATCTTTCTCATCTATCTTCCTCTTTGCATTGAAATTTCTGAATATCAAGTTATCTGTTGGTAAAAATAAACTTAAGGAAATATCTAAATGCATTCCTCCAGACTATTTCATTTTTTTATCTTTTGCTTTATTTCTTCCAAGTATTCATGAAGTCCTTGTAATAAATATATTTTTTACTCTCTTTGAGTTATAGTTACTCTCTCTTGCTAAGCTGATCTTTTTGGCAAGTCTAAATCTACAATAAATTTTATTCTTCAGTTTATATTCTCTATTCTTGTGTCTTCTATGATTTACTCATCTCTCAAGCTTTAGATCCTTCACTGGGGCTTATGGCCAATCAGATTCTTTTCCCCAATATACTTTTGGGAGGTCTTATTCTTCCTCTGAGTTACCTGGGTTCTTCAGTTGACCACCATCTCCCAAGAGGAATGACCCTTACACCTTTTCCTAGCCCTCATCGCTGATATTTAAAGTTCTAGATCTTCAAGTGTACTAAAGACTATCCTGAGGCTTCTAGAGAGCCCTGGCTCTTGCTGCTTCTGAACACACAATCCTACAGGTTTGATATATTTCTGCCTGTTTTTAGTGGTACTGGGAATTAGTGGCTATTTCTGGCCTACATTGGCACTGATTTTGCTGGCAGGGCCCACATTCCTATTACCTGTTGACTTCTGCCAAATTCTTTTAGAGTTCTTGGATGGAACAAGTCACTATAGTTTTCACTTATTTTAAAAAATTAATTTTGATTTTCATATTTCTTTCTGTGCTCATTCATTGAGTTTTTGGTATTTTAAGTTGGATGCTCAATCAAGGCTACAGGGGTAATTAGATGTTCCAGGGTAGGGAGTTTCCAAGCATTAAGAAATTCCAGGATGAGGCAGCAGCAGAGACATGATTTTAAAATCTGGAAGTCATGAAAAAAAATCAAGAGGGAAATGGGCATAAATATAAACTGGGAGCTTTAAATTTACAAGTGGAGTGAGGGGAATGGGGGGATAATGAGGAATTATGCAAAGAGCATATCTAAAATGTCCATATCCTTTGAGCCCCTGTGAGCCAGAGATTCCATTGTTGGATATATTTTCAACTTTTACAAGGGTAACATTCTCAGAAAACAGCAAAAATAAAAACACAAATGTTGATATATTAAACCTATGGAAAATAGGAAATTAGGTTTCCATGACCACTAAAAACTATCATCTTTCACTAGCGATTGCTGAAAACACATTTTTCTGCATATAATTCTTTATAACAAATCATTAATTCTGATAATATGCACCTTTCCTAATACAATAACCAAGAAATAACCTATAAAATGCAGTATGCAAAATTGGTAACATTTTTTCTCACTAGTAATTCCCTAAAAATTGTGACTTTTTATGCTAATATCTCAATTTAAAAATATATTGTTCATATGACATTTACTTTTCATAACACATGAAATCTACTGCACCATGAATGCTACAGCAAATAAAACACATATGCCAAAAACATTTTTTACATTTGAATCTTACCTTCCACTATGTCAGATGGTGGTATAAGGGCATTGTGCTGTATTGCTGTAAATCTCTATCTTGGCTGCCTTCTAAAAACCAAAGGAGAGGCTGTTGGAACTTTAGTTGCTGCTGTTGGAAGACGTCAATACTGACTACATCTCAAAATCACTTCTGACACTGTCCTTTGTTGATGACATTGGAGATCGTGAAGGACATATACCAGCTTGACCAGATGATTAGAGGCATAATGGCAAAACAAAATTTTAGCTTTAAAGGCAAACAATGAAAATATAAAATAAATGCATGGGGAACTCTCTATAGTGGCAAAGTAAACAAGACCAGTGAAGTATCTAGTATACCAGCTTTTCCACAAACTTGCCCACATCGCACCTCTCAATATTTTCCTCTACTTCTTTCTTATAGCCACAAATGTGCATGATTGTCAATGATAAAATGAAAACAAGATTACTAATAAAATCATGTGAATGCTTAAAGTTCCAAAAGTTAAATGTGCAAATGTTGAGGGTTAACAGTATACCAAGAGGACCAATATCAGAAAGAAAGGTCCTGTGTATAACAAAATAATTACTGCAGCTTTTTTGATAGTAGCAATAAACTAGAAACAAAGCAGATATCCATTGACTGAGAATGATTAAATACTATAGTACATGAATGTAATAGAATTTTACTATGCTATAAGTAATGATAAATATGAATATAAAAAAGTATGATAAGACAAGTAGAACCAGGCAAACCATATACATACAGTGGACAGCAATGTAAATGCAAATAACAAAACAATCCAAATTAAATATCATGACTTTAAAATGACCATGCTTGATTGGCCGTACGAAGAGCTATGAGAAGACACCTCTCTTGCTTTTTTGCAGACCATGGGTCTGGAATACTGCACACAGTATCAGATTTTTTGACATTGGTTGATTTTACTGAACTTTTTTTCTTATTTTTGTCTTCTTTTTTCTTCTAAGGGATACCTCCATATAATGGGAAAGGTAAATGAAGAACAAAAAAAAAAAAATCAATTAAATTTTTATTTTTCAAAAATCAGTCATTTGGACCAAATAGTAACCAAAGTATTTTATTTGAATTCTGTTCTTTTCATTGTCTTCATTTAGATCACTACAGTAATTTTATAGCTTATTCCTATGGTTTGCTTTCTTTGCCTTGCATCAATTCATACTTCCAATGCTTCTCTGTTATGCATATTCATTGTTCTTTATAGTAAAATATATTCCTTTAATTCAAATTTAACAACTCGTCAGTCCACTGATCCTTACTTGTGTGGCCTTGCTCAACCATTTAACTTGTCTGGACCTCAGTGGTAATTCTAAGGTACTTTAAATTTATGATTCTAGGAGAAACTCAGAATTTTTGTTTCTAGCTTTTAGCTACTACAAGTAAGCTGCTATGAATATTTTTGTATACTTTTGTATGCTTTAGATCACTGGATGCTGGATCTACAGTCAGGAAAAGATGAATTCAAATTCAGGCACTTTCTAGCTTTCTGATCTGGACAAGTCAAATATCTTCTGTCTCTACAAGTTTGTCAAATATAAAATGGGAATTATAATAACATCTGTTTTCCACAGTTGCTGTGAGGACCAAATGAGGTATTTTCAAAGTACCTGGTTGTGTTTGTGTGTGTGTACACACACACACACACACACACTCGACTCTTAATAAATCTTTGTTCCCTTCCCTCTTTTCTCACATAATTACAAATTATTTTCCAAATAAGATCAACACATCCACATTTCCACCATAACATATTCATGTCGTTATCTCCCTCTCTCAATATGACAGCAGATGAAACAGAAACCTATTTCTTAATATCCATATTCTTCTAGTGATGTTGTATGAATGAAAGCTATAGAATACATACATCATTCTCTTAAGAACGTGAAGTTGGAGATAACTTTAAAGGGCAATGGAAAAGTATTATATACTGTATTACAAATAAGATTTGCAAAATACTATTGATCTAACAAATGTCATCAAAGAAATATGTGATTAGTTAAAAACTAGTTTAGTGGTCAAGTAAGTAGAGCAGGAGATAATTGGTAAACAATCTGCATGTTCAGTTGTCATCAAAAAAATACAATAAAGACCCCAGCAAAATGGACAGAACCCATGAAAATAAATTATGGAAGTTAATGGAAAAAGTTATATAGGATTAGCAGGTGTGAATCTGTTCAAGATAGACCTCAGTGGAAGAAAATTTTCTATCAATGAGACCACAGACCCATAAACATAGTCTGAAAAAGATATTTATTTCTTTGACATTACTAGCACATGATTGATTTTTGTAAATGTTATGTGTCACGCATAGAAAGATTTAGATGGGCAGGACATACATTGAGGCTGAGAGATAATGTGGTACTTGATATCAGAAATATAAAAGCATTTCAGTATTTTGAATGGATAACCTATAGAAAATTTATGGGAAGACAGAGATGAGTGTAGCACAGAATGGGCAGGCAGGGATAGTTTATGAGCGGCATTGGTGAAATCCAAACTGATGAGATCACTGATCCATGAATATTTATGCTTAATTTTTAAAAATTATTCCCCTTTCGAAACCAGAGCTTCTTTTCCATGTACCAAAGCCAAGGAAAAACAAGTCAGGAAGTAGTATCCTGCTTAACAATTCTCCTTAACCTCCTACCTTCATATTCAGTCACCTGGAAATTTGTACACACAAAAAGGTTACTTTTCCAAGTCTTGGTATTCCAAAAGGAATAGTTCTTGATATCTTCTTTAATGAATTACAAGTATAAAGTATATATATAAAAACATGAATGTATACAGAAAGAATTAAGGAACCATACTATATACAAATCATCTTTTAAAAAAGGGTAAGGTATAAATTACACTGATTAAGAATGAGAAGTCCGTTAAAATATTCTCCAAATCTGACTTATTTGGCTGTTCTGGCTCGGAGTCTTCGTTTGAGAATCTGGTGATCGCTTTCTTTTTCTTTTGGATCCATAAAAATCTGAAATGGATTAAGATTTATATGACTTTTTGATGAAGAACAATGGTCTCACACTTATTACTACTTCTTTTACTATTTATACTTAAATGATTATGAATTAAAAGTGGCAGCAACACAGGTACAGATAACTGCTGTTTTGATATCCTGTTTGATTAACTACACACCAATTTTTATAGACATAAAATAATTTTTTAAGCAAATAATCGTAAAAACAAAAGCATCTAATAATCCATATATTAAAGTGTGAAAATGTTAGTCAAAAAGAATCATGAAACATATTTTTATATGTTATAGAAACATAAATTATGCCGAGTTTCACACGTGTATAGAAATGGCAAAATTGTAAGTGGCAAATGTGAACAGCTTTATTGGAGACCCTGATGATCAGGTGAAAGAAAAGTTTATAGCTGTGAGATCTACAGAGCAAAGGGTGAGAAGTAAGATTCAAATAGAGAAAGAAGAAATACAGTATGAGTTGCTACCAGGTCTGAAATTATCTAACTCCCTCAAACTACCTAACTTTCAAAACTTAGCCACTATGTTTTATGTTGTGTGACTGTGGATAAATTCTCCCTGTGGGCTGCATATTCTCTTCCTGGCAAAGTAATGGTGGTTACCTAGATTTACCATAAAGGTTTTTTTTTAAGCTCTAAAATTCTATTATTCTAATAAGCAAAGGCTTATGGACAGGAAAGCCATCAACATTTCAAAATAATTGGACAACTTCTACTTTCCCCTCCCAAGTTCTGCCACTTCCAAGTTTCTTTCCTTTGGCAGACTGCCACTGTTGCTAGCAGATCTTTCAAAATGTTTATAGATTACTTCCTGCTCAATTCTCTTCTATAATTGCATTTCCATTCAACTTTCTCTGCTTATTCAACCAAGCAAATATACATATGAAAAATAAGAACTTCTAGTATAGTCATTTATAATTCAATTTCATAGAGAAAGGGTAGAGAAGAGACTGGGTCCTACTTTGAAAAGATTTTCTTTTTTTAGCTATTTATTTATGTCCCAACAGCAGAAGTGATAATAATAGTGGGTTATAGCATCACGGAAATTCAGAGTTGAATGGATTCCCAGAAGACATACTGGTCCAACTTAAACTTAAAACAGGATCTTCACTACAATAGCTATCCCCAAAGTAGTGGTCCAGTTTGTATCAACATCAAGTGAGGGAGAATATACCACCTATACCTTCCAAGACTATTTGATCCAATCAATTTTCATCATTAGATTGTTTTTACTTATATTAAGCCTTAATTTGCTTCTCTGAAGATCACAGGATAGTTTTTTAAATACTTAGAAACAGCTGCCAAATTTCCCCAAAATCTTCTCTACTTTATAGTAAACTTCCCATATATATTCCTTTTTGCTCCCTGATACTTCCCCAGACCCTTGTGAAGTGAATTTTTTGAACCAAGCTTAAAATTGTATTTATCTCTTAACAGTAATTTAATGATAGCACCTTAGCCTATTAAATTTCATCTTATTTCAAAGGATATTCAAAGGATATGAACAGACAATTTTCAGAGGATGAGATTGAAACTATTACCACTCATATGAAAGAGTGTTCCAAATCATTATTGATCAGAGAAATGCAAATTAAGACAACTCTGAGATACCACTACACACCTGTCAGATTGGCTAAGATGACAGGAAAAAATAATGATGAATGTTGGAGGGGATGCGGGAAAACTGGGACACTAATGCATTGTTGGTGGAGTTGTGAACGAATCCAACCATTCTGGAGAGCAATCTGGAATTATGCCCAAAAAATTATCAATTTGTGCATACCCTTTGATCCAGCAGTGTTTCTATTGGGCTTATATCCCAAAGAAATACTAAAGAAGGGAAAGGGACCTGTATGTGCCAAAATGTTTGTAGCAGCCCTGTTTGTAGTGGCTAGAAACTGGAAAATGAATGGATGCCCATCAATTGGAGAATGGCTGGGTAAATTGTGGTATATGAATGTTATGGAATATTATTGTTCTGTAAGAAATGACCAGCAGGATGAATACAGAGAGGACTGGCGAGACTTACATGAACTGATGCTAAGTGAAATGAGCAGAACCAGGAGATCATTATACACTTCGACAACGATATTGTATGAGGACATATTTTGATGGAAGTGGATTTCTTTGACAAAGAGACCTGAGTTTCAATTGATAAATGACGGACAAAAGCAGCTACACCCAAAGAAAGAACACTGGGAAACGAATGTAAACTATCTGCATTTTTGTTTTTCTTCCCGGATTATTTATACCTTCTGAATCCAATTCTCCCTACGCAACAAGAGAACTGTTCGGTTCTGCAAACATTTATTGTATCTAGGATATACTGCAACATATCCAACATATAAAGGACTGCTTGCCATCTAGGGGAGGGGGTGGAGGGAGGGAGGGGGAAAAAAATCGGAACAGAAACGAGTGTCAATATAATGTAATTATTAAATAAAAAATTAAAAAAAAAATAAATTTCATCTTATTAAATTTGGTCCAAGGTGCTAGTTTGTCAATAACTCTTTGGATACTGAATCTGTTGTCTATTTTGTTAGCAATCTCTTCCAGTTTTGTGTCATCTGAAAACTTATGAGCATACTCTTTATGCTGGGGATTCTTAATTTTTGGTATCCCCAGGTAAACTATGGCCTGCAGGCAAAATCTAGTCCACCACCTGTTTCTGTACTGGCTATCATTTGTTTTTAAGAATGGTTATTATTTTTTTGAAAATTCATTCCTATACCTGCGTACAAGGCATTTCTTTCTTATACATTTGGTCTGGATAAAAATATCCAAATCATAAGATTTGGAATGTTAACATATTCCTGACTGCCAAATCCCAGACACAAGAATTTTACTTACCACTTGGCCAGCAATATCTAAAGGAGTGGAAATCTCACTTGTATACAATTTCCGTTTAGCTCGCTTTGGTCGGGATCCATTTTCTTTACCTATCTCAGCAATAGCAAGCTTTGAAGGGCTCATTTTTTCCATCAGCTTCTTTGCTAGAAAATAAAGTTTAATTTCTTAAAATTCATCTAACAAAACAATTTATATTACGGGGGTGGGGAGGGGGGGAAGAGAAATTCTAGGGACAACTCTCCTGAAACTAGAGTGTATCCCTTGAAAAGATATAAGAGATAATGACTCCTGAAATGGTACTTTGGAAAGAGAAGGTATTAAAGACTTCCAATCCTGCTCTCAACAATTTTGACTAATAATAAGTTCCTGCATATAAAAGACACTGTGCCAGGAGCTAAGAAATACAGACAGAAACAAATTAGCCCCTGCCCTAAAGAAGTTTATATTTTACAAAGCAGTTTCAGGAAAAAGAGAGAACATTAAAAACCAGAAGGATCAAAAAAGAGAAGGCAATAGATGAGCTGAACTTTGAAGGAAGCTGGGAAGTTGTAAGGAGAGAGGGGATGGGGTGATAATGAAGCAGTGTATCCCACAGGGACAGCCACAGAAGTAGGAAATGGAATGCTGTATCTCAAGAATAACTAGGAGATCAGTTTGACAAAAAGACAGGATATATAAAAAGATAATAATATGAAATAAGGATTTAAATATTGAGCTGATCTTTGGTGACAAAGAGTAGCAAACTGAGGGGATGCTCATTAATTGGGAAAAAGCTAAATAAATTATGTCATATAAATGTGATAGAATTGTTGCTCTCATCTTTCATTTTTTTTGAAGACAACTAATGGCATCACAGATGATGTTCTGACTTGCTCATGAATTTTATTTTCATGAAGAAGTGCCCCAAAGCCATTAATCATATTCTCTCTTCCAGAGTCATCAAAGTCTAGTGACAGGACAAAATTCAAAATGACTGGCGATGGCCTGGGATATAGTGGATGACCTTGGCATCTCTGATGTCTAACCAACCTCTGAGCACTCCACAGAACCTGATTTGGCCACCTTCATGTCTAATGGAGCAAATAATTCTCATTTACTCATTCTGCTGGGGGAAGTTAGGGGACAACTAAGTCAATGACTGCTTTAAGGCTTGCAAGTACTCTCAACATAGTTTAGTTCGTCCGCCAAGGTAGTTTTACTATGTCCTACGGTTTTTGAACCACAGGTAAGAGTGGAGGGAATCAAGGAAAAACAAAGGTATATGAGCAGCCCTAAAGAAGACAGAGCAAGCTCTTACACCGGAAGTGCTGGTCCTCCTTGAACATCTCATATGCCCATGGGATACCATGGGGATGAAAGAAACGATGCAGGAAATGGTTACAGAGAAGCCTGAGAAAACTCAAATGAAATGATACAGAGTGCAGTAGACAAGAGAGAATAATTTGTACATTAATAATATTTGAAAGACAAATAACTTTGAAGGACTTCGGAACTCTGATCAAGCAATAATCAACTATGATTTCAGAGGACAAGTAATGAATCATGTCAGGCTCATCCTCTCAGAGCGGAGACCAAGACATGCTTTTTTAGACAAGGTCAAAGCCAGACTTGTTTTGCTTGGCTCTATATATTTGTTACACATTTTGCTTGTGATGGGAGTGTTATAAAGGAGGAAAGTGAAATGGGAGGGAAATTAAGTTTAAAGAACTAAAAATAATAACAAAAAGTAAATTAGTATCAGGCTGAGGGATTTGAATTTTATCTTAAAGGCAATAAGAAACTTCTCATGATTAGATATTCTAATTAGTGAGAACAGATGTGAGTACCAAAAGATAGAATATACAAAGATAAGAGAACCTATGACAAAATTTAAGGAACACTCACATTAAGGTGTAGGAATTATCAAAGATTCAGCAAACACCAGCACTAGGATCTGGCAAGGAACCAGCAGTGCTAGGACAAAGGATTCTAGGACTGAGGAGGATATATCATTAAAGTGGTCAACTATAAAGTCTGGCATTTTAAGGAAGGACAGTAAAGTCAGAGGAAGGATGAAGGATCAGAATGGGGAAAGACTAAATAAAGGTTGCAGTGAAAACAAAGAATAATCTTATTTAGAGTAAAGCAGAGGATTAAAAAAAATAGGATACTGTGATCAGAGAGGAATTTCAGAACATTAGATCAAGGAAGCTACAGAAAGATGGCAAGACGAAGCATGTGGTTGTCCATCTAGGTGGCTGAGATGGAGTGAAGATGTAAGCTATGGTAGCTGAAAATCAAGGGAGAGGCATCTGAGTTTGAAGGGATATCAACATAGATGCCAAAGTCCCCATGTATTAGGCAGAGGTTGGGGTGGAAAGAAAACCTGCAGGCCAACTTCTGAACTCTTAGATAAATCACCTAGATGCCAACAGATGGCCAACAGTGACAAGAACCTAGGATGGTGACAGAAAGAGAGCGCCTCATAAGAAGGTGCCTCAGGATAGTGGCAGAGGAGCCCAGATCAATAATTCCTTGGTGAGTGAAGTGTGTATGTTCCACTTCCTGGCAGAGTGTGCTCAGGGATTGTGAGAGAAGCAGAAGCCAATATTAGAGAAGGCAGCCAGGGCGCAGTGTGTTCCAGAAAGCTGTTTTCTACCAACTTTTCTTCTAATGCATTTTCCTTTCAACGCCTTCCTTTAATCAATAGGCATGTGTGACATAAAAACTGTTAGAGCTTTATTTAAAAAAAAAAAAAAATTAAGAGGAAGAGATTTAACAAGGATCATGCCTCCTCTCCTTTGTCTCCCCCTCATCCCCCTCTCCCCACCAAAAAAAGATTTTCTTCAAGGGAAAAGTCAGGAAAATTTTACTAGACTTTTGGATATCCATGTAACTAATTTTTTTTACAAACCTTTTGAATGAAGAATTGTTGGCGAATGTTGCAAGAAATCTCCAAACTTCTGCAGTGTTCCATCTTTTTTCTTAGTGGATGACTTTGTGCTAAGAGTAGATACCTGATTCCGTAAAGAATAATATGCCTTTCTGGATGACAGGGTAGTAGAAATCTAGCAGGCACACGAATATTTTTATTTCTCAAAAATTTATAAAAAGGTAGAAAAATACTGGTAATTAAATGACTACAGTTCTTCCTCATTCCTTTACTATTATAGCATAGCAAAACTTTTTTTTTGGCTTCAACTCAAAAATGACTATAACTAAAAACCAATGAATACAAAATTAATTTACAACTTTGATATTTCCTATAAGGTTTAGTATAAACAATTTGTTTTTTTAACAAATCACTGAGTCTCTTTGTAGTCTACCAATTGTCATGTTTGAAAATTAAGGTAAATTGAGAAATAATGGTCTGATTTTAATCAGTTTAATAATTAGGCTAGTAGTAACCAATAAATTGGGTCTGTGGCCTCTCAATAACTAAAGATCCCAAGATAGGGTTTGCTAATCATCATACAATTTGAAGAGTACAAGAGAAAAAAATAACAGAATTGGGCAGTGAGGAAAGACAACATTATTAGTTGGTTAGAGGAGATAACATCATTGAGTAGGAAAAACATGATTAATTACATCAAGGAAAGCGCCTAAGTGGGGCTATCATTAAAGAATATTCCTGAGGATATTGTTAGTGGACCAGAGATAGCAAACTTTGTGGCTCTTAAGAAAGTTTCTTAAGAAGATGAAACCCTCCTTAACCATACAATGTTGGGCAAGGGTGGACAATATTCCTTGTGGAAACATTAAAAATAACAATCATATGTCCTAGAATTTTTCCTGGAGCTGAAGGTACAATAGGGTAGTAATTCTCCCTGTTAATTATAACTTTAAACTAATTCAGAAAGAAAACTTAATTCTTGAGCTCAAGGACATAGACAGATGGTTTTGGGCAGATGCTGACTTAATTATAAAAAAAAAATTAATACAGCATAAAATCAATTACACTGTAGAATCAATATAGTGGAAATCAATATAGTAGAAACTAGAAGTAATATTAATTTTGATCTTTTCACAATGAAAATAGATTATAATTTATGACAATCATGGGCAATCATGCTCTCTTTGGGGGCAAGGTCAAAGAAAGGAAATTAAAATGGAGATAAGAGCATGGGCCAAATTAGAAGAAGGAAAACTTCAATGACTACTTAGTAGAGGACTATGATGGAGTAGATGTCACCACACAAGAGTAATAGACAGGCTATACAGGGATTGAAGCTGGAGACTGAGGTGATGAAGGCAGAGAATAACAGAACAACAATGTTAACAAAACAAGTTGAATATGACAAAGTATCCTATATATTTGATCTGTTATATTTAATCAACTTTGTTGCACCCAAGGTATTCTACATAGAGTTTAAATGTTACAACTTAATAAATTAATATTTTGAATTTGAAATAATAATTGATAAAGGTACTTCATTGTCATTTTAAAATTTTGCTAAAAAAATTCAGGCTAATAGCTACTATTAGAGAGTTAAAGCATTAACCTTTTGTTCCTTTTTGACAGAACTGCAACCATCTGAGCTTGGCAATTTAGATCTGGGTGTGGTAACATTTTTCTTATTTTCATGCTTCACAAAGTTCTGGAAAAAAAATTACAATATTAGTCTACTATGACATTTTTCTGCACTGACTTCTAAGACATTAACTTATTAACTCCCATGTCATAAAGATACCATAAAATATAGAAAACAATTAGAAGAAAAAAACAACTTTTTTTAAAGTTCATTCTTTAGTGGCTATAACAAAAATTTCACTCCATCTTCAACCCTAATAATTCAGCCCTTAAATGCTGTACACCCCCACGTGTCTAAAATAGCCACAAACTAAAGAAGTTTTCCTAGGAATACACCCCAAGGAGATGATGGATAAAAAGTCCTCAAAGACAGTGAATGATGGAAGCACTTTTTGTAAAGAATGACAAAGTAAATTCCATGGGAAATGGCTAAACAAATTGTGTTTTGTAGAGAGCCAAAGACAGTAGGGGAACTTTCAGTGAGGTATAAGATCCTTCAGCCCTGAGGGAAGCTGCTGAAGATGTGTGGCTTTCATCTCCCCTTGGGGTATTTCGACTTTCCTGAGTAGCTGGGGAAAGGTCTACTTAAAGCAGAGATACTTACAGTAAGAGATGCATTTACATATTAATAGTAGGATGCTTATAGTTAGCTTATAGTGAGCCTTGCTAAGTGTGTTGTGGTGATATAATGGTACTATAGTTAGCACATGCTCAGTGTGCTGTAGTGATGCAACTGTACTAAGATATTTAAGGGCTGAGAGGACTGGAAATAAATGGACTTCATCTTTGACCATCTTCGTGGGTCCCTGCTTCATCACTCCTCCACTAAGACCAAGGACTTGGGTTGGTCCCAAGATCCTCCAGAGAGCTAGTCCAGATAGTATATTTTGGTACCCCAGCATGGGGGCTTTAGAAAGCAAAGTTGGCACCCCAACTCGGAGGCTCTAGAAAGCACACTACAGTGTTGTATGATGTAAGGGGATTTTACTGTGCTGTAGAAATGAAAAAATGATGAATATAGAGAGGCAAGGGAAAGTTTATTTGAATTAATGCAAGTAAGCAAAGCCAGGAAAATAATATATTTGACTACAACAATATAAACAAAAAAACAATCACAAAATCAAAACCAAATGTGATGAAATTATTAAAAAACAAATCTGACAACTTTTTCAATTCCTTGGCAGAGATCAAGGTTCACTGGTATGGAACACTGAATATAATATTACATTTTTTTCACTAGGTGATCTGATTTGATCATTTTTTCCCCTCTCCTTCCTCTTAAAAACATTATTTGCCATAGGGATGGTTCTTGGGGAAAGGAGAAAAGATATGGAGTGATAAAGATATCAATAAAAATCTATTTTAAACCACAAAAAAAGATGTGTTCAGTTATATGTGGGAGATCCAGCACAGTCCAAGTTGAAGAGGTATTCACAAAGCATGATAAAGTCCTCCAGATATTCTTACTTGCATATGACATTGGGCTAGCTGCATCAAGCCCTAGGAAATTTGTAGAGCTTCTTGGAATATTAAATATTAATAATAAATAAATAAATCTTTATTAAATATTGGGCCACTTTTTACTCACATCCATAGCAAGGATCATTAAAGTCTGACATTTTAAATTGGTCTACACAAGTAGAATGCTAAAGAAAAAGTGAAATCCCATGTGGAAGATTATGGTTGGGCCCCTGTACATTGCAATGAAAGAAACAGGTCTCATGAAAGCATTTTAGGGGAAGTTTAACCTGTGGAAGAGATGGTGTTTCAGCCAAGAGAACACAGGTAACCATTAGCCTTGGCTCCATAAAAAGCTACAGCACAAGGTTTATGCTTCTTTCTTGGAAACATAACAGAAGAGATATAGTAACTGGAAATAGCATGGACACACAAAAATTCCCAGCACAGTGATGGGGAAGGTCTAGGCTAGACTCTCTGTAAAGAGCAGGAAGAAAAAGGGGAGTACACATACTAATCAGAACCAGCATAAGCACCAAGTATATTTTCACTCTGACAATTTTATTCTTCGTATCTCTTGCCTGTGTCAGGTCATTTTTTTGTATAATTCTGGAATCTGTGCTTAGGATAGTTGCCAGCAGCTTCTGAAAGTATCAGGTCCATCATAAATAAAATTTTTATATAAAGAACTTTTTCTAAAATTCACATTTAAAGTGTTATTCTAGAGACTTTAGATACAACTAAAATTCAGCAGGTCCATGAGAATTCTGGAGAAGATAATACATGAGCAATGTTTTTTGGAAACTGACTTGTCAGAGAAAGACTTACCTCTTCCATCTCATTACTCTTCCTCTTCCTTGGCTTAGCTATTTTAACTGTCACTGGAACAGAACTACCAGCATGCTTCACTGACACCTTGTTAGGCTGCAGAGGTGTAAACTGGATCTCTAATTCTGATTTTGGAAACCGAGTTGTGTGTTCATGTTCTGTAGATACTTCAGAAGAGTCAAGGACTACGACTGAACCATCCTAGAGTTAAAATGGAAAAACAGAAAAAAAAAAAGTTAAACTTTAACAAATACCTTGGATCACAGTGACTGTTCCTTCTTAGATTATCAACAGGAACTGTAGAGACAAAGTGAAACTGAATGTCTCAAGTGTACTACCTTGGAAGCCCTCAATTCAATTAAACAAATGTTAAACAAAGCACTGTGGGTAAAATACAAAGAGTTATAATAATAATAATAATAATAATAATAAAGCACTTTTGTAAATAATGGAGGAGATACAAATATTAATGGTTCCTGCCCTGGTCATTTAACTTGTGGTGTAGCTAGAAGGGCACATACACAAATGATTATGATTATGATTATGATTATTAGAAACAAAGTGAGACTGAACATCTATAAAAGAGCCTGCCCAAGGTCTTAGAGCTCAATGAGCCACATCAAGATCCTGAAGCAACCTGACTCCATTAAAACTAGTGTTAGGAACTTTCGTCTTTGGCCCTAGAGTTTTTCACTAACTTCTAAACATCCTTTGATTTCTAAATCCCAAACTGAGCTCTTTAGTCTCCTGGTCCTTTCCAGTGCTCAATATCTCCTTGACTAATTTTTTAATAGACTCTAGGTTCAAACCAACAGACCTATTGCCATCCCTCTTCCAAGACATTCCATTTCTCTCCACACCTTACACAAGTTGGTCTCCATACTCCTCCTCATCTCTTCTTTGTAGAATCCCTAAATTTCTTCAAAATTGAGCTCAAATGATACCTTTTACAAGAGCCCATCCTGATGTCCTCCCCTGCAAATTACCCCACATATGTTTTGTATTTAATTTTTTTTATACAAGTTGTTTCCTTTCTCCATAGAATGAGCTAACTAACTGAAGGCAGGAATTGTTTCATTTGTTGTCTGTTTTATCTACAGTAACCAGCACAGTGTCTGGCACATAAGAGATGCTTGCTGAATGAATTCTAAGATAAACCTTACCTTACAGCTGATTATTTTCCCCTTCTTCAATCACTCCCAGCATTACCTTGTTACCCAGTTATAGCAGCACTTTGTTTCTTTTTCTTTTTACTCTAGCTATTACTTACTCCATAGACTAAATGAAAGTCTATTTCCTAGGATTTATTTACCAGAAAAGAGAACATGCAAATTCAGAATACATGGGGGATAAAAAGGATCTTGTTCCAGATGAGATAGCACTCTAAATGAAACACAGAAGAGAGGAAGTAGCCCTGATGCTAACCAGAGTCAAACCCTGGGTTTCGGGGCCAGCTCTGTGACTCCAGGCTAATTGTGTCACTCCTCTGAGCTCCATTTTCTCATCTGTAACACAAGATTGGAATCAATGATCTCTAAGATTTCCCCTCCCAGCTCTAACATTCTAAGGTTCCATGATTGCCAAGCTATAACTAACTGTCATTCCCCAGGGTCTAGCTGGGTTCATCAACATTTTTGTTGTACCTGAAAAATCGCTGCTTCTTTGTGGTCCTGAAACAAAAACAATCTTCAGCTCAATAGCCCCACATCCATTTACCTGTTTCCCAAATTCCAGTTTACCTTTGATCAAATCAGGGAGCCTTTTGATTGACTGAGTTTGAGGTTGGAAACTAAGTCATATTATTTTATTATTTTATTAATTAACTCAATCAATGAACAAGCATTCACTAAGCACCAATTAATGTGCCTAGAAATTGAGGATACAAAACCTGAAATGAACTAGTTCCTTCTGCCCTCAAGCTAAAAGAGAGAACTGAACTTAAACCCTCTCTCTAGCACTAACCCCCTAATGCCCCAGATCACATCTTAGGAGTCACCCCAAATTCTTCATTATCTCACACTGTTACCAATTTCACCTTTCCAGCCTCTCTAAAATGTGCCCTTCTCCCCTGACACTGCCACCCCTCTAGGGTCCCTCATTACCTCACTCTAGATGGTATCATAATAGTTTCTTCTGGGCCTGCCCATTTTACATCTCTTCCTACTCTAATCCATTTTTCCATTTAATGATTGTCCTAAAGCACAGATGATCATATCACATTCCTACTAAACTGTGAGTGGCTCCTGGAGACTATCCAAAATAAAGTTCACTGAGCATGCAAGCATTTACTGGTTCAAGTGCATAGTAGGTACTTAACAAATGCTTGCTCAATGAACTTTGGATAGTCCACAGGAAGAGGGTCTTTATTAACATACAAATCCCCCTGACTCTTACCTTTTAGTATCTTTCTCAAAATCAGCATGTTTTGTTTATAATCATTTATATAAATATAATCTTAAACATAAAACAGCCTTTAAAAACTTATTTAATTTCATAATAAGGTTATGTATTAGTGTTGACAAAATTATGGCTCAGACAATGCTTTCCATGTCTGGTTTGTATAGCTCCTCTAATAATGAATACAAATGCATGTTTTCCATCTAAGATTTTTGTAACTGCAAGTAAAAATCCCCATGCAGTAAATGCAAACAAATCGATATCACCTGCTAGAAACTATGTAAATAACAATGATGTCATTCACCAAATATCTAGAGGAAGCAATACTGATATATTGAGGACTTTTCTCTCTAATATTAGAATCATGTTGGAGTTTTTCTTTCCATCTCTATCTAGGTCAGCATTCCCAGAGGGTAGAATCCTAAGGAAACCAACTAACTGCTTAAAGCAAAAGCTTTATAATCCATTATCCAAAAGAACATATCTCAAAGGGCTCTGTGTTGGTAAAATTATTTAGAGATAATAACTGCTTAGAGTTAGTTTTAGAGTTTAGAGTGATGGTTTTAGTCTGCTTATCTGTGCAATCTGCTGCCCTTCTCGATTTTGCCTTTTTCTGCTGGGAACATCTATCCATTTCTAAAATTATGTTAATTCTTATCTCAGCCTAAATGAAAGGGTGTTTGGTAGCACCCTAATTCCTACAGATAACAGAATTCTACCTTTTAAGTAGAGTCCTTCCATCCTATGCTATTCATCCCACCTAGCCAATTACTGCCCTCAAATCTCTAGGAACAAGACCAAGGAAACACTACTGATAAGTTTCAGAAATGAGACCTTTTTTTCTGTTTAACAAGGGAAATGTTGTGAGTCATATTTAGTCTCTCAAGACCTCTACTGATTGCAAATACTATCTTCCAATAAACCTCCTCTGTACATAGGGCCTTTTTCTTTCCTTAATGGATATAATCTTGAGTTTACCATAAAATTAGTGATTTACAAGCCAACTAATTAAATATGGAAAGTAATATGGATGAAGGAATCTAATCAGTTTCTCTTTTACAATTATATCCTGTGGATTCCAAAAATAATCTTAATTCATCTAATGAAAGGAAAAAAGATATCAAGTGGTCACATCCAAACAATTCTCTTGATTGATCCATTAGGAACAGAGAATCCCAAAATTCAAAGTGAGAATAGAAGAATAGTGTGGAAATGTAATGACCTAGAACTCCAGAGAAGCATACTTGAAACAAGGTGTTAACTCAGAGGAATTGATAAGACGATGGTTATCTAGTTTAACATAGTGATTAATAGTTCTCTAGGTCAGTACATGTACTTAGTACTTAATATAGTTCTGCAAGATTCACACCTACAATGATGTAATTATAATAGAGTATATAAGCTAGGACAAATTCAGCCAGAGACATTCATTCCATCTCCCACCTTTGTGGTGGCTAGAGACTGGAGCATAGGCCCTCAGCCTCAGAGAGACATTCATTCCATCTCCCACCACCGTGGTGGATAGGACAGAGTTGGAGAAAACAGAGGGCTGGAGGCTAGAGCACAAGCTCTTGGACTGAGACAGACTTCAAGACAGAGACTGTCGTGATGGTCCTCCTGCCTCCCCCACAGAAACCAAGACACACTCCAGAGGACCTCCAGAAAGCTGGTTTGGGCCCCAGGCAAGGAAACAGACTGTGAAGGAGATAATAAAGAATTTGGACTTTATCCCTGGCTATTCTCGTGGTGATTACTCAGCTGAAACAAAGACTGGCCCAAAGACCTCCAGAAAACCAACCAGAACACTACATGAAAGGAATAGTCCTTCCTTTGCCCTCATCATATCATCTAATATTTGCCTACAGTTATTAATACTGAGGGTTTATAGACAATCATTTCTGAAATTATTAACTATGGCCAAGTATGTACAATTACAACATAAAAGCCTAATGAGCAGAATGGTCAGAGCTGCCCTGAAGAAAACTCCAGACTTTCAACATTTTCCCAGGTTGTTGGTCCTTCGTGTATGGAGTGAATTTCCTCTTAAGAATAAGACAAAAAAAGATGATTGGTGGAGTACAGGTAAATTCTTCTACTCTTTAAAGGGCTGAAGATCTACAGGAAAAGAAGGTTGCATGTACTAGATTTGGTTATTAAGTTTGCTGGTTTTACTTAATTGTTTTTCTGTAAAAAGGAAAAGTTCTTGTTAGATAGAGAAGCAGGGCAAATCAAGAAATGGTATCAAAGGTTCAAATAAAACTTTCTTTAAAATCACACCATTAAGTATCAAGAAACTTAAAAACATTAAAGTAATTTCTTCCATCAGGCAATTACTAAAAAACAGCCAAACTTCCAAAACAATAGGAAACTGTATTCCTGGAAAAATGCAGAGAATGTGGCTGGGGAGGAGCCACAATGGCAGAGTAGACAGGACTTTGAGCTCTTCCTGGCTTCCCTCAGATTATCACCAGATCAAGCCTCTACATGGGTTTTGGAGCAACAAAACCCACAAATATTCAGAGTATAACAAATTTCTAGCAGAAGTTATTTTGGAAAAACTTCGGGAAAGGTCTGTCTCAATAGTTGCAGTCCAGCAGAAGCACAGCACAGGGTGGCCTAAGATGGAGAGGCTTATGAGCACTGGTGGAAACCTAGTGGGAGGCTCTAAGACAAAATACAATGGCATTGGCTACTCTGTCCTGGTTCAGAAGCCAGCAGATCAGCTGTGAGACCTCCAACGCAAATAGAGAACCCCTGAACCCTAGCATAACAAGCAGTTCTTGCCTAGGCCCACCCAGCATGGGAACTAACCCAGAAGCACCAGCCCCAGAGCATTTTGAAGGTGCTGTGGCCTGTAGAAGAAGCTCAGAACAATCTCCCTTTTGCCCCAAGAGCAGATCTCAACCTTTAAAAATGAGCAAAAAAGCAAAAACAATTCTGACCATAGATAGCTTCTATGGAAAAACAGAAGAACAGACCTCAAACCCCGAGGACACTATAGGAAAATATCTCCAGGTGAAGCCTCAAAGAGAGATAGATATTCGTTGGTCTCCATCTCACAAGGCTCTCTTGGAAGAATTCAAAAAGGATCTTAAAAGAGAGTTGGAAGAAAAATGGGCAAAGAAAACGAGAGTTCTGGAAAAGGAAACACAGAAATTGCTTAAAGAAAACAACTTCTTGAAAACAGAATTTATGAAATGGAAAAAAAAGCCAATAAATAAAACAACTCATTTAAAAATTCATTTGGTCAAATACAAAAGGGGGTAAAAAAGCTAATGAAGAAAATAATTCACTAAAAATTAGAATTGAACACAAAATTAGAATTGAACAAATGGTAGTGAATGAGTGAATGACTCAATGAGACATCAAGAATCAGTCAACAAAACAAAAAAAAAAAGAAAAGAAAAATAGAATATAAAATAATTCATTAGAACAACAAATGAACTGGAAAATAGATTCAGGAGAGACAATCTCAGAATTATCTGAAAAAAAGAGATTAGACAACATTTTTCAAGAAATCATCAAGGAAAACTGCTCTGCTGTCCTAGAATTAGGGATAAAATAGTCATTGAAAGGATCTACTAATCACCTCCTGAAAAAGATCCCAGAATGAAAATTCGAAGGAATATTGTAGCTAAATTTTGGAATTCTATGCTGGCTCGATCTTTTGATGTAAACAGATAATTGTAGGAGGGATTGGGGGTGGAGTAGGATAAGCCAGAGTCACTTTGGAGGAAGAGGAGGAGAAGGGAGGTTAGTCGGTGGAGAGCGTGTGGCAGTTTTACCCATTCCCTTCACTCCTCCCCCTAAAGACCAAGGACTTTGCCTATCTGACTCTGGCTAATTCTGAGGCTTCCAGGGAGCTAACCTGGACTCCACATTTTGGTGCCCAACGTGAACCAAGGACCCTAATTTCACTACAGAAGTCCCCAGTGACAAGGAAATAGGGTGAGTATTTTAATAGACAATTTTGTTTGTCTTACTTTGTTAAGAGTTTAAAAAGTTATTCTCATTTTCTAGCTGAAAAGGCGCAGATATTAGGAAAAGATTCTCCCCCACCCCAAAGAAAATCTACAGGAAGCATACTCAAACTGATAAAGAGACAGGGTTTAATTGTAACTTGGGAGCAGATTGATGGACTCATGAGTACATTAGAATGTACTCCCTGTAAAGGGCTGAAACTCTGAATAGGTGCATGTGAATCAGACAACCAAGCACTTAAGGTTAATTACCTATTGGACAAAAACTCTATTAGCATGTTTCGAATATCCTCTTCTCACAGTTAATACTGGCTCAATGTTGGGAGTTAAGAGAATTATAAGGAGGGATTAGGGGGTGGATTGACACTAGCCAGAGTCACTTTGGAGGAGGACCAGAAGGGAGGTTGTAATGGATTGTACTGGAAGAGGGAAGGGGAGTTAAAATAAGGTAAATCACATCACATGAAGAGGCAAAGTTGAGGGAAAGAAGGGAGGAGGATGAGCATTGTGTGAAGTTTAATCTCATCAGACTTGTCTCAATTTACAAGAAAGTAGGAGGGAAGAGGAGAAAGGAAAAGAGGAGGTCCTAGTAGGGGAAATGCAGCACCCATGCTCAGGTAAACCAGATGGAAGCCTCACTAGCTCTACATAAACAAGGCAGAGACAATTTGTCTCCGATGACATCAATAGCAGAAACCTGCTCCATGAAATTCCCAGGACTATGAGGATCCCACAATAAAGAAAACAGAACAGTATGCCTGTGTCTTGAAACACGGTGAAAATCCAGCACCCTATTCCAGAGGGCCCTAATCCCAGTAGATAGAGATCAGTTCAGGAACTCAGGTAATCCAGGTTGAGACTAAGTAGGACTCTCTACCCCACTTAAAAAAACAAGAGGCATAAAACCTTAAGTGCAGGAACTAAGGTTGATGAGATAAAAAAAGCAAAGTACTATAAAGAATTACAATATATCTGGAAATGACCAATAACAGCAAGCAGGAACCCAAAGGAAAAAAAAAAATAAATTTCCACAAGGAGTATATGAATACCAAGAAGAAATGAAGCAAAAAAACAAAAAAGAGCCTGCTACAAAAGAAGTGATATGGAAAGGAGATCAAGCAGAGAAAATTTAAGAATCATTGAACTTCTTGAAAACTGATTTAAAAAAAAAAAAGTTTGTAGTATGGGAGAAACTAGGCATCGACCCACACTTCACACTGTACACTGTTAGAATCCTTATAAGCTGTTAAGTCATTAGAGTTAATAGAGACAATAATTATCTAATTTAGCATGGTTCAGTATGATTGATCTGATCCTATGAGGAGATGTTTTGGGCCAGAACTTGAAACAAGGTACTAAGTGGAACTGATAGAAATAATGCTTGTGTTCAAATCTTTAGAGAGCTCATATAAGCAAGAAGTGTTTAAGTACTTATTGGAGTTGACAAGTATGGGAGATTCAAAACATTAACTTTGTAACTTTGTGAATTCACACCTCCCTTAATCCCTCCCTCAGAGGAAGAGTCAACGTTTGGGAGATCATATATAAAGAAGCTCTTAGAGCTTCAGGTTAGTTAGTTCAGAACATTGCCAGGAGTCAGAGAGGAGCACTCTGGGAGATACAGAAGCCCGCAAGCCCACTCTCGGAGGCAAGTCAGATTCATTCCAACTTTCACCTTGGTGCTGGCTGGAGACCTTTGGAAGAAGAGAAACCAAAGCTGGCAGAGTCAAAAGATTAGCAGCAAGAGCTCTTGGAACCAAGCAGAGAGATAGGTCTCTAAGAAAACTAACTGGGCTATTTTGGAGGAAGCAATAAAAGATCTGAACTTTTAACACCTGGCTGCATTTGGAGTGATTACTTTCAACTGAAACTAAGGCTGCCTCCAGAAAACCTCCCCAAGAAACCTGCTCTCAGAGAGAACCATCATATATTATATTTTAAAGAAGAGAACACCACAGTATACCAAGATAAGGTCAAAATGGGTTCATGACCTAGGCATAAAGAATGAGATTATAAATAAGTTAGAGGAACACAGGATAGTTTACCTCTCAGACTTGTGGAAGAGGAAGGAATTTATGACCAAAGAAGAACTAGAGATCATTACTGAACACAAAATAGAAAAATTTGATTACATTAAATTGAAAAGTTTTTGTACAAACAAAACTAATGCAGACAAGATTAGAAGGGAACCAATAAACTGGGAAAATATTTTTACAGTCAGAGGTTCTGATATAGGACTCATTTCCAAAATATATAGAGAATTGACCCTATAAGAAATTAAGCCATTCTCCAATTGATAAATGGTGAAAGGAATGAACAGACAATTCTCAAATAAAGAAATTGAAACTATTTCCAGCCATATGAAAAGATGCTCCAAGTTATTATTAATCAGAGAAATGCAAATTAACTATGAGATACCACTACATACCTGTAAGATTGGCTAGAATGACAGGGAAAGATAATACGGAATGTTGGAGGGGATGTGGGAAAACAGAGACACTGATACATTATTGGTGGAATTGTGAATACATCCTGGAGAGCAATTTGGAACTATGCTCAAAAAGTTATCATACCCTTTGATCCAGCAGTGTTACTACTGGGCTTATATCCCAAAGAGATACTAAAGAAGGGAAAGGGAGTCACAAGAATGTTTGTGGCAGCCCTCTTTGTAGTGGCCAGAAACTGGAAACTGAGTAGATGCCCATCAATTGGAGAATGGCTGAATAAATTGTGGTATATGAATGTTATGGAATATTATTGTTCTGTAAGAAATGACCAACAAGATGATTTCAGAAAGGCCGGCATTTTGGATTTCCTTCACAGGCTAATTGTACAATATTTCAGAGTCTGATTCTTTTTATACTGCAAAATAACGGTTTGGTCATGTATACTTATTTTGTATTTAATTTAAACTTTAATATATTTAACATCTACTTACTGCTCATACTGCCATCTAGGGAAGGGGGTGGAGGGAAGGAGGGGAAAAATTGGAACAAAAGATTTGGCAATTGTCAATGCTGTAAAATTACCCATGCATATAACTTGTAAATAAAAAGATATTAAAAAAAAAGTTTGTACATTAAATTTAAATAAGTCATAAAAGAAAACTTCCCATATGTATTAGAATCAAAGGGCAAATCACTTGCTGGAGCAAAAAAAATGCCAAAAGGAAAGTCCTAACAAAGATATAGCCAAAATTCAAAGCTCTCAAGTGCCAGAAAAAACACCACAAACAAGAAAGAAAAAAGTCAAGAGTCAAGGAACCAGAGTCAGGAGCATGTTTGATTCATTGTTTTTAACACACAACCATCTGTTTCTCCCTGTACTTGGGGTCCAGTGCCAAGGCTGAGAAGGCCTGGTTTCAATTTGTTATGCAATTGGCACATTTTGCTTATTAATAAATGGATATGCTTGGAAGCTCACCTTTGTTTCCTCAGTTATTTTATCCTTCATGCATCATAGCAGAAATTTGTCAACTGAGGAAACAGAAGTGGATGGGGGTAAGGAGGAAAAGAAATGATAAAAAGGAAGGATGACAATGGGGAGGGAATAAACACAAACAAACAAACCTTCTGATCCTAATGGAGAAAATTAAGAGGAAAAGAAAAAAAAAAACTACTCAATTGAAGAATTGCAGAATTGTGGTATATGAATATAAAGAAATATGAAAACACCGTAAGAAATGACAAAACCAATGGCTTCAGGGAATTCTAGGAAGCAGGAACTGATACAGAGTTAACACAATGTCAACACTGTGAAGAAAAACAACTTTAAATGATCAATCTCTGGAGAACCCAAAACAAAAAATATTACCCTTAACATAATGGTGAGATGAGGGACTCAAGGTGTGGAAAGAGACATATATTCTTGAATGTGGCCACTGTGTGAATTTATTTTGTTTGAATATGCTTAATAATTACAAATTTGGTTTGTTTTTGTTTTAATTCTTTTTTTTTGAGATGTCATACTTTTTATTAAGCTATTTATAGATAAGGAAACAGAGTCTGAGAGACATTAAGTGACTGTCCAAAACAGCACAATAAATATTGAAGGGAGTATTCCTAACTTCAAGTCCAACATTACAGCCACTAGCCAAGCAGCCTGTCCTTATTAAAACCAGACTTTTTTTTCCTATTAAGAACAGCTGGGTGAGGGCAGCAAATAGAGTTCTGGGCCTGGAGTCAGGAAGTACTGAGTTTAAATCCAGTTTCAGAAACTTAGTAGCTGTGTGATCCCGGGAATGTTATCTAACCTCTCTTGGGTTGCTTTTGTTTTTAGCTTTTTTTTTTTTTTAAATACATATGTAGATATTTTTCAACATTCGCCCTTGCAAAACCTTTTTTTCTCTCTCCCTTAGACAGCAAATAATCTAATAGGTTAAAAATATGCAATTTTTCTATACATATTTCCACAATCATAATGTTGCACAAGAAAAATCAGATCAAAAGGAGGGAAAATGACAAAAACAAACAAAAAAAGCAAGCATGTATTTTTTTTTATCCTTTTTCTGGGGGAGGGATTGAGGGAGAAGGATAATAACAAATGAACAAAAGAGCAAGTTGTTTGAAACATTTTAAAAGGTATAGAATGCCTCTAGGGTGGTTCGGAAGTAAGTACAGACAAGAGGATAGTTCTGTAGATACTAAGTTTGGTTACATAATTTTTTTTAAAGTACTACATAATGGAGTTTCACTTTTATACACAATTTTCTTTTTGTGATCTATATTGTATATTGAAATGGTTTTTGGTGTCTGTTAAGTTCAGAATTTAAAAAAAAAAAAAGCTTTTTAAAAAGAATTAAATATGACTTATCCATTCCCAAAGAATAACATAAAGATAGTAAGATGGGGTTAATGTCCACTGGGAATTTCTAAAATTATGATTTTAGTCCAGTAAGAATAGTTTAATATCATATCAAATGGTTAAATATTCTCTCAATAGAAAATAAAACATTTTCAGTTAAACATTTAACTTAAGTATTGGTCAAATCAAGTTTTAAAATACAATTTTTGAAAATCAGTACCACTGATGATAACACCATCAAATTCATTAGTAATCCAAAAATAGACCTACCTCTATTTCGGCCACAGAGAGCTCATCACTTGGGCAAGGCTTTGAGGACATCTCCCTCTTTACTGTGTCAGAAGTGGGAGGAAGAGCATTTCCAGACTTGCTGTTATCCAAATTTTGTTTGTCCTTTTCCTTAAGGCAGGGAATAGAGTTCTGGCTCAAAAAATGAGCTATGAAACTTTGAAAAATATTTTAAATACTCTTGATATGGAACATAAATCCCAAACTGGTTCTTAAAAAATTGTAAATTGGACTAAACTGTGCAGATGAAGCATTTATGTTCCCCCAATTCTTCAATGTAGTCACACGGTTGCTATTCTCCCAGTCCATGAAGCCAAAATTCCATTTTTATTGTGTCTCCCATTTTTCCCCCCTTCTGTTTTATTTCATGCTAAATTAAGCCTAGGGTCCTATTAACTCATATTTGGGTGACAATAATAATCTCATAAGTCATTTCTCTCTTCTGATCATTCCTGCAGGATCTGCTTCCATGAAGACTGTGTTTCACTCTGTTCCTCCATGTAAACACTATTCAACTGACATCCTTAATGTTAAACCAATGAACAAGCCACCCCAACATGAAAAATCTTTAACTCTTGGAAATCAATTTGTATAATTATTTTTCAGTATATACCTCATAAACATACACATGCACACAAACGTGCATATTCATGCACTATTGTGAAGATAAAGTTTCAAAGTCATGTGCTATTAACTCCCCAGTTTATGGGTAAATGATATTATGATAATATCTTGCTATATTCCCAGAAATATAAAAATCTTTCTCTCAAGTGTAGAGGAAAAATCTAAAATCTCATCATCCACGCAGAACAACTCAGATTTTGATGCCTAACACATTCTCAACTCATTCTACTTGCTTCCCCTTCTAATTGGAGGGCTTGATAGAGGAGTAATGAATTCCTCCAAAAGCCTTTATGAAGGATTAACAACCTTCCAGTAACTCCATTTTCCATATAAGTAGCTTTCAAATCCACTGAACACCATGAAGTACCACTACTCTCCTTTTTAGGTTTTTTTAATAGATTGTCTTCCCCTATCAGACTGTAAGCCCCTTTAGGGTAGAGGCTGTCTTTTTCTTATTTATGTCTTCAGTTTTTAGCACAGTGTCTGGCATATAGTAGGTGATTAATGCATGTCTACTAAATTCAAGTCACAACTCAAACTAGGCTTTGTATGAGTTAAGTATTAAAGTGGCGTGGTGTGCTATGATGGTAATTAGTTAGAAAGGACAGAAAAAATAAATGAATTATTTAATTCCTCCAAAAAAAAAAAAAAAAAGGGTGTCAAGATTACTTTCTACATTCAAAAAAATAATCAATAGTTATTATCAGACTAGAAATGTGTGACGATAATATTGTATCCGTGAAAACAAAACTGTTGTTTAGCTATTTTTTGTCATGTCTGACTCTTCATGACTCCATGTGGGAACTGGAGTGGTTAGCCATTTCCTCTTCCAGCTCATTTTAAAGAAGAGGAAACTGAGGTAAAGAGGGTAACTTGCCCAGGATCTCACAGCTAGTATCTGGAGTCAGATATGAAGTAAGAAAAAGGAGTCTTCCTGACATCAAATCAAGCACTGTTACCACTGTGCCACCTAGCATATGAAAACATGATGTGACTATCTAAGTAAAAATTTTCATTACTGCTGTTATTTTCAACATTGATACTATAGTAAGTGTCAAAATCACAAGAGATTAGGGGAAAAAAAAACATAATTTTTAATTCCATTCCTGAATTGCTGTATACCTGTTCTATAAAAATTAAAATTCAGTTATTTGACAGGAAGAAAAGGAAGATGCTACAGCAAAATAGTGATTTCCACAAAACAACTTCATTACTTTATAGTCACACTAAGGCTATATTGAAAAAATACAATAAAATTCTCATCATCAAAATGTATCTCAAATTATAACCTGATGTGTTTTATGGTCATTATTCAATTATATTTCAATAAACACCTGTTCTAAAAACTGAAAAACTTCAATTCCATTTTACCTGTATGTTAGGAGACAACTGTTTCCCCGTGTTCATCTCTATATCAGCTGTAGTTAAAGGTGTTACTTGCAAAGCATTAGAATTCTCACAATTCAATTCTTTAAACTTTTGAATGTCTTCTTTGTCGGCTAATATTGTCTGCGATTCTTTAATTGTAGGCTTATAATCCTGTATTTAAAACATGATTAAACATAAAATAATTGAAAAGTAAGTTGTGTTGAGATATCTTTACACATAAAAATATTTAAAATTATATAAAGCCAAATTCCCTTCACTTTCATATTTTAAAAGCAAGTCCTAAAAGGTAGTTCAAAATAAAAGTAGAATATTTCCCTAGAGAACTCAAATAACCTATCCAGATACAAAACAATTTCATTAACTATTGCATCAGAGTGAAGTTGTTTTAATTGTAACCTATATTTTCTCCTTTTTATCCTTACTTCTAATTAGATCTAATGGGTCAATAGTCCCCAATACACTCAGATAAAATATTTAAATCTTTTACCATTCATTTCTTTTACATTATGGCAGGAGTTCTTAACAAAGGATCCATGATCTTTGGTTAGATTTGGGAAGGGAGTGTTTGGGAACTTAGATAAGAAAACTTTCATTTTTCTTCTCAATAACTTCTGAAATTTTGCTTTTCTTTTAAATTATGAATGCAGGCAACAAACATTATTTCCAAAAGGGAACCATAGGCTTCTGGGATCTGGGACACACATAAATGTTAAGAAACCTTACATTTATGTGTAATCAATTTCATTTTCTATGATATTATTTAGTACTTGTCAAAAGTGGAATTGATTACACCCTAAATGGTTTAAAAGAACTCATTAATCAGTCTATTAACATAGAACAAAGATCAAAATCAACATCAAATTATACTACATATATCAAAATATACTATACTAAGGCAAATATCAAATTGCCTTACCTATATGATTAAAAGAAAAAGTAAGGGAATTGAAGAATACCTCTCTATTCTGCAGGTTACTGGGACAATGGAGTGCCTTTAAAAGCTATAAGGGATTAAGTGTGGAAAAAAAAAACCCAAAAGAATTTGAAAAGGTGAAGATGGAGTCTGACCTTGATCATGAAGTTGGAGGTTGAAAAACATCCAACAAAGGAAGAAAGGAAGACCTTGGAGATAATAAACAAGTATGAAACTTTTTCTGAAAATAAAGAGTGAAAAGAACCAAGGAAGTGGCAGATACTGATCCTCTGGGGAATGAAAAAGAAAATCCATAGAAACCAACACAGATGCAAGATTATCCAGTAAGGATCAACAGAAGAGGCCTGGTGGTTGTAATGTCCTTCTAAAGGGTATAAATTGACTGGAAATGGATGAATGACAGCTCCCTGGTAATAACAGCAGAGGTCCACTATCCCCCTGGATCAGAAATATCTGACCCCAAAGCAGCTGGTAAGATTAATCAGAGTGAATGACTCTATGAACGCCCAGTTCAGGGCATTGCTAGTTTATGCTCTTTCTTTTGGAAGAGGATCCATCTAATGGATGATGTCTTGACTTGACATGGGAAGTGGATTTATGTGAAGCAGAACTGCACAAAGTCATCAGCCTCCCTTTTCCAGGAATTCAGGTTCAGTGGCAAGACAAATGTCTAGATGGGATGAAGTGGATGACCTTGGCTCTTCAGTACCTGACCAAGGCCCAGGTGCTCCACAGTGCCGGCTTCAGCCCCCGTGGGACAAACTTTTCTCGCCTCCCGATTTTGCTAGGCAAGTCCCTGGCACACGGAAGGGTGCAAGTCCTGTTGGTTACCCCCATCAGGTAGAGTCCATCTGCCAAGATGGTTTTACCTGGATGTGGCTTTTTGGAGCCATAGGTGCAATGGCTCCAAAGAGGGAGGAGCAGCCCTGGAAAGGGTTCAGCAAACCCTCACGCAGAGGTGCTGGCCCTCCCTGAATACTCCGCACACCCAGCTGTAAAACAGAAATGAAGCTGTAATACAGAAAGGAACCCCAATATATAGGAGAAAAGTTGTTCTTGCCACCAACTAGAATTGGGGACAGGGAGTTTTCCCCTTCCCATCTGCCATTCCAAACAACTAAATGGTAACCTTGTGATGACTATGTTAACCTGTGATATCATCAAATATGGCTGATAAAGAATACTTTTAACAAAAGCTAAGTTAGAAAAGTAGGGAAACAACACTGTACTACCAGTTAAAATTACAATAAGGAAGCTTTACTTAGGTATAGGGAGAAAATGCTTTTTAAAAAAAAAAGAGAGATGGTGTCATTTCTATCAGGTCAAAACAAAGCTTAATAATAAAAGGGATTTTCAAACTTTTTCTTGATCATTTCATCCCTGTGCTTTAGTTTATCTCTTCTCTTTTACTGCCAAGATCCTAGAAATCAATGCCTGTTTTGATTGCTTCTAATTCCTTAAACTTTTTAAAAGTGAAATGACAATGAATATAATATAAGAGAAACAAGAAATATCATCTTTCTAAAAAAATTAGCGACAATTTTAGAGAAATCTGGGAAGATATATGAGAACTGATGCCAAGCAAAGTAAATGAGTAATTTATACAATATAACATCCATACTTAAAAAATGAACAATGTTTAAGACTGATCAATGCAGTGGAGAGGAAAGAAACTGGAGGGAGAAAAAAATAAATGCTTAACAATTGAAAAAATAAAATTTAATTCTTATAAGTAATAAAAATAAAATATATGGAAAAAAAAACTTTTAAAATGACTGAATAATGCCCACCATGAGAAATACAACAACCCAAGTAACAACAGCTCAGGAAGATCAAAGAATATGCAGAAAATCTCAGGAAACAATGGAGAATTACAGAACATGAAATATTATATTTACAGAATTAAGAAACACAAACTATGAATTTTTACAGATAATAGATCACATTTATGCAGCACTTTAAGATTACAAAGCTTTTTACATGCATTTACATCTTATTTGACAATTATAAACAACCCATGAATGGATAGTTATAATTACAATGAAATCAAAATTAGGATGGTCTGCTTTCCATTCTAACATTCTTTCTCCTATATAAACCTAAATTTCAAACCTTTATGGTACTATGAACTTCAGCTTTTTAAAATTTTTAAACTTTAAAAGATAAACCAACAATTCCTGTTGGTGAAGGTGAAGAAAAACAGAAAAGAAAAGAAAGGTAACCTTTTTGGAGTCCTCTGATATGGTCCTTTTTAGTTGCTCAATTTCATCATCTTTTTGCATGTTACTGGAAATTAATGTTTTGAGCTGTACTTCTAATGCCAAAACCAAATGATCTCTTTCTTCTCGCCATTTCTGTAGGTCATTATCTTTATTTGCTAGTTGTGCAGTAAGCCTTTCCTTTTAAAAAAAAAAAAGAAAGAAAGAAAAATCATGGAAAAAAACCACTATAATAATCATAACTTGAAGAAATTTTATTAAAAGGTTCCTGTTAAATGTTTATTATGAACTCCATCTTTATTACTAAAAGATACATAAAATAATGTGGTCACACCTATGCATGTTGTCACTGTGAAAACATCAAGATAATGCATTAAATGACTACTTTTGGCAATGTTTTAAAGTTTTAGACAAAATAATGTCCCAATTTTCCAATGTAGTCTAAAAACTGAATAAAGCAAAGCAACTCTTTTGATTTTCTGATAAAAGTTCACGATATTAAAATTTCATAGCTCATTATGAAGAAATATCAATATTATCAAAATTAAAAAAAATAGAGTATGGTTTTAGGGTCAGGATAGGAACAAAGGGGAGGGTCATGACCAGATTATTCTGACACTTTTCCTCATCCATTATTTGGAGTTTGGATATTGTTGAATTATTAATATTTGGCACCATCTACCATACTGAAGTGTTGTATAATTGGAAAACTACTTTATAAATTTCAAATGTTATGGAAAATGGAATTATTATTTTTTTAAAAACCAAGAATCTTAAATATCATCCATGGAGTTATACAAATTGAATGTATAAAACTCCTTGTGGTTTTGTTTATAGCCCTATGGTCAATAATACCAAATATTGTATAGAGGTTTAAAAAAAATTCATTAGTAATCAGGTAGGATCTTAATTTTTATTAGATGAATAATGACAAAGACATCTCTTAGGGCATCAAATTTCTTAATCTATAAAATAAGGGTTTTAATTCACTACTCTCTAAAGTCTTTTCCAACTTTAAATTTCTATGACTTAAAACTTACTCTATTAAGATTAAAAAAAAAGTGTAAAGAATCAAATTCTCCAACTATATTGTAAACTTCTTGGATTCAAATTCATTAGTAGAGGGACAAAGTCTTCTACTCTCAAACAATTAAGTTTGAATGGTGAATGGAAGAGAAGATAGAATTCAAAAGAATCAATCAGACAATAAGATCCTACAATTTTAGACAATCAGTGAAGGAGGGAAGCAGGGGGAGGATTCAGCAAAAGCAGCGTTGGAAAAGAAGGCACATTGGACAGATAGTATTCTACTTGACAGCACTGCCAGCAGCTAGTTGCCCCCTGAAAGAGGCAAAAATGATTATAAAGTAATGCAGTGTAATGGAAAAGAACATGGAAATTAAGGCCAGTACTGGGTAATTAGTAAGACAACACACTTCCTTCTTCTCAGTAAAGAAGTGTGTAAAGCATTCCATGTATGTATAGTCCTCCCCTCATAACAAGGAAGAGGGAAATGTTTTGTTTTGTTTTTTTTCCAAGTAATTACATAGTGTTGGGCTTAACTTCCATGTCCTTTTTTCATTTATATTAATGTAGAGACTCTGTAGAGGGACAACTAAGTAACACAGTGAAGAATGCTGTTTCTAGTCAAAAATTCTCATCTTCCTGAGTTCAAACCTGACCTCAGACTCTTGCTATCTGTGAATGGCTTTGGGAAAGTCATTTAATCTTGTCTATCTGTTTCCTCATCTATAAAATGCACTGGAGAAGGAAATGGCAAACAGCTCTAGTATCTCTGCCAAGGAAACCTCAAATTAGATCATGCAGACTCAGATACAACTGAAATAATTTAACCACCACAAAGCCACTGTGTGTATCATCTGGTTTCATTGATAATGTGTTAGTGTTCCCCAAAACTCTCCAATAAAAGATATTTTCCAACTTTTATCTTCTTTGACAATTTGATGGATGTGAGGTTTGAAAGTTCACATTAATTTTTAAATTTTCATTTTTCTTGGGTTATCTGGAATGTTCCTATTATACAGTAGTTAGGAATTGGCAATTTCTTTGAAAATTGTCCTTACTTTTTTTATTGCTCATCTATGGTCCTTGGTTTTATTTATAATACATATGAGTATATAGTATACTTACATATGTGTATATGTTTATGAGTGTTAATCTCAGCCTTCCATCAAAGATAAATGATGCAAAGATTTTCCCTGTTCTCAGCACTTTCTTTGATTATAGGTGGGTTGATTTTGTTCATGAAAATTTATAATCAATTTTGTCTATTTTCAATCTTTCCTTTTAATATTTTGGTTAAGAACTTCCTCTGCCCCATTTATTTCTCACCGCCCCCCCCTGCCCTTCCATCCTCTGTCCCATTTATTTCTCACCTCCCCCCTTCTTCCATTCATGTTTAATGTATTTATTTTATTGCTTAGGTTGAACAGTCATTCAGAATTTATTGTGTTACATTGTAAGCTGCTGGTCTTAATTTATACATTTATATATCTATAATTTAACATATATATGATATAACATATATATATATATATACATATTATCATTAACCTAATTTATACATTCCAGTTTTCCCAGCAGTTCTTACTAAAGAAAGAAAAGTAACCCTTTGACCAACAGCTTATGCTCTTTATGAACCTGTAGGCTATTTTTTTGTTTGATTATTCTTAAATCATACTGATTAGTGTGCTCCACTGTTCTACTTTTCTTTTTGTTAATTTATCAAAGAATTTTGGTTATTACTGTGTTTGAAATCTTAATCCCCTTATTTTACAGAGGATCTTTTAAATAAGTTTAGTGTATGATCTAAAATTGGTAATGTTTACCTTTATCAAGGTTGGGTGCAAATCACTGGGAACCTAAATAAATACTATTTTCCCTGTCATGCAGTTCATTTAAATAATTTTATATTCACATTTTCTAAAAAAAATGAAATCTTTATAGCAGCACTTTCTGTGGAAATAAAAAACTGGAGGGAAGGGGAGATAGGAAGTGGATATTGCTGAATAAACTGTTATACATAAAACTTGTGGGAACAGTGAGTCAGCCTTGGAATGAAGACAATATAAGATCAAATCCCATCTTCTTTTACTTATGTAATCCAAGCTAAACCACTTAATCTCCAAAAATAGCAGGCAAGTCTCTAAGGCTACACACAATGTAAACCTGTATTGGTAGAAGTAACCCCCTTATTAGGAGCTCCATCATCAATGACATTACAGAAGATGAAGAAGAGGGAAGAGGGGACATGGATAAGAGAAGGTAACAAGAGAAGAGAAGGAAGGAGGAGGAAAGTGAGAAGACAGGAAGGAGAAAAAGAAGGAAAGGAGAGGAAAAAGCAAGTAGAGGATGAGAAGAAGAAAGAGAGAAGGAAGGGAAGTAAAGGAAAAGGAGGGGAAGAAAAAGGGAGACAGGAGTGGAAGAAGCAGGGAAGAAGGAAAGGAGAAGTGAGGAAAAAGAAGAATAAGATTCAGGAGCAATGAATATGATAAATTCAGAGAAACATGGGAGAACTTGGATGTCCTGATGCAGATCAAGTAAAATAGAACTGAGAAAATGATCAAAACCAATCTGGATCCCAGAAAACAGAAAAGGAAATATATTTCCCTCCTGGCCTCAGAATTTTAAAAAACCCATGGGCACATCTCACATCTTCCATATATTGGCTGTGCAACCTCAAGTAGCACTTAATTTCTCCAAGTGTTCTAAATAATTCTGTAAGAACACAAAACAGAGCATAATTTTGTCATAATGCCTAGGAATGGGTTTCTGCAGAAAAAGGTAACTATACCAATTAAGGAAAAAGAGTTATTAAGTAAGAGGCAAGGAGAGAAGGAAATAAGAGTTAAACCATTTTAATAATCAAGATGAAAAACTCCAGACAACTTTCTAGTAAAACTACCAAAATGTTAAATATAACTACCAAGTTATCAAAGCAGAGGATAAATCAGAGATTTTCCATTTGAAGTTGCTTCCAATGATTACTTTCTGGCTATTCTGGGACCAAGGTTAAAATCTTATTTCCTTTTCTGAAAGACTATCAGTTGTTATTTTTATGAACAATTTTCTCAGATAAAGGTTATATTGCAAATATACAGAGAATTTTATAAGAATACTGAGTCATTTCCCAATTGATCAAAGGATATGAAGTTAGTTTTTTCAAAGAAATAAAAGCTATATGTAGTCATATAAAAATGCTCATAATTATTATTGGTCAGAGAAATGCAAATTAAAACAATTCTGAGGTATTATTTCACAACTATCAGATTGGCTAAAATGACAGAAGTAACAAATGACAAATATTGGAGATGTGAAAAAATTGGGACACTAATACACTGTTTTAGAATTGTAAAACTGATTCACCCATTTTGGAGACCAATCTGGAATTATGGCCCCAAAGAGTTATAAAACCCTGAATGCCCTCTAACCCAGAAATATCAGTACTAGGCATGGTTCAGAAAAAAAGGAAGAGAATGTATGTTTTAAAATATTTATATCTCTTTGTGATGGCAAAGAATTGGGAACAGAAAGGATGTCCATCAATTGGGGAATAACTAGACAAGTTGTGATACATGAAATGTAATGGAACAGTACTAATGACGAGTGGGTTGATTTTAGAAAAACATGGAAAGAGTTAAAAGAAATAATGAAGAGTGAAATGAGCACAACAGAACGTTGGTTACAATAACAGCAATATCATTCAAAGAATGAGCTAAAAAAAATAATTTGAGCAAACAGGCAGGTCCAAAGAATTTCAGTTTAAGTTTTGACCAAAAAAGGTCATCAGCAAATAGATAATACACGTCACAAGGAAGATGAAAACAAGAATCAATGGGAGAAATTTAACAAAGCAAAGGACTTGAAAAAGGAGGAAAAATTGCTTTTAAAATTGTAAAAGAAAAGTGAACAATGGACTACATGTTTTTCCCGTAAAGATAAGTGGACTGTACTTTCTATCTTTTCTACTCACTCACTAAAACTTTAGCCACAATGAAAGATTATTTAATTCTTCTCAAGTAAGAAGGATCATAGCACCTTATCTGCACAAATTTTACTTTTTCCTACCACACTGTAAATAAAGTCAGTATATTTGGCCATCACCTTGGAGCCTTGTTCAAATACAGTAGTGGTTCAAATCCTACAAGGGCAACCATGGCAGTAGGAAGAGTTCTGTACTGTGAACAATTCTTAGAAACTCAAGTCAAGGAAAGAAGCAGCTACACCCAAAGAAAGAACACTGGGAAATGAATATAAACTGCTTGCATTTTTGTTTTTCTTCCCAGATTATTTATACCTTCTGAATCCAACTCTTCCTGTGCATCAAGAGAACTGTTCAGTTCTGCACACACATATATATTGTATCTAGGATATATTGTAACCTATTTAACATGTATAGGACTGCTTGTCATCTGGGGGAGGGGATGGAGGGAGAGAGGGGAAAAATCGGAACAGAAGTGAGTGCAAGGGATAATGCTGTAAAAAATTACCCTGGCATGGATTCTGTCAATTAAAAAGTTATTAAAAAAAAAAAAAGAAAGAAAGAAAGAAACTCAAGTCAAAGTGAAAACCAACACTTTCTTTTAAAGACTCTCTAATATAGACTTATATAGAGCTTATAAAGGCTCTCCAATATTCTATGGTGGATATATACTTTTGTGGTGTCTCACATTTCTCTAGTACTGCCTTTCCCTAAAGGTCTTTGTATCCTCTTCAGCATCTAGCACCCACAAGAAGAGCCTGAATGGATTAAACTGTCTCACAGGTTTGAGAACAGAAGAATTTGTATTAGAGAAAATTCTTCCCAAGGAGAATCCTAAACATACACAGCAAATTGGTGTTTTTCTTGTCTATTTTTTCTATTTTATAATAGTCACTGTACAACTAACAGCATGAAGCTATCAAAGAGGATGAAAAGCTGTGTTTGATAGCATGGACAAATTTCTGGCCATATTTGTTATTCGCCAACACCATATGATCTCTTTATCATTTTTCAGGCATCTTCTGGTTTGGTTCTGTTTACCTGATCAACATGTCCCCTGGGTCCCCCATAGCAGGGGAATCCCTATCTTCTTGCTTTCTTCTGAGCAGTATCCCACCCTCTTCTTTCCTTGCCTTAGTCTCAAAAGACTGACTGAGGCCCCTGCCCCAGGAGGGAATGTGGGCTTCTCTCTGCCTGAGGAAAGCTGAGAATCTGAGGAGTGGGCAGAGAAAATACTTTTTGCAAAATAGGCAATGTATCAGGTGCTGCAGCAAAGGGAAAACCAAGAAAGCCAAGCCTCTTTCAGTCTCCCACCTACCACTTCATTATGAAGCTGTAAACAACGGGCTCGGTCTTCAGCATACTTTTTCATCTCTCTGTTTCGATGGTTTTCAGCTTCTTTTGCTTGAGTGATAAGCATTGTTTTTTCTTCCAACCATTTCTTTCTGTCATCTTGATGCTTCTGTTCTGATTCCTATATACAAAAAAATCAAGGGAGCAAAGTTGTTAAGAATAGTTTATGCAGGTCAGATTTGCAAAAAGTTCCTTCACTTAAGATCTTTTCAAAACAAAGCCTATAATTCTGCAAATTAAAAAGGCTTCCTGGAAGAAGCAGAATGGACATGCTTCTGGATTTCTCTTCTAGTTGGGATTATAGTCATAAAATATTCAAATATCCCTTAATTTAGGAATGTTAAGTACAAAAGTATTCTAAAAGATACATGCCTGACATAATATTGAACTGAAGAACATCAGTATTGGAAAGGATGCTAGACATCTAATTCAACTAATAGTCCAAAACTTTTAAGATGACATTTTAAAAGGAGAGCCATTGAATTGATATAACATTTGGTAAATCTCATGAAAGGAATTAATCATCTAGTATTAAGGCCCTGTTGCAGCATTTCTACTTTCAAAAAATAAAAATGACATTAATAAGAGAAATTCACTTTTCTTAAATATCATTTTGTCAACCCAATTTCCCTAGAGAAATTCTTAATTTTTAATTTTTAAAAAATAGTTAAAAATCAAAAGGAATGTGTAGCCCAATACTGAAATAGAAGTTCACCATTATTCATTAAAGGAACAGAATCTCAGATTACAGAAGGCAATGACTTAGTTGCTACAAATTTGATTTTCATGACACAAAGTTTGTTTTAGGAAAAACCTAAAGTTTTTAGCTTTCCCACATATACAGTCATATGTATATATGTGTGTATATGTGTTTTATGTGCATTTATAAATGCAATATGCATGTAACTTATGTTACATGTAACATATATATATATTTTTTACATACTTCTTACTTCTGGGTTTTAATAGATTGCAAGTGATTCATTAACTCAGCCATCTTAAGTTTACTAATCTATTGTATTAACATATAATTAGAAATAAAGATCAAATAAAGATAATATTACCTGTAATTCTTCTTGTAACTGATTGAGCTTTTCATTGAGTATATCTGTGTTAGCCTTATCACTTTGATCTGAGTTTTGTAGCTCCTGCTGACTGATTTCAGAGTCCAGATTCTTGTATTTTTTCTTCCATTTTTCCAACTCTAGTGATAAACATAAGTAGACCAAGAGAAAATGGGACATGAGAAAAAAAAAGATTGACAAACATAAAATGCCATACAGGTGTGTACATTTATTTTCACTTGTGTTTTGGTCCATACTCTGATTTGAGAATTATAAGGGAACTCCATGCAGGAAAACCCCCCTACCATGTAAATCAGCAATTTATTTTAGCACGCTGAAAAGTTGTGGCTTGCCCATACTCTAATATGTATTTGACTAGTATATATCAGAGGCAGGACCTGATCACACATCATCTTGGCTCCTAGGACATTCTTCTGTCCATTCCTCCATATGGCTATCTTATAGAATCATTATTACTTATCACTGAATGTAGTAATGTGCCTATATAACTACTTCATGTCCCCAACAGACTTACTGATGATGCTGAGAGACTGGACAGGATGTCTAAGGATATAACATCTGGAGTACTGCTAAGATGTAAGACTATGAGCAGGGAGAAAGGTGAGCCTTAGTAGTTTACTAATCTATGGTATTCTCAACTATTCTGCAAAACAAGCTCGAGATGTGGCAGAAATACTCAACACAAGTGATTCACCACACAATTTTTCCTACTCTCCATAGTGGCTGAGATTTTTCAACCTTGGTTCTTGATAAAAATAGAATATGAGACTGATTCTAGTAACATAAAATTCAATAAGGGTAAATGTCAAGTCTGGTACTTGGCACACACAAAAATTAACTTTACAAATTAGAGGGAATGGCAATTTTTCTAAAAAAGATTTGAGTGTTTTTTGAACACTTCAAAAGTAACATGAGTCAGGAAGTGTGACGTGATGGCTAAAAAACCTAGTAGGATCTTGGGCTGCACAAAAGGTCAGAGCATCCAAGAGTGGGAAAGTCCCACTATGCTCCCCATCTTTGTCAGATTTCATTGGGAGTACTGTCTTGGGCACCAGTGTTTATCAAAGAAATTGATAAAGTGAAGAGTGTCCAGAGGAATGAGACCAGGATAATGAAGGGCCTGAAGAACTTAACATATGAGGTTCAACTTAAGAAAAAGGACATGTTTAGCCTGAAGAAGAGAATATTCAGAGGGTCCATGATGGTTCTTTTGAAGAAGAAACTAGACTTCTTTTAACCTCATCCCAGAGAACACCAGAAGAAATGAGGTAGAAATTACCAAGAAATTTCCTAATAATTAGAGCTAACCACAAATATAATCAAATGCCTCAAGAAGTGCTAAGTTTTCTAGCAAAGGCTGAAAAATCACTTATTGAGTATATCATGTATGGGCCATTGAGGTCTACTCCAACTTTCAAATGTTGGGATTCTGTGTCCAAATTCCTTCTAAGTCCTCCAATTTTATCTACGCAAGTTTATGCTATCTTTTGTATTTATATATACACATATATAACACTATAATATTTATAAAAGTAGAAAAGGCAATTTTAGAAGAAACAGGAAAATCAAAGCTTTAAATCTGAGATATTTCAAATCATTCTAGGTAGAGATAGGTTGATAGATGAACAGATAGATATTAACTGATAAATAGATGGACAGATAGACAGATGATAGTAGATGGATGGATTGACAGACAGATATAGATAAACAGACAGACAGATAGATGGATAGATATACTGTTATTGTTATTATTATTTTTTTTTTACCAGAAGTCAGTTTCACAACTTCTTCTGATCTAGACTCAAGCATTTCTTCCATTTCTACTTGAGTTTGCTCCTGTTCTTCCATTGTTGCTCGCATTCCTTCAATTATTTTCTCTTTAACATCCAGATCTGGAATTTTTCACAAATTCATTTCAAATATCATTACCATTCTAAGTATTCCATTTCCCTTTAGCCCTTCACAACTGAGAGATACTATAAAGGTAACACATTGAAATACACTTAAAACATATTCAAAACTCTTTAACACTGGGACTTAAGATAAAGTTTTATTAAGCAGCATTTCTAACAACCTTCACTTTTATAAACAAGTTTTCAATAATTTTAACAGGACTCATTTGTGGTACCTAAACACAGGCTCAATCCAAAATTAAGGCTTTGACTAATAAAAAAGTCATCTAGATGAACTAAAACAAACTTTTAAAAATATAAATTTCATTTACATTTATACAAATAACATAACTACATAGATAAGCAACTATTCTTACTTCCATTTTTATGTAAAAGAACATATAGCAGAATATTTTAAAAGACCCAAAGTTATACAAAAATCAATGCAAAGAATAATAAAGATTACTGATCAATTAATATTATTTTTTTTTTGTTAAATACTTTTGTCTGGATCATGGTAGCAAATGTTATAAAAATTGATTTTATGTTGTTAAAGAGGGGAAAATGAGACAATTTTGAACTAGATCTTCCTGTTTCAACATATGACTTTGTAACCACAATGTATACATGAAATGCTGTATTTGAACTTTTAAGAAGAAATTACATTGCTGAGTTTAATAAATATGCTAAGAGTTATACATGAGAATTATTCTTCTAAATAAACACCTGGAGAAGTTGTATATTTATTCCATTGAAGCCATCAGCTTTCCAGCCTCATCATTCAAATGAATCTTCCCTCTAAAGCTATCAATGATTTCATTAATTGTCAAAACTGAATGTCTTTTCTTAGTCCTTAGCCCTCTCATTATCTTTGCAGAGGTTAATTAGTACTGCAAATACTTTTTCCTTCTGGATACTCTTTCCTCTCTGGCTTTCTTACCTGTCTGGCTGATTTTTCTCAATCACCTTTGCAATATCATCAATATCACCCTCCCTAATTGTGAGTGTTTCTCAAGATTTTATCCTAGGCCTTTTTTTCTCCTCCATCTGTATTTCCCCTTTTGGCAATCTCCACAGCTCCCAAGGGTCTAACTATTATCTTTGTACATATGATACATAACTATATGCATCTATCCCAGTCTCTTTGAAAGTCTCAGTCAAACATTAATAACTACCCATTGGACATTTCAAACTGGACCGTTCCCAAACATATTAAGCTTGACAACTCCCAAACTGAATTTATTACCTTCCTTGTCCAAACCTTACCTCTTTCAAGCTTTCCTATTTTTGTCCAAGGTAGCACCAAACCATTTTCTAGTCTATCAGGCTGGTAATCTAGGCATTATCTTGGACTTCTCACTATTTTGCAAACTACATATCCGATCAGTTGCCAACTCTTGCCATTTCTACCTTTACAATATCTCTCAAATCCTACTGATTGACTCTATTTACATAGCTTCTACTTTAATTCACATCCTCTCCACTTTTCTCCTACATCAAGAAGCACATCGGACAAATTTGGATAGTGCCCATTTTTGCATGGTCCACAAGCTAAGAATGATTTTATTAAAAAAACATTTTTAAATACAATAACTTTATTTTTTCCCACTTATTAGAATCCCCCCATTTACATATAAAGATAGTTTTCAACATTTACTTTTGTAAGATTTTGAGTTACAAATTTTTCTCTCTTCTTTCCTTCCTTCCCCCATTCCCAAGACAGAAAGCAATCATGTTATAATGTACAATCATTTTAAACGTATTTATTAATTATGATAAAAGTTTATTTTTAAAAATGCAAAAATCTCTCTTAGCACACTAGTGTCAAAAAAAACTCAAGCAGTATTTTGCTGATTCCTGGTTGACAACAATAGCCTCCTTACTGGTCTCCCAGCCTTGAACTTCTCAAAACTCAGGTTGATGCCTGAGTGATTTTCTTTAAGCACACATCTAACCATGTAATTTCCCTATTCAACCAATTCCAGTGGCTTCTTATTGCCTTTAAAATAAAATATAAACTTCTCTTTTTAGTCTTTAAAGTTCAACATAATCTGATCCCAACCTCACTGGACATTATTCCCTATATTTTGCAATCCAGCCAAACTGTCTCTCTCTGCTCCTTAAACACAAGTAGGGGGTCAGAAAAATGTTACTTGAGTTTTTGTAACACCACATGCTAAGAGAACTTGTTCCCATCTCCATGCTTTTGCATTGGCCATCATGATTAAAATGAATTTACTCAACTTCTGCTTTCCTCTTCCTTTAAGACACAGCTTAAGCATGATGTTTCCCCAAAGCTTCCTGATCCTCCAATTGCCAGTGAACTTTCTCCTAAACTATTTTGTATTTAATGTATATGCATGTATTTCTATTTACTAACTTTGTATTTATGTTTTATACATTTTTATGAATATTTGTCTGTTTCTCCATTAAAATAAAAGCTTTTTGTGAATAAGGATTATTTTGTTGGACAACTAAGTGGTACAGTGGTTAAAGCATTGGGCTTGGAATCAAGAAGACTCATTTTCATGAGTTCAAATCCAGCCCCTGGGAAAATCCATTAACTCTGTCTGCCTCAATTTCCTTACCTATAAAATGATCTGGAGAAGGAAATGGCAAACTATTCCAGTCTCTCTGTCTAGAAAATTTCAAATAGGATCATAAAGAGTCAGACACAATTGGAAATGACTAAACAACAACAATAAAAATTGTTTGGTTTGGTTTGGTTTGGTTTTTTTTGTGGTTTTATCACCAGTGCCTTGCATTGGGCTTGAGACACATACTAGGCACTTAATACTTATTAACTAATTTGCCACAAGGATTTAATATAAAAGCAGTTTTAAAAGAATGAAGTTACACTTCCCTCTCCTTCCCCCCAAATAAATACTTTCCTTTAGAAAAAGCATGTAATTTTTTTTAAAGATACACAACCACATATGGAAAGAGTTCACTACACATAACCTTTAAACTAATTTTGTAAAATACTTTACTTTGTGAAAAGAAACACATTAGCAAGAATCCAGTCTTCTGTCTTTATAACATATGCAATTCATGCTACTATTTATCCAAAGAGAATGTAAAAAATGAGAAATAAATAAAACCTAGTTACCCGTTTTCCATTTTGCAAAAATAAGCACTACCAATTCCACTTCACTTAAGAATTTTGAAGATATTTCAAAACAAATTCAATAGAACACATTTTGCCCCATTTTATTATACAAAGTTTTTAGTTCTTACCTTTACATATGTTTTGATATTGTTGAATAACTTCTTCAGTATTCTGATTATTCAGCTGTTCCTGAAAAATTTAACGAAACTACATTAGTAAATTTATACCTCAAACTTTAGAAACTGGAAAATAAGAAAACATTTATGGGATTTCTAATTTGCAATGTCTAGGGTAGTGCCAGACTTAAATTCCAAAGTTGCTCTTACCTTACAGAAAAAGAACAATCAAAACACAAATTCTCCCTTTACTTCTATAACTACTAGATTCAATAAACACCATGTTTTTTTCCTCTTTCTTGATCCAAAACAAATGTAAGAGGCAAGATCAAGGAGAACCCACAAATTCAGAAATAAATGTTAAAAGATGGTAAGTGATATTCAGTGATGTTTAGGAGGGAAAATATATGACATCTTTGTCAAAATAAAATGTGATCTAAGCTTATTTGTCACCGACCCAGCAATTTAGAAATAGTTTTAGAGCTTATGAGAAAAGGAATGAAGAGTTAGCTATAGCACATCCCTAACCTGCTTCATGTCAATCACACCAAAAACAAAAGAAATGAGAGAAAATCTCTAAACAACAAAACACGTCCAGGGATCATAAGAACATAAGTTTGGAACTGGAAGAGTCTTTAGAGATGATCTAGTCCTCCTCATTTTACAAAAAAAAAAAAAAAAAAAAACTAAGACCCAGTCGTATCCAAGGTCACAAAGAACAAAAAAAAGAGCAAGGATCTATCTGCCAAGGAAGATATGAAATAACAAATGATTTTTATATGACATTTTAAAATTTATACAGCGCTTTACCATCTTAATCTGATCCTCACAAACAGTGGATATTAAGGCATTATTACTGCATTTGATAAGTGAACTAAGATAGAGAGGTTAAATGTCTAATACAATGGTTGACTAGTTAGTGTCCGAAGGAAACTTCTAACTCAAAGTCCAGGCAGTGCTCTCTAACACTGAACACTGAATACTGAATGAGGCCTTTGTACATATAGGTCCTTTTCCTTTTTTTTTTTTTTAAATCTTTTTGGTGTATATACCTAGTAATGGTTTTGCTGAGTCAAAATCAAAAAACCACAGTTTTATATCCCTTTGAGTACAGCTATAAACTGCTCCCCAGAATGGTTGAATCAATTCCAACAATGACTTAGTGTCCCAATTTTCCAAAATCCCCACCAAAATTAATCAATATGATATGTATGAGCGGGGTACCTCAGAGTTGTTTTAATTTGCATTTCTTTAATTAATAGTAATTTAAAACAATTTTAAGTATGATTTTAGTTTTGAATTTTTTCTTCTAAAAACTGCCACTTCACACATTTTAACCTCATCTTAGTAGATAGTGTGAGAGATGTTGGTCTATACCTAGTTTCTACCAAACTGCTTTCCAGTTTTCCCAGGAAAGAGATAAACTCTGAAATACTAAAGCCACAAAAGTTTTTAGGAATAAGGATGATAGCTCTAATTACTGGACACAAGGCAATGAAATTTATATTTAAAAAAAAAAAACAACAAAATGGAAAGAAGATAAATAAGAAGATAAATAATTTTTGTAAATGTCAGAAAATTTTCTAAACTTTTATACTTATACAATTTATCAATGGATAAATGTTCAAAGTTTAAACACAAGATTTACAAAATAAAAATTATAAAAAGTAATGTTAAAAAAAAAAAAAAAAAGCTAAGTAAGTACTTCAAAAAAGTTTATCCTTAGTAGCAAAGTGTTGTGTCCTGCTTTCTAGGGCCCCCAAGCTGGGGTGATTAAATATACCTTCCTAGTGGAGAAGTGATGAGGCAGGACTCCTGGGGAGGGTGAGGAAATGGAGTCTGTTTATTTCAAGGGCTTTCCCCTTTTTATAATGTAACAAAAACAACTCCAATAATGTAAGACCACGTAAACAACTTGCTATGTAGTTTGCCACCTGGTATCATCACTCTTCCACCTTCTATACTCTGCTTCAATCTCTATACAGGTTGTCACTGCCCCCTGACTTCTCAGGAAGGCCGAGAGTCTTTAGGGGAGATGGGGAGCCAAACCAGACATTGTTAGCAGGTTCCCTCTGGGCTAAGGGTCTTATACATTATGCAGTTACCCCATTGACTGTAACCCTTTATAACAAAGTATTACAATTTCTAGGAACTCTGATTCATAATCTAGAAGTCATCCTTTATTCATTCCTCACAAGCACTTATTGCCAAATGTTATTCAGTCTACTCCCATAATATACCTGAAATCAATGATCTCCTCTCTGCTCATATAACCATCTCCTTTGTTATGACCCCATGCCTCAACCCAAACAATCACAGCTGCCTAAAAACGATCTCACTGCCTCAAGTCTCTCCCTTCTCCAATCCATCCTCCAACCAGGTACCAATAGATACTATCAAAACACAAATCTGATGAACCCATGCTCAAAAAATTCTAGTGGCTCCCTGTTGCCTCTATGATAAAATACAAACTTTCTTTTATGAAGTTTTTGAAGCCTTACTGCACATTGCTTTGCTCATATACTCTAATCCCACTGGGCTAGTTGCTTGCTGTTCCCTGTATACCATACATGACTAGTACATGTTCTTATTTCTGCTTAAAAAAAAAAAAATCACTGATTTCCTCCTAAGTATCCCCTCTCATAAAAAGCTGACCCTGATTACCATAATCTGTCACTTTATATTACTAGATAGATGGAGATATAGAAAGATAGAAAGATATAGTTGTATCTAATTTTCTATGTACATTGTTTTCTCCTAATTGAATGTAAGTTCAATGAGGGCAAAAGCAGTTTCATTTTTTCTTCATTCTCTTTACCCCCCCGTATGTTCTAATAATTCACTTGTTACTACCTTGCCTATTTTCAATATCTGTTTCCAGCTGAATAATCTGCAACTATTCCTGCTCCCAGGATGCTAAATAGCACTAGGAGAGGTCATAAAAATGAAGCTAATGTAACCCAGAATAAATTTATGGAGCATAAACTGGGCTCTCACTGTTGCCTGGTCATCCTCTTACTCTAATTGTTGGATTTCCTCTCTCCTTCCTCATAGGAATTATTCCCAACAGTTTCTTCTTTCCTCACAAGATTACACGCTAAATACACAGACCCTTCTGTTGATTTCTCAGCAGCAGCAACATCCACCCTCTTCCCATTTACTAACACTAATCCCTCTAACTACACTCTTAATTACAATCCTCCCAAAACTCCTCAGACTTTATTCCCGTAATCATCCCTTCTCAGCCATCTTCAAATTCTCTTTTCCCACAGCTTCCTTCCCATCTTCCTTCACAAGTTCAGGTTTCCTCATTCCTAAGAAAGATTCCTGATCATTCTATTCTCCATTCAGCTACTATCCCAATTCTTTCCTTCTCTTCGCAGCCAAACTTCTTAAAATTTTTAGTGTCTGCCTACTCTTTTGTCAAACCCTTGCAATCAAATTTTGATTCCTACTGAAACTTCTTTCTCAAATAGTCAAATCAAACACCTTTTTTCAATCCTTCTCCTATAAAAACTCTCTGAAGTATATGATACTCTGTGGTGGTACTGACTACATCTACCACTATAATAAAAGCCTTCATTACCACTTCACCAAATTATTCTAATAGCCTCTTAAAAAGAGTCATTCTGTCTCAATATCTTCCTCTTCTGGTCCAGCCATCACACCACTACTGATCTTCCTTAAATCAAAATTTGGATAAGTCATTTCTTTGCTCAAAAATGCTTAGTGCTACCTACTGTCTTTATGTAAAATACAAATTCCACTGCCTGCCATCCAAGGTCCTGTATAACCTGGGACAAAAACAATGCAAACTTACTCCATGCTACTCCCTCTGCAGTAGGCTTTAATCAAAGGGAAGTCTTCAGCTCCTGGTTTTCCATTCCTCACTCACATCATTCTGTGTATGAAATGTCTTTTCTTTCTCTACTTCCTTGATGAATTTTGATCCATCTTAAAAACCCAATTTAAATCCTATCACCTTCACAAATATATCCCAGATCCCTCAATCTGCCCTATCACTCCTCACAAAGGTCTGTTTGCCTTTATAATAGCTGTCTGCATATATGTCACATCCCCCAACTACACTCCATAAGATAACACATTTTATTTAATTTTGTATCTACTTCCAAGATCAAACTACACCAATATGCATATAATAAGAATTTAATAAATGTTTATCAAATTGAATTGAATTAACTAAATTCAAAGCTTCCTTTGTAATGAAAGCTAAACACCATTAAATTAAAATAAGCAAATTTTCTTTTCCAAAATGAAGCTAAAAAAAAAAAAACCTGAAATAATTTGCTTCTCCATTTTACCAAACATTAAACTATAACCAAAAGAAATTAATTAAAAGAAACACATTACCTTAAGCTGTTGGATGGTTCGCTGTTTGATATCTAATTCCTGGGAAAACTGGTTTTTAATTTTCTCAAGTTCATTAACTTTATTCCTCAGTAATTTCTCTTGGTCACGCATTATAGATATCTGCAAAAAGTAATCTTTATTAAGGAGACTGAACACTTCTAAAAGAAGCAATAATCTTGACCACTTTTGAAGATTTACATAATTTTTCAGATATTAAAAAATCATAAATTCCATCATTATGTAAGGTGTCAAAATAATTCCTCATTTTTCTAACACAGAATATAGACAAATCAATGCATATTTTCATGTTACACTGATTTCAAAAACAAACTTTTAAAATCAATTCTATAAGAATCAACATAATACTTTTTATGTAATGGCAAGTTTTTTTAACATTGTGGAAAATTACAGGGTAAAGAGTGCTGAATTTAAATTCAGAGGACATGATACCAAATTCTAATTTTGTCACTAATTATTTACTACTTTTGTGTCTATGGATAAATTGCTTAGGTTCTATGGGGCACAGTATTCTTAGCTATAAAATCAGGGGTTATCAACTGATAAATGATTAAAAGATATTATCTATGCCAAAAGGGCTATAAATTCACGCATATCCTTTGACCTAATGATACTACTATTAGGCATAAATACCAAAAGAGATTTAAAAAAAAAAGGAAAAGGACCTTTCCATACAAAAACTATTTATAGCACCTCACTTCTCAGGGCAAAAAATTGGAAATGGAGGGAATGTCCATCAATTGGGGAATGGCGAAATAAATTATGATATGTGACTATGACGTTATATTATTGTTCTATGGGAAATGAGGAGTAGGATGCTCTCAGAAAAATCTGGAAAGTCCTCCACAAACTCAAGCAAAGTAAAATGTATTGTGTACAAAGTATTAGCAATGTTCTGAGATAACCAGCTGTAAATGACTTTACTATTTTCAGCAGTATAATGATTCACAGCTATTCTGAAGAACTTATGATAAAAAATCATATGTATATCCAATAATTGATTGTGTCTCAACATAGATGGAAGCATTTTATTTTTCTTGAGGATTTTGTTGGGTTTTTTTTTTTGAGGTGGCAGATCTGTTTTCTTTTACAACATGACTTTTACAGAAATGTTTGGGGATTAGGGAAAGAATCTAGAACTCAAAAGTTTTAAAAATAGGAGTAGGACCTAGTGACGTCAAGGGTTACTTCCAAAGCTATAATTCTACAAGAATTTATGACTCCAAGTTAATTATTCTTTCTCTCTAGCACTACTCCTAGATAGGCATGGTACAATGAAAAGAATATTGAAAGTGGAGTCCGAAAGCTTGAATTTGATTAATAGGCTTATTACTCTCTACTTGTGTGTTCCTGGGCAAATAACTTTCTCATTTGAAAATGATGCTAACTGGACTAAATGGTCTCTAAGATTCCTTCTAACATTAGGTGCTATTACACAATCTTAATTTGTTGTATTACAAGTGTAGAATAATGGCTGCTATTAGAATATTTCTTAAAGCATTGAGACGCTTTGTCTATTTAAATCCAGAAGCAATAAGTGAACTAATTGCTCAAAGTCGCAAATAAATGATTAGATACTAATGATAATAAATTATGTTAACCAAACAATAAAAAGTATATTTAACTATATTAGTAGGTTCTTTAGCCAAAGTTGTTATAAAATTACTATAAAATTACTTAAAATCTAGAAATCCAGATCTATAAGTTATCTAGAAAATGAAAGATCTGATTCCTTATGTTGAATGACACAGGAAAATTTATGCTACACTAAAGTTAGCAAGAACAATGGCTGAACAAAAACTAGATACACCTAAGTCTAAAATTTCTCAGTCCTCACACATATTCCATCTATTTATACAGATGAAAATACATAGGATCAAAGCTAATCTATTTTTATTTTTATCTTTGTTACGTAGAAGTGTTAAATACATTGCCATTAGGTCACATTTCACCCAAAACATTCCCAACTGAGGTACAAATCAGATTAAAATGTAAAAATATTAACAAAATAAAAATAAAATAAAACATAGAAAATATTACATTTTAAAACAAAAGTAAATATGCAGGCAGTTAGGGACTTTTATGTATAGACTGGTGGCCATTTGAGTTTTAAGCTAAAGTTTTATGATATATGGATACCTCTCAGAATCAGCAAGTACAGAGGTAGATAATTAAAATGCAAATCTGAAATTGCCTGCAAATCACTTAAGTCAGGAGAAAACAGAAAGAAAATTCAGTTTGGCTTAAAGGCAACATGAGGCAGGAATCAAAGTAGGACAATCTGGGAAGGAGTTAAAAAGTTGACAAATAAGCAAACTTTAGGGATCTTCACTTTTTTTGACTATTGTTTCCCAAGAACTTCTAAATCTTTCCCTTTCTAAATTTCTCTAAATATAAGTTGGTAAAAGCACTGTTTTAATTAATTTGTGAATGAAAACTGAGTTAGTTTTTAGGTTTAATCTACTCTAGAAGTGATTCAGATTTATATTTCTACTGTAGTCTGATATTTAACCAATACTTTTCAGAAATCTATTTTTTCAGATCACTTTTAGTTTTAAACATTTCTATTTTGGTTTTACTTTTAAGTATCTATTTCTCATTCCTTTCTGAAATTTTGTTTGCTTCTTGTGAAAGGTTTTAGAAATGATCTAATTTTTTTTAGCTTTATTTTACTTTAAAGTCATCAGATACAATTATAAAATTTACATTTTTTATTGAGCCTCTTCCAATATGTGTTGGTACTACAGTTGCAAGATCATGTATCAAAAAAGACAATTTTAGAGCTTTCTAATTGGCATTTAAATTCTCAAATAAATCTGTGATCACATTGATGTGATACTTCCTCTAACAATAGAGACTACAACACATCTAAGCTTCCTCATGTATTTCATGTCTTCCGATTAAGTTTACCATAAGAAGTAGAAAAAGGTAGATGAGGAAGATGGTTATTCCTTGGATCTCAACTAGAATATACACCACCTACTCACAAACCCCAGCACTGCTGGCTTCCATCCTAGGAGCAAGCACTGAGTGTAATAATTGTCATCCTTTGGCTCTTTCCTAAGAGTCACTTCCTACCTCCACATCAGAAGGCTTGACAAGGATGTCTAGGCAGAAGGCAACTTAACTGACTCTTATTGCTGAATAATCTCTCATCACCCAGCAGATCAGTAGGGAGATATTCAAGATACTATAATGTTGTGATACGCATTCAGAAAATAGGAGACAAGGAGAAGCTAGGTGGTACAGTGGATAGAGCACCAGCCCTGAAGTCAGGCAGATCTGAGTTCAAATCTGGTCTCAAGCACTTAACACTTCCTAGCTGTGTTACCCTGGGCAACTCATTAACCCCAATTGCCTCAGCAAAAAGAAAAAAGAATAGGAGACAAACACAAATTATTTTCCAAAAGATTTTCCTCCAGAATCTAAAGATGATTTCAAAGGCTTTAACATTGAAGAACTGATCATTTTATCCACAGATTACCAATAAGGTTATGATAGAATTGAGAAAAAAATGGTAAGAAAATTTAGAAAGTAAATCAAGGGGACCAGCAAAAAGAGTTTGTTTTAAAAGTTCACTAGAAGCCACTATTGCCAATCACATAAAAGTCAATAAGGGCAAAAATCCACAATTAGTCAATATTTTTTTGCTTTTAAAAAAACCTAAGGATACTTAATTGGAGGGTGAGAGATAGGTGGAAGAGGTTGGCTCCTATTTTAAAATTTTTTAGAAAGGTTGGTCAATCCATGTGGAATTTCAATGAATGTTACCTGGGACACTACAAATGCAGATCTTGTATCTTTGCCTTGTGAACAATGTCTCAACTCAAAACAACAGGATTTGAAGCCTGTTTCATATGACAAATGAATATGTTGCAATACATTTTGATATACTGTATATATTGAAACGATCACTTCATATATGTGAGTAGCTAAAGAACTGTATTTCTTCACAGATATTTGGGATCTTATCAATGTTCCATGAAATAACAATGGATAACTATTCAGATATAAAGAACTGGAGTAGCATCATTTCTTTTAGATGTAATTACAATATGAACTTGAAATAAAATTGTGTTTTCAGGAAAGGTAGCTATTTTAAGAATTGATTTAAGAAAAATATGTAAAGAGATTGAAAAATGGTCCCCTTTCTACACCTGCAAATCAGTCACATAGGCAAGATCTTTCTCATAAAATTAATAGTATACCTTTTATATTTGGGATTTTGTTTCCTAAACAACATTATGGACAATTCTAAAGAAAAATTTTTTTTGATGTGTCTTCATCTTAGGTTTAGCCTGGGTCAGAATTTTAAGGGGGAGCTACTTTACAAATAAATATTGGCTTACGGAGACTTTTCCTGTAATGCAGAAAAGACATTTTGTATTTTAGGTTTTATGAATTTGTCAAAATTATGTAATAAAAACCGACTCCATGCACAGCATTTGTTTTTTCTTCAGAGTTTAAGGATTCTTATTTTTAAGGCTCCTACATTTGGCTAAATAAATTTTGTCTCCCTTGTTAATGCATTAATTGTTTGGGGTTTGTTTCTTTTTTAAAACCATCACAAGAGAAATTCCCCATACTGAGCCTTCTTATTTTATTCTATTATTGGAGTATGTAACCACCTACTTATGATCACCATATATCTTGGTCATATGCCTTTTGTTCTTATATCTCCCCAATACTATCCTCATCAGGTTTTATTCCAGATTTTTTATTTGTTATGTGCTGCAGTATACACATACACACAAAGCAACAATCCTATCAATTTTTATAATACTCATTTTTAATTTTTTAAAGACCCAATGTTCAAAGATTCATACATATATATATATTCATATATTCATATTACACAATACCAGTAAAATACTGGTATCAAAAAAGAAAACCTTAACAGTAATGCACTATTGGTGAGGTTATGAGACATAGTACAACCATTGCAGATATCAGTTAATAAAAATGCAAGAACAGTGACTGAACTGTCTGTACCCTTTGATCACATAAACCTACAGCTGAGTCTATAGCTCAAGAAAGTAAACAAATCAAAGGTCCTATATATCTCAAAATGTTCATAAAAGGATTCTTTATGATTAGAATTAGAAATAAAGTGGTACTCATTGATTTGGGAATGTCAGAAAAAAAACTGACATATGAATGTAATAGGCTATCATTATGCAACATAAATGACAAATGGAAAGAAAAGAAACATGAAAAGATTTATATAAACTGAAAGAAAAAGGAGAATCAAGACAACAATAAATATGACTTTAATAATGCACAGAAAGAAATCATTAAAGTAAAGTTGAACTCTTTTGAGTTTTGAGGAGAAAAATCGCTCTCAAAGCACAGAGTTGAGAGACTAATACATATTTTATCAGACAGGACCTCCCTATCAGAAGTATCTCCTTAATCATTTTTCTTTGTTACAAGATAGGGTTCAATCTAGAGGAAGGATGGAAAATCACTCCCATTAGAGTAAAGTGTAAAGACAAAAGACATTAATAAAACTTTTTTTTTAAAGGATTGATCTTGGTTTAAAAAATTTAAAAAGCAGTTCAATAAATAGGCTAGATAAGAATCAAAATCAAATGAGCCAGCTATGTGGCACAGTGGATAAAGTACCAGCCCTGGAGTCAAGAGGACCTGCGTTCAAATCTGCCTTCAGACATGTATCAGCTGTGAAACCCTGGGCAAATCACTTAGCTCTTATTGCCACCAAAAAATGGAACACAAATGAATTCAATTACTTAATATATGTCAAATCCAATAATAAAAATTACTTGGAGAATATGGGAAAATTAGAAAATAGTTATGGCTAAATTAGGTTTTGGACTAATATCTTATACTACATAATCACAGTTATGGTTAAGTCATCAAACATTAAAAGTAAAAACTTTAAAATACTGGAAAATAAAGTACCTTCTATAGCTATGGATATAAGGCGATCTTAGCCAAACAAGGGACTCATAAAAGATAAAAATTTCAATTACACGAAATTAAAAAGCTTTTGCAATAAGCAAATTAGTGCAATTAGGATAAAAAGGGAAAATGTCAATCGGGGACAAACACCTTTACACAATAAGACAGTACAGAGAATTTAAAACAAAGATATCAGTCCAAGAGTCATTCCCCTGTGGATATGGGGTCAAAAAGATATGAACAGTTCTCAAGAGAACTACAAACTTATCAACCATATGAAAAACTGTTCCAAATCACTACTAAGAGAAGAAATGAAAATCAAACTTATTCTGAGGTTTCAACTCACTCTCCAGCAAATTGGCTAAGATGACAAAAGAAGAAAATAGTGTTAAAGAGACTATAGGAAAACAAGCATACAAATATACTGTTAGAAGAGCTATGAATTGGTTCATCTAACATGGAAAGCAATTTGAAATTATGTCAAGAAAATTTATGCTTGCCATCTGGGGGAAGGGGTGGAGGGAGGGAGGGGAAAAACTGGAACAGAAGTGAATGCAAGGGATAATGCTGTAAAAAATTACCCTGGCATGCGTTCTATCAATAAAAAGTTATTTAAAAAAAAAAAAAGAATGTATTTAGATGCATAAAATAAAATACATAGGATTATCTGTTATATAAGATTGTGAAGTGAACCCATTATACCAAAATAAAGATGTATGTTTTTCATTAAAAAAAAAAAAAAGAAAATTTAAATATCTATAATCCTTTAAACCAAAAATCTCACTCTAGATATATACTCACAAACAAGTCTAACAAACACTCTGAGAAAGATCCTATAAACATCAAAATAATAATAGCAACATTTTACATAATGGAAAGAACTGGAAATAAAACATATTATCAACTGGAAAATGGCTGAATTGTAATAGATTAATGCGATGGAATTTAACTGTGAAATAAATAAAGACTACGAAGAATACAAAGAAGCAAGGGAAGGCTTAATAGAAGGGATACAATGTAAAGAAAGCAAAACCATGAAAAAAAACATACATAAGGACAACACTGAAAAAGAACAAAGAAAAAAACACACAACTAAACACTGTATAAATGTGAAGACCATGCTTGGCTCCAAAGAAAAGATGAAAAAATATATTTCTTTCCTTTATTTACAAAGGTAGAGAACACAGATTTGGAATACTGTATATGCTATTCCAAACTGCTTTAAGTGTTAGTTTTGCTTTTCACCACTAAAAAAAACATAAAGAGGAAAAGGACATATTTGAAAGTGAGTGTGATATCCAAAAAAAAATGATGAAGGTGGGAGATTCATAGATATGTAACATCGTATATATTTTTCATATTTTTCAATGTTCTAAACAGTTTTACTGTTTTTTTTCCTTTTTCTTTTAAAACAAAATCATACAGATAATTCTTTTGGGGGGAAAGGAGAAGTATATAAAGGGGAATTTAGAAAATATAAAAAGAAAAGATATCAGTAAAAGTTTATTTTTTAAAATTAGCTTACTAAGCACTATCATTTATAAATTCTACTAATATTAGGGATGCTCAAGATGCAGATCAAGGTGATTCAAGAAATTTTATGAAAAAACAGTACTATAGGTTAGTAGTGATTGATATTTTCTTGACTGCCTTTCTTCAACATTAATAAAGTACATAAATCAGCATTTTCCCTTTTTTTTTTCATTTTTTGTGACTCAATTCTCCAAGAGCTTTGTAAATTTGTAGTCAGAGATATATACTTGTATGTATGTACATATGTATGTGTATATATATATAATACACACACACACACACACACATACACACACATACACACACACACACACACACACACACATATACACTTGTTCTAATTCAGACAATTTCCCCACCTTTTTAGTCTTTGGTGACACATCTTCCTAAGCAGGCCCAGGAGTAGGTTGTTAGAGACCAAGTAAGTGGCTCTATTTGTTTGACAGTGAAAAGTTTGCTTTAAAATTTTGCAGAGCTTTTCCATTTTTGTTCTGCTTCTTACTCTCCATTTTTCATTCATCCTCCAGATAACTCTGCTTATTTGGATCTATTGCCAAGTTTTAAAAATCAACTGATTTTACCTGCCACTGTTTACCTATGCTTGGTGCGAAAATACTATTCATAATCTTCCATCATCCTTCTTCACAAAATTTTACAAACTGATGTTTCATTGATGTTCCCTCTGGTTCCAACCTTGCACAAAGAAGTCAAATATTTGTTGACTAAAGTGTTCTTTAACTTTTTTTGTTCTCCCTGATAAGGTGATTGAATTACAGTGGATAAACTTTTGTATATTACTATATTTTTCACAATATTTATCTGCCTTTGGTAAATTATTAAATAACATAGATTTTACTTTCATTCAAAAAATTCCTAAGAGTAACTAAACTAAGGTATCATCAGAATTTAATGAAAGTCTCTAAAGTACCAAATGGAACAATCTTAGCCAAGTAGGACAAAATATTGGTTTTGTATATCAGTAGAAAGGTATAGATTATATATTTTGTTTCCTTCCCTTCCTATCTTTTTATTTTCCCACCTCTCCTTTTTTTTTTTTTAAACTTTTCTTTTCCTCTACTAGGCAGAATACAAAATAAGAGTTGTGGGATTTTTTTAATGTTGTACTTTCCTCATTAAATTTTGTATGTTGTGATAATAATTACTTGAAACATTTTTCATCTCTGGGTGTTGATTTTTCAAAATTGTTCCTTGCTGGTTTTTTATGAGTCTTGCAATTGTTTCTATCAAACTTCCCAGAAGTTTCTAATCCCAATTCTAATATGTTATGTTTCAAATATGTTAATTACAACTAATTAAAGTTTTTTGAAACTCTTAATTTTAGGGATAGAGATCCCATTGCTAAAACCAATTTACAACTTCATGTCCATTTGATATGACCAATCTGAAATAATTTACCTCTTTCTGTACTTGCACAATTTGCTTTTTGGCATCAGCAAATTTCTCTTTCAGATCAACATAGTCCTCTTCTTTCCGCTGAAGATCTTCTTTCAATTTATATGTAAGAGCAGAGTTGGTAGAGAGTTCTTCCTTCAATCTTAAAAATACCATAATTACTTTCCAATAGTAAAGGAAAGGTGCAATGTTATTATTCTAAAATCACAGATGTTAAATATTTAAATACAATTTTATACAATTATATCTTATCATTAATATTTAAAAATTCAAACTACAATAAGTTATAATAAAACAAGTTCATAATATCAAAAAAAATTACAAATCAGGATTTCCAGATATGATGGCTGCCTGAACAGAGGCTGGCAGCCCAGATCTCACATACCTGCTCCAAGAACCTATAAAAAACTGAAAAACTACCTTGATTTTTTCCATTCCAGAATTACAAAAAAAAAAAAAAAATCAGCCAGAAGACTATAAGCCATGGGTCCTCAAACTACAGCCCACGGGCCAGATGCAGTAGCTGAGGACAATTAGCCCCCTCAACCAGGGCTATGAAGTTTCTTTATTTAAAGGCCCGCAAAACAAAGTTTTTGTTTTTACTATAGTCCGGCCCTCCAACAGTCTGAGGGACAGAGAACTGGCCCCCTGTTTAAAAAGTTTGAGGACCCTTGCTATAAGCAATAGTAGCAAAAGAAGCCAACCAGCAAATCCAGCACCAGCACAAATAAGTGAATGGCCTCCAAATACAATAAGGCCAGAGATACATGTAGATTGGAAGATTCAGTATTCAGCAGCAAAGGAAACAGAAATTGCCCCCAAGCTAGTCAGAAATCTTTAATGTGGCCTTTCAAAGTCACTCAGGGCGCCAAAGAACAGAGCAGGAAAAGCATCACTCTGACACCACTTATACACAAAGGGTTTAGAAGATCCAGTACTCTGAACTTCAAATACTTATGAAAGACCTGATCCAAAGAGGCAGAAGTCAACATAGGAACCCAAAAGATCCAGATTAGGAACAATTAGTACCAACCATTCTACCTCAAAGTGTACCAGGGGATGATGGAGACTAGCTTTGGCACAAATCCCCAATTGAGGAATTAAGACTAGAAACTTAAGTCAATAGAAGAAGTCAATGATCACAATAAACATTTACTATAGATATAGAGCTGCCCAAAAATCCAATCTAAAAGAAAATACAAGTTTACAACAAAGACACGAAGACCTAAAGAAAAAAAAAAAAGTACTCCCACAAACTTGACATGAATATCAAGAAATGATGCAAAAGATTTTTTAAAATTAAATTTTAAAATCTTGAAGAATTAGAATAAACAACTTGAGGGGGAGGAAGGGAGAAGCAGATACACTATTGGTGGAGGATAGAACTGATTCAAACACTCTGGAAAACAATTTGTAATTACATGAGTAAAGTTAGACAACTGTCCATATCCTCTAACGCAGCAATCTCAATATACTAAATGACAGAAAAGTGTCATAGTGACCAAAATATTCTTATTAGTACTTTTTTGTTGAAGCAAAAACTGCAAATAAGCACAAGTACGTAAACTAGGGATAGATAATAGGAAATTTTTATGCTGTTAAAAAATGTTAAATATGAATAATTTGTCACAGAAAAATTTATATGAAGAAATAATGCAGACTTAAGAAAGAACTAGGAAAGTATACAAATGACTTCCATAACATAAAAGGAGAAACATAAGACAATTCAATTTAAACACAATGACTGATGTTGGTTCTAGAATAAGAATACTGTTAAAATATATTTCCTTCCCCTTAGATAATAGTGAACTGATTTACATAGAAAATAGGTTTGGGAGTGAAAAAGAACCTTGGCTGTCATCAAGTCTAATCACTTAATTTTAAAAAGATAAAAACTAAAAATCAAGAGGTAAAATAACTTGTCCAAGATCCCAGAGGTAGTAAGTAGCAGAACTGAGATTCAAAACCCATATCTTTTGTCCTTTATCAATCACTTGCAAATACTATATAAAAAACAGATATTGGTCTTTGTTTGTTTTTAGGTAGAGAAAAGTACTATGGAAAAGGTCAGGAAGTGACTATTGTACATAAACAAAATGCATTGACAAATTTTTTGAGCTTTTTTTTTTTAATTTAGCTGTATTGAAAATTTAGAGACATATAGTTACTTAGCATTTAAAATAACTATTAATAATGTTTAACTTACTTTTTTATTTCTTGATTGTTGTTTTCATTTTCTTTATCTTTTAGTTGAAGTAAATTGTTCACACTTTGTAAATTGTTCATCAGTTGTGTGACTTCCTCCTTTAATTTACCTTCCTTGTCACTTAATTCTTTGGTATTTTTGCTGGAATTATGAAGATTTCCTTCAAACTCTTTCAGATTTCTTTCCAGTTTCAAAATAGCAGATTCTTTTTCCAGAATTGTTTGTTCTAACCTAGCTAACTGATTATCAGTGTCTTTGGTACCCAATACAGTTTCAAGTTCCTTTATTTTTTCCTTCAGGCTTGTGATTTCTTGTGTGAATTCTGAAACTGTTTTCTCTGACTCAACTACAAGCTGTTCTTCAACAGCGAGCCTAATTGTTTTTCTTTCTAATTCTTCTAAAAGCTGCTTAATGAAGTTTTCTTTTTCCTTTAATAGATTATCCTGATTATTATTCTCACTGATTTTCAGTTTTAGATGACTGTTTTCCTCCTTAATATTTCTCACTTCTTCATGTAATTTTTCAACTTGTTGCTCCAATTTCTGGATCTGGTTGCTTTTATTGGAGGAGATATTTACCATTGCCTTGCACTCTTCCCAAATGGCTTCAATACTGCAATGAAAAGAACTCTTTCTCCTAAAGCTCTCACCACCAGATTCTTCAACCTGTGCATTTACAGAATAGTCTTTAGCATCCATGGTAAATGGGGTATTTGGCAAATTATCAACCCTAGTATCTTTCAGAGAGTTTAGATTTTTTGATTCTGCCTGTACAGTCTGAGGCACAGAATCAAACGTATGCAATTTGTCTATTTTTGTTTGCATTATTTTTATTTGTTCCACTTTATTTGTGATATTTTGTCTGGTTGTTGCTATCTCCTTCAGCAGTTCCATAACCTTTTGTTCTTGTTCTTGGTTTATGGTTTTCTGTGCATGTAATTCAGATATTGCATTTTCATAATCAGATCTGATTTGTTGAACCTCTGCATTTAACATACAAATTTTCTCTTTAGAGCAGGACAATTCCTGCAGCAAACTTCCAATTTGTTGATGTAGCTCCTCTTTCACTGTTTTTTCATTTGAAAGTTCTTTATTGATACCAAGTATGTTTTTCTGTAATCTTCCATTTTCCTCTTGTAAATCTTTAATTTCAGCTTCTTTTGCTGAAATGTTTTCTTGCAGATCTCCAATTTCCTTCTGCTTTCCAGGGAGGGTAGTGCTAATATTAACAGATCCTATAAAAATAAAAGTGTTAATATTCTGGAAAATTTCAGTAAAAAAATCTTTTAAAAAATTAAAACCATCCAAATAGGCAACATTTTAAAACCTTCTAATGAAAATGCCTATATTAAACCTTAAATAGCATGTTAAACTGAGAGATCTTGGATCATGTGTTTGTTATGGAAGTCATGATTGACTTCCAAAAGACTAGATCTTACTAAATGTCTGTATTTTATACCAAATATGCAGTCCCAAGGTTCCACATAATACCTCTTTTCCAGGGTTACTTTGAGCAAAGGTCAAAAAATAAGCTTAATTTGTAAGCAGGAATCTCCAAATCACATGGCTTTGAGCTGGACCTGGATTTTCAGACATAAAGGACAATACAAAGGAAAGTTCTTCCTCAAAAAATTTCAAAATCAGGGCACTTCAGCTCTTCCCTAGTTCTCTTTCCACTATACTACAAGAGATCACAAATTTTTTTTGTTTGGGGAATTACCTTCAAATCTTGAATATATTCTCCTTTTGTTTTAAAAGTTGATTCGTTTATCACTAATCCAATATTCTTCCCATTAATCATACACTGAATTCATGGCAAAATAATAACTTTTTTAAATGGGGTCAAAAGAAATTATCCCATTCCTTATTTTCCCTACTCTTCACCTTATTAAATAATTCTGAATGACATTATCCCACAGTATAATGTTGACAATATTATGCTGTTGAAGTGAAAAATATTAACATTTTCCAGCTGCCTTTACTAAAACATTGTGTCTTCTTTTTTATAATTAGAAAAAAAGATCTAAAAAAGAAACTCAATGGCTTTCTTTTCTCTAAAAACTGCATGAATTTTAGTGCATGGGCCTGGTTAATCAGATCTCTTTTGGACTTACTCCCAGGCTCTCATCCATGCTTTGGATAGCTAAGATGGTCAGAAATAATGTATCGAAGTAATGGGTCAAAGTTTTAAAGAAGTCAAAAATGTCTCCAAAGTTAGAGGTGTTCAAAAGTTGAATGTGCTGCTTCAGAAAGACATCTAGCAAGAGACTATATGTAGTCTCTTAAGAGACTATATGTAGTAATAGAGATTCCTTCAGTTTACTAGATGAACTAGGTGATTTATAAAAGGGGGAAAAAAAGAAAATGCTACTATAGCAAGAGCTCTGACATAGAAATGACGATAATTAATAAAACCAGGATTTCTTTTTCAGTGATGTAACAAACGAGCTAATAATTATACATATATGTATAAAAATATATTTCTAAATTTTATTAAATTTTAGTTGTGCTATATTCTTCATGATTCTATTTGGGGTTTTCCTGGCAAAGATATTAGAGTGGTTTGCCATTTCCTTCTCCAGCTCATTTTTCAGATGTGGAACTGAGGCAAACAGGATGAAGTTACTTGCTCAGGTGCACAGTTAGTAAATGTTTGAGGCCAGATCTGAACTCAGGAAGATAAATCAAAATTCTTTATTCCTTGCCCAGAGTTCTATCTACTGTGCCATGCAGCTACCCTGTATTAAAGATTCCCCTCTTCTTAACTTCCCTCTTATTATCAAGGGTACCACCATCTTCTGAGTCATCCAGGCTCACTATTTCATTGCTGGAAATGATTCCTCACTTTCACTTACCTCACTTATCATTGTCAAATCCTGTCACTTTTACCTTTATAAAGTCTCTCATATATGTGCCCTTCTCTCCACTCATATAACCATATTAATTCAGGTTTTCCTCAGCTCTCATTTTCCCTACTACATTTTAAATGTTCTCCCAATTGAGGCTGACTAGTACTTGATTAGTTATGTGGGGTCAAAGAGAAAGAGACATCATGGGTAATAACAAGGTTATGAACTCTTTCTGCTTCAATCCATTCTCTGCTCAGATGCCACGCTAATTTTTTTAAAGTATATTTCTGACTATATCACTATCCTGCTCAAAAAACTCCAGTGACTTCCAATTGCCTCCAAGATTAAATTTAGTCTTTTTTTATCATTTAAAGCTCTTCATAACCTGACCCCTTTCTATCTTTCCAGCTTTCTTATCTTTTACTCCCTTCTATACTTCAATCTAATTACAGAAATATACTTACAGTTCTTCATTCATGGTATACCATCTTCCTATCTCCATGCCTTTGTAGCCCCATGCTTCGAATAGTCTGCTCCACCATCTCCCATCTCTTGAGTTTTCTTAACTTCCTTCAAACCCAGCTGAAATGTCACCTTCTACAAGAGTCGTTTCCCTCTAGTTACTTTTATATAGCTACATATTACCGGCCTATCTATTATATTACTGATATATTTAGTTATTTATATATTGTCATCACCATTAGAAAGATGAGGACAGGGACTATTTCTTGTTTTCCCTTTGTATCCCAAGCTTAACATAGAATTCTTACAGAATAAAGGACCATCTTATCAACAATTAAAACCAAAGAAAAATTTTGCACCATAAGTTTATGCAAGTATGCAATTAAAACAGGATACATTTGGCTAATTAACTTCCTGTAACTTCCTTCCTGAACAAGTACCATTTGCCTTTTCTTCTAATTAAACAGCACCATTATAAACTCATTGTATGATAACCTGATCAGGAAAGAATGCCAACATAAATTTACATACGCTATCCACATAATTCTTAAATCACAAGGAAATCTTGGTTTATCAGATACAATAAAATCATATTTGGCTTCATCATCTAGAAACTCTGCCTGAACCATAATCTTTACAATTGGCTAGCAAATTAATGTTTTAAACTACTGAAAAGTTACTTAAATCTAACACCTAACTTCAGGGGGGGAAAAAACACTTTTACGCTTTTTCTTGCCTCTAAGTTGTAACTATTCCCCACCCCTCCACTCCCAAACCCCAAAGCCCAATTTTTACCTGCTGAATTCAGTTTTTATTAAATTCCTACTATGTATAAGATATTGGACAAAAAAGAAATCATAACTACCCTCAAGGAATTACATGAAGGAGAGGGACAAGAGGATGGGAGTGTAATAGTATGACAAAGAAACAGATAAATAAAATACAATTTCAGGAAAAGAGAGCAAAGTCAGAGAAGGTCCCATTGAGGAGTCGGCATGTAGTTTTCTCTTGCCTCTGAAACTCAATGTCTAGGTACTTTGATTATACTTACTTTTCTGTAATTTTTTCTTCTATGATAACATTCTTCCCTTATATCATAAATTCCCTGATGGAAGAGATCATGATTTTTTATAATTCTGTATAGGGTTGATCATGTTATATACTCTCTCCGATATAACAATTTCTAAAATATTCTCTTATTTAAAGACCTAGAGTTTATATAAATCATTAAAAAAAAAAAATGGGAGTGGAGGGAAAACTAGGTATTTTTGGTTTTATTTTTCAAGTTTTTATTCCCTTCCTTAAGCAACTTCTTGAAAACCACAGAATTTTAAGAAACCTCTGAGGTTCATTGCTAAGAAGTAGAGCTGGGATTAGATTCCATTCCTTGCCTCGTATTTGAGAGCTACCATGAGATTTCCCCCCAAAATACATTCCTCTTCCAGACTTCCTTATTTCTAGAGAATTCTATTAGTCTTCCAGCTTTATAACATCATTACTCTGGATTTCTCACTCTCCCTCACTCTACATATGCAAGTGCCAACTGACCTCTGCAACATCTCTCACATACAGCCCCTTCTCACTAATCACACAGCTACCATCTTAGTTCAGGCCCTCATCACCTCTCACCTAGATTACTTCAACATTATTAATTGGTTCTGTGTCATGTCCAATCTCCACATGCTGTTTCATATCACCTCCTTAGTTAGATCTGATCATGTCATTCTCCAATTTAATCAACACCAATGGTTACTTATTGCCTCTACAATCAAATGAAAACTCTTCAGTTTAGGTTTTAAAGCCTCAAACAACTTGACCCCATGTTATCTTTTCAATATTATTGGAAATATTGGTATTTAATAGTTGGATGGCTCAGGGTAGTGGTAGGAGGAAGACAATCTTTAGGTCGAATAGGACCTAGAATGTAATGGCAACTCGGAAGAATTTTATTGAGAATGCAAGACGGGTGGAGCTACTTCCCCTCCCATAATCAGTGATCTGGCCAAACTGGACTTCTTTCTGCTCCTCATACACGACACTCTCTCCCCATATACGCTATCTTCATACTGGTCATCATCCACATGCAAAATACACTTCTTCATTTTCATTTCATGGACTCCCCTTCCTCCTTCAAGATATAGCTGAAGTTTTTCTTCATCTCTCCCGCCTAGGATCCTGCCTGTCTCATCATACCTTACTATTTATTTTATGTTTATTTGTATTTCTTTTTTAGCATTTATTTTGCATTTACTTACATATAGGCTTGTCTCCCCTAATAAAACATTAAGTTTCTGGAAAGTAGGTATTGTTTCATTCATTGTATTTCTATCCTAAGCATCTTGAATAGTAACTGGTATATAGAATGTATTTAATGAATACTGGTTGATAATTATTTGCTAAAGTAAGTATGTCATTGACAGATCCCCTATTGGCTGTACTATAATCACCAACTATGAATTCTCTTCTAAGGTGTTATTTTGGTCATTAATTCAGTAATCTGTCTCCGTGAGAAAATCAGATCCTTAAAGGATTTTCTGAAAGGTTTTTTCAAAGCATTTTTCATGCTTATCTAAAACTTCAGAAGTATTCATATAACCTTAATTTCATTCTGCTTCTGAAGAATGCTCTGAATTGTCACCATTGTTTTGAACTCCATTTTTATCATCCCTGTTTGTAATTAGCATCATTTCTGAAACAAATTTGGTCATTTCCAATTTTACCAATGTTTAAAGAGCCCAGACCAACAAGAAATCTATTACTCCATAAAAGCAGAAGAGGACTACAAGAGCCTTGAAAACTCACCAGTAGTAACAAAACACTATTTCACATCTGATTCCAGTTCTCACTTACAAGATGTTATTGTAAATACTGTCCATTGAAGTCTTACTTTAATGTCTGATCATAAAATGAAAGGGACACCATGACCCTCAAAGTCTCAAAATGAGAATGTGGAACTGACCCAATTGGAAAGGCTTTAAGAAGGTCTATTATTTGAGGACTGATATAAGAAAAATCAAAAAGGAGGATCAAATAATTTTCTCCACAGATTCATCAAGCTTTGCACCAATAAAAGGGGAACCTATTCCCATGCAATCATGAATCTCTAATGTATTGTCAAATATATTCCATTTGATTTTCCTAATTATGAAAGTCATATGAAACAAATATCATCCCAAAATCTAGCTAGATTGTCATTATTTCTTTCTCTCATCTATTATGTTGTGATGTACCAAAATTAAAATTATTTTTGATGTGTAAGTCCTATAAATTATTGACTAGTAGCTTATGTCAGTTCTGCCTCATCAGTACTGTTGACCAATTGCTAAACATAGTTATGATCCAGAGCCTTTCTGAGTACCTAAATGAAACTGCATACCTCAATTTGTCTTTATCAGGAGGAAAGAACTGAGACTGGTTGTTTTTTTTTTTTTTTTCCTTTTGCCCTGAGAAAGAACACACTTTCCATTTTCTATCTTTAGGCACTTAGTTATTTTTTAAACTTTTAGGAAGGTAAGCTCAAAAGTGGTTCCTTAACTGTGTAGAAGATGCAGGCTTTGCCTAAGGGCATGCATATTCTGAAGGTAAACAGCCCTGCTCCATGCTGTTCTGTATATGAGACAAACGTCAATTCTGATTTTAAGATGAAGCCTCTTAAACCTTAAGTTGGTAACAGGAGAAGAAAAAGCACCAATGGAACAAAACTTCCAACTCAGATGGGTTCTGCTAATGCTAAGACAGGTATACATATATACTTAAACTTTAAGTTTGTTTCACTAGCAAGGGATAAGGCTTGCCAGCTAGGAAGGCAGCACTTTTCTAAAGCTGTATATGACTTTATTATTTAGACTTTGTTGAGTTTGTTATTTGACTTTGTTATTTAGAGCCTCCAGAACCATTTGATGATGTAAGAGTAGGAAAAGGACACTGGAAGGCCTACGTGGAATCAGCCACTCTCTGTACAAGGTTACCTGAACTACTAAATGATCTTTTTCTTGACTGAGAACTGATTAAAACACTAGGACATTAATAAATCTTCCTGCCTTCCCTCTAGGACCACCCAAAATATACCTTGCATGTATCTTCTTTATACATAGTTACAAGTTGTCTCCACCATTAGATTGTGAGCTTCTTGAAGGCAGGAACTGCTTTTGTCTTTCTTTGTATTCCCAAGCCTTCGCACAGTGCCCAGCACATTGTAGGTACTTAACAAATGCTAGTAGACTGATTTTGTAGCAGTATAGTATAGGTTTGTAATGTCATTGACATAAAAAATGTCTGACAAAGAAACATCTCCTCATATAGGTCAGCCTTTTCCACCTAGAACATTGACATGAGAAATTGACAGACCCAGTAATATCACCCAGGCAGGATGATATGTCAGAGGCATGATCTTCCTCACTCCAAAGCCAACTTTCTATATGCCATGCTTTTCACTATAGCTAAGTTATAGTTTATAGTTTTCAAAGCACTTTACTTACAATTAGCCTAATTTTTTTTAGGTTTCCCAGATTTTTGTGCTCTGGATTTCTCTATTCCATTAGTCTGATAATGGCTCAAGTTTCTGTCTAACTTTGAGGACATTTGCCCCAATCATTTCTTCTACTTCACTGTAATATTGTTCCTACTATCTTCAAATTACATTGTTATAATTATATGAGTCTGATTGTATTATTTTTCAACAGATATTTTGTAAAAGTTCCCTAGCATTAGATTCAATATCAAAAATGTAGTAATTTCTGAGTTTTACCACTAGTTAAGATTTCAGGTAAAACATACTATCTTTACCTTATTTCAATTTACCAATATTCTATATTTGTGTTTCTGATGTATACTAAATGGATCATAATGATTCTATCTTCTTATTTTTTAAAATAAACTTCAATATATAACTTTTGTGTTGCTTTTTAAAGCATTCTTAAAGTATTCTTCACCAAAATAAATACTGATTATAATGGTCAGTCAACGTTAAGTGAAAAGAAGGGATAGCCAAGCTCCTTTACAAAGTAAAATTAGAGATAAGGCATGACCAAAGCCACAGATATGTTAAGTGACTCCAATTTGAAAATTAACTCCATGATAAAATAATGGTCTACAGAGATTTGGAACTTACAAACTAGGTGCTAAGTTCCAAAGAGTAATATTCAATGCCATTATCTCTGTCCATTTGTAATCTTAATCAAAGAATGTTAAAATTGGAAATAACTCTAGAGACTATCTGTGCCAAGTTGCCCAACATCACAACTAGAAAATATCAGAAGGCACAAATGCAGTGTTCGTTCTATAATGGCATGCTTGTTTATAACAGTGGTGAGGATATAATGAAGAAGACATAATGAAGAGACACTTGTAATCAGTAAAGCAATGTTATCATTTCACAACATGAAGATTAGAGATTGAAGACTATCTACTTCCAACTTCTGATTTATTTTTAATGTATGTGTATACACAAATACATGCATGTATACACACTTGTGTGTATATATGCATGCACATGCATACACACACACACATACCTAAAACATATGTTCTGAGTCCTAAGAATTAAAATATAGCCCTGGCTGGAGGTAAGTCATGACAGGCTTAATTAACTTATTGTTAACCTTTAATCTTTATTCTTAGGTATTCTGTTGTTTATGAGTAAAAAGAAAAATTTATAAATCATGTGTGCTGGTTTTTAAAATAAATGAGTACATTTGTCACATCTCTGCTTCACCTAAAAAAATACATCTCAAACCTAAGAAATGTAACTTGTGTGGCCGTAACTACCTATTAGACTACTATACTTTTGTTTATATTTTTTCACTAACAGAAAAAACATACATTACCAAACATTTCAATCAGTTCCTATAGCCTGGATAAAGATAATGGAATACTTTATAGGCTTTTATAAGGAAGGGAAGAACAAACAGAGGGGGAAAGTAAGTAATTATCCCATATTAATTAACTGAACACACACTGTAATTTTCTTCTAATTCTCATACTAAAGATACTGTCTAAATATCCAACAATATATTTTAAAACAAACTGCTCAAATACTTTTCCTCCTTCCTTCACTTTAAAAGATGAGTGAACATAGATGAAAGTAAAATCCTAAAATAATCATGATATATATTACACAAAACTTCAGAAAGACATTACTGAATAGTGGAACATCTTTCAGCAATAATGTGAAGGAGCCTCTCCTTATGAAAAAATAGAATTAGGAAAGATGATGGAAATAGTTAAACTTTATATTTGGAAAGATTACTGAACTCAAATTCAGGCAATCAGAATTCAAATGTTGGCTGTTTCTGTCTACCTGAGAACTGTGCAAATCACATTATCTCTAGACTTTAGTTTCTTTAATTATCAAATGACCTCCACGTTTTTTCCTGCTCAGTTCATGCTTCTAAATATCAAGTGATCTCTCTTGCCTTTGAAACTGAAACAATATTTATTCCTTTTGTATTGAAGATGTAGCACTGAATTTGTATTTGAAAAAGGAAATGACAAAATGTCTCATCTTTCAATATTTTGCACAAAGAATGGTGGCATGCAAGCTTCAAGAGGGAAGACAGTGAGCAAGAAATTCAGAGAAAAGGGGAGAAAAGGGGGGCAGGGGGAGAAGACAAACACAAAGAGAGAAAGAGAGGGAGAGGGAGGAAGGGAAAGAAGGGAAGAGAGAGAAAGAAAGAATTACTGAGCTTAATCAAGAGCCATGAACACAGGAAACTAAAGAATTAATAACTATGCAAAAGCAGCAAAGAGGAAAAAAGCATAAAATCTAAATAGACATTTATTACAATGCTTAGAAAACAGTTTTAAAATACAGTCCTGACTCTAAAAAAAATTGCCCATCATCTCAGAGTAGAAATGGCTGGCATTTAGTTTTTAATCCAAGTTTTTTCCTTAGATGAGAAAATTTATTCCTGTTTGCAATCCTCCTGTTTAGTTCTGGTACAGGAGTTAGTTTTCTGAAGTAGGCCCAGTTGGCAGTTGAAGAAGTTGTACCTTTCTTGATGGGCAGCTCTTCCTGTTGAAGTGAACTGTCTTCAAATGATCGTTTTCTTCCCAAAGAAGTTATATTTTCCTTATCCTTCTCAGTCTGAATATCCTCAACTTTTTCATTACTGTTCAACTTTGATATCTCATTTTTAATAGTAAACAAAGTCTCATCCTAAAACAAAATAAGTTCAAATTACTTTTCAGGCAAGTTTCCAACATAATTTTTAAAAGGCCCCAAAACAAAACAAAACAAAAACTTATGAACAATTCATGTATAAAATACAAGTTTAAAGTTTACAGATTGCTTTCCTCACAACAGCCCTGTGATTAGGTAGTACAAACAGTATTAATTTCACAGAGCCTCAGTTTACTAATCTGTAAAATGGAGATAAAAGACTTTTTCACAAAAAGTCTTTGTGATCAAAAAGATCATAAAGAGATTAAATGTAGTAGTCCTGATTCTAAGGACTGCATTCTAACCATCACAGTACAAGTTAGTGCCTCCCAAACACAGCCCAAATTCTTCTTACTCTCTAATGAGAAAATGTAAAAAAAATTTTTTCAAATTTGTAAACAATGGTTGGAAATATTTTTAAAGTAATTTCCTAAGTAATATTTTTTATTCTTCTCTGACTTCCTCTAGTTAACTTCAGTTTTCACTCATTTTTATGCCAATACTTGTGTATCAATGAAATATTATGGTATAGGAGTCGGAAGGCCAGCCTTGAAGTTAGGAAGACCTTTTTAAAGAGCTGCCCCTGAAATGTTCCAGATTCTCATTGGTGGAAGAAATGTCTATCCTGGGCATTCCTCACACAATAAAATTAGAGGTCTGAACCAAAAAGGAGTGGGGAGGGAAAGTAATTGTACTCATTACAAACTGAAGGATTTAAGATTTAAAATGTAACTATTTGTCTCCATTTACATTTGTAATTGATGTAACTATAATTCTATAAAATATTTCTCAGTTCTAGGGAATCTTAGAAAAGAGTTCTCCCTGGGTCATTTCCAAAAGTTGTTTCTCTAAAGTTTGAAAACTCACTGATTTCATATAAAAGAAAAATTTTTTTAAATCATGTTTGGCAGCTTGTTGAACTGCTGCAGGTAAGCAGTGTGGTACAATGGAAAGAGGGCTGGATTTTAGAATGAAAACATCTGGGTTCAAATCCTGGCTCCAACACTTACTACCACTCACCTACCACCTCTGAGTTTTACTTTCTTCATCTCTAAGAGGGGTGGTTTCAACCATGTGACCTCTAAAATTTTTAGAATTCTAAATCTATGATTTGCATATCCCACAGATATGCAGAGCAGAAATGTTAGCTTTTCAGAACTATTTGACTTATTATGCAGGTAATTAAAGCACTGGAGAATTTGGATAAATACAAAGCATTTTGCAAATTTTGGAGTATTATACAATATAGAATGTTACTATTATAATTATTAACTATGAAAAGCCTTACTATAATTTTGATGCTTTTGAAATTGATGTTTTATAAACAAAAATCACTAAATTCATATGTTCAATTAAATATGAATACATAAGCCTACAAATAGTAGTTCTTTTTGCTCACCTTTCACCCATCCCCTAAAAATATTATTTATTATACAAGTAAACTGTATATGCAATTACACATATAAGCTTTCCATCTATCCAAAATGCTTTCACCCAAAATTGAAGAGAAACAAAAAAATGTAAATAATAGGTTAATGCTTCCCTTTAGAACATTTCACTGTTCAAAATTAAAGCTGGGGGAGTCCTCATAGTCACCCAAAACTAGGAAATGTTATTAGTAAGCCCAGATTAACCCTCTTTTTGTGCTTTTAAAAGAAAAAATTCTCTTCTTCAGAAAGAACAGGGAATTAAGAGGATGACATGTTTTATTTACTAAACATCTTTTCTATTACAATGGCCCCATCTACTGGAACTTTGGGTTTTTGCCACTAAAAACTGTTAATTCCGGCAAAGTTGGATTATTCTTTCATAATTACCAGTAAAAGCAAGCTTCAATACTTCCTTCTATCCTTTGGACACACAAAGCCATCCTAAGTTATAAAACTTCTTGTGCAATTTCATACCACCAACTTAGAAGACCAAATCCCCTAGTTAAAATTAGTGCTAGATTTTCTTAATAACTTGAAACTATTTCTTATGTTGGGGCAAAGTTTTTAATTTCACTAAGGCATCCATCCCCCACCCCTAATGCAGATCAGAACAAGCTCTGATATTTAGTTTTGGAGTTACTTGGGGCAATCAAAGGTTAAGCACCTTGCCCAGGGTTCTATCCTCCCTGATAGGAATGTGTTGGAGCTTTTAATTTTTAGCAATTTATTTTCTTATAAACTAGGTTGCATTTTATCTTGGTTTAGAAGTTATAAAGAAAATGTACATGCTAAAAAGTCACAAAATTACAAATTTGGATTTGAGAGGGAACCTGAAGAGATCAGAGTCTTTACAGAAGAGGAAAATTGAGTCTGAGAAAGGTTAAAGTGACTTGGTAAATGGCAGGGCTGGAACTTCAATCCGGTTCCTTTGATTACCAATTCAACACCTTTTCTATTATACCACGCTCCTCAAAAAAGGCCTGGTATAGAAAAACATCAAAATGTCAATAAAGACCCCATCCTCCCTGTCCTCAAATTAAGTATTCTAATGAGGTGAGTACATTAGAAAAATGGTACTTTCTTAACCACTATACTTCTCCCTTGACAATCCTAAATTCATCCTGATCTAAGGTTAAATTAGGTCATGACTGTGGTCTTTTAAGGGTACCATTAACAAGCAACAGTCAAGATGCAGCCAGAACCTAAACAGAACTACTTCTTGTACAAACTATAAAATATTTCTGAAGGAGGTAGAGTGCAGGAGAAGTCAGCTGCCCGTATAACTAACATATAAATCAAACCCACTTAAGGAAAAATAACAATAATCTTAAAAATCAACTTGTAGGTCATTATATATAGTAACACACACAAAAAATATTATTATCAATGTAAACAGGTGATTGAAAATAACTAAGTTTAACTAAAGTTTGTAAACTTTTACAGAGAAAGTATAATAGAGCTGCTATGTCTTCATCTTTCCTATACATGTAATCTCATTCTAATTTATAAGTACTTATGTTCTAAGAATTCCTGTGCCCTGATCCAATCTCTCAGAGGTTAAAGCACCATTATCCATCTATAGTAAAGAGACAGAAAAAAAAAAAAAAACTGTCCCAAATAAGGAACATATTAACATAAGCAAAAAATACCCATAATAAGCCAAAAGAGAAAACGATGACTAACTGAACTGTAAAATGATCTATAGTCAACATCTCAAAAGTTTTACAGGTATTTTTGTGTAGGACATGAAATTACAACAATTTTATCTAAATTTTAAAAGTTTACTAAGTAACATAAACCATCACAGCCAACTTGACTTGGAACAAAAATACCAGCTTCTTTTAAAAATTCTGATTTCTCTTATATACTGGGAAATGAAACTATTTTATAAACCAACACAGTTAAGACTCTTACACAGCCTTTAAATGTATCTTCCATATGTGACACCAAATTCTGTAATCTGTTGATTGTATCTTCTTTTTGATCAATGATATCCATTAACTCTTGAATTCTCTGATTCTGTGCAACTATTTTCTTTTGGAAAGAAGAAAGACATTTTTAGAGTTCAGATACAATTACAATGTCAAAATATTAGATTTGTTTCTAAAATAGCTTCTTAAATCCTCTCAACTTTAGGTCCATTATTGCTAAGAGAACTTAGCAACAATCTATGACCTATGACATTTAACAACTTAACATCAACACCAAAACATTTATATCTTGTGTGTGTATATTTTAAACTGCACATATCAAAGCACTAAATATTTTACAAGGCAGGAAAATAAAGCTAATAGGATGATCTGACTCGCTTGTCTATTTTACTAACAAAAGCCACAAAAGAAACTGAATAGCATGAATAAGCACATTCAAAACAATAATAAATAATGATATCACATAAAATTCTAAGACATCACCTTATTAGCACTTTCAAGCTCATGAATAGATATCTTGTAATCAGTTGTATGCATTTCGGATTCTGAGAAAACAGAACATAGAAAAGCAGACGTTAACTTTATGAAGCTTGAAAGCAAACAGACAGCATCCAAAATACTTATCATTGAACAGCTCCCCATTACCTTAATCACAGATTTCTCCAAAGGAAAGTAATAGTGGCGAGAGGAATAGCAGTGTAAATATTTAAAAGTATTTCACAATTTTGTCATAGTAGGATGTGGAAGGGGCAACCAGAAGACAAAATAGCAGTTAAGGACTAAATAGCCTTGCTAATGGCCACTTATTCCAGATAAATAATGATTGGTATCAATTACTGATCATACTTTCCTATCCCTGTAACTAACTTTTGGAAGTTGAAAAAAAGCTAAACAAAAGCTGTGGTCAAGTACTTTTTTTGCATAAAGCAGGCATAGCTACTATAGCAACAAATATATTTACTCATCTTTCTTCCACAGTAACATGATTTAGTATGTTCACATAGCCCTTGTAATCAAATAATGTATCCATGAGATTAGTAAAATTATCCCCCCCCAAAAAAAAAAATGTTGGAAAGACTTTGAGAAAACTGTTGGTGGAGACATGAATTGGTCCACTCATGCATTCTGGAAAACAACTAGAACGCTGCCTAGCAAGTTACTGAACTTTGGACATCTTTGATCCAATCATACTTTACCAAAGGTTTATCCCTACTACCTCCAAGAGATACAAGAAAGAGGAAATAGGAACCATATATGCAAAAATATTTGTAACTGCTCTTTTCATGAAGGCAAAATGTCCAGACCAGGCAAAAAAATATAGTATGAATGTAATGAAAGAATACTATACTGTAAGAAATGATGAAGGGAAGCTTCAGAGAAAACTGGGAAAACATAAACTTACACAAATTGAAGTGAGCAGAGCCAAGAGAATGAATTATACAATAAAAACACTGAAAAGAAAAACGACTTTGAAAGACTTAAGATCTGATCTGATCAACACAATGACCAACCACTATTCCAGAGGATGAATAATGGAAGCATGCGAACTCACACTCCCTAACAAAGATACAATTGACTCAGTCAGTGTGCAAAATGACAATACATTTTAGAAAAAATTGCCAACTGGCCAATTTGTTTTACTAGAGTATACATATTTGTTACAAGGGTTTTGTTTTTCTTTTTATTTTTTTTTCCAATGGGGAAGATATAGGAGGAAAAGAAAGGTTTTTGTTTATTTAATTAAAAAAAAAAAAAAAAAACCACAAGTTGATATTTGTACCTTAATACCAGGAGTTCCCTATCACTTCAACTTCAAATATTTTTATTCTTAAAATACAAATATGTGAACATACATATGTAACAAATACTATTTCAAATATATTCTCTTCTATATGAAACATAAAATATGATTTAGCATTTATCTTTCCAGTATTCTTACACTCTACCTGTCCCCATCCCCAAACTCTAACCATTGATCTTTTTACTTTTCCTCCCTAAAGAAATGCCACCAGTATTCCCCCTACCAAGAATTCCCTTACTCTTCATCTTTACTTTCTGACTTCAAGTCCCCACAAAAATCTGACCTCTTACAAAAAGTCTTTCCTAACTCCCTTTAATTCAAGTGCTTTCTTTATTGGTCATTTCATATTTATCACTGGTACAGAGCTGTTTGTATATGTCTTTCTAAATCATTGCCCCTCTTTCTCTTCTCTAGACTATAAGGTCCTATCAAACAAGTGCTATTTTTTCTGTCTTTTGTCTTTGTACTGCCGATATTTAGCACTATGCCTGACACATAGTAGGTATTTAATATTTACTGATTATATTTGATATTGTTTATAGAACCTAGAAAGAACTAAAATAAGTGCAGTGATACCCTTAAATACCACATGAACATTAGAATAGGACTCAATTAAAAGCAAAGAGCACACTATATCTTAAAAGGGGAACCCTAAGCTACACACACAGGAAAATAAAAGGTGGAAAACAAAACATGGATCCTAACATGTTTTTTAATTTCTTTGTAAAGGCACCTAAATATTTTTATAGAATCATCCTTCTAAAATCAGGCCCTGAAATAAGCAAAAGGGCACTCATGGGTTGGCCTTTTCATTGTATGTGGGTTTTTTTGGTATTATTTCTAATACTCAAAGTTTTTTTTTAAGTCTGATATATTATGAAATCTGGTGACTACATTAAAGAACTTTGTCCATAATTATGAGATTAAATACATTCTGTTTAATACTGACATGTTACAAATCCCTCTATCTAAGCCTAAACTGTGTTCAAAAAAAGGAAGTACTTACTATTTTCTCTCTTTAATTCTTCTTGGGTTTTGACTAATTCTTGCTGGACTTTAGCATATTCTTCTTGGATTTTAGCTAATTCAGAAGTAACTTGATTACACTTTAGTTCTAAACAAGCCATAGCTTCCTGGGGGTCAGCAAGAGATGAAATGAATAAGTGAGCAATTTCAGTCTGTTTCTTAATATCAATATCATCTTGAAGGAAAGCAATAATGTCTTCAATTCCTACAAGATTATCTGATTCCTAAAATTAGTAAAAACCATGGGACTAATGTTAATAGTAGCTTTCACTATTACAACATTACAAAAATAGTCTACATTCTTTTGGATATATTTTAAAGATAATAAGCAAAAATTTTTACAACTTTTAGGAAATCATTAGAGCCCCCATACAGCCTAAAAAAAAAAAGTGCCAATTACAAACTTATATTGAGACCACAAGCTAGTAGTTCTGAGAACACTAAGAGATAACTTGACAAATGCACAAATTCAAAACAATAGCACCAGATCCACTAAGTTAAGCACCAAACTCACAAAGTGATGGTGCAGAAATGTATACTTAAGCAGTAATACAATGCCAATTGTCAGAGAGCAGAGAGCATGTAGTCTTTTAATTTGGCTACATGTTGCCTTTAGCTATGTGTGTTTACTATGTATTGCTGTTTTAAGCATCCATTAATACAGGCCTCTAAACCATAATATGCACGACCTACTGCTATGGAGGCATATTCTCTGTTCCCTCCTGTGATCTACATAACTGGTCACCGAATGGAACTGTTACATGCTAAGTATTTGAGATTTGTACATCTAGTTCAAGATATGCTATGTTGTTATGAATGCTACTGATTATAAATTATGTAATATATTAATCACATGCACTAATACTTGTTAAATGAAGTTCTAACATACATACCAAATATAACGTACTTGTTTTTAAAATATATCATGTTAAAAGAGGAAAAGAACCTAAGTATGCAAAAATGTTTTATAGCAGCTATTTTTGTAGTGGCAAGGAACTGGAAATTGAGCAGATGCCCATAAGTTGGGGAATGGCTGAATATGTTATGGTATGTGAATGTAATTGAACATTATTGACGTATAAGAAGTGATGAGCAGGCTGATTTCAGAAAGATCTGGAAAAATTTACATGAACTGATGCTACGTGAAGTGGGTAGAAGCAAGAGAACATTATACACAGCAACAAGATTATATGACGATTAACTGTGATGGACGTTGCTCTTTTCAAAAATGAAGTGATTCAAGGCAGTTCCAATAGACTTGTGACAGAAAGAGCCATTCACATCCAGAGAGAGAATTATGGAAACTGAATATGTATCAAAACATATTTTCACCTTTTAATATTTTTTTCCTCTCTTTTTTTTCTTTCTTTCAACTTTTGATCTGATTTTTTTTGTGCAGCATTACAAATATGAAAATGTTTATAAGAATTACACATGTACGATCTATATGCTGTCTAGGGAAGAAAGTGGGGAAAGAGAGGGAGAAAAAGTTGGAACACAAAGTTTCGCAAAGATGAATGTTGAAAACTATCTTTGCATGTACTTGGTAAAATAAAAAAAATTTGGTAATATTAAAAATGGAAAAATAAAATATTATATTGCTAGATATTATATGTCAACTTATGCTGATATTTGTTCAAAGAAGTTCATGCAAATTTAAGTAATTTGCTGGGACAATGAATCTTTACTTGAGGTAAAAAAATATGGAGAAACTGAGGTTTTTTAGCACCAAAGCAATTAGGCTTTGCAACATCAAAAATATTAGGCCTTGCTGTAAACAGATATATAAAAATGAAGATATTGCTAGGTAGGGAGAGAAAACTGGTCTCCTTAGACAAAATTATCAGACACAAATTTTTTAACAGCTAGATCAGAGATCTTTAAGGAGAATCACTAACCAGCAGGTAGTTATATATAGTGGAAGGCTTAGATCAATAGTCCACAAAGGGTCTAATCTTAAGGAAATAGCCCTTTCAGATTTTGATAGATAGATATGGTGGGGCAATAATCTTATTTCTTGCCACCATCCCTCTAGCAGATGGCAGAATTGTTGGATCTAATAGATATACTACCATAATTAGTGAGGAATAGACCCAGAGGACAATTTGGCCATCAGAGAGGCCATGCTCAGTCAGGAAGAGGCTCCCTAAGAGCAGTATGATAACAGAAGACATCAACCTGAAGGTCTAGAAATATATGTCTCTTTACAATTATTACATTTCTGTGATCCCTGTGCATGTGACTTTTCCCAGACAATGATACATACATTTTGGGAGAATGTGCTCTAAGTTTACGGGAACAATGATCTCTTGTAAATCTTGTATTTCATTAAATGTGTTGCTATTGAAATTTATTTCAGCTTTAAAGGATATTTTTCCTTTCACCAGGATTTTAGCAAGAAAATGATAACAGACAAGATAAATCTATAAGATTTAAGAGTTCAAACATTTTTTTTTACCACAATTGCTTAGAACATGTAATAAGAATTTCTTATAGGAAAAGTTATGTTATCTATCTAGGTTCCTATGTAAAGATCTATATGTAAAGATATGCCTAGATGGCATATCCTTTCCCCCAAATTCTTGACAGTCACAAAACTAAGCAGGGGCAAGAAGTTCCCTCCTCTACACTGGGCTACAAAAGCAATAACTAGATGAAGTCTTAAAAAACAAAAATGAAAATGGTAAGGAAGGGATGAATCCCCAGCCTTGGTAAGAATGGATTACTGGACAAATGTTTCTGTCAAAATGGCCATTTATATGTAAATAGTAATAATAGTTCAGAAAAAAGGCTCAAACAAGGAATGGATAGGAAACCATGAAATTAGAATTCAATGGCAAAATAGACAAGTTTGAGGCTCTAAATTCTTCATACATCTAAGTTGTTTCAAATTATATAGCTAAGCTTCATCCAGAATTAATCATACATTGACTATGAATGTGACTATTAGTCATATCCTTGACTATTATATACCTAATAAATACCTAAATGTAATAAGGGCTTTGAAAGTGTATCAAAATCTGTGTTATATTATGCAGCCCCTGATGCCAAAAGCCCCTTCTCATAATTTTATAATTAAAAATACTTACATACCTTGGATTCAACTTTCACAGTATAAGTTTCATCCATTGGTTCCTCATGAGAAGTTTCAAAGTCAGATACCAAATCCTTAAAGATTGCCATCCGACGTTCAGAATTTTCTTCTAACATTTCACGTTCCTGAAGAAGGGATTCCCTTCAAAAAGCAAATTGTACATGAACAACAAAACAAGTTCATTGGAAAGAAGACAGTTCTTTCCCAACATTTTAGAATGTTACCAAAAAGGTAAAAATAAAAAGGCAATAAAATGCCCACTCCAAGTTGTTCTAGTCTGTTGAGCTTTGGGAGACTCAAAGAGTTCCCATTTATTAAAAGAATCAACCAAAATGCAAAAGGCCTTGGTTTGGTAGATTTCTGCTATCCTAGGAAAAATGGTCTTACAGTATAATTTGAAATATCCAGAGGGCAAAAGGACTAGAGGAGAGATGAGTAGTATAAAAGTCACTGTCACCTGAGAAACAAGAATATAATTAAAAAGTTGGGTGGTGCATGAAGAGTGCTGGGCCTGAAATGGCTTCAGACACGTTCTGTGTGACCTTGGCCAAGTCACTAATCCTGCTTGCCTCAGTTTTAATCTGTAAAATGAACTGGCACAACCCCACTATCTTTACCAAGAAAAGCCCAAAGGAAATCACAAAGAGTTGGATATGACTTAATTAACCAATAACAAACAATAAAGATAACCTCAAGGCCATGCACCGTGTAAAAATTTATGATAAAACATATTCCCTCTAGTTCCCAGATTGAACAAGGCTCTTGAGCTTTTTTTTCAGGTCAGTATGAGCACATTTGAATTATTCCACATAGTAAGGCTGTGGAAGAGAACCAGACCTTTTCTAAGGAATGATGTGATCTCAATTAGGTGTCCATCTTTCCCACCTTTAATATTACAGGCAAGTGCCAATTAAATGAGGAAGCTAAAACATTTAGCAAAGAAAATTACATAGATTGAGTGCTGGGGGTCTCAGAAAAGAAATCAGGAGTCCCAGAGAGGAAGAGGGGGAATATGTCAAGCAAGATTGAGTCCAGAAAAATCTAAGGTTTTCCTAAAATACTACACAGGAATGTTAAGACAAAGTCAATTTCTCTTATAAAAAAGAACCATTGGGAAAATACATAAAAAACCCACAACAGATAGTCCCTTCCAAGGTGCTCCCTCCTCTTACCTATATCTCTTCTCCTTCTCAGACATCTTTAAAGATCTGCAACCCTGTCTCATACCTTTCCTTATGGCCATTCCTCAGGACTCTTCACTGAGGTTTCTATGTTGTCTCCTTTTAACAACTCTCATGGATACAATTATGAATCACTACCTGCAAAATGATTACCAAGCCCACAATATACTGCTTCCATCCTTCTCCTGAGCTCAAGTCTGAAATCTCTCAATATCTCAGCAACTCCAGTAAGCTGGCCCAAAGGCACTTTGAACTCAAAATATCCAAAATATAACTTACTACCTTTTCCTCAAAACTTACCTATCTCCTAATTTCTCCATTTCTGTCAAGGGCACCCGGAGGCACAACCTCAGTCATCCCTAACACCAAACTTTGTCAATTATGCCTCTGCATCTCTCATATCCCCCTGCTTCACTCCACTTCCATGCTCATCACAATAATTTAAGATCTCATAACCTCTCACAAAAATTGCTGAAAAGAAGTCTTCTCTCCAACCCATTCCCCATAGTTGTCAAGTAGATAATCTTGAAGTACAGGTTTTACCATTGCAACATGTGAGACACCAAGAGTCCTTATTACCCCAAGAATAGAGGTTCTTAACTTACAGTGTACCAAAATGTTCATGAATAGATTATTAAGTATCCAATAATAAGAATGGGAAAAAATTACATATTTATTTTCACTAAACTCTAACTGAAATTTCCTTCAATTATTTAAAATCATTATTTGAAAAAAAGATTCATAGTCTTTGACAAACTGCCAGATTGTATATGACAGCCAAAAAAAAAAAAAAAAAAAGGTTACATTATAAACTTGAGGATATAATATAAAGTCCTTTGTATGCTGTCAAATCCTTCATAAGGGGTCACCACTGATTATACATTACTTTTCCTCATATACTCTGAATTCTAGAAAGACTAGATTAGTAAATGTTTCCAAGTATACCTCATCACATCTCAAATCCCCCTGCACTTCCACATTCCTAAATTGTTCTCACTTCTCATCTGTTTCTTGGAATTCCTAACTGCTTTCAAGTCTCAGAAAAACTATTAGCTTCTACAAAAATCTGCTCCTGATTCACTTAGTGCTCCCTACAACATTACTTTACATTTATTTGGCACATAAATATCTATGTACACATTGTTTCCCTCCCATGCTAGAATGTAAGCTCCCTGCAGGTAAGAACAGTTTTGTTTTTCTTAGATATATATATATATATATATATATATATATATATATATATATATATATATATATATATATATATATAGCCTAATAGTGCCTGGTATAGACAAGGTATTTAATAAGTGCTTGTTGACTGTGCATACCCTTTGATCCAGCAGGGTTTCCACTGGGCTTATACCCCAAAGAAATACTAAAGAAAGGAAAGGGACCTGTATGTGCCAAAATGTTTGTGGCAGCCCTGTTTGTAGTGGTTAGAAGCTGGAAAATGAAAGGATGTCCATCAATTGGAGAATGGTTGAGTAAATTGTGGTATATGAACGTTATGGAATATTATTGTTCTGTAAGGAATGACCAGCAGGATGAATACAGAGAGGACTGGCGAGACTTATATGAACTGATGCTGAGTGAAATGAGCAGAACCAGGAGATCATTATATACCTCAACAACGATACTGTTTGAGGATGTATTCTGATGGAAGTGGATCTCTTCGATAAAGAGAGCCTTAATTAATCAAAGATGGACAGAAGCAGCTACACCCAGAGAAAGAACACTGGGAAATGAATATAAACTGCTTGCATTTTTGTTTTTCTTCCCGGGTTATTTATACCTTCTGAATTCAATTCTCCCTGTGCAACAAGAAAACTGTTCGGTTCTGCACACATATATTGTATCTAGGATATACTGTAACCCATTCAACATGTAAAGGACTGCTTGCCATCTGGGGGAAGGGGTGGAGGGAGGGAGGGGAAAAATCGGAACCGAAATGAATGCAAGGGATAATGCTGTAAAAAATTATCCTGGCATGCGTTCTATCAATAAAAAGTTATTTTAAAAAAATAAAATAAAATAAATAAATAAATAAATTTTTAAAAAAATAAAATAAAATAAAATAAGTGCTTCTTGGACTCAATCAAATTCTAAAATTTTTTAAACTTACTTAAAATCAGCTTCCCGTTGAGCCAAGTATTGTGTAAATTCTTGTGTAACTTCATCGCGAATTTTTAGTTCCAAGGTTAACTTTTCTTTCTTTTCATTTATCAATTTGTTCTTCAAGTCTTCTATCAGTGACAGTAGTTTCTAAATTTTTTGCAAAAGCCCATAGATCATTCCAAGAAAAAAAATATCCATTTCTTTAGAAAAACAATGCAGTGTGATTTTTCTTTGTGAAATCTTATAGTTATTATTTTATCCATAACTGTTTTTTAAAGCAACAATACCTTTGGGGAAAACTACCCACTGATAGATGTGCTTCTTCTAAATAGTCAAAATAATACTGCCTGAACACAGATTGCATTATCGTTTTTTTTTTTTTTTTTTTTGGGGGGGGGGGGAAGGGGGAGATGGGAAAGGAAAGGAATTGGCCCACCTTATTTTGCTCACATTGGAAATGAAGCAGCCACTCAGGAATTCAATCCCACTTGATCTGCTCCATTTCTGACCCAGACTAGTTTGCCCCTTGTTAAGCAGTCTGGTAGCTCCCTGTTCTTATGGATTCGCCTTTGTTTAAATCATGAAAATCCAAATTAACTGCTCTCCTACTCATCAGCTATTTTAGAATAAATAGGCAAACTAATTACAGGCAGGCAATTGATAATATTTAAGCTGGAAATCAAAGAGGCACACAGATATGTGAAAAGAGAACTCTGAAGGATTATTGAAGACTAACAGATTTTTAAAGCCCTAGGATAAAAATAGAATGCAGCCAGTTTGTCATAATACATACTGCATACTCCTCTTTGCTGACAGCTTTTTCTTCTTCCGATGTCAACTCTAGTTCTTCCATATTGTGGTCCTCTTGAGCAGCATTAGGATTCTCTACCATATCATCATCTTCTATCAAATCTTCAAGACTCCTCTCCCATTCAATAGTGGCTCTCTTCATTTCTAACATTTTAGTATCAGCATTATTAGCAGTGAGTGATGTATCTCTGGAAGATTTAGTCTGGCCAAATGGTTTCTCTTGAGAAAAATTTAAAGTGTCTGGAACAAAAACCTGTTAAAAAAATCCAGCTCTTGTTTTTTTCCAAGTGAAAGATCTAGATAAATGAAATTAACTGACAACTCAGATTTTTAACAGCTCCCAAAAGTGCTCAAGAATTTTTGCTTATTTATATTAATTTAGATTTATAAAAATATATAATTATTAAGATTTTATTTAATCAATTTGATCATTCACGCTAATAAGAGAAGCATTGGTAAAGAAGGAACTCTCAGATAACCTATCTAGAGGTCATTACCAAAGTCCTGCTTGTACTACAGCAAGATTTTCTCTAACACCCACCCAACCAATCCTCAAGCTCAATGGTCATTAAAACAGACAATAGAATCAACTAATTTCAGAGATAGAGCCGCAATGCACATAATTGGCATTGATGTTTCTATTAGCACATATTAAAAAATTCATTCAGCACCAGAATCGGGTATTTAGTACTTGTATTCCCTTTAGACAGCTATTTTAAGTTTAATTTTCAAATAATTCATTTTAAATTAGTAATATAATTATTTTACTTGCCATTATATTTTCAAATAAAAAGTATTCATTCAGTATACCCTAATGTCAGAAATGAATGAGAATGTACTATAAGCAATTATGGTGGTTAAAAATATATTTACTTTTTGTGCAACAGCTGAGAACTTCAACACGTTGAATGTTTCATCATAAGCAGAACAACACTGGCTAATGTTGACTATCATGTTTATTTTCCCTTTGCCATTAAAAAAGCTTTGAAAGTAATGGGTAAGTTTACTTTCTCGGAAGGGTACATGCTGTTGCAACCTAAAAAAGAAAAATTTTTAAAGTGAGTATATATTTAAATTAGATTCCAAAACTAGTTGCTGACAACTTATAAAGGAATGAATAATTCAGCAACTATAGGTATAAGTTTGCACAACATTTTCTAAAGTGGCAACTGCCTTTTATTAATTCTAAAAAGTATTTATTACAATAGTATATGGATTTGGGGAGTTTTTTTGGCCTAAAAAAAAAATCATACAATAAATATGAGAAATATCACTGTTTTCATAAAGGAAATTATATTTAAAAATTGTCAGTGGGCTTAGTTTATTAGTGTTCTGTGTCATAAGTATTACTAGTAGATGTTGGTTGATTACTCAGCCTAAAATGTTAACTGATCTTGAATTTTGGATCTAACTAAATGAGCAAATTATATTAGTGAGAGTGAAGTTTTTACAGATCCTGAACAAATAACTTCAGAAGTTTATTATCTCAAAATACCTGCAACTAAAAAATATTCGAGTAGAATGCTGGATTTTAAGTCAGATAGCCAAATTAGTTGTTTGATTTTGGACTCTGGATTGTCATTTAACACCTCCAGCCCCAGTTTCCTCCTCCACAAAAATGACAATAATAGAAATCACCTGACAATGTTACTACCAGAATTAAATGAGGTAATGATGTAAAGCAATTCTTAAAGAGCTTATTTCCATAAACTACCTAAATAATAACATCCACTAAGTCACAATTTACACTAATATCATACTTCTAGAATGTCTTTTATCTAATATTTCTCAATGGTAACTATAATCCACAAGTCACTGTGTAAGAAGCAAATTAAAAAATAAAAAGTTCAGAAAATAGTAGAATAACAGCAACACTTTTGTGGTAGCAAAAAAATGGAAACAAGTCCATCAGTTGAAAAATGGCAAAAAAAAATTGTATCTGAATGTAATGAAATGTTACTGTGTTATGAGAAACAATAAATATGATTACAAAGAAGCACAAAAAGACTTACATGAATGTTTGTAAAGTAAGTAGAAGCAATAACCACAACAATGTGAATTGAGAAAAAAACCAAAGCAATCAAAAACAAATATTTTAAAAGAACCAGCTTGTTCCCCCCCCCCAAAAAAAAAGAGATAGAAGAAAACATCTTCCTCCCACCTCCAACTCCTTTGCAGGATGGAACAAAGAGATACAAATATATGGAATATCAGAGTTTCAATGTATTGATCAGTTTTATTTTTTCCTCTTCTTCCAATTTTTTCCTCTAAAAATGTCTTTTGCTATATGAGATGGCTCTTTGAGAGTAGGGAAAGTGGAATAGCAGGAAATTTGAATGGTGTAGAAACAAATCAGTAATAAATGAAAAGAACTATATACCAAAAAAAAATCTAAAAATAGATGCCAAAGAAAGACTGAAATGAATATATATGAAGACACCCCCAACCTAACCTTTTGTGGAATTTGTAAATTGTGCAGGTGGTACACATTGCATGTTTTCAGACTTTTTTAAAGATATCATTTGAACTTATTTGGTTCTCTCTCTAAAAAATGTACTATTTGTCATAAATGATAACGAAGGTAGGGAAGAGATGGGATATTTAGTGTACCTGTGATAATAAAAGAAGGGGACAATATCAACAAAACCCTATTTCTTAAAAAAGGAAATTTATTTTTTTTTAAATATTAAAACTGAAGGATTTAGGAGGAAAATTGTGTAAAACCCTTCTGAGAATTCTATGGACAAACACTGAGGACTTCATGCTTTAATAGACTGCTTATAATTTCATCAATATGAGTTCTCTCTCCACTGTTATCACAGTCCCTTCATGTTCTATAATTCATTGTTATCCACATTTACCTTTAAATCCTTCACTGAGAATCTTGTATTTAGCCCAACAAAGTTATCTCTAAATATTATATCTATTAATAACACTTACTTTGATTTCTGGCTGTTCCTTAGAGCATTAATACATTTTCCCAGAGTCAACAAAGAAGTATTAATATTTCCAGTTTCTCTTAATCTTTCACCTTCATTTTGGGTCTTCATACTTCGTTCTGAACCAGCCAAATCACACAGTGATAGTCTGGGCAAGATAGAGGGAAGAAGAAGAAAAATTAGTCTGGAAAGCAGCCTTATAATTTTAAAGCAGTTAAATTTAGGAGAATGTTTACTTACTCACTGACTCCTGTTACATGGGGTATTTCAGAATCCTCTATTTGCAGTGTTCTAATAGTGAATATGCTGTGACTATAACAAAGATTAAACAATGATTGGTTATGTTTTTAGTGCTGGATTTTACTCAAATTTTACATCTAGTTGTAAAATACTTTGATTTAAAACATAGTTTTAAAGCTACCAATATTTCAGCTATAATCTCTATACAGAAGACTCAAATATCTATTTCCAGCCCCAATCTCCCTCCTTGTTTTAATAAAGGAGGAGTAAGCTAGCACTACTGCTAAAAACATAGCATCAAAAGCAGCCTAAATCCCCACTTGGATCTCAAAAAGGACAGGAGAGTTTTGCTTTCAAGTGATTGGTTATCTACTATCTAAGTAGATTGTAACTCCAGCCTTTTTTCCTTACTTGCCTTCGGCTAGATGCACTGTTGAGTTTTGTAGAAGCAGAGCTCTGGTGCTTCAGTCCTAATCTGAGAAGTCTGTATGCCTCTTTAGAATCAGAAACTTGAATCCACTGTAGATCTTAAAGAACAGAAACAAGATAAAGTGGGTCAATGTTTAACAAATAAAACAAAACCATGATAAAGTTTATGATTTTTAACCAGTCAATCTAGGCAAGGTCTTACAACTGTACCTGTAAATTGACTGCTGTGGAAGAAAGATTCACCCTTCATAACCCATACTTGGGCTCTTCCCTTATGAACATATAATATAGATTTTAAAATTTCCCTGACCAAAGTTTATTAAAGATTAAATGAGTATAATTTAATTTTGTGCTGTTAAATGTCCAAAGGCTTTGATGGTACAAACCTTCTTACTCATTTATTATGTATTTACCTTTTATAAATGAGCAGCCTTTGATATCTTGGGAAAGACGCAGCATCTTTCTCTTCTGAAATTTGTCATTTGATATAGGAACAAATAAATCATAAATAAATTCATTGTAAATTTCAAAAAAAGAAATCCAAACTGAAAATTTCACTGTATTTTCCACATTCAAAGAAGGTTGTTCAAAATCTTTAGAATCTTCAAAATCTGAAATGTTCACTGAGTTCCAACTTCCTGTCCAAAAAAAGAAAACAAAATTCTTTATATAAGCACTGAACTAAAAAAAAAAAAAAAAAAAGTCCAATAGGTTATTTTTTTAAATTATATTTTACCTTTTTCCCTTGGCTCTTCAATTATAGAAATAATAATGAATAATAAAACATCCTTTCAAAAACATCTTTGAACAATGAATAAGAATGTACAGGTTACAAAGTTACATTTTCACTGGCCCCAACTCAATTCCATCTTTGATTCAAATTGACAGATAATTATTAAGCACCAATGTTATAAAACCATGAGAAAGTTATCTCCAATAATATATTTTAAGATCCACGGAGAATAAAATTCTATCTGGATATAATTTATTTGGAGATAAATTCTCTATAGACTTTGACATTCCAAAACAACTGAATTTTAGTTACCAAATACAGGTTACTATGTCATTAACATGAATTGGATTTTAGAACTGCTTTTGAAAGCCTATCAAATTTGTATGTGTCAGTAGATCAACATGCTTTAAAAAAAAAAAAAAAAGGAAAGGAAGGAAATCTTACCATACAAGGTATCATAACCGCCATTTTGAAGAGCAACCTAAAAATAAAAGCAAACATTAAGGTTTAGAAACATCTCATATAGGGAGTTTTCCCAACAACTAATAAGCCAAACAACCAACAGTTAACTACTCTTTAATAGTCCCTTTTTCATGCTGAAATGAATTTCCAATAACAGCCTATAGTAAACTTTTTTTCCTTTCATACAATCCCTTCATAGGAAGGACTCAGAATAGAAGTGAACAGATGCTTTTAGGATACTACTACTTTGAAGGCAGCTAGGTGATACAGTGGATAGAGCACCACCCTTGAAGTCAGGAAGACCCTCGTTTAAATCTGGTCTCAAACACATAACACTTCCCAGCTATGTGACGCTGGGTAAGTCACTTAACCCCAATTGCCTCAGCCCTCTCCCCGCCCCCAAAAAAGGATAGTACTACTTTGCTCACAAAAAACTAGTAGCAGGTTGGCAAAATACCTCCTGTCTAGCTATTACAGGAATACCAAGCTTTATGTCCAATCACACAGTCTTTGAGAAAACAGGAAAAAACTATGAAACTTGAAAAAAAAGCAAGGAATAGAGTTTAATAAAATTAATCTTTCAAAATTAGTAAAAGAGTTAATTCTTTCTTGAATTGCACAGCTGTCTCTAAACAACACTAAACACAACAGCTCCATTTTTCAATGAGGTAAGAATGACTACCACCTTCAAAAGAAAATTCCTTACAATTTTAGAAATAGATTTTAAACCACTTAAAACATCTTGGTCTGGGAATGTATGAAATTTAGCTTGAATTATCTGTGTTCTTAATTCTTTGCTTCATACACTTAGCTATACCACACCCCATTTTCACAAGTATAAAGAATAGAATTAAAAGATATTTGAAGATTTTTTTAGAAATCACACCACATATATATTTGACATATTTAAATTATATCTTACCTCTTTAATTTGCCGAAGCAAGGCATTTTTAATAGCAATTTCTTCTTTCACTTGGTCAGCAGATAACCGTAAGTAATCTCTACATCGATGTGGTTTTAGGTCCATCTTCTGATACAGTTTATCTTGAATATTATGAAACAACATGTTCATTGTCCTAGGCAAAATACCAGTATTTTCTTCTGTACCTGAGAATACAATTTAATGAAAAATTATTTTAAGGTATTACTGTCGGGAGTGAAAGGAAGATATATTAAAAGTCTTTCCCAGTAATCCCCCTCCTCCCAAGGCAATTGGGGTTAAGTGACTTGCCCAGGGTCACACAGCTGGGAAGTGTTAAGTGTCTGAGACCACATTTGAACTCAGGTCCCTCCTGACTTCAGGACTGGTCTCTATCCACTGCGCCACCTAGCTGCCCCCACCTTTTCCAGTATTTTAAGAACTCTTTACTACAAGGCAGACTGGCAACAATAAGAATAAAATGAATTAGAAGTGGGAGGGGGACACCAGAGATTCTCAATTATTATAACTACTTCAAGTCCCTGATACTCTATTTGCTATTATTCTAGTTCAAGATCTGTTATACTTAAATATTAAAATAACTGTTCACAAAAAAAGGAGATTAAAATAAAGCTTAAAGTTCAAGTTTTCCCTTGCCTGATTTTTTTTTAAACTAATTGCTACCTGTAGGTGACATTTTGTGAATTTTTATCTTCTAATTTTTATAAGGCTGTTCCTTTATAGTTCAAAATATTAATCTCATTTAAAAAGACAATTAGTGTAAATAACCTTGGACATAGACTCAGGAGATTCTCATATTCAAAGCTAATGCTTAGTAGCTGAGACCATGGAAAGACCATTTAATCCCTCTGATTATTAATTTCCTCATTTGTAAAATGGAACTATTATCTGTAACATCTAAGCTCATAGTGTTATCAAAATCAAGGGAAATAAATAGTAGGAAAAATGCTATGTGAATGTCAATTCTCAGTGTAAAATAATTTTTATATGATATAGGTACTCAATTCTTTAGTTTCATTAAAAATGAGAACCATTTCCATTAGTGAACTGGGATATATCTAATGAGTATACTTAAAAGACTATGCTGTTATTTTTATGATTTGAGGAAAAATTTTTCAAAGTTTCATTTACCTTGGAATGTATATGTTTTACCAGAGTTGGTTACACCATAAGTAAAAATCAGACGATTTTCTCCTTTCAAGAAGTCTTTTACCAGTTGCATAATGCTCCCTTCAAAGAACTCTTTCTGTGTAGTTTCAGGACCAAATACCTAAATGATAATTTCCATTATAATTTTGCATAAGTCAGTTAAAATTAACAAAGTTGTATCACTAACATGGCAGTCACAGAACATATCCTCAGTTCTATTATTCTATTATTTCACAAATGAAAGACTGGTCTAAATACTTTTCTAAAGCCATACTTTATTCAAACACTTTTTCTTGAAACAATTTCTTTTCCTCTTGTCCTCTGCCCCTCTCACAATTGCCGAAATCATACCCATCTTTATGACATCTGCATGAAGCTTTCTCTGATACCGACCAAGTATTCCTCTCCCTTGGCCCAATTTGTTTCCCTTTTGTGGCATTTATAACATTTTATTATGTGCAATTGTTTTTTATAGTATTAGAAAGGCTTCCTCCAACCAAAGTCTTAATCTGATGCCTCACCATGGCATAGGGGAAATCGTAAGTTCTCTAAAGCTATTCTAGCAGAGCATAAGCTCTACCAAGTCACATCACACCAGAAAGGGATCAAGTACAGGCCCCAAGTTTGCTCTCCTACAATCACCCAATGTTCAGAAAGGCTCTTTACCAAAGTGACTGTGCAGTAATGAATTACTTAGAATACTTCTCAAAGACCACTTTGTACCTTACAGAGGGATTGTACTCTGTTGAAGAAAAAACTCAGACCAAACAAGTAATAGCTCTTTAAAGTGTTGTGACATATAGTAAAAAAGACCAAAATCATAAAGCTTGGATTCTAGTCCTGGGAATAAGCAGTAAAACTAAAAAGCCATTATCAGCTCTATAGTGATCAAAAGATCTAAACAAACAATGCTCAGCTGCAAATCATCACAACCATATGAAAAACTGCTCAAAATCACTAATAATTAGGAAAATGAAAATCCCTTCACATTCAATAAATTGACTATTCTTGTCTTTGCTAGTATTGGAGGTGTTGTGAAGAGTCAGGCAAAATAATGCCCCCAGGGAGGGCAGTGAATTTGTCAACTATTCTGAAAAGCATAAGTGATTTCAAGAAAGTGACTAAAATATCTATGCCCTTTGTTAAACAAACTACAAGGAAGTCAGAGTTAAAAAGAGAGATGTGACATAGCCCCAAATATTTATAGCAGCACTTTTGGTAGTAGCAAAGAGGTGAAAACAAAATAGATAGCCATCAAATGGAAAATAGCTAAACAAACTGTAATATATCAATGTCATGTAATATTACTGTGCCATAAGAAATGATGAATATGAATAAAATTAGATGGATTCAGAGTGGGTTAAATGCTTTACTCAAAAAACTAGTAGCCATTATTAATGATTCAACATAAATTTAGAGACAGGTCTTCAGTAAAGAACTCCAAAAATCTGAGGTACTTGGTTATTAAATACTATTTAACATTTTTAACAATACCATGAATAAAGGCATGAACAGCATATACATCACTGCTAGAGAAATCACAAAATTGAGAATGACAGCTAACAATATTTAAAAGTCAGGCTCCAAAAAGGTCAGTAGGCTAGGTCATCAAGGTGAATCTAATAAATGAAATTCAGCCAGGATAAATGTATTTCTAATTTCTATGCCTAATTTTCTATTTATGATATCCATTTTAATTAGGCATTACTTTCAGCAAAGCTCATCATCTCACTACATATCCTGTGAGAATGATTTTTCTTTACTATAACTATACTTACTTTGGAAAAACTGAATTTCTGTGCCATCTGCCCGCAGCACTTTTCACTCAACCGACCAGCTAGACTTTGGGGATCTTTAAGCAGAATAGTATTTGAATCCTGAATGTAAATGCAGCCCTAATACAGCAAAAACAAACGAGAAATTTTATGATATTTTTTGCTTTTCTATCAAAGTTTAAAAGTGTCAAAGACATTTAGCAAATAAAACCACCACACACAAACCTGGGAGTCATTTTCTTTTTCGGATGGTGTGAAAGGTCTTATTCTAAGGCAAACTTGTAGATGGTCCTTAGACTGTAACCCATTTTCCTTAAAAGGGAAACAAAGTAAATTAAATAAGAAACTTAAAGCAAATAATTAATTGCCCTTATCTTCAATATTTGAAGATGTATGATTTGTCAGATGGATGCTCCCTTTACTGCCACTGATTACAATACCCATCTATGTAACTTGGTAAAATCTTCATGAATTGTGTGGCCAAAATTTTGAAGATCCTATAATTAACCTGATGATGAGTAGTTCTAAACTTAGCTAGGTTGTTCCTTAGGCAATATGATTCAGCCTGGGTCCAGTAGAGCAAATAACTGGCGGCCTTGAACTGAAACAAATAAGATTTAAATGATTTTTCAAAAGATCCACTTAAATTAGTAAATTACCACAACTATAATTTTTTTTAATATATCAGGAAATTATGTCAATGGATCTTCTTAGTGAGAATATTTTTTCCATTGGTATAAATAGCAACTCTAGCTTATCTTTTCATCCTGTACAACACCTGGCCGTGTCTCATGATGGACCACCTAATACATAAGGTCTTTTTTTGGTCCTTTTAACACATCATGGTTTTTAGTTCTACACTTAGAAACCATCTATCTGTATTACCCCACTACTATAATAGATATTTGAGAAATACTTGTTAATATTAGACTAAAAAATACATTTAAGCCTTTGCAAAGAACTTCCTAGAGCATTTACATAACCTGAGGCCACAAAGGAGAGAAACAGCAAAGAAAAAAAGCACTTTGATTACTGGTACAAGAGAATAAATCTAAAACTGTGACAAATGAATTTCTGGTTCGGGCTTCTTGCTACCATTAAAAGGACACTGCCTAGTCTCTAATTTACATTTCCAGACATCGTTCCTGGAAACTCAGAGATCATACTTACAAAATCAAGAATGAAAAAAAGGCCACAGCACCTGCTTTGACCAGCTTCCCCATTATGTCACTTCTTTCCAAACATATATTCCCTTACCTTCCCCTTGTGCTTTCTGTAAAATTTCTTTTTTTTTTTAATGTTGCTCATGCATTCATATTTTCCAAAGGGTTGTGGAAGCTGAGACTTTGAGTACTCTAGACTTCTTGTACAGAGGAGCCTGTACTCTGAGCATTAAAAAGAAAAAAAAAAAATCTGCAAATATTTACCCCTGCATCTTGATACAGTGATTGTCCATAGCATTCTAATTAACGACTTCCTTGGATAATTTTTATCTTATCTTTTCCCTCCATGAAAGTTTTATAGCTGTGCCTCATTACAACATACACATGATCTTAAAACCCTACAGGTTATTGTCAGGGAAATATGTTATTCTGGCAGATCCTACTAGTAGAAAAGATTCAGGATTGCAATGGCAATGGACCTATATCTATCAGCAGTGAACCTGCCTAGCTAAGTTCAGAGAAGAATATATCATTCAGTTAGCTGGCCACAGATTTGGGGGATTTGGAGACATTGCAACTCTTTTTCCCCCGTCCAAGCACATGTTAAAACCATTTATTAACATTTGTTTTTTCCTAAAGTTTTGATTTCCAAATTGTATCCCTCTTTTCCTTCCAACCCTCCCTTCTCCTTGAAATGATAAGCAATTAATTTTAGATTATACATACATAGCAACCCTTTTAAACACATGTTAATCCACACAAGATATTCAATCTGCCTTGCTGAAAAAAGTATCCACACCAATAAAATCAAAAATTGTAATACATAATATTGGTACAATTACATAAACAAGATATCTTATGCAGTAAATAAATTTAAATTTTATGTAAAGTTAGCAAAATATACAGAAAAGGCTATGGCTACAAAAGATAAGAAATGAAGAGTAAGACATGGTTTGCCTATTTGTCTTGCCTCTGCTAGTTTTGAACTGTTCTCATCCTTTGCTCCTCATCTATTGCTAACTTGGCAACAAGCTCATTAATAAATAAGCTAAAAACCTGAATAGAGAAATTAAAAGATATTTAGTACTGGCCTTCTAGAAATCCATCATGTCCCACCATAAATAATCAGGGGAAACTTCCCAAACTGGAGTGATGATATCCAAATATTTACTGAGTCCAGGTAAGAAAAGATGTATACATCCAGGTTTGGCATTACCATAACAGGCAAAGAGTATGCAGTTTCATATACTTTGTTACCTTACTTTCTGAGAAGTTAAAGCATGATTTACCAACAAGTCTCAAGCCTTTTGATTTTAGAACTCCAAAGGCTCTTGTATTATATCTCTATTATTTTCTCACTAGAGAAACAAATCAGGCCTGCAAATGGACTTAAAGAAGAAATGTTATCACTAGTCCACCATTGTCTAGAGATCCTGTTCCCCTTAAGAAGATAATGGATATAAAATAAGGAATCCCAAAATCACCATCTCAGGATCAGCCACATATTTCCTAACTGATACCATAGGCTCCCTCTTCATTTGATTGGAATCTGAAGGAATGGAATCGAAAGAAGGAATTATTGTGACCTCCTCAGCTAAGGGACTGTATTGTCAGCAGTAAATTCTTCCATCAGAAATAAAAAGTTTTTGTTTTGTTGTATTTTTTTAACAAAAAACATTGGAAATCCTATTAAAAATCATAGATAGCCCAGGAAGCAGAAATGAACTGTATATATGACCAAAAAAACTATTTTCAAATACTACACAGCTTTAAAGTCTCTCTTCAAATTCCTCCAAGTTGAGAATGTTTGAGAAACAAATTTAAAATAAACTTGAATGAGAGGACCTCCTTAATGTTATCCAATTATGTATAAATATAAATAGTTATTTTGTAACCAGCTCTCTAGTTAAAGCAAAGCTACCTTGTATCTACAAGTGGCTTATATATTATTAAATAAAATTTTCCCTCAATCAGCATATTAATCAGCATATTAATCAGCATCCTGACATTTCTACCAGACTCACCTCAGAGCTAGAAGCAACCAAGGAAAATTCGTGGGACAGATCAAGCTTAATATCATCAACATCTATTCCTGTAGGCCTTTCAACTGGTTCAGCACTAACAAGATAGGAAGGTCTCTGTACTGCAGCTCCATCTAAAATAGATTCCATTCTGCAAGAATAAACCCAATTGCATTAGAACAAATAAAGTTTTGAGTTACTTAACCCATATTTGAAAATCACATTCTCCCACACACTTCTCTCCATTCGTTCCCTATCAAAAAAAAGAAGGGAAAAAAAACAAATTCAGCATATTGACATTATCTCCTACATGCAAGATACTATGACAGACACATTAGGCATTAAGAAGATAACTAGTTCTCTGTCCTTAAACTTCATTTTTCTAGAATTGACAAGATGTGCACAAATTGAAAGTTAAGATTCAGACAAGGTGCTCTAGGAAAATTTCAGGAAAGACAAGAATAGCTAAAAGTAAGGGCTGAGAAAAGAAGTTTCAAGGCAGATTTCAGACTTTATGGAAGATATACACCTAAGCTGAATTCTACAGAAAAGTTTATAAAAAGAAACTTTTTTCTTTTCTTTCAGAAACATTCTAAGAGGAAGCAAAGAAGGGAACCACAAAAAAAAAAAAAAAAGCAGATGATAATAACATGTTAGGTTCAAAAAATTTTTAATATTACTTCAGTTTAGTTGCATTGGAGATTTGAAGAAGAGGAACAATGTAAAATCAAGTTATAAAAGGTCTTCAGGGTTTGCATTTTTATCCTGTGAGCAATAGGGAGCCAGTAAGGGTTTTTGAAGCATATGAATGACATGACCTGATCTGTGACAGAGGAAAATGATTTTGGCATCTACATGAAGATGGATTGAAAAAGGAAGGAAAAAAAGGAAGATAGATTAGGAGTTGTACTACAATAGTTCAGGTATGAGCAGATAAGGGTCAAAATCAGCATAGGAGCAGTGTGCATATCAGGACTTAAGATGTAAAAGATGAGGAAAAGGAAGTCAACGACAGCTCCAAGAATTCAAATCAGGAAGATCTACTGGAACCAACATAAACCAAATAAGCATTTATTAATCACTGCTATGTGTAAAATATGATCCTTAATGCTAGAGAAATAAAGAAAAAACCAAACATCCTCTGTCCTCAAGGAGTATATAAGCCTACTGGGTATACATATAAGCAAATACAAAATAATTTAATGAGAGAGGGAGAAATAAGTGGGAAAGAAAATGCAGTGAAGGAATGAAATATCAGAAAAAAAATGGCACAGCAGCTAGCATCTGTGATTGAAACTTCTTCCAGGCGTCTTCCTAGTTTTCACAACAGGTTTTGTTGAACAGATTTTTGTGAGCATTTATTCTAGGGATTTGGAATCTCTGATTCTACTGAACACCATGCTAATGTTTGTTTGCTCCTCAATGTTATATAGCTATTCTATTCAACCAATAGATTTTTTTCCTATTTATTACCCAGCTACAAAAGTTTGGTAATTGTTGCTCCACAATGTAATTTGTGATTAAGTACTGCTAGATCCTCCCCATCCCACACCTTTATATTATTTTCTTTGAGATCCTTGATCTTTTGTTCCTTCAGATGAATTCTGTAATTTTTCAGCTCTATAATCTTTTAGTATTTCCATTCACATGTACTGAAGATGTAAATTATTTTAGGGAGTATAGCAATATTATATTGGTATGAGTCTAATCATAAGTAATTAATATTTCTCCAATCCTTTAAATCCATATTTCTGTAAATTTCTTTAGTACTTGTATTCATACAGCTTCTGTGTATGTGACTTAGCAGAGAGACTCTCTGATATCTGATATATTTCATAATTATTTTGAAGGGAACTTCCTTTTCCTAACTCTTTTGTCTGGTTTTTATTTTTAACAGCATAACAAAAAGTTGATGATTTAGGTGGATTTATTTTATAACCTGCTATTTTTTTGAAGTTACTAAAATTCTTCCAATTACTATTTTAGAAGACTGAGGTTCTCAAAACAGACCATCATATCATTTACAAAGGGCAATTTTTGTTCTTCCTTGCATGTGCATATTCCTTCCATTTCTTTTTCTTGCTTTAGCATTAATAGTACTACTTCATCAGAGTGATGGTAAAGAACATCTGTGATCTACTCCAAATTTTTACAAGGAAAGCCTCTAGTATTGTGCCATTATTTTATGTTGATGGCCTTCAACTTGTTGTTTACATTAAAGATCCATTTATTTCTGTTTTTTTTTAGATAACATCCTTTACTAACAATATATATTAAAAGAACTTGACAAAATGCAACAGTCTTTTTAATTAACAAAAGAAAAAAAAACACAAATAAATGGATCTTTAATGTAAACAACAAGTTGAAGGCCATCAACATAAAATAATGGCACAATACTAGAGGCTTTCCTTGTAAAAATTTGGAGTAGATCACAGATGTTCTTTACCATCACTCTGATGAAGTAGTACTATTAATGCTAAAGCAAGTAAGATCTCTTACTAAATTATAAATAGCTATAAAATAATAGAATTAATTGTTCTTGCGATGTTTGACAGAATTCATTTGTAAAACTATCTGAAGATCTTATGAATTTTTTCATAAATTCACCTATGACTTATTCAATTTAATTTTGAAAAATTCTCTATTTTTTATTTTGTTACTCTAGTGTTTTAAATTTTTAAGTATTGATAAATTTTACCTAATTATCCACTTGGGGGCATCTAATTGGGCAAAATAATTTCTGGTAATCAGATTAGCTAATTTGATTTTATCAGTTGTGGTCAGTGTGTATGTTCATTCTTTTTCTAAATTCTACAATAATTCTTTTTGTGTTTATAATTTTTTAATGTGTTATTTTTCTAGTTTTGTTTTTTTAGCTACAAATACAATTCAACAATCTATTTACAGTCTTTTGTTGATGACAGTCTTCAGCAATATATATTTTAACGTTAGGGACTGCTTTGGCTCCATTTCAAGAGTTCTGGCTTTTCATCCTATTGTTATCATTTTCTTTGGAGAAATTAGCTGTTTCTATTATTTGTTCTTTGACTCACTTCTTTATTGTTGTTCAGTCAGTAAGTCATGTCTGACTCTTCATGACGCCATGGACCACCTGTCCATGGGGTTTTCTTGGCATGAATATTAGAGTGGTTTTCCATTTCCTTTTTCAGTTTTATGTAGGAAGGAGCTTGCCCAGGATCACACAGATAGTAAGAACTTTCTGAGAGTGGATTTGGACCATGGTCTTTCTGGTCCAAGTCCGTCCAAGCCCAGTGTTATTCACCATACCACCTAGCTACCTTATTTTTTAGCTACCTCAGTTCTTTAGGACTAGATAGTTACATTTCTGATTAAGTTTTAATCCTTTCTTCAAAAGGCCTTTTGTTGACTATTTAGGGTATACTTGTTAGTAAAGGATGTTATCTAATATTTCTGCTTTTACGCATCTGTTTTTTATATTTAAATACATAATCAATTTTTATAAAAGTATCATATACAATTGAGAAATATGCATCTTCCTTCCTATTCCTGGGCAATAATAAATAACCAAGATCTATTATACTTAACCCTTCCAAAATTTTACTGTGCCCGTTAACTTTCTTCTTGTTTATCTTTTTGTTGAATTTGTTTCATGAATGAAAGAGGTATGTTTATATTATCAATATTAATTATATTATATTGTTATTAATATTGTTTATATGTCTATCCTTGTTTATCCTACTCTATTTTTTTGAGTTCACTAAAAGCACAATATTATTTCTGCCCCTTATTTTAAATGTTTCTTTTACATAACTCATTGTTGGATTCTGCTGTCTTCTATTTTATACATTGATCCATCCCATTCATATTCAATTATGATTAACTGTGTATTTATCTCCATTTTCTTATATTTTACTTTTTCTTCCTTATCTTCCATCTTCCTCTTTACAAAGAAAATTGTAGTATGAAAGGGAGCTCAACACTTACAAGGTATCTGTTTCTTTTCCACCACTCTTATTCTATTTATGTTATCTAGATCCTTAGCCATAGATATTTATTCTCTATTTCTTTCCCTTTAATTCTCCTTTCATGATTCACTCTCCAAAACTGGAGTTTGTTTGGTTTAAAACTATTGTCTCCTCCCATCCCTCACCCCAGTTTTCTTTCACTCCTCATCACAGCATGGAGATAACCCTGGATTCCTAAAGATTGTGTGTTAATTACTAAAAATTCTCATAAGTCAATCTCAAGAGGTTTTCACCACAGGCCCAATAACAAACTGTGTTTCATCCATAGGTCAACATATTCAAAACATGAGTACATACATCTGAAGGCTGATCATTAAATAATTAATTTCCTGTACAGGTAATGTGTAATACTTTGAATTTGTTTTGCTTAAGTACACATTTGTAACAGGTTTGTTTGTTTGTTTTTCCCTTGCTTTCTCAAAGAGGAGGAAGAAAATTCAGAGATCAAAGTAAAATAAAATGATTTAAATTTTACAATAAGAAATTAAACAAAATACAATCAAGAGTGGCCTCTCCCAAAAAATTTCTTTGCCCAGGAAACTTATATGACAAATAAAACAGAAGGTACAGATACTGCAGGATTCTATTAAAAAGAAATTTAACTCCCTTTCCTGGTAAAGAAATGTAACTACCCAAGATATAACTTTAAAAAAATTTCTAATTAGTTTCTGTTTCAATGCAATGCAATGAAATATCCCAAAATCAAAGTCTTATCCTTATATGGCAAATTTCTGGCACTGCTTGAAAATAGCAGTAATATTTGAGGGTTAAAGTTAAAGTATGGCCACATTTTTAAAATCTTCCTGTGTACCAACATAACTTGTTATAGAAAAGCTCCTCCCCAAAATCTACCACCACAAAATTTTGAAAATAATGAGATACTACATCACATTCAATTAATAATTTTAGTAAAACTGAGACATAAGTACAAGAATGATGCTAACACATTGTGATCAATAACAATGTTTTAAATGCTGACATTCAAAGAATACTGAAAAGGGTGGTAAGTAATTTTCCAGATGTTAAAAAAAAATTAGATTGCCTCAGCCTTTCATTTAATTACCAATCTAACAAAGGGGAAAAAAAATCACGTTACTATACTCATAGCAACATAGTTGAAGAGATGGGATCCTGTGATTTGGAGGAGACAACACAATGCAATGGAAAAGGCCTACAGTGTCAAAAATATTGGCTCTGAATTTGGAACTATGCTCAAAAAGTTATCAAACTGTGCATACCCTTTGATCCAGCAGTGTTTCTACTGGGTTTATACCCCAAAGAGATACTAAAGAAGGGAAAGGGACCTGTATGTGCCAAAATGTTTGTGGCAGCCCTGTTTGTAGTGATTAGAAACTGAAAATGAATGGATGCCCATCAATTGGAGAATAGCTGGGTAAATTTTGGTATATGAATGTTATGGAATATTATTGTTCTGTAAGAAATGACTAGCAGGATGAATACAGAGAGGACTGGCGAGACTTACATGAACTGATGCTAAGCAGAACCAGGAGATCATTATATACCTCAACGATACTGTTTGAGGATGTATTCTGATGGAAGCGGATCTCTTCAACAAAGAGAGCTAACTCAGTTTCAACTGATCGAGGATGGAAAGAAGCAGCTACACTCAAAGCAAAAACACTGGGAAATGAATATAAACTGCTTGCATTTCTGTTTTTCTTCTCAGGGTAATTTTTTACCTTCTGAATCCAATTCTTCCTGGGCAACAAGAGAACTTCAGTTCTGCACACATATATTATATCTAGGATATACGGTAACATATTCAACATGTATAGGACTGCTTGCCATCTGGGGGAGGGGGTGAAGGGAAGGAGGGGAAAAGTTGGAACAGAAGTGAGTGCAAGGGATAATGTAAAAAAAATTACCCAGGCATGGATTCTGTCAATAAAAAGTTATAATAAAAAAAAAAAAAAAAAGAAAGAAAAGAAAGAAAGAAAAAAAAAATATATTGACTCTGCTTCTTACTCCCTTGGTGATCTCTGCAGGTCCCTTCAGCTATCTGAGCCTGAATTTGGTCATCTATAACATGAAGGTTAAGGACTGAGCCTTGCCCTCCAAAATCAGTCCTCATTGCACTATACTATACTTTCTCCTCCTCCTCTTCCTCCTCCTTCTGAATAGGAAGAGATCCTTTTGTCTCTTCTTTGTATATCCCCTGGTTTACCCAGTGTGTGGCACAAAGACACTAAATAAATACTTGCTTATTGATTGGTTAGTTGGGCAGCAGCACACCTTCAATAAGAATTCAAAGAGAAAACTAATACAAGTAATGGGTATTTTTTCAAGAAAAAAATTCAAGGTAACTCCTGGAGTCAATATCCATTCATCCTTATCTACCATCCAAAGAACATTTCACATAGAATACTAATAATCTTATTTCCCATAGAAAAGAGTAAAAATAAATATTTTGGTTTAATAGTTAAGCTTTACTAATCTGAAAAAAAATTTTATATTAGCCAATGATGAATCTATGAAATAAGACACCTTTGTCCCCCAGGCCTGAAACCTGTCAAGCTGCTTCACCTCAAAGAGCAGTCCCTCTCCAGCAAATCATATGCCAGACTCAGCTAGAAAAGGGATGGCTAGTACTTGGATCATCATCTTACAACTTTTCAACTCCAGATATTCATCCCTGGCCATGACTCCCCGATATATGTATTCTTATCCAATTAAAATGACTATACACACAACTTTCTGCTTTTATATATAAAGAACTTGACATATAATAAGTTCATTTTAGGAGACTTACTTCGAACTGGTTTTAATACTTCAATAACTTATCAAAAGGGAAGACATGAGGGAGTTTACAGAAAATTCAATTTATCCTGCTGCTTTGAGAGTCTACTATTGAACAGATCATACCAAGTTAATAAGCAGAAAAGCCCACAGGTATAAACTGTTTCAACTAACTTTGCTAAGTGAAATAACCAAAGACCAGCTCTGAAGCTGAATCTACTGTATTTCTAATTGGAAGTAGTTGTCATTTTAGGGAAAAGCTTTATTTTCTTATGTCTACATTTTCAAAGAATAAGTTAATTTTTGTATTTCATCCATAATATCATTAATATAACCTTCATAAATATTTTTTAACCTTTCAGGAGTTTCTTATAACTAAGGATTTTTCTTGAAACTTACTGTTTAAATGAACTTCCAAAATAGGATGTTTTACAGTAAGTTGAATTGTGTTTCATCAACTCTCATGCTTCCTCAAAGTGTGGTAGTGATTAAAGGCAAGTAAGTTTTACTTACTTTACTTACTTCCAGGAAACTGGAAGAGCTTCAAGAATATGTTAAGATTGCATTAATCTGTTTTCCAAGAAGCAGCTTAGCTAAGTTTGGAAAGTTTTATTTTTACTAGGTTGGTCTACAAAAATAATGTTACCACAGTAAGACTTAAAAAAATTTTTTTTAACTTAATAAAATATCAACAAACATGACTATATTTCTCTGTACCACCAGTTCTCAACTTAGGAGCTTTGAATTTTTAAAAAATATTTTTAAGAGTGTTTCATATAGTTGGTTTCCTTTATAATCCTATGTATTATACTTTATGCATTGTAAAACATTATTCTGTGACTATAAACTTTCACCAAATTTCCAGAAGTGTCTATCACACAAAAACTTTAAGTAAGAATCCCTGCCATTTTTTCAACAAATGACTCAATGCAATTCCAATAAACTTGTGACGGAGAGTGCTATCACATCCAGAGAAAGAACTATGGAGACTGAATATGAATCAAATCATAGTATTTTCATCTTCCCCCCCCCCTCATCTTTTTTTTTTTCTTTTGATCTGATTTTTCTTGAGCAGCATGACAAATATGGAAATCTGTTTAAAGAATTACACATATTTAATCTATATCAGATTGCTTGCTCTTTTGGAAAGGAGGAAAATTTTGAAAAACAAGCTTTTGCAAAGATAAATATTGAAAACTATCTTTGCATGTATTTGGAAAAATGCTACTTAAAAAAAAAAAAAAAAAGAATCCCTGAAATACATAAAGAATAAAATAGGACTGTATTCAAAACTGTTAATTTTCTATTTTTTTTTCTTTTGTTAAATTTAACATGGTAGCACCAACACTATCTCCCTTGTGTTAACACTTTTGAAGGCCCTCTGCCAAGATAGAGGATTTGCTCAGTGGAAATACTGCTCACAAAATGAAAATCATAGAATCTTGAAGGATTGAAACTATTAAAGCATGAATGTGGGCCAACTATGACTGGAAGAAAAATAAAATTCACAGAATTATCTATCTTCAACAGTTATTCACTGAACTAAGGAATTGGGGCGGGGAGGGAGGGGAAAGAAAGGATGGAAGGAAGGACATAGCATTTATGCATTTGACAAATGCTTCACATATAATATGCCATTTTGTCCTCACAACAACCCTGGCAGGTATGTGCAATCATAATCCTCATTTTCCAGACGAGAAAACTAAGATGACAAGAAGTTGTGCCTTGCCCAGAGTCATATTACAGCAAATTAGTATCTGAGGCTAGTTTCCAACTCTGAGTCTTCCTGTCTCAAGGTATCATTTCCTATTCATGGAGCGCTTAGAGCAGCCCGGCACATTCCAGTAGGAGTGGTTCCGACAGTGTATCAATAAGTATTGATTAAGGGTTTCAAGGAGTTCACATTGTCCGGGAGAAAGCAGAACGTGAGAAGAAGGTGCAACCAGCAACGAGTGCAGGTAATCTACAATCAACCCCAGGAGGTCAATCTTTGAAAGGAACTTCATGAATGCTGGTTATAGGATTGATCGGTCTCGTAGAAGAGGAAAATAATGGGTCGCAGAGGAGTGCTGGCCCAGGAAGCTGAACCCCTTCTCCAGCTGCCAAATATAGAGACCCTCGCCCCGCCCCGCAACGCGTCCCCCACCCTCTTTCTCAGCAGAGCCCCGCCTCGCTTCACGCGGGCTCTTCCCCATCTGTCCCCCCGGACAGAGCCTGTACGCCCCTAAGGAAAGCAACGCCGCCCTCAGGCCGTCTATCGCACCGTCCTCAGCATAATGCTCCGTTCATTTATCCACTAGAACACTTAACTAGTCGCTGCACACCGCAAGGCACGCAGCAAGCGCTTGATAAATGCTTCATTTGTTCATTCACTCATCGAACTCGACACTTTCCTCGCCACTCTCGGCGGTTCTCCGCGGAGTCATCCACCTACCTTGATCTAGCTTCCTTTCCCGTGGAATCCGAAGTCACGCTCCTGTTTTGCTCCCCGCGGCCTCCCTTCCCCGGGATCAGGAAGGCCCGGCCAGAAGGGCGCTCAGTGTTTTCAAATTCAAATGATGGCGGCTGGTGCGCCGCGTTGAATCAAGGGATACGCAAAGACAACCCGGACGTGACGTCACGTAGAGGACCCTCGCCCCACACACCTCCCGGTGAAACGGAGAGACCTCGTTAGCGTGTGGCCGGACGACCAATGAGAGGAGAGGAGGAGGGGGGTGGGACAGGAGCACCGCCTCGTTTGGGACGCCGCGATGCCCCGCCCATGGAGGTCAGCTCGGACCGCTGGCAAACGAGGCATTTAGGTGCGCGTGGGTGCGTCGACGTCCTCTTCCGGCAGCACCCGGTCTTTTCCTGAGGTTCTCTGTCTGTTTTTGACTACGGAAACTTGAGGATCCCCAGAGTCAGAGAGGTTCGGTGCGTCTTTATCAGCCCCACTAGGGCTTCCCGGGAGGCCTAGCCGGACACCTCCATGGGCCTGTGTCATTGTCAGCGAACGTCTGTAACTCTGGCCGTGGCCGGGAGCCCTGAATGCGGGAATCAATGGGGCCAAATTCACGACCTTCCTGACCTGTGTGACCTTGGACAAGTCACTTCGTTTCAGTTCCTTTCTCTGTAAAACAGTTGGAATTGAATTAGGTATTTTAGAGCATTTATTAAGCTTTACATGTGCTGGGGGATGGAAATGCAAGTCAGACAGCCACTGCCCTCAAAGGGTCTTCCATTCTAATGGGGGAAGAAACGCTCCTTGAGGCCCTAAATCTTTCCTTTTCTCCCAGGAATATCCCTGTGTCCATCTTTTATGTATGTGCTACTGTAGTCCCACCTACATTATATCTGCTACCGTGCAATACATGAACATATTAAGTGCCTACTGTGTGCCAGTCAGGGTCGCTAGGGGGAACCGTAGTAGACAGAGCCAGGTTCATCTTCCTGAGCTTAAATCTGGTTTCAGACACTTCCTGTGTGGACCTTGTGTAATGTTCTCGTTAGCTTTCTGGAGGTCTCGGGACCAGCTTTGGTTCCAGCAGAATAATCACCGCGGGAAGAGTCAGGGATAAAGTACAAAGTCTTTATTATCTCTTTCACAGTTTGTCTCCTTCACCTGGGGCCAGGTTAGCTTTCTGGGGAATTTTCAGAGGGGACTTGGTCTCAATGGAGGAATGCAGAAGGCAGGAGAGCCACCAGGATGGTGGGAAATGGAATGTCTCTCTTCCAGTCCTTGTTGGCTCTTCTATGCCTTATTGTAATTGCATCATTATAGCATACTGATTATGTTTGAACTCAGAGAACCATTACTCACCATGATAAGTACTAAGTATAAATGTAAACTAGAGAACCATTGTCCCATCAGTTCCTCTGAGTTAATATCTTGTTTCAAATATACTTCTCCGGAGTTTTGTCTGGGCAAGTTACTTTATCCTGTTTGCCTCAGTTTCCCTACCTGTAAAATGAGTAGAGAAGGAAATGACAAACCATTCCAGCATCTCTGCCAAGAAAACCCCAAATGGGAGCATGAAAAGTGGGACACAACTGAACAATGGCAATAGATGCAGTAATACTGAAGCTATTCTATGGCCAACCCCCCTTCAGACCTACACAGTTGTAGGATGTGCTAACAGATCATTTTCAACATGTTTAGAACCAAGCTTTTTGTAACAATGACCTACAGAGAGAACCTTAAGTTTTGAAAAATACTTGTCTCAAACAGCGCTGTGATAGGTAGCCCCATTTTTATAATAGGGGAACAGACATCATGGAGTAAAAACAGCTTGTCCATGGTCACAGCTGATAATAATCAGTTTATAATGTTTGTTGATTCTGCCTCCTGGAGAGAGATGTTATATATCTATCCCTCTTTCTCTACTTTTTAACCATGCTATTCATTTAGGATCTCATTACTTCTCATTTTGAACTGTTGCAGCAGCTTCCTATTTTGTTTCTCCTGAAATTTTGATATGGAGACAATCAGAAATGATGGGTAAATCTCTCTAAAAAAAATTTTAATTAAGAATTTATTTTCTATCCTTCAACTTTCTCCTCCCCCAATTGAACAATAACAATCAAAAAAAAAAAAAAAAGAAAAAATTTCTAGTAACAAATACACATAGTTAAGTAAAGCAAATTCTTGCATTGGCCAGAATCAAAAATGTGTTTCATTCTGCATGTTAAGTGCATTTCCTCTTAGGAGAGTATCAAGATAACATGTTTCAACTTGAGTGACTAGTATATTATCAGTGTTTATTGTTCTAAGGAATTGTACAAATCTTAAATCACTGCCTCCTACTCATAATGAAGGGCGATGTGAATGATGATATGGGAATAACGTTTCATTTCATTGAACACTTTTTTTTTTAAGTACAAACTATTCGCCTAGAATCGTAGTAATCACATACATATACAAATATAGAGAATAGAAATAGAAGGAACCTAGCCCCACACTGAAGTATCTCAAAGTTATCTAAATGGGAGGTTTTTGAGTCCCAGAGTGGTACATTGTTTTGACACAAGATGGTGCTGTTTCTAGACTTCCTGAAAATATTTGTGCATGAAAATCAATGAAGTTTTAGTAAATAAGTTTTGATTTCTGATGGGTCATTTAAAGATTCATTGTCTTCATGAAAAGCAATAAAAAATGCTATTTATATTTAAATATCAAGCACTTTCCAAATAGCATTTCATCTAATCTCTCCTATATCCAATTATTGCTAAATATTATTTCCAGAATATATTATATTTATCTTTTTTCTCCACTTATACAACTACCACTCTAGCTGATCACCTCATATCTGGGCTGTTGCAATAACCTCCTAACCGTATACCAATCTGCAGTGTCACCCCTCCTAATCCATCTTTCTCACAGCTACCAAAATGATATTTGTAGAAGGGGAAATGGCCAATTAGGGCCCAGTCCTGAATGCATATTGAAGAGACCTACACAGAGGTTGGATGAACCCGTTTCTGCTTACATTTAATAGTTTCCCAGGAATCTACCTTAGAGCACATATAAAAATTCTGTGACTGTTTCTGGTCCTGTTATTGCACAGTGAAGAGGGGTGTTTAGATATGCTGCTGAAATGATCTGAGAGGACATACAAAAGATGGCAATGTAAAAACTTTCATACAGACAAGGTATAAAGAAAACTAAGCACTGGAGAATCATTGAGGCAGTACCTTTTCTCCCATGAGGAAGGACTTTTGACGGTTGCCCCTCCTAGGCAAGTATGGACTCAGAATTAAGCTCGTCTTGTTTAGATATTCTCTTAATTTAGCATAGGGCTGGGTGAATTTCCAAAGATAAAAGAACTAAAGTTCAGTGACAGGATTCCAAACCAGAGTTTGCCAGCACCTGAACCTGGCATACAAATGCAGCCCAGAGGAATTTCTTGCTTGACCTTGCCCAATAAGGTATCAACTCAATAGTCTAGACTCCTAGCCCTTCAGAAAGGTAGTGATTCTCCAGAAGCTATTCCATATCCAGAAGTAAACTTTGGGAGGAAGATGTTTTGTAGCAGCTTTTTGAACCCATTCTCCAGGGACAGAGATGATGGAGGAGAGAGCCAATTTAGAAGGATGTTTTTGTCCTTTGGTTCTTGCTAGATCTTAAAAAAATAATAAGTAGCCCCTTTGATCCAGCTATACCACACTACTGATTATCCCAAAGAGACTATTTTTAAAAGGGAGAGGGGGGAATGATACATATGTGCAAAAATGTAGAAGTTCTTTTTGTGGTGGTAAGGAATTGGAAATTGAGGGGATGCCATTCAATTGGGGGGTGGCTGAATAAGTTATGGTATATAAGTGTAATGGATTATTATTCTATAAGACATGATTGAGCAAGTGAATTTAAAAAAAAAAAAAAACCTAGAAAGACTTATATGAACTGATACTGAGTGAAGTATGCAGATCCAGAAGAACATTGTATACAGTAACAGCAACATTGTGAAATGATCAACTATAATAGACTTATCTCTTCTCAGCAATATGGTCATTCAAGATAATTCCAATAGACTCATGATGGAAAATGCCATTTACATCCAAAGGAAGAACTTTGGAGACTGAATGCAATTCAAAACATACTATTTTCACCTTTGTTATTTTTTTCTTTCTCTAGGTTTTTCCCTTTTGTTTTGATTTTTCTTTCACAACATGACTATTATGGAAATGTATTTAAAATGATTGAACATGTATAACCTACATAAAATCGCATGCTGTCTTGGAGGGGGAGAGGAAAGAGGAGGGAGAAAAAAGAACTCAAAATCTTACAAAACTGAATTTGAAAACTATATGTAATTGGGGAAAATACTATTAAGTGAAAAAATTAAATATCCCTTTATAAAAACTATTTTATGTAAACTGAAAGTTCTAAACACAAGGTTAATGATATAAGGGAGTTATGAGAACTAGTGATTGATATAAGACAAAACATACCAGAACAGACACTCAAGGTACAAGCATTAAAAAGCTGCCTCACTGCCTATGAAAGGGAATACAGGCTATTTTGGGTGGTTCATTAAATAGTGCCTAGTGTCAGAAAGTTCTGAATTCAACTTCACACAATATGTGGTCCTAGGCAAGTCCTTTATCCTCTGTTTGCCTTGGTTTCTTCAATTGTAAAATGAGGATAAATTAAGATAACAAGGGATAGTCTACCTCTCAGATCTGTGGAGAAGGGAGCAAATTATGGCTAAAGAAAAACTAGAGAACATTATGAAATGCAAAATACATAATTTTGATTACATTAAAAAAAAAGATTTTGCACAAAAACAATGCAGCCAAGATTAGAAGGGAAGCAGAAACCTGGAGAAAATCATTTTTACAGTCAGTGCTTCTGATAAAGTCCTCATTTCTAAAATATATAGAAAACTGGGGCAGCTAAGTGACTCAATGGATAGAGCACCATCCCTGAAGTCAGAAGGACCTGAGTTCAAATCTGGTCTCACTTCCTAGCTGTGTGATCCTGGGCAAATCACTTAACCACAATGCAAAAAATAAAATAAAATAAAATATATAGAAAATTGAGTCAAATTTATAAGACTACATTTCCCAATTGATAAATAGTCAAAGAAAATAAACAGAAATGTTCAGATAAAAAAGTTAAAGCTATCTATAGTCACATGAAAAAATGCTCTAAATCTCTTTTGATTAGAGAAATGTACATTAACACAACTCTGAGGTACCACTTCACACTTCTCAAATTGATGATAAATGTTGGAAGGGATATGGGGCATTAATGCATTGTTAGTGGAGTGGTAAACTGATCTAAAAATTCTGGAGAGCAGTTTGGGGCTATAAAAATATGCATACCCTTTGATGCAGCAGTATCTCTACTAGGTCTACATCCCAAAGAGATAAAAAAAAGGGAAAAGGACTTACATGTGCAAAAATGTGTTTATAGCAGCCCTTTTATAAAGTGGCAAGGAACTAGAAATACAGTGGATGCCTATCAGTTGGGGAATAGCTGACTAAGTTATGGTTTATGAATGTAATGGAAAATTATTGTTCTATAAGAAAAGATGAGCAGGCTGACTTCAGAAAAACCTAGAAAGACTTGCATGAATTGATACTAAGTGAAGTGAGCAGAACCAAAAGAACATTGTACTCAGTAACAACGGACTTGACTCTTTTCAACAATGGGGTAATTCAATGAACTTGTGAAGGAAAGTGCCATCTATATCAAGAGAGGGAACTATATGACTCAAATCATAGTATTTTCATCTTTTATTGTGGCTATGTTTGCTTTTTTTTTTCTCTTTTGATCTGATTTTTCTTGCACAGCATGACAAATATGGAAATAGTTCAGAAAAATTGCATATGTTTAACCTATATCAGACTGCTTACTGTCTTGGGCAGGGGAGAGAGAGAAAAATTTGGAACATGAGGTTTTGTAAAATGAATGTTGAAACCTATTTTTGCATGTATGTATTTTGGAGGAAAATCCTATTTTGCAAATGTTAAAAAAAAGGGGGGAGGGTGATAAAACCACCTACCTCTCCAGGTTGTTTTGTGGCTCAAATGACATATTAGTTATAAAGCACTTAGCACAGTGCCTGACACAGAGTAGGTGCTAAATGCTTATTTTAATCTATTCCATGTAGATAGCCTAACTCAATAGTCTAGACTCCTAGTCCTTCAGAAAGGGAGTGAATTCTCCAGAAGCTATTCCATATCCAGAAGTAAACTTATGAGGAAGAGGTTTGGTAGCACATGTAAGAGAATTTTGAACCCATTCTCCAGGGACAGAGATGATGGAGGAGAGATTCAATTTAGAAATTCTCTTAAGAAACTGATTTGCCATTACAAATGTGGTTTAAAATAAAGACCATCATAGCATATAAGGTCTACATTAGTAAATATGCATCTGATTTTTTCTAACAGATCACTTGTGTGCTTTAGAAGCCCTATCTTGCCTGCAGGTTAAAATATAAGCTTTTCTATTTGCCTTTTAAAATCCTTCATAAGCCAGCTTCAGCCTACTTTTCCAGGCTTACTGAACATAATTGTATTTTACTCACTCTTTGCTGTAGTCAAACTGGTCTGCTTTCTGTTTTCCCTTACATGACATCTGTCACCACTGTGGTCTTGCTTAGCTTGTCCCTCTTGCCTGACATTCATTCCCTCTTCATCTCTGCCTGTTAGAAGTACCAGCTTCCTTCAAAAGCCATCTCCTACATTAGGTGATTCTCCCATTTCCTAGTGCCCTCCTCCAGAAATTACTTTGTGTATACATATAAATATATATATTTTTTTTGCATGAAATTTTCTTTTTATATATTGACCTACCCCATATCCAACTGAATGTAAGCTCCTTAAAAGAAAAGGTCTTCAAAGTATAGACCAATGAACTTGACTTTGATTCCTGTCAAAATTCTGGAAATTTTTTTTATTAATAGGATGGTTAGCATTTATAAAAGGCCTTATCACTAAGACTTTGCATGGGGTAATGCCAGATTAGCTTAATTTTCTGTTTGGAAAGTATTACTAAACTAATCAGGAAGATATAGGTTTAGATTCTGTCTCTCAGTGTCATGATGGATAAGGTTCAAAATGACATAATAAAATGCTTTGCACACTTGAAAAAAAAATGTAAGCTCCTTGATGTCAGAGATGGTTCTATTTTGATTTTAGTATAAGCTCTTGCATGTAGTAGATATTGAAAAAAATGCTTCTTGAATGAATGTATGAAGTAAGGGCTCTAGACATGGTTTTTTCTTAGTGTTTCCACTCTCTTTTGACCAAATCCCTATTTTGACGCAAAATTTTGTCTCTATGCAATGCTCAGTTTTTCCACCATAATGGAGAAGACTTCCAGGGTTTTTCTTGTGTGACCTTGGGTAACTTACCATCATGGTCCACTATGCAAGACTGTAAGGGAACACATAAAGCATTAGGGAACATACATAGAGACACAGAAAGACACCCAAAAAAAACCCTAGTTCTTCTTTCCACATTGCTTTAATTCAACAAAGTCTTACCTTTTGTCATCTTCCTTGGCAAATACCATATATGATGTATAAACAGCATCAAAAAGGCTGATTTCAAACTATATGAGAGAAAGTTTTGCAATTTTTATTACCAGCATTATCCTCCAGTGTGAGAGAGAGGTTGGTACGATCCTTAGGGCTGGTGCTTACAATTACTGCCTTGTCATCCTAAAAGTTCAGCTGAGCTGCCTTTCTTGCAGTGCCAACTGTATATGTTGTCTTGGTATAGTCATCGATCATGTTCTTATAAATAAATTATGTCTGTCTTTAAAATAGATCTGTTTTCTCGTTGAAATTTTACTTAACACTGGTAATTCTTGCTCTTTTTTTATACCACCCTGCCAAAAGGAAACTGATTATATTTTAATAGTCATAAAACAATTTTTAGGAGTCATTCTTAAATTATCTAGATATATAGAGACCACAGACTTGTGAAAGCAAGTAATGAATTAAGTATAAAGCTAGAAGAAAAGAGAAAAAATATGTGGTGTATAAGTAACTCCATTCCAATAGATTTAAGTATTTCATTCTTGACAAGAAATCTAACATAGAAAAAAGAAAGAATGTAAATACAAATACAAGAATTTCATGAAGACATTTTGCTGGTATAGATAACTATTACACTAAAAACAACAAAATGGCTAAAGTGTCATACATAGCAAATATCTGATTTCCTTGACAAATAAAACACAATGGCAGTCAAAGTCAATACTGTTTTAGAATATAAATTCATTTATTAAAACCCTTTAGAATATAGTGATGAATGATTATGAGTAGTCTTGCCTCCAAAACAGAGAAATAATACAGAGTAAGATTAGCTTAAAGAAAGTTTCATAGGAGTCGCAACTAAGCAAAAGAATATCAAGGGCATTTAAAGATGAGAATAAAAGGAGGGAAAAAAAAAAAAAAACACAAGAAAAACACCCCATACCAAAATAAGATCAAAATGGGTTCATGATTTAAACATAAAAGGTGATACTATAAGCAAATTAGGAGAGGAAGGGATAGTTTACCTGTCATCTTTGGAGAAGGGAGGATTTTATGATCAAAGAAGGAAGTAGAGAACATTATGAAATGCAAAATGGTAAATTTTGATTAAATTTTAAAAAAAAAATTTGCACAAACAAAACCAATACAGTCAAGATTAGAAGGGATGCAAAAAGCTGGGGAAAATTTTTTACAATGTTTCTGACAAAGGCCTTATTTCTAAACTATATAGGGAACTGAGTCAAATGCATAGGAAAACAAATTTATAAGAATACATTCTCCAAATGACAAATAGTCAAATAATATAAACAATTTTCAGATAAAGAAATTAAAACCATCTATAGATATATGAAAAAAATGCACTGTATCACTATTGATTAGAGAAATGCAAATTAGAATAACTCTGAGAAACCGTACCATACTTATCATGTTGGCTAAGATAACAGGAAAAGATAAGTGTTAGAGGAGATGTGAGAAAACTGGGACACATGCTCTGTTGGAGTTGTAAATTGATCCAGCCGTTTTGGAGAGCAATTTGGGGTTATGTCCAAAGGGCTATAAAAGTATGCATACTCTTTGATCCAGCAGTATCGCTGCTAGATCTATATTCCAGAGATCATAAAAGAGGGAGAAAGACCCATATATACAAAAATGTTTGTGGAAGCTCTTTTTGCAATGGCAAGCAATTTGAAGTTGAGTAGATGCCCATCAGTTGAGAAATGGCTGAATAAGTTGTGGTATACAAATGTAATAAATGGTTTTTATATTCTAGAATGACACAATTCTGGGTACCAAATTTCTTTGTGTTTCCTGTAATAATGCAACACCAAGGAATGTAGCTATTTAGCAACAAAATAGGGTTGGTCAAGACAGACCAAGATGAGAGTTTGATTAGACAGGAAGTATTTATTTGATCATTATTACAGGCCAAACAAGCAGCAGATTAAAACATTGAGTCAACCAGGGCTAGAAAGATCAGTAAGACATCAAATAGGTAATTAGTTGAATTCAAGGAGACAATGAAATAGAAGGAAGGGCCTTAGAATCTGGCAGGGGAGGGGAGTGGGTCATAGAGGAATCCAGATATGGTGGTATAATTCTTGTATCAGAGATTATATATCTCATGATATGATGGACCTAGGTTCATTGCAGGGTATTTATTTAATTTTTTGATGTGACTTCTCTCTAGAAAACCTGAAAATATTTATATCCCAGTCTGTTGAGATCCATTGTCTCCATGGAAGGGATGTTCATTCACATATCACAGAGAAAGTTTTATTTTGAAAAGACAAAAACAAATTTTAAAAATTCTTAACTCTACTAGTTTAGGACTTTAGGATTATTGGTCCTAAAAATGTGTGTCTTAAAGTTGGAAGTGGCAATGTGATACAGTGACAAGAACAGTGATTGGAATCAGAAGAAATGATTTCATATTCTACTTTTGAGGCTTATTGTATGACCTCAGGCAAGTCACTTAATCTCTTGAACCTGTTTCTCCATCTGTTAATATGAGGATGTTGCCAACTGATATATGGTAAAAGAATATGAACAAAGAATTTTCTCAGGTAAAAAACAACAACAATAACAACAAACACACACACACACACACACACACACAAATTTGAAAAATGCTCTAATTCTTCCAACTAAAATAAAGACATACAAATTAAAACAACCCTGAAATTCAACCTCATACCTATCAGATTGGCAAACTTTTAATGCCAAATGTAACAGAAGCTGTAGGAAAATAAACCTATTAATGCATTGTTGAAGGATCTATAAATTGATCTAGCCATTCTGGCAAAAAATTTGGAATTATACACCAAAAGTTATTAAACATTCATATCCTTAGACTTAGCAATATCAATACTGAAATATAGCTCAAAAAGATCCAAGGAAAAGAAAAAGGACCCACACATACAAAAATATTTATTATAATTCTTTCTATAGTAGCATAGAATTGGAAACTAAGATGTTGCCCATCATTTGGGAAATAGCTGACCAAGTTATGATATAGGAACATTAATAAAATGCCGTTTTGGTCTAAGAAATTCTTGGAATTAGAAGGAACCAAGTTCAAATCCAGCCTCAGACATTTGACACTTATTAGCTGTGTAATCCTAGGCAAGCCACATAACTCTGCTTTGCAAAAAAAAAAGAAAGAAAGAAAGAAAGAATTAAAATGATCATTTAGAGACACCTGGGAAGATTTGTAAGAATGGATTTGAAGTAGAATAATCAGAACCAACAGAATGATTTATACAATACAATAATAACAACATTGTAAAAACAACTTTAAAAAAAAACTCCGATCAACAAAGTAACCAAAGACAATATGAGGACTCATGATGACACATATTTCCTACCTCTCAAGAGAAATGATGGACTCATAGTACAAATTGAGACATACTTTTTTTAATGGCACCAATGTAGAAATTTGTTTTTCTTGAGTATATTTTAAATTCTGAAAATAATATTTTTCTATTGAATGATAAGGTCAGAAAACTGATTAGAGAAGTTTTAGAAGAAAGCAAGAGGAGAGACACAAAGTACATTGTACTTATTTGGCAGTTAGTCAATGTTGGTTGACTTTAATTCCTTCCAATCTGTATTTATTGCATTGTAGTTATTGGTTAGATAATCCAGATACTTCTGCTGTAATTTACTGCCATTTTCGGATTCTCTTTTGTCTTAATTAAAAGACTGAAGCTGTACTGGGGCACACTGAGTAGAGACCTAACTGATGAGCCCAGCTCCTTAAACTTCCTCATATCCACTTCTACCCTTTAACCATAGAAATCTTCCCTTGTAATCAAGACAGTTAGGCAAAATGAACCCACAAATTGGGTCTGAACATATATATCTACATCTGCTATTAGCTTTCTGATAAGAGGGACACATGCTTCATATTACTTCACCTCAACTATTAGACGCTCCTTTCACACTTTCAGCTACTCAACAGGATTTCACCATCACTTTAAACTGCTCTCCTATTAGGATTCTAAACTCTGAAATTCCTATCCTATCAGATTACTTTTTTTCCACTTTTTACTTTTCTACTTCCCTATCTCTCCTTTATTTGTTCTCCATCTTACCAAAATTTTGAATCCTTTTTTTCCTTTCCTACTCTGATAATCTATTCATTCCTTTTTATTTTCAGTTTCCTAGTGATTCTACAGTAATACTATTGATTCTATAATATTGTTTCTAATAAGTCAATCTCCTTCACCCTTTACTCACTTTCCATCTTTCCCACTCAACTAATTCTCTATCCTGGGTAAATCCTAATCTACTGTCTTCTCCTCTACTCCCAGATTAAATAAACTGATGATGCAGAGGTATGTCTAGTGCAAGTGAATAGGATTTTGTCCCAAAGTCCCGAAGGCATACATCTTTAAGTTATACCACATTCTTATCAGGGCATGCTTCTTTCCCTTGTAGATTCCCATCTATCACCCATCTTGATATGATGCAGCTTTCCTAATGCTCAGTTCCTCTCCCACCCCCACCCCACAATGCTGAAGGACCAATACTTTCTGGGGAAACAACTGCCTCTTCCTAGCAGGATTATACATCTGTTCTTCCCCAAACTTGCACTTAGACTTGTAAATTGGGTTCCCCATAGGGCAGCTGATATCCCAGAAAACCAGAGTTTCTTGAAGTTCCATACTCATAAAATTATAGTTCACAAGCTCCCATTGCTGTTCTTATTTTTAATTGTCAGAAAGGAGACAAGTTCAAAGCAAAAGCATTTATTAGAAGCAATACTAAGAGAAGTAGCTACAAAATATTTCCTCCATAAAATACTCTTCCACGAATCCACAAAGGTCCATGGGATTCAATGGGAACTAGTGGACTAAACAATAATAGTAAATAATACCTATCTCCAAGGAGTATTGTAAGGATATATACATGCTAGCTATTAAACTTATTTTTAAAAATTATATAAATATCAAAGAATGTAAGCTCTAATTCCCTTTTCCTTATTCTAAACTATAGAACAACTTTCTTGGTCTTATCTTTTTTGGCTAAAAAGCATCATTTTAATGGGACATTAGGGTCCCTACACCCATATATGTCCATTGACAAGAGGATCATTCTTCTAAGCTTTAAAATTATAACTTTTTTGTTCTTCTTTATTCAAACTAACCAGGGTCCCAGGGCCATGTAATAGTAATCTCAGTGAAGAGAAACACAGTAGCCACAGGAGTGAAAGGGGGAAAAAAAGTCTGCCTGATAACTTGAAGAAGGAATAGGGAGATCAATTAGAAAGCTATTAAAATAGTTTAATCAAGAGATGCTACAGGTCTAAAATATAGTAGTGGTCACATAAATGAAGAGGAAATAACAGATAAAAAAAATTTTATAAAGATAAAATCCCTAAAATGTGTTAGCTCTTTGAGCTCTTTGAATGGGAGAAGTGAAGAAGAGGTAAGAGTCAAAGATAGTTCAAGATTACAAACTTGGACTAATAGGATAACAATAGCACCCTTGATAAAAATAGGAAAGTTTAAAGGAAGGATTGGATTATATGAAAAGATAATAAATTCTGTTTTCGATATCATATGTTTGACATGCTGATGGGAAAGTCAATCAAAGAATAAGAAATTATCTAGCACTATGTGTCTGGCTAAATGTTGGGAATATAATGTGGCATTTATAAAGATTTGAGATGTAATTTCTGGACATTTTAATCATTTTATTAATAATGCCAGGATTTTAATAAATGGATGGTTATTGACCAAAGACAACCATGATGGCTCATGACATATGTCATTTTGGAAGAAGCATGTTCCCCACGGTAGCAATCAACTCTGGTTGATTAACAATTAATAAGAGAATGAATGATGATGCTGAAAATGACATTATGTCATTCTTGGACAATTACACTATCTCTGTACCCAGATCATCCTCAGCTTTGGACAATTTAGACATAAAGTTCTGTCTCTGCCCAATTTAAACAAAAAAGTTTCTCCACCCAAGCCTATTTCAATGGAATTCACTTTAGACTAGATTCTTCTTAAGATTGGGTGGGATCAGATAGAAGAGGTTAATGCAAATTTTAGAGACTAAGATCTTGAAATGAGGATAGAAAAAGGTAGAACTCTGTATCTCCCCAAATTATTAGTTATTAATTTCCTCCAACAAATACAGGCAAAAATAATTTCTGCCCTCAAGGAATTTATTATATACTAATGAGGAAGCTAAGATGTAAATAAATAGGTATGTATTATACATAATATATTAAATATTATATATTATGTATATTATGCTGTATTATTATATATAGTATATACATACTTTTAAAATTTACATTGTGTGTGTATACAGAATAGAAGCAAAGTAACCTTAGGCTCAAGGCCTCCTGCAGAAGGTGGGATTTCATCTGAGACATGAAAGAAGTTAGGAATGTCAAGATGGAGTGATAAGAATGGAGAATCTTCCACACATGAGAAACATTTAGTACAAAGACACAGAGATGGAGGACAGATGATCATGTGCAAGGAATAGCAAGTCGGCCAAGTGCATATGGACTGAAGAATGTGTGAAGGGAAAGTATAAGGTGCAAGAAGTTTAAATTTAGTAAGACATCAGCTTATGAGGTATTTTAGATGCCAAATAGGACTTTTATATTTGATTTTATAGGTAATAGGGACTCAGTAGAGCTCTTTGAGCAAGGTGGTGACATGGTCAGACTTATACTTTAGAAAAATCAGCTTGAAATCTAAATGAAGGATGAATTGGGTGGGAAGAGAGTTGAGGCAAAGATACCAGTTAGAAGATTTTTGCAGTGATCCAAGGAGAGAGACTAGGGTTGTGATTTTATGTTAGTATAGGTTAGAAAGAGATGCTTTAAGACAGAAAAAAGGATAGCTATTTTGGATGAGAGTGAAGACTTGAAGAGATAGGAGGAGCTGGGAAGATAAGGTAGTAAGTAGGAATGGTAGAGTATTTTGGCAGGCATCTGACTTAATGGTCTACGAGTGATTCTCTAAGTTTATATCAAAATGGTGGGGGATGAAGTATTACCAGAAGGTACCGCACTCCTGGAGCAAGTGCTTAGAGCTCGTGATCTCTGATATTTAGTATAGGCACACCTCAAAATCAATCTATCCAAAACTAAATTCATCTTCCCCCCACAAGGTTCCCCATCTCCAACTTTTCTAATTCTGTCATTCTTCTTGTTACTCAGGCTCATTACCTTGAGTAATCATTTTTGACTCCTCCCTCTCTCTCTCTCACCCACACATGCAATTATTTGCCAAGTCTTTTTGATTATACAATCCAATCTCTTTTCTCTCCACTCCCAATGACACCACCCTAATTCAAGCTTTCCTTACCTCTCACCTAGATTAGCTTAATAACTGGTTTTTAGCTGTTCTTCCAATTCATCTTTCACAAGTGATTTTTCTAAGTTGCATGTTTGATCCTGTGATTCCTCCCTCTATTCAGAGTACCTCCATTGCCTAGCAAAAAAAAAAAAAAAAAAACTCCTGAGTCAGGATCTTCTATGATCTGGCTTCAACATCCTTTCAAACCTTAGCTTGTAATTCTTTTATCCATATAATCTGTATTCTAGCCAAATAGATTTATATGCTTCTCAGTTTTCTCTTGTAACATCCTTATTTATATATTTGAATTTTTGTATATACAAGACCTGGGTATTAGTCCTACCCTTCCTATCTCCATTTTTTTCCCTCAGGCTAGGTCCATTGTTTGCTGAAATGTACTCCTTATTCCCTTTCTATGTCTCTCCTGAAGTTCCCCTATTCCTTCGATGCACAATCAAAACCATGCCGGTCTATGAAATCTTTTCTAACAATGCTCTCTCTATCCACTGAATATTATCTCTTCATCCTATATTCATAGTATTTTGCCCTCACTTTATCCTTAGACTTTTCACATTGTAAGAATCCCTTTGGCTTCTTCTTTTGATTAGCTAGTTCTTCGTACCTTCATTTTAAGGCTGAAGCCTAGTCAAGGCATATCTATATTTCTCTAGGTTTTACTCGTAAATCTATATTTTCTTTCCATCTTCCCTACCTCACCTCCAAAAATTACTACCTTTTCTCTCTTCCCCATTCCTTTTCATTTTCCATTTGTGAATTGTTTTCTTCCACTAAAATGTAATGAGGACAGGTATTTTTTTTTTTTGTATTGTATTATCTATGCTTAGCTCCTAGTATATATTTAGTGCAATGTTTGTTGACTGCTTCCTTCACAAGCTTCACAAGTACATCTTGTATTTGGATACATCTTGTTTTCCTACTAAGAGAGATCTCTGCTTGGCGCATAACTCTAACCCAGAACAGGTCCTTCTCTAAGGTCCTGTTCTTCTGACTGCTTAAAGTTCACATTATCTAACCCAAGGAGACACAACATCATTCCCAGACCAGAAATTGAACCCTGGAGGATTTAAGCTCCATTGACTACATGGAGTAGTGCCTAGAATGCTAGCTAGATTTGGAGTCAGAAAGATTCAAGTTCATATTCTACTTCAAACACTTACTAGTTATGTGACTTTGGGCAACTCACTTAATTGTGCTGACCTCAAGTTCTGACCTCATATGTAGAGGTAGGAGTTGATAGATCATAAGTGAATTTCCTATCAATTCCAAATCTATGATCCCCAGAACCTTTTATACTCAGAACTCTTGCCCTGGAGAGTAATGGTTGAATGGTGGTTGACTCAGTCAAAAACAGGTATGTCCACATTATATTCACACTCTGACACATATAACACATTCTTGCCTTGCCCTCTCCTGTTTTCCAGTTCTGGAAACACAATATTTTTCCAAAGTCACCCTTAACTCTTTGAGGACAAGGACTGTCTGCTTTTGTATTTCTTTTCCCAGGGCCTACTACAGTGTTCTGCAAATAGTAAACCCTGGATAAATGCTTTTTCATTCATTCATTGTCTTCCTCCCTAATCCCCATTATCTTTCCTCCCCTATTTCTAGGAATAAGTCAACATCACACCATTCCTGGAAATGACTGACAATACACTTCTATGTTCTGCTCAAAATCCCTATAACTTAGCAAAACAGAACATCTCTCCCCAGCCACCATTTCCATATGTATTGTCTTCCTCTATTAAAATGCAAGCCGGAAAACAGGAACTATATTGCTTTTTTTTCTATTTGTATTCCCTGATCAACTGTCTGTCCGCAGAATCAGAAAGCTCAGACTTTTACCCCCTTCCTTGATAACAAACTGACTATGGGAGCTCAGCAAGGCTCTAGATGTCTCAATAGATGATTCTCTAAGACTTAAGATGTAGAGAAGATGCCAATCTGCTTGGTAGAGAAAGTTTCCAGGAGTTCACTAACCAATGAAATCACTATTGCAGCCTTTGTCTTTGTCCCCAATCTCAACACTTAGGACAGTGTCAAGGAAATAGTAAGGGCTTAATAAATATGCATGCATTCATTTACTATTAAACACTTAATATCTTTTTTTTTTTTTTTTTACCATTTTTAAAAAGCATATCAGCAGTACTATCTAGTGGCTAATGAGTTTTCCTTGGAGTCAGGAAGAGTGACAGAATCAGTGAATCACAGAATTTGAAAATTGATGGAACTTTAGGGGTCATCCATAAAGTCCAAGTCATTTAAGAAAGGAAATCACCATTTTAACATACTCTACTAGTATTTATCTGAGTTCTAGTCTAATCTCTGACACATATGCAACTATAACCATCAGGTAACACTCTAAGACTGTAAGTAACAGAATCATAAGTTGACGATCTGAAACAAAGTGAGTTTCTATATGAGGAACTTCCCAACAGGAGATAGATATAAATAGATATAGAGATACACAAATATAGATGTATATATGTATATGTGTATATGTATAAATGTGTGCACATATATATGTGTGTAAGTATGTGTTTATTACTAGATAGACCTATATGTAAATAGATGTATATGTATACATATACATATGTCTTCATGAAATCACAGGTCTTGATGGAGGGAAAATGCACAGAACTTAACACAATAGCTTGAATATAACTGTAGCATAATGAATGTTGGCTGAATTGATTTGACATTTAGTGAACAGGAATAAATATCAAAGTGTGATTGACATAAGCTGGTCAATTTTTTCATAAGTGAAATCTGAAATTTGAGGAATTAAAGGTTTGAGCTTCCAAGACATGTTAAGCAAAGCATGACAATTGCAAAAACAAATCAGGATCATGTCTCCTCAGCTTGGCATTGGACTTTGAAACAGATTTTTGTATATTTAAGGAAAACAGTAAATAAAAGATAAACTAGCATACAAAATTAAATTATCTGCTTTCTAATTTGAGGAAAGATTAGGGACTTTCTGAGTTGAGGAGCGGATGAATGATTTTGAGATTTGGGAGAGTAGAGAATGAATAGTACAATTACCTGAAATCAGAAAAAATGTTCCACTGGCCTGCCCATAAGAGTCTGTATTCAATAAAAGGAATAAGGAAAACAGTAAGTGATAGACTACTATAGGGCCAGTTTTCAGATAAGACATGCGTTTCTTGAAATATATAATTTATTTTATGTATCTTCAGATGGCATTGGTTTCTGGTCAGTAGAGCCTAAGTCCTTTGTCAAAGATCTCTAAGCAGCAGGTAGACAAAGTCTGGCTTCCCAGTCACATAGACCTAAGTTCAAACAATACAATAAAGTTTTCTCTCAATTCCCCAACTGAAAGTTTTCTCATAAGATAAATATTGACCTAGACCTATAATGAAATAGAAATGGAATTGATGTAGATCCAGAATTGACACAAATAGCACAAATTGGCACAAAATGGTGTCAGTAGGGTCCATTTGAGTAGCACCCCCCACTCCAGAACTTCTGGGGACAATTCTTTAGCTTTCTATGACTTCCTAAGTTTCTGGTTCCTTCTCTCTACTGTTCTCTCTTTTTTCATCTACTTAAATTTGAGGAAATCCTAAAGTATCTTTCAGAGGAAGATATGAGTGCCAGAGAAGGTTTGTACCTATTAGTTTCTATGATCATACTTGGATAGACAATTATTTTGAATCCTACAGGCAATTGAACTAGATAAATCACTCAGGACCAACAAGTCTAAACTTCTGTGATTGTGAATATGTCTTTAACTTTTTTCCAATTTTTGATGGTAATGCACAACTGAGGTTCACACAACTAGAGCCTCAGAGATGGAGTCTGTCAGAACCAAAAGCCTCATTACTTTGTACTAAAAATATACACTTTGTTATAGTAACTTTCCCAGATCACTGAAAACTGTTGCGGATGCAACTGACCATATGTCAGATGATCTAGCATAGAAGTAGGAGAGTGGAAAAGGACATATCAAACTGTTCATTACATTCTCACAATCATTCATTCATTCAATATTTTTGAATGTCTAATGGTTCAAAGCACTATCACCTTCTTTACTCTCTGGCTTCCTCCTTTTTCCCCATGTGACTAAATCAACCTTTATCTATATCAATCTACAACATAGACTCAAGTCAGAAAACTGTTACATCCAATTTATAATTTAGTTTGCAAGATGTATGTCTGCAAGATATAAAAGAATCCCTTCTAAAATACAATAACATACAGTGATCATTCAGCCTTCATTTGAAGACCATTAACCACTGCAGATAGGTAAACAGGGAACAGTGTTGAATTTAGACCAAATTCAAATTCTGTCTCATATAATTACTAGCAAGGTGATCCTGGCCAAATCACTTAGTCTTCATCTGTTTCACTTTTGTCATCAGTAAAGCAGAGATAATAGCACCAATTGAAATAATATACATAGAGTGCTTTGCAAATCTTAAAGTGTTATATAAATGTTGCTGTTGTTGCTATCCACTGAAGGCATTTTTATATCTGTAACTGCTAGAACAGTTCTATTATATCAAAGCTGAATTTGTCTCTTCACAATTTCACATCAGTGCTCCTAACGGTGCCTTGGAACCAAACAGAACAAATCCATTCTCTCAAAAACAGCTGTTATGTCTCCTTAAGATGTCTCTTTTCCAGGATAACTTCCTTATCTCCTCTAGCTGATTTTTGTATAGCGTCACCTTGAACTCTTTCACTATCTTCATTGTCTTTTTCTTGATACTTTAGCAGCTTATCACAGTCCTCCCTAAAATTTGGTGCTTAGACGCTATACCAATCAGACTCCCAAAAAACTACTTTGATGAACTAGAAAAAATAACCACAAAGTTCATATGGAAAAACAAAAGGTCAAGAATTTCAAGGGAATTAATGAAAAAAAAAATCAAATGAAGGTGGCCTAGCTGTACCAGATCTAAAGTTATATGATAAAGCAGCAGTTACTAAAACCATCTGGTATTGGCTAAGAAATAGACTAGTTGATCAATGGAATAGGTTAGGTTCAAAGGACAAAACAGCCAATAACTTTAATAATATAGTGTTTGACAAACCCAAAGACACCAGTTTCTGGGATAAGAATGCATTATTTGACAAAAATTGCTGGGAAAATTGGAAATTAGTATGGCAGAAACTAGGCATTGACCCACACTTAACACCGTACACCAAGATAAGGTCAAAATGGGTTCATGACCTAGGCATAAAGAATGAGATTATAAATAAATTGGAAGAGCATAGGATAGTTTACCTCGCAGACCTGTAGAAGAGGGAGGAATTTATGACCAAAGAAGAACTAGAGATCACTATTACCCACAAAATAGAAAATTTTGATTACATCAAATTGAAAAGTTTTTGTACAAACAAAACAAATGCAGACAAGATTAGAAGGGAAATAATAAATTGGGAAAACATTTTTACAATCAAAGGTTCTGATAAAGGCCTCATTTCCAAAATATATAGAGAATTGACTCTAATTTATAAGAAATCAAATCATTCTCCAATTGATAAATGGTCAAAGGATATGAACAGACAATTCTCAGATGAAGAAATTGAAACTATTTATAGCCAAATGAAAATATGCTCCAAATCATTATTAATCAGAGAAATGCAAATTAAGACAGCTCTGAGATACCACTACACACCTGTCAGATTGGCTAGAATGACAGGGAAAGATAATGTGGAATGTTGGAGGGGATGTGGGAAAACAGGGATACTGATACATTGTTGGTGGAATTGTGAACACATCCAGCCATTCTGGAGAGCAATTTGGAACTATGCTCAAAAAGTTACCAAACTGTGCATACCCTTTGATCCAGTAGTGGTTCTATTGGGCTTATACTCCAAAGAGATACTAAAGCAAGCAAAGGGACCTGTATGTGCCAAAATGTTGTGGCAGCCCTGTTATAGTGGCTAGAAGCTGGAAAATGAAAGGATGCCCATCAATTGGAGAATGGTTGAGTAAATTGTGGTATATGAATGTTATGGAATATTATTGTTCTGTAAGGAATGACCAGCAGGATGAATACAGAGAGGACTGGCGAGACTTACATGAACTGATGCTAAGTGAAATGAGCAGAACCAGGAGATCATTATATATCTCAACAATGATACTGTTTGAGAATGTATTCTGATGGAAGTGGATCTCTTCAATAAAGAGAGCTTTAATTGATCAAAGATGGACAGAAGCAGCTACACCCAAAGAAAGAACACTGGGAAATGAATATAAACTGTTTGCATTTTTGTTTTTCTTCCCGTGTTATTTATACCTTCTGAATTCAATTCTCCCTGTGCAACAAGAAAACTGTTCAGTTTTGCACACATATATTGTATCTAGGATATACTGTAACCTATTCAACATGTAAAGGACTGCTTGCCATCTAGGGGAGGGGGTGGAGGGAGGGAGGGGAAAAATCGGAACAGAAGTGAATGCAAGGGATAATGCTGTAAAAAATTACCCTGGCATCGGTTCTATCAAAAAAAAAGTTATTTAAAAAAAATTTGGTGCTTAGAAGTGAAATAATAGCATAATAATAATGGCAAATAGTAATAATTATTATATAGCACTTGGATTTGTATCATGTTACACATATATTATCTCATTTGAGTCTCACAACAACCCTGAAATGCAGATACTATTATTATCCTCACTTTATAGATGAAGAAACTGAGGCTGAAAGCTTACTTGATTTGTCTGGAATCATATAGCTATTAAGTATCTGAGGAAGATATGAACTTCTTGACTCCAAGTGTACTATTTTATCTACTAAGCCACCTAGTTGTTTCCAAAAGCAATTAATGCAGAGCTCTCTTTTAGGTATTTTTAGTAATATCCACCCTCAGGTCCTACTCTCAACTCCTCTGCTGATCCCTGGAATTCCATGGTACCACAACCAGAAAATAAAATCAGAACTGAACTTAGTTTTAGTTACTTGAGTTTGGGAGTCTGTGGGTAGTGAGGAACACCCATGAAGAGTGGCAGTAGCAGCTGCAGATTATGGATTCCATCCAGATAGTCTGACATCTGACTTCATCATGCTTCTCTGGGATAGCACCTTTGACATCATCAGTTTGCTTAGGACAGGTAATCCAAACCTGACTGTTCCCCTGATAACAGGATACCTGGCCATCTTACACCAGACAGACAGTCCTTAGCAAAGGACAGAATCCAAGCCATTCTGGTCCCTGAGGGACCATAGATAAAACACTATCACTATCATTGCAGTGAGTACTGCAGGCCAGTACTCACTAGATACAAAATGATAATCAGGTTAAAGAATTTAAAAGGGCAACAATTCCAGCACCTTGGCAAGGGTAATACATGCATGACCTAACAGAGAGGACATTAATGACATGAAGTTTTGATATGGTTGTTACTCACTGCTTTCCAAGAGATTCTTGAATCCCTTCCATGTGTGTTGTGTTTCCATTTAGGGAACTCTAACTTAATACTGTTTTAATTAGCAAGAATGTATGAAGCATGTAGATTGTATAGCAAGGAAAGCACAGTACTCAGGAAGAACTGAGTTCAGAACCTAGCTTTAGTTACTTCTAGCTGTACCTCCATTTCCTGACCTGTAAAATGAGGATAATCAAGGCACTTGCCTCACAAGGTTGCTGTAAAGATCAAATAAGGTAATATCTATGGTGCTTAATGTGTAGCATAAATGCTAGCTATTATTATTTTATTTCAATCTTAAATAATCATTTCCCCCCACATAACAAGATGAAAAAAAGACTTGTTGCTCTGTGACTGTACACACGAGACGAACTAGACTGATTCAGGGCCTATATTATGTCAGTTCTCTGGGTTTTAGTGATAAATGTATTATTATTCTAAAAAACCAATGGATCAAAAAAAAAAAAAAAGAGTTGCTTTACTCCCTTGATAATACCTCCATATTTCAGTTTAATGTGGCTCAGAGTTTTGTGTTTTAATAGTATATTCCAACTGTACAAAAAGCATGAGATGCAGATGAATATATTTTCCCCAGGATGTTTCTTTTATTTTAATATATGTTCATATAACAACATATAATAAGTGTTAATATACTTAATGTTATATCAACTTATAATAAGCTAATTTATGTGTTAATAAATGTAGTATATAATAAATAGTAAAATAAATCATTATATTAACTTTTAAGTTAACTTATAAATTTTAATTTATCTCAATATGTAAATGTTAATATAACTTCATATATGTTTTAAATAATTGTTTTATTTTAATACGTATTTAATAAAGGTGTTTCTTACCTAAGTTTTTAATGGACTGGGGTTTGAAGACTAGTATAGCAACTTACCATCTATGTGATCTTAGATAAGGCATTCAATGTCTTTGACCTCAGTTTTCCTATCTGTAGACTCAAGAAGCTGGATTAAGTGTTCTTTAAGATCTCTTCTAGTGCTCTGATATGAGTTAGTCTAGCTAAACTTCAGAAGTGAAATTTATTAAGGCTGCAAATGTAAATAGCCCAGAGAAATCTGTTTCTTCTTTGTCTTCCCTTCCTCCTCAGCATCCCCTTTTCCTTTTCACTCCCTCCCCTTCAGCTTTAATCTTATTTTTATGTTCTGAATTCCAAGGCTCCTGGGTTAGAGGCTATCCGAGAGGAGAAACTCAAGCAGACCCTCTTCCAGAGTTTATCCATGTGATGACATTTTTTGAACTTGGCTTCCGGGGACTGTGTGTTAAGGCTGGGAGAGAGAAGTCTGAAGAAGAGAGTTCCTTTATCTTGCACTACTCAGGTAGGTAAAGTTGAATGATGTCTCTATCACAGTCAGGCTTCAGTGGACTGCTGTTGCTAAATTAAGCAATCAGGGCCCTGAGACTCTTAAGAAACTTCTCAGAACTGGGAGCCATGCTCAGTGAAAAAATACAAACACCACAGTGCGTCACCTCCCTGGGTCCCTATCTCCATTCCAGGTGAGAGAACAACTCCCCAGTAGCTTCTCAACTCATCGGAGCTCCAGCACTTCTCTCTACTGGTGAGCCTGATCATTGAGCTGTCAATCACCTACAGATCCCAGCTCTAAATGAACTGGAGAGATCCCTATTGAATGGGATGATCCCATGACAGAGGTATTTTGTGAAGGTCAAGTTAGCAACCTGGATACCTTAGAATCAGCTAGAGTCAGGATAAGCAAAAGTCCTTGGTCTTTATCCTTGGTTTTTAGGGACAGAAGAGAATTGGAGGGATGCAGTGTGATGACCATGTATTTTAAAATCAGCTGGAGTCAGGAATTCAGGTTAAGGGAAAATCTTCAATCTTTATTCTTTGTGGAGGTGAAGAAGGATGGTGATTGAAATGTGAGCAACTGCAACAAGACACCAGCCAGCAGTCTCTCCTGCCTCTCTCCCTGCCCCTCTGCCTCCACTCACCAAAATCATCTTTTCCTATACAACACATCAGGACTTGCACAAAGAGTGGGCGGGGGCCATTCTTTCTCCAAGCATATATATTAATAGAGTATGGTCCAATTACTATTTAGCCTCATGTGCTTGGGACCTCAGTGCATCAACTTGAGCCTCAGCCCATTACAACGCAGGATCTCCATGACCATCTTTTTCCTCATCTACCACCAAAGTGACTCTGGCTTATCTAACTCCACCTCCTAATCCTTCCCACAATTATCTGTATACACCAAAAGATTGAACCAGCACATAATAGTGGGAAGGGCCATTTTCCAAGCATATGCTAATAGAGTATTCTCCAATTGGTAATTAGCCTTAAGTGCTCTCTTGTCCGACCTCAGAGTTTCAGCCCTTTACAGCACCTGACCATCTTTCAAACAGAAATCATATTTGTTCTGAAACTATGTACAGAAAATATCAGTAACAGTCAACTCAGGGGTAGATTGATGGCCATAGCTTCTCTTTCCCTTCGAGACAGGCACTCTGTTCCCTCTCTATCATAATCAGAATCAGATGAGACTGAGAATGTCTCAGGACAGAATTTAAACATTAATCTCCACTTTTCATTTCTCTCCTGCTTTGTTTCACTTTGGCTTGCCAGGGTCACAACCCCTTTTGGATTTCCCAACATAAAAATAGTGTCAGAAATTGCTCTCTGCTTTTTTTTCTCCTCTGACTTCTGACAAGTCTGAATTGGGTGAAAAAAAAAATGCAAGGTGGGCTTCAGAAATGAGTGAGTTGGGAAGAGAAGGGGAGTCATGAAAGGAAAGACTTGCTGACAGGGAAACAGAGAGGAATTAGGACAACTAGGTTCTAGTTCTAGTTTGCTACTAGCCAAGTTTGTCATCTTGGATGTATAACTTCCCTTTTCTTTGGTTTTTTTCATCAGTAAAATTGGGGTGCTAAACCAGATAAATTACTAAGGTTAATGATTATATTACTTTAAGTTTTATAGTCCATTTTTTTCAGCTCGAAGAAATTTGAAGAGAGAAATTAGAAAAGTAATAGGGTGGAGAGGAAAGGGAAAGGTAATAGGTACAGGATGGAAGAAAGCACATTGACAACAGTAAGAGACAGATGACAACAAGGTAGGATACCACAAATAAGGCCTGAAATTTTTTAAAGACTTAAAAAAATTTTTTTAAAGCATGATCAGTTTAGGGCCATTTAGTTGGAGCAAATAGCTCAAAGAGAAATAATAAATGTTAAAATGATAACCATGAAAACTCTGAAAAAGTTAAATTATATTCTCTTTAAGAAAATAGGGAAGCACATAATGAATTTTGATTTACATAAAAATAATTTAAAATAAAGTAAATTTTGACATTGAAAAAGGCAAGTTTAAAATGTAGAGGAAATCCATTCATTCTCCAATATTGCTAGACAAATAATGTCATTGCAGTTTCAAATATCATTGTTTTTGGTTTTATTTGAAATCAAATAGACTTATGTAATTCTATCTTTTAATGAGAAAAACAAATTACTAATGGAACAAATAAAAAGAGTTAAAATTCAATTAACAAATGAGCTGTTCTCTTCATTATAAAAACCTTCTTAAGAGTAGAGCTTCTTGTGTAGCTAAATGAAATTATATTATTATATCTCATTATATAGTTAAAATACATTTACTTATAAAATATCTTTCTTTTTTTTTAAGATATTTTAAGTGAACTTCCATTAAAATTTCCCTTGGATTCCTCTTGATTTGGAATTACCTGGTGAGCTTAGGGGCTACTCCAGGAAAGAGCATGAGCCCTGGCAGGTTCTACCAAGCTAAAAAGTCAGAAACAGATTCTGCATCCTTAGAGGTGGGGCAAAATATGTTCACCCTTGGATACCTTGTGACAAAATTACTGAGAGTAAACCCTAGAGAAACAAACTGATCATTGCCCATATAACAAATATTGTCTTTATGCCCTTTTCATTTCTATAAAAATTTTACATGTAAAATCTTAATCCCTCTACTTTAGACCCTTACCCTTCATAAATGAATGACCTTGCTTTCTCCTTTATTAAGAAGATGGATGCCATATAATTCTTGATTTCCTTAATCTCTCATTTTCCATTTCAAAACTTTTCCATGATTTTACTTACTCTCTTCTCCGTCCCTCTAGGATAATGCCTTCATCATGCCTCTGATCTCATTCTCTCTCTTTTCCAGTTTCTTGCTTCATTAATAATTCCTTCTCTGTGAGAACTGTGGGTACTGAGAATGGATCACAATATGGTATTTTACCATTTTTTGTTATTTGCTTTTTGTTTGCTTTCTCATTTTTTCCCTTTTTGATCTTATGTTTGTTGGGCAGCATGATAATTGTGGAAATATGTATAGAAGAATTGCACATGCTTAACACATATTAGATTACTTGCTGTCTAAGGGAGGGAGTGGGAGAAGGAAGGGAGAAAAAATTTGGAATACAAGGTTTTTGAAAGGATAAATGTTGAAAACTATCTATGCATGTATTTTTTAAATAAAAAGCAAAAAAAAAAATCCTTCTCTGTCTTTATCTTTTTGGTATTCAGTTCCTCCCTTATTACCAGCTTTTTTCCCTCTGTCTATTATGTTGCTCAGGTAAGCATTAATCCTAACAAAACAAAACAAAACTCTGTCAATAATCAAAATCCAACACCTCCTTTCCTTGATCTTGGGATCTCCTCAAGCTATCATATGTCTCTTTCCCCTTTACTGCCAAACTTCTAAAAAGAGTAGTTTTCTATATTGCTTTCACTTTCTCATTCATTCTTCAGCCCAGGTAACTAGATGTCAGCCTCCACAGCACTGCCTTATCTTTTCTTTGCAACTCTTTTCAAGGCCCTCTCAATTATCTAATTCAATGACATTTTGTAGATAGAATAACTGAGACAGATAGAAATTAAATGACTTGTCAGTCTTGTCTTGTCCCTGGAGTTGTTCAGTTATGCTATACTCTTTGTGATCTCATTCGGGGTTTTCTCAGCATTGGAGTAGTTTTTCATTTCTTTTTCCAGTTCATTACATAGATGAGGAAACTGAGGCAAACAGGGTTAAGTGACTTGTCCAGGGTCATATAGCTTGTAAGAAGCCACATTTGAACTCTGGTATCTACCTGCATCTAGTCCAAAACTGCACCATCTAGCTGCTTCCAGTAGCAATCCTTTTTCAATGATTCAATGGAGCTGCAATTTCCAGTGATGCATACTGCAACCCTTTCATGCATTCTTAGTTTATCTTGTCCATAGTCTCCCATGAATCCTATACTGTTCAATCTACTGGTGGTCTTGCCCATTAGAACCTTTGACATTCCATGGATAAAAATATGGAGTTTGAACTGTCCATGTGTACATCTTTCCACTGGATCCATGACAGTCTCATCTTATTTACATATTCAAATATTTATGATACTGTTTGTTTCCTATGCTTCTTTGTGTACTTACTTTGTCATTTTTAATAACTTAAATTCTTTTGCAACCATCTTGTGTCTCACCACTGCTTTTTGGATGAACTGCAATTTTGATGACAAAGTAAAATGTCAAATATTTTCCAAACTATTTTCAGGCATCACTATGAGCTCAATCATCACAAACGAAATAAAAAATTTTGTAGAACTTGTTAAAAACTCACTGTATGTTTCCTTCTATGACAAGCAATACCAAAGCTCTGATGTTAGGCTTAAAAGAGTGTTAACATCAAAGATAATAGTCCATCAAAGCCCATTGGAGATGAAAGGTTAGCATGCTTTTGTTTTGTTTTGTTGGTTATTGTTTTTTTTTTTTTTTTTAGTGAACCTATAATACTTTAAGGCTAGATCATTCACTTCACTTTAGATCTTTTAAGAGATTTATATGAGAGAAAATTTCTATTTTTAGAGTTAAATAAGGTATCTAGATACTGCCTTCTAAAATAAACTTGATAAAACACTTGAAAATGAACATGTACAAACACTGCCTTACCTGAAGTACTTGTATTTCTTTAAATGTCTCCTTGTCTTCCTCCACCCTCTTAATTTTGTCTTTGTCTCCCTCTCTTTTGGTGTTTGACTCTTAATCAGAGAGAGAAAGAGACAGACAGAGAAACAGAGAAAGTATAGAATTTTAAAAAGTTTCTAGAGACAGAATAGAAGTAGTAGGAGGGGTTTTTGTTTTTGTTTTTGTTTTTTGTTTTTAGATTAGATAATTAATTAATTTATTTATCTTTATTAAAGCTTTTTTATTTTTATTTTTTTAAATAACTTTTTATTGATAGAACCCATGCCAGGGTAATTTTTTACAGCATTATCCCTTGCACTCACTTCCGTTCCGATTTTTCCCTTTCCTCCCTCCACCCCCTATCCCAGATGGCAAGCAGTCCTTTACATGTTGAATAGGTTACAGTGTATCCTAGATAATATGTGTGTGTAGAACCAAACAGTTTTCTTGTTGCACAGGGAGAATTGGATTCAGAAGGTATAAATAACCCAGGAAAAAAAGCAAAAATGCAAGCAGTTTATATTCATTTCCCAGTGTTCTTTCTTTGGGTATAGTTGCTTCTGTCCATCCTTGATCAACTGAAACTGAATTAGCTCTCTTTATCGAAGAGATCCACTTCCATCAGAATACATCCTCAAACAGTATCGTTGTTGAGATATATAATGATCTCCTGGTTCTGCTCATTTCAGGTTTTTTATTTTTCAAAACATATGCGTGGACAATTTTTCAAATTGCAAAACTTTGTGTCCCAATTCCGCCCTGCCCTTTCCTCACACCCTCCCCTAGATGGCAAGTAGTCCAATGCATGTTAAACATTGTAGAAATATATGTTAAATCCAACATGTGCATACATATTTATACAATTATCATGCCATACAAGAAAAATCAAATCAAACCAGTAATAACAAACAGTTAGTTCCTATAGTCTCTCTCTGGGTAGATAGGTCTCTTCATCATTGAACAATTGGAACTGGTTTGAATCATCTCATTGTTGAAGAGAGCCATGTCCATCAGAATTGATCATCCTATAATCTTGTTGCCATGTTTAATAATCTCCTGATTCTGCTCATTTTACTTAGCATTAGTTCACGTAAGTCTCTCTGGGTCTCTTTGAAATCAACCAGCTTATCATTTCTTACAGAATAATAATATTCCATAACTTTCCCAGCTATTCTCCAAATGATGGGCATCCACTCAGTTTCCAGTTTCTTGCTACTACAAAAAGGGCTGCAACAAACATTTTGGCACACACAGGTCCCTTTCCCTTCTTTAAGATCTCTTTGGGATATAAGTCCGGTAGAAACACTGCTGGATCAAAGGGTATGTACAGTTTGATAATTTTTTTATCATAGTTCCAAATTGCTCTCCAGAATGGTTGGATCTGTTCACAATTCCATCAACAATGTATTAACATCCCAGTCTTCCTACATCCCCTCCAACATTTATCAATATTTTTTCCTGTTATCTTAGCCAAGCTGAGAGATATGTAGTGGTATCTTAGAGGTGTCTTAATTTGCATTCTCTGATCAATAGTGATTTAGAGCACTTTTTCAAATGACTAGGAATAGTTTCAATTTCTTCAGTAGAAGGAGTTTTGAGAAATATATTGAATTACCCAGATTTTGAATCAAAGAACTTGGGTTTGAGTCCTTCCTCTTTTATTATTCCTTCTGTGATGTTGAGAGAGACATTTAACTTTTCTGGTCCTTTCTTTTTCCTTCTGTAAAATGAAGTTGAATGAGATTATCTTTAAAGTCTCTTATAATTAAAAATGCTATGACCACACAACAACTTTTTGTAATAGCTTTTTATTTTCAAAATACATGCAAAGGTAGTTTTCAAACATTCACCCTTGCAAAGTCTTCTGTTACAAATTTTTCTCTCTCTCTTCCACTCATTTCCCTCCCCTAGATAGCAAGTAATCCAATATAGGTTAAACATTCAATTCCTCTAAATATATTCCCACATTTATCTTGCTATACAAGAATAATCAGGTCAAAAAAAGAACAAAAAATGAGAAAAAAGCAAGCAAACAACAGCAAAAAAAGGTGAAAATACTATATTGAATTTTCAGTCTCCAATAGTCCTCTTTCTGGATGCAGATAGCTTTTCCCATCACAAGTCTATTGGAATTGCCTTGAATCACTTCATTGTTGAAAAGAGCCAACTCTATCATAGTTGGTCATCACATAATCTTGTTGCTGTATACAATGTTCTCTTGCTTCTACTAACTTCACTTAGAATCAATTCATGTAAGTCTCTCCAGGTCTTTCTGAAATCATCCTGATAATCATTTCTTATAGAACAATAATATTCCATTACATTCATACACCAAACTTATTCAGCCATTCCCCAACTGGTGGGTATCCACTTAGTTTCTAACTTCTCGGCACTACAAAAAAGTCTGTTTCAAATATTTTTGCTCATGTGGATCCTTTCCCCTTATTTATGAACCCTTTGGGACTACAGACCCAATAGAGACACTGCTGGATCAAAGGGTATGCACAATTTGATGGTCCTGTAGGCATAGTTCCAAATTGCTCTCCAGAATGGTTGGATCAGTTCACAACTCCACAAACAATGTATTAGTATTGGTTTATTGGTATCTTCTGCTTTTTACATTACCTAGACGTTCTTCTATATCCTTTCCATCTCCCTTGTGGGAAGCCATCTTTTACCACTAAGAAATTTTTAAAAGAAATAAAAAGAGGAAGAAAAAAAATCCTGCTACTACCACCCACCTACTCAATAAATTCCAAGAGTTCCCTATCACTTGCAGATTAAATATCAATTCCTCTGATGTTCAAATGTTTTATAACCTGTCCTCAACATATTCTAGTCTTGTTACAACCTATATCTTCCACAGAATGACCCCCATCTATACCACCACTCTTCCATCCAGTGACAACTGGACTTGCTGTTCCTCCTTAAATAAGACCCTCCATCTCTGGACTTCAGGCATTTTCCTAGTTGTTCCCCATACATGGAATATCCTCCTTCTTCATCTTCATTCCCTGGTTTCCTTTGCTTCCTTTCAGTAGCAGTTAAAATACCACTTTTTAGAATCCTTTCCCCATCCCCTTTAATATTAGTGTCTTCATTCTGTTGATTATTTTTTATTTATCCTGTATATAGTTTGTATGTAGTTTTTTGCATGTTATGTCTCATGGATTCCTTGAGGATAGGGATTATCTTTTACCCACCATTATCTCCCCAATACTTTGGTGTAATACCTGGCAAATAGTAGGTGATGGTTGACTACCATAGTCTTCAGGATGGATCATAAACAACATATAACTGAAACAAAAAGAAATGAATGAAAGCTACCGTGGAATCAGGGAGAGATGGCAAGACATGACATAATAGGAGACTGTGAGCATGGGTAGTGGACTGATACAGTCTTCATGTAAACTAAGAAGTATGTACAGACATTCTATAATTGGCTCCGTCTTCTAATCCCTTGAGGATGAGGAACTTTTTTGATTGACTGTGGAGCCAGAATTTGGGTTCATTCAAAAGACAAGAATTAGCCAAAGAGAGTGATTTACTTTGGTTCTTTCTGACTTGACTGGAATTGGAGTTGGACAAGCTTCAGTGGGCCTCTACATGGGGAAGAGAGTTGGCAACCTCTCTCAACCAATACCAGATCAATTGGAAATGGCTACAATCTTGTAAGCTTCCAAAGTTCATAATGTCATTCTAATCAGTCAGTCAATATAATTAAACACCTACTATGTGCCAGACACTGTACTAAGTGCTCTGAAATCCATGCCAGGATTTGCTGGAAAGGGATGAAATTCTTTTTGCTTTATCCAGCCCAGAGGAATATAGATATAAACATCCATCCCCCATGACACATTTAGAAATGAATTGGGTGGAATGAATACTATGTAGAAAATGTATTAAGTCTAAACCCACTCTCTTGATCCCCCTCGATTGCCTGGAACTCTTCAAAGGTTACTTGTAAAGTGAATACTGTGTAGAGTAAGAACTAAAAAAATGAAGCAGAGTTTGCTGGAGGCAGATAATGAATGAAGTTGACTATCTAGGACATTTGGACTATTTCTTGTCTTCCTTCACTGATACAGTTTGAAGTTCCATAGCACAAATGTGAAGTGATTATTCTTTTTACTTTCTGTGTAGTAAGGTAAAGTGAAGAAAGAGGGAGAAAGAAAACCGGCTTATTCTTTCCAAGATACTAGGTAAAAAAGGGCTATTATCTACACTTTGAGACAGCTAGATGGAACAATGAATAGAGCACCAAGACTGGAGTCAGGAAGAACTGAGTTCAAATTTGACTTTAAACTCCTACTAGCTGTGTGACCCTGTGGGAGTCACTTAACCCTGTTTGTCCTAGTTTCCTTGATTGCAAAATGAGCTGGAGAAGGAAATAGCACACCACTCTAGTATCTAGAAAACCCCAAATGCAGTCCAAAGATATGGGCATAATATTTATGTACACATTTATAATAGTAATTATTTTTGCATGTGTATATGTATATATGTATCTGCAAATATACATAATCTCATTTGTTCTTCATTATACTGTAAGTAATATGTGTATACAATTTATAAAATATACAATACATAAAAATATACACACACATTTATAAAGAATTCTGCAAACTAAAAAGCACTATAATTTACACATAAAAGTTGGCATTTGTCAAAATTCTTAATATTATTACAGAGAGTGGGATTTACTTCTGGGGGACAAGTTAGCATTTATATAGTACCATAAGTTCTGCAAAGTGTTATCCATATATTATCTCATCTAATCTTCACAACAATTCTGTGAAATCAAGCTATTTTTATTACCATTTTTCAGGTGAGGAAATTGCAGCTAAGCCAAGCTCTGTAGCTTGCTTGGATGACTTAGTTTAAGAGATTCAGTGTCTGGAATGGGATTTAAATTCGCGCTTTCTTGATTTCAATTTTTAAATTTCATTTATTTTAAATATACCAAAACAATAAATGTACATTTTTTTAATGTGGGTCTTAGTGATTCTTGAAAATCAGTAAATAATTTCTAAAAAGTTGTTACCAAAAGTCAAAGTGAAATGCCCCACCCTCAGGTAAAAGTTCATTAGAGCCAGATGAAGTATTTCTGGTAATGATGAACACAAAAAATCCAAGAGAATCCATGTATAAGAGAAAAAGATAAACTCATAGCTTTATTATTGATTTAGACTGTAAATGGACATTTTTTCTTTTTTTCTTTTTTTTTTTTCATTTTATAATAACTTTTCATTGACAGAACCCATGCCAGGGTAATTTTTTTTTACAACATTATCCCTTGCACTCACTTCTGTTCCGATTTTTCTCCTCCCTCCCTTCACCCCCTCCCCTAGATGGCAAACAGTCCTATATACATTAAATATGTTGCAGTATATCCTAGATACAATATATGTTTGCAGAACCGAACAGTTCTCTTGTTGCACAGTGAGAATTGGATTCAGAAGGTAAAAATAACCCAGGAAGAAAAACAAAAATGCAGATATTTCACATTCGTTTCCCAGTGTTCTTTCTTTGGGTGTAGCTGCTTCTGTTTGTCATTTATCAATTGAAACTCAGTTAGGTCTCTTTGTCAAAGAAATCCACTTCCATCAAAATATGTCCTCATACAATATTGTTGTCGAAGTGTATAATGATCTCCTGGTTCTGCTCATTTCACTTAGCATCAGTTCATGTAAGTCCTCTCTGTATTCATCCTGCTGGTCTTTCTTACAGAACAATAATATTCCATAACCTTCATATACCACAATTTACCCAGCCATTCTCCAATTGATGGGCATCCATTCAATTTCCAGTTTCTAGCCACTACAAACAGGGCTGCTAAAAACATTTTGGCACATACAGGTCCCTTTCCCTTCTTTAGTATTTCTTTGGGATATAAGCCCAATAGAAACACTGCTGGATCAAAGGGTATACACAATTTGATAACTTTTTGGGCATAATTCCAGATTGCTCTCTAGAATGGTTGGATTCGTTCACAACTCCACCAACAATGCATCAGTGTCCCAGTTTTCCTGCATCCCCTCCAACATTCATCATTATTTTTTCCTGTCATCTTAGCCAATCTTACAAGTGTGTAGTGGTATCTCAGAGTTGTCTTAATTTGCATTTCTGTGATCAATAGTGATACCACTTTCATATAAGTGGTAATAGTTTCAATTTCATCCTCTGAAAATTGTCTGTTCATATCCTTTGACCATTTATCAATTGGAGAATGGCTTGATTTCTTATAAATTTGAGTCAATTCTCTATATATTTTGGAAATGAGGCCTTTATCAGAACCTTTAACTGGGAAGATCTGCTTCCCTTCTAATCTTGTTTGCATTAGTTTTATTTATACAAAAGCTTTTTAATTTGATATAATCAAAATTTTCTATTTTGTGATCAGTAATGGTCTCTAGTTTATCTTTGGTCACAAATTTCTTTCTCTTCCACAAGTCTGAGAGATAAACTATCCTATGTTCCTCTAATTTATTTATAATCTCGTTCTTTATGCCTAAATCATGGACCCATTTTGATCTTATCTTAGTATACGGTGTTAAGTGTGGGTCCATGCCTAATTTCTGCCAAACTAATTTCCAGTTATCCCAGAAGTTTTTATCAAATAATGAATTCTTATCCCAAAAGTTGGGATCTTTGGGTTTGTCAAACACGAGATTGCTATAGTTGACTATTCTGTCTTGTGAATCTAACCTATTCCACTGATCAACTAATCTATTTCTTAGCCAATACCAAATGGTTTTGATGACTGCTGCTTTATAATAGAAAGTACAGCTAGGCCACCTTCATTTGATTTTTTTTTTCATTAATTTCCTTGAGATTCTCGACTTTTTATTGTTCCATATGAATTTTGTTGTTATTTTTTTCTAGATCATTAAAATATTTTCTTGGAAGTCTGATTGGTATAGCACTAAATAAATAGATTAGTTTAGGGAGTATTGTCATTTTTATTATATTTGCTCGGCCTATCCAAGAGCACTTAATATTTTTCCAATTATTTAAGTCTGACTTTATTTGTGTGGAAAGTTTTTTGTAATTTTGCTCATATAATTCCTGACTTTCCTTTGGTAAATAGATTCCCAAATATTTTATGCTATCACCAGTTATTCTGAATGGAATTTCTTTTTGTATCTCTTGCTGTTGGATTTTGTTGGTGATGTATAAAAATGCTGAGGATTTATGGGGATTTATTTGTATCCTGGACATTGTTTTCTAATATGTTCCTTTTACATGCCAGATCAGTTTTATTGAAATAACATTTGCTTCTTTGAATGTTTATGTATTGATATCTATGATATAAATGTGTTTATTTGTTTAAGGTCTTCTACTAATTAATCACTCACTGCAAACATTTGTGAATTGTATGAATTACTGATGCCTAGTACTTTGGCTAGAGCACACTGTGCTAGCTAATGAATGATCCTTTTTTTCTCTCCCATTTTTAAGCAGACCAATTATATTGCTTTTCTTATTGTGAGATTTTTATGGATATAGATCCATAGGTTAAGAATTACCTATTACGCTAGAAATCTCTAATTATCAATGCCAAGTGTTAATTCCTTTTAGGAGCTCCACATTTATTCAGGGCTTACCTGATCCAGTTTTCTTTTGCCTTTTTGAAATGGGTCTTTTTGTCATAGTGAAGGACAAGTTCAGACTTTTCAATGAAACTCCCATTGTATAGCAAAGTTATTTGGAGATAGATATACTTGGTGCCCTATGTTGTTTCAGGAGAGGTTTTGGGTGCTGCCCATATGTGATTTGACAGTTAGACATGTTTTGTCTGGACCTCCAGTTGAATTTTCTATATCCTCCAGAGATTCTTAGATAAATCTTGATTGTTTCCATAGTATAGCAGGAGCCAAGTGGCGTTTTATGTGATTAAATTAGGTAAGTGAATTTCAGGTCTAATATCCAGAGCATGAAAGATCCTCTTAGTAGAAAAGGAGAGGAAAACTACCCTAGGCCTTCACCTGGACACAGTGCCAATTTCCTATGGTATTTAGTACTCAATTAAGCCCAGAGAAGAGAAGCTCTTTCAGTGGGCAATAGAGAAATAGAATTTCCCAACTTCCCCTGTTGCCAATGGCTCATTAGCGCACTGCTATGTAAATACCAATCCAAATTGGTTTGGTTTCTCACCTGAAAGGTGAGATGATGCCTTCTAGTTTATCCCAAATCCTAAATCCCTATTGTATCCTAGGAACTCTGTATAGACAGAGAATTTTTTCTGTGATAGGGAGCTTGGTTTTTTAATTTTATTTGTTTTTACTTTTTCTTTTCTTTTTGTCTTTGGGTCAGGGAAAATCTTTGCAGTATCAAGAAAGGCATTTCATAAGCACTGGAAAAGTAGTTTAACCTCTGATTTGTAAAATCTGCATAATTTTGCATTTGGGAGCAAATTGTGATTTTTGCTTAAAGGCTTGAGACCAATATAAATAAGATTTGTGCCAGTGAAATTTTCTGAGAATCTTCTAGAAGAAGGATTTCAAAAAATGCCTCCTTGGGACCCCAGAGAACTGTTCTGTATTAAGGAGATGAAAAATCAGACTTTGTGAGAACTGCAACATTTTTAAATGGATGGAAGGATGGGGAGGTATATAGTATATTAGGGAACACATACAGATATCCTGACTGGTCTCTGACGGTAACTCAGACACAGGCATTTTTATCTGCTTGTGAGCCTGTTTCTGACCACTAGTGCTCTGACTATGTAAAGACAAAAAATATCTTCTAATTGGCTGGATGAACTAATGACTCAGGAATTGTTCAGCCAGAACCAAATATGCATACAAAAGGGGTTATCTGTCCATCTCTTACTCTCTTTCCTTGATGACTTTGAGTGATAAGCAATACTTTGAGCTATCTGATGGAGAAGAGGCCCCTGGAGAAATTCCCCTACCTGATTACCATATGTCCAGGAATATACCTTTGTTATTTGTTTTTGTTTTCCCCCCATGCTTAATCCCTTCTGGGGGAAGTGAAGTGGCGAAATGGATGGAGCACTGAGCTTAGAATGGAGAAAACTCATCTTAATGAGTTCGAATCTGGCATCAGACATTTACTAGCTGTGTGATTCTGACTCAGTTATTTAATCCTGTTTGCCTTAGTTTCCTCATCTGTAAAATAAACTGGAAAAGGAAATAGTGAACAACTACTCCAGATCTTTGTCAAAAAAACTCCAAATGGGATCGTGAAACAGACACCACCAAACAACTCCACTGTATAATAGTGTTGTTTATTTTGTTAAACATTTCCCAACTACCCTTTAGTCTGGTTTTTGTCACCATTGGGAGATTTGTAGGCCATATTCAACTGAGAACCATGTCTTAAGAGGAGCAAACCACCTGAGATACCTGTCCAAGGAGACTCAGTAGCCCCATTTTGTAAGGAGTAGCCCCATTTTTGCCTCTGCTAAGGCTTACTCTTCTTTCCAGCTTCAAACATAGATGTGATTTTCTGAGCTGTTAAGAGGTTTAAGCAGGAGGCAACCTTCTTCCCACCTGGCCACAAGAAGTGACTAATGTATTACCAAGTAGATGCCTGAGAGAGCTGCCTCCCTTTTCTGTCTTCATTTCTTTGGTAGAGATTCTAATGGGAACTTAAACCACATGGAGACCATTCTAAGGATAATAATATCACCCATAAGCAAGGAAGCAACTGTGGTGTCTTCTGCAACCACAGTGTTTGTAAGGAGAGGTAGGTACCTACTTCAGAAGGCTCTACGCTTATAACTGCTATTTATGGTTTTAAAGATTTAATTGGGGCACTGAGAGTGACTTGTCTAGTCACATAGTCATTATACATCAAAGGTAGGCCTTACTAAATTGGAAGTCAGCTCTCTCTCCACTTCTTGAAATCCTATATACCTTTCTAGCCCCAAATCAAATGCCATTTCCTTCATAAAGGTTTCATCAAAACTTGCTTCAACCCTTCAACCTTTACTTAGAAGTGGAATTTCCTTCTGATTTTGTGTAAAACTGTTTACAATGTGTTTTGTATGGTAGCCCTTACTTATGTATTTTCCATGAAATCTTTGAGGTCGGGGAGTTAAATATTATGTTATACTGTAACAAAGCACTTTGAAAATAGAAGGCACTTATTAAGTGGTTGGTTGAATTTGAATGTAAAAATACAGCTTTTACTTTAGTATTGTTTCTCTTTGCATCTTTAGTATTTTATTATGTATGTATAATAGCTTTTTATTTTTTCCAAATACATGCAGAGGTAATTTTCAACATTCTGTTTTGCAAAACTTTGTGTTCCAATTTTTTCTTCCACCTTTCCTCCCACCTCCTAGACAGGAAACAATCCAAAGTAGGTTAAACAAGTACAATTCTTCTAAACATATTTCCATATTTGCCATACAGCACAAAAAAGCTGAAAAAATACAAGAAAGAAACAAGCAAACAAATAACAAAAACAACAAGAAAAGATGAAAATACTATGCTTTGATACACATTTAGTCTTCAATGTTGTGTTTGGATGGAATTGCCCTGAATAATCTCATTGTTGAAAAGAACCAAATCCATAACAATTAATCATCACATAATCTTGTTATAACTGTGTACAATGTTCTCTGAGTTCTATTCACTTCACTTGGCCTTAGTTCACGGAAATCTTTCCAGGTTTTTCTGAAACAGAAAAAGTTATGTTATTCCTGAAGGCACCTCTTTCCTCTTGAGTTTCCTTCCCTTATAGAAGTTCGCAACATTGGCTTTCATTGTAGAATCATAGAGGCAGAGCTAGAAAAAAATCTCAGATTCCATCTAATCAACATTTCATTTATATGATCATTCACATAATCAACATTCAGTAAAAACTGAGTTCCAGAAAAGTTAAGTGTGCTCTAGGTCATGCAGCTTAGTGAATGGAGCAACTGGACTTGACTTGAGTTCAATTTCAGATTCAGACATTTACCAGTAGTGTAATCAGGAGCAAGTCACTTAAACTTAATTTGTCTCTGTGTCCTCATCTGGAAAATGAGGATAATAATAGTATCTACCTTCCAAGGTAGTTGTAAGGATCAAATAATATTTATAAAAGTGCTTTATAAACCTTAAATGCTAAAAGTTATCAATGTGGTAATAAAATTATACATATCAGATATATTGGGTATAAAGAATATGATTCTACTATTTTTGTTTTTATTGATATTGATTTCCATTAAAGAAAAATCAACTGGATAAAGAATGAATATTTTTCAAGTTATGACAGACCTCTGGATGATATAAATTATATGGAGTAGCCTATTGAATTATACACACATACACACATATGTGAAAATATTTGTTAAAGACTGTTAGATATATTGTGCTCCTTTTTTGTGCCATAGTTCATGTACATATCTACATATACATTTGTGAATATACTTAGGAATATATATATAAATTATAGATAGTATAGTGAATAGCATTGGGCCTGAAGTCAAGAGGACTTGAGAAATCTAACCTCAGACACTCACTAGCAAGTCACTTCACTTAGTTTGCCTGTTTCCTCATCTGTAAAGCAGGGATAATAATAGCACTTACTTCTCAGTTTTATTGTGTTTATTTATGATGTGTTTACCTCAGTGTCTGGCAGACTATTACATGGCACTATCTAAATGTTAGCTATGATATACACATGTGTGTGTATACATACATACTTATGCATATATCTGTGTATATATACATCCTTAGTCAAACAAATAGTGAGAGATGAGGATTATAGAAGGAAAGTAAATTGTTTAGTAGTTTCAATGATCTGAATCTACTTTTGGTTACAAAAGCTTATCTTTTTAATGCTAATATTTTCCTGGTTCATCATAGGTGCATATATGTGGTAGAACTTCAATACAATCTCTTAGTTTTACAGATAATTAAATGAAATCTTATGGAGACTATAGTTTATCCACAGTCATAGTAATGAAAGAACTGGAATTTGTTTTTGTTTTTTTTAAATAACTTTTTATCGACAGAACCCATGCCAGGGTAATTTTTTACAACATTATCCCTTGCACTCATTTCTGTTCCGATTTTTCCTCTTCCTCCCTCCACCCCCTCCCCCAGATGGCAAGCAGTCCTATACATGCTAAATAGGTTACAGCATATCCTAGATACAATATATGTGTGCAGAACCGAACAGTTCTCTTGTTGCACAGGGAGAATTGGATTCAGAAGGTATAAATAACCCGGGAAGAAAAACAAAAATGCAAGCAGTTTATATTCATTTCCCAGTATTCTTTCTTTGGGTGTAGCTGCTTCTGTCCATCCTTGATCAATTGAAACTGAATTAGATCTCTTTATCGAAGAGATCCACTTCCATCAGAATACATCCTCATACATAATCATTGTTGAGGTATATAATGATCTTCTGGTTCTGCTCATTTCACTTAGCATCAAAGAACTGGAATTTGAATATTCTTTCTACTTTACCACACTACTGATACTTTCTCATTAAGGTACATGTATATATACATGTATATATGTATGTGTGTATAAATAATATGTATGGAGATAGATGATAGCCACACATTGTATTAAGGAATAATAGCTAATAGTAACTCACATCTATATAGCACTTACTAGATGCCAGATACTATGCTAAGTAGTTTCCAATTATTATTTCATTTGACTTTCACAGCAATCCTTACAGATGAAGAAACTGAGGCAAACAGAGGTGAAATGATTTGTTTTTCAAATCACACAACTAATGTCTGAATTTGAATTTGAACTCAGATCTTCTAAACTTCAGGGTGCCACCTAATAAAAGTAAAGACATCCTGCCCTCAAGAAGTTTCTATTCTAATATGGAGAAACAACAATTATAAGAGAGTGGTGATCAGGGAAGGAGTATTTTCTGTTCAGAAAGCCATAAGAACTGTGAATGCAATCCTTGGGATAGTGATTTGATACATCCTTTCCATTTTTAACAGTGCCAATATTGATTTAATTATGATTTCAGAATTAGTAAGGATGGAAGATGGGAGGTAGAAGGGGAAGAAATCAAGAAGTTAGCAATGCAGCTTTCAGGAAGATACTTGAAAAGTAAAGTAAATCATGATCTTGTTGCTATTGTGAGCCACTAAGATCCAGGACCCCAATCCTTCCAGCAGAAAGATTGCATCCTCAATGGCATGGTCTGAGAGACAAGGGACAGGTGTTAATCTCGAGGTTTTTTTTTTCTCTTGTATCAGAGGAGTTTGCTCTTCTTTAGACTGGGAGATCTCATTTGGTTTGTAAATTCTCTTTCTTTAGCAGACCATACTCTTATCATTCTCCAGTACTTCTGAGAAGGATCCAGATGTTCCTACTTCTCCTGATAAACTACATAGCTTTATCCTTGAATGTTATTAATTCTTGGCAGACTAGGTCTGCTGCCAAAAGCATCCCCTTCCCTTGGAGGAGAGAATTCTCAAAGTAGAACCTACCAAAAAAATCCAGATGCCATACTTTTCAGTTTTACAAACTGTCCAGGAATCCATCTGACCATCTGTCTGTAGTACTTTATTACTTTCTGCTCATTTCACTTTCTACTTCCTTAGAACAAAAACTGCCCTATAGGCAATCTTTTTCTCTATTAAAGGTAAACTCCTTAAAGGGCTAGACCTATATCTTTTTTTAAACATTGTATCCTCAGTACTTACTACAATACTTGACACACATTCATTCATTCATGGAAGACTTAATATTATCAACAAGATCCTTAATCAATCAAAATATTCATCCATTTCAGGATTATTAAACTATTGTGTGCCCTATCCATTGACAGGCTGTGTTAATAATGTGACTTAGAGAACTAGGTACTTCCCTGAGAGACAGGACAAATCTTGTGAGAGATCAAGATAGGAAAGTATGCTCATACCTAAGAGTTAGGCAAATTAGAGGTTAGGAAGAACCCGGAAGTCTGAGCTGGAATTGGAACAAGGACAGGTGAAAGGTTCAGATGGAATGATGGAAGGAACAGATGTGGCATGGCCATTGAATCAAAGTTAAAATGAGAGAAACTGAAGGGGTATTGAGGCAAGGGTTGGATTGGAGATAATAATTAGAACCTTTTCCAAGAGGGCAAATTATAGAAACAGAAGCTTTCAATTTATGGGTATTTTTAATATGCAGGTCAGACTATCTAAATACCTCTGCCCTAGGGGTTCAGATTAGGAAGAGAAATGACAACTGATCTCTTAAGAAGTGACAATTGAAGTGACATTCTGTCTCTGTTAGGTTTTAGTTTTTTTTCCCTAGGCCTAGGAATTTTTAATCAGATTCTAGAAGCAGGAAAAAGTGTGTGTGTGTGTGTGTGTGTGTGTGTGTGTGTGTGTGTGTCTATGTATGGGAGGAGGAGTAGGGCTGGAATGGAAATAAACTTTCCTTTAGACTTCAAGGTCATTGCTATAGTGCTGCCCTATTTGTTCCAAGAGTTGTGACTAGGATCTGTAGCAGAGCATTTTCTTGGGACTCTGGAAGATATCATTAGAGCTGTTATGTGTTTTGGGACCCCAAGTATAGGCTCCTCTGCCCCCAGTTGAGGACTACTGGAGATGAGAAGATAAAAGTTTCTTGTCCTCTTTGATCTACACACTAAAAATCTCCTTTCCCTTCCATACATTCCTTTGGTCAAGCTACACCCACAACACACCCTCTCACACACCCCCTGGGTTAAGCCTGTGACCTGCAACCTGGCTATTTTCCACTGGTCATTGGAGGCAGAGGATGGCAGTAATAGAACCAGAAGACCCACAAGTCAAGAGACACAAGAAATTAACCAGGTGGAGGACGTTCTGTCCCGAGGGCAGTCACTTTTGCCCTGAGTCTGTGCCATCTGGCTACAAGTGAAGTATAAGGCTTGGGGGATGGAGGAGAAGGAAAGAGATAAAGTATCCTGGGCTATACTGTAATGTAAAAGCTTCCTATTTTGCATTCCAAATTACCTTGCCAACTAAAGGCTGCATTGCTCATCTAGGCAGGGTTTTGTAAATTGGAGGCATTTGCAAACATAGATTTCATTTTTTTCTCAAAAAAATTTTTAGCAGGAAGAAGTTGTAGAAAGTGAGGGGACTCCTGAGAAAAGTATGACTCAGTAGATATTTTTACCAAATTAAATAGATTTATTATCCTTATAAATCTATTCAGACAGGCTAGGCACAGAGTGGACTTCCATTGGTAGCATGACAATTAATCTATTATTACAATGATTAAAATGAAAATGACAAATAGCAGTTTGTGGCTGTGTAACTCATCCATAAATGATATCATGATTTTGAAACAGAAATAAGGCAGTATCTAGATGTTCTTAAGCCACGGTCAAGGCTATCTTTCAAATCCAAGGATTTTTAGGATTGTGCACAGCCCAGAGGGAATTAGAGGTCAGTTTTGCCTTTTACTTCTACTTCTGTTGACCAGTTCTGATGGGCCTTCTAGGTCAAAGCCACTTTATACTGGTGGTTTCTGAGGATTAGACCAGTGTTTCTATAACCCTGGGTATCTTTATTGGGGTCCAGGTCCTCAGTTCCAGAAGGATGGAGTTTCGCTAAATTCCCTGTATTTTGGCTCTTCCATTTTCACTTAACCCTGTTCCCCACCGTGTCCTTTAATTCCCCTTTCCTGTGTTCCTAAGTTTCTTCTCTGGAAAGAAAACTCATAGTGACCTCATGGTGTGTGACTGCTAGCCCAGAAACCTCCCTCCCTCCCTCCTCTACCGCGTCTGCCTACCTTTCTATAAATAAATGTCCTTCTCTTTCTTCACCACCCCACCCCCATCCAGTCTGCCCCTTCACTGTCAGTCAGTCAACGAGCCTTTATTAAGGCTGACTACTGTCACATCGCGCTAAGGGCTGAAAAACTGGTCAGCTCACACTCCGTGGGGGTGAGAGGTGAAGGGAGATTAGAAGTAAGCAATTACGTTCGGAGTAAATGTAAGGCTTCTACACTGAGCAATGGATAGAGTGCTGGAGCTAGGAGGCTGGAAGACCTTACTTTCTTCTCCCCACCCCGCCTCCCCCTTCAGAGAGAAAATCCTGCCTCTGAGGCTAACTGTGTGAATTTAGGCAAGTCCCTCAAGTGGTCTATCTACCTCAGTTTCCTCATAAGTAAAATGCAGATAATAATAGCACCTACCTCCCAGGGTTGTTGTGGGGATTCAATGAATTGTGTAAAATGTTTGTCAAAACTACCCATATTAATACTATCTATTTTTATTATTCAGATCGACTTGTTGCCACATAAATAAAAACTACTCTTTGAGAACTTAAGAGACTGGAGAGAGTGTTTTCTGCAAAGGATATTTCGTGTTTTTGTTGGGGTGAAACTTTGCTAATGTTGAGAAAAGCTCAGGATTCTGTCTTTGATTTCTTACCAACACGGGTGTGTGTGTATCGGTGTGACATTAGACAAGTCACTTCCCCATTCTCTCAGTTGAATTAGATGAGTAAAAGTGTGTATCGGTGTGACATTAGACAAGTCACTTCCCCATTCTCTCAGTTGAACTAGATGAGTAAAAGTAGAGTCCTTTCCTGCTTTGAAATCAAAAGCTTCTTCTCACCTTCTTCCTAGATTACCTCCTTTCCTACACCCACACAGTTCCCAGCTCGTGTCCCCAGGAATGCAGGGGGCAGGGACCCCGACCACTTAAGCTGTCGGAGGGGCAAGTTAGAGAAGGCCCGGGCATGCTCAGTTGCGGGAACAGGTTTGGGGAGCTAGAACAAGCTTTTGAACTTCAGCCACTCCGGGTGTGGGGATCTCAGGGTACTGGCCGCCCTCCCCCACTCCCCACCCCCCGCATGCCAGAGACCTAGCGCCCAGCCCGGGGGTGGGCTGGCATGAACGAAGCAGGCGCAGTGGGGCCGAGGGGCTGGGGGGAGGGGGAGGAGGAGGAGAAGGAGGGAGAAGAGGAGAGGAAAGAGGGGGGAGGGGAAAGGAGGGGAGGAGCGGAGGGCTCGGCGGCGTCCTCCGGGGCCGGCTCTGCGGCGGCTGGATCGGAAGCCGCAGGGAGGAGGATCCAGGGAAATAAAAACGACCGAGAATGACCTCCAGCAAACGAGTCTGAGCTGGGCCCTGTCTTCCCACGCTGCCCCATTCAGCCCCCGCCCGCTCCGGCATGGGAGACCGAGGGCAGCAGCCCGAGCGCGCGGCCCCGCGCCCGCACCCCCTGGGGGCCCCCGGCAGTGCGGCGGCCGTGGTGAACGGCGTCTTACACGGCGTCTTGCACAACGGCTTCCAGCCTCCGGCGCCACCAGCGCCTCCACAGCTGCAGCCTCGACCCTGTGGCCGGGGTCCAGGGAGCGGCGGCAGCAGCGGCAGTGTGGACTCCCGGCCCCAGCCGCAAGCCGACGGGCCGACCCCGCTCCATGATTCCCCGGCCAAGAAATGCAGGCTCCGGAGGAGGATGGACTCGGGGAGGAAGAACAGGCCGCGTAAGTGTTGTCGGGGGAGGGGAAGCTTGAGGGCGAGGAGTCCGGGCGGGGGTTGGAGTTAGGAGATGTCTCCCAATCCGGCACTACCCACGGGGTGCCCCCACTTCCCACCCCGGGACTACACGGGCGGCTTTCCGTGTGGGTACTACTGGTGACAGCCTGCGCTTCTCCAGGAGGATTTACCGTCCGTAAGGGCTTGAGCTATCTTATTTGTGGCTGGGAAGAATGCATTGCGGGGACTATGGCTGGGAGGAGGGGCCGCCTTCACCGGGCTCCCTGGACTCCCCGAGGCTGCAGCCTCTTACTCCCTTCACTCTGACGATTTTCTTGCCCTTTGAATTGCAGAGTAGCCTGCAACCTCACTGGTCTATTGGTGAACGTCTAGTCAGGAGGTGTGTAGTTTGACAACCCCCAAATCACAGCTTATTAAATGGTGTTTCCACGCAACCAATCAGAGGGTCTTCCCGGGGGGACACACCCACTGATACCATGTGGGCTGGGACAATACGGACCAATGAAAAGCCTCTTTTTTTTTTCTTTGGTTTGGTTGGGAGTTTGTGGCTTGATTGTAATTTACAGTGTTTAGTAGGCTAAAATGAGTTATTTCACAATACGCAGCCTGTGTTATATAATGTTAGGTTCTAAAGGGTGTCTCCAAACTAGACTTTCTGGGATGTAAATTTGCAAGTCGTGTTTACAACTTGCCTCCGAACTAAACTTTATTTATTCTACTGTTGACCCGTTCCTGTGTATCTTTAATGAAGCTGATAAATGGCAAGAAACAGTGTAAGTAAACTGTAGATTTAATATCTAAATTAAGCACTAAGGGAGGAGGGGGAGTAATGAATGCATTCAAGAACCTATAGACCTTTCAATTTAAGTTTCTTCTCTCTTGACACTTTACTTTCTTTCTCTTAATTGAAAATGTTCTGTTATTTCCTAAGTCTTTTAGAAGTATATTAACATCGTTACCCTTGGTACTAAAGTATTCCACGACTTTAATTTATGTGGGCTGAAATTTTGGAACAAAAGTCTCTTGTCTTACCTAGCATTCTGAAATCGTTTTTGTTACCAAAAGCTTTCCAATGCATAGTTTTAAAATTTTCCTTTTATGCCGTCTGGAAAACTATATTTTTATGGACTTGATGGAGACTAATTGCTTCTCATTGCTACCGTAGTTTACTTAGCTTGATCGAACACTCTGAAAACTTAAAGATTCAGTAGGTATCCGGTTTGTATTTAGAAGTGTAATGCACTTACCATGAATTGTGTGTTATATTTACCTGTATTTCTGTACTCCTCCCATTGGACTACAGGTATCATGAATTCAGGAACTTCAATTTTGAATCGTTTCCCTGAAGCGTAGCAATGTATTTTGCATCCCCTATTTAAAACAAATGTTTGTGGAACACCTAGTCAATGCTGAAATGTAGTGAATAATTGAATACACTAAAATGTTTTTGTTCTATGTTTGCATTTTAAGTACCTGATGTTTAGTGAAGCGAAAATTTTCTGGTGATACCATTTTTTTTCTTAAAGAAGAAAAGATACTTTGTAGCAATTTCTTTAACACACTTTATAACTATGTATGCAGAAAGGAATAAAGTAATAGCCTCCAGAACATTTTTTTAAACAAGATAAATGGTGACTTTTTTCCTTTCTTTTAAACCTGTTCTTCTTCTTCTTCTTCTTTTTTTTTTTTAAGGAAGTTTGCTTTCTTAGGGGGGGAAAAAGCCTTTATAGTTTATATGGCATTAAAAGTGATTTGAATAGAAATTGCAAATATAAACTGAGTGTTTACCATTCAGCCATATCTTCTTCTTTGAAGTTTGAATAGGCTACTTGATGTCCAGTTTGATGGAAGACTTGCACTGGAATCCCCAGGTTTACCTTTGTGTGACCTTGTGATACGTTTTGAATCTCAGTTTTCTTCTTTGTGAAATGAAGGAATTGGACTAGAGAACCCTATGATTCTTTTATTTTTGCATAAATGTTAACAAAGTAATCCATAAATAAAGGAAGTGGAAAAATGGAAGAATAATCTTCTTGCTAAATAAAGGGTATACCAAGAGCCTTAATGCAGTTGTAAGCTTCAAAACTTACAACTAAAACTTTTGAAATACATTTTACTGTATCCTTGTGATCCTTGCATAAATGTCAATAGAATAAATTTTCAGTGAAAATTTATCAACAGATATTTAAGTAATAGAGGGGGAATCTTTTTGTTAAATACAATATTCTTGGGGCATGTGTGTGTATGTGTATGTGTAAGTGTGTAGAATTTTAACTTATTAATAGAAGTTTGAGTATTAAAATTGTGCACACTTCTTTCCTTGAGGCTAGGTAAAGTCTTATAAATAGCTGTCTCCCATCTATTGGTTTGTTTTCCTGTACCTTCTTTTGTTTACTCACCCCCATTCTAAAAAGGGAGCAGGATGTGGCAACATAGGCAGAAGCCCTTCTGTGTGCCATAGTTTTATTACATAGGCACCTGCAATGACTGTAGGCCAGCATATAGGTTAAACTTATAGGTCTTTATGTTTCTTGATATGTGTCATTTGCTTGTTTATTTATTTTGTCAGATTGCTGGGTACTTTTAGGCATTTAATATTCAAATTAACTAGAGGTAAGTCAGAGTAAGAGTAAGTAACATTTGATTTAAAAGTAAAGAACAAAAGGGAAGAATAGAATGTGCATTTCAGTGCAAGAGAATATTGGAGATAGGTTTGCTCTGATCTTTAGCAATTACAATAAATTATTCTCTTCTGTAGAGAAACATAGTTCTTTTACCTGAAATGTCTCTTATCTTTTTCCTGCACTTGATTCAGTCTAGTTCCAGCTCTTTAATGAAGCCTTCTCTTCCTTGACCATACTACTAAAGAGCCATAGGACCTTTTTTTTTTTTTTTAATACATTTTTAATTATATGAATTTTGACATCAACACATGTCTTTTTGTAAGCATTTAAGTAAAACAGTAGACAGTACTAGGCCTAGAATTAGTTATACTTGAGTTCAAATTCTACCTCAGACACAAGTTGTATGACTTTGGGCAAATCACTTCACCTATTTCACAATACCTATCTCCCAATGTTAATGTGAGAATAAAATGAGTTAACTATAAAGTTTGTAAAACTTAAAGCATTGTGCAAAGGCTTATGATTATTATCATTAATATAGTCCCTCCAAGTTACTTAAAGCTTATAACAAAAAGAATAATAGTAAACATATATATACATATATGAAAAATAGTAAAAAGAAAAAAATTTAAAGTTCAGCAAAACTAACCAATGTTTCTTTTTTTTTTTAATTATAGCTTTTTATTGACAAAACATATGCATGGGTAATTTTTCAACATTGACCCTTGCAAAAACTTCTGTTCCAACTTTTCCCCTCTTTGCCCCCATCCCCTCCCCTAGATGAGAACCATAGGGTCTTGACCAAATTACTTTTTTGGAACTTAGTTCTCTCCTGAGTTCAGTGTTGTCTTAGGTATATAGGCTGGACTAGGTCATGGAAGTCTTTCTAATTTTGAAATTCTAGGACTCTTCAATGTCCTACTTTCCATTCATCTATTCCTACTCTGAACATTTATAACATGTATGCTATATCATGTATACTACCAAATCAACTAATTGTATTCCATTTTGTAGTGTGTTAATTGTTTCATGTCTTCAATTAGACTATAAGTTCCAAAGGCAAGAGGATTGTCTATTGTCACATCATATAATCTTAGAATTGACATGAATCCCAGAGATTATCTAGCGGATTCTATCTTAAAGGAGAAGTCCTGTGCACAAGTAGAGTACCAAACTCATAATTCTTTGTTGGCTTTAACAGCAGGGGGAAAAACCAAACTCAACAACTGATATGATTTTTAGCGAATTTTCCAAATACAGGTTTGAGTAAAAATTGAGACTGAATTCTTTTAATCCATGGTTTGGGCCATCACAGGCAACAATGGACTTTTTGTTTTGGAGTCTTTACTGATAAGGTCTTACTTCACTTGATTCACAGAGATTCAGAAACTTCTTCAGAATATATCTTTTCAGTCCTAATGTGATCCTTTGGGGTCTCTCTTTAAATCTGTAAAATTATTAAGATTTGGATACCATTCTTAGTTTGCTGGTCTGAAGAATTGATTGGTAGGCATATGGTTATAGACTTAAAGAAAAAAATAGTAATGTGTTACTGTATATCTTCCATCTAATCTGTTGCTTATCAAGATCTAAGCTCTTTGAGGGCAGGGATTGCTTTTGCTTTTTGTGTGCAAGGCCTAGAATAGTACCTGACAGTAAGGGCTTAATAAATGATTAATTTATTTCATTGAACAGTATAGTTCATAAGAATTGTAATAAGTCAAATGGTCCAGTTGCTTCACTTTACAATTTAGGAAATTGAGGTCACAGAATTAAAGTGACTTGGCCAAAGACATACATATGTAGCAAGTATCTGAGCCTGGAATTTGCTATGAAGACCTCAGATCCCAAATCTAATGCTCTTTCCCCTAACTTTACATACTTTCCATCAAGATTTGGTCATTAAAAATGCTTCTCTGACTACAATGCGATTTAAAAAAAATCCTAATAATGTTATGTACTCTTACACCCCTCAAGTTAATATATTTTTTTTTTCATGAAAATGGTGAGTACCTACTTTTTAAAAGAGAAGAAAAGGGACACAATGTACTTTACAAGAGCTGCCTTGAAATTCTGAACTTTTAAACACTAAGGTTACTGTTACAGATGAGCAGCAACAGCAGTGAAGATACTGGAGAAATGTTAAGTACAAATAAAAAAATTAAACTTTGGAAAAGAAAACATTGGGAAGAAATTGAAGGATTTTTGTCACTCTTTATAATTTTTTTTTAAAAAGACTGAAACTGCCCATCAGCTTTCTGAATTGTAGAACTTTTTCTCCAATCCATTGAGTAGAAAGTGATTGGGAGACCTGGAAGAAAGTTTTTAATGTCAAGACTTCTTTACTTGAATACTATAATTGGAGACACTGAAATCTATAAACTGCATTTTTGAAAAGTGAAAGACTTCAACCTGAAAAAGACATAATTTAGATCTGGGCCAATTTTAGCCTTCAAGATTTGGAGTCTCTATTATTCCTGAATCAAGTTAAGTAGAGAGAAAGGGGGATTTGCAGTTGCCTGGTAGCTAGGGGAGCTATATAATACCAACCCAGGAATCCCTCCCGAATTCCTGGTTGTCTTTGCATGGGATAATTAGGTAGGCTTTTTTCCCCCCAGCATAATTAGTATTTCAAAAAGGGGAGGCTTAGTTGTCAGGAGGATTTAAAATTAAAGATAAGGGAAATAAACATTTATTAAGCATTTACTATGCTCCAGGCTTTGTGCCAAGGTATATACAAATATTATCTAATTATCAAAAAACTACTGAGATCTCCTTCACTGGGTAGTACTCTTCTATGAACTGATTTACATTTCAAATATTCTAGCCTCAGTTTCTCCATTCATAACCCAGGACAAAGCTTTTCCTGCCTCGTTGGGATTGCAAGTACCACGTGCTGTGAACTTTTTGAATGATATGGTCATAGAGTCAGAGAATTGTAGAGCTATTAGGGTCCTTAGAGAGAGCAGGATAACAAAATCTAGCGTTGGGATGATCTTAAGAATATCTTACCAAGTCAGTTAGTAAATATGGACAAGATTTGAAATCAGGTTCCTGGCTCAGAATCTAGCATTCTTTCTCCTGTTCCTCACTGTCTCTGGAATCTAGTCCCATCTCTCTTCTTTGTCGATTATCCTTAATGAAGAAAAGTGACTTATAAAAGCATTCTTTTATTTCAGTCATGACCCCCTTAGTTTTTATGCTATTATTAAATGAAAGGGTCTAAGAGTATTCAATATTTCACTGCTATATTCTTTTGTTTTTTTTACTAAGAAGAGGAAACCTTATTTCATCCATCTGTTCTCTGAGGTAAAGTCATTAATCAGTTTGTCTGTCTTTCAGTGTTATTTTCAATTGCATAATTGTAGTTATCATGTTGTCCTAGTTGTGCTTATGTCACTATTCATCAATGCATTTAGGTCTTCCTGTGTTTCTCTGAATTCATCATTTGTTATTGCTTATTTGTATAATAGTATTTGATCATATCCTTTCATTAAAATTTCCCATCATTATGCATCAATTTTATTTCGGTTTTTTACTGAAACTAAAAGTACAGTTGGCATTCATTGGAATCAATGATGAATTTCCAGAAGTGGTTACATGTATTTGGATTTATAATTCAAGGATAATATAACACATGGAAGTTGGTTCTGACTCAATGGAAATCTGCAGTGCAAATCAAAATTATTTTATCTTCACAAATTGGATTATTGGCTCTAATTAGGCCCTGGTTGTGGCCCATGGTTATATTTGGGTATTATACACCCTATTTCTTCTAGTAATAATCCTTTTTGCAGCCAATGAAATTCAGCAGCTAATACAGAGTACCTTTTGTTTCCTGTGGCCAAATGTGTAGAAATGCTATTTGTTAGCATTGAACTTGCTGGACATGTAATAGAAAAGAGTGGAATACAAATAGAAAATAAAACCTACTTATGTCTTAAGAACTAGATTGCCAAATGGGTCTGGAGGGGTTCTGGTGGTGCTTTTTGTCTTGTTTTTAAGGCATATATCTTTTTGTAAATAGTCAGATCTCATAAGAATGCACTTCTAGATGAGATTATTAACGAACGTAGTTTCATAAGCTTTAATGCCCAGGCCAGTTTTCCACCTTGGGATGACATACTTTCAAGTCAGATGTCAAAGGCATATGCCCTGGTCTGGGCACAAGTTCACTGAGCTGCTCAGTGAACCTTTCCCCCACATCACTTAGCTGTCAGGGGAGGTGTCTAGTTACTTGATTTGTGATGTCTTGTAGATGCTTGGCTTATCACATGGGTGTGTGTGTGTGTGTGTGTGTGTGTGTGTGTGTGTGTGTGTGTGTTTAAAAGATATCAGGTTATTTCAGGAGGAAAGGATTTTTGTAGGGAATCAGTGAAATTTTTAAAAAAGAGTCAAATAGTTATAACAGAAAATGCATACAGATCGGTAGGGAAGAGCCTAGAATGACTAATGATTTTAGTAGACTGACAAATGTTAGAGCTGGAAGTGACCTAAGTGATCATATTGTTTATCTCCCTCATTTTTCAGAAAATCCTGAGCTTTAAAAAGGAAAGGTGACTTTCCTAATGTCACATACTTAGCCAGTGGCAAAGTGGGACTTGAAGGAGAATTTTAGGAGGAGGTTAGATGAAGTTTCTCTCCATAGAAAGTTGATGGGGCTATGCTAAGGGTCTTATTCTTTATTGAAAAAATAAAATACATCTGCAAAAACTGTGGAGGATATGTCTGCTATAATATAAGCTAAGAGGCTGACTGTGTACCAAACTAAATCCTTGGAGCTTCTGCAAACAAATGTGCACTCCAAAGGATGATATGATTCAACACTATTATATTAAGTGCCTGGATCTCTTTGCCCACTAAGGATTATACCAACTATGTGACTTTGAATCCTCATTCAAAGAAATGGGCAGCTAAGACATTCTCTCCCTTTTCCTATACTCAAGGTACTTCTAGCAGCAGAATGATGTGTCTGGAAATTTTTTGATCTAATCTTAGTGGGTTGCCCAGGTTTGATAGAAGATAAGTCATTGCCAAGTAATTGGAAGGATTGTAAAGTAGACCCAAGGCCTCCAGAAGCCCCTTTAATCCATAGAATTTTACAGATTGACCAGATCTTACTGGAGAGTCTACCTACCCCACTCTGACTGGAGTCAGGCCTTCATTTCCTAAAGCTTTTGGTAGAGGGGTCACATGTTCTTTGGTACCATGTCTTAAACATGATCTCTATCAGAGATGATTCTCATTTTAATATCCAATAGGCTAATAATGTCTAGAGACATTCTGGTTCTGTATGACCTTACTAGCTCTTTGGCTTTGGGCAAGTAACTTCTTTTTGAGCAATGGTTTCCTCTCCTATAAAAGGGGAGGTTAAATATCTATTAAATATTTAATTTCAATTCTAAAGCCAGTGGTCCCATAAACTTAGCTTGATGCACCACACTGTGAATAATATTGTACAGAATGCGAAGAAGATCTTAAGATAGTTATTTTTTAGTGTGTCAGTATCTCTGTAAATAGAGCACAATAATTTTTTCCTGTGCAAGTTGAAATGAATACATATGTACATTTTTATTATGCCCTGGGATCTAGCATCTAATTATTGCCCCTGCTTTAAACCTTCTACCTAGCATTTGTTTAGAGGCTAAGAAAAGAGTTTGGGGTGCAAGTATAGACATTCTTGAAGAAAACATGGGCCATTCAACCAAAGTATGTTGGAATTGTGTTTGATATCAATCACAATGACCATGGTCAGATAACTTTGATCATTCACTGGTCAAAAGTCAATCTGGAATGTTTTACTTAGTTCTAGGTTAGTCTAGGAAGTTACTTGGGCTAGTGGATGCTTCATTATGTATAGGTAAAGACCAACCAGAAGGGATTCTTTAGCCAGCATAGACTCTATCAGGATGGAGGCTTCACGGGGCAAAAGGGATAAACAATTTAGTTAGTGCTTACTAAATGCCAGTCATTGTCCCAAGTATTTTATGGACAATCATTGTTCAGATGGCCCTTTTGGTATGCAATGTAGAGAATTACATAGATCTTCCAAATTAGGGATGTATAGATCACTGTCCTGGACAAGTTCATGTTCCTTTTTCAAACAAGTTTTTGCTATAGCTTAAATCAAGAGACACCCTTTGTTACCCTGAGTTCCTATATAAAGACTTCTTATATTCCTTGTCTTCTACATTATCCTTCAGATATTTGAAGATAGCTGTCATATCCCATCTGAGTCTTTCTTTCTTAGGCTAGTATACATCCCTAGTTCTTTGAATTGTTCATTCTGTGGCGTGTTCTTGATTGCTGTCCCCCATCCCCTCTCCAACCAACAAGGTCTTCTAAAACCTGTATGTGTAGAACTGAACATGGTAACATGGAACAGCACTGAACAACAACTTCATTATACAAGTTCATTATACATTTCCTGTATGATGAGGGGATTGGTCTAGAGCATTTCTGAGCTTAAAAAGAAGCATTTGGAGTATTTCTGGTAGGGTAAAAACCCAGTTACAGTTCTGGGGTTTCTTGGAAAGCAGAGAATTTTCAACATCACAGAAGACTTCCCATTCCTCAGTTCTCATCCAGTTTTTCAAATGTGGAAAGCCCCTGGGTTTGGTCTGACTGGGTTCAGACATACTCTCTCAGCAGTTCCACAATGAGCTTATCTCTCAGGGTCTAGGTCACACCCTTTGTGACTAGTTCAGGAAAACCCAGTAAAGGCTCTTTAGCCATTTTCACTTATGCCAGTCTCACCAGAGTGCTGGATTTTCTAAATGGTTGGTAGTAAAGACATGTTAGTACTAAGAATGTTCTGGTTCCAATGAGGATAAAGTATCAACAAGCTCTTGAGTCTTTTTGGATGGTATTATGGACTCAAAATTAGTAAGGCCACACATTGTTTGTGAATTTGTATGTCTATGTGTTTTAAAATGCCAATTTTTAAAATAATAGCTATTTCCACATGCTTTGGATAAAATACAAATTCCTATTTGGCATTTAAAGCCATTCCCAGTTTGGCTCCAGGCTACTTTTTCCAGGCATGTTACACATTAACTCTTCCTTTTGGGGTTTATTCCTCTTTACTAACCTTCACACACTCTACATTCCAGCAAAATCAGTCTCTTAGATGTTTTCCACATTTGATATGCCATCTCCATGCTTTGTACAACATCTCCCCAATCCTGACTTGTCCCTAGTAAAACTGACCAAAAAGCAGTGACAGCTGGCTGCACATACCACATTTCTAACCAGCCTTTCACCTCTCTTCTGAGAGGATACCCCTGACATCTTGAATTCATTCCTATTGCCAATGTGTTATGGGAATATTTGAAACTTTTGATGCTGAGAAGTGTATTCAACATTCTCCCCCTTCCCCCTACCAACAGCCCATTATGTTTCTTTCTGTCTCTTTTACTCCCAAATCTGTATATATATGTAATATAAGTGTATTTATACATAGGTATCTACTTATGTGTATACACATACTTATGAAGATATTGTTAAATATTCAATACCTACAACTTTCTGGTATATCGTCTACAATTCTTTTATGCATATTTGTGTAGAGAGCTGGAACTCTGGAGAAGTATACTTGAAATAAGGTGTTAACTCAGTGGAGTTACTACAGCACACTGAGCATTTGTCAACTGTAGAACCATATATCACCATACTAAGTATATGTAAACTAGAGAACCATTATCTCATCACTCACACTGAGTTAACACTCTGCTGTAAGTATCTTTGTTTCAAATAACTTTTCTCAGTTACCCAATATCTGAGGTCCTCTACATTGTACTTATTATCCTAAAGAAAGATTATAGTGTAATGAGAAATTTTGCTTACATCAGGCAATCCATAAATTCTGGACTTACATTGAGCATTAAGACTCAGGCTATTTGGCTCACAGCAGTGGGATCTGGGATATCTTCCCCCATTTCCCCCCCCCCCCCCCCAACTTCTTGATCTCCTCTCCCTTGGGCAATAAGCTCTTTACAGTATACTGGAATACAATACTGTAAGGTCCTGTAAGAGGACTTGGAACCATGCACTTGGTTTACTGAAGGGAAATTAAATCACAAAAATCCAGTTAGTCCATCTTTACCAATACAATTATTACATAATAGAAAAATACAAAAAATTACAAAATAGAAAAAATTTTCTGCCTTCATTACATGAAGCCTCTGTGAGGAACCAGTTTCCTGATTTTTACCAATACTAATACCAAGTTTTCAGTTTTAGCTTTTAGCTTTTTTCCATCCCCCTCTTTCTTCCTTCTCTCTCCCCACTCTCAGTCTGAGATCTGAAACTTTAGACCTAGAATGAAATCATCTTATACCGGGCATCTGCAAATACACCTAAATCCTTGGACTTGAATTTTCTCTCTTATACAGGATTTGTTTGAAAATAAATTCAAATGATGGAAGAAGAGATTTGACATTCAAAACCTTTTACCACCTCACCCCTCCCCACCATTGCTCACTTCTTATATTTTACTTATTTCTGCATACTCTGAGATTGAGTGAGCCTTCTGGCCATTCTTCATATGGGACACTCCATCTCCAGATTCCTTACATTATTTTTTCCTCATGTCTTCTTCATATCTGCTTCCTGGCTTCCCTGGGTTTTTTCAAGTCTCAGATAAAATGTCAATTTCTACAAGAAGACTTTCTTGATTTCTCTTAATGCTGCTCCCTTATCCTGTTACTAATCTCCAGTTTCTTCTGTCTGTATCTTGTTTATATTTAGTTGTTTCTGAGTTGTCTACCCATTATCTGGTGAGCTCTTTGAGGATAGGAACTATCTTTTACCTTTCTTTATATGCCCAGAATTTAGCACAGTGCCTGGCTTTGGATGCTTTATTAATGGACTACTGACTGACTTCTAGAAATACTACAGTGACTAATTTTGCCTCTGTCATTTATTTCCTGGCGTTCTCTGATTAGTTTAGATTTTTAGTGTCACCATGTCTATGCACTGAAGCTTATGCACTTTTGGGCTAGGGGAAAAAGGTGAATTGGAGTAGAAAGTCATTCTTGTTCTCAGATTCTTTTTATTCTAACTTTGCATGGCATGGCTATTAGAACTTGCATATTAGAATTATGATCAAAGTGCCTTCCATGGTACCCTTTCACCCAGTTCTCTTAGGTGAGGATCATGTCCCATAATTCCCTGCAAAATTTCAAACTATTTCCTAATACCCCTTTCTCTTTTTCTGTTGCTCAGATATATCACTTCACTATCTTCTCCTTCACTCCAGTCTCAGATGAAGAGGTGCCAAAGCATCTGCTCATGACTTCCCCATTAAATTCTCCATTTTCTGCTTTTTAATTTTTAAAAATTTTACACTCACATTAAAAATTTTGGGTTCCAAATTCTCTTTCTTCAGCCTCTTCCCCCACTTAATGAGAACGCAAGCAATACGACATCCATTATACATATAAAGTCATGCAAAACATTTTTATAGTATGTTGCAAAAAAGCAAGATAAATTAAAAAAATGAAAAACAATATACTTCAGTCTGCACTTAGAGATGAATAACTTTTTCCTCATAAATCCTTTGGGATTGTTTGGATCATTGCATTGATAAAAGTAGCTAAATCTTTCATGGTTGATCATTGTTACTCTCATCCCCATCCTCACTTCTATCTTTTCTCTTTTTCTATCTGTTGGCTTCTTTTCTGCTAACTGCAAATAATGCTCATGTGTTCCCCTGTAAGAAAAAATTGCTGGTGATTATATACTTTCTGGTTATACATTTCTTGGTACATTATTTCATTTGATCCTCGGAAGAACTCTTAAGGTAAGTAGTGTAATTTATATAGGTAAGAAAACTGGAGCTCAGAGAGGTTAAGTAGCTTGTCCTAAGTTAACAAAATAAATTGATGGATGAGGCCCCAAATCTGTATCTCTTGATTTCAAGACTTATTTTACTACTTGAGTAATTCAGTTGAATATTTGTAAATTGAATTCATGAAAAAAATTTGTGCAAAACTAATAATACGACTGATTTCACCCTGGGCAATGATCTCCCTCCTACTAACCTATTTCAAGCTTTTTCAAGCTGTTCCATGTAGATCTGTGGTTAATCTAGGAAGGTATTAATGGGTTGTGTATATTAAACTACCTTTTATTCATTCTTTGTACCTGCTGCACAAGGTGGTTTTCAGCCTCTCCTCAGATGCCACCTGGTCTACTTTGGAAGCTAGAACTTGATTGTTTAGGAATGATTTAAGGTTGGTATGAAATGGAATAAGATACTGGCAAGCCTGTTCTCCTCAGCAGGCATGGCTGTGTTGCTCCCTTGAGAGATCATTTAATGAGCTACTCCCAGGTGGCAGGTTCACAGATATCAGTGGCTTCCCTGGAGTATGAAGGAGTATAAAGATTCTGATATCCAGTGAAGATATAAAATTAAGCTTCTCCATTGCTTAAACCAGGATTTCATTAAGCAGGTAATGAGATTATACCTTTGTGAGCTGGTTCTGGGTAATACCTTAGGAACTATTTAGTAAAATGATTAAATTAGAACTTCCCATTTTGTTAAACTGAAGTCAAACCTTCCAAATGAAAACTTCAGAAAAAATAAAGAAGCCCAGGTCCAATCTTTATGATTGTGGGGGTCACAGGGATGCTAATAGGATGTAATCCAGCTCATCACTCCCAATGCTATAATTTCATTATCAGCTTAAATTGTTTGAAAGAAGTTTAATAAAAACAAAAATAGAGAAAATAACCACATTATTTTTTGAACTGCATTGAATTGTTTGTGATGGAGAATTTTGGGCTGACCACATACCCAAGAATCTTGGGTCAACTGGGGTAGAATTAAAACATGACTGATTTAGATTTAGAGTAAAAAGACCAAGATTACTTCCACTAATTAGTATGGATTGAACAAGTCACTTAATTTCTTAGCTTCATTTTCCTCACTGGTAAAATAGGCTAATAGTGTCTGCATTGTCAACTTCACAGGAGATGATGGTGGAATATAGTGAAAAGGAAAGCATGGTTGATTTGGAATCAGTACCTGGGGCTCTGAAACTTATATGACCTCTGGGCCAGTAAGTTAGTATTTCTGTGCTTCTCTATGTTCCTCTGTGAAAGGAAGGGATTGGACTAGGTCATCTCTGAAGTGCTTTCCCCTCTCTCATGCACAAGTTTGAATGCACCATGCCTCTGCTCAAAAAAAATCCCACTTGCCTCAAGAAGAAATTACAGCTTTCTTTGTTTGGCATTTAAAGATCATCACAAAGTGACGCTCTCTTATCATCCTCAACCGATGTCATTTATTCCCCCTCAGGAACTGTTTCAGTCTAACTGGACTACTTACTCCCTATATGGGACATTCAGTCTCCCACTTGTAGACCTTTGCAGACTCTGTCTCCTATATCTTAAATGTTCTTGCCCCTCCTCTCTGCCTTTAGGAATTGCTAATTTCCAATAGTTCCTAGTTTAAATCATCTTCTGTGGATTGCCTTTTATGAATGGTACCCCCCTTCCTTTTCAGTTGTTGGTCCTTTTCTTTCCTCTCTCTTCCCTGTCATTATGTTCTCCTATGTGTGTGTGTGAGATTTACTAATGATAGTTCACATCTATGTAAACTTTAAGGTTTACAAAATACTTAGTGTATTTCTTTTTTTAGAACATCTCATTCAATCTTCATAACTCTGTGAGTTAAGTTATAGTCATCATCACCATTCATGTCCTATAGCCGGTTAAAAAAAAAGTTAGCAACTTTGATTTTGTTTGTGTCTTTTGCCTTTGGAGAGCTAGAGTGCAGAGCAAAGAACTCCTTCCAAAGTCTCCAATTAAAGAGGCCCCCAGACCAGCCATTTTTAAATTTCACACCTGGTGATATTCCTTTGAAATGGACTGCATCAGACCTCCAAAAACTTCATCATTAAGAAACTGCATCATTCTTTGAGATTGTGTCAGGTTTAATACTCTTATCCCATTAGGTTCTCTCTCCTTGGGAGGCTGAAGACAACTCTTTCCAAAGCCTCCATTTAAAGAGGTCTCCCAGGCCAGCTTTCTTTTTGTGTATTGTCTTCTTAAATTGCAAACTTATTGAGGGCAGGGATTGTTTTCTTTTTTTTGTATTTGTATCTTTAGTCATTAGCACGGTGTATTTATAGGCTTTTATTGGCACCTAAATGCTCACAATGAATTGAATTGTCAGGAACAACTGAGAAAGTGGAAGCCAACTGTTACAGACATGTGAATAATAAGAGGTAACATCACTCATCTTTTCTCTGTTCATTTTCTGATTTTTTTTTTCATTTAAAGATGCAATCTGTAAACTATTTAGTAAACTAGATGGAGTACTATCAAATTCCTTTTAGGATGCAAATATGGGGCTGAAACTTAAACTAGAAAGAGCCAAAACAGAGAAAGAAAATTAGAGGCCAATTTCCCCCAAACTTTAAATAAACCATTAGTGAAGAGATTACATCAATTTATCAACAGGATAATACACTATATCCAGTTGGGATTTATATCAGGAATGCAGGGCTGGTTCAATATCAGGGAAATTATCCTCAGAATTGACCATATCACTAAGAAAGCTAACAGAAATCATATGGTTATCTCAATAGATGCTGAAAAAGCTTTTTTTTTTAAAACAAAATATAGTATCTATTTGTATTAAAAACCAGGGAGTAGAAGAATAAATGGAGTGATAACATCTATCTAAAACCATCAACAAACATTACATGTAATGGGGATAAGCAAGAATCATTCCCAGTAAGATCACCTGTGAAACAAGAATGCTCATTATCACCACTATTATTCAGTGTTTCACTAGAAATGTTATCTTTCTCAATAAAAGAAGGGGAAAAAATGAAGAAATTAGCCTAGGCAATGAAGAAACAAAACTATCTCTCTTTGCAGATGATATGATAGTATATTTAGAGAATCTTAGAGAATCAATTAAAAAACTACTTAAATAGTGAACAATTTTAGCAAAGTTGCAGAATATAAAATAAACCTACATAAATTGTTAGTATTTCCACATTTCATCAACAAAGCCTAGCAGCAAGAAATAGAAAGAGAAATTTTATTTAAAATAACTGTACATAATAAAAAAAAATTCGGAGTCTATCTGCCAAGACAAACCCAGGAACTATATGAATACTTTTCCCATAAATAAAGTCAGATGTAAACAATTTAAAAATTGTTCATGGGTAGGTTGAGAAAATATAATAAAATGTTAGTTCTATCTAAATTAATTTCTTTATACGGTGTCATACCAAAAATTATTTTATAGCACTTGAAAAAATAAAAACAAAATTCATCTAGGAGAACAAAAGGTCAAGGATATCAAGGGAATTAATGGTGGAAAAAATGCAAAGGAAGGTGGTCTCATTGTATCAAATTTAAAACTGTATTATAAAACAGCAGTCATCAAAACTATTTGGCATTGGTCACAGAAGACAGATGGATCAGTGAAATAAATTAGATACACAAGACAGTAGTAAATGGCTATAGTAATCTACTGTTTGATAAATCCAAAGACTAAAAACTCACTATTTGACAAAATGTTCTGGGAAAACTGGAAAATAGTGTGGCGGAACTTAGACATAGACCATTATCTCCCACTATATACCAATAAAGTCAAAATAAGTATGTGATTTAGACATAAAATATAATACCATAAGCAAATTAGAAGACTAAGGAATGGTTTATCCATCAAACCTATAGAGAAAGGAAGAATTTATGACTAAACAAAAGATAGAAAACATCATGAAATGCAAAATTGATCATTTTAATTATAGTAAATTGAAAAGTTTTTATACAAACAAAACCAATATAACCAAGATTAGAAGGGAAGCAGAAAGTTGGGAAACCATTTTTAGTGTTACTAATAAAGGCCTCATTTCTAAAACATTGAATTGAATTGAATTGAGTCAGATTTATTAAAATACAAGTAATTCCTCAATTGATAAAAGGATATGAAAAGAGAATTTTCAGATGAAGAAATTAAAGTTATCTATAGTCATATGAAAAAATTCTCTAAATCACTATTGATTAGAGAAATGCAAAGGTACCACTTCACACCTATCGGATTGACTAATATGGCAGAAAAGGAGAATGATGAATGTTGGAAAAGATGGGGGAAAACTGAAATACTACTACATTGTTGCTGGAGTTGTGAACTGATCTAACCATTCTGGAGAGCAATTGGGACCATATCCAAAAGGCTACAAAAATGTATATAACCTTTGATGCAACAATATCACTCCTAAGTCTGTATCCCAGAAAAACAAAAAAGGGGGAAGGACTCACTTGTACAAAAATGTTTGTAGCAGCTCTTTTTTTTTTTTTTTTTTGTGGTGGTAAAGAATTGGAAATTGAGGGGATGCCCATCAACTGGGGAATGGCTGAACAAGTTGTGGTATATGAATGTCATGGAATATTATTGGTCTATAAGAAATGTTGAGCAAGTGAATCTTAAAAAAAAAAAAGAAAGAAAAGAAATCCAACAACCTGGAAAGACTTATATGAATGGATGCTGAGTAAAGTGAGCAGAACCAGGAGGACATTGCACACATTAACAGCAATATTGTGTGATCAGTTACTATAGAATTAGCTCTTTAATTCATGATGGAAAATATTGAGCACATCTAGAGAAAGAACTATGGAGTTTGAATGCAGATTGAAGCACATTATTTTCACCTTTGTTTTTGTTTTTGTTTTTTGTTTTTCTTTCTTGTGGTTTTTCTCTTTTGTTGTGAGTTTTCACACCATGACTAATGTGGAAATATGTTTACATGATATATATCTGTAAACCTATTTCAGATTACTTGCTATCTTGAATAAGGAGAGGAGAGGGAAAATAAAATTGGAACTCAAAATCTTAAAAAAGATGTCTGTTAAAAAAAAAACTCTTTACATGTAATTGGAAAAAAAATAAAATACTATTACATAAAAAAATGCAACCTGAAGGTTGGGATGGAGGAGGGTGGTTTTAATTTTGATAAGTATCATAAATGTGTTTCCTCTGCCTATCAGAACCTCTTTGGAAAGACATAGGAAAATGGGTTATTTCTTTTCCTCTAAGTGCACAGCAGTGGCTCTGACAGCTCCAAACTTAGCAGCCATATGTTTCTGAATTAAGCTGCCAGGTGGAAGATGAGGCTAGGTAGGAAGGAAGTGGGGACTGAAGTAACTGCCAGAGGGGTGGCTAGCCTCTTCCATTGCCTACATGATACAAAACCTAGGAACCTATGGGGAAAGGTGTGGAGGGGGAGGGTAAAGTATGCTGGCCTGGAAAACAATGAATTCTGCAGGGTTACATGATTTGGGAAGTCGGGGTCATTAAGTTAGCAAGTCCCTCTTCAGTTTGGGAGAAAATGCAAGCCAGGTAGCACTCTAGTGTTCTGAGAAATAATCTTTGCTTTAAGAATAAGCTGAGACTGGATGAAGACCCTTATCTTTGTGAAAGTATCATAGGAACTTGCCTCTTTGGATCTGTGGGTTTCCCTTTGGTTGGCTTTCTCTTTTATTATTTAAGTACCTATTATTTACCAGGAGTTAAGGAAGACTAAGACAAAAACTAAACAGCTCCTTTCAAGGAGATTACTAAAGGGGGCGAGGTTGGGGATGTTAGAGGGAGAAAAAACACTTACATATATAGGTTTGTGTCAAATAGAGACAAGATTATATTGAGGGAATGTTGTTAGCAGCTAGGGGGACAGAAAAGGATAATATAGAAGGTGGTTCTTGAATGAAACTAGTTATTCCAAAAGGCAGAGGTAAGGAGATGCATTCCAGACCCGGGGCACAGCTAATGCAAAGGCACTGAGATGGGAAATGGAGTTCTATGTGTGGGGAACACTTAAGATCTCTCCCTATTTCTCTTTTTGTTTCTCGCTGTCTCTGTTTCACATTCTTTCTCTGCCTTCTTAAAAAGAGGAGGGGAAGAGGTGAGCTAGACTGTGTTTGTTATTTTGCCTTATGTGCAGTTTTATCTAGCTACTTACATGGTTTTACAAGATGCCAGCAGGACACAGATTCATTGACTTGGTTCCCAGAGAGCACCGCTCCTCCTCCCCCCCCTCCCCACACACACTTTTTTAAATTGTAAGAATGCTTGCTTAACTTTAAAATAAACTTTAGAAAATCAGTGGGGAGAAAAACAGAGTTCCATTTACTGAGCTTAATTATACACAGACTGCTTTAGGAATGCATTTTTCCCTCAAGCCATAGGACACCTGTGACTTCAGAACCATAATTTGGAATGGATTTTAAAATGTTTTGGGGTACTTGCATGATAAATTCTTTGCCCATAATTTTGCTGACATGTAATTGGATGCATTTCTCTGCTCTGGGATGGGGGTGGGGGTAGTAATGTGTTTCACAGTAGAGCATCTAATTGAAACAGTATTGGACCAAATTCCCTCCAAGTACTCCTAAAACTTTCTTCATCCCTTATTGTTTGTCCTTGGTTCTTGAAGAGGACCATGATATTAAGGAGGGGATACCATGACATGCACGTGAACTGGATTTAAGTGAGGGAGGGCTGTTCAAGGTCATCTGCTTCACTTTCCCCTCCAGAACTATCTGGAGGTCCAGTGGACCAGTATCTGGTCCAGTGACAAGATACAGATCAGGATAACTAGAGATGCCCTGGGTGCAGTGGGTTAAGGTCTGACTGAGGCACTACCCATTCAGTGATTAAGACTAGGTAAGAGACGAGGTAAAGGATGGCCTCTTTAAGAAGGGAAAAGAAGTCTAGACTTCTGGCCTTAGCAGCAGCAATTGCTTTTTATATACATTCACTCAGAGTCAGTGCTGGCCCAAACTATGACCGAGTGGAGCGAAAGACCCTAAGTTGGGACTAGAAACCAGGTTAGGTGATTCTGAATTCAGACTTTCCATTGGGGCACCTGGGTTTTAGACCCTTTTCTGCCACTAACTAGCAAATCATTTCTACCTCTCAGGACCTCAGGATCCTCAATTGTAAAGTGAGAGATTTGGACTAGATGAAGACCAAAGGCTATATTATATGGTGGGAAGAGGCCTCCAGGACAAGAGACTTAATCACTTTGAGTCTCATTTTCCTGTCCTATAAAAAAGAAGTGCTTGGATTATATGACCACTGGAGTCTAGCACCTTTAGCATCACAACTCTAGGATCTAGTTATAGTTCCCATCATCTTTGTCATGTAGGACAATCAGACATTAAACTGAGAATGCTTTATTTCAAGTGCCAAGGAGCAGACTAGGATCATCCAATGCATTCAGCTGGTTATCAATGAAAGATCACTTCTTTCCCTGGGAGCAGTTAGTCACACTTTTTGAATATTTTTGTTACTTTTTTAATCTTTTATGCATCTTGGATTGCATTCTGGGCCATTGGGGCTTGCTTCAGGAAGTATCCTTGCCCCAGTGATAGTGCTGGTGTGCCACAAGATCTTTGAGAAATGATACCAACTTTTGTAATTATCCAGAGGTAATAAATCTGCTACATATTTTTGCCTGTGTTGAATTTGGAATATTGAGATATTTCACAATTGTGGCTGTTGACAAATGCAGTTTAAATAAATTAGTCCAGGACAACTTTCCTGATTTGCATTCAATTCTAAATCTCTGTGAGCTCTTAAAGTTTTAGTTTAGAGGTGAAGTTACCCCTTTCATTGGTGGTGGAGAGTTTTCTGCATCTGCTTTTCAATCAGGAAGAAAAAGCCTGCTGAACAAACATTAGAATTGGAGGCTATGAGGAACCAAACGAATTTTATATTCTTGATCTATTGGGTAGCCTCTCTTTACATTAGTTATTAGTTTATTTTGAGGCCTGTGACCCATCCTCACCATTTGAGGTGCTAAGTATATGATTTTCTGCCGAAGAAAGAAAGCCATGTTTCTGTTATTATTGTTGCTTAATGTCTGCTATGATTACAAGAACCCCCATTTTGGGAATCTTCTTTCCTAAGAAGTCTTTTTTAAAAAAATAATAATTAAAAAACCTTTTTTAGGCAATTGCGGTTAAGTGACTTGCCCAGAGTTACACAGTTAGGAAGTATTCCTGAGTATGCATTTGAATCAAGGCCTCCTGGCTGTGATTCCCTCATATGCCGCTTTGTTTTTCATGTTTGAATGTTTCCCTTAGTTTCTGTATCATATAGCTGCCCCTCCTAAGTCTTTTTTTTTTTTTTCCCTGAGGCAGTTGGGGTTAAGTGACTTGCCCAGAGTCACACAGCTAGAAAGTGTTAAGTGTCTGAGACCAGAGTTGAACTCAGATCCTCCTGACTTCAGGGCTGGTGCTTTAACCACTGTGCCATCAAGCTGCCCCTCCCAAGGAGTCTTAAGGCTGAAAAGTAGAGCAAGAGGTAGAGTGCTGGATGTGGGACAGGAAGACTTGAATTCAATTCCTTCATTAGATACTATAAGATAGGTGACTGGGCAAGTCATTCAACCTTTCTCAGTCTCCAAATGTGTGTATTGGTAGCATCTACCTCACAGAACTGATGGGAAGATCAAAGTCAAATGAAGATACTGTGTATAAAGCATTTTACAAACCTTAAGGGTTATATTAATATTAGCATTATTATCATTAAATAGTAGAAACTTTTACGTTACTTATGGTTTATTTTCATCCTTTTTTTCTTACTCATTAGGGATTAATAGTTTTCAATAGTATTTTATTTTTCCAATTACAGGTAAAGATAGTTTTCATTATTCATTTTTGTAAGATTTTGAGTTCCAAATTTTTCTCTTCTCCCTTCTCTCATTTCTCTCCCAAAATTACAAGCAATCTGATATAGGCTATATAGGTACAGTCATTTTAAACATAGTTAATAGTTTTCTTGAAACGTAGTCACGTCTAGTTTTGTAAGTTTGTCAAATATGCAATGTTTTTTTTTTTCTTTTAGTTTTCACAAAACTTTTGTGCCCCACCCTCGTGAAGATAATAGTAGTTCCAGTCAAAGCTGTTATCAGGATATCTGTCTGTCATTTATTTATTTACTTAATTATCTATTTATTGTTGAGGCATTTGGGGTTAAGTGACTGAGTGACTTGCCCAGGATCACACAGTCAGGAAGTGTTATGTGTCTGAGGCTAGATTTGAACTCAGGTCCTCCTGACTTCAGGGCTGGTGCTCTACCCACTGCACCACCTAGCTGCCCAGGATACTTATTAATACACAAACTGAGCAGATTGTCTATCCAGAGATAAGCCAAGCTCCTAATGTCACTGACCTTATATGATCCTTAAGTTAATTATACAAACCAGAAAAAAGAGGCCATTTTGTTGGAGGGTCCTGAGGGATCTTCAGAGATTAATCCCTAGTACTGTCCACTTCAGAAAGATTGCCCTTTGTTTAGGCAGACACCTTTCTGTCAAATGTCTGGCAGATATTTGAGGTCGCTTGCAAAGGGTAGAGTCTCATTTGACAAGAACTCATTTCTAAAGAGTACCTTTGGTATTACAGAAACAGAAGCAATCCCCATTGTATATGGCATTGTTGCCCCAGACATCCTAGGCCTTGAAATGGCATAGATTACTTGCAATGGAATGGAAATGTCTGGCACAAGATCAAGAGAAATATTTCTGATCTGGACTTCCTCTAGAAGTACCTGAGGAAGCCAAGAGCTGCCGTTCCATGCTGACTCTTAGATCTTCATCCAAGATCTGTTGGGGTATAAATCATCTCTGTCCTAACTCACATATTCTTCAAGAATCTCACTGGAATATTTGGGCGTTTTGCTTGGGCTTCTGCTTCCAACAATGAGAGGGTCAGGAGAATGTTTACTACATGACTGTTCTTTTAAAGAACATTGCTGTGGGATTTGTGACTTTTGGAACCTGGAAGGGGTGACAAGGCTGATGCTTAAGGTTTAAGAAGTGGGAAATAGCTGGAAGAGAAGAGTATTCTGCTGGCAACTGACTGGAGGGGCTTAATTTTGCCTCTGGGAAAGGGAGGATAAGCAATAGACAGTTATTGGATTCCTGAGGGGATAACTCTGGGAAAAGTTGAAATTTTATCTATTCTTCAAAGCCCAACTCTGGTGCTGCTTCCTCCAAGAAGTATTCTCGAATGCCCGGAAGGGGAATTCTTCTTCCTCACAGCTCTTCTAGTATGTGCCTGCCCTGTTCACCTCAAGTCATTTGTGCACTTACTGTCTTAGGGAGACATTTTTAGCTTCGTGAAACTGCAAATCACCATCATTTCATTTCAGGAATTATGAGGATATTTGAACAAGAAAAATTTGAACAAGAAAAAATTCATTTGTCTTGTCATTCCAGTGTCCTTAAGAGGGTCAGTAAAGAGAATGAATAGTGTTTGGTTTCCTGTCACAGGTGTGAATCACAACTCTGGCTTGTGAGGGAATTTTTACCACCAAAGAAATGCTTTCCACAGCAAAAATGCTCATAGCCACTTGGGTGGATGCCATGATCTCCAGGACTTTCACCATCCTGGTTATTTCTTTCAGCTGATAACTATTCTTCCTAGAGTCCATTGTTGCAGTACCCCAAATGTGGTTCAACTGAGGCAGAGTACAATGAAATTGTCACTTCTCTAATACTGGCTGCTGTCGCTCTTAAATTTTTTTTTTTTATTTTCCTTTTCTTCTCTTCCTGGGAAAAGAAACTCCCAGGTTCACAAATTCCTCAACTAGTTTATAGGAGGTTATCTTATTCATAAAAAAAAAAAAAATAGCTCCTTTTTTGTTTTCTCCATTTTTTAAAAAAAGTTCTTGATGAAATGCATCTCCCCACTTTCTGCCAGAGAAATGATGAACTTCAAATGCAAGATAAAGCATACATTTTTTGATTATGATCAATGTGGGAATTATTTTGCTTGACTGTATTTATAATAAGGCTTTTAAAAAATTGTTGAATAGGAGGGTGGGGAGAGTACAAAGGGAGAGAAAATACATTCTTGTTAATCATAAAAAATAATGAAATTTGAATAAAAAAGTGTCTAGGTCTTTACACAATAGGCAGAAAAGCTTTCCATATTCACGCAAACACTGAGACCAGCTATATCTTTATTTCTTTTATTTCACTTGACAAAAGATATAGAGCACTAAGGGCTTGCACCTCTCTTTTCCCAGTATACATAACTCCTCAGGGATGATTCCAGGATGAGGTCCTTAGCAAGGGAAAAACAGTCAAGGATTGCTTAGAGATGTGACCCTCCCCTTTCTTCAAGGCCAACAAATGGCAGAAGGGAGAAACATCTGTAAAACTATACATTTCATTTATCTGTAGAACTTGTTCTTTTTGGAATATAAGGCTTAGATGGAATCCTTATTCAGAATAAGTTGAATTAGGCCTCAGGGATCCCTTTCAACTCAAATATTATGAGATTCAAACAAAATTAGGCCATTGCGTAGGGACTTAGGATTTAGGGCTAGCGGAACAATTTGTGTCCATTCACATGCAGTCTATTGTGTTTCTGGATGTGTAGGTGAGCTGACTCTTGTGTAATTGCACCTGCTGTCTAGCAGAAAACACTTAGAAATTCAGAAACTGGATGCAGATTGAGGAAGGAGAATACCACTGTGGAATAGCTTTCTATTTCTAGAACCATCCTTTTGGACATCTTGAAAACCCAGAATGTCTGTGCTTTCTTTGTGGTGAGGAGAGAGTGCATTGAGTCAGGGATGACAATTACATTTTCTTCCTCTTAGCTTGTGTGCAAGAACAACTAAGTTTAGTTCCACAGATGCTTAAACTTGTAAAATTATAAATAGCAGATTGTTTTATTAATAAAAACTCTCTTCTCTCAAAGAGGGAGAAGGGAATGTACCCAAAGTACACCTTTAAAGTTTAATTTCCATTATTAACTCCTAACCACACATCTCATTACTTTAAGTCCAAACAAATCAAACCCTGGTTTTGTGGTGTTTGCTGATTTTAAAGATGTAAATGCCCACAATAAAAATTTTTTACAATGTGCTGGTGATTTGAGCTGTCTCCATCATTCCTGATTAAGGATAATTTGTTGTAGATTCTGCCAGTCCCTTTACTTTTTGGAAACCAGTTTCATTGTCCATAAAATGAGTTCAACATTGGGATTCAAAAGTCTGAAATTTTTCATGTAAGAACAGGGATTCAATTAAATTTGCAAAAATTACAGTAACTTGAAAATAATGAATAGAAGAGGTTGCTTCCTTCATTTCCATTAACTTTAGCAGCTTTGATTAAACAGTTATGTTTCAAAAACTCAGTTATTTTCCCTTAATTCTGTTTCCTGATTTGCTCATTGGGAGGTGGGAAATCACCCTCAGATTGGGTAGCAGTGGAAAGAAGAAGCTAGGACCCAGGTGGCCTACAAATAGTGTAGACAATCCATGCAAAATGGCTGATTGCAACATCTATTGAACTTCACAGGTGGGTATTACATGATATTGAGATAAGGCTACAAAGTAGAGCACAGTTCAGCTCATTTTATTAGAGGAGCTTAGTTTTCCTTTTGTTTCTAATAATTATTATAATAGTCAATATTTGTTTAGAGCATTAAGGGTTTGCAAAACTCTTTATATACCATGTCATTTTATCTCAAAACAATTTTCTATGAAGTGGATGCTATTATAATCTCCATTTTCAATGAAAAGGAAACTTGGAGGCTATAACTTGCTCAGGGACCACATAGCTAGTAAATATCTGAAGTTGGGTTTGTTTTCTAGCCTCCAAGTCTAGATCCATTAATATATATCAGCAGGTCCATGAGCTTGAATGAGAAAATTACATCTTTATAGCAACATAACTGGTTTCCTTGGTAAACTTTTGTATTTTATCTTATACATTTACAACATTATTCAGAGGAGAGAAACACAGGTTTCACTAGGGTCCCGGAGGGCCCATCACCCCAAAAATGGCTAAAAACCTCTGGACTAGACTTTCATAGAAGCATAGATAAGTAGAAAATATGAAAACAATATAAAGTCTAACTTGCTTCATTCTACAGGTGAGGAAATTGAGGTCCCTACAAGGAGAAGAGACTGGTGAGAGGTAACAATGGTGGGTGATAGAGATAAGATTAGAACTCTAGTCTCTTGAATCTTAACAGATCCATGTCCAGCCACTGAAAAAAAACTGCTTTGGCCTTTGCATGATGGTGGGTTTTTATTTTATATATCGTAAAATGCAATGCAAAGGCATAATGTTGGATTTTAGAGGAGTGAAGCATGATTGTAGGAACGATGAAATATTTTTAGTTTCCATTGTTTTTTTCTAGGACAGGGCTATCAGGTCAGAGATCTAGAAAAATTATGACAGACTAAAGTAAGGAGGATTTGTATCGGAACATTGAACGCTTATTGTGGAAGGGAGTGGGGAAGAAGCTGTCTTTCTCTTATGTCCTCATGATTTCAGTTATTCTTTAGGTGATCTTGAGCAGCTGGTTAGGATTAGCATTAAATTACAGCAGGTTCTCTTGCTGCTGTTGGGCAGGAAAGGCATTATCTTGGGGGGGACTTTTCCCATTAGAAATTGCCCGAGACAGGTTGAGGTGCACTGGTAGCCTATAGCAGTATGCGTGTGTGTGTGTGTGTGTGTGTGTGTGTGTACGTTCATGTGCATATATGTGTACTGGTAGAATAGAAATGGGATGAAAGAGATGCTTCTTTCTGGTGGCCTCTCCGTATATTATATTTAATACAAATGGAGAGCAGTCATGTAGAGACTATGATCTTAAATAAAAATGGAACTTTTCTTGAGGAGGTTAATCTAGCATCATGAATTTTCTGTGTTAATGTAAACAGTTTGTATGTTTTTTTCACTGAATCACAGAGCGGTATAGGGAGATAAAGCACTGACCATAGAATCAGCTTTCTTATTTATTAGCTGTCACTTAACTCCCCATTCCCTATTTTTTTCTTTGCTAAATTGGATATAATAACACATACCCATCCTAGAGCCCAGTGACTCTCTAAGTCATTTGAGCTGTGCCCTACTTGGAGGACTTGAACTCCATCCTTCATCAGCCTTTTCTTTTCTTTTCTTTTCTTTTTTTTTTTTTCTTCTCAAAGCAATCCCAGGGATTGCTTCAACAGTCCAAGAACTGAAGCAGATATTGGGAGCAGGAACTAAGATTAATTCTGTCTTCAACTCTTGGTTTAACTTTGTCAATTAACTATATAAACCCTCTTTTCTGCTGTGAGGGAGCAGGCCAGGACAATCAGTGCTCTTTATTGTATCCATTCTCCATTTGGGGCATTTAGGCTCAAGGTCTAAGGGACAAAGTACCTCCTCCCAAAGCCTTCTCCCTAACCTCTCCACTCCAGCTTACTTTACTCTTTGCTTAGCCTTTTCTTATTTGGTCTATAAACTTTCTTACATATTTTGTAACCTCTTTTATTGGTAGCTGATACTTCTCATAAGCCTAACTCACAATGAGTCAAGGAGGGGTGGGCACATTTCTTTCTCTTTACTGTAAATTTCAGGTAATTTATCTACCATTTTCTCAACAGCTTTGCTCTTTTGAGAATATCATCTTTCATACCATCTGCTCATACCAACCTGCCCCCATCCTTGTTGCTTTCATTTGCCATCCTGACTTATTATTGAATTTTTTCTTTTGTCTTTTGAATTCTATTCTCTGCCATCATCCTTGCAGACTTAAATATTCCTGTTGCTAACCCTTGAGCAGAAGTCTGTGTGACTGCAGAATTCTTCTTTGAGGTTCTTCTTCACTTTAACATCCTTTTTTCTGACCCCATTTCAGATCAGTACCGTGACCATATCTTAGAAAATACCATCTTCAAGAATTACATTACTAATAATAACTATAACTTTTAAATTCTATTTTTTGATTACATCTTATTTCATCTATCCCCCATCTCCCATCTCACTAAAATCTTCTTTTTTGCCCTTATTTTCACATTTACTCCCTTGATTCATGCCAGGTCTCTTTTTTCTACTCTGTTTTTGCTTTTTTCTAGCTTAGGACTTCTTAACCTGGGGTCCACAGACTTCAGGGGATTTGTGTACTTGGGTGAGAAAAATTACATTTTTATTTTAACTAACATCTAAAATTTAGAATTTCCCTCTACTATTTAAAAAGATTCTAAGAATCCATAGGCTTCACCAGACTATCAAAAGTCAGTGAGTCAATAAACAAGTTACTCTGTGTTCCGAAATGTGCTAAGCACTGAGAATATAAAAAGAGACAGTCCCTGCCCATTCCAATAGACTTGAGATGGAATATGCAGTCTGCATCCAGAGAAAGAACTATGGAAACTGGATGTGGATTGAAACATAGTATTTTCATTTTTGGTCTATTTTCTTTCTTGTAATTTTTTCCTTTTTGGTCTGATTTTTCTTGTACAACATAATAAATATGAATGTTTATTTAAAAGAATTGCATGTATTTAACCTATATTAGATTGCTTGCTGTCTTGCAGAGGGGGGATTTAAGAGAGGGAAGGAGAATAATCTGTAACACAAAGTCTTACAAAAATGAATGTTGGTAACTATCTTTACATGTGTTTGGAAAATAAAATGCTGTTGAAAATAAAAATAAAAAAAACACAAAGATAGTCCCTGCCCTAAAGAAGTTCACAATCTAATGGGGGAGGTAACAAAAAAGCAAATATGTACAAATCATCTCCAGATAAAAGATTCTCCTTGTCATGTCCAACTCTTCTTGACCCCATTTGGGGTTATTTTGGCAAAGATACTAGAGTTGCTTGCCATTTTCTCTTCTAGCTCATTTTACAGATTAAGAATTGAGGCAAATCTGGTTAAGTGACTTGCCCAGGGCCATGCAGCTAGTAAGTGGAATTTATAAAGATAAGTCCTCCTGATTCTAATTCTGGTCTATCTCCTATGCCAACAAACTACCGATAGATAAACTCCCTTATTTCCACTTGTCTTCAGTCCTGATCTACCTGGCACCTTAAACTTTCGTTCAAAATGGAATTTAATGTCTCTACCTAAAAATGACATTTTTTTTTTGTTTGTGTCACTTCTATTCACCTGCTTTCCCATGTTTAGAATCTTGAGGTATTTTTCATTCTTCCCTTTCCCTTGTTTCATATCCAATTAGTTACAAGATCCCACAAATACTGTTGATGTGACATTTTTCATACCCATTTCATCATTTTACCTTTTGGGGGGTTATTTTGTTTTCTAATTATAGACTTACCTCAGCAGTCTAGACAGACTTGTGGTAGGAAGAGGGAAATGGACTCCAAAGAAAACTTGCAGCTAGTGAAAGCAGAAGGTTTTACAGAGTATGAGAACAGACTGGAATGAAGGTAAGGGATAATCTCTTCAGCTGTAGGTGAATGCTTTGGTGCTTAAGCCTAAACAACCAAAAAAAACAAACAAAAAAAAAACAAATGAGATTTATCCAGTAGGGATTTGCTGGTTTTGCCATCCTGGGATCCTAATGTTCTGTGCCTTTCCTGGCACATATCATATCTTTCATGATATTGATACCTTCTTTCACCTAGCCAAGGACCACACGTTTGCCTTTCGATCAACCAAATCTAACAGTGTAGATGAAAAAACTGGGAACCTTTTGTGTTGGGTTCTGCATTTGTTATGGATGAGATGACAAGATAAAGTTCTCATTCAGAGATTCCTCCCCAGAGATAGCATTAGATTGATTGATGGTTGATGTTGTTGCTGAGGCTATTTGTTCCCTATGCATGAATGCCTTTTTCTTTCTCTCCCCCTTAATGTGTTGAATTCTTATCCACACTTTAAAGCCTGACTCAAATGACATCTTCTTAAGGAAACTTTCCTTGTTTTCCCAATGTATTGCTCTCCCAAACCCCTTTATTATAGTACTTGATTTTATAACACTTTGAAAAATTCCTTAATTTTAATTAATATCTTTGGTTTTTACAGTCGTCTTTGTTCTGAATGTATCTGCCCCCCTTCTATTTAAAGTTTTATTGCTTGCAACAAAATATTTTTTTAAAAATAAAGAAAAAATGAAGCATTTCATCAAAACTAACCAATGTATCTGTTGAGCCCAACAGCAGAAGAAATGTTCCCCAACTTTAAGAGAAATTCATCTAATGTGCTTCTAAAATTTAGTGTATTATGGCGATTTATATTGATGTTTTTGTCTTCCTACTAAAATAGATATTCATAACTTAGAATCTGTGAACTAAAGAGAAATACTTTTATTATTTTATTTCAATAGAATTAGTTTCCATTGTAATTTTGTGTATTTTACTTAATGCATTAAAAACATTATCCTGAAAAGTCCTTAATTTTTTTTAGGCATGTGCTAGATTGTAAATTCCATAGAGGTCAGAATCAGTCTTATTTAAATTTGGGACCTCATTCCTCCCTTCTCCCCACTCCCTCACCTCTACTCTGGACTGACTACAGGAATTTTCTTAAATGTTTGCTCTATTTATATTTTGTTTTGCTACCCTCTAAAAAGGCTATTAGGAGGATTTAATGAGAATTTTTGCAAAATGATTTGTGTTATAAAATATCATGGAACTGAGGGATTAATGCTGGTCATAATTCACCAAGGATGAAGAACTAAAAGAATTTTAATTTTGGATTTGTAATTATCCTGTGCTAATAGTGGTCTATATAAAAGAGAGATAGCATGAAACTAGTACTTTGTGTTGATCGTTATTAATTTTTCTTTGTTTTATATTTTCTGCCCCTTTTTCCCTGTGGGAAAAAAAAATCTCAATTTCTAGATTATTGTAGCTAGTGGGTAAGCCCTCATTTTTTTGATGAGACTGAGCACAAGAAGATGCTTATCTTCCTCATTAGTAGTCCTTGTCCAAACCTGATTCTTTCACTTTGGGGGTTTGGGTTGGGACAATGTGTGCTGGTAAATGTTTTAATATTTAGCTATCTGGGGGGAGCAATATATGGAGAACACACTTTTAAATTTAATTTGCCTTGTTAATATTCTCTCCATCACTTTCTGAAGTCAGTACAATCAACAGAACAATTGTTGTGCCACAGTTCCCTTTTGATGTCCTGACTTGGTTTCCCTATTGTCCTTTTTACTTATTCTGCCTCAGGTTATAATCTTTCCCTCTTAAATGGTTGATGAGATAAAGGTTTTATAGCTTTAGTTATAAACATTTCTTCTTAATGTTTGACAGGATAAAGGTTTATCCATTTTATATGCCATTAAAATATCAGTAACCTCCCTCCATTTGTATCATCCCAGGGGCCTCCCCCCTCCGTTATCTCCATCCAGGTAACTCCCCCATTATGTCTTTGTTTTTGTTATTCTATAAAAAGCTTGCTGTCTGATACTTAATGGCTGGACTCTTTGAGATGATAGTCTTGTCCAGCCCTGGGACCAACCATGGATCCATTGGTCCCAATATCTCTCTCCATTTAATAAACTATTGAATTGGTCTCTAATCTCTGTCTTTGCTCAGTTTCTCCGGCATTACACAATAAATCAAGTTCTGATTTGTAGAATTTGAAGATTTCAGAGTTTTATATACAATTAAAATGAGATTATTCTCAAGTTGGTTTTATTACATGGAGGAGGAGGGAAAATCATATCTGTGCCTAAATTTACTAGGCTGATTAAATAAAAAGTCAATTCAAATATAATCAATAAACAAGAATTTATAAGTGCTTACTACTCCTGGCCTCTGGGAAGAGAAATTCAGAAGCAAAACTGGTTTTTAAGGATTTTAAGGATCCTTTTTGTGTAACAGAGAAGACAAAGAGGTTTTGCCTTTTTGTTTTCCAGTTAGAGAAGTAATTCCCTAGTGTACATGTCACTTCATCGTAGTGACATGTTCATTTTTAGTTTACTTATAATCTATGAACTTCCTCCTTTCTTCTGCCTCTTGGATACTCTAATTTCCAACATAACTCAGTTCAGATATTTCTCTTAAGATGTGGCCTTAAAAAAAATTACTTATGGCCTTTCTTGACCTTCACCACCCCCACCCCCCATTCACCCAGCTAATGTCTCTAAATTTTCTTTGTGTTTATATTGTGTCTCTTTGAATGCTTTATGTATACATGTTATCTTCCCCAATAGACTATGTATTCCTTTAGGATAGGCTGCTTCATTTTTGTCCTTGTACCCCTAAAACCTAGCACAAAACACTTGGAAGATAGTAGGGGTTTACTATATGCTTGTTGATTGAATGTAGCATTCAGTCTCGGGAATCCTAACCACTGCCTTTTGAAACCTCAGGTGCCATTTTTGACTTGGGTTGTCCTGTATATATAACTTGTGATAACATGTTTAATTGGGGCGGTCAGCGTTCCCTTTTGGGACATTTAGTATCTTATAGATTCTTTATCTATCCCTCCCTTGTCTCCTCTAGCCTTCCCATGGTTTGGCATGGACATTGGTGGAACACTGGTTAAATTGGTCTACTTTGAACCAAAAGACATTACAGCAGAGGAGGAGCAAGAGGAAGTGGAGAATTTGAAGAGCATAAGGAAGTACTTGACGTCTAACACAGCTTATGGGAAAACTGGGATCCGAGATGTGCACCTGGAGCTGAAGAACCTGACCATGTGTGGGCGTAAAGGCAACTTGCACTTCATCCGATTTCCCAGCTGCGCCATGCACAGGTTCATTCAGATGGGAAGTGAAAAAAACTTCTCCAGTCTTCACACGACCCTCTGTGCCACAGGAGGCGGGGCTTTCAAATTTGAAGAGGATTTTAGAATGGTATGTGGAGATTGCTTTTTTTAAAAAAAGAAAAAAATTTTGACCCCAAACTGTGATTTTACTAGTGTAGGGAATTCTTGGGGAGGGGAAAAAACAGTCTCTGAAAATGCGGGCAGGCCTTTTTGCTACTATTTTTAGAACTATTTGGCAGATTCTGGTTTTAGGGAATTTTCCCAGACACCCTAGAGAAATGGGTCACTTGTTCTGGGTCACACAGGCCGCCTATATCCAAGCTAGAATTAAAGTCAGTTCTTTCTGTCTCTTGAGGCCAGCTTTAGCCACCTCTATCATTCATTCTTATTAGAAAAACAAAAAAGAAAAAGTCATTAAGAGTTCTTGACATTTTATTAAAAATGTGAATGTAGTTCAATAAATTAGACTACTAATCAAATTAATCTTTTGCTTAAAAAAAGTTTGCTTTCAGAGTATATTTTAATGATGTATTCCATACACATTTAAAGGCAGCTGCTGTATGGGCTGAGGCCCGTAGGTCTTCTGATGATCTCATTACAAGCTGCTAGAAGAAGGCCAAGTGAATCCCCCTAATTTCTCACAGGCTCATAGCATTCTAAAAACTGAGAGCACTTTTGGAGATTTAAGATCTTATTCAGGAGTTTTTTACTTGGAGGTCATGAGCTTGGGTTTGAAAAAAAATTGGAAACTATGTTTTAATTTGATTGATTTCCTTTGTGTTCTTATATGTTTTATTTTGTGCATTTAGAAATAATATTCTGAGTAGAGGTCCTTAAGCTTTCCCAGAATGCTGTCAAAAGAGTCCATGATTTAAAGAAAGGTTAGGAACACCTGTTCTAGTCCAATTGCCTTCATGAGGAAATTGATATTCAGAGGTCATCTAGCTCATGATTAAAAAGAATTAGGCCTAAAATGCAGGCATTCTGACTTCCAGACTTGTTCTTAGTCTCATTACATTAAGTTTCATCCATGAATTTCATTCCTGCATTAAATTGAAATATTTAGAGTTATTTACAGGTCTAGTCCTCTGTTGTTGGAATTCTTGAATAATACTTAATTCATTGTAAATAGAAAGTTCCATGTTTCTGATTAGTAATCTAGACCAGGGGAAGACTTTTTTTTTTTTTTTTTAGTTTTTTAAAATTTTTTTTATTATAGCTTTTTATTTACAAGATATATGCATGAGTAATTTTTCAGCATTGACAATTGCAAAACCTTTTGTTCCAATTTTTTCCCTCCTCCCCCTCCCCCCGCCTTGGCAGGTTGACCAATACATGTTAAATATATTAAAAGTATAAGTTAAATACAATATATGTATACATGTCCATACAGTTATTTTGCTGTACAAAAAAGAATCGGACTTTGAAATAGTGTACAATTAACCTATGTAGGAAATAAAAAATGCAGGTAGACAGAAATAGAGGGCTTGGGAATTCTATGTAGTGGTTCATACTCATTTCCCAGAGTTCTTTTGCTGGGTGTAGCTGGTTCAATTCATTACTGCTCTATTGGAACTGATTTGGTTCATCTCATTGTTGAAGAGGGCCACGTCCATAAGAATTGATCATCATATAGTATTGTTGTTGAAGTATGTAATGATCCCTGATCCTGCTCATTTCACTCAGCATCAGTTCACAGACATTTTTTTTTTAAACAATCTGTAAGCTAAGAGGTTTTTATATTTTAAAATTTAATAAAGCTTTATCTATCTACCTACCTATAAAATTCTTAGCTCCGGTGGCTGTACAAACACAGCAGGCAAGATTTGGCCCTCCGGGCTTCATTTACTGATCCCTGATCCTGGATCAACATTTCTTTGCCCATCTGAATATAAAATGTTTTTTTTAAAGGAGAAGTTGTGTAGGACAAAGATATCCATAACTCTCCATTGGTTTAGCAATTGGTTTGCTTTTGAGGAACAATTAAGGGTATTCTGAAAAGAATGTTAGACTTGAAGAGGAATTTTCTGGGTTTGAATCTCTATAGTGACACTTAGTCCTTATGGGGTTTTGAACAAGTTAATTCATTTCTTTAAATCCAGTTTCTTCATATGTTTATATTTAAAATGAAGTATTTGCACTAAATAATTTCAAAGGTGTCTTTTAGTATTAAATTTATGACATGAGATAAATGTTTTTCTGGGAAGATAATTACATACTTCAACCTTGTATGCTGAAACCAATGTGCAAATAGATTTGGTTCCAAAACTTGGTAAATATGTTGTTTGGAACTCAATGTTACAAATATTGGTTAAACTTCCAAGCCTGTCCATGTTAGCATCTTTACTCCATAATATAGTTGATATATAGCATTAATCCAACACGGTATTGATTAAATAAACTTTAATTGAGACTAGCGGAATTAATGCTGGGCTAGGAATCAAAGGACTGAGGACAACCAACTTTGCCTTATTAAACCAGTTATATTGCCTTGGGCAAGAGGAAATTTAACCTTTGTCCTAATTTCCTCATCTTCCTTATCATTACAGTCATAATTGGTCTTGCTTTGTGCTGCCTCACCTCCATTGACTTTCTCTAGGATAATATGGGAATAATAGCTAAGAAAGTACTTTAAGAAGTAAAAGAACCATAGAAATGGACAAGATCTAAGAGTTAGGAAAGAGGCTGGGAAAATTCTAACTTATGTTACATATCTTTTACTAGAAAAGCTAAAGCAGTGATCTGTCTTAAACTCATTTTGCAAGTTTAAGTTGGAATCTTGAAGAGCACTGACAGTTGTAATAAGCTAAGTCTTCAGTTGTAGTATTCTAGTAGTCATGCTTATAATAGGCCAGAATTCTGCTTATTTATATGTCTTAATCATTTAATGGCATTTAATACAGACCAGAAGAACCTGCTTTGGCATCTTGTCAAAAGCAATCTTTATTCTGATTAATTCTGACCTATATTTGAAAGAGGAGTAGGAAATGGGCAGATTGGTGACAGGAAGTAGGAGCAAGTGAGGAGAGTTGTCCAAGAAGACTTTTGTTTGCTAAAAATGGTTCATGGACTTTATCAAGCCTGAGAATAACTTAGGAGGCAGGCTGATACAGAGCAAAGAACATGCTATAGGATTTGTTCAGGTGACCTAGTTCTGCCATTGACTCTATAAGACTTTGGATATGACACTTTATCTTCTTGGGATGTCTCTGTAGGTCTCTCCCATCTCTTGTTTGAAGCAGTAATGATAAAAGTTGGCATGGAAGCTTAAGTTCAAATTTTACCTCTGACACATCGACTGGCTTTATGACTGGGGAAGACACCCCTTCCCCCCCTATGCACACACCCACTGAGGCAACATTAAGACTAAAAGTTCCAGAGAAGGTGTTATCCCTTCTATTGCTAATTCTCTGTGGTGCTCTTCAAGAAGGTAAAATAAGAATGAAGAGTTGTCTAGCACTTGTCTGTAGAGAACAGTGGTATGTAACGTCAAATTTATTTATAGAGAAATAATTCCATTTCTAAAGTTCCTTTTATGAGAGGTGATGGAGTCACAGGCTACTCTATTGATATTTGTTGAGAGGGGTTCATATCTGAAGAAGTCATCTGAATTTAGATTATGGTCATACATTTAGATTGTGGTACTCAGGGCTCCACTGGTTCTTCCTTGGCTCCTTTGAGATGATTTAGTATAGACAAAGCTTCTTAGTCTTAGTATCACTCTCAGGCCTAGGGCTGACTGAGAAGAAATGAATCTCCTACTGACAAGAACATTATTCTGAATGATTTAGGTCTCTCTTGGTCTGTCCCTTCTAGTGAGGAAGGTGCCTCTGAGATCTGCTATAGTTCTTTATCTGAGCAAGAGTCTCATTCACAAAGTCCTCGACAAATACTTTGTCAGCTGCCCCAAAGCCCTCCCACTGTCTCCTGAAGAAGGTCATTCCACTTTAGGAAAGCTCTAATTGTTGAGAAGTTTGCCCTCCTAGAGAGCTGATCTCTGCCTTTTTCATCTTGCACTGAGTTCTGCCTTCTGGGATTAAGTAGAACCCATATCTGATCTTTCTTCTGTCCAGAAACCTTCAGAAACTCTTCAGAGAACTAAATACAAATGCCTGGCAGTGAAGGTTTTTCCAATATGGCTTTCGAGGTAGCCTCCTAGTTTTACTATATTCCTTTTGCAACCTGGAAGTTCTAGGCCAGCTGGACTACTAGCTGCTTGTTGGCTTGCCCATACCATTCTTCATGATTGGTTGGCTATTCCTTTGCATGTGTCTGCCTGTTGAAATCTTTCTCCAGAAATTACCCAAATTGTCAAAGACAAGACTCTCAGGACGTAGTTTATATACTAGAAGTATCTTATTATGTGTTAAGTGTGAATAAGTCTATTCTGATATTTGAATGCTAAGAGGGTTCACGTACATAATATGCTTGGAAAAGAGAAACATAACTCATTCCTTCCTGTAAAATATACTCCTTTGGGTTCTGTATGTTCAATCCTGGCCAGTATGAATGTCAACAGTGAGAGATTGGAGGGTCCCATATCTTTTCTCTTTACTTACTAAATTAGATTTGTAACTATGAGCTTTTTCAGAGTGTTGACTGTATAAGCAGATCAGTTTTCCTGCCCATATATTCCAACTACAATTAGATATTTTTCTTTGCTCCTCTTCCCTTCCCTGCTTTCCTCCAAAAAAAGATCAATACCCAAGTCCAACAGGATTGGCACAGCATATTGCAAGACTGATGATACTAGTTAGGGGGCCTTAGGAGTTTCCCACTAAGCAAACAAAGGGATGGTTAAAACATGGTGGAGGAGTGAGTCCTAAGGAAGTAATTCTTCCTGTGTTCAATTATAATGAATAGTTTTTTTTTTCTTAAGATTTTGATACTTTCACATAACTCACAGTTATTTCCTGATATTCTTGTCTTTTACTTTCTGTGATGAACCTTCTCTTGTAATAAAGAAAAACAATGAGCTTAGCAGAATAAATCAATCCAAGGACCCCTCAGACAGTGTAAACAATATTTTAAATTCATTATTTTCCCCCATCCCTTGCTCCCATCCCTGCCACACATATATGTGAAGAGGACTGTGGAATATCAGGAAATCATTCCTTAAGAGGACCTCAGTCATTGTTATCTCTGAACTCATATTTTCTTGCCTAAAGAGCAAAAGCCAAAATTTTTTAATAGAAAAAAAATTATATTAGTAGTAGGGGGTTAGGTAACTATAGACCTAGGCTGAAATCTGAATACCATAATAGCTGGCATTTATAGCAGCCACATGTTCATTGTTGAACTTAATAATAAACTGGGGGTGAGAAGTAGGTACTCCTGTTATCTGTATTTTCTAGGCCAGGAAGCTGAAGCACAGTACAATTTAGTGACAGATCCAGGACTCCACAGCAGTATATGTCCAAGATAGAATCCAGAGCATCTTGATTCCAAGGCCTATTTTCTTTCTGCTATGCCTTACTACCTCCCAGAATGTTAATAAGCTTGAGATTGATATTTCCAAGAGTATTTGATTGAATGTTGGAGTTGTGTTGATCTGAGGGATGAAATAATACCAGTACTTCTTGATTTCTAATGTCATGTCTTGAATCTGTATGCATTTAAAGCATCTTCTGCCTAAGGGGAAAGAGTATAAGTAGCAGAAAAATCTGTCTTGCTAAATCAAAAGGAAAATGCGGGGAGGGGAGGGGAAGAAACAAATAAAATACCTAATGTGTGCCAGGCACTATGCTAAATTCACTTGATCCTCATAACAATCCTGGGAGGTGGGTGCAATTTGACTTGAAATCAACTTCTTCCTGAGCAGTTGATTCATCTCTGAAGACTGGAGGACTCACTGGTACTATCTCGGTGACCTGGTTATTTAATCTCTGTGCCCCCACACAGCCCTTCAAGACTGTAAATTGCACAAGTCACTAATCTGCATTGTTAGTGTTTTTCTCACTTCGGGGAGGGGAATCTCCTCCTCAGGAGCTTCTTATGCTGATGGAATAGAGATCCAGACCAAAGAGGCATAGGTATGATGGTAGCCTGGGCTAGTGGACAGTGCACAGTGGGTCTAGGCTTCTGGGAAATGAGATTCTAGTCTGAATGCTTCCATTCATTCACTGTGTTACTTTGGGTAAATCAGTTACCTACTCTTAGATTAAATGAGGACTAATCCAAAGTCATCTGTCCCCCAAGGTCCTTTCCAGCTCTGGTGATCCAGCATTCTTTCCACTGGCTTGACCTTTGTCTGTTTTTACTCCAATTTCAGATTTGAAAGCTTTTGGAGTCTTTTGTTAGGTTGTTAGGTTTCTGCTTTTAACAGGCAGCCTAGCTTGCTCAGTATGAGTATATCTTATGTTCCAAGGCCTTGGTTTTTAGTATTAATGTCATCATTAAATTCTTTCTAGAAGTGCCCAAATCTCCTGTTTAGAAATAGTGATTCCAAGGAAAAACCTGATTGAAGAAAGCTGTGTCTAGAATTCTTCATCCTTCCTCTCCTTTTCCTTGAATCATGTTAAGTAAAACAATTTTTCACAAGTCATAGGTTAGACATTTCCTTAATTCACTAATTCCCTTCTGCAGAATTATTAGCTACATGATTTTGCCACAACTAATAATAACCCCTCTCCCCTTCTCTACCCTCCACCATTTATTTTCTTCCAAGAGAGAACATGAGCCAGGACTTGAATGCCCAGACATATCCTCTAAAAATATAATATGGGGGCATGGATAGACTTGCCCTACTCAGTATCATCTGAGTTCTCATTGATTCTGGGATTTCAGATATGTCATGATTTGGTAATTCCCATTATTTAGAGAAGTATCAATATTATTCATAGAAAGCTAAGCCAAGAGAAAGAAAGTAAAAAATGAAAAAGAAAGATAAAAGCAAATAGAACAAAAGACTGGAAAAAGAATAAAAATAAAAAGACAAAATATTTTCTCATCTTTCAACTGAGAACCAAACCATGATATTTTAATTTATAGTCTGTCTCAGGTGTAAGCAACTATAACGAAGAGACTAACTAACTGGAAAGTATAAAGACTTTCAAGGCAAAGACTTGGGAGAATTTCTTTTCATTCTTCTGATTACTTTCCCCTTGTTGATTATTTCAGAAAGCAGTATTCTTTCCCCTCTTCATTTAAAGAAGCAAAACAAAAACAAAACACAAAACCCATAGACAATGCATATTTATAATCTGATATATGTTCATTTCCAGGACTAAGATAAAGTTGTGGCCAAGGAAGGGAGGCAGGTAATTTGGATTGAAATGTAGCAGGTTTCTAACTCAGGAGTCATGAGAAGGCCAGGATACCTTCTATAGGAATATGGGATTCAGTTGAGGATTAGAAAGTGGTAAAAAGCCAAAGGCAACATTTCCTGGACTAGTAGCAAGCCTAAGATTTGGTATTCCAGGATGCTGACCAAGAGTTGCTAAAGGCCTAAGACCCAAGTCCTTGAGCTGAATCATAATAAATCTGTAGCCAGAGATGAAGAAATGGAAGCCCATATCAGGAATAGGATTTGAATTCTGTTCCTCTTCTTTCATGGCTAATTTTTTCTTTTTTTTCTGCCACTATATTACCAAATGATTTTTTTTTTTGGTAGAGAGCAAGGGAGGTCAACCCATGAAATGGACAATAACATTAATAATTGTGGAAAAATTATATCATATTGATTATTTTGGTGAACAAAGAAGTTCTAATTAGGATCATAGAATTTGGAACTGAATAGTCCAGTGCCTTATTTTATAAATAGAATAACTGAGGGATAGACAGGTGAAATGACTTATGCCATGTAACTGGTCATTTTGCCCAAGAAACTATTCATAATAATTATTATTATTATAACAGCTAGCACTCTGTATCATATTATTATGATGGGTTGCCCTAGTTTTTTACAAAATGGCTTTGTGGGAGGGATCCACTTTTCTAATTTGAAGACAGGGTCTATTTTTGCTCCTTTTTGTATTCCCAATGCTTATTTAGCACAATACCTAGCATATATCAGGCACTAAAATGATGACTGATTGAATATTGACTTTGTTTTACTCAGTATCAATTTACTAATGCTTCAGATATATAGTTAATTCTTCTGATACTTTTCTAATATTTGATACCATACTTTGTACCATGTGAAAGACACTAAGGCCCATTGCATTGATTTTGCGTATTTTGCTAAGAAGAACAAAACACAAACTGATATAGTTCCAAATTATTATCAGCAAAATGTTTCTGCACTTATCTTCCTTTGAAAGAAACTTTAATTAGCTAGCAGTATATGATTGATTCTTAAGTGCAAAGTTTTGCAGTTCCAGGTTTTCAGGTGTTCCCTGAGGCAGAGATGGAATACCATCTGATTTTTCCTTAAATATCTCCATCCCTCATCATTCTCTTTCAGAATCCCCTTTTTATATGAATACTCATTTCGGGTGCCTGATTCTCCATAGGATTCTCTGATCCTCTCTGCTGAAACTGTTGTCCCCTTTCCATAGAGCATTTTTCCTGGACCTATAATAGTTCATCATATCCTATCACATACAAAGTGTACCAAAAGTTCTCTGCATTATATTTAGCTTTGTACAAAAGAGCTCCATGCACACCCACTCCCCTCCCACACACTGTATATGGTAAGCTGCCTGAGGACAAGGACTATCATTTTTTTACCTTGGTATCATCAATAATTAGCACAATAAAAGTTTGTTGCAGTGATTAAAGAAAAGATATTTTTAAATCTGAAGATTGACAAAAAAGAAATGAAAATATTAGTCACTCCATAAAGCTTCCTTTAAAAGGTTGGATTATCCAGGAAGTACAGAGGCTTTTCCAAATTAATATATTATTTAATAAAAATGGTAGACCACCAAATGCTCTACAGTTCATACAGGAAACATGCAAACAACTATATACACACTTAATATAGCTGTTTACCCAGTGTAAATGGGAAGTCATCTTAGAGGGAAGATTTTAGCATTAAGGGAAATAAAAGATCTTTTGTGAAATGTGAATTTAGGGTGAGCCTTGAAGGAAGCCAGACTGAGTCTAAGGGAGCAAGAGAGAAAGAAAGAAAGAGAGGAAGGAAAAGAGGGAGAGGGAAAGGGGGAAAGAGAGAGAAAGCAGTTCAGGAATTGGAGAGAACCAAGCCGAATTGGTCCAGTAAAGGGAATATTGTTTATGAGGAACATGGAGATTTTTAGGATATTTTAAAGTAGTAAAAAAAAAAAAAAGAAAGAAGTAGTAAAGTAGTAAAAAAAAAAAAGTAGTAAAAAAAAGTAGAGTTACTTGAAAAATTATTCTACATTTTAAATTCTATGCTAAATTTATCAATTTTCTTGATCTCTGAACTGAGCTCGATTTACTTTATCTCATTTGTACAGAACGAAGCATTACATTGCTAATTTTTGTAGGAAAACTTTACTAAAGTCTCATGTACCACACTTGAAGCTGAAATGAAGAGATGTGAACTTGACAGTAGGTGTGCTCAGAACTGGTTAAAAGAATAGAAACAGTGACTTATTATTATTAGCCTAATAGAGAAAGATGGCAAACCCATCTCAGAAGTCTGTTTTTGTTTTTTTGCTATTGAACATTTTGGGTCACTTACTTTTCATGTTTTATCTTTCACTGTGATATATGTTGGGTAAATGCTTGTTGAGTGAATGAAAGAATGAGTCAATCAATCCATTAGCCAGTAATCCAATGCTAGAAGGATAGCTCACATTTTGGAGGAAAGAGTTGAGATTGAGAAAGATCTGAAATGACTAGAACAAGGGAAAATTACTAACAAGATAAAATTCAACATAGATAAATAGAAACTGGAAAGTGTACAGAGGAAGTCAACCTAGATAGTGAGGGTACTCAAATGTGCCATCCAATGATTGATGTAAGGAACTGGAGTCATTTAAGCAGGAAAGCAGAACACTTAGAGGGGTTATATCTTGAAAGTGGGAGTAGACTTCTCCCTCTTGGCCCCAGAAGGCAGACTTAGGACAATTCATAGGAGACTCTGAGAAGGAAGTTTAGATTTAATTTAATAAAGAAAAAAGCTTCCCATAATTTGAACTCTCCAAAAATGGAACAGGATGCTTTTAGGACAGAAGTGAGGAACATCAGGCCCATGAGCCATATAAGGCCTGTGAAATCATTTGCTAAGGCAACAGTAAGTGATGATGAGTTGAAAGCTAGGTACAGCAACCTCCCACTGCTTGAGTTAAGTTGATAATTCTGAATGGCTTTGAATGATGTTATAAATATTCCAATGGCTCTTAACAGAGAAAAGGTTCCTCACCCCTGCTCCAAGAGGAAGAATCAAGTGAGGTCTGAATGATTTTTTAGGGACCTTACTGCAGAAGGGATTTTGTCTATATAATTGAAGTCCCTTTGAACTCAGATTCTATCATTTATTTTAAGAATAGTTTAAGAGAAAGAAATGAAATTCCTATTCCTTTAGAATCAGTGTGTGTGTAATGAAATTCCTATTCCTTTAGAATCAGTGTGTGTGTATGTATGTGTGTACATACACTCATATTTGATGTTCTGCTGATGTTATGTTTTAAATTTCTTTGCTTTGGCTATTTATTTCCTAGTCTGCACTCAGGACCTTCACCAGTGTGTCTCATGGCCTCTCTTTTGTTGACAGTGCTTGTCTGAATATGGCCTTCACTATTATTTATTATCCCAGATTAATTTTTAAGCAGGTTAACCTATGATACCAAGAAAAGTTGATGAAACTGCTGTTTATTCAGCATGGACAAGAGGAGTTTTTAAAAGTGCTAACTCTTTACCACTCTCTGAGTCCTTTATACACTGGCCTTTGAACCATTTTGTTCATCATTCTGCCTGGCACGGTTCTCCCAGTCTCCATGAGAATTTCTCTATAAAGATGAGCTCTATATGTATGTTATATATTTGCATGTATGAGTCCTCACTGATTGATTTTCTCACTTGAGCTTCCCAAAACCACTGGGAGATAGTAGTAATGTTGGGTATAATTATTCTGATAAGAAATTGAAGGTTTGGTGAGCTGATGACTTATTTAGGGAAACACAGTTTTAGCTAAAGGTGTATAAAGAGAAAAACAATGGACTTGGAGTTTGGGGTTCAGGGAACCCGATTGAGTTCTATCCCTATTACCTACTTGCTCTATAATTCTGGGTCCTTTTCCTCCTTTGTGAACTTGTCTTTTTTTATATCTAACAGATAGCTCTACTAAGTGATCTTTTAAGGGTCCTTAAGGCATAATAGTTTATGTATGTGAGGTAATAATAAGTTTTTGACTAGATAAAACAAAACAAAAAAAATTCTTTCAGGGGAATATATTTTCATCTTTTCTTGCCAGAGATATAAGAAGATCTCTTAAGACCTTTCCTCTCCCCACAGGTACGGAAGAACAGGGTAGGTGCTTTGTATTGGCTCTACACAGTCTTTCAGGAGGCCTTCTTGAAAAGATTGACTGTGTTTGCAAAGAAAATATTTTCTCAGAATCATAGCATTCATAAAATCTTTGTGCTCTCTCCATGGGTGGGTCCTTAGAGCTCATCTAGCCTGACACCTACATTTCACAGCTGTAGACCCACAGAAGTGATATAACTCAATTTGTGTGACATAAGCTGGAAAGCAGTGAAGCTGGATGTCCTGGTCATCTGCCTCTGGTGACTCGTGTGTTCTTATAACTTATCTCCCTGTTTTTGTACAAAGCTATATTTATGTTTGCGTGGAGATTTTTGGTGGGGCCAAGAGGTCAGCAGTTTTTTTCCTTCAATTTTTTTTTCTCTGAAATGAGTATGGTTTGATGTTATGGAGTAAGGTGCTAAGCCTACATTTTGGAAAGTTAAAATGTGAAGAACTTGGGAGTCTGGGATATCTGGGTTCAAATTCTGCTCTAGCTTCTTAGTAGCTGTATGACATTAGAAGTTATTTAGCCTCTCTGTAACTCAAGTTCCTCATTGATAAAACGAGGAGATTGGACTCAAGGACCTTTGGGGTCCCTTCCAATTACATAAGGGTGACATAATATAGATAGACTTTTTTTGAATAATGCATGCTCATCTAAAATATGAATTTAATCATATTTGGTTTATTTATTTTTTTATTAAAGCTTTTTAAAATTTTCACAAGATATGCATGGATAATTTTTCAGCATTAACTCTTGCAAAACTTTGTGTTCCAGTTTCCTCCCCACCCCTGCCCCTTCCCCTAGATAGCAAGTAATTCAATATATGTTAAACATGGTAAATATATACATATATATTAAATTCAATATATGCACACATATTTGTACATTTATCATACTGCACAAGAAAAATCAAATAGGTAAAAATGAGAAAGAAAATAAAATGCAAGCAAACAATAACAACAAGAGTGAAAATGCTATGTTGTGGTCCACACTCAATTTGCACAGTCCTCTCTCTGGATTTAGATGGCTCTTTTCATCACAAGATCATTAGAACTAGTCTGAATCATCTCATTCTTGCAAAGAGCCACATCCATCAGAACTGATCATCATATAATCTTGTTGTTGCTGTGTACAATGATTATAGGCTGCTGTTAATACTATCTTGTCTTTCTTTCCCTCTTCCTTTCTGACAATCAGATAATCAGGGCTTCCTTCCAGGCAAGACAGAAAGAGCTTTCTAGCTCAGCACCACTTAGTTTAGTAGTAGGTTCTGGCTTTAGTATATTGGCTTATTATCTAAACACTCAACACCTCAACTTCCAGTTCTCATCTTGTTACACCAGATTTCCCATTAAAGACGGTATGGTTTAGTGGAAAGTTATAAAGGTTTGGTATAGGGTCGAGAGGCCTGCATTCAAATCCTACCTCTAGCCTTGACTAGTTAATAACTGAGGAGCAAACTCCTCAGTGTCTCCAAGCCTCAATCCCTGTAAAATAGGGATAATAATGCATCTTTCAGGGTTGTTATGAGAAAAGTGGCAGTGTAGTACATTGGAAAGATTGCTGAATGTGAGATCAAAGGATCTGTGATCAGATACTGATTGCCACCTTGGGCAATCACTTTTTATCTCTCTGGGCTTCAGTTTTTTCCTGTTTGAAAGGAGGAGGTTAGACTAGATAATTTTTAAGATCCCTTCTAGCATTAAATACAAATATAGCTCTAAATGATTCTAAACTCTATCCAAATGTGAGTGGGAGTTGTTAATAATAAAAATAGTAATTTTGCATTTGTTTCTGATATAGAACAATAAATATGGATTTTTGTGTTGCTGCCTGATCATGCTGTTCTAATTTCCCCCAGAAGAGCCCTCTTTTTGCCACATGCTAATGAATAATAGATGAGTCTGTATCTTATAATGTTTGTAGGTATGCAGGTATGTACACGCATATATATATGCTATATATATATGTATGGATAAAAATTGCAGACTCAAAGTCAGAGGTTCCCCTTCTCACAAAATGGCAAGCCTTCCACATGCCTCTGCTTAGGATCCACTGACTCAGAGCAGATTAACACTGCCCACCTTAAGAGTTCATTATGGAAAAAGTGTTGTGAAACTGCCAACTGCTACATTTAAGTGGGTTATTGAGTGTGATTATTATTATTATTATTATCTGCTATAATAGTGAACATGAGAGAAGAAAAGGAAATTGACCCATACTCCAAGGGATAATTCTGCATTATTCAACTGCATCTGTTATTAGAGCACTTTAGTTAAGAGAATATTTCTTATATTGAACAACAACAACAACAAAAATCTGCCTTCTTTCAATTTCTGCCTTTCCAGATCCATTTTTATCCCTTTGTCCTTGGAACTCCCTGTTAAAAATGGTAGTTGATTTCTTTTTTTTCTTTTTTTTTTAAATTTTTATTTAATGATTACTTTATATTGACAACAGTATCCCTTGCACTCGTTTCTTTTCCAATTTTTTTCCCCCTCCCTCCCTCCACCCCCTCCCCTAGATGGCAAGCAGTCCTTTATATGTTGGATATGTTGCAGTATATCCTAGATACAATATATGTTTGCAGAACCGAACAGTTCTCTTGTTGCATAGGGAGAATTGGATTCAGAAGGTATAAATAACCCAGGAAGAAAAACAAAAATGCAGATAGTTCACATTCGTTTCCCAGTGTTCTTTCTTTGGGTGTAGCTGCTTTTGTCCGTCATTTATCAATTGAAACTTAGTTAGGTCTCTTTGTCAAAGAAATCCACTTCCATCAAAATATGTCCTCATACAATATCTCCTGGTTCTGCTCATTTCACTTAGCATCAGTTCATGTAAGTCTCGCCAGTCCTCTCTATATTCATCCTGCTGGTCATTTCTTACAGAACAATAATATTCCATAACATTCATATACCACAATTTACCCAGCCATTCTCCAATTGATGGGCATCCATTCATTTTCCAGTTTCTAGCCAGGTAGTTGATTTCTTTAACCCTGGTTAATTCTGCCAATAGATCCCAAGGTCACATTTGAGCCTCTCCAATCTCTTTTTATGTCCTAATCACCCTTTTCTCCCTGATTTCTTGTTCTCTTTCAGATTGCTGATCTGCAGCTCCATAAGCTGGATGAATTGGACTGTTTGATACGAGGGCTGCTCTATGTTGATTCCATCGGCTTCAATGGCAAACCCGAGTGTTATTATTTTGAAAAACCCACAGATCCTGAACAGTGTCAAAAAAAGCCTTACTGTCTTGATAATCCATACCCCATGTTGCTGGTTAACATGGGCTCAGGTGTTAGCATCCTAGCAGTATATTCCAAGGACAACTATAAAAGAGTTACAGGGACCAGGTAAATAGATCTTCCTTAAGAAGAATCTTCTGCTGCTCCAGCATAATGGTCTTCCTTCCTTAGGTTTTTAAAGGAGTTGGAGGACCTTCAAATCCACTGCTACTTTTTACAGATATGATCTTGAGCAAGTTGCTTTCTGTCTCTCTGGTCCTCAGTGTCCTCATCTGTAAAATGAGTGAATGGACTAGATGATCTCTTTAATTTAATAGCTCTAAGTTCTATGATTCTATTTACTGCATAATGATATGGCAATCAGTAATATTTAGGCTGGATTCCTGATGCATTGACTTTTACATAAGATTGCAACATTAATTACCTACCAATTGTATTCAGTATACTGTGTTAGGAACTGAGGGATATGGAAAATTTAGATAAATCTGTTCTTCATAGAGCTTATAGTCTATTGTGGAAACAAAACATCCCATATAAATTGTTACATTTTAGGATTATAATTGTATTAACTAAAAGTCTCATTACTGTGGGGACTCTTGAAGGAAAAGTTCATTCATCATGATACTGGAAATAGCTTGATAGAGAGGTGGAATTTGAGCTGGACTTTTAAGATTGGTCTAAATTAAGTGTGTGTGTTTTAATTATATGGGGAGTTGGGGGGTTAGAGAAGCCATTCTAGGAGTAGGGAGCATTAGTATTTGCCAAGATATTAGGACAAAAGAGAACTCAGGTCATATTTAGTGGCTAGAGAGGGCTGAAGATGCTTGGAGACTATTGTAGAGTGTACAGATAATGTCGATCTTCAGAACATGATTCCTTAGCATTGTTGGGAGAACCATTGTTCCTCAAGCCATCCTTGTCTAAAAACTTTAACCAATCTTCTGACTCTTCAAGGCCTATTGATTCCTGTAAAAGACATTGAGAGAAAGATGCTTGTATTGCCACAATTTGTACTACTTTATACTATATGCTATTTTAATGGTGTGCTTTTTATTTTCTTTGAGTAGACAATGTTATAGGAGGTTCTTATTTCCTTTGGAATTTTTTCCCCCCCTTTTTTTAAAGGATGTATTTTCTTCAATGAGATTTTTAAAAAAAAAGTTTGGGAACCAACAATTTTTCTAGCCAAAATTTATTATGGAAATCAGTTTGAAAAAAACAGAATTTACTTAGAGAAATTAATTTTATAAGAAAACTTTTCTGGAATGCATCTAGTCTCAAATGAGGGGGCTTAATTTTTTGAGAAAATCTTTTTAAGAGAGAGAGCCTTTTTTGAGAATAATTTAGAATTCTGGATAGTGGTAATACTGTTTTTTTGGTTTTTTTTGGGGGGGGTTTCATTTTTTAATGAATCAATTTAGTCCAATCAGCATCTGTCAAGAGCCTGTGTAGATCAGACAGTATGGCAGGTATGGGAGATTCAAAGGGTTCGGGAAAAAAACAAACATGAAATCCGCTCCTACTCTTCAAGAACTTGCACTCTGCTAAGTGGAAAAAGCGGAATTTTTCATTGATGGGCAAAAATGAAAGCAACACCGAGTAAATGGAAAATAATTTGGGGATGGGTGTGTCAGAGGAGGGGCAAAGAAGATGGGTTTTGTGTGGAGATCTGGAGGGGTGGATGTGAAGAAATCCCTTGAGTTGGGGCTTTGAATGGAGCTAGGAACTTCTGAGAAGTAGAGTGAGCATGAAAAAAATCATGTCAAGAGATGAAGAATTCCTTCTCTTTTCCCTTATGAGCTTAAGCTTCTTAAGAGTCCCTCTTAAATAAAGACTTCTTTTAAAAAAAATACCCAGCACGACAAAATATTGTTTAATAATTAATGTAAGCCCTGAGAATGGACATGTCTTTTTTTTTTTTTTTCTTCTCCTGAAGAACCTGAAGGTTTAAAGGAGTCTACCACCAGAAAGTTGACCATCATTGGATGGGTATTTTTAGCCTGATAGTTCCTCAGATAAGACCTTCAGATAAAGCCAAAAGGGCTTGTCATCTGCCAATGGAAATTTTCAGTGATGTGATTTGGCTCTATGTCTGAGAAACTAAAACATTTCTAATCTCATCCTAAATATGTGTCCAGACAATCAGATCTTGAGAGAAAGTGTTATTGTTTGTATATAATATTCCCCATCTACTGTTATCTTTGATAGACAAGGAATCTTTTGTGTCTAGTGTGTTCATTGTTTTTCTGTATACCCCATTTTGTGAATAATGAGTGATTTCCCTCAATCATTAAGATTCCTCTGTTCAAAATCTCCTCTTCAGTAACACAAATATAAATATGTAAAATAATGAATGGCCTTCCTTCTAAGGTAGTCAGTTTACCAAGGCCATGCTATATTATAATTGTCATAATTCTATTTGTTGTCACTTTATGACTTTGACTTTACAAATAGATGTATATGATGTTATTTCCTTACTGCTGTGCCCACAGTTTAGATAGCTGCCACTGGGTAAGGGTGATGTATGACTTATGGACATGGAGTCCAAATGGCCAATCTTTCATAGGTAAAGGTGACTGAAGAACACAGGTTATATGGTTCTTGCCCAGTAGCATTTTTTAAAATCCCTATAACTTTTTTTTAAAAAATATAAACTGTTGCTACTTAAACTCTAGCTAATATTTAAAGACATTTAAAAAATGCAATGGCTAGCTAGGTATACTATAGTTCTCTACTCATTAACTTTTTAGTACTAGGGATCACTACCTAATCTGTCTCTGATCTTTTCTCCCAGTCCAAAATGTAGAAAACACCATCTTTTTTTGGTCTCCAAAGCTCTTTGTGCCATATGCATTGCTCCTATTTTCAGCCCTTTGAGGTTTCAGAGCAATTTGGTGCAAGAAGCTCTTTTAAGCTTCTACTATTTGTATAGACCTTTAAATATCTACTTCAAATTCCTCCCCACAAAGGATTGTTTTTGCCCATTCCCACTTCACCCCTTCTGCATTCTGTTTTCTTTCTTTTAAGCAAAAAGAATCACGAAAGGAGTTTTAAAATTGTGCAGACATCTGCACCATGTGATGACCTTGGCCCTCTCAGGGGCTTCTCTAGTTATTAACTTTATTCTTAATTTAACCTGGCTCCTCTTCTCCCAGGTAATCCCGATTCAACTGACTTCCTTAGTATCAGATGTCTAACTTCTTCTACTTCCAAAATGTTTTTTAAAAGGAACCATTATCTCTTTTCTAGGACAATTTAAATGTACTTAAAACTTTAAAACAGATGGCAAGACAAATTTTAAAGGGGGATGTTCAAGTGGTTTCCTTCTGTGTGTATCAAAGAAGCATTGTCAGAGAATATGTCCAATTCAAATAAGAAGTCAAACATTCTCGCCATTTTATGCTATTGAGGGATTGCAGAATGTCAGTCATCTTTTTTCAGATTCTATTGGATAGAATCTAAGATGAGTTGCTTCCTTTCAAAAATCTCAGTTAAAAATACACACAGATAAATGGGATTGTCTCCCTTAGAGGATGAGTCAGAGGACAGAAGGAAGAATTCTCTAAGCAGAAGCATCCAAAGTCAGTATTTTTATTGAAGGGTTGAAGATTCCATTCATGGTCTCCATATTCAATGCATGCAAAATTTATTTCTAATTGCATATCAAGCACATATACTTTTTATATCTATTATATGGCTTTAATCATTTTCCATACACAAACCACGCAGAGGAGAGTTACTTTCATCTTCCTGTAATGTGTTCAGCAACCAAGGCTGTCCAGTTCATGGACTAGCGCAAGGTCTCACAACTGTGATTCGTGGAAACCTTCTCTTTGATATGGCTTTCATCCCAAAGCCAAGGGCATGACATTTTCTCAAAGTGTTCGTTTTTAATCCCAGCCAACCCTGCTCTCACTTCCTGGTCCAAGCCTTAACCCTGAGCTGCTCCGAGCCATAGTCCGTTTGACATGAATTACCCATTGTTTTTCTCCTCCTGCCTCATTTCTGTGCTAATGTTCTGAATGTGCCTCTTTGGGTACCTCGGTGGGCACTTTTAAAAACAAATCTTAAAAAAAATAAACCTTATTGTTCCTTTAGTCTTGGAGGTGGAACATTCCTAGGCCTGTGCTGTTTGCTGACTGGTTGTGAGACCTTTGAAGAAGCTCTGGAAATGGCAGCTAAAGGAGACAGCACCAATGTTGATAAGCTGGTGAAGGATATTTATGGAGGAGACTATGAACGATTTGGCCTTCAAGGATCTGCTGTAGCATCAAGGTAGAGCCTGAGTAGAGAGCGGTGTAGGGGAAAGAGTGCACTGGATTTGGAGTCAGAGGTCTTGGGTTCGAAGCTCTACTCTGCTGCTATGTGACCATGGGAAGTCACTTAAGCACTTTGGGCCTCTGTTTCCTCATCTGCAAAATGAGAGGGTTGGACTAGTTGATCTTCCAGCTCTAAAGCCTATGATACTCTTGTCCTAGGCAGGTACAGTCACAATTGAAAACATGACTGCCGGTGCCCTGAATGTTTTCTGATGTGGCCATGCCCCTGCTGACGTAGGCTAGCGTAGCACTTACCGTATTGTAGAAGAGCTCGGACCTGATTTTGACGTCTTAGCAAGGGCAGGGATATTCATGCTATTGAAGCATGTGTTCTAGAGAGGGGCAACTTTGGAACTCTGACAATTACCACCATTCCCCCTTGTTAAGTACTTACTTGGGGGCATTTTTACCACCACCACCATCACTACTACCAACCCCTTCCTCATCAGTGGTCCGTCTTGAAAAGAAAAGAAAAAAGAAGTCAACCATTGATAGAAAAAAAACATTTGAATACAAATCCTGGTAGCAAATTTAGGGCTTGGAAGTTACAGGCTAAGTTATCCAGACGAAAGTTATGGAAGAGTTTTGCCACAGTCACGTGGCTAAAATGTAGTCCTTGTTGCGGGATGATTTGAACCCCTTTGCTAATATTTCCAACATAGCTTTGGCAACATGATGAGTAAAGAAAAACGAGATGCCATCAGCAAAGAGGACCTAGCCAGAGCCACTTTGGTCACCATTACAAATAACATCGGTTCCATTGCTCGGATGTGTGCCCAGAATGAGGTAAGGTTACAAACTCATCATCGGCCTATCTAATGTGTGCTCATTTCTCTGTGCATTTTATCCTTTTCTGTTCAGTAGGATTTTTGATCTTTGTGAATCTTTCAGTAAAATTCCTTCAATGTATACACATCTTACAAAATGTGGACTATAAAGGAGACCAGGTACCATGATAGGAAAAGACGAATACTCTTAAAGGAGGAAAAAGGAAAAAACAACAACAACAAGCAAACGTACTTTTAATTAGTCTACTAAAATAAAAGTTTTCTCCGTATAGTATTACTTTTTGAGGAGTAAAAAGGAAATTATTTCCAATTAGGGAAAGCCCAGATCTGGAGGGTGGAGAGTCTTGCCTCTGCCCCTCCCTGGCTTTCTGACTTGGGATAAATATTCCACTTTGATGGACCTCAATGTGGTTGGATCACATGATCAGGGAGGCAGTGTGATAGTAAAATGGGAAGAGAAAAGTTGGCTTTGGAGTCAGGGCTCGGCTTTACCCTCTGAGAGCTGGTACCCATTGCCAAGTCAGTTCACTTGGAAATGTCAGCATTGTAAATTTCAGATTCAAGCTAAACCCTTTATAAGCCATCATCATTCATCACATGCCTAATAAAGTGAGACATGCGATTCTTTGCACATTTTCTTTTGTTTGTTTCCTTGTATCTGCATGTAAAGAGTTATTGGTAGAATGAGACTCTGAAGCAGTTCAACCCAGTTTCACTGCCAGAAACTCAATGGGAATCCTTGCTTCATCTCCATCCTTTCTTCTTTCTGCTTTCGGCTTCTCTACAGTGTTGCCTTGTGGCGTGGAGTTCAAGCAGCATTGTACAGGGCTATCAAAGCATAGAGAGCTACAGCGGAGGCGAGCAGGACCCTCACCCCAACCCCTCCCCATCCCCAGTTACAGGAAATTGCAAAATTACTGTGATGCCGCATTGAAAGATAACACCTTTGGACAAATAGTTGGTTTTTAAAATGTGAAATGTCTGACTTACCTTGGTGAGGAAAAAGAGAGCTTGGATAGATGAGGAGGGGAGGAGGGAGAGTCGGAATATCTGATTTTCTAAGACTTCGAATCTCTGAGCCTTTATGACCTCTGATTCTTGAGTAGGAGGGAGAATATAGGTAGTGAAGTTAAGCTGTTCAACAAAGCATGCAGTTGCATTGGTAACTTGGCTTATTAGGTAAGCAAGAAGGATCAGGGGAAAATCCCTATTAAACTTAGAAAACCTGGATTCAAGTTCTGGTTCTGTACAATCTTGAGCAAGTTGCTTAACTGCTTATACTTCACTTTCCTCATCTCTAAAAAAGGGTTGGGCTAGAAGATTTCTTGAAAGATTTTCCCAAGCTAAAATCATGTTATGCAAGTCACATCACCTCAAAATATGTTTGTGATACAGGTAGAGATCTAGTAGGAGATCAGCCCATGAAGGTATTAGTCCCATTTCCAAATTCCAGGATTGCAGTGGTCTTTGACTATATTTTATTTCATGTAGGAAATTTTGCCATGTCAGTATAGTATTTGTGAGTCTTGACAATCTGTGTGTAAATAAGAATATGAAAAGCAGGTTGAAATCTAGTCTTTAATCTTGGATCTGTCTTAATAGAAAATTAAGTTAACACATTCCAGAGATATGCTTTTTAAAAGTCCTCTCCTGCCTTCGGAACACCCTGTGCTCTAAATAGAAGGCTTTGATGTGTGTGTGTGTGTGTGTTTTTTAAACATTATCTTCTAAAGGATCCTCTCCAACTCTCACCCCCAACTGCCAAATATGACCTTAGACTAACATGCATAGAGTGGACCATGCTCATGATCTCCCAAAGGTCAATCGACAGATAACAACTGCCCCCCCTCCCCAAGCATTGATTGTCTTCTCTTTCCCCTCATTTCTATCTTTTAAAATTGTTCCTTGCTATTTATGAGTGTATGGTTGGCATTTTGATTAGTTAGTATCCCAATGTGTTTTCTTTTTTGACCTCCATTTCCTTGCTTTGGCTACACTGCAGTAGCATATCCATGAGAGGCTTAGTCATACTAAACACCTTTTTGAATGATCACACAGCTTTGGGAAAGATTTTAAGACTTGGGGAATTGGTTTTACTACCTTTGATCTGAGTATATCACAGGCAGGTGTAATAGAAAAAAAATACTTTATTAGATGATTATAGGTTAAATTCCATAGCCTTGTGTTTTTGTCAGCTTATTGGAGTTCTCTTCCTGTCCTATCAAGTATTTCAGAGAGTGGGGTTTTCCCATGAGCCCCATTGAATTAGTTTTTTAGATACTTTTCTGGGAAGGTAGGTTTGTTTTGAGTGGGGATAAGTTAAGTTTTATATTTATACACATACACACACACACACACAAAATCTTCTCCTTTCAATATTTGATTTTGCTTCTTATTGAGAGGTTCTATCCCTTTAGAAAGGCTACCACAACAGTCAGACTACTTAATTTATTATCAGCTTTTAATGTCTTTTTGTCCTGGGCTCTCCACCAATGTTGTCCCAAGATTGTCGAGATTAGTGCTTTTCCTCAGTTCGAGAAGAAGCTTCATTCTCTGGCAATATTGTGTTGGGAAGGAGGAAAAGAAAAAAAAAGCCTCTTCTAAATTTAATTGGTCTCTTCCCAGGCCTCCTCCTTCTTTTTAATATTCACTACCACCTCCTTCTTTGTTGAAAGCAGTTTGCCTGTTCCCACATGGCCTTTTTCTTTCAAAATCCCGGGGGTCATAGTAGTCTCTGCCTTATTCTAAGAAGCAAGATTCTTTGAAACCCAGGTCCAGAATGGGATGCCCATATAAATCAGATCCTCAGGGTTTTTTACATGGTTAGAAATTCAAGCCATTGGAAATGGAGCTTCCCACTAGGTTCTACTTGCTTTTGATGCACTGAACAGGGAAAGTAATTCTGGTTTCCAAGACTGGGCTTCCTTTCCCTGAAATGTTTCCATAGCAACAGAGCCATTCTTTGGAGGGCAAGCTCTGTCAGCAGGTCAGGTTGGTTGGTGATGGTTGAACTGGACTCCAAGCAACCTGGGAGGTCTGGGGAGTGGGAAGAGCAGTTAGCTTATTTCTATTTCCAAGTGTGTGGGACTTGGAGCTAGTCTACATGCATAGAATGTAATACAAACGTGAATAGGGAAGTCCTAGAGTCGAATAATAGCTAGGGATGGAATTGAAAACAGGGAAACCTGGCTTTAAATTCTACCTCTGAAGCATACTAGCTGTGTGACCTTGGAAAATACATTTAACTTCAGTTTTCTTATTTCTAAAATGGGGATAATGAAGATTAAACACTCTCATTATACAGAGTGATTATGAGGAATCTAGGATCATCATTCAGAGGTCTTCTTAGTCCAAACCATTCATTTGTCAAACTGTAAAACTGAGGCCAAGGGGGAAAAAAGAGACTTGACCAAGATTTCACAGATTGTAAGCATTAGAAAATTTGAATCTAGGTAATTTTCCTGGAACATGTGCCTTTCCTACTCCACCACATAGAGGTCATGCTTGTAAAACAACACCATGCAGGCTATTACAGAAGTCATAGTATAATTTAAACCTATTAAAGCCCAACCACACTAAGTCTTTTGGGATACCCTGCATAAATTATAGTTATTATTTTGAGTGTAAATTTATTCCCCAAGGATGACAGGAACTTCATTTGCTGGTCTAGTCATAGAATCATAGATTGAGAGTTGAAAGAGACTTCAGGAGCCAATTAATTTAACCCTTATGTTAAAGAGAAGTTCTGAAGTCCAAGATAATTAATTGACTTACTTGTCATGTTGGTAGTTAAGTGATGGAACTGGCATTTAAAGCCAAGGCCTTTGATACTACCTCCAGGATACTTTTTACCACACCATGCTGTCTTCCCAGGATTTAAAACATTGAGTGGTAGAAGCATGAGGTTTTCTCTTTTGTTTCCAGTTATTTCTAAAATTTCTAAACTACAATGCAGCAGCCTACTTCCTGAATAACACAGATCCTTTGCTTAAAAGAAATGCCACCTTAGGTCTTCTGTAGCCTTAGACCATATGAGTTGAACAGGTATTTTTCGATTGTCTTGGGTTGAAAGTCAAGTTTGGGCCCTTCCACTGCATTTCTGAGGCTTAGGGTTAAATGGAACTAGAGCTTATTTTGGCAAGTGTCATTTTAAAATTAAACCCTTAACTTCTTCCCTCCCCACAATCTACCAAAAAAGCTCCTCCTAATTCAGAATTCTGCCATGCAGGTAAGGTTTACCTTGAGAATTAATTTGCTTTTCTCCTTACCATTACCTTGAATGTCTTCTATAAGCCAGAGGTATGGTCAATCTGTGGGAATTGGTCCCCAGCAACATTTTGGGTTGTGAAAATGTTACCAATTATTGTTCATTTGTGCCTATTTTTCAATTATCCATTGAATATTTCTAGAAACCCTAAGCTGGCTTGTTTCTTCTATTCTTTTGTGCTTTGGGGCTCCCATCACCCCATATTGATTATTGTGCTCAGGGAATATGGAACAACTCAGATTCAATAAACATTAATTACCCACTGTGTGCAAGGCATTCTCACTAGGGATTCAAAGACGGAAAAATGATAATCTGTCTGACGGATCCTACTGTCTAAAGACAGAGATGTAATAAGATTACACATGAGTATACTACAAAGGTAAAACATGATAGAGGGCAAAGGTAGGTCAGGTAAATTGCTGTCAGAAATTTGATGAGGGAGACATCATTTTCATATGGGGGATTCAGGATAACCTGTAGCAGAAAAGAGCTTTTGAGAGGATTGCTAGAATGCTGGTCTTAGAGTTAGGAAGACCTGGTTTGCCACTACCTGGGTGACTGTGAGCAAGCCCACTAACCTCTCTGCGTCTCTATTTCCTCATCTGTAAAATAGGAATGAGAATACCTTCAAGCCTATTTCCCAAAAACTGGTTTGAAGATCAATAGAATCAATGTGTGTAAAGTGCTTTATGAAGGTGAAAATGCTGTAGAAATGCTCCCTGTTATCACTGATTCTTGTTGATTTTGTCTCAGTGGGGTAGAAAGGGGATTCTCTCCCAAGCAGGAGAACTCTTTGAGTGAAGGCACATAACCAAGAGTTGATTACATTTGGAAGCCTTTTTTATGCTAACAGGAGTAAGCAGTGCTGGGAGTTGCAGGTAAACCATTAGTAGATACCTACATTTTGAGCTGTTTCTATCATCAGATTGCCAGGAAAACCACTCTCTCAGAACTGGGGCAGATGCTGACTTCTGTTCAGCCTTTGTACCTTCTGGTACATGTAATTGTGTAACTCTTGGCATTAATCCGGAGAATACTAAGAAACTGACCTTTAAAATAGAAATTGTATAAGAAATTTTTGGATGTATTGTTTCCATAGTTCTCTAATATAAAAAAATATATATTTTTTTTCCCTCTGGCAGAACATTGACAAAGTGGTATTTGTTGGGAATTTCCTTAGAATCAATATGGTCTCTATGAAGCTGCTAGCATATGCCATGGATTTTTGGTCCAAAGGACAACTAAAAGCTCTGTTCTTGGAACATGAGGTAGGTATGATATTCATGGAATCATTTGCCTAAAGTAAATGCCCACATTTATATAAGGATATTGAATTTGTCATTTAATTGCTAAAGGGAACTCACATATGAGGAAGCTCCTTCTCCCAATACAAGTCATTATTCTTTCGGCAATCTGTAGTCTGCAGTCTTAGGCGGTTATCTAGAGCAGTGGTGTTAAATTCAAATAGAAATGGAGGCCACTGGGCCATCTACAAGTTCTGGCTGCTTATTGACTTAAAACACAACATGTTAAGGTTTTCTCTATCCTATTACATTTGTTTTAATTTTGTAACATACTTCCCAATTATATTTTAATCTGTTTTGGGTTCCAAGTGGGTAAATAATTTGGCTAGAATTACAAAATTGGATTTTTTGGGCTCCCAGGCCAGCTCTCCATTGGCCCACAGCTTCCTTTTTACGTGTGGGTCTTTGTCATTGAAAAAGTGATTTCATTGCAACAGCCTTATGGAATGTCAGTGTGATCATGGGGAAACAAGTTATCAGAGAAATTAAATAACTTATCTGTGGTGTTATTTCTGATGGAGGCATCAGAATCGGGCTCTGGACTTTCATCTTCCAATCTACCTCTGTCTGTCTGTTTCTAGATAAACAATACTTTACCTAACTGTTTTTATTTTTTGACTAATTGATTTATTAGTCTGACAATTGAAGAGGTAGAAGATGGTGCTGGATTATAAATTATAAATGCCAAGTCATTATTCACCTCAAGAGAAGTGGAAGATTTCCTTTTATTTTTCTCTTTGGAATTCATTTTGTATACATGTGACAATGAATAGCTATTGTAAGATTTTGCTATTTCCTTAAGGCAAACTCAATCAAGTGAGGAGACAGCTAGGTGGCACAGTAGAATGCTGGTCTTAGAGTCAGGAGGCCCTAAATTAAAATCCAGCCTCAGACACACTAACTGTGTAACCCTGGGCAGTTAGTAACTCTATTTGCCTTAGTTTCCTCATCTGTAAAATTAGTATCTTTCCTAAGAAAACCCCAAATGAAGCTACAAAGAGTCAGACATGACAGAAAAAATGATTGAACAACAACAAATCATGTGTGAAATGACTTTTTAAAAAAAAAATAAAGAGGGAGATAAATTACATTTGCTTTTATTAAAGTGTGTGAAAGCTTGTGAGCTAGTTCTTTAGGACTTCTGTCTATAGGGGCATTACCCTAGCTAGTAACAATCACAACTTATCCACGATACCCATTAGTGAAAATCAAAGCTGAAAATAACATAGGATTTTGTTTTCCCTTCTTGGAAATATTCTAAAGTCACATGCTCAGAATTTAATGATGTAAAAGACTGTTTACTTATCTTTACAGTTGAACAAACTGAGGCACAGAGAGGAAAACTCTTCAGCTTGGCATTCACCAACTGGCTTCAGCCTCCTTTCCAGACCCATTTCATATTGTCCAGAGAAAACTGGCCTATTTGCTGTTCTCTGAACTTGATATTCCATCAGTTACCTTCATCTCTTTGCACAGGTCATCCTTCCCTATCTTCATAGCTTATTTTCTTTCACTTCTGAGATGCTTTGGCTTCTTTCAAGGAAGCTCATGTATCAATTCCTATAAGAAGTCCCCTTTGATCCCTACAGTTTTTAATGGCTTTTTTTCACTCCTCAATAATCCAGTGTGTCTCTCTGTATGTGTTTCTGTCTACACCAAGTAGAATGTAAACTCCTTAAGGATAGACGGGTTTTTGTATCTTCATAGGATCATAGATTAAAGTTGACCTTAAAGGCTACCTAATTCAGCCCTTAAATTTTATAAGGGAGAAAACTGAGGACTGGAAAATTTAAATGACTTGTTAAAGATGACATTGAGGATTTGAACTCTAGCCTTTTGGATTCTGAATGCATGGTATTCCAGTCCATCATACTGCTCATTGGGTAGGATTGGAAGGTAACTTGTCTGTGGTCACATTGCAATCTAGTGACAGCACTGGGATTCCAACAGAACTTCAAGGGACTCTTAGCTAAACATTTCAGTATGTTAAATAGGCTGTTTCTGTAGAATTCTGAGAATACCTCTTACTGTTTTCTTCTATCCACTTGTACCCATTGGACAGAACTTTCATTCAATTACCAGAAGAATTGAGGACCCTCCCTCCATGGTCTCTTTCCCACTATAATCTTTTGTATCATCAAGCTGATTTTCTCTAGTACTTCTATTTAAAGCTGTTATCTGACTGAAGACAAGGTTGTCCTTTAGAAGATGAACTGTGTCAGCAATTTTAGCCTGAGACAAAACCATGCCATTAAAAATTAGTCATAGATTCTTAGAGTTTGAAGGACTTTAGAGACTGTCTAATTCCTTTAGTCCATGCTTGAGGAAGCTAAGACAGAGGAGGCTAGAAGATTTGCCTAGAGAGTCAACATCACAACTTAGGCTCCTTAACCTCCCAGTTAAATGTTCTTTCACTTTTATGTGCTGCCTTCCTAATGATCCTCCAATAGGCATTGATTAAGCACTTCTAGGTTAGGCTCTTTGCTGAGCCTTGGAAATACACAGGAAGGTAAAAACATACTCTGCCCTGGAAAGAACTTATATCCTTAATAATGATTTTTTTCCCTTGGAATCTTAAGCTTTGCTCAATCTCTGCTTTTGCTCCACTATTTCCTCTCATTCCTGGGGATCATGGTCTTGTATAGTGCTACAATGTCTGATAAAGCATCACTCTCATGTCTGCCCTGGAGTTTAATGGCCTCTTGACTCTGGGGAGGAGAATTTCTGGGTGTAGGGCAGCAGATCTCTTCTTATCCATGACTTTCCATGGCTTTTGATGTTTCTTTCCCTTGAAGTCACAGAATCTGGGCTCATAGGACTGCTCTGCTACTCTGTGGCAAAGCTACTTTATCTCTATTTGAGTTATCCAGGGAAGTTATACCCTTGCAGCTATAAATTCTCCAACTATGATTATAATTAACCAGTAGATGAGACTGTTGGGACACCAAATCGCAGTCTCAAAGCTAGAAGAAATTTCAGAGGCATCCATACTGGCATCTGAACAAGGATCTCATCTGTACACCTAACCCAAAGAATCTTCCAACCCGAAGACTTCCAGTGTTGGGGAAGCTTCTCAGCTTCCAAAGCCCATTTCATTTTTAGATGACTTTGGACTTTTGGAATGCTTTTCTTTACATCAAACTTAAATTTTCTCATTGCACTTTCCATCCATTACTACTTGTCCTGCCCTCTGGGACTCTTCAGAGCAAATGTGATTGTTTTTCTACATGATAGCCTTTCAAATATTTGAAGATCAATGTTATGTACTCTCTGGGGCCTCTTCTTTTCAGGCTAAACATCTCAACCAGTTCCCATGTGGTATGAACTCAAGGCCCTTAACCTTCTTCATTGACCTTCTCTGGACACACTCCAGCTTATCTAGGTCCTTTCTAAAGAGTCACCAAGAATTGAACATATTATTCTGGATGTGATCTGACCAAGAGCAAAATACTATCATTTCCCAATTTCAGTTATTGTCTCCCTTGATGTAGCCTAAAATTGCATTCTTTATATACTCATTGAGCTTATGGACCACTGAAACTCCTAGGTCTTCTTGAGATTAATTGCTGTCAAAGCACACACCTTTTATCTCATATGCATGAAGCTGATTTTAAAAATTTATAAGATCATAGATCTAGGGCTGAATGGGACTTCAGCTTTGAAGTATAACTCCCTAATATTGCAGATGAGGAAACTGAAGCTCAGAATGATAAATGACTTGCCCAAGATCACATAGGAAGTGTCTGAGGCAGTTTTTGCCTTCAGTTCTACCCAATTCCAAGCCCAACATTATTCACAGTGCCTCCTAAATACTAGTGAAATAAAAGATTTAAATTTCACATGTAAAGCTTTTAAATTTTAAAATTTAAATTGCAGCTAGTTTGCAGTGGATAGAGCCCCAGCCCTGAAGTCTGGAGGATCTGAACACAACACTTTCTAGACCCTGGGCAAGCCACTTAAACCCCAATCGCCCCAGAAAAAAAAATAAATTTCATTGTTATAGATTCAGCTTAGCATCCTAGCCTGTTAAGATCTTTAGGAATCCTGATTTTGTCATCTGATATGTTGGTCATCCCTAGCAACTTTGGGTAATCTGCAAATTTGATAAATATACCATTTATGTTGTTATCCTCATCATTGAAAAGAGAAAGGAAACAAGCATTTGTTAAACGCCTATACTGTGTTAAACACTGTGCTAAGTGCTTTACAAATATTATTTCATTTGATCCTCACAATAACTCTGGGAGATGTGCTATTAATATCCCGATTTTACATTCGAGGAAACTGAGGCAAACAGAAGTTAACTGATAGTAAGTTTTTGAGGCTGGATTTGAACTCAGGTTTTTCTGATTACACTATGATTGAACTAAGCCCTTCTGGCTATTTCCTTGATCACTGCTTCGGAGCTGAAGAAGGGATGGACCATATGGAAAGGAAGAGACTGATTACCTGAATGCAAAGCACAGAAGATAAGGGGACATAGGAAGGAATGGAGAGGTTATCCCAGAGAAGGTAGTATGTCTTTTAAAAACAACAACTGAAGAAGAAAGGCATTGGGGAAAATCCAGAGGGATCTAAAAAAGAATAGGGAAATTTTGGTTTTCTTGAGAAGATTAGAAGATGAATAAATTTTGAGACTCTCATTGAAAAGGAGAAAGCTATACACTCTAGAGTCCCTTACTCAAAAACCCACAGTGGCTCCCTCTTACCTTTGGGGTAAAATTCAAATTTGTCACCTTGGCTTTTAAAGCCCCTCATAATCTGGTTCCTTCAGACTTGTTCAGATTTATTCCTGTTACTCTGCTTCATACATACTACATTTCAACCAAATAGAACATTTCTATATTCCCAATTCTTCTCCCCTTTTTCCCTGGCATATTCTACCTCTACAGCCTTAATAATGTGGAATTCATTCCCTCCTAACTTTTATCTTCCTTCTAGGTTCAACCTAAGTAACACCTCTTTCTTGAAGCCTTGCTGGATTTCCCTCAACTGACCCATTAAATTGCCTTATATTCATTCACTTGTAAGCTCTTTTGAGCCCAGTGATTATTTTTTTCTTTTCTTTTCTTTTTTTTTTTTTTTTTTTTTGGTGTTTATCATGTCTATTTTTAATGCCTGTTTGCTATGTGCTTATACATATATCTGTGATGTTTTATACATGTGCTATCTTATATATGTGCTGTTTTGCCTGAGTTCACCAAAGATAGGGATCATCATTTTTGTCTCTATCTCTCCAGGAGCTAGCTCAGTTCCCAGAACATATTAGGTGCTTAATAAGTGCTAAATTGATTAATAATTACATGTAGTAAGCACTTAATTTTGAATGGAATTAGATGAATGTTTGATGGAATTGATGTTTTAGAATTTAACTATTGCCACTCCAAGTTTTAGGGATTTGACATTACAATAATTTTCTGGGTCTTTGGCTATTTTGACATTTTTCTAAATAGCTTCTTATCCCATGCTTTCCTTTTTGTTTTGAAGGGCTACTTTGGTGCTGTTGGCGCCCTACTGGAATTGTTCAAGATGAGTGATGATCAGTAAAGATGTCTCCTGTTCATAAGAAGGGAAAGATGCCTCTGTTGAGGTTGCTGCTGGGGAAAAGTGAAAACCACGATCAGGATGGGAACGAAGCCATTTTGGCAGTCGTACCTGCTGGATTTGTAAATAATTTGAAATCCTTCTAGCTGATATTTTACCTTCGGGTTTTGAGCATAGAATTCAAAATTCACATGGGAATACAAGAGGTTTTTTTTTTTCTTCCTGTATACTGTATTATTATTATTATTATTATTTTTTAAAAGGACAAAATGTGCAACGTGGCCAAATGTCCCAGTTTTATGCATTCATTTTAAAAAGCTGAATAATGTTTCAGAAGGACCTGAAATGTAATAGCTGTGTTTTTCTTCTGGGGTTTACTGATCAGTGTGGTAATTTTAACTTCATTTAGTAATCACTCTAGGAGATTTTTATCTTGACTTATATTTTTCATGACGTTTCATGATTTGCTGTTGGTTTCAAATGAAACTACAAAGCTAGCATGTTTTACTGTGAACGCTTCCTCCCTCTTTTGAGTTTGTTATTTTTGTTTTGGGGGTTTTTTTTGTCTCATATTTCTGTCCGTGAATGAATGTCCCAGGGAAGGAGAGCTGTCTGCTAAGCTCAATTTCTATCCTCTTCATCCACAATGAAAGACTGTTTTCTGTCAACATATATTCATATTACCCATGGCACTGACCACTCTACTGGCTTAGCAGTGAGAGCTAAAGCTTTATGAAGTGCCCATGCAATAAAGACTCCAAAAATCACTAAGAGTCACAGGCTTAGGAGGAACCTTAGACCATAGAATGTCAGAACTGGAAGGGACCTACATCTAGCCCCCTTATTTTACAGGGAAGGAAACAGAGACCTAGAGAGTAAAGTGAATTGTCTGATTTTGGATAGTTGGTGATAGAAGTAGGATTACAATACAGTGGTATATACAACAATCATTAAATGGGTACTTTTCTAGGCTCTAGGAAGGATACAATTTAGATAAGGTAGGATTGGTCTAGAATGTGGGCAACTGAGTCATCCCATTCCCAGACCAAGGTTTGTCGTCTTGTATGTTTTATTAATAGACTGTGGCAGTAAGAAATAGATATACATTTTTGCCGTGCCCTTTTAAAATCTGTAGTATTAAGTGGGAATACAGAAAAGATCTCGGATTCTATCCAGTATGGGAATTCTCACTGCTGGTGCAGATGACAGCCAATACCTGACTTATTTAATTAAGACCTAGGGAGTTGTCTCAGGCACATAGAACTCAGATGGTAAGTGTCCAAGTTAGCATTTGAACCCAGGTCTTTTTGATGCTAAGCTCAACACTCTAGCCACTAAGTCATGCTGCCTCTTGGTTTATTTTATATCAGCAATTCAATACTAAATGACACCTGAAACCCTTTATGAAGATAACTTTCTAACCTCCACAAAGTAAATTATATGAAACCTTTATATAATATGTTTGGTATTTGAAGGGAGTTCTCCAAAGAATTCCAGCATCATTAAAATTCTGATGCAAATTGGAGCATCAGAAAAAGAAATAAAATCATGGCAAGAGAATCATCTGGTGATGATTCAGTCAACAGGCTACTTGTCTTTTTTGTACTTGTGCCCCAGAGTGTTGTAATTAGATCTTATGAGTAGAAATTTTAAAATGTTTTTACTTTTAATATTTGAGAAAGATGATATTTCTAAAAAACAAAATTTTATTTTATTAATTTTTTGGGTCAAAAATAATTTTTATTTTGAAAAGATGTCCTGATGATTACTGATTTTGGTTTTGTTATCTCCTTTTTTGTCTTTGCCTTGATGACCCTGGACAAAAAAAAACTAGAAAGAACTGATCTTTTTGCTTTGACTTGTTAAAGAAGGGAAGTTAGGAAGGATAGTCTGTATCAAAACAGATCGATTGGCTTCCCCCTTTGTCTTTTGAATGCAGTCATTAATTTTTATATCTTCAAGTTGTGAAGAAGTGGGTACTAATTGAAGTGTTGACTTGTCTGGTTGAAATAAAGCCCGTTCCTGTTGTGATGTGTTTTGTGTATATGTGGCTTTCATTTCTGAACTCCCTTGTCTTGATTAGTTATTATTTGAATAATTTGAATTTTTATTGAATTTGAAAAAAAATTATCATGCTTTTTCCCACAAAGTTTTATATAATCTGAATCTTTTTTGTATTAGTCTCTTGGAGATACATGATATACTGTTTCCTCAATAGAAACTGTATCCTTTTACAGGATTTTTTCTTTTCTAGCTTCATTACCTTTTAACAACTTCTGAAATGGAGGACTTTTTTTTTTTTTAATATTGCAAAATGTTCACTGAACCATTCTGTTCTGTCATTATTTTCTCATTGTGAAAGAATGACACTACCCTATCTGTCTTATGAGTGCCTCAGCTGTATTGAATCACATTTTTTTTTTGTTCCAAACTTATGATTTCACTACAAACTGACAAAAATATAGGCAACTTGATCAGTTTATATGCAATGGCAAAAATCCAAAGCAGCTAATTGCCTTATCAGTTGTAGTTCCTATAATCATTGGCCTAAGTTGGGTGAGGGTAAGGCATATATCATTCTGAATTTCATATATGAGGAAATAGCAAAGTTTCCATAGGATGTTGCTATTAGAGTGACTATTCATCTAGTTCAATGCCCTCACTTTACAAATGAACAAAGTGATGTTCATGGTATGCTGGCAGTAAGGAGCAGGGCTGGGATTTGAATCCAGTTCTTCTCACTTTAAATCCAATGTTCTTTCCACTACACCATGCTGCCTTGAGTCCCTTCCTGGAACTGATCAGAAAGCTCAAAGTGAGATCCTCTGATGTGCTTCTGTTGTGCTATTTTCGTTGTAGGCCATAAGATGGTACATTTAGAACAGACCTCTGAGATCATCTTCTCTAAACCTCCCCCCCCCTTTTTTTTTTCTTTTAACAGAAAAGGGAACTGAGGCCCAGGGAAGTTAAATGATTTACTTAGTGACACAGGTAGTATCAGTTAGGATTTGAACCCAGGTTCTCTGATTCCAGAGCCAGTGCTTTTTCTATTATAAAAGGTCTGTCATATAAAATAATACAGTCAAGTTGGCATCCCATAAAGAAATGTACTTGCTTATCCAGAGAATGTATCTGAAATTACTTGATGACTTTTATCGAGCCCTTTAAGTTGGTTAGGTCTGACTAATGGGAGATATTATTAAATAATAAAAAATGTTTCCAATGAGATTTTAACTATGTGGTCAGCCTTTTTTTGTTGAGGTGAAAAGCAACAAGGCAGATTTCTACCATTGGCTCCATGTCACCACTTGAGATAGAAGTCATGAACACATCAGACAAACATTGGGCCTTGCATCTATCTTAGAATTAGTTTGCAAAGTGTCTGCTTTCATGTGATTCCAAGATTTTTACTGTGATCATATATTCAAATGGTCAGAGTATACCAATTTATGGCCTTGGGAAGTGAAACCAAAATTTATCTTCCTTTTTTGGTGTTGAAGATGGCTCAGTGTCTTTTTGAAGAGTGAAGTGATTGAGCCTTTCATTGTTTTTATGTTATTCTTGGACAGGAAACATTTATCGTCATAGGCCACATCTTTTGTTATCAAACCTTGCAGGGTGTCTGTGTAATTCCAATTCAAAACTTTTTAATTTTTCTGTTATTTCTGTTGTATTTTATTCTTCATGACTCCATTTTGGGGTTTTCTTAGTAAAGATACTGGAATAGTTTGTCATTTCTTTCTCCAATTCATTTTATAGGTGAGAAAACTGAGGCAAAGAAGGTTAAATGATTTGTCTAGAGTCATACAGAAAATAAGTATCCAAAGCTAGATTTGAACTCAGGAAGATGAATCTTCTGGCTTCAAGGAGTGGTACTTTACCTACTGTATCATTACTTGTCCTATTTACTTGTTTTCTTCTACTTATCTCTCTCCAGTCCATAGTGAATCCAGCTAAATGTTCCATTCATACCCAGGAAATATAAAAAGCCCTGAAGGAAAGCTTCTCATATGTTGGATAGATCCTTTATAGAGAATATATTGGAGAATATGGACCATAATATTGTCTGCTCGCTCTCCCTCTCTTTCTCTCTCTCCCCCCTTTTCTCTCTGTCTCTTTCTGTCTCTGTCTCTCTTTCTCTCTCTATCTCTCTGTTTCTCTCTGTCTCTCTCTTTCTCTGTCTCTCTGTCTCTCTCTTTCTCTGTCTCTCTCTCTCTCTCTTTCTCTCTGTCTCTCTCTGTCTCTTTTGTGTGTGCATACACACAATCTTTACTCCTTCAACCCTGTAAGATAGGTGCTAATCCCATTATATACATGTGGGAAAATGAGACTAAAAAAGTTTAGGTGATTTGTCTGCTTCCAGATACCACAGATGAACAACTAGTAGATCCCACAGTTTGATAGGAGCACTGCTGAGGGAATTGCATTTTGCAAATTATAGAATGCTTTTAATGATCCCAAGGTATTCCTCAGTCTCCCCCTGTCCCGCCCTCCCCCCCCCCAAAAAAAAAAAAAGCCTCTCCATGATTCTGTATCTTGAAACACTCTATTCTTCAGAGAATCAAAGTTGTGAGTAAACCTAGTAGATAGGAGTAGGCATAAGTAAGCTACAGAATGTTTTCAGAGCTGACCTTTGCAAAAGAAGTGGTCCCGGGGATATAATGGAGAAAATGAATAACTAGGAAAGTGAGTCAGTGATATAGCAAGACCAAAAGATTATAAATGAAGAGCCTGCGTTAGAGCTGAACTGATTATGAAGTATAAGAGAAACCAAGTTCTCTAATGGCCAGGAAGATCCTGGGAGATCTGTGGGAAAATATAGGCAATAATTGAGAAGTCAGATGCCTTGTTATTAACACACCAATGGAGGGAATAACCAAACTGATGAAATCACAAATCTACTGAAGCATTGCAGAATATCTCTTTTTTAGGTGAGAAAACTGAGGTAGAGGATAGTTAACACTTTTTCCAAGAACACAAGCTGCAGAACTAGAACTAAAATTTCAGATATTATACAAAGAAATTCTACTTTATTTCTCTTAAGTGTTTACCAAAACTTGAACCAGTATAGCAAAGTGTCACCTTTGATATAGGGTTCTTCTTTTGAGATCCATGGAGAAGAATCTTGGAATAGATTTTGAAGGAGTCTGGAAACTTGAATGGGGAAAATAAAATACATGTTATTTTCAATACCCTCCGACTGAAATAGAGCATTTCCTTCAAGTATTTTCTGAGTAGGGATCCATAGATGTGCTTAACCAGATGACTGTCAGAGAGGTCCATGGCATGCAAAAAAAGTTAAGAACCACTGTCTTCAAGCATCTACTTTAACAAAAAGATAAGAATGTGTTGTAGCCATCTTGCTTCTATAGTATTTGAAAAATTCTTTACTTGTATAGTTTTCTTTCTACAATTTAAGTGATCAATGTTCTTAATGAATTCAGCTTTTATTCATAGATGGGGAGAATTTAAACAAAAACCTTAGTCTATAGATACTTCTGGGCTTCTTATAAATGTGTTAAGAAACTTATAGACATAATTCTCATCCCACCCCCAGGTCCCCTCTATGTGTTGTTTTTTTCCTCCGTTAAAGTATATAAATCCCTTAAAGGAACAAACTTTTTTTCTGGACTGCACTCTCTCTCAGAAATATCTGTCTGTCTCTTTCCTCTTGTTCTCTCACCTCTGATTTCTCCTTAGTTCTCATCCTCTAATTTCTATCATCTCTAAGTTCTTTGAGGGCAGAGACTATCTTTGGCTTCATTTTGTATCCCTCGGTTTAACATGGTGCCTGTCCCATGATGGAGGCTTAATAAATGTTTCTTGAGCTGGGCAACAAATCCAGCCTTAGACATTTGACACTTACTTGCCATGTGACAAGTATTTTAATACCATGTCTAGTGCAAAAAAAAAAAAAAATTAAATCTAATCTATAATCAGTTTTGTTCACAGAACTTTGAGTTATAGATTTTTTTAATTAAAAATAATTCATAGGACAGGGGCATATTAGGGTGGGAAGAAATCTTAGAGATCAGTTAGTCCGACCTTTTATAAAGGAGGAAATGGGAGTTTGGAAAAGGCAAGTTACTTATGCAAGGTAATGCTTAGTAAAGCATGAAGTTAAGATTTATATTAGTGTCTTCTGATTCCAAATACTGAACTCTTCCATTGCATTGTTAGCAGCACCATCTGCAAGATCTTCATTGTTTCCAAGTCTCTAGTGTTGCACAATTTAAATTATCCTAACCATAGTTTGATTTTTTTTTCCATTTCAAATTTAATATTACTTAATAAGTCACAAACATATTTAGTCACTACCTACTTTTGTAGATGATTAGAATATGCAGTTACCAAGTTATATAGTGGGGGACATTGTGATCAATATTATTTCTTTTAGAGTTCGCTACTCATAGACTTTTTCCTAGAAGGAACTTTACAAATCTATCTCAATCCCTTTTTACTGATTGTAGAAGAGATTTTTGGCTTTGATTTGCATAGGTTAGAAACTCAGAAGAGACTTAAAATTTATTTTGAAGTTGTGACAAATCTAAGTGATTTATCAAACATTCTGAAGCCATGATTTTCCATTTTCTTTTACTAAAGCTTGCAGGGAAGATTCAGTCAATTTACTATAACAGGGCAGACATCCAAGTAGCAATTTTTTTTTTCTTGGTGGCTCTATGTTTTATATATATGACCAGGCTATTGCTAAAAATTGATCATTAGTGGAAATAGAACCATATCCTATATGTAGCTAACATGAAAATGAATTCAGTGAAAATGGATTTGCTACTTTAAGATCTATCAAATGACATGTTTTGAAAAATTAGCCTTGAGTGTTTGTCTATAAATAATTACTCACTGTTATAATCATAGGCATATTGGTGTAAAATACTATGTTGGTCCAAATAGGCCAACCTTAATATAGGTGGCACCCCAAGAATGAAATATTTTTAAAGTAGATACTTTTTTTGGTCTTTATGGCACCTGAATAATCCATTATATTTCTCCCATTACCACGCAAGTATTTTTCCTTTTTAAATAAAAAAAGCAAGAAAAGGATAAGGCAGTTCAGCAAAACCATGAACATAGCAAATTTTTGTTATTCCAGGATCTTAGGAGTAGCTCAAACTGGAGCTCTAAAAACTTTCCATGCTCCCAGAGTGGTCTGATAGAGGGCAAAGTCTGATCACCACCCTCTGAGTTCTGCAAGCTCTTGAACTGAGTTTGGGTCTGTGTAACCCTTTAATTGGCTTGTCCCTGAGTCCTCTAGATTCAGTCACTATCAGCCATCTAGAAAGCTTTGCAGGTTTAGAAAGATATAATTGCCAGATTCCTTTTGATCTAAAATTCCTGTTGTGGTTTATTCTGTTACAGGTTTCAGAATGGATTGGAAGCTAGAACTAAACCCTGTTCTGCTCTTGGGGTCAGAATTAGATAGCAACCTGTTCCTAGCTAATTCTATGAATGTTCATCAAAGTAGGACTTTAATCTGGAACCCCACTCTAGGCACAAGTTCCCTTTTCAGTCTACTCTCAGTGTGTTCCAAATTTGGATAGTATATGACAGAATTACCAGTTGGCACAAATTCCCGTAGGCTGAATAAGGTTGCAATCTTCCTGGATGAGTCTGGGATTTCTTCCTTTGGAGCACAGCCTGTAGTTCCCACAAGCTAAAATATTTGTGCAGCACATCCCTGACCAGACTCCCCAGTGTCTACTAGCCTCCTCCTATTGAACTGGGCTAGAATGACTCACCATTTTTTTCCCCTTGGATTTCCTTATTAGGATTTAGTCTGGTGCATTTTCTAAATCATTGTGGAGAAATTGTGTGTTGGGGGGAAGCTAAGCTTTCTTCCTATTGTTCCTTCACCAACCAACATGTCGGCCAAATTCGATAATATATGAGGTGTTCCATACTCATAGATTCTAGTATTGCAAAGAAGGGAGAGAATTCTTTCACATCTCTTCTTCCAGACCAAGTTTGGTCATCATAATTATACAGTTTTGATTTGCACTATTCTTTCCATTTACATTGTGGTAGTTATTATGTATCTTGTTCTCCTACTTTCTGTTTCATTTTGTTGCATTATTGAATGGAATACTTCCCCATGTTTCTCTTTCTTTACTACTGTGTACTACCTGATTATATTCCATTATATTCATGAACTACAATTTACCCAAAACTCTTCCCAGGATATGGACATCTGGTTTGCTTCCTCACTGATCTTTTGATAGTTTTTCCCTGTTTTTACAGATTGACATTAATTTCTTAGATACCCACTATGTGATAAACTCTCAGCTGGGTTTTGTTACTACAAATACAATGAATTAAACAATATTCATTCCTCAAAATCTTAATTTTTAATCTATCTGGAAAATAGTTATATTGAACCTTTTTCATAGGATGGATGTCTTTGGGAATCTGATGAAGCCTGTGGACCTCTTTTTCTATAACAGTTTTAAATGCATAAAATAAAGAAGGTAAGATCATAAAGGAAGCCAGTTATATTGAAATATAACTATCACACTATTTAAAAAACAAGGTTATGAATCCTAGGCTAAAAACTGCTGGGTCTTAGGTTGCATTTAAGATTTTTATGTAACTTGAATATAGAGAGAAACCATAATCTTTATTCAGACCTATTTAGTCAATGAGCTGCTTAAATGACCACATGACTTTTTTTTTTTTTTTAATACAGGATTTTTAACATAGAAAACCACTGGATAGTTGTTCTTTTTTTTTTTCCCCATTGGATTGTTATTTATAATCTTTGATTTTCAAAATAAATTATGAATTAATTTGAATTACTTTTATGACTCAGATTTTATTTTTAATGGGAAAAATCGTTTTCTGTCAGGCTATTCATATACAGATTCAGTTCTACACATATCTTTTTTTCTTATTTAAATTTTTTAAAACATTTAATGTAAAGATGGTTTTCAACATTCATTTCAGTAAGAATTTGAGCTCCAAACTTTCCCTCTTTCCTCTCTTAAATCCCTACTGCCCATGATAGCAAGCAATATGATATAGGCCATATGTGCACATTCATTTTTAACATATTTCCATATGAGTCATGTTGGGAAAGAAAAATCAGAACAAAAGAGAAAAACCACAAGAAAGAAAAAAAAAACAAAAGAAAAAAGATGAAAATAGTTACATGCATCTTTCTTAAACACTTGTTATTTGCAGAGCACTTCCTTAGGCTCTCCAGGAAATTTTTTAAAAATGTAGCCAAGATACTGTCCTAGCCTTGTGAATTGTATAGTTTGCTGAGGGTTGTGAAATGTAAATGTAAATGTAATGTTGAGGTAGAGAAGAGGTTGGAAAGACAATCATTAACAACTTAGCAAAAGGGAAATTTCACAGAGGAAGTTATCTCGGGCATATTTTAAATAGTATCTACTCAGATTATCTCCTGATAATCAAAATGAAATAGAGTTAATCCAGATGGTTTAGTAAAAAGCCTTTGCTACTAAGGTTGATCTGAATGTTCTTGTTTATCTCCATAAATCAGTAGATAAATAGTTCATTTTGACAATTTGTGTAACCTATGGATGTGTAACAAAGAAATCAGAGAACCTGAAAGTTAGAGATAATATTTTTAGTGACCATCTAGTCCAATCCGTACACCAAAATGATCTCTACTATAATCTGCTGGATAAGTGTTCTTCCAACCTAGCTGGAAGATGACATTCTATTCATCACAGTCACTTCCATAGGCAAGACATTCCATTTTTGGACAGAAGCTCTAATTGTATGGTTGATTTTCCTAACATCAAACCTCTTTGTGATCTCTACCCATTGATCCCAATTCTGCCCTAAGAGGCAAAGCAGAAATAATCTAAGTCTTTTTCCAAATAGTTCTTCAAATTCTCAGACATTTATTTTGTGTTTCTTGAATTTTCTCTTTTTTACTTTAAAAATACCCAGTTCTTCAACTGATTCTCATATGTCATGGACTCAAAACACCTCACCATCCCAGTTGCTTTCCTTTGGATGCTTCATTTTACCAATGTCTTTCTTAAACTATGGTACCTTTAACTGAGTATAATAGCTAGATGAGGCTTGATAAGTAAAGTGGGACAACCAATTCCATATTCCTGGAGACTATGCCCCTCTTAATGCAACCCAAGAGAGCATCCACTTTTTGTCTGTCACATCACACTGGTGACCACAAAAGCCACTAAATTACATTATAGGCCATCACCATCACTACGGATAATATCTAACATTTATATAATGCTTACTAAAACCCAGTGAGCTTTTTTTCCACTACAATTGCCATCTATCCATGCTTTATACTTGTAATGTTGATGTTTGTACCTAAGTGAAGAACTTATGCAACTCTTTTGAAGTTCATTGAATTAGATTCAATCCAAAGCAATAAGCTGTCAAAATCCTTTTGGATCCTCTCACCCAGTCTGCTTGCTGTCTCTTTCAGCTTGCTGCCATATACAAATTTAGTGAGCATATGATCCATGCTTTAAATTAATAATAAAAAATGTTAAAACAGCAGAGGTCCAAGCACAAATCTCTGGGAGTACTCTACTGGAGACTTCCTGCTACACTGGTGTTGGACTGTTAACAACTATTGCTTGAGTCTGATTATCTGTATGATTGTATTTTCATGTATTCTGTTGATCTCCATCTTTTCCATAAGAAGAAAAATTAAGAGATGTCACTGAGAATTTTATGAGAATAAAAGTTAATTTTTTTTTTGTTAAAATCTATTTACAATATTCACCTTATCTAGTTTTTGAACCAAAAAGGAAATAAGTTGAAACTGGCATGACCTTTTTTTTTTTTTTTTGATAAAACTATACTTCTTTGTAATCACTATTGCCTTTTCTAAATGTTCACCAGCATTAACCTCTATAACGCAAAACACAGAATTAAAGACCACTAAGGGAAAGTCAATACTCAAAATAAGAAAGAGAGATCTCTCTTTTCCTACCTGCCCTTGATTAATTCTGGTCACCTGGTTCAGATGAAATACACTCTTGAGTTCTTGATAGATGTGATTGCTGAACAATTATCAGGTATTAGTTGAAAGGAACTGTTCTATTATTTTGTCCTGTTGTGATCCTCCTTACACTTTTTTTTGGTTAATACTCTTGGGAAAACAGATTAATTTGGTTCCATCCATGGTTTCTGCAGATACTTTTCTTATTCTATCAGCTATTTTAGAAGGCGATAATTTTTCCCATAGTCTACTGTCTTCCTTAATATTTTGCTTATATTCTAAAAGGAGATGCTCTAGAATGCCATATTTGTCTGCTAGCTTGTTGGGATGTGCTATGAAGGTGTTTCTTGGCCTCCTTGTTATGGTGACTACATAATATTCCCATTTGAAATAGTGATAATCCCTGTCAATATCCTTTCTTTTTGCCTACTCATTTCTTTTTATTTCAGATTCAACAGCTTAAATAGGTTGGCTTGAATTGTGTTCTCATGAAGCATATTTTTATTTTATGTGTTCTTCTACTCAGTTCTAATTTTGATCTACTAATACCTGATTTGACTGCACACAAATTGCTAATTTAGAAATGAGCTCCATATCAGTGTCCTATTTCCCCATAATTTTTTAGATAGTTAATTTCATTTTTTTGGTCATGATGTTGTGAATCTTTTAACATCAGTAAACATGATGCTGTATGTCCAAATCATAGAACACAATCTCTGAAATCAAAAGTGTGATTGGCCCAAAGTCCAAAGAAGAGATATATGGTGGTCTAAAGAAGTTTTGGCATTTTTGCTACAACTAAAGATTATTTTCATGTAAGAGGGATTGTAGCAAATACCATTCTGGAAATTTTGAACAGAAAGGGAAGAAGGCCAGCAATATGGTAAGAGCAAGGAATAATTGATGGATTTCCCAAGTGCTTCATTGATATCCATGGAATATTGAAATTTTTAGATAAAACCCTTGAGATAGATCCCTTGTGGGAATATTGATACAAATTGCACAGAATAAGAAGGTGAGGATGCATCTGACATCTGAACTACTGAAAGGACAGCCCATATGGAAGAGATCATAGGCTCATTGAAGACATTCTGTGGTCATCATCTTCAGTCCTAACTTCCTCCTAGAAGGTAATATACAAGAAAGATGGCTTGAAATTTCTGAGGTTAAATACCTTTGGCTTCTTTGATGTTTTAATTCTGAATTAGGTTCACATGTTTGTTTGTTTGTTTTTTGTAATTTTATATTGAAGCCTCTCATTTTCAAGTTATTATTGACTTAGTTCAGAAACTGTTTTCAGGTTTTTCATAAAATTTCTCTACATCTTCATCCTCATCAGGAGAATCTGAGGTTGAAAGGGTCTCATAGGCCACATAATACAACCACATCTGATCTTTTTACAGTATCTCCAAAAAGTTGTCATTCAATGTTTGAAAATTTCTAGCGAGAGAAAACTAATGACCTCTTGCAATAGTCAGCTACGATCTTGAACAACTCTAATTGTTAGGAAGCTTTTCCTTATATAATTATGGGGCAATTCTCATCTTTTCCTCTTCCAATTCCACTCCTTTTAGAGTAGCTACTAGCAATTAGTGACTTTATTCTTTGTTCGCCTTTCTTGTACAATTTAACAAGAAGCAGTCCTGGACAATTTGAATAACTTAGGCCAGCTTTCATAGAGGAATGACAAGAGAAAGAATGAAAAACAAGAGTGGTCCAGCAAACCCCCAAAGAGTCAGAGGTTCTGGTACTAGCGGGAAGCCTACAATCTTGGCACTGGAGGAAGAGAAGAAATAAACAGCTATGGATTCACTATAAAACAACCTGGAGGTGGAAAAGAGACCCATTTGAGTGATTTAAGAAAGAGGCATTCTCACAGCAATCCTAACCTTTTGTATGGAGGATGAGGTCTGTAGAATCCATATAAAATAACAAAAAGATTTAAATAGTGGAGAGACATTGACCCCAGGGTAGTGAAAGACCTGTTTAATTGTCAACAATTAGGATAGTATAGTTATTGTTTCACAATCCAGCTGTGTAGCACCATCTGCTGGAAGAAAACTGACAGAAGAGAATAATAGCAGAGCAAAAATGGAGGAGTCGAACTCGGCCTCTTTTCTTACTGTGGCTTCATCCAGGGTAACACTGTAAGTCATGGAGAGAGTACTCATCTTTGTTGTCCTACGGAGGGGACCTACCTCTCCCTTTAGGCTTCTAATGCAAATGCTTTGTATACTTCATTGAATTAAAAAAAAAAAAACTATTGGATGGAGTTTGATGTAGTTCAGGGTAAGGAAACTCTTTTTTTCTGCCAAAATATTTATATTTAAATATTTAAATATTTGTATATTTAGAACATCATTCATGGACCATATAAAATTATCAACTTGAAATGTGGGAGATTTTGTCAAATGTAATTTCATGGGCCTTATATGGTCCATGGGCCAAACATTCCCCACCCCTGGTATAGTAGATAGAGTACTAGCCTTGTTGTTGGCTAGTCTGTGGTTTAGACCTACCTTCCATCATATGTTAGCTGGGTGACTATGGGGGCAATCATTTAACATTTAACATTTTTTTTCCTCCCATAAAATAAAGATCATAATAATAGTGTACTTATCTCACAGATTTGTTGTAGAGCTTAGTGTAGTTATGTGTGCAAAGTTCCTTTCAAATTGTAAATCACTATGTAAATTATTATTTTGAAACCCTGTAAAGTTAAGTGCTTGTGAAAGGTTCTAGTGGCTACCCATGGGGATGATGACACACAGAAGTTTCCAGTATTCACTTTGGACAGAGGTAAGGAACCAGAGAAATGAGGGAGACTCAAAGTTTTACTCTTTGATTCAAAGCTTATATTAACTTCAAGCCTAAATCTACCTCTTTGCAACTTTTATCCACTTATCCTCATTCTGTTCCCTGGTACTATGACAAACAGTCTAATTTAGCTTCCTCATGACAGTCTTTCTCATAGTTAAAACAGCTATCATTCCCTCCTAAGTCTTCTTTTCTTCCTTAAACTTCTTAGTCTTGAGGCATCAACAATGGCGGTGTAGGAGTTGTAATTATCTTGCTTTCATCTTTTTGCTTATGTTCTTCAAGCGCACAGCAAGATGTGATGACTAAGCATCCCATGAAATTTTGTTTCCTATTGCCTTTAGATACAGGAGGAAACTAATGCTTTTTTTTCCCTAAGGAGAACTTGTGAAACATTTTTTCTTTATAGTTTTCTGGAATCTTCTATTTTCAGTTTAAAGTAAGAATGTCAATCTTGATGTGGTTCATTTTCTCCAGTGGTATAATTATTCATCATTACATAAAAAATTCATGGAAACTGTGTACTTAGTACTTATTTTTAATTCCCTTTTTCTCAACTCTCCACCATAACTTTGGAATCAGAAAGAGGTCCGCAGGACTTAGGATCATTTTATATTTTTCTTTATTTTATGAGTTGCCATAGCCACTCACTTAGTAGCCAATTTATAGATGATGAACTTCTTCATGAGTGTCCAGGTGAGGTCTTCAGATACCAGGTAGAAGTTTTGTCATGGAATAAAAACTTAAAGAATATGCCAGAATTGTACCTGAGAACCTAGGGCCATTTCTATATCACAATGATATCTGACTTTCCTGACCAAGTCAAATTTCAAGAATATCCCAATATCACTGTTCAATTAATTCCCAAGAGCAATTCAGTTGCTGAATTTGATGTTCACATATATTGATCAATCAACATTTATTAAGCAGGCACTGGAAATATAAATAAAAAAGAAATAACTCTTGTTCTTATAAAGGTTACCATTGGGGGTAATTTTTTAATTTAGTTGGGGGATAGGGTAGAGAATAGTATGCAATAAGCTGGAACACTTATCCTTTTCCTTTTCTAAGAAAGCTCTCTTCTTTCTGCCCCCATATGTGTAGAGCATGTTCAGTCTGTTTCTTTCTCAAACCCTCCATCTCTTTACATCCCTATCTAGGATCCCTAGGAAGAATCACTTGAAACTTAGTTTGACTTGTATTATAGATTCTTCCTCAAAGAGAAGAAAAGAAAACTATTTATTTCATTCACACAAAAGAAATGCTTAGCATAAGAGACTCACCAACTGTTTATCCTTTTTTTTTTCTTATAGCTTTTTATTTACAAGATATATGCATGGGTAATTTTTCAGCATTGACAATTGCACAACCCTTTGTTCCAACTTTTCTCCTCCTTCTCCACCCTCTTCCCCCAGATGGCAGGTTGACCAATACATGTTAAATATGTTAAAAGTATAAGTTAAATACAATGTACGTATAAATGTCCAAACAGTTATTTTGCTGTACAAAAAGAATAGGACTTTGAAATAATGTACAATTAGCCTGAGAAGGAAATCAAAAATTCAGGTGGATAAAAATAGAGGGATTGGGAATTCTATGTAGTGGTTCATAGTCATCTCCCAGAGTTCTTTTGCTCACCAGCTGTTTAGATAAAGATTTAAACAGATACTAGTAACTCATAATAACTGTTGGACTCTTCTGGGGGGGGGTGATACTTTAAAACATAGAAATATGAAGCATTTGTGCACTATTGAATCAACATTTCATCTTCATTTAGGCTCTACATTGTGTGTTTCAAAGTCCAGTGTTCTGAAAAGCCTAGAGATTGCTCCTTTTCCTGCCAGTGGTCATTATCTCCAATACAGAATTCCTGCTGAATGTGTACTGAAGGACCAAATTGCTCAGATCTCTTGAACTCACAAGTTTGTTTATAAGGCTGGAGAAATCAATTTCAGGAACAAAGTTCAGGGGAAAAAATTACAGAAAAGACAGGCAGGAGCTCAAGGCCCAGTCTGTTTGGCTAACCCAGGCATTTTAGCTGCAGAAGTAGGGACATTTTTGCTGGGATGGGGGCCCTCACTACTCTTTTACTCCTCATGGGAAATTTTAGAGTGGGGAATCTTACATATTACACATACAGAGAGAGGAAGGGAGGAAGAAAGATCCTAAAGTTGTCCCTTGTAAAACTAATTTTCTTCCTATTTCTATTGTTATTGGGTAGTGCTGGGGAAGGTGAAGCTCCCAGACTTTGCTGCATAATATGAAAGTACCAAGTCTTTTAGCACTGAACATACACAGATGTTAGAAAGATCAAAGAGACTGATTCTTGAGACATTGGAAAGGATCTTCGCTCTGAGTATACATGGTCAATGGGTTTTACGCTAGCTGGAGCCAGTAAGAATGAGGTACCCCTGTTTGCACTCCTATAAGTATACCAAAAACAGGGTAATCAACAAATAAACATTCGTTAAACACTTACTATCTGCCAGATACTGTGTTAATTGATGGGGATACAAAAAAAGGGAAAAGGTAGACCCTGCCCTCAAGGAGCTTACTATTTAATGGAGAAGACGAAATGAAAACAAATATAGATGAAACAAGCTCTCTGGAAAATAAACAGGAAATAATTTACAAAAGGAATAAACAAGGGGGAATAAAAATTTACAAATTTCTCATTTGAGCCTCACAACAACTCTGCTAAAGTAGGTATTCTTATTAATCTCATTATACCATTGAGGACACTGAGGCAGATAGAGTCTGAATGAGGTAAAAGAAACAAGAAGGCAGAGGTGAGGGACCAGTGCATTTATGCCTGAAGGATGTTCAGTTCAAAGGCAATAGAGGTAAAAAATGGAATATCACATGTAAGGAACACAGAGAAGACCAGTTTGATGAATCATATGGTGAGTCAGTCAATAAACATTTATTAAGTGTCTATTGTGTGCTGAGTGTGGGAAGAGAAGCAACATATAACTAATCTGTCAAGTATAGGTTGTGAAAAGGCTGTAAAAGCCACAGGGAATTATTTAAGAGGTAACAAGAAGTTGCCAGAATTCATTAACCAAAGAAGTGATATGATCAGACCTGATTATAAACAAAGTCACATTTGTGGCTATTTGAAAGATGGATGGGAGTAGGGTGGCTAGGCAGTTGCAGAATCTGAACTAGATCCCACATCACTTGACTCAGCACAGACACAAAAAACACTTGATTGTTCTGAAGAAGGGGAAATAAACTGGTTTAAGTTCATTACCTAGTGGGTAGAAGTGGAAGGGAGAATCAGGGAAGCCTTCATGATGGAAGTGGCAGCTTAGAAAAATTTAGTTATCAATTTAATGAAGCCTTCTGTTTCTAGTAAAAAATGTGATTTTTGGGTGCTCTGAATGATTTGGCTTGATAGTTGAGAACTATCAGAGGAGAAAATGCCTTTTTCATTTCTCTTTACCCAGAGTCCTAGAAACATAACTGGAAATTAATCTCAAGAGTTTTTTTTTAACTTATTGAGCTAATCATAGCTCATATTTCTATAGCTTTAAGGCATATACCAAGTGGCTTAGAGACATTTCTCAAAAGATTCAGACAGATCAGAAACACGTCTTCATTATAGCCTGTTTTAATTAACACAAGGTGACTAACTCTAACTCTGAAATACTTCTTAGTGGTTACAGCATTCAACTGTCTATTCAGAGGAAGCTCAAGGTCTAAAGCAAAAAAAGAGGGGGGGGGGACAGTAGGGGACAAGAATGAAAGGAATAAAGGGAATGGGAATGATATAACCAGAGTGATTCTCAGAACTTCTCATGCATTGTTTGAAAGATTTGCTTCTCTATAGACAAACTATTACAGTTTTTTTTTTAAACAGTGAAATATAAATTAATGGTTTTTATAGTGAATCTTTTTTTTATGTTCTACTGTGTACATGAAAATGTTCTCCCTCTTTTTTGTCTTTATGTATTTAAATTCAAAATGAATATTTTTTTTTCTTTTAAGAAAGATTTGCCCCTCAACTTGGCTTGTCAAACTTGCCTCTCAACTGCACAGCTCACTTTCTTTCATTAGGATTGATTAGGAGTGAAGGTAAAGGATTCCACCTTTTCTTATATTATATAGAACATTAAGTTGTTCTATGTCCTTTGCAACTCTGCTTTTGCTCTTTGGGGATTTTAGTTTCCTTGGGGAAACTGTATTGCTCTTTAGATGAGACAACCAAAGATATAAACCTTAAACTAGATGGTATATCTTTAGCTCAGTCATTAAGTAGCCCCACTGTCTTTTGCCTATTGGTACAAAAAAGAGTCATTCTGATATCAGTGTGATTTTACTCACATATGCTTGTTTAGCAGTGGAGAAAAAAGTTAAACAATGTCAATCAACACATTGATTTGTATTTGAGGGGATATCCCATATTTTATATCAGTAGTGCCTCATCTATGTCCTGTAATGAGCAGGGATGCATTTCATCATCTGTTACCTGGGATCAATATTGATCATAGTAACATGATTAGAGTTTGACTTCCTTTTAGTATTCATTTAGCCTAGTGCCTGGCACATAAGAATCACATAAATGCTTTTCCTTTTTCACTTCAATTATTATAGTTGTCATATGTTTTGTTTTCTTGATTGTGCTTGCTTTGTTCATATCATTTCTTGAAGGTCCTTTCCTATTTTTCTTAATTCTTCGTAGTCTCACTTTTATATTGCATTACATTCATTTGCCACAGATTGTTCAGCCATTCACCACCTATTTTATTAATTTTGTTTTTTTTCCAATGAAAGTACAGTTATGAATATGTTTCTTACTCTGGGAATTCTTTTCTGTCATTGACTATTATTTTGGGGAGGAGGGTGAGATATATGCTCAGTAATAGGATCATTATCAAGTGGTATGAAAAGTTTAGTTAAATTACAAATGTTTTTTCAGAAGTCAAACTATTGTGCCATTCCCCTAACAATACATTAATATGCATATATACTGACAGCCCCTCTAACACTGACTATTTATCTTCCATTTATGTTTAAAAATGCCAAAAAGCATAGGAATAAAAGAACATTTTTCTTAACATAATCCCAAGAATTCATATAAAATCAAGATGAGATTCCTTTGGAATGGAGAAGCACTAGTTTTCCAATAAGATTAGGGATAAATAAGAGATGTCTATTATCTCCACTATTATTTCACAAGATTCTATAAATGTTAACTATAAGAATATGAAAAGAGAAATAAATTGAGAGAATAAGTATGGGCTAAGAAAAAGCAAAATTATTTATGTCTATTGGTGTGACTAGAACTGTTAGCTAAACCACTTTTCAAGCCTTCATTCAGTGCATTCGCTTTCTGTCTGAAATAACTATTTTCTATCTCTTTCTAGTTTTTTATAATAATATTTTGGAATAAACTGATAATTTTTCTTATTTTATGAGACTTGATTTTATATCCTGCTACTATATTAAAATATTGATTAGATTGATTGTTTTTTCCCCACTAAATCTCTTGGGATATGGTCTTAGGAATTGATTTTTCCATACTAATTATGTTCCCTCTCTCCCTGATATCATGGGAACCTTTGGGGGGCAGTGCTAGTATGGAGAGATTTTCTTTGTTTTTTTTGTTTTTGTTTTCATTTATTTATTTATTTTTACTGTTACGCTGGGTTGATTTCCATAGATTCACAAAGAAGAGAGAGCTTGTAGAATTTGAGTAGTAGAAAGAGCTTAATTTTACTAGGATGTATAGAATAGGAAATGGAACAATATGGAAAGGTAGGTGAAATCTAGAATAATTTTCATGTTAAGGGTGTATTATGTGATATATGTATATGTATTCGTGCATGAGCATCTTTTCTATAGGCTATTGTAATAGATTTTCTGAGTAGGAGAATTAAATGGTATGATTTAGTCCATAGAAAGTTTAGCTTGGCAGCTATATGAAGGCTGATTGGAAGTCTCGTAAAAGAATTGTTAAACACATAAACTCTGATCCCTCAAATGGAAATGTACCATATGGTAAGACATAAGTTGCTTCTTTCTATCCAAAAAGATTCTAAAAGAAAAGCAACTAACTGGTAGAATTAATTTTTAATTTACTTTTAATTTCTTTATTAAAGCCTTTAATTTTCAAAACATATGCATAGATATCAGCATTCACCTTTTTTTTTTAATTTTTATTTAATAATTACTTTATATTGACAAGCATTCACCTTTGCAAATCCTTGTATCCCCAAAATTTTTTCCCTTCTTCCTCCCCTTCCCTACATGGCAAATAATCTATGTTAAAAATGTGCAATAGAATTTCTTTTATAAAATATTTACTATTAATAATGAAGAATTTTATGTCAAGGTACAAATGAAAATATTATAGTTTCTGTCTAATCATTTAAAAGTGTATTTTAAATCATTGTTAAACAATTTTTTAAAAGAAAAGTTTTAAATTTTCTTCATATTGAAATAAATTTATTATACTTTCTGTCCTGTTTGTTGATGTGCTGTTTTTCTAAGAACTGATATAGTTACATGAATATTTATATCTAATCAAGCTCATTTAACTCCATTTGATTTAATTTTTTCCATTGATAGACAAAGGAATAATTTTTCAAAGTTAGAATTCAGTAAATATTTCTCATCATAATTTTTGGGAAGCTCAAATTCTTGACTTTGCTAAATAACATTTCGTCCCTTTATCTTTTACCTAAATAGTAATAAAATGAAACTTAAATATTAAAAAGTGATCTAATAGAAATAAGTATAGTGATACTGAACGATGTTGGAGATCTGTCATTGACTCACTAAGTGACTGGATAAAGGACATCACCTTTGTGGGCCTCAGTTTACTCCTCTGTCAAATGGACTAGATGGATTCTAAAAGTCCCATCTAGTCTTCACATTCCAGATCTTAAAATGAAAAAAAGGTATTGTGGTATTTTCTACTTCCCTTCAGCTCTAACATCCTATGTCTCTATGATTTCTTTGAAATTTTTCTTCCTATTAAAAAGATATTTACTGTTCAAAGAGAACAAAAGTTTCATGTGGAGTCCTCTTATTCCTGAGAAGAAAAATGTGTTCTTGAAAAATTATATTGGGTTACATGTTCTTTCATAGAATAATTCTTCACGCTCAATACCTTAGCACAGGCAACATTATTTAAGCTATTTTAGTATTATTAGCATTCAGACATCTTAAGACTGTCTTAAATAAGGGTTAGCTTGTTGGCAACATAAAAAAAGCACAACCATACTTAGAAGAAACCTTAGTGATTATTGGCAGAGTGCCTCTGAATTTCAGGGGAGAAGAGCCATATGAGGTGGAGCTGCTGACAGAACAAACACAGCTCACCATCCATATGTTCCAAAAGCTTCCACATCCTTGAAGCCATCTCTCCAACAGACAGATGGAATGGGTCCTATTCAGCACCCATAGAAAAGCTGTGAAGATGATGGAAACTAGGATTGAGGGGCTTTTTTGTATTTAGAGTCTGATGTTGGTGCTCTCTTTTTTGCCATCTCACTCTCAGTTTCGGTGCTTTTGGCATGTTTTTCTCATTACTCCCTTGGAGTGGGGAAGAGAATGTTCTGATCTCAGTTCGCAGGGAAGAAGGAATCTATGAACTCCACTGAAACTCAGCTTGGGGCTATCTTGAGGTCAGTTAGGGTGAGTCATTACCCATTCCTAAATTAGAGACTGATAAAAGATGCTTTTAGAAGATCATCAGGCACTTTATGTAATTTTTGTTGAAAGTGTAGTAAAGAGTTTACATTATCAAAAGGCTCTAAAATTTTATATGAGAAAGTGAATCTTTCGGTTTTTTGAATGAATACTTGAAATTTGAATTTAATCTGAAAAAGAGTTTTTATGGGCTTTTCTGTTATGAATTTAATAAAGAGTAGAAGATGCGATATATCCTGGACTTACACTGAAGCACCATAGCAAAATTTTGGACGACTTATTTTTGTTGTTGCTGAGTTGTTGTTCAGTTGTGTATGATTCAATTTGAGGTATTCTTAACACAAATACTGGAGTGATTTCCCACTTTCTTCTCCAGCTCATTCTGCAGATGAGGAAACTGAGGCAAATGGGTTAAGTGATTTACCTAGGATTACAAGCTAGTAAATGTCCAGATCAGGATTTGGGTTCAGGTCTTTCTGATTCCATGTCTGAAAATCTATCCACTGTGTCATGTAGCTACTTTGGAATAATCATAGATATAGGAGGGATTACAGAAGTCATGTAGTCCAACACTCTCATTTTACAAAAAGGATACTTGTGTCTAAAGAAGTTAAGTATGGTTTACCTAAAGTCATATAGGAAGTAAGAGTAAATTTGGGCTATAAACTCAGGTCCTCTAACTCTGAATTCATCACTCTATCACATCATGCTCACTTCTTATCTTGTTTAGGCTTATATAATGAAGAATTCGTAGAATAATACACTGTAACATTCCTTATGGGGGTCTCCCCCAACCTCCACTGTTGCTCATTGGTACTCAGTGTGACTGACTGCTTTTTTAGGGTTCTAGTGATAATCAGGAAGGAGTAGATTTTTGATGCTATCACTGATGAGCCCATTAGCAAATAGCTGACTATTAACTTTTTAAAGAGGAATTTTCTTTGAAGATATATATAGCAGGAAGAGTTAGTTTACAACATTTCTCCCCAAATCTAGAGCATGTTTTCCCATAAATGTACACAACTTTGATGAGGAAAATTAACTAAAACTTAAAGTACATTGATAGAAAGGTATACATGTAAAAAACATACATGACTAAAGGATATCTTTTACTCTGAGACCTGGAAGTCTTTTTCTTCCTTATAGAGTCCTCATGAACTTATCTTCAGTGTAGTTCGCAGTTGGTTTCTGAGGACAGCTTCAGATGGGAACTGAGATGGAGACTTTGAAACTCCCAAATAAAATTGCCAGGGCACTTCCATCTCAGAATATTTAGAAGAAATTCAAAGATAAAGAAATGGAGGCAGGTTCATAGCTAATATGTAAGGATGGGAGACAGGCTGCCTCTCTTCCTCCAACTGATTCTCATGACCTAATCTAAGAAGTTCTGTCTCCTCAAAGTTACAAAAAAGAGAAAGATGAAGGGGGTGTGTTGCCCCTTTTCAAGTCTATCCAAGTCCAACTTAGCAACATCTGAATTATTAGTTCTTTCATCTCTGCAGTCACTTCGAAGACTTTCTGCTATCACAGAATATAAGCTCTTTAGTCAGAAATGGACCAATTTCTATCGGGGCAATTGGATAAAAATCATGCAGGAATATCTGAACATGTTCCAGGGATATTTTTTTTTTAAGAATGTCATCCCAAATTATCACTATGTACTCGCTAACACATATTTATTATGTTTTAATTATATACAAAATGACATAGTCCTTTCCTTTGGGGGTCTTATATACTTATAAGGATGGGAATAGTAACAAATTCTCAAAATATTGTGTATATAGGCTCTCTTTTCTGGAGAGCAAACCTGGAATTGGTTCCCTTCCAATGACACATCTTCCTTGGTCCTTCTTTGTAGATTCTTTGATAAAATACATAAACAACCAGAGGTCTCCATCTATAGTTGGTCACTATGTTCCAACTTGTCACTGCATCTCTACTCCATAATTGGTCCTGCACCAAAGAGTATATGCTACTGAACACCTGGACATTCAATAAATTTTAAAGGATGAGATAATTTTCATTTTTGGTTCTTCTTCCTCTCTTATAAATATGGTTTTATATTGGACAATAGTAATGTGGTAGTAACCTGTGGTATCGTATGCAAGCATGGGGAAAAATCTTTTTTTGCCACTTTATTTACTATGTTTTTTATGGATTAAAAAAATCACTAATATGGTCTTTGATTAGCAAATAAAAATAAATACTTTGGGAGAGTCTTATGAACTATGGCTTTGAATTGGTCACAAAAGGCCTTTAACTAGAGGTAGTTATTCTGAGAACCAATGATTCAAGTGATATTTCAGATGCTGCATGTGTCAGAATCAGATCAGGAACCTGTAGAAAAAGAGACATTGAAGAAAGGAAAAATGGTTGATTGTTGGGTCATGTTGCTAGAGGTAACAGATGAAATTAAGGATGGTGGGGGAAGTAGGAATAGAAATGGAAAAAATAAAACAAGGGACAATACTTTCTTAGAAATTAGAATAAATCAAGAGGAAATGGATTAACATGTAAAAGGGTTTGAAGATACAAAATAGGAGAAAGAAGGAGGCTATGGTAAATGGCCTTTAATTTTATCAGTAACGCAGGAAACAGGGTTCTCTGCTGAAAAGGTGCTATAATGGGGCTTAGGAAGCCAATTAGAAAATGACGAAAAGGAGTATGGTTTAGAAATCAAGGTCTAGTGAAGATTAAATGGCTTAATTTGTAATGAATCCAGTCATATAGTTTCTTGACTTTCTCCAACAGCACCCCAAAATTTATAACCAGACATGCAGGTCTCTAGGAGACACCCAGGTTCAATGATAGGCAGAAAAGTGATAGTTCCAGAAAAAAGGATTCAAAGGTAGAAGATCATATATAAATGAAATGGTTTTATACAGTGTCAAAACTGAAGGGGAAAAAAAAGAAGCCTAGAGAAACAATGATAAATCTGGGATAAAATAAGGGGAATGATCAAGCTGGAGCTTGAAGTGAGGATGATGAGTAATTAGAAGAGGAATGAACTCAGGGAGACGTTGAAGGGTAGAAGTGAGTCAGAAAAGTGCATAACAGAGTGCAAGATCATAGAAGTGAGGTATGTATGGAGTATAAATTCTGACCATCTTTGTTGATGGTTTGAGGTAGTACAGAAATCACAAGAGGATCAGAGATAACTGAAAGCAGTGATTCTCAAAGTATAGTCTGAGAATCCCCGGGGGTCCCTGAAACCTTTTCAGGAGGTCCAACATATTTTCATAATAATGCTAAGATGTTTTAATTTCATTTATCATAATTATCAATAGATATAACTTACTTTTAAAAAGCTCTTTGAGGGGGTCCTCTATTATTTTTTTAGTTTTTTATTTTAAAAATATATGCATAGATAGTTTTCAGCATTCATCCTTGTAAAATCTTGTGTTTCAAATATTTTTTCCTTTCCTTCTTTCACTTCCTCTTTTAGACAGTAATTCAATACAGGTTAAACATGTGCAGTTCTTGTATACATATTTTCACATTTATCATGCTGCTCAAGAAAAATCAGATCAAAAAGGGAAAAAAAATGAGAAAGAAAACAAAATGCAAGCAAACAACAACAAAAAGGTGAAAATATTATGTTGGGATCCACATCCATTTCCCACACTCAGAGAATGCAGATGGCTCTCTCTATCCCAAGTCCATTGGAACTGGCCCGAGTCACCTCACTCTATGTCCAAAAAGATCTATGTCCATCATAATTTATTTTATTTTTAGAGTGTAAAGGGATTTTTTATTATAGCTTTTTTATTTACAAGACATATGCATGGGTAATTTTTCAGCATCGACAGTTGCAAAACCTTTTGTTCCAATTTTTCCCTTCCTTCCCCCAACCCCTCCCGATGGCAGATAGACCAATACATAAATATGTTAAAGTATATATTAAATACAATATATGTATACATGCCCATACAGTTATTTTGCTGCACAAGAAGAATCGGACTTTGAAATAGTGTACCAGTAACCTGTGAAGGAAATCAAAAATGCAGGTGGACAATAATAGAAGGATTGGGAATTCTATGTAGTGGTTCATAATCATCTCCCAGAGTTCTTTCATTGGGTGTAGCTGGTTCAATTCATTACTGCTCTGGTGGAACTGATTTGTTTCATCTTATTGTTGAAGAGGGCCACGTCCATCAGAATTGATCATCATATAGTATTGTTGTTGTTCACTTCACTTGGCATCAGTTCATGTAAGTCTCTCCAGGCCTTTCTGAAATCATCCTGTTGGTCATTTCTTACGGAACAATAATATTCCATAACATTCATATACCACAATTTATTCAGCCATTCTCCGATTGATGGGCATCCACTCAGTTTCCAATTTCTGACCACTACAAAGAGGACTGCCACAAACATTTTTACACATATAGGTCCCTTAGGGATTTATTTTTTAAGAGTCTAAAGGGATTCTGAGACAAAATGTTTGAGAACTTCTGATTCTATGGGTTAGAAAGGAAATTATCAGGTTCAACTTCCTCATTTTACATTTGAGGAAACTGAGGCTCTGTAAGGTTAAGTGACTTAGAATTACTCCATTTCCTCCTCCATGAAATAAAGGAGGTTGAATTTATTTATCTTTAAGACAATGTTTCTAAATCTATGATTCTAGAGGTGAAAGTAGCATTGTATGAATGAATAAAAAAAGCATTTATGAAATGCCAGATACTGGGCTCTTAAGTGCTAAGGATACAGATAAAAAATTGTCAGTCTCTTCTCTTAAGGAGCTCAGACTATAATTTGGTGAGATAACACATAAAGGAAGGTTCAGCTGCCTGAGGTCCTTAGGACACATTACAGGAGGCAGTATAAATAGAGTAGTGGTCCTCTCTCTCATGGGATGAGAATATAATTGCTGATTCTCATTCTTCCAAGTGGTGTGAACATTTAAACCATCTGGATGAGTTTTGGGTAGTGAGGCTCAGAAGAAGAGAAAAGGAGGAAAAGGAAAATAGCTCAATGGATTTCATGGATCTTTTAAAAGGATCTCAGCCAGCTTGGGAGGTCCTGGGTTGTCCATACTTCGTTTTAAAGACGCTAGAAGTTAAAAATGACTCATTAAAGGTACTAAGTAGCAGAGTTAAGATTTTAATTCATGTCCTCCCCAAGGTCCCCAGATCCTGGTAACAAAGTCAGGATTTGAATCTACTTCCAAATTTGCTTCCCCTTATTTTTGAGGAGAAGAGGAAAGTGCATTTTCAATGAATGTAATTATGTAAATAAAAAAAAGCTCAGGCTTCAGCTTTTACATGGAATTTTTTATGATTTCACAACTTATTTGTGCCTTCCCTTGACAAACTGCCTTGTACAGGCTTATCTCATTTTATTGTACTTTGCAGATATTAAGGATTTTTTGTTTTTACAATTTGAAGGTTTGTGGCAAGCTTTCAAGCAAGTTTTTCTAATAGCATGTGCTCATGTAATATCTTTGTGTTACATTTTGATAATTCTCATAATATTTCAAGCATTTCCATCATTTTTACATATATTATGATGATCTGTGATCAGTGATCTTTGATATTATTTTTGTAATTTGGAGGGGCATCATTAACTGCACTCATATATGTTGAATTTAATCAATAAGTATTGTGTGTGTTCTGACTGCCCCACAGAGCAACTTTACCCCATTTTTCTCCTTTTCCTCAAACCTTCCTATTTCTTGAGACACAACAATAATTGAGGATTATTACATTATCTTAGTTGACAAAGCAGTGGCAGGATTTGAGAAGATTGACTCCAGTTTTGAAAGAACTTCTACTGTGGGTAAAATGCTATTAAACAGCATTGTATAATGCAGAGAGATTCTTCACGAAAGGTAGAGTCAATTGTTAGAGTAAATTTCATTGTTTTCTTATTTTTAAGAAATTGCCACAACAATAATAGAGGAAACAAGTAAAGATAAAAATACATGTAGCATAAATATAAAATTTAATAAATACAAATATATGCAAAATAATTAAATACAAGGTAGTTTGGGAGGAAGGACAGAGTGGGGGTATGAGGCATAGTTTCATGTTTGAGCTGCATCTTAAAGAACAATGAGACCTGATGAGGTAGAGTCAAGAAGGGAGTATATTTCCAGGCTTGTGGGACAGCTGGTTCAAAGACATGGAAGCAGAAGGTAGAGTGTCATGTGTGAGAAAAAGAAAGAAGACCAGTTTGAATGGATCACAGAGTATTCTAGAGAGAATCATATTTAATCATAAACTCTTCACGTTTTTATTACATCTTTCCATGTCTTAGCAATATTCCAAATTGCATACTAAATATTATAGACTTCCTCAGTCTCTCATTGTCTAGTCCTTATCTATATCCATAACTATAGTTACTTGGTAATGCATAAATTGTATGCCTTGAAATTTATAATTATTCCCTGATCCATAGATTCTAATTGTGAAGTAGTGTTAGGAGGAAGGTAGAGTACTTTTACACTTCATTAAATCATCCAAATAGGTAAAGTGACCTAAGATTATCCACATTCAGTTGAATGTTGAAATTATTATTACAAAATTTCATGATTCCCTGAATGAAGCAGTGTATAAACTATTGTTTAAAGATGAGAAGGATTATTCATGCCTTAATGTTGGTAACATAATTCAAGGTAGTGTTTCCTTGATGATTTCTTTCAGTGATCTAAGATTCTCTGTATTTTGCACACAGATACATTTTAGATTTGCAATTTCTTCCAATGAGAAGAGCAACCATTTTTTCCTCAATTGTATTTTATTTTTCAAAACACACATACATTTTTTTCAATGTAATGCAATGTTTTCAACATACATTTTTATAAGACTTGGTATTCCAAATTTTTCTCCCTCTCTCACTTATCTCCCCCCTTCCCAAGACAGCAAGAAATCTGATTATAGGTTAAATATATGCAATCCCTTTAAATATATTTCCATATTTGCCATGTTGTACAAGAAAAATCAGACCAAAAGGAAAAACAACCACGGGAAATAAACAAACAAACAAACAAGATGAAAATACTATGCTTCCATCCATAATCAGTCTCTATAATTCTCTCTCTGCATGTGGATGACATTTTCCATCCCAAGTCTATTGGAATCACCTTAAATCACCACATTGTTGAGAAAAGCCAAGTCCCTCACAGTTGATCTTCACATAATCTTGTTGAGAGTCACTATTTTTTGAAGTTTTATATTCTGGCAGAAGTTTTTCCTTCACTGAGATATGGGTTCACGATAACATTTTTGGATAAAATAAGCCAAAATAAGCCAGTTTCATCTACATTAAAGATTTGCTCCAGCAAGTAAGGACTTTTATCCGGTACTTTAATTTTTTTCTCTTTCATGTTTTCTAATTATTTTCATTTTTATTTCTAAGTCTATTGACTTGAGCTTATGAGATGCTTCACTTTTCCCCTAGAGCATATTTGTTACCAACCATGATAAAAATATAAGGATCACTATTGAACACAGGGAAAGGTACACGATCACTCAGATGGGTGGGAACTGACTTTAGAGACATTTCTCAGCTTCTCACTACCATTTATGCTTCCTGCATCATACAATCATACAGCTGTCTGTTTTGCCCAAGAAATTTTCATAAAATTTTTTCTTTTTGGAATTCTTTACTGAATTTGAATTTCCATATTACAAATTTACACATATCTAGAACTATCTGTACAGCCAGTTCTTGTTTAACATAAGTCGACATCCCACAAACTTCCTCTTCCCCTCTGGATCCCTATTCACTGTGAGGCTACATGCCCCATAGTTGGAGCATCTTCAGTGCCTGAGATTCTGGTAGAAGACTGAATAGCTTCAGTTCCTAAAGCAGAACTCCTAAAGAGTCCCCTTGGCACTCATACCAGTATTGCTCCTGCCACCACCTGCAAGAACCATAATATGATTTTACATAAAATTAGAACTGCCTGTGGCAATAATAATAGTTACTTTGTCATTTAGATAGAGGTCATCTCTCATGGTCAACTTCAGGTATGGCAAATAGTGGTGTGGCTGTCATGAGCCAACTACTACTTTTTTTTTCCATAAAAAAAGAATAACATGGCTTCCAATAATTAGGAACTGTAACTTACTCCCCCTCCCCCCCCCTTTTTTTTTTTTTTTGCCAAATGTATTCTCCAAGCTTGAATTCCTTTACTCTTAGATTGTGTATGTTCTTGTAGGAAAATGTGTCCCAGATTTTGGTGGGAGGATTTGCTTTGTGCCAATTTTTCTATTATCTTTTCTTTGTAAATACTCTAAAAGTTAATTCTGTCTGGCTAACTGGTAATCACTGGGAAGCACAATGCTGGGGACTCAGATTGATAATATGAGAAACCCTAAGAGTTACATCTAGAAAACAGGAGAAATAGTGAAGCTGGTCTAGCAATATCACAGTTATCACTAGAGAAGTAATCCCAGAGACGATGCTACACACACACACACACACACACACACATACCACACACACACACACATACCACACATACACACACAATATATATACTTCACATATACTTGGGATGACTGCCACTGAATAGATTTTTCTTCAAGTATATATGAAACAAAAGCTATTCTAGTACATGTGGGAAAATTAACTATGTTTTTCAAATTAAGTTTTAATTACTATGTTTCATATTTTGAAAACCCAGCACTCCTCTGTCCCTTAAAACAGAAGTCAGCAGGAGATAAACACAATCTTGAAATGATTTTGACATTTGATGCAATCATATCATTTAGGTCAAGACTCATTGTTCTTTATGGCTGCCCATTAAAAATTCATTTTCCCAGAAGCTGTTTTAATGGCTGCTTATTCTCACCTCCAACTGAGGGAAGATTTAAATTAAGATATATCTTCTTTCAGGGTAATTTTTGTAGCAATCATTTGTTAACATTTCCCCCTCTTAACCACAATGTATTTTCCTTTTAATAATAAAAGAACAGGATAAAAAAGGGAAATCCTACTTTCAAATAAAGTTAACATTGTTTTGATCAGTAAAAGGAAGAGAATAAGAAGTGCAAACTACAAATCAGGCCAGACCACATCCTTATGAGCACTATCAGCATAAAGTGGTGATTAAGAACAATTGGCCAAACCAAATAATTATGATGATGATAACCAAACAAATTAACAATAAAAAACACTTTAGCATGATTCTAAAGGAGAGACTTTGTTATTGTTGTTTTTTACATGAAATAAAGATTTTACAATCTTCCATTTTGCTTAGAAAATTTATTATTATTATTATATTCAAGATTACTTTGTATTTCAGAGCCACTTCAAAATTATAGTCCTTTTAAACTAAATTTTCAACTAGTCCACTGATTGGAATAACTGTAGAAGGATACTTTGCCTTTCTTCAAATATAGTAATTTAAAATCAATGACCTTATTAAAGTGATCCCATGGAGAATGGACAAAATGGATTGGTGAGATTTTTATTGCTTTGTTATATTGCTATTACAATATATTGGGCACCTTTTGTTTTCCTTTAATTCCCACCTACTCTTCCCAGTCCTCTCTCCTCATACCTTTCTTCTAAGGAAAAAGTAAAAAAACCAGAGCATTTGGAATGTGACCTGAAATTCAAATTCAAAAATTCAAAACTAAAATTTGAATGCATCCTGAGGAAGTTAAAGGTCCATTCGAGAGCTGAGTTTTTTGAGCTGGCAGGACCTTGCAGACTATCTAGTCCAATTATGGAATTTTACAACTATGGAAACTTAAGCTTGGAGAAGCCATAGGTAGATATCACAGATAGTTGACAGTATGCTTTCTGCTTGCTGAGCCAGGCTCTTTGCCTCCTCAGGACACATTAGAATTGCAAGAGCAGTGAAGCAGAATTATTAGGCTTCCAGCTAGGACTGGAATGCACATGCCAGAATAAGGGGCCCCCCATTCCGTTATTTGTACCCTCTGTTTTAGACACACTTGTTTTTCTGGCACTTTATGGGCTCAAACCTGGCACTTTTCCCAAACGCTAAGCCCATTACTATTGCTCCCTTCAGAAAAGATTAAAAAAATGAGTGCTATTTGACTTAAAGGAGATTGCTATGATTCTGTTGCTACCAAAATACTCTTGATCTGCAATGAACATATACAGAAAACTTCCCTGTGACTTAAAAACATTGCTTCTTAATCGTGTGTGTGTGTGTGTGTGTGTGTGTGTGTGTGTGTGTGTGTGTGTATGTGTGATAGACTTCTGAGACAATCAGGTAAGATCTTGGATACCTTCTCAAAATAATTTTTTTTAAATGTATAAAGGAAAATACATAGAATCACAGAGGAAATCAATTACATTAAAATTCCTTCAAGAAAATATTTAAAAACCAACAATTTCACAGATCCAAATTTTCCAGTTAGTTTTCACTAGATTCTCTGCAACATAACTTACTGATTTTTGCCGATATAAAAAAATTCCATTTTAAACTTCCTTGAAATTTTGATCTATATGTTGTTATATTGAGAAGAACTCAGACATTACTACTTAACATAAATTATCATCTTCTTCAAACAATCATGCACCATATACCTATTTTGAATGATTTCTTACCCAACCTTAATCAATGATTGGGTGTTGCTTCAGTTAAACTGAGAGCTGTTAAAGACCTTAGATTTAAAAGACCAACATCTCCCACTGCATCCAGGATCATCTCCAGACTTCCTGATCTATATCGAGTGGAAAAAAGTTTAAGAAGCCTTGCCCCGAGATAAGCAAGGAAAGCATTCAGTGGCCTTTGATGAATTCAAGTCCCCTGGTCCAATTGGATTATATTCTTGGGTTTTTTAAAAGAACTGGCAGATAGGGCTGTTGACTATCAGTAATATTTGAAAGATCATGAAAAAATTACCAGAAGATTAGAGAAGGGTAAATTTTCCTGTTCCCCAAAAAGAAAACAAATGGTCTGCTATCTATAGACCTGACTTTGATTTTGGGCAAAATTCTGGAACATCTCATTAAAGAGGTGACTGGTGAATATCTAGAAGGGAAAGTGATGATTACAAGAGCCAGCCATCATGCCTTCATCAAGAATAGGTCATGTCAGATTAATCCCAGTTCCCTTTTTGGTAGGATAACTAAACTACTAAATGAAGGACTGTTATGAATATAGTTTGCTTAGATTTTAAATGTTATCTTAACATTTAAAAAATGTGAACTTAAAAAACATTAAATAAAATGGGCATTTCCATATATATATATATATATATATATATATATAGTAAATCAGAAGAAGAAACAAGAAGAATTTTCATATGCTTACTTGCATATGAAAATATGAATCTCTATTATATATATTAGAACAACTTTTGATAATATAAAGTATTTCATACTATTCTGAGGGAAACTGAGATGACATTACAGTCAGATTGATACATGTACGATTGCATGTCAGTAACAAAGAATAGTAAAAATTTGATATCTATGTAGTCTCCAGTAGAATCCAGGGATCTGTGTTTGCCTCTGTGTTGTTTCACATTTTTATCAGTGATGGATAAAGGAGTATATACTCTTCTTATTATATTTTCATAGGACACAAGGCTGGGAGGGATAGTTCAGATATTGGACAATGGGCCAGGATACAAAAGGATCTGATAGACTATATTTGAATTGGGCTAGAGCTAATAAAATAAATTCCATGAGGATAAATATAATGCTTTTGCACTTAGGTAAGAAGCAATTTCCCAAGCAAAATAATAACAGCTAACATTTACATAACACTTAATAGTTTGCAAAACATTGTATAAGTATTATCATTTAATTCGATCTGATCCTCATGAGATAGATGCTTTATAATTCCTATTGTTATAGATAGGGCAATGAAAGCAGGCAGAAATAAGGGACTTGCCCAAGCTCACATTACTAGTAAATATCTGAGGTCAGATCTGAATTCAATTCTTTCTGACTCCAGCTGCCTTTTGGGTTGCCTTATGAAGGGCACAACTTCCAGGAATAGGGAATTGATAGTCTCTCTGTATTCTGCCTTTGTTAGATTTAATTTGGAGCATTATGTGGAGTTCTTGGCCAAAAGGTTTAAGAAGGACATTGATAAACTGGAGAGCATCGAGGGGAGGGCATCCAGATGACCAGTAGCCTTAAGTACATGATATATGAAGATTGGTTGAAGGAATTGGGCATGATTAACCAAGAACATGGAATATTCAGGAAGCCTGTGCAAGATGCATTCAGGGTTTTGAAGGGCTATTTTGAAGAAATAATTAGTCTAGTTCTATATGACGCCAGGATCTAGGAGCAATGGATGGAAATTGTAAAGTGGCCAACTTAGGCTTGATAGCAGCAAAAACTTACTAATAATTTTGTTGTTGAGTCATTTCAGTTCTGTGTAACTTTTTGTGACTCCATTTGGGATTTTCTTGTCAAAAATACTAGAATAATTGGCCATTTCATTCTCCAACTCATTTAATGTTTATTGACTCTGGATATTGCTAAAATGAAGTTTTAAAGCAATAAAAACTATTCTCCAGAGATGTTATAAGTAAATTTTACCTGGACAAGTATATTGCAGTCTGAGGAGGAATGAGGGTGTGAATGGGCAGGATGATAAAATTACATTTTCCTTTTTAATGACTGAATTAAGATTTTTAAAAAGTTCTTACAGGTTGAATCTAACAAGCTGAACTTCAGTAGACAACAAATATTTACTTTAAATAGTAGGTTTATCATTTCATTTACTCTAGTTTCTACCCCTAGATGGCAGTGCAATACAATTTTACATGGTGGCCATGTTATACCAATAAATCTCATTGAATGTCAGAACTGCAAGTTAAAAGACCTTAAAGATCATCTGATCCCACCCCCTCATGATGACCAGAGATGGCATGACTTCTCCAGGCTGTATAATTTCATTAGTTGTTTAGCTAGAATCAGAAACCATCCCCAAATCCAAGAACAGTGCTTTTCCTATTTCTTAGTAGTAACAATAATTCAAGAACTGTTTCTATGGCTTCAGATTATCATTTGTAATAATTAGGATTGTGATGACATCACAGTAAATAATTTTATTGAAAAAATCCAGTGTGTATAGTTGTATAGTGGCAATAGTTGTCCAGCCATATTTTTCTTTTTTACTTTTGCTTCTTTCTAAATGTTTATTTCAAATATATTTGAAACATAAACTGCATTTGAATATTGTAGATTTAGGTTAAGTCTGAGGTAATAAAACCCCTACTATGATCATTAAAATTTGAAAACTAAGCTTGCATTGTACACAAAATTTTCCCTCCAACCTTCGGTTTGAATCCTAGCTGTTCTACCTCCATGACTTTAAATTAGTCACTTCCTAGCCTAGGGAAGAGTCTTTAGAAAATGAGGAGGTTATATTTGATGACCCCTAACGTTCTTTCCAGTTTTAAACCTCTGAATCTATCATTAATTACTCTAAATGTCTAATCTGGCTAGAAGTTGTTGGGTTCTAAGGTAGTGGAGATCATGCTGGAAAGGCTTAAAGTACAGACCAGTAACAAATTATTGTTCAAGAACCAACAAAGCTAAATTTAGAAAGCCTCCTCAGTGGAAGGTTGGGCGATGGAAAAAAAAATTCAGTTTGGGTTTTTTTTTTTTAATTTTGGTCACATAGACTCATTAAACTATCTAGGCATTGAGTTGTTACCTACTTTCACAGATATATGCACAGAGGTAGAGTCACTGCTCCTTCAAATATTATATTGAAGTATAAGTATACATAAAATATATAGACCAACTACATGCTCTAAATCAGGGATGGAGAACTTTTTTCAGCCAAGGGTCATTTGTATATTTATAACATAATTCTGGGTCATACAAAATTATCAACTTATAAAAATCAAGCAGTGGAAAGTTATTTTACCAAGCTTTCAGTTCATCATTGCTTGTAGTTGCTTTAGCAAATGATTTCATGAGCCTTATACAAAACTTAGGAGGGATGTTCCCTATCCCTGCTCTAAATAGATACTATGACCTTTAAGGCTGAGTTGAGAATTCAGCTGGTTTATGTGACAAAGTATTTTTTTTTTCTGATGGTGATAGTAGCTACAAACAGGTGTATGAAGAAAATGTTAGTAATATCAGTATGGAGGATAAGCAGTATGATAATAGTAGGAACCTAGGCTTGAACTCATGAAAACCTATTTGACAATTTTGACAAGTCCTATTTATGGGTGAGGAGGGTTGGGAGGTAGAGGGAAAAGTGTTGTGTTGTGTTTTGCCCATATAGATTATGTGTTTCTGCTGGAACTAATCTAAATAGGCATAAATAGGTATCTCTACAGTCTTCTCCATCCACCCTTCCAGGAGGAGAAGATGTGGGTCTAAGGCTGGCCACTCTCCTCTCTTCAAAGAAAGGGTGTGCCAGGTTAGAATTATATCTATCTATCTATCCCTCTAAATATTGTTAGTTAAGTGAGATAATTTTTAGTTTCAAGCTGAACACCTGATTAATATCTCTTAACAGGATTGTTGGAAAGTTCTTTAATGAACTCATACAGCAAAGAGCAAAACGCCCATCTATCCAAACTAGTGGCAAACAGAGATCAGAGAAGATAGATAGATGAGAATAAACCAGATATTATACAAGAAAAAATGAGCTCTTCCACCTGGAGTGAGTTAATTCAATTCAACCAAGAGAGAAAATCCTGTATCCCACTCAATGAGAAATTCCCTGAAGATTATACGCAAGATTGGAATATTGTTGAAATGTTGACTCTTTTATGTTCCAGTTTCTTTCCAGAGTTTTTCTCTCCCTTTAAGAACTTGAAAAGATTGTGGAATCATGTCTCTTCTCTTTCAAAGACTTCTCTTTTCCCTCAAATTTTCAACAACTCCACAATTTGAGTAATCTGATCTTCACCAATGGTGAGACTCTTATGCAAATAAGTAGAAGTAGAGTAAAATCTGATGACTATGGACTCTGAGCTTGAGGCCACTTTCTAGGACTATTAATTTAATTTAATTTATTTTTATTTTTTTGATGAGATAATTGGGGTTAAATAACTTGATCAGGGTCACACAGCTAGGCAGTATTAAGTATCTAAGGTCTCATTTGAACTCAGGTCCTTCTGACTTCAGGGCCAGTATGCTAGCCACTGTGCCTTCTAGCTGCCCTCAGGACTCTTAATTTTACACAAGCTTTCAAAGAGAGAGAATTCACACGCAGAAAAAAGAAATTATAGGGCCCTTATGTATTGATGTATCAGAGTGTTGATGGCTTAGAGTAGAGGCTAATATTTACAGTATCATTGAAATAATGTAATCTTAATAAGACTGAAAAGAAATCTATCTGAGATGAAGGTGAGGTTTTAGAGAGGGTAAGAAAAAAGTATTCAGTGCCTAAAACTCTTTGAATTTTTCTTTACATGGAATTTTTATTGTCTTTTTGTTTCTCTGCAATTGGATAGATATTAAATTGTTTTAATTCGTATCTATCTGATTATTAGAGTGTTTCAATAAATTTTCATTTGATTGTATATTTTCTTGAGAACTAACAAAACCCAATCTACTTGCATATCATAACATTATCTTTCTAATGCATAATCCTCTTCTAGAATGGAAGACAAACAACAACTTATTCATGACTTTTGAGCAAGTGTCTGTTGAAGAATGGAGCTCTATCTATAACTTTGAATTAATTACTCATAAGTTTTAACAGAAACAGATGACTAGTTTGAAAAGTAGAAGGGATCTCAAGAAATTAATTAGCTCAAACCCTACCTCAAAAATAATTGTCTTAGTGATAATAATAATCTCTAGAATTTACATATTTTTATTTATATTTTATTTATAATTTATAATGCTTAAAGCATTTCACGTGTTTTATTTCATTTAATCTTTATAATAATCCTGTGAGGTAGATGTTAATATTAAACTCATTTATTAACTATGAGACTTTGGGCAAGTCATTTAATCCTGCCTTAGTTTCCTCATTTGTAAAATGAGCATTGACAAACCACTCCAGTATCTCTGCCAAGAAAACTCCAAATGGAGTCATGATTGAAATAACTTAACAACAACAATAACATATGTACACATAAATATATATCATTGTTCATTAACTTCTAATTTTTATATTTATTTTTTATTTTTAAAAAATGTGAATCATGGATTTATTTGAAATTTATTGGGTATAGTTTATATAGTGTGAAGAGTAGGTCTACTCTAATTTTTGGCCAAATTGCTATCATTTTCTTCAGCATCTTTTATAAAATGATAAATCATTTCTCTGATGGTATTTTAAAAACACTAATTTACTATATCTATTTATATGCATATCATGATAATCTACTCTGTTCTACTCATAGATTATTCTATTTTTTTCTAGTATCAGATAAGTTTTAGCAATTACTTCTTTAGAATAACATGTGAGCTCTAGCAATGCAGCTCTCCTTGCTTTCCATAATTTCCATGTAAAGTCTTGACTTTGTGTAACTCCATCAAAATTATGTTATTGTTTTATCTAAGTCAATGAAATAGTCCAGTGATTCTTTGGTTTGTATAATCCAAAGGTTAATTCTGATAGAATTGTTTTCTTCACTCTTACAAATAGTACGGTAGATGGAGTGCTAGGTCTGAAGTAAGGAAGACTTATTTTTAAATGTTTCCTCAAACACGTAATAGTTCTGTAACTTTGATCTCTGCATCAGTTTTTTCAACTGTAAAATAGGAATAATACATTTACCTCCCAGGATTGTTGTGAAGATCAACAATTACATAAAAATGTTAAAAAAAAAAAAAAAGCACAATATATATTATATGAAGCTCACTATTCTCTAGTTCTTCATTGGCAATGAATTCCTCCCTTCTCCACAGATCTGAGAGAGACTGTCCCTTGTCCTCCTAATTTGCTTATAGTATCATTCTTGATATCTAAATCGTGAGACTAATTTCACCTTATTTTGGTGTAGGATGTTACATGTTGGTCCATTGACCCAGTCGATACCATATTATTTTCCAGTTTTCCTAGCACTTATTGTCAAATAGTGAATTATTATATCAGAATTTGGAGTCTTTGGGTTTGTCAAATACTTCATTACTGTAGTTATTGACTATTGTGTCTTGTGAACCTAATCTATTTACCTCATTCACTACTCTATTTCTTAGTACCAAATGGTTTTGATGATTGCCGCTTTTTAATATAGTTTTAAGTCTCATATAGTTAGGCTACTTTCCTTTGCATTTTTTTTTTATTAATTCCCTTGAAATTCTTGCAGATGAATTTTGTTATTTTTTTCTTCTAGCTCTATAATATAATTTCTTGGCAATTTGATTGGCATGGCACTAAATAAGTAGATTAATTTAGGTGGAATTGTCACTTGCATTATATTAGCTCAGCCTACCCATGATAATGAATGCTCACTGTTATTATTAGTTTGATAACCATTTACATTTAATAGCTTTTCAATTAATTTTCCATTAATATTTCTGTAAGAGCTGTTTTTTCTAGTTTTCTAGTTTTCTTTATATTGATATTTCCTTGATAAATTTAGTCTCAAATACTTTATTTGAATTATTTGAAATGATTTTTCTGTTTCTATAATTTTTTCTATATTTTGCATTATTAATATATAGAATCGCTGGTGATTTTGTAGTTCCATCTTGCATACTGCTATTTTGCCAATGTTATTATCTCAAATGTTTTTGTTGAGTCTCTTGGATTTTCTAAGAAAACCTTCACAGAATTTAAAATAGACATTTTGATTCCATCTTTGCCAATTTTTATTACTTTCATTTCTCTTCCTTGCTTTATTAGTACAGATAGCATTTCTAACTATATTGACTCATAATGGCAAGAGTAGACAGCCCTGTCTTAGTGAATGAACTGCCAGTGTTTCTTTTATGTCACTTACATAGAATCCAGTTAAATGCTTTTTTTATCATAAAATCCTTCATGCCTGTGTTTTGTGTATGATTTAAAAAACCCCATGTAAATAGGTATTTAAAAAATCTATCTAAATAGATATTTTATCATAAATCTTTTCTTGACCTCTTATTATAATCTTATCATGTGTTTTTTATATTTTTATAATCTATTTCTTTTTTGTTATTGATATTGAACCATTTTTTTTTCTGTTATAAATTCAACTTGACCCTATTACTGTGTCTTCTTTGCAAATAGTTTTAATGGACATTTTTACACCAATATTCATTATGTAAGTCTATAACTCCCCTTTTCAATGATCCTTCCCTGGTTTAGGGATCAGATGCTATAGTAGGTAAAGTGTAGAAAATGGAATTGGAAAGAGCTGAGTTTGAATCCTATCTGAGATACTAGCTGTGTGACACTGGGCACACTCTTAAATTTCTCTCATTCTCAGATTCCTCACTTGTAAAAAAAAAAAAAAAAGTAAAATTACTTTATAGAATTGTTGCGAGAATCAAATGAAATAACATATTTAAAGAGTTTTTCAATTGTAAATTAAAGGCAATATCTAAATCCTAGCTATTATTATTAGGTTTCATTATATATAAGAAACTGAGTGAATTGGTATTTATTTGTGAAAACAGTTTACAACACAGAGATGATTTGTTTTTTAAATATTTGATAAAACCAACTTATGGATACATTTGATATTGGCATTTTTCAAAGAGGCAAGTCATTAATAGAATAGCCTATCTAATTTTTCATTCTAATTTTATTTTATTTTGGATATTTCCTACTTTGCCAATTTGCATATTTTACATTTTTGCAGATATCCATTTCTTTTTTATTCCCAACTTTTGTTTATATCCCAATTCTTTGTTTATTTCCCAATTCCCAACAATTATATGGAAAAGATTCTTGTAATTTTTACATTCATTGTAATTTCCTCATTATAAAAAAATCTAATTTTCCTTTCTCTTCTTTGAACTATGTAAAAAAAAAAATTTTGAAATTTGTTTTAAAATTTTTTAAGTTCCAAATTCTCTGTCTCTCCTTCCCTCCCTTCCCTCTCAGAGGGCAAACAAAAGGTTATACATGTGTAGTGACACAAAATATTTCTATTTTAATTAAATATGTAAATAGCTTATCCTTTTATAAATCTCTTAAAAACCTAATGCTTGATATTTAAAATTAATTTAAGTTATTCTTTTGATTTCAATTTTGTGAATTTGATTAATTCATCATGATATTTTTGGCCTACTTATTTTTGGTATACTAATTTTTTTTAGCTGTACTATTTATTAATTTTCTCTTTATTTTGTTAATATAATTAGTAAAGATGAAAATATTTTTATGAAGACTACTTTAGCTATCCCATAAATGTTTCTGTGTTTAATTTATGTCTTTAATAAAATTTTTATATTTTAAAGATTTGGTCTTTGAACTAAGGATTATTTAATAATTTATTTTTAAATCTCCAGCTAGGCTTGTATCTTTTTTTTATATATTTTTCTTCTTGAATAATATTTTAAGGTGCTATTGTGAGAAGAAATATGGGGTAGTGAATAGTGACTGAGCCTCTAATGCCAAGAAGTTCTGAATTTCAAACTCTTTCTCTCTAATATACATGGCTCTATGATCCTGGGCTGATCATTCTTGGTTTTTCTAGGAAATTCTCTAAGATGGTAAGATACATAGGAAGTAGTAACTTGACTCAGTGGAGAGGAATTCCTTATCAATAAGTTTTCTAGATCAATGAAATAAAAAAAAGGTCTTTTCTATTTCTATGGCATATACAATTTTTTTAAAACATAGAAATTCTTTATATCCTGTACTTTTATATTTTGAATCTATATCTTGATTCATTTTTGTGTATATTCATTCCATTACTGAATAGATAGAAAATTTCCTACTAGTTTCCTGGATTGTATATATATATATATATATATATATATATATCTCCAGAATATAAACATGAGTCAGGTATGCAAGAAGAAATTTTATTTCTATATGCAAAAAGGGAATATAATAAGTAATAAAAACCACAAAATGATGAAAACAGACTCTTTGGGATCTTGCAAACCGCTGCTTTATAAGAACTGTTCAATAGCTATTACATATTTTCACTTCCATTGGTTACAGAATGATCAGCACTAAGCAAGCTCTTTCTTTCAGGGCTTTTTCTCTCACTGGGGATCCCTGGGGGGAAGAAGCCATGGTTGCTATTTTTCTGTTGCTGTTGCAATTTCTCACCGTCAAAGATACCCTGGTGCTTTGTTTGTTGTCCATGAAGGGAGAAGACATCAACCAACTATCTTTTGAAATCTTCCTTGGCTCATTGTTAAAGAAGACACAAACAGGAGATGACCAGATTCCAAATTCAGGCTTGAATGTACTCACAGCTTACATAATGGGGAAAGGGATCCTCATAAAATTTTGGCTCAGCAACTGATTAAGAGTCCTTATTATTGACAGGAAGCAGTTAGAGAATACCTGTTCCTGTTCTGAGATGCAGGCTTGGCAGAGGGAATAGTGCCTTCTATCATGTATCCTAAAGGGGTGCTATTTATTGTTGCTAAGCTGTTTTTGTGTTGTGTACAGATCTCTGTGATCCCATTTGGGACATTTTTTTTGGCAAAGATATTGAAGTGGTTTGCCATTTCCTTGTCCAACTCATTTTATAGATGAGAAAATTGAGATAAATAGGGTGGAATGACTTGTTCAGGGTCACATAGCTAGTTAGGGTCTGAGGCAGGATTTATACTCATGAAGATGTCTTCCTGATTCCTCTATGCACTGTGTCACTAATATGTCTCAAGGGATTATACTGTAATACATAATAGATGTGTATAATAATAATAACTAGCATTTACACAGCACTTACTATATGTCAGGTACTGTGTTAAGTGCTTTACAATTATTATCTCATTTGAGTCTTATAACAATGCAGGCAGGAAAGTGCTATTATTGTCCCTATTTTACAGATAATAATGATGATGATGATGATGATAACTAACATTTATATAGCACTTTTTGTGTTCCAGGAACTATTCTAGGGGCTTTGCAATTATTATTTTATTTTATTCTTACAATAATCCTGGGAATTAGATACTATTATTATTCTCATTTTACTGATGACAAACTGAGGCATGTATGTGATAAGTAAGTGATAAGGGTAAGTGATTTTCTCAGAGTCACACAGCTACTTGTTGTCTGACATAGAATTTGTTATGAGGTCTTCCTGACTCCAGGGCTGGTGCTCTATCCACTGTGTTACCTAGCTGCCCCATGGGATTTCTTTATTACCATGAATTCATGTGGAGGAACTTCCTCTCCCAAACCAACCTACAATTTTGAATAACAGAGTATTGTTAGGAGCTGTGAGGTTAATCATACTGTCCACAGGCACATGGCCAGTATGTCATGAGTCCAGGTTTTCCAGATTCTACAACTGGGGCTTTCTCCATCACAAAACACTACTTTTCTAGTCTTGATCCTCATTCTATCTACATCAGCCTCCTGGCTTCCTTCTAGTTCCAGCTGAAATCTTTCCTTCTACAGGAAGGCCTTTTATAGATGCTCCAAGTTATTATCAATCAGAGAAATACAAATTAAGACAACTCTGAGATACCACTACACACCTGTCAGATTGGCTAGAGTGACAGGGAAAGATAATGCGGAATGTTGGAGGGGATGTGGGAAAACAGGGACGCTGATACATTGTTGGTGGAACTGTGAACACATCTAGCCATTCTGGAGAGCAATTTGGAACTATGCTCAAAAAGTTATCAAACTGTGTATACCCTTTGATCCACCAGTGCTTCTACTGGGCTTTTACCCCAAAGAGATACTAAAGAAGGGAAAGGGACCAGTATGTGCACGAATGTTTGTGGCAGCCCTGTTTGTAGTGGCCAGAAACTGGAAACTGAGTGGATGCCCATTGGAGAATGGTTGAATAAATTGTGGTATATGAATAATATGGAATATTATTGTTCAGTAAGAAATGACCAATAAGATGATTTCAGAACGGCCTGGAGAGACTTACATGAACTGATGCTGAGTGAAACGAGCAGAGTCAGGAGATCATTATATACACTTCAGCAACAATACTATATGATGACCAATTCTGATGGACATGGCCCTCTTCAACAATGAGATGAACCAAATCAGTTCCAATGGAGCAGTAATGAACTGAACCAGCTACACCCAGTGAAAGAACTCTGGGAGATGACTAAGAACCATTACATTGAATTCCCAGTCCCTCTATTTTTGTCTGCCTGTGTGTTTGATTTCCTTCACAGGCTAATTGTACACTATTTCAAAGTCCAACTCTTTTTGTACAGCAAAATAACGGTTTGGTCATGTATACTTATTGTGTATCTAATTTATACTTTAATATATTTAACATCTACTGGTCATCCTGCCATCTGGGGGAGGGCGTGGGGGAAAGCAGGGGAAAAATTGGAACAAGAGGTTTGGCAATTGTCAATGCTGTAAAGTTACCCACACGTATAACCTATAAATAAAAGGCTATTAAAATAAAAAAAAAAAAGAAAGGCCTTTTCTGATTCATTTTAACTCTGGTAACTTCCTTGTGGTAATTATTTCCTGGTTGTCTTATCTGTAGCTTTTTTAAAAAGACCTATTTGTTTATATGACCAAATGGCTATCAAACTGTATATACTCTTTAATCCAGTTGTGTCTCTACTGAGTCTGCATCCCAAAGAGATCATAAAAAAGGGAAAAGGACCTACATGTGCAAAAATGTTTGTGGCAGCCCTTTTTGTGGTGGCAAGAAACTGGAAACTGAGTGGATGCCCATTATTAATTGGAGAATGGCTGAATAAGTTGTGGTATATAAATGTTATAGAATATTATTGTTCTATAAGAAATGACCAGCAGCATGATTTCAGAGAGACCTGGAGAGACTTATATGAACTGATGCTAAGTGAAGTGAATAGAACCAGAAGATCATTGTACATAGCAGCAACAAGATTATACGATGATCAATTCTGATCTCTTTTCAACAGTGAAGTGATTCAAGACAGTTCTAATGGACTTTGAGGAAGAGAGCCATCTGCATCCAGAGAGAGGACTGTGGGAACTGAATGTGGATCACAGCATAGTATTTTCACCTTTTTTGTTGTTGTTTGCTTGCATTTTGTCTTCATTTTTTTCTTACTTTTTGATCTGATTTTTCTTGTGCAGCATGATATTTGTGGAAATATGTATAGAAGAATTGCACATGTTAATTTATATTGGATTACGTGTTGTCTCCAGGGAAGGGGTAAGAGAAGGGAGGGAGAAAAATTTAGAACCCAAGGGTTTGCAAGGATGAATGTTGAAAATTATTTTTGAATATAATTTAAAATTAAAAGCTATTATTAAAAAAGTAAAAGAAATAAAAACAAACAAACAAAAAAAGACCCTTGTTTGTCTGTGCTCCTTGATTAGAATGTGAGTTCCTTGAGGGCAGAGACTATATTTTATCTTTCTTTGTTTTCCAAATACTTAGCACAGTATCTGGTAATAGCAGGCACTTAAATTCTTATTGACTTAATGACTGATTATAGATATGTATTTTTAATATGAGCTAGTTGATCTTTTCCTGGTGCATCCACATTAAGTATTTGCCTCCCATTTAGGCATGTCATAGTTTTTACGGTTTTCAGAGAGTTTTAAATGCGTCAGTTCCACCTGTCCCTTAGACCAAAACCCCATCATCCTGAATTCTAAGATCTTGCAGTATCTCTCCCATTTTCTCCTTTTGTTTCTCCTATTATTTTTTAAGTTTTCAGAATTTCTTTCTTGACTTCCTTTTATTTCTGAGCTAATTTCCATTAGAGAGTTTTATGCCTTGGATCATACTTATTCTTTGAAAACTGTTCTCCTAAAATCTAGGATGTATTTCAGGATCCAGTATTTCTGATTTTCCTCTCCTTTATTACTCTGAGATGTAGTGGTCAATTCCCTCAAGGTTCCCATCATTTTTCCCCTTAGTAACCTGTTAGTTCATTCTTTGTAGGTGAGAAATAATTATAGAATAACACCTTTTCCCCTTATTTCTTCCAACTTTTGGAAAATTAAATTACCACTATCTTTAATTAAATTACCACTATTACAGAGAGAGGAAGAGAAAAAGAGGTGTCCATGTAATGAAGGAATCAATTCATATCCCTATTTAATAGGAACAGCTCCATGCCTTGGGTCAGCTTTGCTCCCAAAGCTAAAAAACAGAGGATTCATGAATAAAAAGGGGAATGTGACAGATATAGTGGCAACTGAAAGGACTTCCTCATTTATGTTTACCAAGGGATTTTAGATTTGCTTCCGGGGGTAATAGTACTAGAGTTTATTGAATAAGGCTGGGACATGATCATATTTATGCTTTAGTAAAATCACTTTGGTGACTAACTGGAGGATGGATTATACTGGGGAGAGCCTTGAATGGCAGGGATACCTACCTTTGGGCTATAATAATGGTCCAGGAGTGAGATGATGTCTGTTCAGAATCACTGGGATGAGAGAGTTTATTTATCATTCACAAATGAAGTCAGATTGATTATAAACATCACTAAAGGCTTGACCTCTGGATGGAATTCTTTCTTTTTTTCTTTTGCCTACAGGCAGACAAGGCCAGGAGATGAGCAAGAGGAACAGGATGGACTTTTTGTCCCCTGTAAGCATGGGAAGAATACACCACAAGTGAGCATCTCTTTTCCTTTGCAAACAGGAAAAGGCTAGCCTAAGAGCCCAGTATGTTCTCTGATTCCCTTGAGAAAAGAAATAGATTAGCCATGAAGACTAGCATACAATGAAATGATGTTTTTCTAAAACCCTGTGGGTAGGAAGAGGTAGGAAACGAACACATTCTCTGTATTTTACTGAATAGAAAGAATCCAATCTCTTCCTTTAGGATTCTCTAGGAGACTGGCAAAATGATGGAGTGGTATCTCTGATATTCTGAAGACAGGAAAAGACTGGTCTGAAAGACCAACATATATTGGAATGGTGTCTCTGTTATCCCCTCGTCCATCTGGGATCTGGTTCACCTTATAGGAAATTTTCAAGAAAAAACAGTTTTCATTTGGCCATCAAATAAACTAACATTCTTACTATACTTGATTTATATATATATGTGTGTGTGTGTGTGTGTGTGTGTGTGTGTGTGTGTGTGTGTTATACATACATATCAATGTAACCCTTGGCTCAAAGAACCAGTTGCATGGGACTATCTTCATTAGTGGAAACTGATTGCTTAGTGCTCTGCACCTGCTTGAGAGAGAGAGAGCTGGTGAGAACTAGAGAAAAGAGACATTGCAGTTTTCTGGTTTTTATTTTGAGGAAGAAGCTTTGTGATTCCAATCTCTCTTCAGGTTTCTGAAGGGAGAGGAAAACTCTGAGAAGCCAACAAGTAGCTGATAATCTCTATCCTATTCATATCCCTATTTAATAGGATCTGAGATCTGAGATCTCTATATTGAGATGAGTTATCTCACTCTCAAAAAGAGAGCTCATGATCTCTGTATTATTTAACATATATTCTCTTATGTATACTTTCATTAATTTCTGTTTTATTATCAGCTTGGGTAAAGGACTTTATTTGCTATGTAATCTCTGTGTTCACTATGGAACTAGCATTAGGTAGAAAGGAAGTCAAGTCTTAAATAAATGGTTTGCATCTTTCTTACCCATTAAGAGAAAACAATCAATAGTGCAGTTTGAACCTAAAAATCATTTCCCCTTTAATAACAATAGTTAACGGAGCAAATATATATGGTTCTAGCCTGCTACCACCTCTCTCTGAGGAGAGCAGAGCCACTAGCCTCTAAATTTCATGTCTTCCTTCCCTTTCTGGCAGGAATCAAAATCTCACTTAGGAAAGGAGAGGAGCAGGTTATTCTAGAGTTATCGAGTTTTGTCTATATCTGAGCCAAATCCAGACAGATTCACATAGATACACCTAACCTATAGGAACAAATCCCAAACTGAAGCAGTACAGCAATCTACCTACCCACAATATGCACAGAGCAGAGGATAGAATGTTCATCCTGAAGTCAAGAAGACTCATCTTCATGAGTTCCAATACTTCCTCAGACACTTAATAGCTGTGTGATCCTGGGCAAGTCATTTAATTCTGCTTGTCTTAGTTCCTCATTGAAAAAAATAAGCTGGAGAAGAAAATGGCTAACATTCCAATATCTTTGCCAAGAAAACTCCAAATAAGGTCACGAAGAGTGGGATGGGACTGAACAACAAATAATATAGTATATTAAACTTTATATAAGTATATATTGTATATAAGTTGCTTATAATGTATAAAATATTAAAAATAAATAATATTTACCAGCATATTACTGTTAATTATTATTATTGGATCACAGTTTGCAGCAAAGTAATTCCTGTAATGACTAGAAAAATGTCTAAGCCCCTTCAAGTAGAAGTTTAATTACAATTTCCAATTTACTTAGTCAAGTCAATAAGTATTTATTCAGTACTCACCATGTGCTAAGTTCTGGAAATACAAATATAAGCAGAAAGCTGAAGGAATTTACATTCTGATAGGAGAAAGAAACTCTTAGAAGAAAGAAGAAATGGAGGTGTGGGAAGAAGGTACCTCTCTTCCTTTCTAGTAGGTAGATGGACAAAGTATAGAAAGTAAAGAGCAGAGCCTGGAGAAAAAAAGAAGACATGATTGATTTAGACTCTTTATTTAAAATGGAAACTCTAGGAGGAAAAGAGTATGCTTCCCGTGTAAGAAGACCAGGAACTGAATAAAGTAAGTGTCATAGTTCACGCATAAACAATATAAACAAAAAAAGGAGGGAAAGACAGATATATAGTGGGAATGAGCAATATGGTGCTGTTTGAAAATATTTGCTTTGTGTAAATGTTCTGAGAGGTTTGTTAAGGTTAAAGCAAACATGCTCCAAGGAGACTTATTTCTCCTCCCTCCCTTTTTTTGGTATGTGTTTTTGTTAATAACATACCTGTTTTGTGTTCTTTAAGTTTCTCTTTGTGTATAAATGATCTGGTAGATAGAGAGCTGGATCAAGAGTCAAAGGAAGACTTGAATTCAAATTTGCTTCAGATACTTTCTAACTATGTAACTTTGAACTATCTATTTGTGAATGTCCTCAAGTGTAAAATGAGACTTATAAAAACACCTACCTCACAGGGTTGCTATAAAGATCTACAAAATGCTTAGCACAGTGCCTGGCAAATTGTCGGTGCCATATAAATGTTTATTTCCTTCTCCCCTTTATTTAAAAAAATTAAATTGAAAAGCTGATGTGATGATAGCATTAGAGATCTAGAGCTACAGCCAGTTCATAGGACATTTACATCAGTTACTTCTTTTTATATATGAGTCCACTGAGGCCAAAGGAGTTATGATTCTCCCAGGGTCACAGAGTGGTACCTACTTTTGAAGTCTTCTGACTCCTGAGGAATATTTGTGATAACAATTTTTAAATTAATTTTTAAACTTAAAAAAAATTTTGAGTTCCAAATTTGTGAAGAGGTGAACAAAAGATGGAAGAAAAAAATTGGAAAGAGAAAACAAAACCTGTTTGGAGGCTATGGTATTGTGTAACACTATTAATAACCACTGAATTATAGAATTTGATAAAAGGGACTCTAGAGATCATTTAGTTTAGCCATTAGAAGAATCCATTGTAAACTAGAAAAAATACATGGGAACATAAGGTGGCCAACTCTAGGTTTTTTTACATTTCATACCCTAACTTAATCTATAGGGCACCTTGGTAGCACCATAGCACAGAGTTCTGAGTCTGGAGTCAAGAAGACTCATCTTGCTGAGTTCAAGTGTGGCCTCAGACACTTAATAGTTGTATGACTCTGGACAAATCATTTAACCATTTTTGCCTCAGTTTCCTCATATGTAAAATGAGCTGGAGAAGGAAATGGCAAACCACTCCAATATCTTTGCTAAGAAAGCCCCAAATAGGATCACTAGAAAGTCAAACATAGCTGAAAAATGATTTAACAAATGATTATGAATGGAGTTTTTACTTATAGCAGACTCTGATTGCTAAGTTAAAACTTTTCAGGGAAACATATTACTTCAAATACTATGTTATCTTTTAGCTACAGAAGGTCTCCCAGTACTAACCATCCTAACAGCATAAAAATCATAAGGAAGAAGATTCTAGAGATTCTTACTTATTAGCAAAGGTTATGCTTTGATAAGGCATAAAGTGGATTTTTTTCCCTACGTGGTTCAATTTGGCTCTTCTACATTAAAATTATTGACCATGTCATAAAAGATTTCTCCTTTACCTTAGTAGTTTTTTGTTTAATTTATAAGTGCAAAGTAAAAAATATTTTAAAAATTAAAGAAGAAACATACAAATTGAAATTTATGACAAATAGAATAACTTTTTCTTTTAAAAAAAAGCAATAAGTAGACAAACTTTAGATAATTTAATTTTCAAAAAAGAGATAGAGAAGGAAGTAGTGGAAAGTGAAAGTTAGATTTCATCAATATGTTATTTAAATCTTTATATATTTTCTTTCCAATTAGATTGTAAGTTCTATGAAGGCAAAACCATATCTTATACTGCTTAATTTCCCCAAAGAGAACCTAAAATAAAGCCTTTCTTGCACACAGTAGGTGCTCAGAAAATATTTGTTGCTTTGATTTCAAGGAATGAATAAATGAGAACAGTCTTCTTAGACCTCTGCAGCTTGGTCACTTAATAAGCCAGCTCATTGAAAAAAGGCCTTTTCTTTCTTTTTCTCCACAAAGAAATGGCTCACAAAATGCCTTTTCCTGAATACTTGAAAAGAATAGCAGTTTAAGAACAGCAAAGAAACATGGACTTATTTGGTCTCGTTTCCAATAAGTTGTCTCTTCCGAACTAGCATAAGATTTAAGATACCTAAATACAAAAAGATGTCTTGCTACTAACACCTAAAATTTGTATAGTACTTTACAGGCTTCAAAGGTTCTTCATATACATATTCTCTGGAAAGAAAAAGTAATTTGGACAAGACAATGAAATTCTGAGCCACGGTTAAATCCATAAATCAGCCCACATTACTGTAAAGGGTGATCAATCATGTGAAAAAAAGATTTCAAAGTAAAGCACTGGGAAAATGACATTTCTTTCAAGTCAGTAGCTTAGGAAGTTAACTTAGATAAGCTGATCCCCCAGGAACAGAATAATAATAATAACAATAATTATAATAGTAATTGTAACTCACATTTTTATAGCACTTTATCATTACAAAATGCTTTACAAACTTTATCAATTAATCCAATTGTTGATTAATCACTTTGTGAGACAGATGAAGAAACTGAGTATCTGACAGGTTGACTGACATTCTCAAGGCCATATAACAAATGAATGGCAGAGCCAAGACTCCAACCTGCATTTCTACTTCAAGTACAAGACTCATTCTATTATGTCACGTTGTCTAGATTACTGGGATTGATGTTTAGCTCTCCTCGCTTTGTCTCCAGTTCTAATATTTCTATCAATCTACTTGGAATGACAAGAGTATCATACATGAAAAAATTAGAAATTCTTATAGAATGACATGTAATTAAATGTTAAATTGTGTAGTAGAGCTCAAACTAACAACAAGGGGGAGCTGGAGTAATGGGGGAGGCAAGATAGGAAGAAGCAATGTGAGATGGGCTTTAAAGGATGTATGTAATTAAGACAGAAGAGGGAGAGAGGGGAAATTATAGAAGGGGAGAAGACTTTGAGCAAAAGCACATAATTGAGAAGAACCACACTAAATTAAAAAGAGAATGAGTTATCTGCTCTGACTGGAAGAGAGATTATGGGTGAGGGTAGGGAGAGTGAGAAATAAAAGGAGGCCAGATAATACATGTTCTTTATGGCCAAGAAGAGGAATTTATGTCCTAAGCAGCAGACAGCCTTTGTTGGTTTTTCAACAGAGGAGTGACCTGATGAAAGCAGAGTAAGGAACATTAGTCTGTCAACACTATGCAGAATGGATTGGAAGAGAGGGAGATAGGAGTCAAGGAAGTCAGTTAATTAATTGGCTAAAGTCAGACATAAGGTGATGAGTGACTTAACTGAAGTGTGGTGGCAAGGGAGAGAAAAGCAAGGATACTTGAAATATTTCAAATAAACAGGGTTTAATGAATAACTGGATGATAGGGAAGAAGCAATGAAATGAGTTAAAGATAACTTCAAAGTTTCTAGCCCAGGAGATTGGGGAAATGGTGATGCCTTTTATTTTTTGAATAATATTTTATTTTCCCAAATTACATACAAAACAATTTTTAACATTTGTTTTTGAAAATTTTCAAGTCCCAAATTCCCTCCTTTGCTTCTCCACAACCCCTCCTTGGGATGGTAAACAGTTTGATATAGGTAATACATGTGCAATCATGAAAAACTTATTTCCATATTATTTATGTTATGTAAGAAAACATAAACCAAAACAACAACAACAACAACAACAACAACAACAACAACAACTCAATGAAAACAACTAAGTGAAAACTAGGATGCTTTGATTGGCATTGAGATTCTATCAATTCTTTCTCTGGAGGTAGATAGCATTTTTCATCATTAGTTCATTAGAATTATCTTAGTTGTATTTCTGAGAAAAGTTAAGTCAATTATAGTTGATCATTGAACAATGTTACTATTACTGTGTACAACATTCTCCTGGTTCTGTTCACTTCACTTTGCATCAGTTTATGTAACTCTTTCCGGTTTGTTTTTTTAAACATCCTGCTTATAGTTTCTTACAGAACAATAGTATTTCTTTTCAATTATATGTCATAACTTGTTCAGCCATTCCCCAATTGATGGACATCCTCTCAATTTTTGATTCTTTGTCATTAGAAAAAAAGGTGTTTTAAATATTTTTATACAAATTGGTCCATGTATTGTGTGTGTGTATATTTGTGTATATATAAAATCATTCTACATATAGTTATATTTATCAGTTTTTCTCTGGATGCAGATAGTGTCTTCCTTCATAGGTCCTTGTGATTAATTTGGGTAGTTATAATAGTCAAATTTTTCTATATCCCTTTCAACATTTGTTACTTTTTCAAACTTCAATCATTGCAGCCAATCAGATAAGTGTAAAATGATACCTCAAATTTGATTTAGCCTGTGTTTCTCTATTCACTAATTATTTAGTGCATTTTTTCATTACTATAATTTATTTTGATTTCTTTATCTAAAAATTCCTGTCATATCCTTGGACCATTTGTCAATTGGGATAGGTTACAAAGTTCTGTATATATTTGAGATACGGAATTTTCTGAGAAACTGTCTATAATTCTCTCCCCCTTCTCTCCTCCCCCCCCCCCCCTCCGTTTTCTGCTTTCCTTCTTATATGGGCTATTTTTTTTATTTGTACAATTCCTTTTTAATTAAAATTATCCATTTTACTGATTTTATTCTTGCAAATACTCAGGGAGGTAGGTGCTATTATTGTTCCCCTTTGTCCTAAAGCATATAGATATCATGAAAATGCAGCAGAATTTGAACCTGGCTCAAGATCCCATGCTCTTCATTGATCTGCCTAGCTACTCTTATCCTGGATTTCTTCTGGGAAATCTGGAAAGCAAAGAAGTCCCCTTCTGCTGTAAGTTCAGTATCTAGAAATGAATCCTTTCCTCTGTCCTGTTTTTGGATTATAGGAACTTTCTCTTTTACTTTCCTATATAGGAACATCCTCCTCCCAATCCCCCTTTCTTATTTCTTACACTTTTAGGGAGAAGTCTTCTTTCTAAGACTCACTCACAAAAAGAACAGTAGGGATAGTGAGGGTGGAAGGGGTTAGGATGCAACTGATGGCTTGTAATTGCAAAGGAGAATTAAAGCATTATCACCATCAATGTATTTATTAAACTTGCAAGAGCTATTCTAGAAGAATTATACAAAAATCAAATGTCTAAACTCTATTTAAAAAAAAATCAATGAATTGTTTTATGCAAGAGCCAAAACAGTATTTGGGTTTTATCTTTAAAATTGAAGTAGAAAAATTAGGCTGTGTGAAGTGAAAAATAGAAAGCTATGTTTCCTTCTTTTTTTCCTCAATTTTTTTTTAAAAGAAGCCAGTTGTCAAACATTATTATAATGGACAAATATTTGCTTGACAGCAAAATAGCCTTTTGCTACTTTTAAATTGTTTATCAAAGAAAAACATTTAGCTGAAAAGGAGATGCCTCAGAAGCTAATTCTCAAGAACATCTCTTAGAGGCATATCATAACTCATGTCCTATGTTTCAATTTATAGGCTTATTTGGAATAGTTTAATGAAGCTTCCATCAAACAATTTTTGTTAAATCCTGGGGTTTCAGACAACAGTTAATCATCACATTAAACTAGCCCGAGGCATAGCCCTCAAGCACTGGGGCCAGCATTTAGTAAGCACCTACTGTGGATCATTCTGTTGTGGATACTAAAATACTAAGACAAAAGCAAAAATAGTTCTTGAGTTTATTCAGGGAGTGAAAGATCTATCAATACACAATATATGCATATACACACATATGTATTTGTAGCTACACATACATATAAAACTGTATATGTGTATAAACTTAGTATACAGATATATACAAAATGTATAGAACTGGATAACATAATATTAGGATTTGGATTGTATCTCCAAAATTGAAGTGGAAAATTTTAGTCAGTTAAGAGGGTTATTTTTTCCCCTCTTTCTCCTCCAATAATTTAAAAAGAAGCCAGCTGTAAAAAATTATAATGGACATTTACCTGAGAGCAAAGTAGCCTTTTGCTACTTTTAAATTGTTTAACAAAGAAAAATATTTAGCTGAAAAAGAGATGTCTCAGAAGCTAATTCTCAGTAACATCTCTTAGGGGGCATATCATAACTTGGGCATCTTGGGGAAGCCCCAAGAGCTCATTACATTTTTATTTACTTTGTTCTATTGTTTTTATTAAATTCTTCAGTTTTTCAAATGATTCCTTGTCTGTAAAATCCTCGTGAACCCTTCCCGCTCCAGGATCCTAGCCATAACCTTGCCCGAGAGTGCCTGATTGGCATATTTGATGGGATTGTTCATGATGGCTGTTCATCTCCAGATCTATCTCTTGGTGGGTCAGTTCCGCTAGGTTGATGAAACACGGAGCTTCACTTACATATGGTGGGCAGTTCCCTTACAGGACCCCTACTCCCCTTTCCCTCTACCAATGCAAAACTACAAAGTTCTTCTGAACCCCCTAAAACGCCCCACCCCCAGCCCAACTGAAAAGTGTCGGGAGCTGAGAGAGCGGAGCTGCTCTGTGTAATTCGATCTCCAGGGATCGAGGAGCCAGGATTTCTCAGGGACTCCTCCGCTGCCACTGGCCAGAGCTCAACTGAAGGCAGCTGCAGCTGCGGGCTCCCCTTTGCGGCCGCGGACTCCCGGTGTCACTGCTCCCATTCCCCCCTCGCCGGCCCCCTCCCCTCCCCCCTCCGCCCTCCTCCCCCCTTCCTTCGGAAGCGCTGAGTAAGCCCGGGGCTGGGAGGGTAGGGACTAGGCGCTGCAGAAGCAGACAGAGTTGGGGGTATGTCCGGATCCAGCTACAAGTGCCCCGAAGCTGCAGCCGCCTCTGCGAGGTGAGGGGGCCCAAGGCTGGGCCGGGGTGGGAGCTGAGGGTGCTCCGCGGAGAGTCTGAAGGGATCGAGAGGGCATTTAGATGGGGATGGTGGCGGGCAGACAGAGGATTCTCTGGGTTCACGTTCCCAGGTAGGGAGGCTATCCACAAAGAGATCTCTAAGCACCTTATTGGTCTGAGAAGAGGGAAAAGTGAATGCAACTTCTTCACTTCCTCCCCTGAGAAGGCATCAAGCTGAAGCTGGGCTGCTGCTTAATTGGATGCAGGAAAAGGAAAGCCTTTCGAAGACTAGGTGGATCAGGTAACCAGTTGCGGGTGATGAGTGCGCGGGGCATTTGAAGAAAGAGGGGGCCTTGGGCCTCGGAGGAGAGCTCAGGAGGGCTCAGTCAAGGTCAGTTTTCCAGGGTCGCTCTCCGGAGGGTTGGCCCACCGGCAGGCAGACAGAGAGGGTCCTGAGTTCCTAGTTCTGGATGCTAGACTGAGCTCCGCCGGGGTTCAGGGCTCCGCGGCAGTCCCGAAGCCAACTTGCGCTTCCCAGAAAGAAGCGCAGTCAGAAGGTGGATTGGACAGTCGGCTTCCTATTGACCTAGATTTCTGCCAGCACCGTATTGTATCCAAAAGGAAGAACCGGTGCCCGACTTCACTAGAAATCAGACCAAATAGGACTCTGTTAGCAGCAATTCTGAAGCCGGGAGAGGCAGGCAACCTTCTTGACTGACACCTCTGGATTTTCATGGGGGCTCGAACATAGGGGAGATCCTCGTTGATTTCCCGATTTCCCGGGATTTCCAAATACAAATCTCATCCCCTCTGGGTTCTTTCTTTTAATCTTGTGTCTCTTTCACTAGAGGAAAAGAGTTACTTTTGCTTGTGATATGAGGTAATTGAATAATATTAAAATTGTTTTAAACTTTGGTTTCACGATTCCTTTCTTAAGCTTAATTCAAAGCACAGCAATTGCTCTAGAAAATTGCTTAAGAAAGTGATCTAAAATGTTTTCGTGTATTTCAGAAGGGATATGTAACTAAGATGTTCCCAACTTGGAGACAAGTGACATTATCATTCAAATCTCATAATAGAGTACTTGGTCTCGCAATTGTTTCATGAATTTATCATATTCTATTGTATACTATGATATCTGCTTTTGTGTTTTAACCCTGTGATAGAATGTAAGCTCCATGAAGGCAAAAACTACATCTTATTTAGCTATTCCTCCTAGCACCTGGAAAAATACTTGTACAAAGTTGACTTTTAATTTTTGTTGCATAAACTCGTTGTGCTTGGATGCATGAGTAATATTTGCAGGTCAGGTAGGGCACGCTGTTTCCTTAAGCACTGGGAGGAGTTAAAAAAAATTTTTTTTGGTGGGGATGCTGTTATGCAATGATTTTCACAATTCTGAAACGTAAAAAAAAAAAAAAAAAAAAAAAAAAAATCTTTATAATTTGAGTTTACAAAGCTAGGTGGCGCAGTCGATAAAGTGCCCAGCCGGGAGTAAGGACACTAGTTTTTCTCTGTTCAAATCTGGCTTCAGACACACTTACCAGCTTTGTGATCCCTGGCAAGTCACTTAACCCTATTTGCTTCAGTTCCTCATTTGTAAAGTGAGCTGGAGAAAGAAATAGCAAGCCTCTCCATTAGCTTTGTCCAGAAAATCTTAAATGGGGTCCCGAAGAGTCAGACACCACATAACTTGACCAATTAAAATTTTATAAGATCTTCGGTTTAGAGCTGGAAGGTACTTTACAAGCCACTGAATCATTTTACAATTGAGTAAACAGAGATCCAGAGATTATTTCTTATTCAGTTACTTATCTAAGGGTAAGAAAGGGAATAAATGCTATAGTCTGAGATTTGAACTTTCCTCCTGATGCTGAATTTATCACCCATCCTACCTTGCCAAACTAGTACATTTTGGTAAAACTATTGTATTTTGAGTACAACGAATTAGAGGCTGAGAAGTGCCATATATGTACATAAATTAATGATTTCTCAGACATATTCAAATCAGATACAGATTGAATATTACAATATGGGAAGATTAGATTTTGAGTTAGCACTTTCTTAGAATGAGAAGAGTACCCATTTTCCTGTGCTATAATTTGTTTTTCCATAACAATAACAACAAAACTATCATGCCAGAAATAGCTTCTGAATGAACAGCAGTCACTATTGATCACAGATTACCACCAATGGCTCCTCAATTTTTTGCCACTGCAAAAAGTTACCATAAGCATTTAAAACATATTTTCCCCTTTCCTTTGATATCTTTATTGATTTTACTGGGTCAAAGGATGTCTGAATATACTTTAGGAACTTTTGGAGCACAGTTCCTAATTGCCTTATGAAAGGCTAATTCACAGCTATACCAAATAGTGCATTATTGTGCCTGTTTTCCCACAGTCTCCAATATTTATTATTTTTCTTTTTTTAATCATTTTTGCCAATCTGATGAGTGTTAGATAAAACTTCAAATTTGCTTTAATTTCTCTAATTATTAGTGATTTGGAGCATTTTTTCCATGTGGCTATAGGTAGGTTGGATTTCGTCCTTTGAGAATTACTTGTTCATATCAATTAGAGAATGTTTTTAGTTGATTTAGAGCTAGTGATAGGGTACCTGGAGGTCACCTAAACCATACCACTTATTTTTATGGATGAAGAAATTGAATTTCAAAGAGGAGGAGAGAATTTCCAGAAACCACAGCTCATAAAGATAGAGATCTGGAAGGGACTTTAGACATCATTTAATCCAATCCCTCATTTTACAGATGGGAAAACAGATTCAGATGGACTATCGATTTACTCCTAGTCTCAGTAAATAGCTTAGGTAGGATTTGAACCCACTTCTGACTCCAAATCTAGACTTCTTTTCACAACATTGCCGTAGGCACAAAATAGATTATGACAAAATGGGTTCTAAAATTTAGAAAACCTAAATTTCTTACCCAATACTCTTGTTTTCATATAGCACTTTCCTATTTGTAACCAAAGTATAGAATCTTAAGATTTCAAAGGTGAAAAGGATCCTAGAAAACATCTAGTCCATTCTTCTGCCTAACATCATTGAGAAAAATCATTCAAATTCATGCCCTTCATTTACAAATGATCCTTTTTATGCTTTTTTTTGGGGGGGGGTTCTATGCTTTTTGGGAAAAGGAAGCCATCTAATCTTATTCCATTGGCATAGACAGCTACATCTACTAGTGTAAATCAGCAACTGTTATATAACTTATAGTCTTAAAGTCACATGTATCAGAAGTGGGAGAGAAGACTTACAGAGTTAGTTCCCTATCATTGTACAGTATTTTATTCTTTCTTTATGAAGGTTAAAACAGTACTAGTAATGATCTGCATCTACATGCTTTGTAGTACTTAATTTGATCATTTGATGATTTTATGCAGTTCATGAAGAGTAAGTGAAAGAACATTTCTTTTGGAATAGAACTAGTTAGTAAGTCAGAATTAGCTAGTTAGGTAGGTAGAAGTTAATGAAGTATAGGAGAAGTGTTACTCTCTTCACATCATTCTGCCATGCTGGTTTTGTAGTGCCATTGGTCATTTGTATTAAAATTTGTTGGTTGGAAATGCCTAGACCATTAGTTTCAAAGATAGCTTCCAATTTATATTCGCTTTAGTTTCTGTATTTTCTTCTTTTTATCCCTTTAAACTTAGATCTAAATTGTCACTATTGATATTGATGGATCTATTAGTAATTATTTTTTATCAGTTGCCCCTAATTTTAGCATTATCTCAGTAATCTTTACTTAAAACTTCATGTTTCAAAAATGGCTTGGCACGCAAGCTGGGATTTGTTTATTGCATTATTAAAAGAAAGGATTATCAAAGTGTACTTGGCTGTTTTTCAGTCATCTTCAGCCAAAAAGGGTATTTTGTCCACTCTAGTGGAATACTGATGCCTTCTTTATCTTTAGCCTTCTTTATCTTGTATTTATACTTAATATAAGCTTGAAGTCTAAGATCTTAGAACTTAAGAAAAAAAATCTTTAGATAGCCAATGTAGTCAAAACTTTATTTTTATTATTGTAGAAAGTAGGGTCCAAATCTATTATAAAGAAGTTCTGAAAATATGCTAAGATCTGCCCAGTTCAGTGCTAATTGTAAGTTATATTGCACATAATTCATATATTTTAATTTTATATGTTTAAAACTTGTCCTTAAAAATAGTTTAGTTGTTTAATTTAGAAAACTAAATTTAGTCATAAGAGAATGACTGATTCAAGCATATTGTCTTTTACTTTAATTTGCACCAAGGGAAATCAGCTCTGTTGTGATGTCTATTTAACATTCTGCATGATGGTGAAAAGGTGAAAAATGGGAAACTTTTGGAAAATCATATGAAACTCTTAGAAATAACAATAATGACAGTAACTGATATTTATATTGTGTTTTAAAGTTTATAAAGCATTTTACAAACATATACACATATATTGTCTCATTTCATCTTCACAATGACTCTAGAGAAATACATATATGATAGAATGATGGATAGACAGATACAGTAGGCATTATAATCTCCATTTTACATGAAGAAACTGTGGCTGAGAGGATTTAAATAATTGCCCATGGTAACATAGATATTAAGAATTGTTTCTCTTGACTCCCAGGCTTTCTATTGCCTCATAATAAATTACTACCATCTGTTGAATCCTCCTTAAGAGATCACTTATTTAGTTGCCTAGGAATCCAGGAGAGAGGAACCTTTTTTCCCTTTATGCCTCTTCTTCATCGGGGATTCTTCTCACCATCCAGGATTATACCTAAATGGATAAATTGCTGCACCTACCCACATATTGGTGATAAAGGTATGGTAAAAAGAAAAATGTGGCAGGTATGTGTTGCAGTGGGCTTGAAGTTAGGAAGAATCATCTTCATGAATTCAAATCTGTTCTCAGATGCTTTCTAGCTATGTGACCCTGGGCAAGACACTTTCTTTATGTGGACATTCAAATAGTATTAAGTTTGCTGCAGTTTCTTCATCTGTAAATGAGCTGGAGAAGGAAATAGCAAACTACTCCTGTATCTTTGCCAACAAAACTGCAAATGGGGTGAAGAGTCAGTCATGACTAAAATGATTGAACAACAATAAAAGGAATAAAGACATCCACCTTTCCAGTTATTAACTTTACCTACCTGTTATCTGGATTATATACTACTTCTTTACCACCCTTCCCTCAAATAGTATGTAGGCAAACTCTAACTATAGGGGCAGCTAGATGGGACAATGGATAGAATTCTGGCCCTGAAGTCAGGAAGAACTGAGTTCAAGTGTTACTTAGATACTTAATACTTCCTAGCTGTGTGACCCTGGGCAAGTCACTTAACCCCCAATTGCCTCAGCAAAAAATAAACATAAATAAAATCCCCTAACTACAAATCATGATTGTCCATGTGATCTCATTCACATAGGTTAAAGTCACCGCCTTTATATTCTTTTGCATCAGCCATTCACCCCTCCAAATTTCAGAAGACCAGAAGATATTATAGAATGTTTCCTGTACATGAAAGAAAGAAGAGAGCTTGGTATTTTTGAGTAGTTGTGCAGTATTAACAGTCATTATATTGAATGTATAGGAGACATGAACCTATAACTTTCAAATTTGATTCTGAAGAGCAGGATGTATTTTTTTTTTTTTTTTGAGAACCACTGCTTTATTGTCTCTATTTTTTTTTTTTAAATAACTTTTTATTGACAGAACCCATGCGAGGGTAATTTTTTTACAGCATTATCCCTTGTACTCACTTCTGTTCCGATTTTTCCCCTCTCTCCCTCCACACCCTTCCCCAGATAGCAAGCAGTCCTTTACATGTTAAATAGGTTACAGTATATCCTAGATACAATATATGTGTGCAGAACCGAACAGTTCTCTTGTTGCACAGGGAGAATTGGATTCAGAAGATATAAATAACCCGGGAAGAAAAGCAAAAATGCAAGCAGTTTATATTCATTTCCTGTAATGGGCTGAGGCTTGAGGTGATGCACTGAGATCCCAAGCACATGAGGCTAAATAGTAATTGGACTATACTCTATTAATATATAAGCTTGGAGAAAGAATGGCCCCCGCCCACTCTTTGTGCAAGTCCTGATGTGTTGTATAGGAAATGACGATTCTGGTGGGTGGAGGCAGGGGAGTGAAAAAGGAAGGGGAGGAGAGCTCAGACCCCTCTCTTTCTGCTAGCTGGCTTCCTGTCGCAGCTGCCCATATTGCTATCGCAATCCTTCTTGCCTATATTGCTATCGCAATCTTTTTTCACCTCTTCACTTCAATAAAGACTGAAGATTTTTCCCTTAACCTGAGTTCCTGACTCCGACTGATTTTAAATACGCGGTCATTACAATTGGCGCCTAAGTGTGGGAACCAAGGACCCTACTTTCACTGAAGAAGTCTCCAGTGACCAGGAACTTAGGTGAGTATAAGACAAACAGGGAACTTATTTTCTTAAAGACTAAATTAGTAACCTTTTTTTGGATGAAATGGGACAGATCCTAGGTAAAGATTCTCCATCCCCCATCCCAACCCCCCCAACCCCAGCCCCACCCAGGAGTGGTGCTATAGAAAGCCTGCTTAAGCTGATAGAAGATCAAGGGCTACTTGTAACTTGGGAACAGGCAGCTAGGCTTCTGGGTACATTAAAACGCACCTCCCCATTGGTTCTTAGAGGAAGAGCAAATCTCTCTAGATAACTGGGCATTGGTTGGTCAACAGCTCTCCGCATATAACAATGAAAACGGTCCTCCTTCAGTTTCCATCGAGGCATTCTATTTATACAATATGATACAGTTGGCCTTAAGATACTGTATAAGTTCTAGGAGAAAAGGTAAAAATTCTAGGAATAGCCAAATGCGGAAGCCTGAGATAAAGGAGGAAGACAAAGAACAGATTAATGGCCATATCCCCACAGGGCATGGAGACTTAAGTGAGGCTCAAGGGTGTGGTGAATCTGAGGCAGCTTCAGCCCCACCTAAGGAGCAGGTAATTGACTCTCCTCCATCAACTCCACTCTCCAGGATGGAGGAAGGAGGGGTAGTGGGGGGGGAGGGGCAGTGACAGCACCAGCACCTCCCCCCCAGCATCCAGCTGCTCCTATGAGTAGATTACAAAAGGGATTAATTAAGGCCAAAGAATAAGGGAAAAATGTATCAGAATTTCAACATCACATTTTTCCTGTAATTCAACAGTTTAATTCTTCAGGTCAAGAAAGTAGAAGATACTCACCTTTTGATTTAGAAATCCTCAAAGACCTGAAAAAAGCTTGCACTCTTTATGGGGCTACATCAGCTTATGTTAAGATGCTATTACAGAATTTGGCGTTTGAAATCTTGACCCCTAATGACTGGAAATCTATAGCAAAGATATGCCTAGAACCTGGACAAAACTATTTGTGGCTTTCTGAATATAGTGAGCTCTGTAGGATACAAGCCCAACAAAATAGTCAAAGTGGAGTTCATACTGCAATCACCTGTGACTTACTAACAGTATTGAAGTGAAGAGGTGAAAAAAGATTGTGATAGCAATATGGGCAGCTGCGACAGGAAGCCAGCTAGCAGAGAGGGGTCTGAGCTCTCCTCCCCTTCCTTTTTCACTCCCCTGCCTCCACCCACCAGAATCGTCATTTCCTATACAACACATCAGGACTTGCACAAAGAGTGGGCGGGGGCCATTCTTTCTCCAAGCTTATATATTAATAGATATGGTCCAATTACTATTTAGCCTCATGTGCTTGGGACTTCAGTGCATCAACTCAAGCCTCAGCCCATTACATCTCTTGCTTTCTTTTATTTTAGAACACAGGTGATCATGCCATCCCTAACTCCTCAGGGAGTTCAGAGCCCCCAAGGGGAGGTGATCACAATCCCCCTGACATCTCAGGAAGGGAGATGAAAAGCACCAAAAGAAAGTGGGGATTGCTAGCAGGTTTCTGGGCTCAAGGGTCTTATTATGCACAAACCCATCAGCATGGGAAGTATTATACAAGCACATAGCCACAATGCAGAGACTATTAGTGATGACTCTCCCCACAGTCAGTGCAGGCTTGATGTGGTGTAACAAACATGAATTATTCACCCAATGAACAGTATAACAAACAATATAAATCAACATTGTGTTGTAAAAGATTTCCAGAAGTCCTAGAAGGAGAGTATGTAAACAGCAGTCACACATACACCTTCTTCAGCAGCCAAGAGATAGTCCAAAACCAATCTATTGTACATTGCTTCACGTATCAGGGAATCCAATGATCCCCCCAGGTTTTTGAAGTACAGCAAAAGTCTTTTTATGTCTTAGGGAATCCAATGATTCCAGCAGATTTTGAAGTCCTGTAACAGTCTTATCATTTCTCAGAATGATTCCTGAGGGGTTTCAAGTCTTAAGTCTCAAAGAATCCAATGAGGGATTTAAAGTCCTACAACAATCTGATGTCTCAGAGAATCCAGTGATTTCTGAGGGTTTTGAAGTCCAATGATTTTCTATGTCCATGAGTCAAACGCCATAACTGCCACACTCTTTCTATGGTGAGCCCAATCAGCAACAGAACCACTTGATGTTTCTTGGGTCTCCTCCTTCATTTCAAGGGTCTGGTCCGTCTCTCTGCGATGGACAAGGCAAATACAGCTCATTGGCACCCATCTGATTCCTTCTCCACCTGTAGAGATACAAGCAAACCCTCTTCCCCAAGCAGTTCGCCTATCTGGTCCCTTCTATTCACCACTTTCTGGGTCTCTCCACATCACCTGGCGATTATCTAAAGATAGTGGAGCTGCTCGCACTGGACACTGCCCTTCCGGTGGGTTATAAAACCTGTCTGCCGGAGCCAGTGCATCTTTGTCAAAAATCAAGAAGTTAATAGTATAAAGAGCTAGATTTAGAAGCTCTCTAGGGTTACCTGTGGCTCCCCCTTTCTTTTGTTTTTGGAGCAGCGTCTTAATGTCTCTGTTTCTCCTCTTTACTACTGCTTGTCCTTGAGGATTAAAGGGTATGCCAGTGGTGTGTAAAATCTTATACTGTGCACAAAAGTGTGCAAAATGTTTGGAGGTGTATGCAGGACCATTGTCTGTTTTTATTGCTTGTGGCACACCCATAATGGCAAATGCTTGCGTGAGGAATTCAGTGACCACTCGGGCTGTTTCTTTTGCTGCTGGTATGGCAAAAGTGAATCCTGAAAAGGTGTCTGCCACAACATGGATAAAAGACAGACAAACGAAAGATTTATAATGGGTCGCATCCATTTGCCAGGTTTCATTGGGTCTCAAACCACAAGGGTTCTTCCCTGGAGGCAGTGTAGGAGCGTGGAAAGGAAGGCAAGCTGTACAGCTTTTTACTATGCTCCTAGCTTCCTCTTTTGTAATCCCAAATTGTAAACACAAAGCTCGAGCAGCCTGATGGTATTTAGAATGGGATTCCTGGGCCTCCTGAAGTAAAGGCGTATTGGCTAACATAATTAAAAGGCTATCTGCCTTTGAATTCCCATCAAAAATAGGACCTGGGAGTCCACTATGTGAGTGGACATGCAAGATATAAATCTTACCTGGATGTTTTCTCACTTGCTCCTGAAGTTCCTTAAAGAGCTGATATATATTAGAAACTGCAAATTTTATTTGGGCTGTGGCAATTCTTTGTACCACACCTACTGAATAGGCTGAATCAGATATTATATTTATGTCTCCTGGGTAATAAGTGAGAGCTAACATGATTGCATATAATTCATTCTGCTGAGTAGACTGAAAAGGAGTTCTGACTACTCTCTTTATCGTTAAGTCATGAGAGTATACAGCACAAATATTGTGTTTGGACGCATCTGTAAAGATAGTTGGTCCTTTAAGAGGAACTTTAGAAACTTTTTCTTCAAGAATCCATCGCCAATTATGTAAAAGTCTGATTATCTTTAATGGAGACCCATGTGTAAAATTTGGAGCCATGGCTAATAAAATTTGCCACTCTGGGATGGTCTCACAACACACATTAATTTGTGTATTGGTGTAAAAGGTGTATATCTTATCAGGTCTTGCCCCAGATAATTGTACTGCTCGCTTAATGGCCTTTAACAAAATTCTAGCCACAAGCACTGGGTAAGGAGTAAGGCTTTGTTCTGGTTGTGCTGGGAGGTTCACCTACTCTATCACACTGTCTCCTTGATGAAGGACTGCTGTGGGTGCCTCTTGTGTGGCAAAAACTGATATTTCCAAGGGTTTTTGAGTGACTCTTTCAACCGCATTGGATAAAGCCAGTTCAACTTCTCTCAAAGCCTCTTGAGCTTCTTTTGTAAGCTGGCGTGGTGAATTTAAAGCACTGTCTCCCCTTAAAATATCATATAATGCTTATAACTGATAGGTAGTCAAGCCTAACACTGGTCGCATCCATTGGATATCTCCTATCAATTTCTGAAAATCATTTAAGGTGTTTAGCTTCTCTGTTCTTAAGGACAGTTTTTGTACTGTAAGCACCTTAGGGTATACTTCATATCCTAAATATTGAAAAGGAGCATGTCTTTGAATTTTCTCTTCAGCTATGTATAATTTGTAGTATCTTAGTGTTTCTATGGTCTTTTGTAGACATGTTCTAGCATTTGTTCCTCAGGTGCACATCCCAATATATCATCCATATAATGTAATAGCATAACTTTTGGAAATGCTTTTCTTATTGGAGCAAGAGCAGCAGCAACATACATTTGACACATAGTAGGGTTGTTTTTCATTCCCTGTGGCAAAACTGTCCATTCATATCTTTTATTAGGCTCAGCTAAGTTAACGCTGGGCACTGAAAAGGCAAATCTTTTCATATGCTCCTTATCCAGAAGGATAGAATAGTAACAATCCTTAATATCGATGACCCAAAGAGGCCACTCTCTAGGCAATTGAGTAGGAGATGGAAGTCCAGGCTGAAGAGTTCCCATAGTTTCCATCTGTTCATTAACTTTTCTTAAATCAGTGAGCATCCTCCATTTTCTCGATTTCTTTTTTACAACGAACACTGGGGAATTCCAAGGACTTAGAGAAGGTTGTAAATGCCTTTGTTCTAGCTGCTCCTGTACTATATCTAATAAGGCCTGAATTTTATTGCTACTTAAGGGCGACTGTTCTATCCACACTGGTGTATCAGTTTTCCATTGGATAGGAACAGGTGAAAGTGTTGGCAGGCCTTCAACAGCAGCCCTGCTTAAAAAACCGAAGTACTCATTTTTAACCCTAATTGTTGTAAAACGTCTCTTCCCCACAGATTGATTTCCCACAGATTTTTTCAACTATAAAAGGAGTAAAAACTCCTGTTTTGCCTTCAAAAGTCCATCTCATAGGGGCAGGACTAACTTCAGCTGCTATTGATCCTCCTACTCCAGACATATAGGTGTCTGCTTTAATCTTTGGCCAGTGACTGGGCCAACTGGCACCTCTAATAACTGTATGATCTGCACCTGTGTCTACCAATCCTTCCAATGGTAGGCCATTTATATAGATCGTGAGCATAGGTCGGTCAGCTGTTACAGCTGCTGTCCAGTATATTTCTGGATTTTGTGGTCTGGAGTCAGAATCTGGGTGACTATCACCAGGTTGCTTATTAGGATTCTGTATGAGTAAACCTGATGCTACTACTTCTCTTGGGTGATAAGTCACACATTGTCTACCTGTATTAGTGACTGGGATATTATCTACACATTCTCCAGTTTCCCACTTCAGTGTGTGGATGGACACTGTTTTGTACGTACAAAAAGGAGGTGAAATGGTCAAGCCTACTGTGCCTGGAGGTAGGGGATCTATAGGCTGGAGAGAAACAGATTTCACCTCTCCAGGGGATATCTCAGTTGTCCCAGCTGCATACAGCTCTATTCTCCCTAATTGTAATTCCTTTTTGCCATCAGGTTGCTTCCTGGCTGGTTGACTGTGTAATCCCCTTCTCCCATCATATGGCTTTCTGGCTGATTGGTCATGTCTGGGTATTGGACTTCTAGGCACTCTCTGGGTGCACCATTGGCTGCCATCATGCCCCAAGTGTTTTTTGCCTTGGGCCCTGGGGCTGGGCCCCTCATCCCGTTTCCCTGAATCTGTCTACATTCTGAGGCCCAATGGAAGCCTCTGTTGCATTTTGGACATGGGGTATTGGGTCTTGTTCTCCCACCTTGTTTTCCCATTCTATCTCTATACCAACATTGAGCTTTCAGATGTCCTACTTTTCCACACTGAAAGCATCTACGAGTCTCTCTGGAAGTCCCTTGTCAGGAGGGACTCTGTCTTCCCATGTTTGGATTTTGGGAAGTCTATATCATAGCCTGGCTATAAAAGGCACCTGTGCCCACTGTGGCACAGCATCTTATGAGCTTCTCTAAAGGAGCATCCTTGTGCAGTCCTAGTATAATTCTTCTGCAAACCTCATTAGCATTTTCCTTAATAAGTTGCCTTATCAAAATGTCTGTTATTGCATTTTCTCCATTTGTTCTTGTGATAGTTGTCTGCAAACGTCCCACAAAGTCAGCAAAGGGTTCATTTGGCCCTTGTGTTATTTTTGTGAAGGCCCCACCCTTTTCATCTTTATTGTGGAGAGAAGCCCACGCTTTGATAGCATTAGCAGCAATTTGCTGATATGCTGCTACAGAATAATTAATTTGTACTGCGACATCTGCATAAGGACCTATAATTTCCCAGTGTTCTTTCTTTGGGTGTAGCTGCTTCTGTCTATCCTTGATCAATTGAAACTGAATTAGATCTCTTTATTGAAGAGATCCACTTCCATCAGAATACATCCTCAAACAGTATCGTTGTTGAGGTATATAATGATCTCCTGGTTCTGCTCATTTCACTTAGCATCAGTTCATGTAAGTCTCGCCAGTCCTCTCTGTATTCATCCCGCTGGTCATTCCTTACAGAACAATAATATTCCATAATGTTCATATACCACAATTTATTCAGCCATTCTCCAATTGATGGGCATCCATTCATTTTCCAGCTTCTAGTCACTACAAACAGGGCTGCCACAAACATTTTGGCACATATAGGTCTCTTTCCCTTCTTTAGTATCTCATTGGGGTATAAGCCCAGTAGAAACACTGCTGGATCAAAGAGTATGCACAGTTTGATAACTTTTTGAGCATAGTTTCATATTGCTCTCCAGAATGGTTGGATTCACAATTCCACTAACAATGTATCAGTGCCCCTGTTTTCCCACATCCCCTCCAACATTCCACATTATCTTTCCCTGTCACTCTAGCCAATCTGACAGGTGTGTAGTGTTATCTCAGAGTTGTCTTAATTTTCATTTCTCTGATTAATAATGATTTGGGGCATATTTTCATATGGCTATAAATAGTTTTAATTTCTTCATCTGAGAATTGTCTGTTCATATTCTTTGACCATTTATCAATTGGAGAATGGCTTGATTTCTTATAAATTAGAGTCAATTCTCTCTATATTTTGGAAATGAGGCCTTTATCAGAACTTTTGACTGTAAAAATGTTTTCCCAGTTTATTGTTTCTTTTCTAATCTTGTCTGTATTTGTTTTGTTTGTACAAAAACTTTTCAATTTGATATAATCAAAATTTTCTATTTTGTGGTCAATAGTGATCTCTAGTTCTTCTTTGGTCATAAATTCCTCCTTCTTCCACAGGTCTGAGAGGTAAACTATCCTATGCTCTTCCAATTTATTTATAATCTCATTCTTTATGCCTAGGTCATGAACCCATTTTGACCTTATCTTGGTGTACGGTGTTAAGTGTGGGTGAGCAGGATGTATTCTCAAAGCATCATGAAAAATTGAATATTTCAATATTACAATTACCTTAGAATCTAATAGATTTTAAGTTCCTTCTAGATATGTTTAGGTGAATTTCTATTTTCTAACCCTGAACTATATTCACAAGACAGTTGAAGATAGACTTACTTGTTTGTTGCACATAAACTCTGATTCCAATTGGTGTTTTTTTAACAGTCTTTATGGAGAGATAGGTGAACTGATTTGCCTGAGAAAATACACAGCTGCATGAGTAACCCCATTCCAGACCCATTGAATCATTTGATTTAGTAATTTCATCTCTTTGAAGCTTTAGCTTCAAAAATAAACAGGCCAGAGGACATAACAGGAGTTTCTTAAAAAAAAAAAAAAAAAAAAAAAAAGGTAAAGCCTTTTAAGGGAAGAAGCCAATGACTTCTTTACTTTTCAAAGACAAGTCAATCAAGCAAATGAGTATCAGTTATCTTAGCAGCAGATGGTCAGAATGAAAGAAACCACTGGCACCATATTGAACAGAGGCTGAGGTCAAGATTGGGATGCATTTATTATAAGCATATACTACTGAAGTTTAGTTCAGGCTGATATCAAATTAGCTGAAAAGTGGGAAATTGGCCAATTAAGGAAGCTATTTAGGATATCATGGCTATTTGATTTTTCTAACTAATTTGACTGAATGGAGTTGTATAAACATAAATTAATCAATTTATTGGGAAAAAATAAAATTAAATGAACTATTTGATTACATCATAGCCATTTGATATTTCTAACTAATTGGACTAAATGGAAGGCATAACTTTAATCAATTCAGTAGGGAAAAATCAAATAAACTAAGTGAATGTTTCCCCTACTCCCACCTTTCAGCTGATTATTATAATTAGCCTATGAAACATTCAAATCTGCATGCTTGGAAATGACTCATTGATTGAATAGATATTTGAAATTCAAATATCCAGTGGGATCTGGAACATACCTTCAACAAGTATTTGTTGAATGGAATTGCAATGATGTCTGACTTTTTTACTTTTCACCTCCAATTATAGGAAAATGTGAAAAATTCAGCCAACTCATTAATTAATGGAAGTCACACTTATATAATGTTAAAACATGCAATCTAGTCAAACCAACTAGAAGAGTCAGTTAATTTACATTTTGGTATAATTTCTATTACATGATCAATTGACATTTCATAGGTATAGTCTGTGTTAATCCAAAACCAAATAACTTGATGTTTTTATTTTTTTAATCTTTAACCTTTGGTTGTTTCATAGTGGTACTTCCTTGTTCTTGTCACTCTTGACAGGCCTGGAACCAGGAAGACTTTTTTCCTCATTTAAAAGACTATGGACCCTTCTAAATATATGACCTGGGCAAGTCCCTTACCCCTGTTTGTCTTAGTTTCCTCATCTCTGAAATGAGTTGGAGGAGGAAATGGTAATCCACTTCAGTATCTTTGCCAAGAAAATCCTAAATGGGGTCACAAAGAGTCAGACATGACTGAAAAATGACTGCACAATAATAGCAAAAAGTAGAATTATACAGTACTTCGGAAGAGTTTTTGCTTTCATATGGTTGGGTGTTTATCATCAGTTATTATAACATCTCCATATCTCTATCATTTTTAACTTTATTGTCTTAGTGCATTCATTCATTCATTTGGTCAGGAAACATTAATAAAGTACTTACTACATGTTAAAGCACAGTTCTAGGCACTGTAGATACAAAAATGAAGAATATTGACTTCAGGGCTTTTATATCATATTGGAAGAGGCTTAATATATAAAGAGATAAGGATATACATAATTTGAGGAAAGAAAGATCCCTAAGAACTAGTCTTGCATGGTGAAGGATTGGTTGTGGAACATGGTGCTGGGCTGAAATGGCAGAGGAAAGGAAACAAAGCATTCCAAGAAGCAGAAATGAGGAGAAAGTGAGGGCATTCCAGGGAGGCAACTGTAAGAGGTATAGAGGAAGGCGATGCCATTTAGGAACAAGGCCAGTTTGATTAAAATCTAAAGTGTGGCAATTCATTTCCTGGTGCTTGGGCCTCAGCATACGCTTTTAAAAAAAGGAAGAAATTTTAAATGTTTTTACTTAGAATTTGGCTGTCATATGGGAAAGAAATATGATTTAAATGGCATGCATATGGGACTGATAGACTCAATCTAAATGATTCATTTTTTTTTTTTTTTGGTTTTCATGTCTGATTTTCATTTTTAAAAAAGCCAAATACATATACTGTTTCATTATCATTCCCACTCATACTCTATGGCCCAGCCATAATTGCAGTTTCACTGTGTAGCTATCTGTGGAAGCCCCTCCATCTTTTCATGCATTTTTCCTTGTGTGGATTATTCTACCTCTTCATTGCTGCCTTTGGAATCCCTAACTCTTTTCAAGATAGCTCAAGTGCCCTCCCTACTCCTATGGGACCTTTCTGCATTCCCTTCAGTTACCAGAATTTTATTTTCTACCAATATTCCTTATCTGTGTACGTTTTGTATTCCCCCAATAGAATATCAACTTCTTGAAAAAAAAGAGATTCTCTGTATTGTCAGTGCTCAGCCTTGTGCATGGTAGGTGCTAAAGAAACATTTGTTGAGTTTAATGATCTTTCACTTTTGATAGTTTAATAATCAAATCAGCTCAATTATGGGTAATTGGATCATGACCTTCAGTATTTCATCTGATTGACAAAGCTATCTTTCTTACTTTGAATATTGTTTAATTTTGATCAATTGATATATAATTTCAGAAAAATTCTCTCATGAACTATTTCTTTTAGTATTTTTTTCTCATATTTTGTTATTTTTCTACAAAATCAGTATTTTTTTTAACTGGCATATATTCTCCCATATTGTTTTAATTTCAAAATACACATTGTAGCTGTGGTTGATAGAGGTCATAATTGTTCTTAGTTATTACTACACATTGAGATTTGATGAGAAATACTTTTCCCACACATTTTCTTTTTTTTTTTTCACAGATCTCAAAGGAGTTAGGGAGGGCACAATCCAGGGCATGGAAACTATCTGAGAAAACTTTTCCATGAAGATTCTTCTTTAGAAATTCCATATCCACCATGAAACAAAAGGACTATTTCTCTATGTAGCAGGGATAGTAATGAGAGATTTGAGTAATGAGGACTCACTCAGTCCATGAGTTTTGACATCATAATCAGAAAGCCTAAGGAAGTTCCCTTAGAGCTCTCTGTTTCAGGAGCAGTTTTTTTGCTTCAAGTACACATAAAATCAGTTTTATTTTTTTCATGGCTTATTAAATTGTTAGAGAATGTGAATGCTTTAGTCTATATTGAAGAGTTAATTTTCCAAATTTTCACTGCCATGAACTATTTGATGAACAGGCAAATATGGTCAGTGGGATGATCTAGTAAGAGTGTGAATAGTGACCAAATAAATTTGTCTTTATGATTACAAAAATTCAGGGCAGGGGTCTCATGCTTATATATGAAAGGTAACAAGTGACACCATGAGCTATGTCAGACTTAGTATGATCTTATTTAACAGCAAAAGGATGCTCCATATGATGGATGGGCTTGAATAATAGAGATAGATGATATTGAGCTGAGAGTTTCTATATGTAGGACTGACAAGACCACATTTATGTGGCACAATTCAAAGCTATAACTAGCAGTCTTTTCACCTGGGACAAAAATAGTTAAGTGAGGAATGGAGTGGGACTAGGAAGTAGAGAAGGCAGTAGTTCAGAAAAGAGTTCACCCAAAATGGGGGCAACTGAGGAGCGAATGGCCGCACAGGGTTCAGAAGACAATGAGATTGTGAGCCTCATATTTCTGTTGAAGATTAGAGGGAAGAGACCGAGGAGAAGGGAACTGTATAGATAGGATTCTGAAGGGGTGGAGGGTAAGAGCTGGGCTAAAGAGAAGTGTCATGCAGGCAGGTAGTTGTCTCACAGGGGGAGGGAGTCTCCTGGGAATGGAAAGTTTCCCCTAGAAAGATTCCTCCTTCAAATTAGTGTTCTAGGGCAAAGCTCTAATTACTTTGTCTAAATTATGGCTTTGTTAAAATGCAATTGGTGATAATATTCTATTCCCTCTCCTCACATTTTGGGAAAAGCAGTAGTTTCATGTATGATGGTAAGAGTGATGAATTCAGAATCAGAGGACCTAAGTTAAAATCTGTTTGACCCTGGGGAAATCACTTACCATGTCTGAGATTCAGTTTAAAATGATTAAAATGAAAAAGTTGGACCAAATGACAAAAAAAGGGCTTTCCAGATATATGATCCTTCATGTAGCTGAAGATTTAAATTAATTGAAATAATCAAATTGACCATATGCCATGGCTATTCCATATGGAGGTGGTACCCAGAAGATCTCAAGTACAAGCTATCATAGTTTTATTTGATACAGAAATCAGTATCTACTTTACAGATGTTGATTGTTAAATATTTTGACTGGAGTATTACAGAAGAGTAGCTAACCATCTCTAATTATATTTGACAGTTTTTGCTTAAGATGTAACTTGACAAAACAACAACCCTATAGCCAGAATCAGCAAGTTTTTAATTGGGATTGTCAGAAATAAAAATTTATTTTCATGAAGTTTCTTTTTGTTTTTTCCATGGAAGAGACTAGCCTCTCTGGGCTGCTGAAGATCATCAAGCTTCCAGCTGTTGCTTTGTGACAATCCATGTGGGTGGTGTGGGTCATGAGAAAGGTGCAGAAGACTTCAGTTTGGCACAGTGCAGTGTCATCAGCCTCTCAAGTTAGCTGTGTCATAGGAGACCAGCAATGTTGTTTTCCATTTTCTGAGCCGATTATCCCATTATCTCATTTCCTCTTTGAATCTTGGATTTGAGTATGCCCACTAGCCATGTATTATTACTGTTAATTCCTCCTGAAATAAGTATATTGAACCTCACATGTGCAAGAAAGAAATTGTCCATAAAGGGATTTACCTCCTCCCATGACCTTGACCTCCCATTGTAGTATCAGGCTCTGGCCAACTAAGATAGATGATAGGAAAACTCCATTCAAACATCTCTGCTTCAGTAAATCTGACATGACATTTTCTCTAACAAGACAGGAAGGAGAGAATTAGTGCAAAGTAGAATCAAAGAACCACAGAATTTCAAAGTTGGAAGAACAAGAATCAGGGAGTGAATGAAAAGCAGTTATAGTATGTGTCAGACACATCATCTAAAATCACTCTATTTGATTCTGGAAAATATAGAATCACAGAATTTTAAAGTCATACATGATTTCACAGATCTCTGGGGAGAGGAAGGCCAAGGCAGGAAATAACTGATCACCATGTGCTCTTAAACCACAAAGGAAATCATAAAGCCAATATAACACTGCTATGTTTAGAAGTGGAGTAATGAAGCCTCTGCTTTACACACCATCTGTAATGGGCTGAGGCTTGAGTTGATGCACTGAAGTCCCAAGCACATGAGGCTAAATAGTAATTGGACCATATTCTATTAATATATAAGCTTGGAGAAAGAATGGTCCCCGCCCATTCTTTGTGCAAGTCCTGATGTGTTGTATAGGAAATGACGATTTTGGTGGGTGGAAGCAGGAGAGTGGAAAAGGAAGGGGAAGGAGGGACTGGGAGCATTTTTGCGATTGCGATTGCGACGGCTTTTCAGCTCAGGTCTCTCTCTGCTAGTTGGCTTCCTGTCGCAGCTGCCCATATTGCTATCGCAATCTTTTTTCACCTCTTCACTTCAATAAAGATTGAAGATTTTTCCCTTAACCTGAATTCCTGACTCCGGCTGATTTTAAATATGCGGTCATTACAACCATCCATTGCTGGTGCTGAAATATGGGAAGGATTGGCTTCTGTTTTGAAATATATCTTCATTTATTTTAACCATCAAGAATGAGGTTTCTGTGTTTTCTAGGAACCAATAATTATGTATAACAATTTCTAATCCCTCTTCAATTCCAATGATAATAACAGGTACCCTGAAAATATAATCGAGTAGGGATATCATTCAAGCCCATATGAATTATTTTAATTGCTATGTCTTTTGTCAAATTGTTAATTTCATTGGACTGGAAGGTGTGGATCATTTATGTTTTTCCCACTACTAAAATGGAAACTCCAAGAGGAAAAGAACTTGTCAAGTTGGTTTAGTGGGTAAACAATTGATTTTTTGTTATAATGTCCAAAGAACATAGATAAGTTTCTTGATTCCAGGTGGTGGAAAATCCATGATCCAGAGAGAGTGAGTATTGGAATTTTGGAAACTTGTTATTGTTGGTTTTTCTTCTGCTGTAATGAAGGAACAATACATGTGGGTTAATTGTAGGGGTGTTCAAATGTTGTTTTCCACATTAAAATAGGAGCTTTTTGAGGACAGGGGCTAATTTTTTCCAACTTCTAATTTTTTTATTTAAAATTTTTAAAAATTAATTAATTAGTTAAATTTTTTCCAGTTATATTCAAAACAAATTTTTAAAATTCTTGAGTTCTAGGTTCTCTCCCTTATTTTTACTTTAGTTAAGAAACCACATGTGAAGTTATACAAAACATTTATTTTGCATAGAAGTCAAGTTGTTAAAGAAAAGATACATTTCCCACCCTAATAAAAATAAGAATTCTCAAGAAAAATTAAGTTAAAAAAGAGAGAGATAGAGAAATAGAGAATGCTTCAATCTGTATTCAGGCACAATAAGTTCTTTCTCTGGATAGGGATAGTATTTTTCGTCCTTCAGAGTAGTTGTAGATGATTGTACTGCTGACAAAAGCAAAGTCATTCACAGCTGGTCATCCTGGAACATTACTATTACTTTATATGCAGTATAATTCACTTTATTCATGGAGGACTTTCCAGGTTGTTTTTTTTTTTTTTCTTAACTGAGAGCATCCTACTCATTATTTCTCAGAGAATGATAATATTTGATAATATTCCATCACAAATACATACCACAGTTTATTGAGCTATTCCTCAATTGATGGGCATATAATCAATTCCTAAATTTTTTTTGTCCTGAGAAGAGAACTGCTATGAATTTTTTTTTTTTTTTGGTACAAAAAGGTCATTATTCTTTTTTTTCTCTTCTGAATCTCTTTTGGTATTCATGCCTAATAGTGGTGTTAGATCAAAGGATATTCATGAATTTGTAGCTCTTTTGGCACAGATCATAGCTTTTCATCATTTATCAATTAGGGTATGATTCTTATTTTTTTAAATAAATTTGCTCAGTTCCCTCTATGTTTGAGATATGAGGCTTATCAAAGAAACTTGCAATTACTATTGCTAATTGTATTTTCCCCCCATTTATTCTCTCTCTTCTTTCACCCTGTCCTTCCTCAAAATTGTTTTGCTACTGACCACTTCCTTCCCCAATATGCTCTCTCTTTTATCAACTTCTCTCCCTTCCCATGTCCTATTCCATTCCTATTTTCCTACAGGAGAAGGATAGATTTCTATACCCTTATTAAGTATGTATGTTATTTCCTATTTGAGACAATTCTGATTAGAGTAAGATTCACTTATTCACCCTATCCTCTCTCTCTCTCCCCTCCAGAATAAAAGCTTTTTTCTTGCTTTTTTTGGCAGATAATTTGCACCATTCCACTTCTCCCTTTCCATTTCTTCCAGTACATTCCTCTTTCACCCCTTAATTTCATTATTTTTAAAAAAAAGATATTATCCTTTCATAGTCACCTCACATCCATGTCCTCTGCTATATATACTTCTTCTAATTGCCATAATAATAAGAAAGTTCTAATGATTTAGAAGTATCATCCTCCCAGATAGGAATGTAAAGAGATAAGCCTTATTAAATCTCTTATGATATCACTTTTCTGATTACCTCCTTATGTTTCTCTAGGGTCTTATATTTCAAAATCAAATTTTCCATTCAGCTTTGGTCTTTTCAGCAAAAAATGCTTGAAAATCCTCTCTTTCATTGAATAACCAAATTCTCCTCTGAAGAATTATACTCAATTTTGTTGGGTAGGTGAATTTTGGTTTCAATCTTATCTCCACTGCTCTCTAGAATATCATATTCCAAGCCCTCCAGTCCTTAAATATAGAAGTTGCTAAATGTTGTGTTATTCTGACTATGGCTCCACTATATTTGAATAGTTTCTTTCTGGATGCTTGTAAGATTTTCTCCTTGACCTGGGAGTTCTGAAATTTGGCTATAATATTCCTGAGAGTTTCCATTTTGGGATCCCTTTCAGGAGGTGATTGGTGGGTTCTTTTAATTTCTATTTTTACCTTGGGTTCCAGAATATGGGAATAATTTTCTTTGACAAATTTTTGAAAGATGATATCCAGGCTCTTTTTTTGATCATGACTTTCAAGTAGACCAATCATTTTAAAATTATCTCTCCTGATTCTATTCTCCAGATCAGTTGCTTTTCCAATGAGATATTTCACATTCTCCCCACCCCCCCATTTTTAATTTTTTTGCTTTTGCTTTATTGTATTGTGATTTCTCATAAAGTCATTATATTCTCATAAAGCCATTTGCTCAATTCTATTTTTTAAGAAATTGCTTTCCTCAGTGAGCTTTTGTATTTCCTTTCCCAAATGGCCAATTTTGCTTTTTAAAGCATTCTTCTGCTCATTAATTTTTTTTTTTTGTATTTCCCTAATTTTTCCTCTCTTTCTCTTACCTGATTTTCAAAGTCCCTTTTGAGCTCTTCCATGGCCTGAGCCAAATTCTTATTTTTCTTGGAGGCTTTGGATATAGGAGCTTGACTTTGTTATCATCTTCTGAGTGTGTATTTTGATCTTTCTTATCACCATAATAACTTTCAATGATCAGCAACTTTTTTGTTGTCAGCTCATTTCCTTGTCTGCTCATTGTCAGTCTGTTACTCAGCTTTTAACTCTTTGTTAAAGTAAGGCTCTGTTTCCAGGGTGGAGAATGCATTGTCTAAAACTTTAGGGGTTTTGTGCAATCCTTCTAGGTCTAATCCCAAACACTCATTTCTGCCCTGGAACTGTTAGGTGTGTCCTCAGTCCACTGTAGCTGTAAAATCTAGTGTGTTGGCTGGGCTGGCCCTCTGCAGACCCAGGCTGTTCGGAGATTGCATACCAGACTCCCACCCTATTGCCACAGACCTTCTCCACTGACCTTCCAGGTCCTCTTTGTGCTTGGAGCTGAGAGGTCCAGAAGCCTCCAGCACAACTGCTGACTCAGAGATCAGGCCTAGGATTGGGGTTGGATCTGAGGCTGCACTGGCACACCCTGCAACAGGACTGCACATCGAACTCCCACTCTCTTGTCACAGATCTTTTCTGCTGAGCTTTTAAATCATCTTTAGTTGGAAAATGATCTACTTTGTCTTTTTGGGTATCTTGATGCTCTAAAATTTTTTAAGAGTTATTATTTAAAGGAAGTTGGAGCAGTATGAGTTAAAAATTGGGTAAGTTGTCTTTACTCTGCCAAATTGGCTCTGTCCCACCAAGGTTTTTTTTTTTTAACTTATATTTCCATTTCAAGAAACCATATATGATAAATACTACACATTGTGTTCAGAGCTGTCCATCTTTGCTTTTTTGTAGATTTTCTTTTGTTGTCTGCTATGCTTTTTTTACTTAATTTTTATTTCCACCTCCCCCAAGAAGGTTACAATTAAGTATATGTGTGTGTGTGTGTATCTGCCTGCCTGATCTTGCACTTTTGATAGTAAATGTTGACTAACTGAAAATAATTTTTCTCTTGACAAATATATAATCTATAGTTGAGAAGTTAATTAACTTGTTTAAGTTCACATAGAATAAGGGGCAGGGAGCCAATACGGCAGAAAAAAGACAGGATCTTATTTGAGTTCTCCCAAATTTCCCTCCAAACAATTGAATTCTGGAGGAGAACCAAAAAAAGGTTGGGGTGAAACAATTTTCCAATCCAAGACAACTTAAAAAGTTGAAAATAAAGATCTATCTTATTGGGGTGTGAATAGACCAGTGCAGGCTATACCAGCACATTTTGCACCCCAGCAAGTCAGCAGTAGTCCTGGGGAGTGGCTGAATTAGCAGCAGTGATGACATCTGAAACTCTTAGCCCACAGTTGGTAATGAGGTACAGGGAACTTTTTATTGGCATGAACTGCAGGATTCTGTTGCACTGCCCATACATGATTTCGGGTCACAGTCCCAAGGTAAGGAAAAACAAAGAATACGAGTGAAAACTCTAATCACAATTGAAGGGTGGGAAAGAGTGCTTGTGGTTACTGACAGACTAAAGCACAGGCCAAAAGAGCAGTGATTACACCTCTCCTTACAGCATTCTGAATTTAGATCATAAGAACTGAAAACTTACAGATCCCAAAACTAGCTCCAAGAACAGCATCAAGAAAGGTCCAAAGTTTGGAATATTGCTCCCTCCATTCAAAGAGCAGAGTTAGATTTTAAAATAAAGTCAAATTAAAAAACTTGAAAGTTAAAAAATAAGTTAAAAATGAACAAACAACAACAAAAAGGAACCATAGAAGTTATTCTGGTGGCAGGGAAGATCAAAACATGAACTCATAAGAAAATAAAATCAAAGCAGCTACATGTAAAACTTCAAAGAAAAATGTGAATATGTCTAAAGACCAAAAGCAAAGCAAAACAAACAAAAACATAAAATCCCAAACTAAACAAACTGGAAATCCAAAGATTCCTGGAAGAGTTCAAAAAGTATTTTAAAAGCTACATAAGAGAAATTGAAGAAAAATAGGGGAAAGAAATGAATGATGCAAGAAAATAATAAAAAAGAGCCAACATTTTGTTAAGGAGATCCAAAAATTAGTAAGAAAAATAATATTTGAAGAAACAGTTTTAAAAAGGTATTAAAAATTCACTAAAGAGAACTCTTTAAGAAGTAGAATTAGCCAGATAGAAAGTGCTGTAGAAAAATTTGCTAAATAGAACTTCTCAAAAAGTAGTATTAGCCAAATGGCAAAAAAAAAGATGTACAAAAATTCACTGAATAAACTAACTTTAAAAAAAGTAGAATTGGTCAAGTCAAAAAGGAGGAATAAAAATTAAAGAAAGTAATTCCTTAAAAATAAAAACAGTCAAGTGGAAGCTAATGACTGAATGAGATATCAAGAAAAACCAAAGTAAACAAATGAAAAAGTAGAAGAAAATGTGAAATACCTCTTTGGAAGAACAACTAATATAGAAAATAGATCAAAGAGAAATAATTTAAAAATTATTGGATTACCTGAAAGCATGATCAAAAGGAATAACTATATATCATCTTTCAAGAGATGGAAAGAATCCACCAATCACCTCCTGAAAGAGAACCCAAAATGAAAATACTCAGGAATACTAGAACCAAATTCTAAAGCTACCAAGTTAAGGAGAAAATATTGTAAACATTCAAATAGAAACATTTTCAATCAGGATAACCCAAGATTCTGCATTAAAGAATTGGAGGAATTGGAATATGATTGCTCTGAAGGGCAAAAGAGCTTGAATTACAATCAAGAATCACTTACCCAACAAAATTGAGTGTAATCCTTTAGGGAAAAAATAACTGTTTAATTAAATTGATGGTGGACCAGAACTGAATAGAACATTTAACTCTAAAATATAAGAATCAATAGAAGCATAAAAAAGTAAAGAGAAAAGAAAAATAATAAGGGATTCAATAAGAACTATATAATTTTAAGGCAATGAGAAGGAGTATGTATAGATAGAGGGCATGGATATAGACAGAATGCATAGATATAGACTATGTTGGAATGGTATTCCCTCAAAAAAGAGTGAGAAAAAGAATTGCATTTGGAAAGAAAGGAATGGAGAGGTAAACTGGGGTAAATTACAGAGGAGAGGAAAATGGAAGGGGGTGAGAAATGTTTGATCCTACTCTCATTGGAAATGATTCAGAATAAATAAAACATACACACTCCATTGGGTAGAGAAATCTCTTAACTTAAAAGGCAATAGGGGAGTGGGATGAGAGAAGGGAGGACCAGATAGAAAGGAGTGCAGGTTTGAGGAGGTGGTGGTCAGAAGCAAAACACTCTTGAGAAGAGACATGGTGGAGAGAAAGAGAGAGAGAGACAGGGAGAGAGGCAGAGAGAGACAAAGAGACAGAGATAGAGATATGGAGACAGAGGGATAGAGAAACTGAGGCAGATTAAGAAACAGATAAAAAAGAATGAGAGACAGACAGATGGATAGAGACAGACAGTCACACAGAGAGAGACAGATAAAGAGAGACGGAGTGAGAGACACATAGAAAGAGAGAGATAAAAATAGTGACAGTGAGACAGAGTGACAGAGACAGAAAGAGAGAGACAAAGAAATGGAGAGAGAGATAGAGACAGAGACACACAGAAAGACATAAAGAGAGAGATACAGAGAAACAGAGAGAGAAAGAGAGACAAAGAGACAGCAACAGAGAAGGACAGAGACAGATATAGAGAGAAGGACAGAGATAGAGAGATACAGAGAGAGAAACAGACAGAGACAGAGATAGAAACACACACACACACAGATAACAAGAAAGAGACACAGAGAGAGAGACAGAGACAGAGAGAAACACACACAGAGAGAACTGCATTTGTAGTTGGAAAAAACTCAGGCTTGAATTTTGGCTCAGCTTGAAACCTTGCACAAGTCATTTAATAGTCCTCGGACTAGATGATTTCCAAAGTCTCTTAGCTCTAACTTCCAATGTATATTTCCTTCTCATAGATGTAATTTTCTAGAAACCTTCTTTTCAAAGGATTTCAGAAGGTGATCATTTACCTATGGGCTGGAGATTCAACTTATTCTTTTTCTCTGTAAATGAACCGGAAAAACAGGGCAAGCTGTATGGGGGGCACTTAGTCCTGGCACTTCATTTGATTGCCACAAGTATATCCAATAATAATTCAAAAAAGAAGTAAAGGAGAAGCTTAAGGGGAAGTGAGAGGGAAAATGACTAGAACATTATGATCTCACTTATTCCTCCCCAAGGCAAATACTGCCTCTTCAATCCCTTGTTCTTTGTTTCAGACAGGAGTTTAGGTTATAGTTATGGCAACCATATGTCCTGAATTTTGTGGAACAGTCTTGATAGTAATACTTGCACACTCATAGAACACACAGTCCCTAGTATTTAGCACGTCTTATGCCTCATACATTATTGTGAGAAGGCTTTGTAAAAAGAATATGTGTAACTGTTAGTCCAAGCATTCTGTTTTGGTTTCTGTAAAAATATATTCATTGTTCCTAAAAAGAAAAAAAACGAGTGATACTGTGTTTAGTTTTTAAAGTCCTTCAAAACTTGACTTCAGTCTATTTTTCTAGTTTCATTTTATATTACTCCCTTTCCCACATCTTTTATTCAGCCAAATTATCTTTCTCTGTGTACTTTATTCACAAAATTCCATGTTCCATCTCTTTATCTTTTTATCGGTTATCATCTGTGCTGGGAATACACTCCCTACATCATATCTTTCCCATAGAATCTCTTTCTTCATGACATACTTTAAATATTACTATTTACATAAGAGATTCTTAATATGCTTTAAAATTTTATTTTGGCAACTATATTTCAGTATAATTGATTTCCTTTGTAATCCTATGCACTCTAATGCATTAAAAACATTATTCTGAAATGTCTGTAAGTTTCACCAGGTTTGTCTAAAGAGTGTATGAAATAAATTTTTTTAAAGAACCTCTGGTCTACATGGTCCCTTTCAAGGGTTAGTGTCTTTCCCCCCAAACGGTTTGTAATTTATCATCATTGTATTTATTTGTATTTATTCTCTGTATGTCTATTCTGTATATACTTAAACTCAATTGTTTCATATTAAAATGTATGCTCTCTGCAAGTAGGAATTTTTTCATTCTTTTTAATTATCTCTAATGCTTAATATAGTGTCTGTCACATAGTAGTAGGTGTTTAATAAATACTAATTAATTGATTATAATTATAATGAATCAAATTGGTTTGAGTAGTCTGTATTAGAAAAGCACCCTTGATTTCTGCCTGATATAGACATTCCTTTTGATCACCAGAGATTCCCTCAACAGTCTATTGAGATAGTTCAATAAAATCTTATTACATGATTGAGTGAGGGCTTTGAATTTTATAAACAAGAAAATTGTCAGTAATTTACTTGGACAATATCATTAAGTAGAATTTTTTATTTCAAATATTGACAGATACAATTAACAAAATAATGTTAGATTATTTTGACTGGGGATATAGTTCTTTAGTGCCTTATTTGATAGGAGCTGTCCACAGAAGTTCTCATCAGAATCTCACAGTGAGATTCATTTCTCAACTCTCAAGATAATTATGATATTATTGGAAAATAATATAGCCTTCATTGTCATATTCTTTGTGAGTAAGCAGGGAAAATTGTTTACATATTGGTCTCTCTGATATATATCTATATATCTATATACACATATTCTCCAAATTACTGCTGCTTTAATAAAACATGTCAGTGGATTGACATTTGATTGCTTTACTAGTTATGGTCTCTATGACCAAATTAGTTATTCTATGTAAAAGGCTCAAATTGCTATATAAACATTAGCTTTTTTTATCTCATTATTCCTTTTTTTTTTTTTTTCATAATTATACCTTTTTATTGAAGAACCCATGCCTAGGTAATTTTTTACAACATGATCCCTTGCACTCACTTCTGTTTCTACTTTTCCCCTCCTTCCCTCCACCCCCTTCCCCCAGATGGCAAGCAGTCCTATACATGTTAAATATGTCACAACATATCCTAGATACAATATATGTGTACAGAACTGAACAGTTCTCTTGTTGCACAGGAAGAATTGGATTCAGAAGGTAAAAATAACCTGGGAAGAAAAACAAAAATGCAAACAGTTTACATTCATTTTCCAGTGTTCTTTCTTTGAGTGTAGCTGTTTCTGTCCATCATTGACCAATTGAAACTGAGTTAGATCTTCCCTTGTCGAAGAAATCCACTTCCATCAGAATACATCCTCATATAGTATCATTGCTGAGGTATACAATGATCTCCTGGTTCTGCTCATTTCACTTAGCATCAGATCATGTAAGTCTTGCCAGTCCTCTCTGTATTCATCCTGCTGGTCATTTCTTACAGAACAATAATATTCCATAACATTCATATGCCACAATTTACCCAACCATTCTCCAACTGATGGGCATCCATTCATTTTCCAGCTTCTAGTCACTACAAACAAGGCTGCCACAAACATTTTGGCACATACAGGTCCCTTTCCCTTCTTTAGTATCTCTTTGGGGTATAAGCCCAGTAGAAACACTGCTGGATCAAAGGATATGCACAGTTTGATAACTTTTTGAGCATAGTTCCAAATTCCACCAACAGTGTATTAGTGCCCCTGTTTTCCTACATCCACTCCAACATTCTGCATTATCTTTTCCTGTCATCCTAGACAATCTGACAGGTGTGTAATGGTATTTTAGAGTTTAAACATTAGCTTTTACTCATCTCACTTGACCATTCTCATTCTTGTGATATCTCTACCTATAGTGATTGTTTCATTCACTGAACTTCTTACAATTGTAGACCACAAAAGCTAGGTGAACCCACTCATTTTACAGAAAGAGAAAAGACAAAGTTATGTGACAGGCCCAAAGTCATACAGTTGATGACAGGAGTTGGTTTCAAATCCTGGCTCCATGTATTTGTCCATGTACTTTATTAAGATTTCATTCATTACTCTACTTTAATCTCACCATCAAAGTTACAGCATCCAACTTCTGCATGTAGCCAAAATCTACAGAATTCTCTTTTGAACTTATTTATAGTTGATCAGTAAAATAATTTTCTTTCCATGCAGTAATCCAAACCTAAACACACTGTTTAATCAAGGCTGTCATCAGTTGCTAACATGTGGATTGAATCTTGGAGGTTTGTTTACATGATGAAGATAAGCTAGCATGCCCACTTTCCTTACTCTCCCAATGGATAGGGGGATTCTGGTAAGCTTTGGCCTTTGGGGAGGTGCTACTTTTGGGTCAGAGTCATCAGAAAGCTAATCTTATTTCATCACAAGGACATTGCTCTTTATAACTTAAAAGTTGTGCCTAACTTATTTACTGCCTATTGTTCCTCTTTCAGGATAATCAGCAAGAAGTAAATGACTCCATTAGTGCTTCTATAAAAAATGTATATTGATGGGCAATTTTCTCATGATGAGACATTGAGATCATTTGTGGAGGACTAGATGCATGATTCTCACTCTGAATCTTCAAGGCTAATCTCTATTATTGTTCAAATTCTTTTTTAAGTGTTTACAATATCCTGAATCTTATCTCTGGACACAATATGGATCAGATTTAGATCCATGGATCCAATGGATCACATCACAAAGATAATGATGACATTTCCTGGAGGTATTGCAATTGGAATCACACTTAGCATGAATGATGAAGGCAGATTAAAAGTTCAGATCACCACAGAAAAAGCTACTCTGAATTTCATGGACTGTTATCTAGTTATTGTGTCTGTATTGTTCCATACCCTAAACTATAAATTTTACAATAGATTGGAACAATCTCACTACAGTACATTGTCAAGGAAGGTGGTGACAAAGGAAACTGGGAATAACTGCTCTTTTTAAAAGTTCAATTTTAATTATTTACTTATTAATTTTACTTGATCTTTTTATAAGCCAAATTGAGGGTATTCCTAAAACATCACTTTCTGGTTTGCCTCAGCTGTGCTTTTCTGCTTCTGTGTTCAATACTAACATTTTATAGAATTTGCAGCAGAGAGGAAATGAGAGGAACATTTTAAAATGGGTGAGCAACCTGAGGAAAGTCAAAGAGGCAAAACTAAATAAGATATTTTTATGTAGATAGTGAATATTTTTTGGGGGATAATACCATTTAGAGCTGTATCTTTGAACCTGAGTGTCTGAAAAAGTGTCCCTAGTTTCTGAGAGAATTAATATACTCTGCAACTCCTGTCCTAGGCTGTTTTGACTGATGACTGAACATTCAGTCAGCCAGTTCATTATATCTACTGGTTCTATATCCTTAGACCAGATCATGCTTCATATCTCATCCAGCTGGTCATCTAGAACATCTGACTATCTTGACATACTTTTCTCTCTTCCCTTTCCATCTTTTACTATGGGCTCAGCAATCAAACCAGTACTGACATACTACTCATAAAAGTTGTCAATATGTTGTGTTATGGCTCAACTCAACTCATTTTCCTTGTGACTCCCCAGACACTGCTTTCCTGGACCTCCATTCCCATTTATGTATTGTATCCTTCTATTACTGATTAGAATGTAAGCTCCTTTTGTATATTTTGGTCGGATTACATGGTTGCTGATGTAACCTCCAATTTGTTGTTATGATATTCTGGTGACAAGACTGTCTCATTTTTATACTAGTATCATCAGTACTTAGCATAGTTCCTGGTAGAGAATTCTTAATAAATGGTTTTTAAATGAATTCATTATATTAATTTCATTAATTCATATATTCATTGACTCGTTAATAGATCATTTTGGTTTAAATGGTATATTTGTGTAGAGAATTAATGGGAGATAAGATTAGAAAATTAATTTGGGATCCATGTTTCTGAGTCTTTAATATTAGATTAAATAATTTGTATGTTACTTTACAGATAAAATGGAGTCATAAGAAAATTTCTGAGGAAAGTTATATCTCGATAAAAGTGGTATTTTATAAAGATTAATGTGGTAGTGATATGCATTTTCAAATTCCACAGAATGATATGGTTATGATGGTGACATTTTTATAACAGCTTTTATAACATAATAAAGCTTTTATAACATATAATAGCTTTTATTACTGATACCACATCAAATCTGTAATTGAGGATGAATATAGTAGATTCTTATTATTACAGTACATTGTATATAATTTTATTGCTAATATAGTATAAACACAGTATAAATTCTGAGTAGGTGGCTGCCATAGCAGTGGTGAGTAGTAGGGAAGTCAATGAGTAATTGTCTCTATATAAAAGAGAGTTCCTGCCCTCAAAGGAGCTCACTTTGTAATTGTGGAGACAACATGCAAATAACTATGTAAAGCAAGGTGTAAATAGGATAAATTGGAAATGATCAACAGATTAATTAGCTACAATTAAGAGGAATTGAGAAAGGCTTCCAGTTGGGGGTAGGATTTTAGTTGAGACTTGAAGGAAGTCAGCAAAATAAGGAGACATGTAACCTACTAGACCATCAGTGTTAAAATCAAATAGAAATAGGGGTCCCTAAGTCATTCACCAAGATCCCTAAAGGCTGAATATTGTCTTAGAAAACCACACCTGTTCATGTATTTTTTTTTTAATTTATATAGCTTTTTATTTACAAGATATATGCATGGTTAATTTTTTTCAGCATTGACAATTGCCAAACCTTTTGCTCCAATTTTCCCCCTCCATCCCCCTACCCCTCCCTCAGATGGCAGGTAGACCAATGTTAAATATGTTAATGTATATGTTAAATGCAATATTTGTATACATGTCCATCAGTTATTTTGCTGCACAAGAAGAATTGGACTTTGAAGTAATGTACAATTAACCTGTGAAGGAAATCAAAAATGCAAGTGGACAAAAACAGAGGGATTGGAAATGTTATGTAGTGGTTCACACTAATTTCCCAGAGTTTTTTCGCTGGGTATAACTGGTTCTATTCTCATGTATTAAAAAAAATCTAAACATAAAAATCAGCTAGGAACTACATTTTAATCTGGTTCAGGCCATACTCAGGAGTGCTATAGGCTTATTTTATCTAAACACTATATCTTTCCTCAGTGCCTATTATGTGGGATAATGACCAATAACCCAAAATAATTCAAATATAAATTTCTCAGAGCTAGAGCAGAAAGCAGTTTATTCAATTCCTGCAAGAAAACAACATTGCTTCCACTAGCATAGTCTAGTAGAGGAAGTCAAAGCACAGGGAACAGAGCAGGCTTTTAATATCCTGAAACAACTTCTTGGGCCCCAGCTGTCCCTGATTTAGTACCAGAGTTTACAGTCTGTCACAGGAATCCACTCTACCCTCAGGGTACAAGAATAGGGGGACTATAGATTACAAAGCAGTTTGTGTAAGATTAAGCAAGGGTACAAGCAAGGGAGTTTTTCCTGGAACTGTAGCCTGAAACTATGGCAGGGGTCAGTTTTCCGAGAAAGCTTCATGTCCATCGCAGTTAATCCTCTTTTTTTGTGTTCAAAAACGGACTTCTCACACCAATTCTGATACAATTTTTCAAATCTATCTCACCTTTGGGATTTTCTTTATCTTCTTGATTCATGGGCTCCCATTCTTGATTTCCCATTAATTGGATGATATAGAAATTACAGGACATGAATCTCCACCTCTCAAACCTAGTCAGTCCCTGCTCCCAAGGAGCTTACATTCTTTTGGGAGAAAATAAATTCTACCTTTAATTATTCCTTGATATCCTTTTGAGTGTCAGTTTTCTAATTTAAATTTCATTTCTCCAATTTAATTTCCATAACTGTGGAAAACAAATGCCCATGCATTTCTCACAATCTCTCTTTTTCTTTTTAATAATTTGGTTCCCATATCCTTTTCTAATGCCTCACATTTAACTAATTTTTTACATTCTACTTCATAAAAGTCTATTAACCCCTAAATAGATATCGTTACACAGAGTAGATAATTAATCACTGAATTCTCTGCTAATTCTTTTGATAGGGCTATACTAGAATTGAAATTTCCCAATTGTAACACATGTTCCTCCTCTTCCTACCACTAACTTTTCCCTGGGTCATTCTATTTTCTCATGCATTGTATGCATCTTCCAGCTGCATCTATCTTGCTATTCCCTTCACTGCTTCTCTGGAGTAATTTATCCAATAATATTTACTCATCAGAATAGGAATGACTCAAATCCAGAATTAGAGTTCTAGCCTTGAATTAATTCATCAGTAAATCTCTGCCTTAATTCTTCTTGATTCAGTCTTTCTTACTTCAATCTTACTTACTGCCAAGGAAAAGTAATAGCTAGTTGGGTTGGTGCACAGGTGCCCACTCAGTTCCTGGACAAAACAAGTTTGAGACTTCTGCCTCCATAATACCACCAAGGTTTATTTGGGTATGCTCATCCGAGAAATTGCCAGAGCTACCCTCAGTTATATCCCCGACTTTAGTACATGTCACTATAGTCCCTACTGTTTTGGGGGATTTTGGAAAAATTTTGGAATCTTTTACCCTGTCGTGAGAGGCAAGCTGATTGACCTATGAGATAAGGAACTAGAATAAAGCATTGCAATTCTCCCAGAAATGTTATTTTGGGAACAGGAGTAATTCATTCTTGTGTTTTTCCATATCCAAAGGGAATGGTATTAACTGGACATTGGGCAACCTCTAGCATAGACACAGAAATTTTTTTTGTTCAGACTCTTTTACAGAGTACTTTTCCAATTTTACCCAGGCATTGGTGTCTATCACTTGTCTTAAGTCCTTAACTTGATTCCAAATCTTCCTAAGAGATCTATACTTATTAACTGACATTCTTTGATCTGCATTTTCTAGATGTCTAGCCCTTGTAGCAAACCAAATATTATTCCAAGTTGGACAGGCAGTTTCATAAAAACCTCTCTCTCTATTAGGATACAATTGTACCTATTTGTCAAGGCTAGTCAAGCCTCTACAATCACAATTCTATAATTTGACAAGCATCAAACTGAATTGTTTATGCAATATCCTTTCCCAGTAATATCAATCCAAATCTTAACTTAAGCCCCACATACTATTGCAGCAAGGGAATAGCATTAATCTTACATAACCACCCCTCTTTACAAGATTGATGGAGGATGAAGTAACCAACTCAGACACTGTGTAGTTTGGGATCCAGTCACCAAAAGGTTCCAGTATTTCTCAAACAAATGGGGCTCAAAGTCTTTTGGGGTAGGAGGCAATGATCTCAACTTCTGAAACTACTTTCTGCTGAGAATGGATTTTTTAAAAATTTAATTTAATTTTTTATTTTTAAATTACTTTTTATTGACAGAACCCATGCCAGGGTAATTTTTTACAACATTATCCCTTGCACTCACTTCTGTTCTGATTTTCTCCCTCCCTTCCTTTACCCCCTCCCCCAGCTGGCAAGCAGTCCTTTACATGTTGAATAGGTTACAGTATATCCTAGATACAATATATGTGTGCAAAACTGAACAGTTCTCTTGTTGCACAGGGAGAATTGGATTCAGAAGGTATAAATAACCCGGGAAGAAAAACAAAAATGCAAGCAATTTATATTCATTTTCCCAGTGTTCTTTCTTTGGGTATAGCTGCTTCTGTCCATCCTTGCTCAATTGAAACTGAATTAGAACTCTTTATCAAAGAGATCCACTTCCATCAGAATACATCCTCATACAGTATCGTTGTTGAGTTATCTAATCTGCTAGTTCTGCTCATTTCACTTAGCATCAGTTCATGTAAGTCTCGCCAGTCCTCTCTGTATTCATCCTGCTGGTCATTTCTTACAGAACAATAATATTCCATAACATTCATATACCACAATTTACTCAATCATTCTCCAATTGATGGGCATCTATTCATTTTCCAGCTTGAGAATGGATGTTGAGTTGGGTCATCATATAGAGACCCATTTGAAGAAGCTTGAGAGATTGAAGATCCAATGGGTTGTCAGAATCCTGAAACTAGTCAATATAGCTGTCTAATGCTGGTCATTTCAAAGTGAATTACTCAAAGCTTAGAGGAAAACAAAAATCTAAAAACAAAATCTTAAAGAACTAGAGAGAAAGAGCAAATACAAAGAACAGAACTTGCATTCTTGGGAGCTGTGCTTATATCCTCCCTGAAGAATCTGTAAATAGTTAAGCATCATCTCTTTTTTAGAGACTATATTATAAATAAAAATGACTTTCTCAATGATGAAACAAAATATTCCATAAGTTATATCCTTCTAAGAAAACTTGAGTACACTAAAATCCTCTTCTCTAAACCACACAAAAGATATTTCAGCTTCAGTTTCAATAATCAATGAAATTACAGGTCCCACAGGCAGTTGTATCAATTGTTTTTACATTTTATATAAGGTTCTTAAAAGGCGTTATTTCATATAGACACATACATCTAGCAACAGATAGATGACCAGGCCAAATACTCATTTACCTAATTATAAGATATAATGACTACATATTTTCAGATGGAAAACAGCAAAATATTACACAATGGATCTGTGCTTATAGCTTCTATTGACTACTTACTCTGATTATAGAAATTTGCCATAAGAGGAAAAAGCAAGGGCATGATTATAAAAGCATCAAAACTGATCCTTCAGGGCCTCAGTCTGAGGGCACAGTTGACAACCAATCATATAGTAACATTCCCCCTTTAACCAATTCAAATCTGAAATAGTGAGTTTTGCATTAATTCATCAGATAATCATTCCCAAATTCAAAACTCAAAACAGTAACTATAATCACAAGAGATTTCATCTCAATAGCAAGTTTTATTAATCAGGTTTTAAATTCTAAATTATCTATCCCATGTGCCTGTTGAGCAAGAAAGTTATAGATCATATTCATTAAACAATGAGACTATGATGCATTTAATAAATATTAGATAATTTGCTGAATGAGTTTTGAAATAATCACTTTCAGAGAATTTGAAGTTAACTAGAAATCTTAACAAACTTCTCTTAGAAGTTCTTTGCATTGTTAAGTGATAGAACCTTTGATTTAGCATCATAAATGACTTTGCCACAGACTTGAAAAATAAAACAAATATTCAGTTATTAACATCATGTAAATGTAAGCTAGTCCTTTAAACAATAGAAGCAATTAATGTTAAAGTATCATTTAACCAGCAAGTGGGTGGGAGAAATTGTTGGGTTGAGCTCCAATGAGTGGGTTTGTACCCTCAATTCTAAAAAGTTACACCCAATAAGAGAAACCTTCACCTTCCCATACCACATAGTGTCCCTCCTAACTCCACTATGCTTTCTGATCTTACTTCTTATAGATAACCCTTTTAGGGTACTAAGTCTCTCTTAGGATTTAGCCTGACAACTAAGGGCAGCCCCCAACCTCATGGGATGTTTTCTTTCTCCTGGCAAATGACAAGTTCCACTAAGGATCTTGCCTTTTCCATCATTGATTATTAAAACTCCTTTCTGTGCTTCCCCACTCTATTTCATATTTATCATTCCTGGTGTCTACTCTATCTCTCCCTTTTTCGGTTCTGGAACCACATATTTTGGTGCCAGCCCAAACATTTTGCTCCTCTCCCTCTGTCACACCAATAATCCTTAACAATTATAAGTTTCAATATTATGACAATAACCCTAAACAACTTAACTAACAATCTCACAATTTTCCTAAGTGATAACCAAGTAGACATAACATAGCCTACCATAAAAATGGATAGGAATCTCTTGTAATTTATAGTCGTTTCCAATTTCATCATACATAGCAATTGGGAAAAAATTATTTTAAAAATCTATACTTTAGCTTGCAAGATTCTAACTGGATATTTTATTCAAACTATCAAATGCTTTCATAAATCAATTTTCTTGTCCCTTGTTTTTTAAAACCAGATTTTTTTTTTAACTTTAAGATTCATACTATAGGTAATATCTAAATAATTTTGTACCAAATTTCATAAGACATACATATATCCAGTAGAGCTGACTAAATTTTAAAGTGTAGCTTATAATTTTTTTTTTTACAAATTACATGATACATAATTTAGAAAGCAACATATTTCATCTAATTAGGAGGTGTGACTTCTTTAGGTAAGTTTGTTTTAATAACAATTTTTAACTTCGAATCAAATACAAATTTAAACTTCTAGGAGCAATATTATAATATTAATGCACACATAAATCTTATTCTCAATACATCAATTGAAAGTAATTCTATCATATACCATTTAAATTTAAATACACATTAATTTAGGTCATATTTTTAGGAGAAAAACTATTCTTCCTCCTCAAAAACTCCATTCTCCTAATCTGCCCCAAATCTCTGAAATGCAATAAGCTATTTGAGACCTGAGATGGAGACACAAGCCCCTAGAAGCAAAATGGCAATGACTTGTATCCCCCTCCCCCTAAATTTTAGACTCTTTGTGTGTGGACTGCTGTTCCCAAGCCACGTGGAGATAGACTACACCCTTTTACAGAATCCAAAGTCCCCTAAGAAGTTGGTACTGCAGGGATTGGGTAACATAGGGACCCAGCTAGAGAGAAACTGAGACTAATTGAGGTTTTGGGGGAGCTTACCATTCTTTGCAGTCTGGAATGGATATAATTCCACATGCAGCAGCCCTAGTCATTCCCAGTACCTTTTAGAGAGAGACTTAAAAACTTAAAAAAAATTCAAGTTATTTTGCATCAAGATGCACAAAACAATCACTTTTAAATTCCAAAATGGCATTTCTTTTACTTTGTAATTTAGCTGACTGAAAAAACCATAGAAGACAAATCATGGACTCATATACACAAACACAAACAGCTTTTAAATTCTTTTCTTCTTATTTTTTCCTTTATACCTAGGGGACTCACCTCAATTTTGCAATTTGTTTCTTAGGTTCATGATTTATAGATTTATTGGGTTTAGACTGTTCCGTGCCCATTTTACTGAATTTGGTAAGAGGGGTTATTCCCTTCCCTCCGTCATCTGGAGAGGCTTTCTAGGTGCTGCCCCTTTCACTGGATCATTATCTCTCCAATGATAAAGATCCCAGGGCTCCATTCAACTTTTCCTGAAAGTTTTATGCATATATCTTATGTGAATATTCCTCTCACTGACTGTCTGGCCTTTCTATCTCTTAGTCTATCAGAGCTTCTTTTGGTTTCTGCTTTGGTGAGTTCATCTCTTTGGGTTCCTACTTTCCATAGTGGGATCTCCCCACTCAAGTTCGAAGACTATCAGGGCTGCTCTCCCAACAGTCGCCTGCCTTTGGGAATGAGCAGAGTCGCCACTGAGAGCATAAATCCCGGATGAGCCCCCAGAAAATTTTTTTGGGACAGCAACCACTAACCCAAAATAATTCAAGTAGACATTTCTCAGAGCCAGGGCAGAAAGCAGTTTATTCAGTTCCTGCAGGAAAAGGGCCTTACCTCTGCTAGCATAGTCTATTGGAGTGAGGCAAAGCACAGACAACAGTATATGCTTTTTATACCCTGTAACAACTTATTGGGTTAGTATCTGACAGTATCAGGACTCACAATCTGTCACAGGAATCCACTCCACCCTCAGGGTACAAGAACAGAGGGACTATAAATTACAAAGCAGTTTGTGTGAGATCAAGCAAAGATACAAGCAAGGTTTTTTTTTTTCCTGGAACTTAGCCTTAACCTATGGCAGGGACTAGTTTTTTTGAGAAGGCCTCGGATTCATCTCACTTACTATTTAAAGAGTCTGTACATAGGATGCATGCAATTAATGTATGTTGAATTGAACTAAAAGAGATGGCTTGCCAATTATTTCTATAATTTATCAGCTCTATTCCTTCAGCACTCACAATCAAAAAAAAGCTAATCAGGGTTGACACATGGCATTGCAGGATCTGAAGGAAAACTCTGAGACTATTTTCCTTCTCTTGTTGCCAGTGTGAAAAGTTCAAATCATCCTTTGTATCTGTCAATGCTTTTGAAAAATATGCTTCCTTTGGACTGTATAAAATTACTTATGACATGAAAGTCACCTCTAGGACCTTTCTTTAATCCAAAAAACCCTTTCTCTCTCCCTCTCTTATATTTAATTTTCCTATTAATTTCCATAAAAAGCATTATAAAACATGTCAATGACTTCAACCAAATTCTTGGGGTGCCTCTGTGTACTATTGTTGTCAATCTTATCTCACTGGAAAATTACATGTTTTCCATGATGTTACTCTGTAGTGTGACTTGAATTTTATTCTTCTTGGCTATTGTTATGGATCAACATTAAGTATTTTTAAGCATAGAGAACTTATCATAGTATAATGGCACCAACATAGAAAAATTAATTTCCCAGATAGGATATCTGAAGTAGCTACTCAAATGACAAAATTCTTTGGTTAGATGGAAGTTATATATAATTATATGTAACAATTTTAAATTCACAGAGGAACTGATGAAAACAAATTATATGTGTAAAAGAATATTTTAAATGATGCATAACAAAACAATACCACAAGACCCAACATCATGTTCATTCATAAAGATCTACAGAGATTACTTAAAATAATGCTTAGCCTCAGGAAGGGAGAAGGTGGGTGAGGAAGAGAGAAAATTTGGAATAAAATTTTTAAAAAAGAATTAAAAATTGTCTTCATATGTAATTGGTAAAAATAAAAAAAAATTAAAATTTATTGGTTAGATTATTTGTAAAAGTCATATGACTACATAGAGTGTGATCATCAAATATGTCCAGTTACTGAAATGTGAATGCAAGAGACTATACAAATCAGAATTAATTTATTGATAATAATTAAATAAAGGTTGGAGATCACCTTTCCATTGTTAGTTTAAAGTGGAGTTGCTAAACAAGAACAATTAAATTTTTTTGAGGTGGAGAAAATTCAGATCTTGGAGCAGATTGACACTCTCCATGAACTAAGCTATCTGATAATGATCATAAAGCTGGTATATACAATGGGCAGGAATGTATTCTGAGTCTTCTTGACTTGAGGGCCAGCACTCTATCCAATATATCATAGTATGATAAGGTTAATCTTTACTTGGCATTTACTTTACATTTTCAGTCATTTGGGCAGCATTCATTTATATTCATTTATATTTACAAGTCTAAAGTAAATACTACATTTAGCTAGCATCTTGGGAAATGAGATGTTTCATATAATTAAAAATTTTAGGTAAAGAAATTAACTCTTTTAAGCATACAAGTTTTTATATTAACTGTTATACAGAATTATTTTTTAAATGTATCACTTACTTTTTTGATTTCTCAAAGAATATTAAACTTTTAACTTTTTTTCTTTAAAAATTAAGAAAAATTGAAACAAGCACAAAAAAGAAAATTTACAATTTTATAGCAGAAAAACGAGGCTTATATTTTAAAAGAATATAATATATAAGTATGTGCTTAAGTGTATATAGAAGTATATCCTCTTATATAACATACATATACATGTGTATTATATTAATGTATATAACAGTTTTACAAGTTCCTTTCAAACCTGTTTACTTTCTTCTGAGCTTCCTTCAGTTACCTTTTTGTGTATTAAAAAAGATATTTCAATGATTCTCTGTTTTTTGCATCACAAATGGTATAATCTACTTCTTTCTTCACTCACACTCCACCCCCGATTAAAAACTGAGAGAAAAAGAAACATTTTAAGAAGTAACTTAAGCATGATAATTGTGGAAATATGTATAGAAGAATTGCACATGTTTAACATATATTGAATTACGTGCTGTCTGGGGCGTGTGTGGAAGGAACAGAGGAAATCTATAAAAAATTTGGAACACAAGGTTTTACAAGGGTGAATGTTGAAAACAATCAATGCATGTGTTTTGAAAACAAAAAAGCTTTTAAAAAAAGAAAAGAAAAGAATTAATAGTCATGTCAGGTAAACCCATATAGTGGCCATGTCCAAAAATGTATATCCCTTTGTGCACTCTGAGTCCATTACCTCTTTGTCAGGAGATATTCTCTAATCATTGCATTGATAAGATTTATTAAGTTTTTCAAAGATGTTTTTCTTTATAGTGTCTTTCTATTTAATGTTCTCTTGATTCTGTTTGCTTAACTCTTCATTATTTCATGGTATCTGGAATATTCTGCAATCATGTCCATCATTTCATAGCAGCAAAATAATGTTTCATTGCATTTGTTGTCATTTTCAAATTGATGGGCATGTCCTAATTCTCTTAGAATGCTCTTATTCTTTTTCTTTTATTAAATCCCCCTTTTAAAATAAGGAAGTCTGTTTTGCTTATGGCTATTCTCTTCTTGGTATTATTTCCCCTCTTCCCGCTGCCTCAAGCCCTGCTGGTTTCCCTATTGAATTGGATGCATTTCTTCACCAACTATTTTATGTGTGTCGATTTTCAGCCCTCCTTTGTTCATTTCCAGTGAGAAAGAAGTTTATTCCTCTATTTTATGTTTGTATGCTCTTCTCCGACAACCTAAATATGAGAAATATTTCCCTTCTTTTCTACTATTACTAGTAGACTATTTCTAATTTGGACTATTTCTTTCACCCTCTTTTCTCTTTACCTTCTTCAAACACTTAGAACAGAACCATTCCACTCCCATTTCTTTGTTGTTTTTTTTTTTATTTAATGCTTTCATTGAGAAAATTATGTTTCTAAGAAATACTTGTTTCTTCTCTTTCTATTAGAATGTTAGCTCTGCATTATCATATAACCCTTTCCAAATGCTCAAATAAATTTACTTTTATAGACTTATATGTGCACAGCAGAACATCAGAGAGAATTCAAAATGTAAAATAAATTTCTGTTTCAAGAAATCTTATATCATAATTACTTACAATACATTCAGTTTTCTTTCTTTTTTTTGCTTCTTTGTAAGTTTTTCTCCTGTTTTCTATGTACTTTTTTACTTTATTCTTTCTTCTACTTCCTCTCTCCCCTTCCCCATGAAGACTACAAGTAAGTTTGGAGCTCTATCTATACATAAATACATACATACACACACACACACACACACACACACACACACACACACATATATACATATAAATGGATCACTGTAATCATAGTTTTGATCTTTTCAACAGGAATTCTTATAAGTTCTTTATGTCATTAATGATCCTTCCCCCCTCCCCATATGTTTAATTCAGCTTTGATCAATAAATTGTTCTTGATTGTGAGCTTTTTTGGTTATAAGTTATTTTGCCTTTTGGAATACTGTATGTTTGTAGTAAAAGCTATTAGATCTTATGTGAAAAGGACTGGTTTATTGGTACTTGAATTCTTTTCTGTATGCTTACAGTATTTTTTTCTTTGACATGGAAGTTTTGAATTTTGGCTATAACATTCTTGGAACTTTTCCTTTTGCGATTTCTTTCAGGCAGTGGTTGGATTATTTTTTTACTTTGGCCTCTATCTCAAATAGATCTGAATAGTTTTCATTTATTATTTTTGAAATATAGTGTTCATGCTTTTTTAAAAAAAATATTGTTTTCAGGAAGTACAATGCTTCTCAAGTTATCTCTGCTTGATATGTTTTCCACATCAGTTGTTCTTGATAGCATGTATATTACTTTTTTTCTTTTTTTATTTGCTTAATTTTATTCTAATGTAACTTGTTTTTTCAGGGAATCATTGATTTCTGATCTATTCTAATTTTATGGGATTAATTGGGTAAAATACCTGGTCATTGCTTTGTCTCTAGGACTTTCAAGATCTGCACCTTGGGGCTTTCAGAGTAGGCTAGCATTTTGTGACCACCCTGGGTCTTCCTTTAGGTGCTCCCTACTCTTGCTACGTTTGGACATAGACATTTGCACATATCTCATAGTGCATATATGTCAATACTGTTTCTGAATTTTTTGATGACCCCCTTTCCTTTTGCCCACAGGATTCCGACTAACTTTTTGTAAAGTTCTGGGAAAGAAGAAGACACTAATTTCTCTCTCTCTCTCTCTTTTTTTTAACCTGCATTTTAAAAATTTTTATTTAATAATTACTTTATATTGACAGAATCCATGCCAGGGTAATTTTTTTTTTTATAACATTATCCTTTGCACTCGTTTCTGTTCCAATTTTTTTCCCCTCCCTCCCTCCACTCCCTCCCCTAGATGGCAAGCAGTCCTTTATATGTTGGATATGTTGCAGTATATCCTAGATACAATATATGTTTGCAGAACCGAACAGTTCTCTTGTTGCATAGGAAGAATTGGATTTAGAAGGTATAAATAACCCGGGAAGAAAAACAAAAATGCAGATAGTTCACATTCGTTTCCCAGTGTTCTTTCTTTGGGTGTAGCTGCTTTTGTCCGTCATTTATCAATTGAAACTCAGTTAGGTCTCTTTGTCAAAGAAATCCACTTCCATCAAAATATGTCCTCATACAATATCGTTGTCAAAGTGTATAATGATCTTCTGGTTCTGCTCATTTCACTTAGCATCAGTTCATGTAAGTCTCGCCAGTCCTCTCTGTATTCATCCTGCTGGTCATTTCTTACAGAACAATAATATTCCATAACATTCATATACCACAATTTACCCAGCCATTCTCCAATTGATGGGCATCCATTCATTTTCCAGTTTCTAGCCACTACAAATAGGGCTGCTACAAACATTTTGGCACATACAGGTCCCTTTCCCTTCTTTAGTATTTCTTTGGGATATAAGCCCAATAGAAACACTGCTGGATCAAAGGGTATGCACAATTTGATAATTTTTTGGGCATAATTCCAGATTGCTCTCCAGAATGGTTGGATTCATTCACAACTCCACCAACAATGCATCAGTGTCCCAGTTTTCCCGCATCCCCTCCAACATTCATCATTATTTTTTCCTGTCATCTTAGCCAGGTGTGTAGTGGTATCTCAGAGTTGTCTTAATTTGCATTTCTCTGATCAATAATGATTTGGAACACTCTTTCATATGAGTGTTAATAGTTTCAATTTTATCCTCTGAAAATTGTCTGTTCATATCCTTTGACCATTTATCAATTGGAGAATGGCTTGATTTCTTATAAATTTGAGTCAGTTCTCTATATATTTTGGAAATGAGGCCTTTATCAGAACCTTTAACTGTGAAGATGTTTTCCCAGTTTGTTGCTTCCCTTCTAATCTCGTTTGCATTAGTTTTGTTTGTACAAAGGCTTTTTAATTTGATGTAAACAAAATTTTGTATTTTGTGATCAGTAATGGTCTCTAGTTCATCTTTGGTCACAAATTTCTTTCTCCTCCACAAGTCTGAGAGATAAACTATTCTATGTTCCTCTAATTTATTTATAATCTCGTTCTTTATGCCTAGGTCATGGACCCATTTTGATCTTATCTTGGTATATGGTGTTAAGTGTGGGTCCATGACACTAATTTCTCAATGGAATTCTTGTTAATGATTTGGTTTGGTCTGAATTTTAAGTTTTTGCTGAAGTAGGTATGTTGGAAGGGTCAGTTCTTCACTATTCAGACTTCCATCTTGGCTGGAAATCTTATTTACTTTCTTTTTAAAGCTAAGGTCAGGGAAAGTATGTGGTTTTGACATCTCTGTAGGTTTTAATTGGAGAACTCTAGGCCTTACATTTCATTTTAGTGATTTCAAATATTTATTGTGACTGAGTATAGTGATAGAATTAGAGGCAATGGTGGTATATTATCAGAACTTTGGGTTTTAAGTTAAATCTTGGGGTCACAATCTTATTCTACCACTTATTCTAGTGGACCTTGAATAAATCATGTAACCTGTCATAGAGTTTTCCAATGTGTAAAATGGGGGAGAGATAAATTAGGATAATTAGGAATCTTTAATTTCCCTTAAAGTGACAAATTTTACAATGTAAGAATAACTTATCAATATTAATGATTGTATTATAATATAAGTAAAACAGAGATTCTTTTTTTATAGCTTTTTTATTTACAAGATATATGCATGGGTAATTTTTCAGCATTGACAATGGCAAAACCTTTCATTCCAATTTTCCCCCTCCTTCCCCCATTCCCTTCCCCAGATGGCAGGTTGACCAATACATGTTAAATATGTTAAATAAAATATATGTATACATGTCCATACAGTTGCTGTACAAAAAGAATCAGACTTTGAAACAATGTACATTTAACCTGTGAAGGAAATCAAAAATGTAGGCAGACAAAAATATAGGGACTGGGAATTCTATGTAGTGGTTCATACTCATTTCCCATAGTTCTTTCACTGGGTGTAGCTGGTTCTCTTTATTATTGAACAAGTGGAACTGATTTGTTTCATCTCATTGTTGAAGAGAGCCACGTCCATCAGAATTGATCATCATATAGTATTGTTAAAACAGAGATTCTTAATCATTAAAGCTAATAACCTGGAAGACTATTTGCCCTGGAAGACTAGTATGCTTCTTTGTTTCTTGGGTCAGAATTTTATAGTTTTTCTTTCATCTCTCATGGTCAGACTGTTGAGTCTTTCCACTACTGTCCATGTATTTTTCTTGTATAATCCATTTATCTGTACATCTGTATAAGATGTTTATCTTCACTTCTATTTTAATTTGTCTTTAAAATTTGTTTTGGGTATTATACAAGAAAAAAAGATAACTACAATTGAGTTAAGAATAACAAATCTCTTAGAACTTTGAGGAACTCTTCAGATAGTAAAATGGATAGACTTTGTGACATTTATTTACTTTGGCTGTTCATGGACTTTTTTGCTTATTATATAAATTACTCTTAGGTGAAGTATTAATGCAATTTTATCAACACAGATTAGGCATTTTTATTAGACTGGCTCCTCAATTTGTTTTAAAAATCTTTATAATCCTATATTTTTGCATCAAGTAGATACTTTTAAATGTTTCTTAAATAATGAATGAATGTTCAAGCACAATTCCTACCAGATGATATTTGCTTAGTCTACTTCTAGCGACATGGAAAAGTCTTAAGTTTTAAAAATTACTGAGACTTTCAGCTGAATGAAGATTTTTTCCCCTCCCAAATTAGACCAAATTAATGAGCTCCTACTCTAGCTTATGGCAATTATATTAAATAAGCCTAACAATTTAGGGATGAAATTTTTTAAAAGTATGAGTAGGCCCATGGAAAAAAAATGGTCACCAAAGTGATCTTTCACATTCTATTCTAGTCATATGACTTTTGCAACTAATCTGACCAATAACATTGTTAAAAAAAATTTTTATTTTTACCACTTACATGTGAAGACAATTTTTAACATTCATTTAAAAATAATTTCAGAGACAGAGAGAGAGAGACAAAAACACAGATACAGATTAAGAGTAAGAGAAGACAGAGACAGAGAGGGAGAGGGAGAGACAGACAGAGAAAGAGAACATGGCAGATACTATCATCCCCTCTTCTTATCTTTCAATAAACTCAGTAGTGATTTTCTGCATATTAAAGGGCTTTGGAAGATGTTTAAAGGAAGGTTTTGATTCCCAGAAAAGCCAAGAGGGCTGCCATGGACTATCTTAAGTACCTTAAATTGAAAACATTAGGATTAAAGCACAAGCACTGAATTTATATACAGTAACTATCTCAGTCAAATTCTACTTCAGTAATAGTTCTTTTGCTCCCAAGAAAAATTTTTTTTGGGGTGTTTGGGACAAATAGACCTACCCAAATTGACTACTACAGAGATCACTCATAGAAAGCAGAATTATTTATTAGAATCTCGAGAAGCGGACCCCATCCTGGTCTGTGAGCAAAATTTCTTTTTTTTTTTTTTTAATTAATTAATTAATTTATTTTTAATTTTTATTTAATAATTACTTTATATTGACACTCGTTTCTGTTCCAATATTTTTTCCCTCCCTCCCTCCACCCTCTCCCCTAGATGGCAAGCAGTCCTTTATATGTTGGATATGTTGCAGTATATCCTAGATACAATATGTGTTTGCAGAACCAAACAGTTCTCTTGTTGCATAGGGAGAATTGGATTCAGAAGGTATAAATAACCCGGGAAGAAAAACAAAAATGCAGATAGTTCACATTCGTTTCCCAGTGTTCTTTCTTTGGGTGTAGCTGCTTTTGTCCATCATTTATCAATTGAAACTCAGTTAGGTCTCTTTGTCAAAGAAATCCACTTCCATCAAAATATGTCCTCATACAATATCGTTGTCAAAGTGTATAATGATCTTCTGGTTCTGCTCATTTCACTTAGCATCAGTTCATGTAAGTCTCGCCAGTCCTCTCTGTATTCATCCTGCTGGTCATTTCTTACAGAACAATAATATTCCATAACATTCATATACCACAATTTACCCAGCCATTCTCCAATTGATGGGCATCCATTCATTTTCCAGTTTCTAGCCACTACAAACAGGGCTGCTACAAACATTTTGGCACATACAGGTCCCTTTCCCTTCTTTAGTATTTCTTTGGGATATAAGCCCAATAGAAACACTGCTGGATCAAAGGATACACACAATTTGATAATTTTTTGGGCATAATTCCAGATTGTGTGATCAAAATTTCACAGCAGGATAGGGCCAGAGCCTTGAAAATGCTTACAGCTTTTATACATTTCAGACAAAGAACCTCCAAAATCCCACCCTCTATATGTTGTGATTGGTCACATAAATCTATTGTTCCCCTAGTTGGTCAGGAAAATGTAGTAGACAAGATGATATACAGTTTCTTCAACCACGTAGTCCAGGCCTTATCTAAAATCGCGTGACTCCGGAGAAGCCGAAACTGAGGCCTATAAGGCTTGATCTACTTTAGAATCTGTAAGTTCTTCACCTTTTCCCACACAGGGGTAGGTGATTGTATAGTATCTAAACAAGGAGTATTGTGGATAGCTTTGGGGGAAACTTCTTTGGAGCTTGAAAATTTAACTATATCCTTCTGAGTTAAAGTTCTTACTTTGAGTTCCTTAAGATTAATAAATCCTGTAATGTCCTTCCCTAGTAAGATTTCATCCTTCACTTTGAATTCTTAAGGAGCTAGGGTTTACATTAATGTGAGTAACCACAGAGAAGGCAAGGGCAGAGTCATATAGCAAATATGGTGACCTAATTGCTAAGAGGTTGGTTAATTCTGACATTCTTTAATTTAATTTCCCCTTCCACCTTCTTCCTAATGCACATTCCTATCTTTAGACTTTATCTGTACCCTTCCTATCCTGTATCAGTCTGTTTTAATCTTGTGATGTTGAAAATTCACAGTCTGGGTGTCATGCATTCTTATGTTCACTGAAGGGCAATTGCCAAAATATTTCCTGGCATGACAAGAATGAAGAACCTAATTATTTATTTATTTTTAACTTATTAAGTGAATAAAACCTAATACATAGTCCATCTCCAATGGAAAAATAAATGTAGTCAGGAAAAACCCCTAGGAATAAAGTACAACAATTCTTTGAGGATTGTCCCTCAATGGCATCCTATTTTACATTGTATTTTATATATTTTTTCTATTTTAAAGAATTTGTTTAATTTTAAAAATAATAAGAAAAAAACAGAAAAGGAATACAAAACAAAAGAGAACATTGTCATGTGCCTAGTAGAACATCAGGGAGGATTAAAAATATATAACAACAATCTGGCCTCAGACACTTAACACTTCCTGGCTTTGTGACCCTGGGCAAGTCACTTAACCCCAATTGCCTTAGCAACACACACACACACACACACGTATATATATAACAACAAATTACCAGATCAAGAAAAAAAAAAAATATATATATATATATATATTAGTAGAAGAAATTATATTTATGAGTGTTCATCTTTACTTTCTTGCTTGAAAATTGCTCTTTTATTCTCTGCTGCTCACCCTTTTTACTTTATTTCTTCTTCTCCTCTTTCATCCCTTCTCTATGCCCAAGCAGGCTAATAGTTAAGAAAGGATATATTTATGCTTACATATATAGATATATACATACACAGACACACATACCTCACCCTCACTCCCATATACACACACATATATCTTTCCTATCCCTGCTAACTCTTTGCTTTAATTCTGTCCTTAATTTGCCATGCTATTACTTAAGCTCCTCCTAACCCATGAATCACTCCCTTGTCTTCTTCCTATACCCTTTGTTTCCTGGTCTGACTATCCCTTTTCCCTTATTTCTTTATAAATTTTGGAGGGTGTTAATAATCTTCATAGTATATGTATAATGTTGACTATTTAACCCATTCCTTTTGTGAGTAGGTTTTCAGAACCATGAATCCTCTTCCCCTCTAATGTTTTTGTGTCTATTCTTCCTCTGCATCTTATTTGTATAATTACTATTTTTGCTTTAACTCTGCCCGAATCTTTCTTTGAAATGTCTTATTATTGATGTCAATCTTAAAATTTAACATATGAGAGTCAATATCAATAATTGATTTCCAGGAATTCCACACAGAAAATTGTTTTTTTTTTTTAATAAATGAGAAATGAATATCTTATATTTTACTTAAAGTTTGTTGAATGTCCATTTTTTTCTCAAAGTTACATATAATTTTGCTGAATATCTTTGGGTTGTTGGTAGTTATGATTCCAGGACCTGTGATCTTTGTTTTTGTTTTTGCTAAGGCAATTTGCTAAGGCGGGGACTTGGCCTCAGGTCACACAGCTAGGAAGTGTTAGGTATCTGAGGTCAAATTTGAACTCAGGTCCTCCTGACTTCAGGGCTCGTGCTCCTAGCTGCCCCTGGACCTGTGATCTGTATTGTGGCTACTGCTAAGTCCTGTACAATTTTAATCCTTTCTACAGCACATATCAATTGTTTTCTTATTTCTTGCAAAATTTTCTCTTTGATTTGAGGTTTTAGAAATTTGGCAATAATGTTCCTATATGTTTTCTACAAAGGATCTCATTGAGGCAGTGATCAGTAGATTTTTTCTATTTCTACTTTCCTAATGCCAGAAGAATTTTCTTGGATTATTTCTGGCATTATTGTGTTAAGGTCCCCCTTTTTTTTTTGGTCACAATTTTCAGGCAGTCCAATCATTCTTATATTTTCTCTTCTTGACCTGTTTTCTAGATATGCAAGTTTTCTAATAAGATGTTTCATATTCTTTTCTATTTTTTCATTCTTTATAGTCTATTTTATTTCTTGGTCTCTCATAGCTTCACTGGTTTCCCCTTGCCAATTCTAATTTTCAAAGAGTTATTTTCATTTTTGAGATTCTGTGTCTCCTTTTCTAGTTGATTAACTTTTTTTCATAATCATCTTGTTTTTCTTGGATGTCTTTATTTATCTATCTATTCATTCATTCATTCATTTGTTTATTTTTTTTCCTCAAGGCCTTGCATTTGATTTTTAAATAAATTTTTTTTTTTTTTTTTTTTTTAGTTTTTCTATACATTCTATTTAGGCAGGGAGCCATTTCACGTTAATTTTTTTGGATAGATTTCTTTTTTTCTTTTTTCTTTTTTTCTTTTCTTTTTTTTTTTTTTTACTTCAGAAGATAAATCCTGGTCTTCCCTGTTCATAGAATAAGTTTCTATGGTGGGGTTCTTCTTTGCCAGTTCGCTTTTTAAAAAGAGATATTAGTGTAAGCACCTCTAATCCTGGGATAGAGGGGATGATGCTTCTGGCTTCATCTCAGCTCTCCCCTCTGACCAGGAACCTCAAACCAAGAGTTCCACCCTTTGGCAAATGCCCACAGCCAGCAACCTTCCTGCCCCACTGTCTCAGCACTCACCAGATGCTGGTTCCTTCTTGCCCAAGATGGTGTCTCAGCAGCACAGCTGGGTCTAGCATTCCCAATCAGCCAATGTTCTTTCATCTTCCCAACCTCAGACCCTAACTCCTCAGAATGTCCAGAAGGTGAAAGTTTCTGTAGTTTCTGCTGAGGCTCTAGTTACACCCAGCTAACCCCAGGGCTCCCCACTTGGTGATTTGTGCAGGTAGCCAGGAGTTGTTTATATTTCACATGGGTTAATTCAGATCTTAGTCTTTCTTCAGATCTTCTTAGGTTGTATTAGGAGGACTCCATTCTGCTCCATGTTTTCTTCATTTTTCACCAGTTTATATTCACCTTAAGACATAAATTTATTCTATTTGTGGGGGGAATTTGGAGAGTTTGAAACTTATTAACCTGCTCCACCATCTTCCCAGAATCCTCCCAGGAGAAATTATTTAGATTTAAACATGTAGCTTTTTTTTTTTTTTTTTTTTTTGCCCCTTCTCCTTCAATCTCCCCACTCTATTCCCCATTGCTTTTCTGAAGCATTCTCTTTAGTGCCAAACATAGTGTATACATACAAGACTTTCAATAAATATTGACATTTATTTCCTCCCCAATTCTCCTTGGTGTTGCACTATTTTATTAAGCTGGATTATTCCACTTGTATCTTGGACAGTTACTCCAATTAACTTTGGATTTTACTTTGCCTTTACCTACTTCCCATTACTCAGACTATTGCTAAATCTTGCTTTTCCTTTAACAACAGCGCTTGAATTTCTCCATTTTTCCCTGCCTCTATTACCACAGCAATTTCTAGACTTGCATCATCATTGATTTGGTATTTTACAAACTCTTCCTCAATTTATCCCCACAAGTGCAGTTTTTCACTCCAGTTATTTTCTAAATTCCTTGTAGAAGTTGCTCTCCATTGCTGTGATTATACCCTTGTTATGACTATTCCAATCCTCTCTTTAGAACCCTTGTTTGGTTTCTCAGTAAGCTTTCAACTTGATCCAAGGCTCTGCCTCTATTCTCTGTCATTTAAATAAATTTTATAATTCCAAACTCTCCATGTAAATCTCATGACTTTTTATACATTTATTAGACTCATAATCAGCACTTGATTCGTTGCTTGTACATATATCTTGACTCACCAACCTGAAATCCAGGGGTTTCTAACTTGGGATCTATAGAAGCCAGATTTCAAAGGTCTGTGAATTTGGATGGGAAAAAATTTGGGCGTTTATTTTTACTAGCTTCTAACTGAAATTTAGCATTTCCTCTAATTATGTAAAACATTATTATAAGAAGGGTTCATAAGATTTACTAGATTTGCCAAAAAGGTCCATGACCAAAAAAGGATTAAGAATCCTTAGTTTAATTGAGTAAAGGACAGGGGTGGCAAAGGTCTTTCCTATTCAGTAGAATGCAAGCTCTTTGAGGGCAGGGATCAAGTTTTTCTCAGCCTAGCACAATGTTTTATACATAATAGTCACTTAATCAATATTTGTCGAATTGAATTTGCAGATTTATTAGAATCTGTTTCTTCAGAAAGAATGGGGAGATTGTACTCTCTGGAGCTCAAATGGAAGCGTTGGGCTTAACATTCTATTGAGCTCTTTGTACTGTTCCCCCCCCTCCATTTCTAGATGGATGGACACAGAGGATCTTCCATCTTTTGTCCCACTTCTGTCCCTATTATCTTTTCCCACAATTATCATTTTTGCAAAAATCTATTGTTACTTAGGCTCTGTATTCCAGATGTAAAATGTAATTTTAAAAAGCTAGAAACTAGTTAATGGAGAAATAGATCTATAATTTAATATTACACCAAAGGAGACATTGCATAAAGAGAACATGCTGACTCATCTTCCATGTGCCAGTTGTTCTTTAACTGAGTGTCAGCACCTTCTTGAAAATGTACCTGGAAAAAAAGATCAAAGTTCTTGCCTGCTTTGCAAGGTGCTTCCTGTTGTCTGGTTTTTTTTTTTTTTTTTTTGATAATCAGAATATGACTCCTGAGAACTTTTTTTATTTTAGGGGAAAAAGAGGGGTAGGGTTTCTTTAGTTCCTTACAATTGCAGCCTTTGATAAAGAGATACAGACCAGAGAATGAGAGAGAATATATTGTCTTATCTTTGGTCAGATCAAGAGCCAGGGCTGATGTTGAAAGTTGGGGATTCCTGATCCTCTGCCAAATACAAGTTTAAAACAATCACATTGCCCTCTACCCTGTGGCCGCCAACCTGAGCTGGCAGCTGGGAACTTTAATGTGTACTGCTTATGGAAAGAGCCTTCCTTCAGCAATGTCAGAGACACACATGCAGTCATAATGACTGGCATTTATATGGTAGAGCCTCTTATCCCAAGGGCTTAAAGCACTTAACATTCACTTCATCTGCCAAAGAAATACCATCACCTCTAAGTATATTACCCAGGAACCAATGATTGAAGGCAAAGAAGTTCTTTCTCAGTTATACAGGGAATGTTTATGTGGGCTTCAGGATACTATGAACTTCAAAATAAAACAGATTATACTATTGTGAACAATCATTTAAAAACACCTACTATGTGCCAAGGTATTGTGCTAAGTGCTCTGTGTAGATTATATGCCAGATGTTAATTTCTAGTCCCTTTGAGTTCAGTATAATAGTGCGCATTCCTGAATCTGTGCAATGGAGGGTCAACCCTAGTAATTGAGGTTTAACAATCCCCTTTGAGAATTAAATTGGTTATCTGTATTACTAGATGAATTTAGTAATAAAGCTGCACACTTATTTATATAGCACAGCTCCTGGCACAAAGTAGGTGCTTAATAAGTGCTATTTGACAGATTTTCTTTTGTTATCCTTGATGACCAGGAGCCAAGCTATTAATTTATATCTTGTCTGAAAGCTGTCTCCCCTATGACATAATGCACATATATAGTAATAGGGAATGGATCTATTTCTTAGGTTTCATTGTTATAGAGAATTCTCAGGAGAGGAAACTCCCTTTACCATGCAGTTTAGCACCTATTCTGAAAGTTTTAATCTTAGAGAGTTGCCTAGAACAGTGATTCTCAAACTTTTTGATCTCAGAATCCTTTTTACTCTTAAAAATTACTGAAGATTGCAAAGAGCTTTTGTTTATGTTTGTTATCTCTATTGATAATTGATGTCTATAGATATTTTCTACATTAGAAATAAAAACCAATACAATTTTTAAAATATTGAATTCATTAAAAATAACAATAACAAGTCCATTACATGTTAACATAAATAGCATTTTTATGGAAAAAAGTTCCTAAAACAAAACAAATTTAGTGAGAATGACATTATTTTACACATTACAAATTTCTTTAATGTCTGGCTTAATATAAGAGAGTGGGATCTTATATCTTATGTTTTCCAACTGTTGAAATCTATTTCTTGATTTGTCGAAGTAATTGAAGAAAATCCAAACTCATACAGATTTGTAGTTGAAAAAGATAGGAATACTTTGATAGCCAAATCCTTTCTTAGTATTATTATTAAAATAGTTTTGATTTTAAGGGCCCTCAGTAGAGTCTTAGGGACTCTCAGGTGAAATTTGCAGACTACTTTGAAAGCAGGTGGCTTAGAACACTGAGAAGATAGGTGACTTGCTCAGAGTCACATAGATGTTACGTATAAGAGACAGGGCTTAAAGCCCAGATCTTTGTGACTTTGAGATCAGCTCTTGATCCACTATATCAGAAATGACTTTCTTAATATTAATAATGAATTTATATAGTTCTGGTGAGCTTGCCAAGCTCTTTCTGTATCTTATCTCTTTTGAGCATCAAAATAAATCTGTGTGAAACAGATACTGAAGACATCATTATCCCTATTTGATAGTAAAATCATTATTATCCTTTCAGTGCACTTACTTAGTTTTTAGGCAGTTTTTTTCTCTCCCAATGTTTATTTACACCTTCCTGATATTTGTTCATGGTGATCACATCTCCCATAGTCATTGTTTAATTTAGCTATGCTTTCCTTTCCTAGTATTAGATATGAAGAACAGTGTGAGGAAGCCAAAATAAATAAGGCACAGTCTCAGAAAGTTGGAGGTAGAAGAAATCTTAGGCATCATCTAATCTACCTCCTTTTATAGATGAGGAAAATGAAGTTCAGTAAAGGGAAATGACTTTGTCTTGTCTATAGTTGGCCTCTAGATTTTTAGTTCAATGTTCTTTCTACTGCACTGGATACTTTGACCTCTTGAAGCTTATGATGAACAAACCCAACAGGACAGGAAAGAATGGGCAATCATGTTGTGAAGATCTAAGAGAATTGAAAGAAATTATAGAAAACATGTAAGGCAGCCATGACATTGAAAGGACAGAAATAGTAAAAAGAATGATGCAGTAGTAAAGTGACAATAGCATCTAACCAGAAGAAAGTAGAATCTGCTCATAAAGATCAAAACTCTCTTTCTTGTCATAATTTAGCATTTGTAATGAGAATGATAGGGAACTTGTTATTATGTAGAATGGAATGGGATGAATAAATGGATGATAGAATATTTTATAATGATATAAGATGGATGAGAACAATGATAGGTTGGTAGGATATTTGTTATGCGGTAAGGTGGATGAGAACAATGATAGGATGATAGAACATTTGTCATGATGTAAGGACTTTATGAGTCTATTTTGCAATAGACTTTCCTTATAGCCAAATCCAAGTATATATGGTGATCTTGGAAAACCTTCTCTTTACTTTTGAATTGGGTCATCACATTTTTCAAGAGTTGTATTTTAAAAATTCTGGATTTGGCAGGTCTGAGAGTCTTTTGAAAATCTTCTATGTCAAGGCTTAAAAAATCCCCACATATTTTAAAATGTATGTATATAAACATTGAAAAAATTTAACAATGTGACAGCATTGTAGATAGAATTCTATCTACAGTATCAGGAAGTGTAACCTTACATTCTCCTTGTGATACAATGTTTGGATCCTGATTGACTCAGGTTGAATATAGGGTTATGAATTATTTCTAATAGCTTTTTTAGTAGACTCTCTGGGGTTCTTTAGGTATACCATCATATCATCTGCAAAGAGTGATAGTTTGGTTTCCTCACTGACTACTCTAGACTCAGGTTGAATATAAATAGCAGTCATTTTTGCTTTGGCCAGAAGTCCTGAGGATCCCCTCCTGCCAGATTCATTCATTTATTTATTTAAATTTTGGGGGGACTAGGCTAAAGAGGAGATTCTTTGCCTCAGTTGCTACTTAGTTTTAAACACTGAATGGGTGCATTCTCAGTTAAATGAGATCAGTTGAATGTTTAGAATAAAAAGGGCGGTCTCTCATTGCACCCAGGGCCATCTCCAGTCATCCAGATGGCCCTGGAGAGGAAGGTGAGACAGGTGACCTTGAAAGTCCCTCCCTCACTTAAATCCAATTCATTTGCATCAACTCCCTGATGTCATGGCCCTCTTTGAGAATGAAGGACAAACAATAGCAACTTAGCTGTGTTGGTTATGCATGGTAAGTCAATGTTCAGTGTGGCTATATGGGTTAAATGGAAGTTTAGGAATTGCCCCCAAACCTGATAGTTTTGCTTCAGACTGTTGGGATGAAGACAGAACTCAGTAATATGCAGCTTCTAGTGAATGAGCCTCACTTTCCTCATCTGCAAAAAGAAATTAGTAGGACTTCTATAATGCAGGATTGCTTTAAGACTTATATGAAATAACGTATGTTGAAGCACAGAAAACTTTAAAGTGACATGTGTGTCCTCTAAGCAAAGGGCTGGGCTTACCATGCTCTTTAAAACCCATTCCAACAATAAAAATCTTTGATTTTACTTGTGAAATAAGATATAAGAACAATATAGCATAGAATGATGATAGCGTAGTATATAAGCAGTTAGGGTCAGAGAGTAAAGAAGTTTTTCAAACAGGCTTGAGCAGGGGGTGGAAGATGTTAATTTTGAGAAAGATTTTGAAAGAAGAAAAGGAGCATGGATTGTTAGAGTAGAATGGGGGTAAGTTAATGGGGTGTTTGAAAGGCCATTCAGATGAGAACTTTGGAAGCAATCCTTTAAAGTCTTGTTTTCCCCTCTTTTAGGCAAGTTGGGAGAAGAGCAAGTGGTCATAAATAAGTCACTCACCTATAAACCTGTCAGTGCTGGATTTGGAAATTGAGATTCTAGGACCATGCTACTAGGATGATTTTATTACTATATTCTCTCATAAATGTCTTGGAGCAGACTTTTCTTTACACAGATTTTCAACTGAGAAAACAAAGCAAAACACAAAACTGTTGTTTTTGGCTTCCAGAAGGGAGGCTTTGATGAAAGCTGTCCAGCTGTCTCAGAAAAGCCAGGGATCCTGGAGAGGGTGACCTTTTAACCCTCTATGGCTTAGGAGGGTATATTGTTGCACCTGCTGGGCTGGGGGTTGGGGAGAAGCATCCAGCTTTATGTAGTTCAAATAAAGCCCTTGTAGGTCAGATGGCAGTGGAGTTGTCAAATCAGCAAACATTTATTAAGCTCTGACTATATGCTAGGCACTGTGCTAAGGGCTGGGCAATATAAAGAAAGGCCAAAAAAATAATCCCTGCTCTTAAATGACTCAGAATTTAATAGGAAGACATTATGCAAAAAGCCATGTACAAACAAAATACATATAGGATATGTAATTTTAAAGGGAAGGCATTAAAACTAAGGGTTTTAGGAATGGGTCTTTGAAGAAGGTGGGACTTAAGCTAAGGCTTGAAGGAAATCACAGAAGCCAGAAGAGAAAGGAAGAGAGTTCCAGGCATGGAAGGCAGTCATTGAAAATGGCTGGTATCAGTAGCTGGAGTATCTTATTTGGGAGGCAGCAAGGAAACCAGTGACACTCAGTCACAGAATATATGGAAGATAGATTAAGCACTGGATTTTTTTAGTTATTGCTAATTTTCCTCAAGAATAAATAAAATTAGAATGAAATTTTAACTTTAACTTTCCCTTGGCTCAACGAAGAAAGTACTGTATAAGCCAATAAGGGGATGTTCAGTAATGTGAAATATTCCTAACAATGTTGGCTAAAGATTATTGCAAAAGTAATAATGCTGCTGCTGCTACTAATGATGAGAAAGATAATAGTGATATTAATTGACATTCTTGTGGTGCTGTATTATTTGCAAAATACTTTACATATATTATCTCATTGTAGCTTCATATCAATCTGTTGAAGTAGGTAATGCAATTATTATTATTATATCCATTTTATTATTCAGAACAATGAGGGTAAGAAAGATAAGTTTTTTGCCTAAGATAATGACTAAGGATCAGAGATGGGATTTGAACTCAGGTCATTGTGATTCCAAAACCCTATCTACCCTGTGACATTCCAGGCATAGAAAAGCTTCTAAAAATGAGAGATGACAAATAAATACTAAAGACAATTTACAAGCATTCCTTAAATCTCTTTTATGTGCCAGACGTTGTTCCAAATACTGGAGATACAGAAATGAAAACAAAACTTCAACATCCAAATAGCTTACATTCTTTTAAAAAATACATATTTTATTTTTCTAATTACATGTAAAACATTTTTAAACCTTCATTCTTTAAAATTTTGAGTTCCAGATTTTCTCCTGTCTTCCTCCTCATTGAGAAGGCAAGAATAATTAGCTTACATTCTACCAGAGATGGCAGCAAGAGTTTAGGCAAGAGGTGATGGAGACCTTAACTAAAGTAGTGGCTAGTTAAGCAATGAGAACGGTTAATAGTCTGATTTCAGTGGGAGTAGAGAGTATGTGAAGGAAAATGATAAGAAAGGTTAGAAAAGTAGACAGAGAAAGGTTGTGGAGGGTTTTAAAGGATAGGCAAAGACATTCTGATTTTACTATATAGTCAGGAGGAGCTATTGAAAGTCTTTGAGGGGCAGCTAGGTAGCACAGTGGATAGAGCACCAGCCCTGAAGTCAGGAGGACCCGAGTTCAAATGTGGCCTCAAATACTTTACCCTTTCTAGCTGTGTGACCCTGGGCAAGACACTTAACCCCAGTTGCCCCATCTAAATAAATGAATGAATGAACGAATGAACAAACAAACAAACAAACAAACAAATAAATAAATAAGAAAATCTTTGAGTAGGGTAGTGACCTGATCAGACTTGTGGATTAGGAAGATGACTTTGGTAACTGTGGTGAATGGATTGAAAATCAAAGAGGCTGAAGGCAGAAGACTAATTAAAAAAGCAGTATAATTGTCTAGATGAAAGTTGATGGGAAGTTTAAAAAAAAAGAGAACAGATATGAGAGATGATATGGAGCTAGAGTTGACAGAACTTGGAAACTTTGGATGTGGTTGTGAGGAAGTGAGAGGAAGAGACAAAAGTGACATATCTTTTTTTAAAGACTAAAAATTTTTTTAAAATATTTTTATTTTAAGTTTTGAGTTCCAACTTCTAGCCCTTCTTCCTTCCATCTCATCCCCTTCCCTGAAATAGTTGTTATTTGTCCTTTATTCTTAAAGGGACATTGGGAAAGTGATGCTGTGACATGCAAGTGAATTGAATTGGATTTAAGTGAGGGAGGGTTGTGCCAAGTTATAGTCTCATTTTCTTTTCCAAAGCCATCTGTGTTGAGTAGCAAGGTATAGATCAGGATCACTGGCAATGGTTCCAGATGTAGTGGGAGATTTTTATCTTTTTAAGATCTTTAACAGATCTCAGTTTGATTTGAAGCCATGACCAATAAGTAAGCAATCAGATATAAGTAATATATGTGTAATTATGTAAAACATTTACATATACAAGAAAACTTGAGTAAAAGAAAAAAAGAAAGAAAGAAATATAAAAAAATTAGCATGCTTCAGTCTGTATTCAATCAATATCAGTTCTTTTTTTGGAGGTGGATTTGGGTGATTTTGAATTTGGAGAGACAAGACTTACTGAAAAGATGTTTGTATCCCATATAGAAATGTGGTATTTGGTCAGAAAGGCTGAATTAAGAGGAAAGATGAACTCAGTTTTTAAAATGTTAAGTTTTTTTTTTTTTTTAGTATTTATTCCATTTTTAATTTATGAAATAAAAACAAGCATTTCCATGACATAGTAGAATAAAAAAAGATGATTATACATGAAACTGAAAATCTATTATGTACAATTTGTTATTCCTTTTAAACATATAATACAGTTTTCATATAAATTTCATCTTCTTTTTTCTTTTTTTCTTCCCTTCCCCAGAGATGACTACCATTAGATACAAATATATGTATGTAAGATCATTCTAATACATACTTCTATTTATTAGTTATTTCTCTGGATACAGATAGCATCTTTATTCATATGTCCTTTGTAGTAAATTGGGGTATTTATAATGGTCAAAATGACCAAGTTTGAAGTGACGGTTATTGAAGGTATCCACCTATCAGTTGAGATGTGGAGCTGGAGCTAAGGAGGGAGATTAAGGCTGTTTATAAAGTTTTAGAGATCATCTCTTCATGGAGCTAATAATTGACTCCTCAAGGGAGAATGAGCTCATGAAGGGAAAGAATGCTCAAGAATGATTGCCTTCTTCATGGTTTTGAAGTTTATTTTTTGTTTTTTATAGAAATTCCCAATTAATAATAATAATGATATTGATACAATAATAATAGCTAGCCTTTCTTTATATAGCATTCTAAGGTTTTTAACTCATAAGTGTCTGAGGCACAGTTTGAATACTAGTTTTCTTGACTCCAAGTTCAATGCATGTTTCCCTTCCCTGTAAAGAATAATTTTTGAATCACAATTGTCCAGTGAGCAAAATGTTACTAAATTCTTTCTCTTTCACTAACTAGAATAAGTTATTTGATATACTAAATAACTCAAAAGTTTTACAATCAATCATCTGCAGATAGCAAGGGTTAAGTTGGGTTGGAAGTACAGTGAGTTCAGCCTCACAATCTCATTCTTCTCATCTTCCCATTATTAATGATAATTTCATCAGATAATTTCATCATTGCATATGTGAACAGTAGAGATCTGGCTTCACTGTTAGGTTGCTAGCTGTTATCTTACCTACAGAATGTAATTAGGAAATTAAGGCACTATCCAGACCAGATGTTTTAGTTGATTAGATTGGACTGTTCATCCAAACATGGGATTTTTCATCATATTAACTGTCAGAATCGATTGGAATAACTAGATGCTTTTTGGAGGTGAATATAGACAAAATCTGCATTCTGTTCCAAAAAATCTATCATTGATCCTTTTAGATTAGTGTAAACAAAATTCCTCTTCGTGACACCAAAAAGACTTATTTATGTAGAGCAGGTGGAATTATAAATAAAAATTCAAAGCTTTCAGTTTACTCATCTATAAAATGCTAAGGCTGAACTTTGTGATTCTTAAGGGCCTGTCCAACTTATAAAATCGAACTTGAAACCAAGATTTTTATGGATAATCCACAAATCACAAAGACTATCTTCCTTGCCCTCTACAATAAATACTATACTAGATAAATGAAGGGACTTTGCCATCCTTAGATTTTATGATTATCTGAATACAAAAAAGGCTCTCACATTATTCACTAAATTTAAAAAAATATTGTAAATTGTTATTTATTATTTTTCCCTCCCTCCCTCCTTGTAGTAGACCTGGCAAATTTTCTGATTACTTGGATTTAGAAACCAGGTGGCCAACATTTTAAGAACAATAGAGACAACTAAGGGATGTAATGAATAAAGCAAGGGGCTTAAAATAAGGAAGACCAAGTTCAAATCCAACCTCAGATACTTGCTAGTCTTGTGACTTTGGGTGTCACTTAACCTCTACCTATGTTAATTTCCTCAACTATAAAAATGGGGATGTTGATAAAAACAATAATGGCACCTACTTCCGGATATTATGAGGAATTTATAAAGTGCTTAGCATGGTGTTTGGCACAAATTAGACTTTGAAAATGCATGTTCCTGTCTTTCTGAGATGTGAAATTATGCTAAGTATACTCTGTAAAAGAGAGATGTTAATATGTTTTCCTATGACTAAAATTATAGATCTATTCATAGATACTAGAGGTATTTCTATTCCCTTATTTTATAATTCCCTTATTTTACAAATGAGGATACTGAGGTCTAGAAAGATTCTATAAATATTCTAAGCCACACAGCAGAGCAGGATTTCACTCAAGTTCTATCACTTCAATTTCCAAATTCCTTTCCATTGAATCCACACTTCCCCATGTCAGCATTATATATATGGAATTTGTGACATCTCTTGCTCAAAGGCTTTTGGGCTTACTTTCTATATTTTAACTGTTTTTCAGATAGGCAAGATTTCCAGGAATCTGAGAATCTGATTGGATAATGTATAAGCATATATTCATTATTAAAAACCAATTATCTTAGTAAATATAGAGTACTGAAATAGATGCTGGAAATTCACTGGCTAAAACAGTCTGTCTCCTAAGAAATTTTTGTCTAAGGTCCTAGAGCTCAAAAGCTTGAAGTGTTTGGAGGGAAATTAATTGCAGTTAAGCAGGTAGAAGTGTGAGTGCTGAAAGGTTTGCCTGACTGGCTAGATTAACCAGTCAAGGAAGATTTAATGAGGAGTCTTCAGAGGGGTACATTTTTTAGCAGGATTTTAGAAGGAGGGAATGTCACAATTTCAACAAGTTATTTAATTTTTTTATGTTTCAAAGCACTCTTGTAGTTTGACAGGAAAAAAAAAATAGAGCTCTAGATGGGAGATAAAAAATAAATGTCATGCCATGTTTTGTATATACTTCACTATGTCCTCTTAATTCCAAGTTCGGTAACTTAAAATTTTTAATTTTAAAATTTTAAATCGGTTGATGTGATTTATCTTGGTTTATCCTTTGTTATCCCTCCTTGAGGGTTTTTAATTCATTTTTGAAAGTTTAAATTAATTTTAATTATTAGGACCTTGACAACCATGGCAAATATGTTCTTGACAACTATCAGCAACCAAGAACATATTTTAAAAAGAGAAAAAGAAGATATTAAACTGTGAATCTGAATTGTACTTTTTTGTTTTATTTTTTAAGTATATGTAGCATAAGTCATAGCACCTGTCTCTTTCCTTTCACCCCCACTAGTGCCAGCACCCCTTCTGTCTTGGGCTTGTTTGCCTACCCAATCTCTCACACTTTCACATAGGTACATTCTTACAAATCACTCTCTCAGGACAACAGTTAACCCTGGGATTGGGAGAACTATACTCTTATTACTAATACTTGTCGTCCAAATGTGTTTCCCATAGAACAAATTAGCCAACATGAACTCTATTAAATTTTAATTAGAAATGTTTACTACACACAAGACAAAGCTATAACAACAACAAAATAGCCCATCTATAAATGAGGGATTCTCTTCCTCCAGTGCACACAGTGTCTATGGTGGTTATAATGAGTACAAATTTATAGAACTAGAGCCAAAAAATACATGATAGGGAGCACACTGCTACGGAAGGTCTGGATTACAGGACTTCATGATGTCTTTTGTCTTCCTCAGAAATTATATGCATGAGAATTCACTGATCTAGGCTCTTTGTGCTGATCTAGGCTATTCTACCTCTGATTTCTTTGCTTTCCTGTAGAAGGGCTGTCTCTCTGTTGGTTGCTCTCTATTGAGGCTGCATAAATTTAAAGATTTTTAAAGTCTACTCTGTTGGATGGATTTCTGAGGTATTCCTGCATTGCAGATTTTAGGTAAAGAGGGTAAGTTCTGAAATCTTTCCTAAACTTCCTAAACTGTAGCAGTTATGCTCCAGGATTAATTTGTCTTTGACTCTTAAGCTCAGCTCTATTCAAAATTCAGCTATTCTTTGAGATGTAATTAGCTCATTTTAGCTCCTAGAAACAGATGGAAAGCCCATTTCCCAGTACTATTCAGCTCTTCCAAGCATTTGGCGGTAGTAAAGGCTCTGAAGCATGATCTAAACCTTTCAGAAGGTTCGATTTTTACCAACTTAATTTTCCAAAGTAGGATTTCTTATGTGAAATAAATGGCTTCCTCCATTTTGTAGTGAGAAACCAAAACCTACATTTCTGTTATCCAAGACATAACTGCTGCACAAGGCACAACTAGGCTATATATATCTATCTTACAATTAATCATTAAAATATTTTAGCTATCAGGGTTTTTTAGCTATCAATCTCAAAATTCCCATATCATTCATGTGCAGAATAGACAATGGGAAACAGATCAATTTGTACCTAACCTCTCTCCATCATGCCCCATTATGCCTATTCTCCCTATTTATTACTTCCTAGTCCAGTTAACTATTTCTTCACATTTTAATAGTATTTTTTATTTCCAAATACATATAAAGGTATTTTCAACATTCATCGTTGCAAAACCTTGTGTTCCCAATTTTTCTCCCTCTCTCCGTCTCCCTCCCCAAGACAACAATAATTCAATGAGATGAAATATGTGCAATTCCTCCAGATATATTTCTATACTTGCCATGCAGCTCAAGAAAAACCAGATCAAAAGGGGAAAAAATGAGAAAGAAAAAACAAGCAAACAAATAACAACAAAGGTGAAAATATTATGCTTGATCTATATTCAGTCTCCATAGTTCTCTCTCTGAATGTAGATGGCACTTTGCATCAGAAGTCTACTGGAATTGTCTTGAATCACATCATTATTGAAAAGAGCCAAATTCATCACAATTAATCATCACATAATCTTCTTATTAATTGTGTACAGTGTTCTCTTGATTCTGCTCTCATAACTTAGCATCAGTTAATGTAAGTATTGTCAGGCTTTTCTGAAATCATACTGCTCCAGATGACCATTTCTTGAAGGGCCTAGTCATGCTTATTTGACCCTTATTTTGATTCAACCTCCAGATTATTCTGCCTCCTCACCAGCAATCTTGCCCTCCTACTCTGTCCCTATCACTTTATATTTCCCTTTATATATTCTTCATGAGGGAAAAGATTATTTTTTTCCCTGTATTTGCATCTTCAACAAAATTCTTAACATATTGCCAGATACCAAAGACAATGGTTCTAGCACTTGGGAGTATTGTGGATCCCACAAAATCCTTATGGGCTGCATATTTGACTCCTCTGCTGTATCTTACATTATCTTTCTCTCTTGCCACTTTCATTTGTAAATATTCTTATATGGATTTGGCTCAGCTGATTCTCATGATATATGTAGTTGTGTTTTCCCCCTACTAGTTTTCTTAGCAACTGCTCTTAATTTTCCACCATTCTTTGAAATACTGTTTTGCCTCAAAGGAAAACCTGTATCATCTTTCCATTTTACTTCAACTTCTTTATGTATTCTGCTTTCATTTGCATTGAGAATACAATTTCAATGTTGTTCAGTTTTTCAGTTATGGACAACTTTCTGACATATTAAGAATATCAACATTTAGATCTAAGACAATTCTGAAGAACTTATCATGAAAAATGCTACCTATGCCCAGAGAAAAAAATTTTGAAATCTGAATACAGAGCAAAATAGGTTTTTTTTTTTAAGTTTCTTTTGTTTTTCTGGGGTTTTTATTTTGATGTTTTCTTTTATAACATGTTTAATATGTAAATATGTTTTCCATGATTACACATGTATAACCTACACGAAATTGCTTGCCTTCTCAAAGAGGTGGGTGGAAAGGGAGGGAGAGAATTTGGAACTCAAATTTTAAAATGAATGTTGATAGTTGTTTTTTATGCATTAAAAAAAATTAAATTTATGCTTTGTGATCCTTAACTAAACTAACTAAACTGTGATTCTTTGTAAATACTAAAACTGTGATTTAAATTTTTTTTCTTTTTTGGATTTGTAATAGTCTTTTATTTTTCCCCAATTATTTGTCAAAATAATTTTTAACATTTTTACAAGATTTTTAGTTCCAATCCCCCCCTTTCTTCCCTCTCCTCTATTGAAAATAGCAAGTAATTTGATAGAGGCTATATATATGGTATCATATAAAATATTTCCATATTAATCATTTGTGAAAGAAGAAACAGATCAAGAGGAAAAAACACATGAGAAAGAATAAAATAAATAACCTGTTTTGATATGCGTTTGGAATCCATCAATTCTTTATCTGGCTGTGGATAGCATTTTCCTTCCTGAGTCTTTTGTACTTGTCTTGGATCATTGTGTTGCTGACAAGAGCTGAGTTATTCATAATTGATCATCATACAGTACTTCAGTTATTGTTTATAATATTTTCCTAGTTCTGCTCCTTTACTTTTTATCAGTTTGCACAAGTCTTTCTAAATTTTTCTGAAATCTGCTTATTATTTATTTCTTTTCTTTTCTTTTTTCCAATTTATTTTAATGGTATATTATTTTTCTAATTGAATGTAAAGATGGTTTTCAACTTTCATTTTTAAAAATTTATTATAGGTTTTTATTTACAAGTTATATGCATGGGTAATTTTACAGCATTGACAATTACCAAACCTTCTGTTCCAATTTTTCCCCTCCTTCCCCCGACCCCCTCTACCAGATGGCAGGTTGACCAATACATGTTAAATATGTTAAAGTGTAAATTAAATACAATATTAGTGTACATATCCAAACAGTTATTTTGATGTTCAAAAAGAATTGGACTTTGAAATAGTGCACCATTAGCTTGTGAGGGAAATAAAAAATGCAGGCAGACAAAGGTAGAGCGATTGTGAATTCTATGTAGTGGTTCATAGTCATCTCCCAGAGTTCTAGCACCGGGTGTAACTGGTTCAATTCATTATTGTTCTATTGGAGCTGATTTGGTTCATCTCATTGTTGAAGAGGGCCAAGTCCATCAGAATTGATCATCATATAGTATTATTGTTGAAGCGTATAATGATCTCCTGGTCCTGCTCATTTCACTCAGCATCATCAACTTTCATTTTTGTAAGATTTTGAATTTTAAAATTTTCTCCCCCATCTCCTCTCTCCCTCCTCTAAGGAAGCAAGTGATAGGATATGTTATATATGTACATTGATTTTTAACATATTTCCATATAAGTCATGTTGGAAAGAAAAATAAGAACAAAAGAAAAAAAAAACATGAGAAAGAAAAAACAAAAGAGAAAAAAGGTGAAAATAGTGTCCTTTGATCTGCATTCAGTCTTCATAGCTCTCTCTCTGAATGTGGATGGCATTTTTTATTCAAAGTTTATTGGAATTGCTTTAGATCACTGCCTTGCTGAAAAGAGCTAAGTCTATTATAGTTGGTTATCACACAGTTTTGCTGTTGCTATGTACAATTTTCTCCTGGTTCTGCTTGTTTCACTCAGCATCAGTTCATGGAAGTCTTTCCAGCCTTTTCATCATTTTTATAGAAGAATAGTATTAATGGACATTCATTCAATTTTGAATTCCTTGCCACTACAAAAAGGGCTGCCACAAACATTTTTGCACATATGGGTCCTTTTCCTTTTTATGATATCTTTGGGACATAGGCCCAGTAGAGACAGTGCTGGGTCAGAAGGTATGTATAGTTTGATAGCCTTTTAGGCATCGTTCCAAATTGTTCTCCAAAATGATTGGTGGGTTTCAAACTCCACCAAAAGTTCCTTAGTGTCCCAGTTTTTTCACATTCCCTCCAACATTTATCATTATTTTTTCCTGACATTTTACCTAATCTGATGTGTGAGATGGTACCTCAGGTTCTTTTAATTTGTATTTCTCTCATCAATAGCAATTTAGAGCATTTTTTTATGTGACTATAGATGCTTTAATTTCATCTGAAAATTATCTGTTCATATTCTTTGATCATTTATCAGTTGGGAAATGCCTTGTATTCTTATAAATTTTACTCAATTCTCCATATATTTTAGAAGTGAGATCTTTATTAGAAACCAACTTTGTCATTCTTAAGAGAGTTTTCCTTTCCAACAACTGCCACTACCACTAAGGAACAAGAAACCCATATAGGACTGAGGCCATTTGAAGAATTCTGTCTTAATCATAGGTTGCTAATTTGAACTTTGAGTGCTAGCCATAGTCTGTCTCTAGGACTGTACTTGAAATTTTTTCAGCTTGGTATAACCTAATACAGATAAACTTCCAGTGGCAAGCTCTTGAGAACATAGGATCACCAATAGATCAATATGAAGCACTGGAATAAGAGTCTTGTGAGAAGTTTTTTATGTAATAGAGAATTTTTGCATTTGACTGTCCTTTTGAGACTGTGTCATATAGATTAACTTATAAAAATATTTACTCAAATACCTTGATTTTTTGTTATGACTGACCAATTAGTATTCAGAAAATCATATTATACAATAATTTTTCAATCTTAACACACATAATTTGTAATTTCAGTAAAGTAGGAAACTCCTGAATTGGGCTCACCACCCCTATTATAACTCATCCATGATTTTCATAGGATACTGCCTTGATACTATTTAAGAAGCATAAGAGACATTAAAGGATTTGTCCGGGTCACATGTCAAAGATATTATTTGACCTTGAGTTTTTCTGTCTTCAATCCCAGAATTCTCTGCAATTCTTTATTTAGTGTTGCTCAAATTATTCTCAGCGATAACATTTTATTATGTGTTTAATGTGCTTTGGGAATTTTTTCAGCTTTCATTTCAAAGATTCTCCCTTCAAGGGAAAATTATTTTGGCTTTATGGCCCATATCTCTCTTTTATATTTTGCTCATTGGTTCTCTTATGTGATACCAAAATGCTATGAAAAAGAACATTACATTCTAATAAGATTGAGTGCAATTGATTCTCCTTATCTATTCATCAAGAAATAGTACATCACAAGAGATAGGAGCCGGTTACATAAGAATCCCAAGGGAGAAGGATGGAATAAATATTTGTTTTTTAAAAAAAATATTTACTTTAGCCATACATATGTAGATGGAGAAGACCAAAACTCTCAGGGTCAAAAGGACCTTGAAGGCCTATTGCAGTCCTCCCCAACCTCCACCCAGAGCTGCATAGGCCACAGTTGGTTAGGAAAGTGAAAGGGTCTGTAAGAGAAGGTTATCCCAGAGTAGCCTACCAAGTATAAATTAAAGAATTCAGATTGTTCTATTCCATTCAATAACAAGCACTTATTAAGCATCTGCTGTTTGCCAGGCACTGGACTTATGAGCTGTTGAGACAAAGGTTAAACAATTCTTGACCTCCAATGTCTTACATTCAGCTGGGGAAGATGGAGGATGTTATTCAACATAAATAAGTAAATACAAGAGATTTTGAGGAGAGATAGTTTATTAAAAATTAGAGGTGTCAGGAAAGACTTTTAATAGGAGGTGAAATTTGTGCCAAGCTGAAGATAAAGATTCTGAGTCTGAGTTGAGGATGGAGTGGATTCTAGTCATGGAGAGCAACCCCAAAGGCATGAAGGCAGGAAATGGAATGTCAAGTTTAGCATGGGGCGGGGAGGGGGAAGTCAACTTTGAAAGACAAGAATCTAGGCTGAAGATCTTTATCTTTTTTTTTTTTTTTCTGATGCAATTGAGGTTAAATGACTTGCCCAGGATCACATAGCTAGAAAGTGTTAAGTGTCTGAGGCCATATTTGAACTCAGGTTCTCCTGACTTCAGGCCTAGTCCTCCATCTGCTGCACCACCTAGCAGCCCAATCTTTATCTTTGAAGTTGCATTAATATTTCTGAACTTGGCATTCCACTTGAATTTACTTCACTGATGTGCTGTTCACATCAGGTTTGGCCTTCAATTAACAGGACTATATTGAATCCTTACTAAGTACTAAATTTCAGATAGTCTTGGCTCTTCTTTCCCTCTCCCTCTTCCACTGTAATTTTGATAGTTATTAGAAGAGTGAAAAATAATTTGTGATGAAAATGAAAAAAGATTATTTGTGCTTTTGGGTAAGTACATTAAATCAGCATCTTAACAATTAAATATTTAATTGATCTCATTTACAGCAATGTTTCTAGGTGCTTTAAAGGACAGTAACTTTTTTTTTTTTGCATATTCAAGGGGGGAAAAGAATGAATCTATTTATATAGTAGTTTCCTATTAGAAGAATTGTTTTTTTTCATTCTCCCCCCCCCCCCTATTTATTAGTAACATTCTGGTTGAGAGTCTCCAGTAGAAAATAAAACTCTTTTTTTAGAAAAATGATCTTTTAAAACATTGTCATGACCAATCTCAAAGTATAAACAAAAATCTAGAACTAAGTGGGATACTTTAGATAGGTCAGGATACTTGAGATTAAAAAAAGCAATTCTGTTATCTATTCCTGTTTTATTTGATTACACAGAAATCTACTTCAAAACAAAACCCAACTACCCCAAGTCTTTATTTTCACTTTTTAAATAATCACATTTTAAAAATCAGCAAAGAAATCCAAAAATTACAACATTGCGGTGGCAATGAGTTGGGGAAGAATATACTGACCCAGCTCCAGAGGGAATGATATCAAACTCCCCAGCAGCAGGACTGGTAGAAAGGATGTGTCTTTCCCATACTAATTATGAAGTTCCACAAGAGGAACTCAGCCCAAATTTGTGTCACTCTGGAGCCTGAGAGAAGTGCTAGGTGGTGGGCACATCCAGTGATAATGTATTGCTACCTTCCTGCTGTCTCCCTGGAGACACCTTCTGGACCTCCCAGAGGCCCAAATATCCATCTGTGATCATCAAGGTCCCTTCCAGTTCTAAACCTATTCTATCAGTTCTTCTCATTTTTAATGATTGGAAAATTACAAAGAAGCATAATCATAAAAAATAAACATTAGAAAGAGAAACAGCCTTCTAATGGAGTACTGCTTCCCAACCCTCCAGCCACATCTCCTGTTGCTCTCTATCACTGTCTGGGGTTGCTCAGACGTCCAATCTCATTCATAAAGCCAAGGAGAGAATTGAGTTATTAGCTGGTGAATTTGATCTCCCTAATCAGAATCATTCTAGAGGTACCATTTCATCTGGGTCTTGGTTGGGTTGGAGAGTATATAAAGATATTTTGTGGTAAGATTTTGAAAACCCCCAAAAACTAAAAAGCTTGGACTTTATTCAGTAGATTGTGCTATCTGAATGACATAATCAAGTTGTGTTTTGGGAAGATTCATCTGGCAGGGTATATAAGATGGGTTGGAAAGGAAGAGAGATGAAAAGCTTTTATTTAGTCATTCTCTGTCCATCTTTCTCATCTGAATCTTCTTCCTATCTACTGATTTCTTCCCTATTGTCTTCAAACTTGACCAATTATCCCTCTCTCCCTCCCCCTTCCCCTCTCTCTCTCCATCTCAATGTCTCTCTCTTTTCTTTGTCTCTCTCTCTCTCTCTTTCTCTCTCTCTCTCTCTCCTCTCTCTCTCTCTCTCTCTTTATCTTTGTCTCTCTGTCTTTATCTCTCTCTTCTCTCTTTCTCTCTCTCTCTCTCTCTCTCTCTTTCTCTTTATCTTTCCATTAGGTCTCTGTATATTGCCCAGACTGGAAGCACAGCAATAATTCATGACCCCAATTTTGCAGTGGATTAACAAAGGAGTTTTGACTTGGTTCATTTCTAGTCTAGGCTGGTTTAATGCTCCCTAGGCAGCATTCTGGGCTCTTGCTCCCGAGGGGAGGGGGGAGGGCTCATCTATTGGTGTCAGTCTCAGTATAAACATATGATCTACTCAGTCTTTTGACTAGAATTCCCAAGGTCTGGTGATTTACCTGCCTTAGTTTCTCTGCAAGCTGGGACTTAGGCATGTACCATAATGCCTTGTCAGTTTCCTCCTTTTCTTTAAAACAAAACAAAACAAAAACTTTATTAGAATCTACCTCTTCTCAAACTTCCTTTTTCTATTTTTATAGATTCTCCTTTTCTTATAGATAGATAGAAAAAGTTATCCATCTCGGCTATCTCTATTTTCTTTCCTCTTCTCTTGCTGTTCAGTTATTTTTCAGTCATTACCCCATTTGGAGTTTTCTTGTCAAAGATGCTGGAGTAGTCTGCCATTTTCTTTTCCAGTTAATTTTACAGATGCAGAAACTGAGGCAAACAGGGAGTGAGTGACTTGCCCCAAGTCACACAACACTATCCACAGCACCATCTAGCTGCCTTAGTACTTTTGCAATATGACTTCTGTCTTCATCATTCAATTAAAATTATTTTCCTCAAAGTTATTAACAATCTTTTATTTGCTAGATCTGGCAGTATGTTTTCAGTCTTCATATTATTTTAAACTATTTGCTTCATATTACATTAAAGACCACATTTTTCTTTGGGATACTCTCTCCTCTGTGGATTTTGTGGCACTATTCTTTCTTGGTTTTCCTATCTTGTCTCTCTGTTTTTCCTCCATCCTATTTGCTGGCTTATCATCCTCTAAGTGTAGATATTCTCAAAAGTTCTATCCTAGACCATCTTTTTTTCTATACTTTCTTAAGAACCAATGGGTTTAATTATTATTTATATACAATACATGTATGTTTATACAAATATATGTGTGTATATATATATATATATGTATAAAATCTGTCTCTGTCTGTTTTATTTATCTGTAGCTCTATATATCCAGTTTCAAATTGAATCTTTCAAACTTTTAAACCAGAGACACTGCAATCTCAACATGTCCAAAACTGAAATCATTATTTTTTCCCTTCTCTTCCAAACTTTTTAAAAATTTCTTTCTAAGACACCACTATTCTTCCAGTATCTGGGGTTCCTAATCTTGGTGTTATCATTGACATCTTGTTCTCCATCAGCACCAATATCAGATCACTTGTCATATATGGCTATTTTTATATATAATATCTCCTACATCCAAATGTTTTTTTCAGTTCACACAGCTGCCACCTTAGTTCAGCTTTCATAAACTCTCACCCATACTATTTTGATAGTCTCCTATTTGGTCCCAATTATCTCATTTTGTAGTTCTTCATCCATACAACTGACAAAGTGATTTTAAGTGGTCACTTAGCCCCCATTTCCAAATCATGTCACCTGCACTTTGGCCATTTTCTTTTTCCTTCTTATCCCTGTCCCACTGGAATATTAGACTCTGCTCATGGAACCACCCTGCAATCGTATAGGTGAGATTCAGCTTTTTGCTTGGAATTAGGTCTCCATTCCATTGTCCTGACCAACATTTCGGTGTTGTCTTCCATCAGAACATAAACTTCTCAAGTGCAGAATTGCTTTGCTTTCTTATATTTGTATCTCCAGCACTTAGGCTAGTATCTGGTACATATATGGCAAAAGTTTCATTTATTAATTCATACATATATTCATTCTTCTCTCCTCCCTTCATGCCTCAAACCTAATTGGCAGCATGATTTGATACAGCAGATGATGATTTTGGATTTAAAAGACCTGGTTAAAATTTTTATTCTTCTATTTATTCTCTTTGTAACATCAAACAAGACACTAACCTCCTATGGTTCAGTCTCTTCATCTCTAAAATTAGGATAAAATTGGATTAAAGGAAGAGGGGATTAAAGTTCCTTTCAACTCTAAATCCATGATACTATGATTATTGTTCCAAGTTTTGTTAATTCTTTTTTATAATAAGCCCTTTCTCCACCTTAACAAAGCTATCACTCTGGTCCAAACTGTCATCACTTCTCTTGCGACAGCCTCACAATAGCCTCTCTCTCTCTCTCTCTCTCTCTCTCTCTCTCTCTCTCTCTCTCTCTCTCTCTCTCTGTATATATATACAATTTTATTGATATCTTATTTTTTCATTGAATAAATTTCTTACTGTACCTTTCCTCCTTCTCCCATCCCAAATAATTTAAAAGAAAGAAAAGAAAAAAGAGAAAAAATCAGTAAAACTAAACAATATGTTGAGAAGATCTGATAATAAATGAGATGTTCCATAATTCTAGACTCCTAACTCTTCAAGAGTTACTATCTTTTCACATCTCTTTTTGGGGGCCAAGTTCATTTCTTGCAATGTTTATTTTCAAATATTTGTAATGCTCTTAACATTTATACTGTTGTAGTCATGTGTGTGTACTGTTTCCTTGATTATAATTCATACTTTGTATTTTGTATTCATTTGGGCCTTTTGAGAGTTCTTATTTATCATATCCACTGTTTCTTAGAGCATGGATATTCTATTACTTTCATGTACCACACCTTTTTAATCCTATCTTTTAGTGGTCTTTCATCAAGTAGGCATGGCATGAAAGAGGGGACATATTTTGCCTAATACTTGTGAAGATAGTTTTCAACATTCACCCTTGCAGGGTTTGTGTTCCAAATTTTTCTTCCTTCCTCCCCAACTCCCCACTCCCTTAGGATGCAAATAATTCAATTTAAGTTAAACATGTGCAATTCTTCTAAACATATTTCTACATTTATTTGATACCTTTCTTAATAGATCTACTAGTAATGTCTCATGCCAAAAGAAAAGCATTGTGATAATTAGAATTTTTTTTAAAAAAATTTGAAATAGCATATGTGCTAAATCAGTAACCTTGGAAATATTCCAAATGCCATATAACTTGCTTATGATTCAAGCATTGTGGACAACTATAAATTATGAAGATAAAGATCTATAAATCACTATTGAGTTTACTATTCTACATTCCATTGGAACAGAGTATGAACTCCAAGGAAACTTTAAAGATAAATCTTGCACAAAAGTAGGAAAATCACTTTCTGGGCTTTGTTCAGCCATTCTGAAGTTTTTTAACCATAAAAATGTCACTGATGTTCAGATAACTCCTCCTGATTTTTGAGGATGAGGGCCAGGGACTCTTCCTCCCATACCTGCATAAGTCATTATGCTGGTTATATACTCTAGTGGTGGCTGAGGAGAAATATCAAATTCTTTAAGTGTTTCCTGAGAACTAACATCTATCTCCTAGCTTTTCTGGATATCAGTGATCTTCTTAGGCTAGGGTGTATCCCATTTTTTATTATCTAATAAAATTCGTGGTTAAGGTCCCAACTACTCTGCCTTTATTCCTTCTTTCATGATGCATTTTTAGTGATCTTTTATCAAGTGGGCATAGTATGAGGGAGGAGGTATAGTTTGATAAGTCTAGTTTGACTGTATATAGTTTATTACCTATGATTAATCAATGAAGCAAAAGGAATAAAACTAAATAAAATGTTTAAATGGTCATGTGGGCTGAGTGCCAATACCTAGGCACCTTTCAACCATCTTGTAGACATACTCGAAACCTTGGAAGACCTTTAATGCATTTAGATTCAGACCTCACTATCAGATGTTGCATGTAAGTGGAGCAGTAGGTGTTGGATGATGGGACTAGAATCAGGAATACTGGAGTTCCCATCTGGCCTCCAATAATAGCTTTGTGACTTTAGGTAAGTCACTTAATATCTTTTTGCTCCACTTTCCTCAATTGTAAAATAATTTGTTGTAAGGATCAAGAGAGATAATATTTGTAAAGCACTTAGCTGGTGCCTGGCACATACTAGGTACTTAATACATATTAGTTATTATTAATATTAGTGTTATATGTTCCAACTGGAAACAAACAAGTATTTCCTTTCCAACTGTTTTTCTGCTTATGATTTCTCAAAGAGTCAATATCCGTTTGGGGCAGAGTATAATGGTCGACCCAATGCACTGATTCTTCTTCCAGCTCCTTTTCTTTGCTCATTGTGCTATTGTTGGCTAAGACTTCTAATCCTACTTTCCATTTCTTGGTGGAGCATATGGATACAGATATAATAATATGGATACATATTATTCCTCATTACTATCTCATTGCTGACGGAAGAAATGGGGTAGATTCAACAAAGACTTTGTCACACAGACAAATTCTTCTTTCCATACCATAATTCTTTCCTTTCCTTGAACCAGCATGTTTCTCTAAACATTCTGCTTCATTTCTACTCCTTTTGGCAGATATGGTCCCATAAAGTATCATCAGCTAGGACATTGAAAATTATTGTCATAAAATTATTATTATTTTTCATTATTCAAAGATTACATGGAACTAGGAGATGAAATCAATACTTACAAATACGTGGTCTCCTCCAGGCAAGACACCAAATGTAAAAATATCAAGAATAAATGTTTTGCCAAATATTAAGAGAAATATAGGCACTCTGAAATAAAAACTTAATTTGAAATAAATAAAAAGTATGGGACAGGTATTTATTTCCTAAGTACACAAGAAATGTTAAAACCAAAAATCCCCTTAAAAGTAGGCACTGGCAAACTTAAAATAGGATTCACTAACTTATAACTACAGTTATACTCCCAGCTTCTTGGGAGGTTGATACTTAAACTCATTAGAACATAAATCTTTGGGATATCTAATTAGGCATTTTACATTTCACTTTAGTTCTGTGCTATTTAAATAATTCTCAATATGTCAGCTGCTAAAATAATCAATTTTTGGCCAGTCCTCTGGTTGGTAGCTATCACCTCTGATATAGAAATTTCTCCTGGTGTCAGTCAGGAGTTCCAGACTTTTCAGATTCATGAGGTTGTCCTCAAGCCCAGACATATCCAACAAGAGGCTAATGTTTGGTCACCTACTCAGAAATTCAAACAATTTGAAAAAGGCAACTATGGGGCCAAGCACAATCTTGCCTGCAAGTCTAAAGACCAAGAGCACTGTTAGCCATGTAAGAGGATCAAAGCAAAAATAAACACCAGTTTTAAGGCATTTTTTTTCAGAACTGTAAAACCTAATCAATCAATAAGATTTTCAAGGTATTTTTAGTAGCATTTCTCCTCTGATGCAATAGATCCTCATTACAAGGGTTTGAACAAAGAGTCCTTTTATTAAATTATATTCCATTACCCTCAGGTAGTAGTTCTCAAAGTGGCTAAAAAGCAGCTAGGAAAAAAAAAACAAATAAAAATGGTCAATGAGGCTACAAAATAGTCAGCAAAAAGATTCCCTGGGTCTCAGGAGCTCTCTGCCAAAATTCTAAAAAATGATTTCTGTACTCTTTTTGCCTGATGGACTTGCAGCTGTGTCTCTGATCAGTATACTTGGAGGTAAAGCTGTTCCAAATTGCCTCAGGTCTATACCACTAACCTTTCTTGTTTGCAACAGTCCTGGCTGGTATTGTGGGAGTATTTGTGTTTGAAAGAGAAGAGAGTATAAACTCCTACTTCCCAGTCTCATCAATACTTGGTGCCATAATAATAAACTATGTGCTTGGTGGGATGCTAAACATTGGGGATGCAAATACAAAGGAGGAAAATTTTTCCTTTCTTAAATAGTTTACATTTTAATGCAGGGAGACAAAAGATAGACATATAGATAGTTGGGAAGGAGGCAGAGGTATGATAGAGCCAGTTCAAAGTTGGTTGTTAAATTTTCACTGTATTTTACACCTTGGAAATTGACAAATGCTACAAATTAGAGCTTGATTATTGTTTTGTTGATTTACTAAACTTAAGAAAATAATTTTAAAAAATGCTAACAATGGAATTTAGACTAAAAATTATGATGATTGTTAAACATTTACCCGCACATTCCTGGGGCAGGAGCACTAATAAGAAAGATTTTATATAAAAGTAATGGTTCAACTGTATCACTCAAGATACAGGGATTTTCTGAAGTGAAGCTGGGAAAGAAAGGCATCCTGGTCATGGGGAATGACACTTGCAAAAGCATGGAGATTGAAGGTAGAGTGGTATGTGTGAGGAGCAGAGAAAAAGACCAATGTAATTGCAGAATGCAGGAGAAGGAGTAGGGTACAAACAGACTGGAATAATAGATTGGAGATAAGTTATGAAAATCTTTAAAAACTAAATAGAGGAATTCATAGTTTATCCTAAGGTAATATGGAGCCATTGAGGGGGTTTGAATAGGAAAGTGATATAGGATAAACATCTACGTTTAAGTAAAACCAATGTGATTGTTGAGTGAAGACTAGACTAGAGACTGAAGCAAGACCAAGTGAGAGGCAGTTGATATAATTTAGACAAGAAGTGATGAAGATGATTTATTAAATGTAACCTAAAATGACATCTCTGCATGGAGCTTATCAAAGAACTAAGATCCAGGAGTGGAAGCAAAAGGGGAGATTTCAACTCTCTCCTTGGATGAAATCCTCATGATTTTAGCCAAGCATAAATATGTCGCCAAAGAAGTATTGTCCAAATAGTTGTCCTGAAGATTTAATATTTGTAGAAATAGGGAATTTTATGGTAGTATTGGCACCAGGTCATTATAACTAGAAACTAAGGAATGGCTATTCTCAAGGAGTCCACACTCCTTGATATAAGAGCCAATGTAAATGATGCAAAGAAATAGTGGAGAATAATGCAAACCATCATTAAAAACTATTAAAATTTCCTATCTGTTGACTACCTAAAAAGAAATGATCTGGTGTTTAGAATTTTACTTTAGTTTGCTGTCTTTTGTGGACCAACAGATGACAAATCCCCTTTTACAGCTACAGATTCCAAAATATCCTAAAATAAACTACTGGAACCAGACAATTGTCCCAGACTGAACTTTTGCCCCAACTTTCCCAGACACAACGCTGATTCATAAAAACATAATGACATTGTTTTTAATAGATGTTTTAAAAGCTTTCTAAGTATAAGGACCTGACTAAGGAAATTAAAAAAAAACCCAATATATTAGCAGAGGATGACATGTTTTTTCTATTGCCCTAAACTTAAGTATGCTTTTAATGAGTCTTCAGAGATGAGTTTATATCCTAATACTTTTATCCATCTATAAAAAGCTGTTATTTTTATTACCTGTGCAATAGTCCTTACAGTATGTATAAAGGAATTATAGGAAGACAAGATGAGAAAAGGATGAAACTAAGATAATTATCATAATTAATTATAACAATCACATATTTATATACTCCTTTAAGACTTTCAAAGTAGCATAATACATTATTTCATTTGACATAACACCTAATACATTAGCAAAAACATGCATTCCAATTCAGCCTGTTTCTAGGACTGAATGAGGGGCCTGAGCATGCTTGCCTGAATTCAATTACTTTCCAAAGTGAATGTAAACCATTTAATGATCTGTTGTAACAACTATTTATTGCAAAATAGTAGTTCATAAGTAGATTTTTTCCAGAAAAAATTCACTTAATGTTAGGAAAAAATGTATTTTATCGAGAAAGAGACATACAAGAGGAACTATTCTCCAGGTGTCCCACCTTCTATTCTATCTCTTTGTTAATCCATAAGCGTGACTATTTTACTTTTTTACTCAAAGTGCAACACTGACTGCCATTTGCTTATAGAAATACATGTAAGCACATCCTGGGGTCTCTGCCCCAGCCAATCTCTTCTGTTAATTCAGGTGCCCTAATCCTACAGCTTTAATTCCTCTCAGAATGTTCTGTGTATCTCAGAGGGCCAGTGAGGTGCTTTTAAAGCTATCATTCTCATATATACCCCTCAGTGTCACTTTACCTGGTGCCAATTAATAGTTTCTCAATACCCCTGAAATCAGTGATTACTATACACTCTATCAATTTGAACACTTGAGGTATTCTCAATATTTATTAATAATATACTCCCAATTAATTTTTTCACAGAAATATTTGCTGAGAAACTAGCAACAAAGTTCAGAATTATTTCCCCAAAGCTGAGGCACCCTTACTGCCTGGACCTCTGTCCCCAGTAATAGTGGTCTCAGACTATAAGTGGTAGCCACAAGCTATTAAGTCCACTTCTGGATGCAGTATGGTTAATGCTCTAAGGGTATGACATCTCAGCTGAGTCACTGCAAAAGCAGACCATTTCCTCAAGACTGGTTCCTTTCTGGGCTTGGCTACTGGACCTCAGGTCCTCCAATCTTTCAATATCTTAGGTGGTCCTGTAGTACATTAAGTAAAGAAGACATAGTTAGGGGGTAGTCTCATCTTAAACATAGGCTTATATATATATATATATTTGCCGCACTGCTTCCCTGGAGCTCAGAGAGTAACCCCTACAGCTCATGGACAGCAGGAAGGCAAGAGAAGTCATGCTCTTCTTTTGGACTCCTTTGTGTACACACTTAATTCTGGCACTTAAGTCTGTAAGTAGGCTTTTTTCCACCTTGAAGCAAACAGGCAGGAAACTGTCAAAGGACACCTGTACATGCACTGAATTGGAGCAGGGTTGTATCATCTTGTACTTCCAGAAGCAGGCTGGGCCTATTCTGCATGGTTTGTTGATACCAGACAAAGCAGATTTTGTATAATTAAGCAGCCAGGTCCTCACTGGCCCATCTTCCCCCACATTCCCCAATCCTAATTCCTCTAAGAACTTTTATAATCTGGCGTCTTGTAACTTTTCCAGCCTTCTTTCATAAATAGGTTGGGTGGATGGTTGTTGAACTTCGTTCTCAATGAGAACCAAAATCTATGTTAGGGTCAAGGTACAGTGTGTCCAAGTGTGGCTGATAAGACTAATATGAGCATGGAAGGCTCTATCACAGGTTAGACACAAATAGTCCACATGAACACTTGGAGTGGACATGACTAAATTTGCCCATTTCCTGTTTCCTTTGAACTGCTGCGGTTCTGCTTTGCCCATAGAATACAGTGCCTTAGTAGGGGCCAGCATGCCCTGCCAGATGGTCTCATGTCAGTATTGCCCATGCTTCACAATTGATTCCAAAGTTCTTCAGAGAGACCTTATATCACTTTTTCTGGCCTCCAATGGAGCACTTGTTTTATGTGAGGTCTCTGTAAAATAGTCTTTTAGGCAAACATACTTTTGGCCACATAGAGTCCAGCGCAATTTGAGCTCAGTTATCTGATGCTATTTCCCATTTGGCTGCTTCAGTTTTACTGTCCTGCCAGAAATCATGCCCTGGAGGAGGAGCTAAACTACTCAGCTCTAAACTCCCTAGGGCCACACTTCATCTTCTCCCCTCCTCCCATTTCCTGCCTATTACCATGTGCACTTCCTGGCTTCCCCTTAGTTCCTTCTCTGCATCTTTTTTTTCTGGTCACCATTTCCAAGTTTTGGCTTTAAGTTCCGAACTTCTGTATTTGTAGTCTCATCATTTAGCATGGTGCTTGGAAGACTGAAAGATAATAGAGAAATGGAGAGATTTATATATGAAATCGTTATCTTTATCCATATCTATATATACAGGTAGATATAGATCTGGGTAGGTAGATAGATGATAGAGAGAAAGAAAGATGGATAGGGGATAGACATATGGGTAATAGGTGACAGATGATAGAGATAATAGATGGATATACAATAGAAATGATGAAGATAGACAAATAGACAGACAAGTAGATTGATGATAAATAGATAACTAGACCGACTATTTATTAAGCACTTAGTATGTTCCAGATACTGTATTAACTCCTGGGAGCACAAATAGAATTAAATTAAACAATTCCCTATGAGTAAGGAACTTACATTCTAATGTGAGAAAAAAAGCACATAAAATGGAGCTGGACCACCTCCTCTTCCTCAAGTGGCTAGTAAAGGTCTAGAAATGGTTTGGAAGCTGATTCTTGGCAAGGTAAGATAGAGATTTACCAGCAGAGCCTGAGGACCCAGGGTAAACTCTAAGGTTGCTGTGGGGGCTGGGAAGTGAGAATTTAATAAATATATCTTCTCCAGGAATGTATGATTAGATCCTCAGGAGTATAAAAGATAAATGTGTTAAGTTCCAGAAAATGGTGGAGGAACTCATTTGTGTAATATCATAACTCTTTATAGTCCTGTTGACTGATCTTCACATATGCATTCTTCAAAATAGGAGTGAAGTGGGCTCGGTATTACTTAGGATATTTAATTGGAGGCAAAAATTGAAAAGGGAAATGATTCTGCTTATTAATGGCATTGTCAACAAATTACCATGAATGAATAAATTGCAGAAATTTGTAAGAGCTTGAAGGAACTTTAGAAATCAATTTGGTTCCGCCTCCTTATCTTACAAGAAAAGGAAGCTGAGCATTTTTAGCCTCTTTGATTGCTCTGTGAGCTGTCAGCCAAATCTTCCCTTGATGTTCTGCAGACCAAAAATTGGATAAATCACTGGCTATTTATTCTGGATCTTCTGTAAAGTAGCCTCCTCTCTCCTAATAAGTGTCTCACAGAATACAGAGACTATGGCAGTTTCTGTAGCAAAGGTCAATATGCAGCTTGAGGCCCAAAGGTCTTGGACTAACAGCCAAAAATTTCTGGTTAAAGTAAGTAATTATTTACTGCCCTGTTACTGAGAAAAACAGCTTATTGTAAAAATAAGAGAAAAAAAAGAAGTACTTCCAAAGCAAAAATTAGGGAAAAAAGAGGAAAAGGGAGTAATGATACTTCAAAAAAATATTTTGGGGGGAGAGGGTAAAAAAGCTGATATGTCTTCACTAAGTAGTGTGTGATCCTGGGAAAGCTACTACATCTCATTTAGATTAGTTTTGTCCTCTGCAAAATGGGCATAGTAACAGTACTTACTTTGCAGTGAAGTTAACTGTAAGAATTAAATGAGGTAAGGTACGCATAGAGCTTTGTCAACATTAAAAAGCAGTGTATACAGCAATAACAAGATTATGTGATGATCAACTCTGATGGAGTGCTCTTTTCAGCATTGAGGTTATTCAGGCAAATTCCAATAGGTTTGTGATGGAGAAAGCTATCTGCATCCAGAGAGAAGGACTATGGGGACTGAATATGGATCACAACATAATATTTTCACCTTTGTTATTAATGTTTACTTTGCTTTTTTTCCTCATTTTTTTTTCCTTTTAGGTCTGATTTTTCTTGTACAGCATGACAAATGTGGAAATATATATAGAAAATTGCACATATTTAACCTATATTGAATTACTTGCTGCCTAGGGGAGGGTGGGAGTAATGGAGGGAGAAAATTTTGGAATCCAAGGTTTTGCAAGAGTAAATGTTGAAAACTATCTTTGCATATATTTCAAAAATAAAAAGCTATTATGTATAAAAACTATGTATAAATGTCAGTTTTACATATATAGGGCATGCAGGTGGTACAATGCTTCACAGAATGCCAGTCTTGGAGTCAGGGAGTCACATTTTCCTGAATTCAAATCTGGTTTCAGACAACTTAGCAATTGTGGTCACTTAACCTTGTTTGAATCAATTTCCTCTTCTATCTAATGAACTGGAGAAGGAAATAGGAAAGCATCCCAGTATCTTTGCCAAGAAAATGCCAAAAGGATTCACAAAGAGCCAGACCCATGGTAACATATGTAGAGAATGCAGGGTTCCTTTGTGAAACTAGGGAATGTGTATTCCTTAAGGGCAGAGAGAAAAGATTTCTTTCCCTTCTGTTCTTCTCTTACATTTTTTCTAGATTTTTGCTTCACTTTGGCTCCCAGGTAGGCCTGCTTCTTCCATGGATGCTTCTCTGCACAGCCAGTCTTTCATACACTTACAGACACTGTTGTGAGGACAGTTGATAATAATAGCTGATAATTAAATAATCCCTTTTGGCTTTGCCCAGGTTCAGAGTACATTTGGATAATAGTTTATTCCAAACCCTGGCTCCAAGCCTGACTAATGCGTCTTTAAGTCAGACCATGCCTGATGACATATGAGTTTAGTGCAAAAGGTATTTAATGAACCAGAACAGCAAAGTAAACAACAGAGAACTGAAAGTACCTGCATTCTATCTGAGTAAATTTGCTGCACCCATATCTGCTGCCTCTTCCTAAGCCTGTAGGGAAATACTAATTAAACACTAGTCATTGCATCTGGTTTGTTTCTTTAGCTTTATGGGAGAGAGGGTGTGGCTCACTCATTCTCAGCACCCGATGAAGATTATGGTCTGAAGCTGTCCAGCTTAATCCCTTGACTTTCAACTTTGGTACAGAAGTTACAAAACAGTGTTGACTTCTCTTGGTAGCAGAGGAAAACAGCTGTCATCAGAATCTGGATGAGATATTGATGTTTCAGGACACTATAACCATGCCTTAGTTCATGTCTCTCCCAACTATAATCATCTCTCTCACAGATATTGCTTTTCAATTTTTTGAGACATAAAAAAAAATCCTTCATGTTTAAGTATCTTCTGATCCAATCAGGGTGACACTGTCACAAGCTGGTCAGATAAGGTGTCTATTAAGAAGTATAGAAGATTTTCCTCAATGAATAATCCTGCACTGTGAGAAATGAAGTCTGTCCACAGTTTTGTTCTCTATGTTATTTATTTGGTGCTCAAAGCCTGTGCTGTCAAACTCAGACAGAAACAGGGTTTACTAATCCAAGCATAAATACCCCCAGGGGGGCATATTGAATTAATTTTATAAGATAGCATTACTTATGCTTTTTTTACTTATGCTATATTTTTATTTATTTTGCTAAAAATTTCCCAATTCATTTCAATCAAGTTGCAGGAATGTTTTGGGCTGACACCTCTGCCTTAAGGCTTGTGAAATGCTTTATATGTCTCATCTTATTTGTGACTCAGACAACTCTAAGAACTAGATATTATAGAGGTTATTATGTTCATTTCAAAAATAAAGCGCCTGAGGTTCACAGAGGTTAAGAGGCTTACTCACAATTACAAAGCTAATAGGCAGCAGAGGTAAGATTGGAATATGGGCCTTCCTAATTTCAAATTTGGCATTCTTTCTTTTATTTTAAATAATATTTTATTTTCTCAATTACATGTAAAGACAATCTTAAAAATTCATTTTTTATCCTTTAATACTTTTTATTTATTAAGGCTTTATATTTTCATAATATATGCACGGATAATTTTTCAACACTGACCCTCATGTAGCCTTATATTCCAAATTTTCTCCTCCTTCCCCTGCCCCCTACCCTAGATGATAAGCAATCCAATATATGTTGTACATGTTAAATATGTTAAATATTTTTTAAATAAGATTTTAAATTCCAAGATAAGCAGGTTGATATAGGTTTTATATGTGCAATCAGTAAAACATATTTCCATTAGTCATGTTATGAAAGAAGAAGCACAACAAAAAGGGAAAAAAAAAACTATGAAAACTAAAAAAAAAAAAAAAAAAAAAACTAAAAGAAAATGTAGGAGTCTTTTGGAACTGTCTCGGATCATTGTATTACTAAGGATCTAAGTCAGTCATAATTGATCATTGCACAAAGTTGCTGTTACTGAATAGAATGTTCTTAGTTCTGCTCACTTCACTCAGGAGTTTGAAGTCTTCCTGTTCATAATTTCTTATAGAACAACAAGTTGTGGAATATGAATGTAGTAAGCATTCATATTCCATAACTTGTTCAGTCATTCTCCAATTGAGGGAAATCCTCTTTAATTCTTTACTACCGTTACACAGAGCTCAATATTCTACTTTACCACATTGTCAAATTTCCTGAATAGAATTCCCTTCTGATTAAGATTACCTAGCAATGTGCATAATTTCACTATACCATGCTGTTAAATGAGGTTGCAACATTGGAATTACACCTCCTTTGTTTAAGGGTATGGGAAATAATTCTTTCTCCCTGGTTTGTACCCATAAGGGGCTTATCTTAATTCACCTTCTGGTTTGTGTATTAAAGAACTGAGCTTTTAAGGAATTGTTGGCATCATTGTTTAATACCCAAATGGCTTTCTGTGGATATTCAAAGAATACCTGTTGATCAATAGGCTCTGCTATTTTGAAAGAAAGTTGGTTGAATTGTATAAATGTTGCTAAGTTTCAATGAGTTTCTTTGCCTTTCATGTGTTAAAATAATAGTAATTCTAGATAAAGTAACTTTCACTTTTTCTTCTTGCTCTACTGGCAATATATGAATTGAGATTGCCTATTAAATTTAATTAGCTTAGGGAATCTATGGCATTTGTTATGTGTTTGCTAAGAACCCTTTTCTAGGGAGCAAATGGGGACCAAGCCCAGTTAGATCTGACCTCCAGCTTTAATCACCATTTATTTCTTCAGTACTAGTGTGGTTGTGGGAAAATATTGAGCCGCACAATCCATTGGTCCAGACTGACAGATACTCGTGATATCTCCATAATCCCAACTGATAAAAAAGGATTTCATCCTTGTACTTATTACCTTATTCTCACTTTTTTTCACCACTAAGTAAATATAAGGCTGCTAGGTAAAAGATGAACCAATTTAAGAACAATTATTATATGGCTTCTTAAATTATAAAAATGTCACTATGATCAGCTATTCCTTAGCTATTTGGAGGGCAACCCAGGAGAACATGAGTTACCATTCTGATTCCCAAAAGATAGTAATTCTAATTCAAATGTCTCTTTTAGCCAATAGGAATGAGTGAGTCCATACTATATTTTATCTACTAATTACTTAACTATTCAACACCTTGTAGACTTCAACCAATGAATTGCTAGCTTTATAGCTAGCCAGTAGAGTTCAGGCACAGAAATCTAACAGGGATGCCTTAATTTAGCCTCTTGTCCTTATTACTGTGTACCATTATGTAACTTCCTCCTCATCCTCCTTCTCCTGCTCCTCTTCTTCCTTATGTTCCTTTATTCTTCCTAACTCAGACATCCCCTCATATTATAGCTCTCAGAGTCAAGCTCTCCCTGCCATCAAGATGACAATATAGTGATTTAATAATTCCATGTATTAATGTATTAATATATTAATTGGAGAAGGCTATAAGAGTACTTCTTTGTCCTGTTTTACAGATCTTAGCCTATACATGTGTTGCCATGACCTGTAAATTATCCACTGTCAGGTCAGTGAACTTCAAAATTCCTTTATGTGATCACAATCTCTTATCATTTCATCTTTCCCTCTGCCTTACATCCTCTAGTCATATTTTTTATCCTTACCATGACTTCTAATCTCCCTACCCTTCAATCTTTTCCCCCAGGATATTATCCATAAATTGGCTACAATCTACTTACTTTCCTATCTTGACCCATTGATGAGCTAGTTCACTTTATACCATTTTCAGCATTTAAGTTTCTTGCCCCAAAACCTGTCATTCTTTGCTAAATCCCAACTTTGTATTATTTTTCCTAGCTGCTGGTTTTGATCCTATCTATCTGTTACTGAATAGTAAGAGAAAATAATGATACTATGCTATCTGGGTCCATTACAAATTTATATTACACAATCTACTGGGTTCTCATTGTGACAAGAAAATCTTTTTATACCCCCTTAATGGATTTGCTATTCCACCCAGTATAGCAACAATTAAAAATCTTTTTGCAATTTTTTTATACTTCCAATAGCACCCACTCACCCTACTCTTTAAGCTTAAAATGTTGCTTCCTGTTTCATATGCAAAAATTTGCTGGTTGAGAGCTCCTTTATCTTTTATCCTTCTCATCTTGGATCAGTCAGATAATTACCTCATTATCTAATCTTCATTTCTGTCTCACATGAACAGGTGGCTCTCCTTGCCAAGGCAAACCTCTGTATGTGTGCAAATGATATATTTTCATTCTATCTTCTTTAGCAAATTGTTATTTCTTTCATACACACTGTCTTACTAATCTTCAATTTCTCCTTGTCCTTTTTTCCTACAAACCTTTTGTCCTTATAGACACTTACTTGATTCATCTGTCCTCATTGTCATCCTATATCTCTTCTCTTTCATGGCTAAGCTCTTAAACAGTGCCTCCTCTCACTTTGTCATCATTTTAGTCTGGTTTCTGACCTTAACTTTCAACTGAAAGGTCTTTCTTCAGTATTAACAAGGATATCTTAATTGTCAATTTTAATAGCCCTTCCTCAGTCTTCATCCTCATTAATCTTTTTGTCTTTTTAAAAAATTCTTTTAGTTTTTGACACTACCCTTAACTTAACCTTAGATACTCTTTCTTCTAGACACTAATTTTTCCTGTTTCTTCTTCTATTAATCTAACAATCCTCATTCTCATTTGCTAAATCTCTTTTCTTCCTTCCATTCACACTCCCATCATAGCCACTAATCCAGAGAGTCAGTCCCTCAAGAGTTTGTTCCAGGTCCTCCTTCCTTCTCCCTCTAACTATATTACTTGATGATTCAGACTTCAATTTCATCTCTCTGTAGATGATTGGCAGACTTAATTTATTTATCTTCGCATATCTGTTGACCTCCAGTCTCATATCACCAAATGTCTAGCAAACTTCTTAAACTAGATGTCCCATTGTCAGTTAAGCTCAACATGTCTAAATAAAATTAATCTTCCCCACCAACCCTACTCTGCTCACGGCTGGCCTATTGCTGTCCAAAGCACTGCCATCCTCCTACTTGCCCAAGCTCACAACTCTCAATACTTATTAAATCTTTCTTTCTTTCTTTCTTTCTTTCTTTCTTTCTTTCTTTCTTTCTTTCTTTCTTTCTTTCTTTCTTTCTTTCTTTCTTTCTTTCTCTTTCTTTCTTTCTCTCTCTTTCTCTCTTTCTTTCTTTCTTCCTTCTCCCTTTCTCTCTCTCTCTTTCATCATCTATCCATCCATTTATTTATTCATTAACTAATTTATTTATTTATGAACTGAAGAGTAACCTTCAGAATGATGTTTGAGCAAAACATCAAAAGTATGAACTTTTAATTTTGCTTTATTCTACCCCAAGGACTGTGGGACTATTTTATTCATCCCTCATACTCACCCTATATATTTAATCTGTTTCCATGTCAGCTTTTCCAATAGTCTGTACTCCCATAAGCACCACCCTTAATCACCTTACACCTGAACAGTTACTACAAGAACTTTTTGGGTGTTGTCTCTGACTCAAATCCCTTTCCATTCCAATCCATCTTCCACTTAGTTTCCAAAGTGATTTTCCTAAAGCACGGATCTGACTATGCTACCCCCAATTCAATAAACTCCAATCCCTCTTATTACTTCCAGGATAAAACAAGGCAAAACAAAACTACTTTTGGCTTTTCAAATGTTTTACAACCTGTCCCTGTTCTACTTTTGATGTCATTTTACATTTACTTCCTCTCCATACACTATGATGCAATTCTTTTTGTTCCTCACTCAGATATGATACTCTGTGTCCCAATTTTGTTCCTTTTATTAGCTGTTCTTCATGCTTGGAATGTTCTCCTTCCCCACTGCCATGCCTTGCTTTATCTAAATTCCTTCAAGACAGCTCATGTCTCACCTCTTTCAAGAGACCTTTCTAGTTCTCTCCTTCTAGCTCTCTGCCATCCTCAGCTTGTTGCTTCTCCATGAAATCTCTTTACATTGTGTGTGTGTGTGTATATATAAATATAGTTATTTGCATGTTGTCTCCCCCATTACAATGTGAAATTCCGAAGGACAGAAACCAGGTTTATGATGCTTAGCACAGTGTCTAGTGTATAGTAAATACTTAATAAATTTTTGACTAATCAGCTAAAAGTATGTACATACATGCATATTTCACATGAATATTTCCCTCTCTGGATCAGACTTGATGGATTCTGAGGTCCTCTCCAATTCTGAAGTTCTGTGATATTTATAACCCACAGTCTGGATTTAACTTCTTGGAACAAATTCCTGCTTAAGTTTCTGGGGTATCCCTGAGGGACCAAAGAAATCTTTTTCTAGTGTTGTTGGATGGAGCTCTATTCTTCTGAATTTTTCCCGATATTCTTAGTTGAGAGTCAAATTAGTCAGCCAAATTTAAATATCCTACTGAATATGATCTTTACTGTGAAAAGATATTACAAAACATATCCTCCCAACATTTGGGACACTCTCCTATATTACCTTGGATCCTTGGGAGAGTGGACTCCAATTTAAAACATTTTCTATATGACATTTGCCCCATACTATTTACTCCAAATTTGGTATAACCTATGGATGAATCTCTCTTTCTTGGCTACCTTTGATCTATGATGGATCAGGCAAGTTACTGAACCATCTGATTTCTGTCATACCTCAGAAATGACTCCAGTTGCTGGCCTTCTGATGCCTGATTTTTTTGAAATTTACAAGTTTATAGATATCTCCAATACACCAACTTCAACTAAAATCAGGAACTATAGACAACAGAGACAGAAGCCATCTCAGGACCATATATTCATGAGTCATATAGTCATTTGGGAAGTGACTGAAGGTTTATAGAGGTCCTTGCCTCTTTGTTTGAAGCCAAAAGGCTTCACCCTTGGACTGTCTTTCAATTATATTCCTGCTCTGTTTCAGAAGCATGTTGGCAGGTATCTTTTTATCAAGGGGCAATTATGGACTGTGTGTGAATGCTCCAAATCAAAAAGAGGGATCCTTCCACTGTACATCATCTTGCCTTTCTAGGCATTAGCCCTGTGGTCTCTTCCACATGAGCTGGCAATAAGCAAAGCATGATTCATAGACTAATGGACTTGACTTCTACTGGCCAGACCCTTGATCCATTGACAAATAGGGTCCCTTTGTTATAGCTGTAAACAGAATAGAGCAATTTAACCAAGACTCTTCCAAAATGCTTCAACTAATATTAAATTGGTTTGCTTCTTTATCTGTTTTACAAAAAAAGACTCTATTCATAAAGAAAGGCAACAATTCCAATATATTTAGGTAACTAATTAACAATAGCTCACTCCAACCACTCTTCCCATTAAGACAGAAAACCATGAAATTAATGAATCCATGAAATTAAATGACATGATCTGTTTGGATGGGCAGAACCACACCTTTGTGTATGACATACACAACACACACACATACATACGATACACATTATATTCCTTATGTTTCTTTTCTATTTTTCTACTTGCACAAATGGTTTGGAGGTTTTATCTCAACTATCTCTATTGAAAGGGGAAGAGGGAAATAGTTTTATACCCCAGTGGGTTCCTGGACAGGGGTGCTGTGTGATGACCCTTACTAGAAACTGCACTATAAGTCTGAATTTGTCCAAGTCCACTTAAGCTCTTTGGGCCTTTATTTCCTGTTTATTTTGTGGGGTCATTGAGAGGATCAGATGAGATCAGCCATGTGAAAATTGTTTCTAGACTTAATAAATGCAAGACCTTCTTAATAATGCTATTCCTGGTAATAACAAAAACAGCACCTGGCTGATTTTGACTTTATATCTCTAGCACCTAGCACAGTGCCTGGCACACAGCAGGGGCTTAATTAATGCTTGTTGGATTGAATTCTGTTTCTTAAGTCATGCATTCTCAAACTTTGGAAACCTTTTAAAGAAAGGCTTCCTTCAAAAATCTGCTCTCTGACCCAAAGATGCTCTGAATTGAGCGTCTAACTTTTTTTTTTTTTTACCACAATAACTATGATTGTGATTGTTGCTTGCATCTTTTATTTGTTTTGGGATTTGTAAAATTGTGTTCTTTGCTTAGAGAACCTCACATGATATTTCTTTTCTAAATATTAGCTTATGAAACATGGGAATTCCACACTAAACTAAAAGACAGGAAATGATCAGAACAGAGCAGAGGATAAATAAATAATAACAATGTTTGATTTGTTCTGGAAAAAAGAAAATGTTTTCCTTTGTGCAAGAGCTTATCATTTACATAGTGATTCACATTATATGATTGTATAATTATATTCTGATTATTCAGGTTTTAATCTCTTGCGATTAATTTGTCTTGAGAAAACTTCCCAGAATTTTTCTTAGTTACAATAGTCTAAAACAGTAATCCTAATACATGCATACATCATATTTAACAATGGATTTTTTATCTATTTATTCCTATCTATTGAGTGAATGCATTTTGGATTCTGAGCTAGAAAATTTAGTTTTTTTTTCTGTTCCATTATCTGATATAACATATAAACAAAAGGCAGTGTGGACGAGGATTCTCTTTGAAGTCTGCAAGTCCTATACCTAAGTCCTGCCTCTTATAATTACTGGTTATATGACCATTGACCAACATTTAATTTCTTTATGCTCCAAGGCAGCTCTCTAAAATTATAAATTACTAAAAAGGTCTCAATTTCACCTACAGAAGGATTTTCTACACATTGAAAATCTCTTATGTAAATGAGATTTCAAGTCTTAACAGATACTTCTTATTTCTACTCTTCAGACAAGGCTTATTTTTCCTAAATTTGGGTCATTACTTTAAAAATATGTAATCTATATCTTCACTAACTTGCTAAAATTGTTCAGCCAAAAAAATTGCACAGACCACAGACCTCTGATATAGGACTCTCTTCTTATTGATAGAGATAACTGTTCTACCTTGCATCAAAAGTGGGACAGAGACGGTTAGAGTAGGAGAGTTCTAGCCTTCTTCAGTCCTCCTGGAGATTCTTCAAGCTTCAAGTATCTTCAGACACTTTTGGCTTCCAGCTTTGGGAGAAAAAAAAGGAAGAGACCAATCCCACTTCTGGGAATAATGGGAGGAACTGGCATTCATCATGTTCCTACCCTCCGCTTGCAAGAGGTTTTCCCTTATATGATATCAAGAACTATCTCTTGGTTGAATCAAGTCATCTCACCCAGTGGGAGAACCCTTTCATTCTTCATTGTCTAGTGTCTATTCTCTAATGAATACCTTCTGTGATTTCTGTTTTGTTGTGATTTGGATAAATATGTTTCTTTTCTATTTGCTGTATGTGTTCACTATCAGTGTTGAATCAATATTATTTTTTATTTTTTATTATTATAGCTTTTTATTTACAAGATATATGCATAGATAATTTTTCAGCATTGACAGTTGCAAATCTTTTTGTTCCAACTTTTTCCCTCTTTCTCCCCAGATGGTTAACCAATACATGTTAAATATGTTAAAGTATGAGTTAAATACAATATGTTAAATACAATATATGTATACATGTCCTAACAGTTATTTTGCTGTATAAAAAGAGTCAGACTTTGAAATAATGTACAGTTAGCCTGTGAAGGAAATAAAAAATGCAGGTGGACAAAAATAAAGGGAATAGGAATTCTATGTAGTGGTTCATATTTATCTCCCGGAGTTCTTTCCCCGGGTGTAGCTGGTTCAGTTCATTACTGCTCTATTGGAACTGATTTGGTTCATCTCATTGTTGAAGAGGGCCACGTCCATCAGAATTGATCATCATATAGTATTGTTGTTGAAGTATATAATGATCCTCTGGTCCTGCTCATTTCACTCAGCATCAGTTCATGTAAGTCTCTCTTTCTGAAATCCTCCTGCTGGTCATTTCTTACAGAACAATATTTTGAATCAATATTAGGTGGAAACGGTGTCAAACCTTGGATAGAGAGGTTGGGTTCTTCTTTTCCCTCAAAATGACAAAATAATCAGAAGTTAGATTGAATTTGATAACATTAAAATATTTAAAGAAAAGATAGATATAATTATAACATGGATTAGATAAATATAGATTCCATAAATAGATATAATTCTATACATAGATATATTATATATTATTACATATATTAATATATGTTTGTTGTACATATTTTATAGATATAATAATGTATTTAAGATATAGATATAATATCCATATATATATGATAAAAAAGAAAATAGATATAATTCTAACATGAAGAACAGAGTGATCTCCAGTCCTACAATTCTGTTTCCCTTCCTATCAGGAATTAGACTCTCCTTTGGAAAAGCATGGGTAGGATAGATGAGACTAGAGAATAGAAATTCTGACTCCCAGTGACATCCCTTTCTACACTTGGGGACTTTCTCTAAAATGTTAAGAATCCCTACTTCAGAGGAAGATTATAAGGTGTCCTTGGAGGTAAGTAGACTTGGATTGGAGTGTTATTTCTCATAATTGCTGACTGTGAAGATGGGCAAGTCACTTGATGTTGGAATCTTTACAAACTGCTAACTCATTAGAGTTGATAGATTATTGATCTGATTTTACAAGAAGATGTTTTGGGCCAGAACCTGAAACAAGGTACTAAGTAGAACTAATTGATACAATGCTTATGTTTGCACCTTTACTCTTTGGAGTTCACACGTTTGGGAAATTTCAGGGTTTAGTATGAGATATCTGAATTCACACCTTCCTTGAAGCTCTTAGGGCCAGAGAGCACTATGGGAGAAAACACATAATCCTTCTCTCTCGTATCCCACAATTCCTCTCTCTTGTATAAAAGAAACAGATAGAGGCTCTCAGACAGATTTCAGCTGAATTAAGCCAGAAGTCCTCTCTCCGAGACAAGAGAGATTCATTGGAATATTTTCCACTTGGCTGGCTGGTGGCGGAAGAAGAGTTTTCAGAGGAAGAAACCACGAATGGACAGTTCAGTGAAGATTGAGAAGGCTCTCTCAGAGGCAAGACAGATTCAACTTGGTGCTGGCTCTGGAGGCTGAAGAAAGCAGAGGCAAAGGCTGAAGGACAAAAGCTTTGGATTTGGAGACATTCGGAGGGAGCTCTTGGAACCAAGCAGAGAGAGAGGCCTCAACTAACCAGGCTACTTTGGAAGGAGAAAATAAACATTCGCATTTTTACCAGCTGGCTGCATTTGGGGTAATTATTGATCTGAACTGATACTAAGGCTGCCTCCAAGAAAACCTCCCTCAAGAGACCTGCTCTCCCCCAGAACCATCTTATCTTATTATATTAAAGAAGAACACAACTTGACTTCTGAGTGACCTAAATAATTTTTTAAGATTTTCTTTTATAAAAGAGGATTATATAGGGAGTTCCTCACATGGATAAAATTTCAGTTTTGATTATACTGCCTTCCCCCATTTCAACAAAAACAAAGCAAAAGAAAGTAAAAAAACAACAGCTGACTCATAGCCACTTTAGGCACTTTATTCTTGTTTCATCATGACTGGAAATGACTTACTGACAATCCATTAGGATCCTTTCATCTAAAAATCTCCCATCAAAGTATCAGAAATAAGTATTTTGCAACAAAGCTGGAAATTGAATAATGTGAAAAATTATTCATTTGGCCCCCCTACTTTATTTCATCAGTATCAATCATTTTGACATGAATCCTTAGTAGTAGTGATTGTAGGTTCTGAATATTAGGTCCCAGAGCTGCGAACTGCAGATTGTTAAGTTCACTTGCTTAATCAAAGGAAGCCAACTAGAGGCCCTCCACCCTTGTTTTTTCTTTGTTATGGTGACCAAGTCTAGTATGGCAGAGTTGATTCAATTACATGGAAAGTTCCTCAAATTATTTTTGTACTTCTGGATCACTCTCTCTTATCCAATATGAACAATTGACCATCTTATGACCTTCATATGACGCTTAGTTGTTGGAGAGGTCACATTTCCAACCTGAGACCCACTTTTGATATTCTATTTTTTGACTGATACTTTATTTTTCAATCTTTGAAATAAGATCTATCAATTAATGAATTCTGTATTTTGGAAAGTCCCTCTAAATTGTTCAGGTAAAAAACCTTATAAAAAGGAAGAGAGCATCTCAGATTATGAGTGAGAATTGAGGTTGAACTCATTAAAGGGGACCATGGACTCATTGGCTCAGAGCTCTGCCTTGGTTTTTTTTGCTGTAGTTTGGAAAATTATAAAGTCCACAGTCAAAATCCAGGGCAAAAATCCTCTGTGCTTTCCCATTGCCATTCACACTCATAAGTATTGATTGATTGTCTGCTACAAGGTTGATTTTTCATTGTGTCAGTATTTGCAGAATGGAAGTCTTTTTCATCTAGAAGTTTGGACATCAGGCAGGTAGGTAGAAAAGGGATAGATTGTCTAAGTAGCTGGCTAATTGTGGAGAATGTTGAAGTGATGTCTGTTGTTTTTTGTCAAAGGGGAAAGGGGAAAAAAATCATAGCATTTGCCAATTGTTTTCAGCATAATTAATATCTATATTTGCAGTGCCAGAAAACTCTGCTATTCATTACACCCAAGACTTTTTTGTGTGTGATGAGTTATATGTGTTATAATTATTGGCTTAAGATTTTTATTTTGTCTTATTAAATTGTATATCTTAAATTAGCCAGGATATTTCTTGTTATGTGGTCAAAACTGGCTCAATAATACAAAAGGACTTTAAGATATTTTCCCCACTTACATATAAAATGTTTTAATATTAAATTTAAAAAAATTGAATTCCAAATTCTCTATCTTATTGCTACCTTCTCATTGATGGCAAACAATTTTATATAGGTTATACATGTGCAGTCATGCAAAGCATATTTCCCTATTAGTCATGTTGTGAAAGAAAACACAGACCAAACTCAACCCCCCAAAAAAAATTTAAAAATGCATGTTTAAATCTTTATTTAGACTCTATCAATTTTTTTCCCTGGAGGTAGAAAACATTTTTCATAATAAGTCCTTTGGAACTATATTAAATCATTGTATTGCTGAGAATAACTATATCATTTACAACTGATTATCATACAATACGGCTACTTTTTCCCCTGATTCTGTACTACATTTTTTATCATTTTCTGTGTTTTTTTTTTCTGATTTCTCTGAAAGAGTCCTGTTTATCATTTCTTATAGCAAAATAGTATTCCATCATAATCATATACCATAACTTGTTTAGCCATTTCTCAATTGATGGTCATTCTTTCAATTTTCAATTCTTTTCCACCTTGAAAAGCACTGGTATAGGATCAGCTAGGTGGTGCATTGGATAGAGCACCAACCCTGAATTCAAGAAGACCTTGAGTTCAAATCTGATCTCAGATACTTAATGTTTCCTAGTTGTGTGACCCTGGGCAAGTCAATTAACCCTAATTGTCTCAGGGGGAAAAATAACATTAAAAAAGCACTGGTATAAATACTTTTGAACACATAAGATCTTTTCTCTTTAAAAAGTCTCTTGGGATATATATTTAGTAGTGATCTTGCTGAGTCAAAGTATATACATAGTTTTGTAGCATTTTGGACATAGTTCCAAATTGCTTTTCAGAATGGTTGGATCAGTTCATATTTCCACCAACAGTGCATTGTCCCAATTTTCCCACATTTCTAACATTTATCTTTTTCTTTTTTTGTCCTATTAGCCAATCTGATAGATGTTTTATCATAGTTATTTTAATTTACATTTTTTACATAATTTACATTTCTTTAATCTTTAATCAATAGTGATTGAGAGCATTTTTTCACATGTCTATAAATAACTTTGATTTCTTCATATCTTTTGACCATTTAATCAATTGGGGGATGACTTATATCCTTATAAATTTGACTTACTTCTTCACAATTTAAGATATGAAGCTTTTGTTGGAGAAACTTGTTATAAAAATTTTCAATTTAATTTTTGATTTTCCTTCTAATCTTGGCTGCATTGGTTTTGTTTATGCAGAAATCTCTTAATTTAATACAATACAAATTAATTACATATGTAATATCCTCAATTTCTTATTTGATCATAAATTCTTCCCTTATCCAAACATCTGACAAGAAAAATATTCCATGCTTCCTTAATTTGCTGATGCCAGGTATCCTTTTGGATTTTCTCTTGGTATACAATGTGAGGTGTTGGTCTATATCTAATTTCTTCCAAACTATTTTCTGGTTTTCCTTGTTCCAAAAGCATGGATCTTTGGGTTTATCAAACATTGATTACTGTGGTCATTTACTAATGCATATTGTGTACTTAATCTAATCCACTGATCTATCACTCTATGTCTTAGCTGGCACCAGATTGTTTTAATAATTACCACTTTATAATACAGTTTAAGATCTGGCACAGTTATGTCACCTTTCTTCACATTAAAAAAATAATTCCCTTGATATTTTTGACCTTTTGTTCTTTCAGATGAATTTTGTTTTTATTTTTTCTGAAAATACATTTTTGGTAATTTGATTGGTATTGCATTGAATAAACAAATTAATTTAGGTAGAGCTTTCATTTTTATTATATTGGTTCAGTTTGCCCATGAACAATAATTATTAATGCAAGGTCCTTTTTTTTTTTTGAAACACAACTGTAATAATTATCAACAAAGACAAATAATTAAATAAAAACACAAAATAGGGAGTAAAACTTTACATAAGCTTTTAGTATTTAACAATATAGCCAATTGACTTAATAAGCTAAGGAAAAATGCTTTGTTTTGAGTCCCTTTTCAAAACCATTTAAAGTTCTACTACTTTTGCATAGTCTGAGTTTAATTTGGTGATAGATATACCTAGATTCTTGGTTTTATTTTATTAGTAGGGGAAGTATATGTTGAAGTTTGTCTCTGTGATTTCATTAGTGTAGGTAATTCCTCAGTACTAAAATTCTCACCACTGGTACATATGAGCAGATTATTTGTAATTAATAATCTTAGAGTTTTATCTTGAGTTACTAAAAGGGGGTCAAGTGTTTTAACCAACAACATGTGGGAGGCAAAACTTTAACTCTATCCTTCTTGACACCAATAACTGCATTGTGTTATTTTTTCCAATTCAAATATTCTTTAAAAGGACATAAATGATCATTTTGCATGAATTAGGCCCTTGGGCTTGATTTAAAAGAGAAGGTGTAGGTATGTTAGGGTGGGGTATTCTCTGGCTTACTTCCAGAATGAAGCATACTATAATTTATCCTCAGAGTACTTTGAGAGGTTTGAAGTATCCTTTCTTCTTCCAACATTTGTTAGGTCCTCACTGGATGTATTCTTCCCATTGTTAGGGACTTGTAACTAATACATCAGTTTTATTCAGCCGCTTAATATTAATTGGTGTTTACAAAAGGAAATTTACTTCGAAGATAAAGCAAGAATAAATGTACTTTTAGTTCACTTTCTTCTCCTTCCCCCATCTTAGTTTAATTTCTAAATAGTATTGGTTTTACCAAATTCATATTTAAAATTATCATGAATACTGGATGAGGCCTTGTTCAGCTCTGGTTAGGCTATGGTCCCAAAAGTTACTTCCAAAGTTTGCTGTTTGGGGGATTGATGCTCTGCTCTGCTGGCTACAAAATACAGCCTGAACTCCAACTCCCAGAATCCTGTGATTCCTTTCCAACTCTGGTTCTCCTGGTCAGCCTCTCTTCCTAGGTGCTCCAGGTTAAGGAATTATCAACTGAAGCTAAAAAAGAATGAGTTAAAGTTCGTCATAGTGGATGCTCATGTCTGTTTTAAATGCCTTCAAAGAGCCTCCCCTTTACCACACAGTTAGCCATGAAATTAGGATGTATATACATATTCTACAATCTCTACAGAGAATTTCCTTTATAAATTATCATGATTCTCCTGGAAGAAAGTTTTCAAATGATCACTACATGGAGAGGATGTATCAACCAAGTAAAGCATATGGGGTTTGTACATGAATTAGAACCACATTATTTATGACATATATGCATAGATAGATGAATAGATAGTCATCATTATACTCTTAGGCCTAATACATACATACATACATACATACATACATACATACATAGCACACATATAAAATCTAATAGCTGCATTATATTGAAATACATATACATCTAAGTCTATTTCTATACAGTCAAATCATTGACTTATCAGAGCTAAAATCAGAATTTATAATAAACCAGAATAGTAATGAGAAAAAACACGTGAAATCTACCTACAAAGCTCTAACTTTGACTTATTTAAATGAACTATTGAAAAAAAAATTGAAAAACAGAAAGGAGGAAACAAGTATTTCTTAAGTGCCTACCAAATGTTAAATTCTTTATAAATATCTTATTTGATCCTTACATCAAACCTGAGAGGTAGGTAATATTATTATTCCCATTTTACAGTTGAGGAAACTGAAATAGCCAGAGGTTAGGTGACCAGTGTCACAGAACAAGTAAATGTCTGAGGTTAGATTTGAACTCAGGTCTTCTTTACTTCAGGTCCATCATTCTATCTCCATTGTGTCAGCAAACTACCTCTAAAAATGACAAGAGAAATAGTTAACACTGACTATAATAATTTCATCCATAAGTTCAACTGATATAAATTATTTGCAACAAGATCAAAAAAGTCAGAAAGTATCTTTATGAGCAATTATTTGATTTATTTGTCAATTGAAAAGAGATAATTATTGAAGACAATATCAAGTTAAAATATAAACTTTTTGGTAAAATCCTGTGAAGATGAATTTATGATTATTAGAGGTAATACTTCACAAAGAAGAGAGGAGCATTAGAGGGACTTTAAAAAAAAAAACATGTTTGACAAGACATTGAGATAAGCAAAAGTCATCTCAAGGTCATTCCAAGAGGAAAAAAAGACTACAGACAGATAAACAGTAGAGAAGATTTGCAAAAACTATTTCAATTAGCTCTTTTCTTTTCTTTATCAAGTATAGTGAAACTTCCATACTTGGACTTTTAATATTATTGGAACTGAGATGCTTATATAGGAAGCAGAAATAGCACTAAGGAGAACAAAGACTAGAAAATTAGATGGATTGGCTCAAGTCTAGATAAAGGAGATTTCATGCTGAAGATGTTACAATTGGAAGGACATTGAGAGATTAATATATATGATATCTAAAGGAATGGGGAATACTAGAAGTGTGGAAGTCATCTTGAATTGTATTCACACACACACACACACACACACACACACACACACAAAAATAACCAAAGAACTTCAATAATTATTGGCCTGTATGTCTAATTGGGAGCAGTTAGGTGGCACAATGGATAGAGCACTAGGCTTAGAATCAGGAACACTCAACTTCATGTGTTCAAACCTTGCCTCTGACACTTAGTAGTTTTGTGACCCTGAGCAAGTCACTTAACTCTGTTTGTCTCAGTTTTCTATCTGCAAAATAAGGTAGAGCAGGAAATGGCCAAATACTTCAATATCTTTGATTACAACATGCTCACATGAGTTAGGGAGAGGCAGACATGACTGAAACAACTGAACAACAATAATACATTTAAATTCCCATCTATACAAATTTTGAAGGTCAGTTAGATATTTATTTGAGCTTCTTTAAGAAAGCTATTTAATAGGGAATAAGAAGGCTTAATATTAAACAATAAATCAGATTTTTACCATCTCACAAATGAGTGAAAAAATTAGAGAATGTTGTAATCACACTATGTTTATTGTGGATTATGAAAAAATTTTTTGATTGGGTGGAATACAATGCCATAGAGTCTCCTATCCATTTATCAAAAGCTTCATGGTTTCTTGGAAAATATATCAACAGAAATTAACTTATCTAGAGATCTTCCTGTAATACACATTATGTGAGAAAAGGAGAGATAAATCCATGCTGTTGTCAAAAGTGCTTGTCGAAGTGATGGAGAAGGAGGAGATTCAACACAGAGTCCAGGTCAAGGAGGGGTTCCCCTGATGTTTTTCAGATGCTCATTTGTGGATAACATTGCATTGATATTACAGAATTTCTTGGAAGAGATGTCTAAGCATTTAAAGGAATTTGGTCTGCCTATCTCCACTGGAGAGACTAGTCTTGTACATTTTCAATAAGAATCTGAATGGATATCCCAGAGAACTTTTCTACAGTTTAATTATCTAGTGCAGAGAGTAAGAAGGATAATGAGTTAGACTTAGAGTTAAAAAGAAAAGGGGGAATATATTGGATTATTTTGGAGAAATTGAAAAGTACCTTTGTTGATTCTAATCTTCCCATAAATTTAGTTCAAAGATCTTATCACTATTACTATTTGACAGTGAGGCTTGAAACTATACTATCTGCAAGGGGATAATGTTGTAAAAAATTACCCTGGCATGGGTTGTCAATAAAAAGTTAATTAAAAATAATAATTAAAAAAAGAAACTATACTGTCTCCAAATAACTAAAGGTGAGTGTCACATAAAAGGCATCGGAAAGAAACATTGTGAGTATGAGTATATTGTAAAATTTAATGAATGAGGAAATTTAAAGAAAAATAGAAGTATATAGGATGTCATCAAAGAATTGGAAGACAGAAAAAAAAACTGACTAATAATGAGGCAACACTAGAACAGAGCATTAAAAGTTTTACTCTTGCCTTGTGATGTTGGGAAAAATTAAGGAATAGCTTTAATATGTTGGATGGATCTTATATGGGGAACTTTTGGGAAGACATGACAGAACACTGTTCAGGATTGGCAGTCAGTCAATAAACAATTATTAAGTGCTTACTGTGTGCCAGGCAGTGTGCTAAATGCTGGGAATAAATAGAAAGGTAAAAAAACAATCACAGCTTTCAAAGAAGTAACAATCTAGTGAGAAGAACAACATGTACAACCAGACACAAGAAAACTATATATAGAATAATTTGGAGAGAATTAACAAAGAAAAGTCACTAGGATTAAGAGATGTTGGGAAGGCTTCCTGTTAATTAGGGCTTGAAAGAAGCCACAGAAGCCTGGAGTTTGATATGAGGTAGAAGAATTTTCAATGTATGGTGAACACATAGTGAAAACGTCCAGAACTGACAGATGGAGTGTCTTGTTTAAGCTATAACAAGGAGGCTATTATCAGTGGAATAGACTACATGGGTGCTGAGTAAAATGAGCAGGACCAGGAGATCATTATGTAATTCAACAATACTACATGATGATCAATTCTGATGGATGTGGCCATCTTCAACAATAAGATGAACCAAATCAGTTCCAATAGAGCAGTAATGAATTGAACCAGCTACCCGGAGAAAGAACTCTGGGAGATGATTAAGAACCATTACATAGAATTCCCAATCCCTATATTTTTGCCTGCCTGAATTTTCGATTTCCTTCACAAGCTAATTGTACGCTATTTCAGAGTCCCATTCTTTTTTGTACAGCAAAATAACTGTTAGGACATGAATACTTATGTTGTATTTAATTTATACTTTAACATATTTAACATGTATTGGTCAACCTGCCATCTGGAGGAGGGAGTGGGGAAAGGAGGGGAAAAATTGGAACAAAAGGATTGGCAATTATCAATGCTGTAAAATTACCCATGAATATAACTTGTAAATAAAAAGCTAAAGTTTTTAAAAAAAGAGTACATAGGGGTCACAAAATGCAAACTAATTATAAAAATGGGGAAGAACAGTCACTATGCTCCTCTGCCCTTCTTTCCACTTTCTCTACTCTGCTCTCTGGACCTCTCACTTTAGCATTTTGTTTTTCAATCCTCTTTCATTTTAGATCTTCTCTTATTCTTTTCATTTTTTCTAACTCATAGAAATTTGACTTATTTTTGAAAATACATCATTCTTTGCCACCATTTCTCATAACCCACCACCTACTCACTATACTCCTAGACCTATCACAGATAGAAAGTGGAGCCGACTTAATCTTTATTCCTTCCATTGCCACTCTGCTGCTATCACTCAGTTATATGTTCTGATGTGCAGTTTACTTTATTCATCTGTGTCCCGGTCTAGATTCTTAAGGCAATAATCTCTTAGTATCCAGTCCATTTTCTTTCTCTCTTTTTTTGTGTCTCTGTCTTCTTCTCTGTCGCTTTCTCTCTGTTTCTGTCCGTCTCTCTTTTTCTCTTATTCTCTCCTCTTTTCCTCCATCTTTGTGTTCTGCAAGTGAACTCTTTTCTTCTCTCAAAGATAAATAGTAAACCAAGCAGCTTGACACGGTGATTATTTCTGATAGTTTAAATGATGTTTGCCAATTATTCTCTCCCACTTCGTTAGCATGAAGATGGAACTATTTCTCTGTGTTCCCTTAATTACTCTTTTTTTTTTTCAAGGAGTTCAGCACATAGTTCACAGTCTTCCTTTTCACTCTTCCCTACCTTTTTCCTTTTTCATTTACCAAAGAGGGGAGGAAAAAGAGTTTGTGTGTAAAGGAAAAGAATGAAATGAACTTTGAAGGATGTAAGGCATCATACCTTTCATTTCTTTGGTTGAAGAAAGAGGAAGAAAAATAATTCTTGTGTGTGAAAAACTGATAACATCAAATGTGAAGAAACATAATTTTCTCATTAAAGTGTAAGGAGAGATACAGATTGTTAGGAGAACCAGATGAAGAATTGCCCCTTTCATAAATCAAATTGCTCCCATGTGAGATGGCAGTACGTATATTAGAATATTTGAATTGGTGTTCCCTCAAACCCTGTAGACATTCAATTCTTCAACTATCTTAACTTTAGTGACAACCTGTCTTCACTCTATCTGAGCCACTTGCTAAATTGGTTATATCTTAGAGCTTACTGTTCTTCTCCCATAGTCTGGAATATTGATATTCCCATTTCTGACTACAGTCACCTTTCTTTCCATCTCTTTTACTTCTACACTCTATTTAAACCTATCTTATTCTGACCTCCATTTTCCTCATTTCACTTTTTCCATTGCCTCTGTTCTGACCTTTTCTTCCCTTCATAATCTTTACTCTAAAATTAGACAGTTCAGCAATGCATTGTCCTCTCATCCTTTGCTTCCTTGTCCTTCTGCTACAAAAATTAGTTCATTTCCTAAATCTAATTGTTTTTTCTCTGTCTTCATCTTTGTGCTTTCTGAAACTTTTAACATTTTTCAAAAAACATAGCCTCCTTTTGGATAGTTTCTCCCCTTGGCTTCCATAACGCTATCTTTTCTGACTTGTCTGATTTCTGTTTCCTTAGCTATCTCATCATCCATTGCCTGTCCCTTAATTATGAGTGTTGCACAAGGTTTTATCATGGGATCTGTTCTCTCTTCACTTTCTCCCTTGGTTATCTCATTCACTTCCTGTGGGTTTAATTATCATCATTATGCAAATGACTTCAGCAATTATTATCTGTCCAGGAACAGTTACCTGCAAGACATTCTCAATTGGATGTCCCACTGACATCCAAAAGTCAACATGTTTAAAACTGTACTCATCTTCTTTCTTCCCAAATTCCCATTTTTATAGATGGGATCATCTTCCCAGTCACCCAAATTAAAATCCTTGATGTTATCTTTAACACATTCTCCCCACCACTGCCCATATCCAAGCAAATGCCAATACATATTGATTGCTGCTCTAGTTCTTTTTAAGCCATGTCCCTCTTCTCTACTTAAATTGGGACCACCGTAGTTCTGGCACTCATCTTTTGACAGGACTGTTAATAACTTTTAAATGACTTTCCTACCTCAAGTTTCTCCTTATTTTGACTCACCTATTAGAGTGACCAAACTATTCCTAGTACCAATTCTAGGGCAGAGAGACCTGTATTCAATTCTGGCCCCTGACACGAAGCTGTCTGACCTTGGGCAATTTAACATGCTAATCTATTTCTTGGATTGTAAAATGGGGATATTAATCACACCAATTATTAATATGTTAATAATGTATAATAAATACACCTTATGGTCTTTTACTACCTTTGCACAAGCTCATCACCATCATGGCCATAATGTCTTCTGCCCCCTCATCTCCACCTATCGATGTCTTGTCTTTCCTAAGGACACAATTCAGCTGCTACCATCTCCATGAAGCTTTTCTTGTTTTCTTTAACTGAAAACTTTAACTCCATCTGCCAACATTCCCAGATCATGTACTACAGTGAAAAGCATAATAGCTCCAGGATCAGAGATCCTGGGTTCAAATCCCATTTCTGACTTTTACTATTTGTGGGAACTTAAGCAAGTCACAATCTTTCTGAGACTCAGTTTCTTCATCTATAAAATGAGGGAATCATTAGCATCTTGAGGTGCCATCTGTGTCTAGATCTGTAATTCTAGGGGAAATAACATGACACAGCCTACAAGATAGGCTCCATGTCCTGCATATCCACTACAATTGACAGTGCTATTCCAATTATATTTAACCAATTATCATCAATTAGCTTTTACAAAGTAACATTCACTTTGGAGATGTAGCAAGAGCAGAAATACAAACATTTCCTCTTATCACATTCTATTATTGCTTCAATCTTTGGGGCTCAGATTAACCACAACTTCCACCTAATGCCAGCCTCACCAATTTCACATCCAAATGTGACATTACCTCTGACTGCAAAGTCCAGCACGTTTTCCCCTTTTAGACCTGATGGTTCTCTCCTGATTTTTCAACCCTCACAAGGTTATAGCCTTTAATTGTCATTTCCAATGGTAGTGCATTTTGGGCTTGGTATTCAATTTTACATTGAACTTATAACATTTTTATACATGAAGAATACTTCCCTTTATTATCATAATGCTAAGATAAATATTATTAGAAAAATAAAGTCTCTTTGGAAGATGTTAGAAGCCCTTAAAGTTTCCATCATAGTAATAGTTCTGCGTCTTTAGAGATCCAATCCTCTCATGGCTGAATTGGCACATTCTATGTCCAAAATCTCAAGCAGCTCATAGCCAAAGTATTTGGCCTTCTTTCCCTTAATCCCCCACATAAATTCTAACACTCGGGGAAAAATCACCTGGGTAATTAGAGCCACAATCTCCTCAAAAAAATAGAGGAGTCTCTCTTTTTTCCCCTCTCTCTCCGCAAGTTATACAACTCCATGATGTCTAATATAAAGACACAGTTTAAATAGCCATCCCCAGGTCCTTCTTGCAATTATCTGCTGCTGACAGGCAGCTGTAAATTAGGAGTAGGATAGTGCTCTCATTAGTGTTAGTGATAACAGCTATTATCTTTCCACCTTGCAGATCAATGACCCTGTCTTTTTCCTTTTGGTAATTCAGAGGGGGAAGCCAAAAACCATGGAACTGAAGTTTGCTCAAGGTTTTAATTGCTTAGTTGCTCAAGTAGTTAGCAAAAGCCAGTACTAGAATCCTAATTCTAGTCTTTCATGCCAGTGCTCTTTCCACTATACCATACTGCCTCTCCTTGTGCAATAACTAAATACATATTATAGCATATAGGAAAGATGCAAGGAAAAATTCAGCTTTAATTGATTTCAAAGATTAAATGCAACCATGGCATAATTTTAATTTCAGATGGCCAGTGACCAATGTGCCAGGTAGCATTCTATGCTATCCTTGAATGCCAACAGGAATTCATTGGAACAGCAAATCATCTTCAAAACTAAACTGAGTCTTTTGGAGTAACCTGGCAAAGAATAAAAGTCATCGGTCCTAACTATGGCAGCACCAAAGAGAACTTTGTACATTTCCCCACCTGATGGAGGGTGGGGTTGGATGATTGTGGCCGGTTGTTTCCTTGTCACCATCTGCACCAGGGCAGTCACAAGGTAGGTAGAAATTCCTTGATTCCTAAATGTTTTTGTCTTTTTTCCCCCTCTAGGTCTGTTGATTCTTTGACCCAGCCAGCCAATCCATAAACTAATTTTCTTGTAGGGTTTTGAAGCTTCTTCAGATATTCTTTTTCAATAGCAATTCATATGGTTTTGAAAGATGTTTTAAATATCCTTCTCCCCTATTAGTTAACCCAATGAGGAAACTGCTTTTGTTTGTTGTTTGTTTTAGGGAATAAACTCCTTAATTACTAATAACTTTTATGTTACTTCTTTGCTAAAAAGTGCATGTTCTTGGGTTTAATGGAAGATCCATTAAACGTCATCAAATTTGACTCTCTCGTTATACAGATGAGTAAATTGAGGTTCAAAGAAAAAAAAGTGACTTGTCACATAATCTCTCAGAGCTTCTTAAAAATAGCTTTAAGAGGTAGTAAAGCAATCATTTGCTTTCTGTGATAAATTAGGAATAAAATTGTTGAGACAAACTCATATAAAAAATGATTTCTGAAAGTTCTTTTCTTTGAGTTCATTTATTATTTCTTAAATTGAATTTTTTTAATGATCTTTAAGGGGAACTCAAGATTAATTTAAAAATGCAGCTTTGGACTTATATTCTCAAATCACTTTAAAAAACTGCTTGAAAAAAATAAGAATAGGGACAGGTGGGACTAGGTGGTGCAGTCAATAGAATACCAACCCTGAACTCAGAAGGACCTAAGTTCAAATCTGATCTCAGACATTAACACTTCTACCTGTGTGACTCTGAGCAAGTCACTTAACCCCAATTGCCTCAGCAAAGAAAAGAAAAGAAAAAAAAAAGAATAGTGAGATATTCTATTCAAAAGTCAAGACAAGCATGGGAAAAGGAGACCTATATATATATGTAAGTACATATATCATTTTTTAAGGAAAAGGGTAACACACACACATATGTATATATTCAGGCTACTATTATAGGCCACATAACTGTGTTCCCTATTGGTGCTTTATTTCAAATAGAAGTTTTTATTGTCTTTTGATTGGATGTATCTTTGGCAATGAAATGAGTTTACTCTAATTATAATTTGAATACATTCTCACTTGATGAAGTAAGATATTCTTCAATAAGAAAGTCTAGCACAGAGAAGAGGGCAGCTATTTCCTAATCTTACAACTTTATTGAGGACTTTTCTTCTAATTTCTTCCTATTGCAAATGGGAAATTGCAATGGACCCTGGATATCAAGTTGAATCTCTTTGTTTTGTAGATGATGAAATTGAAACCTAGAGAAGGTAGATGACCTGACTGAGCTGACAAGGGTAATAAGCAATCATCAAGAGGGTTGAAACAATTCATTTGGTTTTGAAGTTGAAGTATCTCCCTAAAAACATCAGAATGTGAAGTTCATGCTCTCCAACTCTTCACCCTTTCAGAAATGAGAGAGAATGAAGTTCATACATTTATACAAAGGTCTGGATGTAGAAATATTTTCCCACAATATCATTCCCACTCTAGAATAATTTTAAAAAGTCATTGAACATAATGCCTGATAAGAGAGTGGAATAGGATAGGGCTGGAACGTGAACACAGTAAGCCTGTATCTTCTTCTGTCTGTATACTTGGATAGGATTTTCCTATCCCATAGAATACAAATGTACAAGAGCAGAACCAAGATGGTAGAGAAAATGCTGGAAGAATACATGTAGAATCCGATGATTTCCATCAATCTTCTTTGGAAGTGGGAGTGGAACTATAAGTGAAGTAATTGATCATTTATTAGATTTAAGAGGCAAAAAACTAATACAATTTCATACCACATTGAAATATATATGCATATATATGTACATACAGATATGTATACTTAACTATATATGTCTACATATACAGGTATATGCATAGACATACATATATGTATATGAAGTAAGTGTATGTATATTGAAGTATTTTTCAATAAGAAATTCTAATGCAGAGGAGAGGGAAGACATTTGCTTATCTTACAATTTATTTTGGACTTTACTGCTAATTCCCTTTCCAAGGAAACTCAAAACTGCAAGGAACCCTGGATAACTATATATGTATATGTATACATCTAGATATATGTATGCATACATATATTCCCTTTTGTACTTTGTCTTGTTCAGACTGCACTTGGGACATTATGTTTCATTCTAGACATTTTATACTGGGAGAGATAAACTGTATAGCCCATTTCAGAGGAAGGGTGATTGTGATAGAAAGGGATCTCAACCATATATTACTAAGATCCACTGAAGGAATTGGGGAAGTTTAGACTTAAGAAGAGAAAACTTCATGGCGGATAGTGGTCTGGCACAGTATATTTGGCATGTAGAAAGCACTTGTTAAGTGCTTGTTAATTGATCATTTGGCATGATTAATGTCAACAGTTTTTGAAGGGCTGTCCTGGGCAAGAACAACTAGAATTTTTTTTTGGTCCCAGAAAGAGCAGAAGTTCCAAGAAAGAAAGATTTTTGTGCAACATAAAAACTATCTATCTGACAATTAGAATGGTTCCTACATGTATGGGCTGCTTTAGGGGAAACTTCAAGCAAATAGATGTTCACTGGTTTGGGATATTACAGAAGGGGTTCATGCTCAGATATTGATTAACTAGATGATCTAAGCACTTCCTTTTAAACTTTGAGTTTAAATCTCAAAGTTTATTTATTTATTTATTATTAGAGAATAATAGGGTCAGAAGAAGGGGACAGGGGAAGAAGGAAGTGGTTCATGATTTCATTTTTGGTAAAAATGCTGAAAGGCAAAGATATAACTTATTTACTAATAAACTTTTAAAATACAGTCATTTAGGTTAAAAAATTAAGTAACTATTGTCAATTTAATAGAAAGTTTTTCAATTCTTACTTAATTTTTAAAAGCATGGGAATTTTATGATTTTTTTAATTTTCCATGGAAACAGATTCTTAACTTCCTGCTCTATAAAGTTAATATTACTTTACCAAGAAAAAGTCTCTACTTTCTCCAAAAGGTTCCTCTTTTTATGTTAGTATTTACACTGATTTGGGGAAGTTATATTGTATCTTTATGACTATAGATAGAAATGACCCCTCTTTTTGTTACTGTGTATCAGTTATAGAAGTTAGATAAAATTAAAATGAAATTCAGATACTATCCATGAGTTAAAGTTTTCCAATACCTATTTTTAATGGCCAGTGGTTTTCAAATTGTGGGGAATGTTTCCTCTTTTAATCTAGTTAAATTTTGTGTCTTTTCTCCTTCCTTAAAACAAACAAACATTATTTCTGCATTTTAATTTAAAATTCAGGCATAATGTTTCACTTAAATCAGTTACTTTTTGTTGAATAAGATGATACGGACAAAAAGGTCTGACCCAGTACAGAGAGTAAGTAATTTTTCTATAAGTATATCTTGTTTTAATGTAATGTCAATATTCCAATGGATCTGTGATCTCATTTATATGAACATGCTGTTGAAATACTTCAGAGTATAACATGCATGTAATTTTAAAGTTATGGAAAACTATTAAGACAGTATATTTCCTCTCTTGGCTCCGACATACTGAATTTTTTAAAAAATCATTTAAATCATTAAATCATTTTAAAATCATTTAAATCATTGTTTTAAATCATTAAAGGGGTTTGTGATAGGACTGACTTTGTAAATGTTTCAATCCTTGCTGTTCTATGAACAAGATTTTCCATCTCTGTACTCCCTGGATAGTCCCCACTCCTGGGATGTTCTTCTTCATGTTTGCCTCATGGCTTCCTTTAAATACCAGTTAAAATTCCATATTCTACATGAAATTCTACACGAATTCTACACAATTCCAACTTCTCATAATTTTAGTGCCTTCCTTATTTTAATAATTCTCAATTTATCTTGTATATAGCTTCTTTGAACATATTTGTTAGCTTTTTTCTCCTCTATTAAACTGTAAGCTCCTTGAGGGCAGGGACTATTGTATTTTTTTGAATCCTTAGCAAGGGTCCTGGCAGAGTTGTAACTTAATAAATATTTACTGACTGAGTGATAATATCAGTCTAATTGTCAACTCACTCCTTTGGAGATGGATGTTATTTGAAAAGAAACACTTATTTTAAAGTGTCTCTTTAGTCCAACTTTTGCAGAAGCTCTTTCTTGGTTGAAATTATAAAAATAGTAAGCCCACATTTTAAGGAGCACTTTCAGGTTTTCCAAGAACTTTACATAGACTATTTTATTTGTTCCTCACAACATTCTTGTGAATAGGGTTATCCCCATATGTGGATGGGGAAAATGAAGTAAATGACATCCAGAATTGCTAATGAATGTGGTCCTTTTTTAATGATGGAAGAATTCTTGTTAATTGTTTCTGAGTTGTTACTTCCTGAGAAGTTTTTCTACTGTTTCTTTAGTTCAAGTCATAGTCACCCAATTATCACATCATTTGCCTTCAAAGATCATTCTTACAGTGGCCAGTTGTGAAATACTGTGGAAAAGCTATATGGAGATATGAAGGCCAATCAGTGAATTAGAGACAGGGAGTATCAGTGTTAAAACAGACCTTAGATACCATCAAATCCAATCCCTTCAGCTAACAGATCCTAACAGAGCAGGACTGGATTTCTGGTATCATCAGCATAGGAAATCTGAATGAGGAGGTTTCCTGCATCAGTCAGTGCAGGTTGACACCATCTCTGCATCTTAGAATTTAGAGAATTGCTGCTCTAGAATTCTGAGGAATAAAATGACTTATCCAGAAGTAGTACTTGACCCTTAGATCTTACTGGCTTTGAGATCAGCTCTTGGTACAGACATTGGACCAAGGAGAGCTGAGATGACCATCCAAATCTATATATCCATGCAAATATATATTCTTCCCATTTTGGAAGTAGGAGATATATATATGTATGTATATTTGCATGTGTGTGTGTGTATATATATATATATATGTATATATGCATGTGTGTGTGTGTGTGTGTATATATATATATATATATATATACACACACATAATACACACATATACATATACAAACATTGTTATTCAGTGTGGTTTTTTTTAAATTTTTGTTCAGTCATTTCAATTCTATCCAACCTTTTGTGACTCCATTCGGTAAAGACACTGGAGTGGCTTGCCATTTTTTGCTCCAGTTTATTTTATAGGTGAGGAAACTGAGGCAAACAGAGTTAAATAACTTGTTCAGCTTCACAGAACTAGTAAGTGTTGAGGTTAGATTTGAATTCAAGAAGATGATTCTTCCAGACACATAAATATACACATACATATTCACATAAAGATACAAATATATGTGTATATATCTATATAATTCTTTGCATACATATGTGTATATGTATATATACATACACATATATGTACATTTCTTTTTTTTTTCTTTTCCTTTCCTTGTTTTTAGAAATATAAGCCCAAAATGTTGTTGTTGAGAAATCTCTGTGGTACTTGCCCCTATAGAGCCAAATAAAAGGAATGGCCCTATCCCTCTCATGCTCCCTCAAACTATAATATTGAACAAATAAACTAGTGACTTTTAACAATTTGTTCTTAGTATTCTTGCATATTTAGGTGGATAGTCAAGTGTTATTCCTGAAATATTATTTTCTCTCAAGTCCATTAAGGCCAGGGATTCTTAAATTGGGATCACCTAATGAATCCTTGGGAAGATTTCTGGGATATCTGTGAATTTGTGAAAAAAAAATTCACATTTTTTTAATGTCATTGATTTCCTTGGAAATATTATGTACTTATTTTATGCATTTAACATTATTCTGAGGAGTCCTTAAACTTCACCAGGCTGGATCACCAGGACACAAAATGGGTTAGGAACCCCTGAATTCTAGAATGTGTTTATGTTTATTAGATTCATTGGCTTGATTATCTTGAGTGTGGTGATGGAGAGGGAGTGAAAAAAAAAATCAAGAAAAATTTTGAAGTTGTGAGACACAAAAACAAAACTTCCCTAAAATGACTCAGTGCAAAAGAAAAAAAAATAAGATAAGAGTTGGTGAGTGTTCCTCAATGATATCATGACTTATGGGGCCCAACCACAATTAGGTTATTATAGATTTATCGTCCCATGAAAGAGAATCAGTGAAACATTAAAAAAATGAACAGAAGAGAATAGAAGGAAGACAAGTAAGGTAGTTTTATAATTAATAGGCTGAATTTATTATACACTTTAAAAAGTAAACACAATGAGTCAAAGTTCTCTTACTTTTTGTATGTAGAAATACTCATATTTGATAATGTTTGTCAAATTCTAAAATAAATAGATACTATTTTTAAAAATAATCAAATGGGAACAGACCATATTTAGACATCTGGGATTAAAAAAAGAAAAAAAAATCAGTTGAAAAGGGATTAATGGAAATTATTAACCTTGAATTTGGACAGAAAAACAAGATTTTTTTTTTTGCCTTGTGTACAGTTTTGACCTTCTAAGTTATCTTCAGCTGGAAAATGTCCTACTCTGTCTTTTGGGAGGTTCTGATGCTCTAAAATTTGCTTAGAGTCATTATTCAAAGGAATTTGGAGTGGTTTGGGGAAGAGGTCAGCAAGTTTCTGCCTTTTCTCCACCATCTTGGCTTCACGTTCCCTTGTGCACAATTTTGTCCCGAAATAAATAAATAAATATTTTCTCAGTTTTTCACTTGGTTTTTCAAAAAATGTGATTGTTGGTTGTACTAAATGAAATATAAGGTTCTACTGTATTCTCTTCTTATCAGACCACATCTGGAATATTTAATTTAGTTCTGAGCATCACATTTTAGGAAGGACAATAATTGTAGATACTAAAAATATCTGACATTTGTGAGACAGTGTGGGATAATGGATAGGCAGATGGTCTCTCAGTCAGAGCAACTTGTTACAGATTTTTCCACTGACCCATCCTGACTTTGTGATCTTGTGTAAGTCATTTGTCTGCTTAGTTTCCTAAGCAACCATGTAAGATTTTAACTTAGAGAACAGTTGTCAGGCTAAATAGAAGTAGTTTCCTCACCAAGAATTCCTTGTAATGATAAAATCACAGTGAAGATAGGAAAATACACACACACACACACTTTTATATTGCAATTTAAAATTTGCAAATATATATCATCTATTTCACTCTCATATGTCCATGAAAGAGCTCCCAGAGGCATTATTATTCTTATTTTATAGAAGAGAAAATTAAGACCCAGAGATGTTAAATGAATTGCCCATTTAACCATGATAACATAGGTAGCAAGTGTAAATGGGCAAGATTTAAACCCAAGTTTCCCACAGAATTATAGCACTCTATTCTTTGCAACATCCATTCTTTTAGGTAATGAATAGTGAAAAAATAGATTGTTTGAAAAGTGAACTTTTTAGAAGTTCAAATCTATAAAAGTAATTTTATATGAAATTAGTTCACTTATCAAAAAATTTATGCGAGCTCTGGGTGTACAACACACCAACTCTAATTAGAAGAAATCAGTTTTTTTTTTCATTACTTTATTTCTTCCTCGAAGGATATAAAATCCCAGCATTAGACCTTATGCAAACATTGACTTCATCTGGGGTGAAACAAAACCTTTTAAAAACATTTTTTACTGAATTCATTACAGCCATTGCTTAGAATCAGTACAGGAAAGGAACTTGGGTTTTGCCCTCACTCTCTTTCCATTGTTTTCACCATTTTGAGCATATCTATCTTCTTCCTATACAGATCTCTGCCCTACTCCTCTCCCCTATGCCCCAGATTGTGATCACTGCTACAATCCTCCATAATCCCATCTTGGAGTGAAGATGAAAATTTAAAGAACTATCCCAGGATGCTATGGACTTTCAAAAAAATGGTGGGATGGATATAGGTGTATTAAAACAAGTTCCAAGGGATCATACTGCCTTATCTCCATGCCTCAGTGCCTTACTATATCTCATGTTAGGGCAAATACTATATAAATTTCTTTGTGAGAGAGCAGAAGAAAGAATGATAGACTAAGTCTTTTAAACTCTGACTGACACTCAGCTGTGTGACCATGGACACTGCACAATCTTTCTCTGAGTCCCACTTTTCTGTAAAGTGGAGGTAATAATTACGCTGAGTAATAAATACATAAGATTGATTTGAGAATCAAATAAATGGTGTGTGTAAAGTGCTTTGCAAACTTTAAAGATCATGTAATGTTGTTATTATTTTAATTAATCCAAATTTGCTTTAGTCCATGTTGACTTGGAACTGAGCTACAAAGTCAAATGAGTAGTGAAAGTTTCATTTATTGTGTCCAAACCATAGTCCTTGATACTTGTAAAACTGGAGACTGATATGAATATATAATTCTGGTCCACTTTTGATTTTTCTAGTGATCATGTTCAAAATTTCCAGAGGTGACAATTCATGTCCATGACATGTCAATTACACTAAACCTTTGAGTCCTGATCAACCCTTAGTATAAAAACAATTATTTTGTGTTTTTCAGATGTATCTCCATTTTTTTTGTGGAGTTCCAGACATATTTTGCTCAGGATTATGCACAAACAGCATGGATCCATTCCATTGTAGACTGTGTCACCATGCTTTGTGGTGAGTGTTTCTCTCCAAAGAGAAAGAACTGACTTATCTTTAATTGTATTTGGTAGTAACTTTCCATCATGTCTTAATATGGACTTTTATAAATATAAGGATTATGATGAGAATTAATTAAGGGAATATGAGCAATAACCTTTCAACATTCATTTTTATTTTAAGTTCCAAATTTTCTTCTCTGCTCCAATCTTTCCCTTGATTCATTGATAAAGCAGCTAATAAGATATCCATAATGAGTCCTGTAAAATATTTCCATAGCAATTATCTTTCCACCTCTCTGCCTACCTCATAATGAGCAAGATATCATCTGAGCAACTGGTGGTCTTGTTGTTAATACATATAAAAGAAACATAGACTATATGATTCTTCCATAGATAGAGATTTGGTGCTAGGAATTGTTTGAGTTGATTTATCCATTATTTTGAAAGTAAGATACTAATAGGTATTTGACTTCTCTTTTTCATATCATTTTATTATTTTTGACTATGTTAAGTTAAATCTGAAGTTCATTATTAAATGAGCTTCAAAATTAATTCAATAAAGCTAATTGAAGCATATAACTAAATGAGCTTCAAATTGTTTTAAACTATCTAGCTTGTTGGGTCTATAATTTATGGTAATTGATTTTTTAATTCAATTTTGTTTTACTCTCAGTTCTAAGTTTTCTCTCTTCTTCCATCCCTCTCCCACCCATTACAAGGCAAGAAACTTAATATCCATTACAGATAAGAAGTCATGTAAGACATGCTTATATATTAGTTATATTCTGAAAAAAACCCAAGTAAAATAAAGAGGAAAAAATATGCTTGAATCCGCATTCTGAGCCCATCCTCTCTTTGGAAGTACATTACATTTTTCATCATGAGTTCTCTGGAGTTGTAATGGGTTGTTGCATTGATCAGATTTGCTAAATCTTTCACAGTTGATTATCTTTATAATTTGTCATCATTGTATATATTGTTCCCTTCACTTTGCATTATTTCATATCAAAATAATATTTCTTCACATTTGTTTATCATTAATTTGTTCAGTTATTCCCTAAATAATGGGTGTCTCTTAAGTTTCCAATTTTTCACTACCACAAAAAGAGCTGCTATAAATATTTTTGTGCATATGAGTCCTTTTTATTTGATCTCCTTATGGTACTGATGAATCAAAGAATGTACAATTTATATCCTTTTGGTCATAGTTCCAATTTCGTTTTCCAGAATGATTGGACCAATTCATGGCTCCACTTTTAATACTTTAGTGTCCCTATTTTCCCACAACGTCTCCCACATTTGCCATTTTTCCTTTTTTTTTTTAATTGCCATTTTAGCCATTCTGGTAGGTATGAGGTGGAATCTCAGAGTTGTTTTAATGTGCATTTTTCTAATTATTAGGGATTTAAAGCATTCTACTGTGAGTTTTAATAACTGATATCATTCTTTGAAAATGGCCTGTCCTTTGAACATTTGGGAATTCACCCTTATTTTTTATAAATTTGCACCAGTTCTCTTTCTCCTTGAAAAATCAGAGAAGTATAAAACTTATTTAAAAATAAAAGCAAACTGATTGATGAGATTTGTTGTTAGAGGATTGCAAATATTTTTATGATTCTTAATATTTCTGTGACCTTATATAAATGATTTATCTACCCTGGCTCTAAATGAGACAACTAGATGATATGGTAAGTAGAGTGATGGATCTGGTGTCAGAAAAACCTGAGTTTAAATATTGCCCCATATGATTTGCTGTGTGACTTGAGATCAAGTCCCTTTGCATTTCTGTATGCCATGCTACTTGTCTGTGAAAAAGGAGAATTATACTTAATGACCTGAAAGATAACTTCTAACTCTCAAATCCATGGTTTTTGTGATCTGGTTCTTCATCTGTAAAACAGGATTTGACTAGAATTAAGTGGTCATATTGACTTAGACAACCACAAATTAACATTATTTATGTTGTAATATAATTGTACTTATTTTGTTAAGCTTTTATCAACTACCTTTTAATCTTGTTTGGATAAAGGACCTACAATGTTTCATATCTGTTATCTGGAATTCTGTTTTCCAAAAACTTTCGCATTCTCTTCCTGTCCCAAATCTTTGATGTTGTAATTCATAGCACTTTAGAATGTGGTGAAATACAGACATCCTCTAACCTATAAGTAAAAGAAGAAACTTTTGCTCATTTCTGATGTTACCAAATGAGATATCTGTTACTAGAGTGGCTTTGAAAGGCTTTAATGAGCTTAACTTGATTAAAGCAATATTATTACAACCTAGGTGCATATAATGGTTTTATTAGAAGAATCCAAACAATCTTTCTGATCTCCTTGCTTATGGGATCGTCTCAGATCAATGTAGCAGAAGTAATTTCTAACCTATCAGTTTATGGAATTACTTAATTAGAGTCCTTTGCCCCAAAGCCACTTCTATCTTTAGAAAAAATATAAACATATACATATTCAAGAAGTCAGGTTCCCCTGCACTAAAACATTCCTTTTTGGAGAGGAATTTGAGGACCATTTTGGTTCTAAAAATGAGTTTCAGCAGATCAGAGAAACACCCTTTCACTGACAATACTGAGAGAATTTAAGGGAGCCAATGTAATAAAACACAAACATTACCTGGTCCTCCTTTTTTTGGGAAAAAATGCATCCACACTTCATATTTTAGGGAGGACTTCAATTCAATAAATATTTACTTGGTGCCTACTATGTAAAAAGTGTGCTAAGCTAGAGGAGGTACAAAGAGAAATAAAAGATGCTCCTTGTTCCTCTATAATCTTTATATTAGCATTTCTAGTGAGTTTTACTGCTGCATGATCTAAGGGTCATGGGACCTTTTCACCTAACTTATGGCTGAAACCTACTAAATGTATTATCTCTAGACATTACAATATGAGCTCTTTGAGAGCAGGGATGATTTCTGATTTTCCATGAATAATTTTAGCTTTCAGCAGTACTTTACACATATGGTGAATGCTTCATAAATATCTTTCCATTCATGTATTCATTCATCCAAAAAAAATGTTGGTTATGTTGAAGAGGGGATACTTGTTTAATTATCAGCTTAGACTAGATATCCTCTGGTGTCTCTTCCAGCTCTGAGATTTCTCATATCTATTAATGCAAGACATACTCAAGAAAGGTCTATTTGGGGTTATGTAGCTCTTGGTTACATTAATGATCAGAATGCCAGTTTGAGGCATTAGTAAACTAAGTAAAATAAATTTGGAAGTGGAAACTCCACAATATAGCATTCAGTAAGGTATACTATACTTAATTCAACATAATCACACTTTAACAATAGATAAATCCAGAGAAGAAAATGCATTCCTAAAATGACATCTGGATGATCAACTTTTGTACTGAGCCTACATATAGTTGAAATTAGGAGCAATGATTGAGTTTCATTTAGCAAACGAGGAGAGTTGGTCCCTTCATAAATTGTGGCATTTATCTGTTACACTTCAGTCCTATAGAAAATAGAAAAGCAAACTTGTATTTTCATGGCATAGTCTTGACAATCCTAATTGTTTCATAACAGAGGTGCCTTGGTAAAGATAAAGTCAAAAAATTTTATTGTCCTGAGTCTTCAAAACAGCCCACAAAACTTCAAGATGGTAAAGATCCTTGAAATGGAAGTTGTACCTTTTGGACTGTGTTAAAGAGGCAGGTGAAATTTACCAATGGAATCTTTTGGTCAAAGTCTTGGGCTTGTACAATGGGATCTGGCCACATTCATAATATGTATGTATTATGCATACATAAATTGATTTAATGTATAATTATACATTATATATATAGTATAATTTCATTTAATTTAACAAAACTTTATTAAGCACCTATTTGATGCAAGGTACTGAGTCAAGGACTCTGGATACAAAAATAAAAAGGAGACAGACTCTGATATCAAGAAACCTTGAATTTAAGATATGAGAAAAATATTTGATTACAAAAGAGAGAACATCCTAAATGCAAAGTAGAGGTTCAAGAAAGGTGCTATGAAAAATTTAAAGAGGGAATGATCATTTACATATACCAAAATATCACAAAAGTACAATATCAAGCATCAGCTCTTTTAATTTTATTAATTTATTAGATATGGGCATGTCAAAAGTTGTCATTAACAAACTATGTCCCCCAGCATCTACAGACAAAAAATAGATTTGATAAAAAATTAATGTTTTGGAAAATTCTTAAGATAAATAAAATCTCCAATTTTATTTCTCCAATCTCAACTAGTTATGGTCTATAAGGTCTATATATCCTTATTAAACAATTTATTTGGGGAAAGGAAGTTTGGGTGACTTGAAAGTTGACTTCTGATGACCCTGTATCTTAGAATCATAGAATTTGGAGCTGGAAGGAGCATTAGATATAATAACAACAGCAACAATAACAATAATAATCTCTACCTTTTACATAGTGCCCCTTTTGTGCCAGACACTGTGCTAGGTGCTTTACAAATATCCTGGGAACAGGATAAACAAGCCTGGAAGTAGGCACGTTTCTGTGCCTTAAATGTACAGAGGAGAATCAGGGCCACTTAGAGATGAAGTCACTCGCCCAAGGTTACACAGGTAATATTAAACAAATCTAGAATCCCCTTACTCCAAATCCACTGATTTTCTCACACCATACTGCAAAATGTAAAAGTTGAACTAAATGCTATTACTAGACATATATAGTACTTTACATATATTCATTTGTGTTTTACATTAACCTTGTGAGTAGATGCTTTATTTACAAATGAGGAAAGCACTGCTACCTCCAAACCATGAGATAAAACACTGAAGCTTTCTCCTTGATGGTTTTTTTCTGCATAATCTTGGGCTAAATATATAGCATTCCCAACATTTTCCCCATGAATCCTGTGTTGCCATTTCTTGCTAATAATATTAGAAATTTATTTTCATGTAAAGTACCAGAAGTACCCAGAGAATTTATCAGCTTTCCTGGCCAAGAGATGAGTTTATTGTTCTGGAAAATCCTTTGAGATTTTAGTGTAACGCGTCCTGTTGATGCAAAGCTTCTGTCATTTCAAAGTACCCTTGAAACCTTGATGTTGATCATAATTATTGTTATTTTTAAAGCTCCACTCGGGAGTGTTATCAGTAATCACTTATCCTGTCAAGTGGGAATCATGCTGGGTGGCTTGCTTGCCTCCACTGGTCTCATTCTGAGTTCATTCGCCACCAGCCTGAAGCACCTCTACCTCACTCTTGGAGTTCTTACAGGTAAGGGCACTCCAGGTCACCCCTCTTCTTCCCACATTACTCATGGCTTGACAATATCTTACCTGAGAAGCAATTCATGAACTACTACTCCATCACTTCTATAAACCACTCAGAATCTGGTATTTCTTCATATTTAAGAGTTAAGAAAAAAGAGTTTAGAGTCCCTATTGATTGTACTACCTTCATCATACTGCATCATCTCTTAAATTCAACTGCATCATTAAAATTAAGTACTGACTTCTTCATATACAGAATCTTAACTGAATGAAAATGAGATAGCTAGAGTCACAAGTCTATAGATGGGTTCTTCTAAGGCTTTATTACCAGGAAATGAAAGTCCTTATTGTAGTGTATGTATGTATTGCTTCAGTAAGAGATCTCAAATTTTTTTTTTTTAAAGTTTGTACCAAATAAAAAGACCTCTGTAATCAAAACACTGCTGACCACGAATTCTCCCAGTTTCAAGGATACTTCCTTTAGGAGGATAATTATAAGTGAATCTTTTTCAAAAGGAACAGCTTGTATTAAGCAGTAGGAAGACAGTGCCTTTTTTTGTCCTGAGAATTCTTAGAGGAAAATAATTGAGATAATGTGATGGACTAGCTAATGTTGACACAGCCATTTAATTTTCAGCTGACAGAACAGCTTATTTTCAGGCACTGTACACCATAGGAGGTGGCCTGAGTTAGGTTGTAAAGAATGCAGTCATGTAGAAAGATGTTAAATCCTTTCTTCTACATTAGCAAGCAATAATCAAGAGGTCACTGCTGTTAGATACTGGAGTTTAGTGTAGTGTAGTATTTTTCTTTTCTGATGGTGTAATATTGTGCCACAGAACAATTCCTTGTTAAAACCATTCCAATGGATGGTTACAGAAATGAGCACATACTTTTTTTTTTCATTCCTTAGGGCTTACAAAATGCTTTCTTGTCAACAACCCTTTGAAGATAGAATTTATAGATGAAGAAAATAACATAGAGATACAAATTAACTATCCAAAGTCATGCAGTTAGTAAGTTTAAGGACCTAAATCTTCTAACTCTTAAATCCAGTTGTTTTTCTGCTAGATCATTTGCAAGCCTATGGAATGAAAGGGGGGAAGTTCTAACTATTTCCCAGATTCTTACCTCTCTTCTAATATAGGTTTGCAATAATTATAGTTCATATGTATGAGATTATTATTTTCAAACATCAGATCAGATTTTCTCTAATCCAAATCTAATTTAATCTAATCTAAAATTTTGTTCAATTTTAGTGTAATAGTGTATGGAATAATAGGCATTCTATTTATCCACATTATTTTTAGAAAGGTCCAGAACATCAAGGCTTTCTTTCTTGACCAAGTCAAGTGGGGAATTAGGCAAATATCTAAATCATCTAAGGAAAAAATTGAGAAAAAGACATTTTAGGGCAGCTAGACAGTACAGTAAATAGAGTACTGGCCCTGCAATCAGGAGAAATTGAAAAAATAAAAGGAGATTTTTTTCTCTTGGAATCATTCAGATAGCTTGCCTAAGTCTAACTTTGGTAAATGCATTATTTACTAAGTACCTTCCTTTTTTTATTCCAGAACCATAGTTTTAAGGTATTTCCTTTCCTGAGAAAAGGATATCTACCATATTTAGCATGAGTGACTAGATTTTGGTTGGGAAGAGTTTTTTTCAGGTGGAACTGTAAAGGGCCTTGAACACATGGAAAGCCACTTTTAGCTTACTCCAAGAAAGTTATCACACGATGTTGCTTTGCATTGAATTATTTGATTGCATAATCAAATGAGACAATATTTTCAAAGTGTTTGGCAAATAGAAGGTACTTAATAAAGACTTGTTCCCTTTCCTTCCCATAACAGGTAGAAATTCCTTTCCCATATCTGCTAGAAAGTCCCTTCTCATCACTGGTTGAATTAAAGGCAGCATGGAACAACAACAACAAAGACAATAATAATTAATAATAATGACAATAATAGCTAATAGTTATATAGTGTTTACTGTGTTAAAATGGCACCATGTTAAATGCTTTGCAAATATTATCTCATTTGATCCTCACAACAATCCTGGTTGGTAGATGTTATTATTATCCCCATTTTACAAGTGCAGAAATTGAGACAAATAGAATTTAAGGGATGTCCCCAAAGTCACACAGATAGTAAGTATCTGAGTCTAGATTTCAATTCAGGTCTTCCTGAATCCAGGCTCAACACTTTATCTGCTGTGTCACCTAGCTGCTCCAATAGAAAGAATAAATTTCTAGCTCTATCATTAATATCTCTAAATTATGTGGCCGTAAGCAAGTCATTTAAGCTCTCCAGTGTCATAGACAACTCCCTAACACTCTAAGTTGAAGTTAGACTCTCAAGTTGCTTGCACTGGGAGCTTCCCCATCCTGGGGGGGTCTTTCTGGATTATATGTATGATAGTACTAACAGATTTCTCTTTATTTCCCAGGTCTTGGATTTGCACTTTGCTATTCTCCAGCCATTGCCATGGTGGGCAAGTATTTTAACAAGAGGAGAGCTCTTGCGTATGGCATAGCTACATCAGGGAGTGGAATTGGGACGTTTATTTTGGCTCCTGTGGTTCAGCTCCTGATTGAACAGTTCTCCTGGAGGGGGGCATTGCTCATTCTTGGAGGCTTTGTTTTGAACCTCTGTGTTTGTGGTGCCTTGATGCGTCCCATCACCCTGAAGGAGGACCATAAAAATCTCCCCAAACAGGACCCTGTCTCCAAAACACCGAAAGAGAACTTACCACCTTTGTCCCTCTGCTCACCTTTACTTAAAGAATGTACTCAGCCCTGTTTATGCTGTTCCTTGCAGCAAGAATACCACTTCTTACTCATAGCAGACTTTGTGGTGTTTGCCACATCCATCCTATTTATGGCTTATGGCTGCAGCCCTCTTTTCGTGTACCTGGTGCCTTATGCCCTGAGTGTTGGAGTGAGCCATCAGCAAGCTGCATTTCTCATGTCCATACTTGGTGTGATTAACATTATTGGCAATGTTACCTTTGGATGGCTGACAGACAGAAGGTAAAATGTGTGAAATTACAATTGCATGTCCATTGGGGAACACTTAGGAATACACTTCTCCCAAGTACTCATTAGAGAAAATCCTTGGTGTATTAGGCAGTTACTATGGTGTAATAGCAAGAGCTCTGGTTTTGGAGTAAGATGAGAGGTTCAGATCCTCCCTTTGCTATATAATATCTGTGTTACCATGGACAGTTCATTTCTCATAGGTGAAATAAAGGAATTAGAGTATATGATCTCCAAAGTCTCTTACAAATCTAAATCTTATGATCTTATATCATTCTCTTTGCCTTCAAGACAATTGAAGGCAAGAATGGTGTAAAAGTATTTAACCTCCCTGAGTCTCAGTTACCTCAACATGTATAAAAGTGAGAAGCAAATATAATTTAAGAGTGGAGGTTTACTGGTTCAAACCATGGGAAAAAGAACAACAACAACTACTACTACTAGTTTCTTCAGCAAAAACTCTATTTGATTCCATGAGATTCTGTTTATATTTATTATCAGCAGCAGCAGCAGCAGCATTATTATTTCTACTATCATCATCTTCCTCCTCTTCCTCATTATTCAACACTCAACTCATTATAAAATACTTTTGTATCCATTATGTCATCAGATATTCACAATAACCCCAGCTTCAAAAGGTAGGAAGAGTAGGGATAATAAACACACACACACACACACACACACACACACACACACAAGAGGTTTCCCTTTATCCAAGAATAATTAGTAACAGAAAAAAGCCACTAAAAGCAAATCTATTTTTGAAAGGACCAACATTTACTTTATAACAAATAATAGAGAAAAGGGTTTTTTGGAAATTTATCTTGAAAAAATAAAATTTAAAATTCCAAATTTTAGTCCCCTTGGAAAAGAATTTAAGAATTATCTAATTTTCATTGATTCATTATTTGTTTCTCATTCTAATGTCTGTCACTTAGCAAAAAATTAGCATCATTCTCCAGTGTAAGATAGAATTTGTTTTCATTCTAACATTCTATCTTTAACTCACACACATATGTATATGTATATGTATAAATAGCTCCACTTAACACCAGAGAGAGGTCACGTGTTTTAGTGTAAATAGTACTGGATTGAATCATAATGTGTCTTCTTACTAGTTTTGTTACTTTCTAATAATGTGATTTAAGCCACTTAATCTGTTAAAAATCTCATAGGGGTACATAATAGTGTCTTTATTATCTGAATATTCACTGTTCTACTGCCTACAAATTTACATTTTGTTTTGATTCAGGATGCTGTACAACCTTTTTACCAATGTACATCAGCAGCTGTCCAGCAATATAAAGTCTAAAAGAGTTACCAGAGGTATTTGGTGGTTAAGGGACTATGTGCTTAGCCACCTGAGGAACTTTTTAAGGGCTTCCTAATTCTGAGGCTAGTTGTATGTCTACTTCACCAGATCTGTTTTCCTAAAAGACCAGTTAGGGTTAGGGAAGCAAAAGTCACCATGACACAAAAATATTCAATAATAAACTGTTCACTTATTAAATTGATCCTCTCCCTTTCTCAAAGATCCCTCTGTGCTTAAAATGAATAAAATCTCCCATGTCAAGGAATAATTTGAGTCTAAAGAATTAAGGAAGATCCTTGGGCAAATTGACAAAGTCCTTAAATATTGTTTCAGTAATAACCATTCTTTGGAAAGATGGTAAGAGCAATCATAAAGTGTAAAAGAAACAATTAATATTTCATGTGTTCTTTGTTCTTTTAAAGAATAAGTGTATAAGGACAGTTAAGAATTTAAACTCTGGACATCAGATGAAATATTCTAATTTTTAATTTTTTTGTTTTATTTTTCAAGATAAACAACTAATTATTCCCCCCCAATTATTTGCTATGAAATAAATGGTTTTCTTCTTTTGACTAGATTCACTTTAAGTGATCTTTTTCTGTTACTAATTATCCTTGGTTAAAGAGGAACCCCCCTTTCTATTTCATGAAGTTAGGGTTATTGTGAAGATCCAAAGAAATAATAGATAGGAACATATTGTAAAAATGAATAGAGTGCTGAATGGTAATAATAATAACAGCAACATAATAACTTATTTATTTGTATAGTATTTTCAAGTTTAACAGATCATTTAATGCATTATTTCATTGATTCTCTCAACAGTCCCACTGGGTAAGAACTAGATATACACATTCTCATTTTTATGAATTAGAAACTGAGACTCAAAAACATTAAATGGTTTATCCATGGTCATTGAGCTAACAATTGTTAGAGGATTTGAAACTAGTCCTTTTTGATTCACTCATTTAATGCTGTCTCACTTAAATACACTTAAATACAAATATCACTACTGAATGGGAGAAGGGAACAAAATCTTTAATGATTTGAAATGCATGATTGTGAGAGTTTTGAAGCCTAAAATAATAAACCAGTGATGATCTCAGCCAGACTGTTATCATAGATAGCCACTTTATTCTACTTCTAGACTTTTTTAAATTTTTTTTTTCCTGAGGCAATTGGGATTAAGTGACTTGCCCAGGGTTGTGACCCTGTTAACAGTTAAAGTTAAAGTTAACAGTTAAAAGAAGTGTTAAGTGTCTGAGGCCAAATTTAAACTCGGGTTCTTCTGACTTCAGGGCTGGTGTTCTATCCACTGCACCACTATCTGCCCCAACTTCTAGACTTTTATTTCTGTTAGTAGGTTAAAAGAGCACTAAGATGTTTGAGACCCTTCCCATAAATATATTGAACTAAGTTAATTTCCAAAACATCCTTTTTCCTCTTGCTATTAGCCCCCTCCCTGCCCTGAACCTTTCCTAGCTCTCAGTTCTCTTTTCCCTCTTGAAGTTGTTTCATATTGACTTTATATACACTTTGTATTTATTTATTCCTGGACATGTTACATTACACAGAACACTCCCTTTTCCCCTCACCAAAGTCATAATGGAGAGAGTGCTAACCCAGAATCAGGAAGGACTCCATTCAAGTCTTGTGTCAGACACACAATGGATGTGTGACCTTACAAAAGTCCCTTAGTTTCTTGTTTTGTAAAATAGGAATAATATTAATGCCTATTTACCAAAATTATTATGAAAACGAAATGAGATATTGTTAGGCTAAGTGAACCTTAATGTGTTCTATCCATATAAAGTATAATTCAACCAGAATGTAGGCTTCCTAATGTATACTTCTTTTTCTCTCTTAGTACCTAGCATACTTCCCTGCATTTAGTATTGTATTATTGTTGTATTGTATTGTTGTATTGTATGTTGAGTTGAATTTAATTAAATTAATCTATTTAACTAAAGTGGGATCATAGATGAAGCAACAGAAAACAAAATAGTATGTAATAAGGAGCATTATTAGCAGGTATAATAATAGGATTTGACTCATCGTGTCAATAATGGATGGCAAAACTCTTCCTTTTTTTATGCCTCAATCTTCCTGCCCTGCCTATGCACACACCCACAGAAAGTAGGAGGAATTGTCAAATAATATAGGAATGTGCACTGAAGTTTTCAATGACAGACAAATGTGAGAAGTTGATTCCAGAAGTAATTACAGCGTTCGCTAGTTTACACTTCAGTTGTTAAAAACAAAACAAACAAAAAAAAAAAAAAACGGAATTCCTCAATGAGAACAGAACGACATCTGTGCAAGCCGTGCTCACTTTTGTTCTTCCAATCCACAGGTGCCTGAAGAACTCCAGATATGTTTGCTACCTCTTTGCTGTGGGATTAGATGGTCTCTGTTACCTCTTCCTTCCAATGCTCCAAAGTTTCCCCTTGCTTGTGCCTTTCTCTTGTACCTTTGGGTACTTTGATGGTGCCTATGTGACCCTGATCCCCGTAGTGACAGCTGAAGTGGTGGGAACCACCTCCTTGTCATCAGCTCTGGGTGTGGTGTACTTCCTCCATGCAGTCCCATACCTGGTGAGCCCACCTATTGCAGGTCAGTTTCACAGAGAGATATTTCCCCTCATACTAAACCACCAGTCCTGTTTGGTAAGTGAACAATTGATAGTTACACAAATAAACAACCAACTAACCAATCAACTGAATAAATAAATAGATGAATGAATCAATGAATAAAAATGAGGGGTGGGACAGAGGATTTGGGATGGGGGAAATAGAGTGACACATGGCTACCTTCCAATTTGACATTCCAAACTTAGACTCTTCTTAAACTAAGTAGAAACTCTAGTAAGCACTCTTGCATCTCTCTCTCTTTTCTTTTTCTTTTTTCTTTCTGTCTCTGTTTCTCTTATCTCTCTCTTTTTCACACACACATCACATTTATGGACGTTTATAACACTATATATCTATAAATATTGACATAGCAACACATATTTATATAGTGTTATATAATATATACTTTGTCACATCATTTTATTTAATATGTATAATGCTATAATTTTATCTTCACTCTTAATTATACATATTGACGGAGGGAATAGTTGATATAGTTAATTCAAAATATCATGCAATTGAAATGAACTCTTCTCTGGCCTCTGCAAACCATTAAAATAATTTCTAGGATGCTCAAGAAGGAAGTAAAGGCTGGAAATGTGGATTTGGGAACCATTCAGATAGAGATTATAGGTAAAATTATTTGAATTGGCAAGCTTTCTGAGGAACAGTGTAGAAAGAGAATAGCAACCTTCCTACGTATCTCGTGGAACACTCACGGATCAGGTGTATGAAAAGGATGAGAATTCGTAAGAAATAGTACATGTACTCTCAGCATCTCCTTTGAACTATAATGGGCCACTACTGACTATAGGCTAACTCAGGGAATATCCATGGCTGACAAAACAATGTACATGGAAAGTTTAGGTCACAGTATGATGTGTTGTGTTAGATGATATTCAGAAGACATACATATGAATGCTGAAAGCTTTCATGGAAAATTCTTCTTTATCTTCCCTTTCAAGTCCCCTCCAGTGTCTAAAACACTCTGGAATCGGAATTGAAATAAAGGCACTTATTACAGTTTTGCCATTACTGCTTCTAAGTGTAAAGGATTTAGAGCAATACAGCAGATACATATCAGGTATTGGAGTCAGTAAGACTTCTCTCTGATTCATATTGGTAGTAGGCCATAGACAAGTCACTTAACTCCTTAGGGCTTGGCGGCAACATTGTAAATATAAGTTACAGACCCAGATAGTTATTGCTGGTTGTATAATGGTGTTGAAGGAAGGTGGTTTCTTTTAGTGTAGACTTGGTAGTATTAATTTCTTTGAAATGTTTATAAGGATTGAATATGTGGCAGTACAAAAATTTAGAATGTTAACAATTTGATATTCTGATTATTCTTCTAATAATAATAAATTATATATTTTAATTATATTTTAATAAAGTTTCTTTTGTAATTTTATTTATTTTATTTTATGCATTTAAATTTTTTATTCTGAGGAGGAATTCATAGGCTTCTCTAGATTGCCAAAGGACCTGGGACACACAAAAAAACCCATTAACAATTCTTGTCTTAAAATAGGACTTCTTAAAACTTTTTCCACTCATGACCTCTTTTCATCCAAGAAATTTTTCCATGGCTCTGGATATATAAATATACAAAATAGATTGACAAATCAAATAATTACTGATCATAGATCATGATTTCATAATGTCCACATTCAGTTATGAGACCTTGTATATCATGACCTACAGTGTTTTGTTTTGTTTTTTTTAATAACTTTTTATTGATAGAACTCATGCCAGGGTAATTTTTTACAACATTATCCCTTGCATTCACTTCTGTTTCGATTTTTCCCCTCCCTCCCTCCACCCCCTCCCCCAGATGGCAAGCAGTCCTTTACATGTTGAATAGGTTACAGTATATCCTGGATACAATATACGTGTGCAGAACCGAACAGTTTTCTTGTTGCACAGGGAGAATTGAATTCAGAAGGTATAAATAATCCAGGAAGAAAAACAAAAATGCAAGCAGTTTATATTCATCTCTCAGTGTTCTTTCTTTGGGCTGCTTCTGCCCATCTTTGATCAATTGAAACTGAATTAGCTCTCTTTATTGAAGAGATCCACTTCCATCAGAATACATCCTCAAACAGTATCATTGTTGAGGTATATAATGATCTCCTGATTCTGCTCATTTCACTTAGCATCAGTTCATGTAAGTCTCGCCAGTGCTCTCGCAGTGTATTCATCCTGCTGGTCATTTCTTACAGAAGAATAATATTCCATAATGTTCATATACCACAATTTACTCAACCATTCTCCAATTGATGGACATCTATTCATTTTCCAGCTTCTAGCCATTACAAACAGGGCTGCCACAAACATTTTGGCACATACAGGTCCCTTTCCCTTCTTTAGAATCTCTTTGGGGTATAAGCCCAGTAGAAACACTGCTGGATCAAAGGGTATGCACAGTTTGATAACTTTTTGAGCATAATTCCAAATTGCTCTCCAGAATGGCTGGATGTGTTCACATTTCCACCAACAATGTATCAGTGTCCCTGTTTTCCCACAACCCCTCCAACATTCCACATTATCTTTCCCTGTCACTCTAGCCAATCTGACAGGTGTATAGTGGTATCTCAGAGTTGTCTTAATTTGCATTTCTTTGATTAATAATGATTTGGAGCATATTTTCATATGTCTATAAATAGTTTCAATTTCTTCGTCTGAGAATTGTCTGTTCATATCCTTTGACCATTTATCAATTGGAGAATGGTTTGATTCTCCATATATTTTGGAAATGAGGCCTTTATCAGAACCTTTGATTGTAAAACTGTTTTCCCAGTTTATTGTTTCCCTTCTAATCTTGTCTGCATTTGTTTTGTTTATGACCTACAGTTTAAGAAGCTGGGCCTTAGAGGATACATCTTAAAGCAAGTTGCTTAGTTCAATGACTTCTACATTTCTTATAATTGTGTTATATAATGTAGAGGGATAAATGTATAAATGATGAAGTCTCTCATGAAAACTTCTATGTTGTCTCTCCCAAATCCATTCTAATATTCTGAAACACTCTATTAATTTGAGTTAAATTAAGTTTGCTAGAACTTGTTACAATTTCTCCCTTACCAATGTCTAATTGTTGGGAATTTGGATTGAATGGGGAAATGAATGGTACCATGAATAAAGTTTGTTGAGACTTGGAGTTGGTGTCTTAAAGCAAGTTGCTTATATCAATAACCTACATTTTCTATACTATTTGGCCCTTGTAACACTTTCTCTAGTAATTGCAAATAATTCATTCTTAAGGAGGGGCAAGTAATTGAACTGACACCTTAATAAAGACAACATTTTGTTTTGTTTCCCTACCAGGATGGCTGGTTGATACCACTGGCAGCTACACTGCAGCTTTCCTTCTCTGTGGATTTTCAATGATCTTCAGTTCTATATTACTTAGCTTTGCTAGACTTCTAAAAAAGATGAAAACATCCCAAGTGCAATCTCTTGATGAAGATGCTGGCCCTAAACTGCAACTTTGGCCTAATGGAACAGTGGCTTATTCTGTAGCAGGAGAACTAGATCACAAGGATGAAGACATAATGACCAGTGGAGTACCTGGGTACCACACATGAACAATTCCCATAGAGCCTAGAAACATTTACAAGTGTGAGAATTGGGGCCACTGTGTAGATTCATTCGCTACCTGAAACATGATCTCTCAAGTGAATGATTCTCTATTATATTTTTATAAGGGAAAAATAACTGATATAAAAAGGCAAATGACAAAGGAAATCTGAATCCATCTGGTGTTTTTCTTTATTTCCAATATATGCTGGTCAATTCTAGTTTCATTCTTTGGTCAGCTCTGCCACAAAGGTAATAATAAGAAAAGCGACTAGATAACTGATTATAATTAGCATTGGGCTCTGTTGGAAAGGAGAAGCAGAACACCTAACTGTGGTTCTTGATATTTTATGTCTTTATCCCCACTCCTTGACCTTCCTCAGTAAGGGATGAGTGGAAACATTTAGCAGATTGTTCTATCTTTATTATGCTACTTGTAGAAAAAGGATTTTGTACATTTTCTCCTGGTTGAGTGAACCTCTATTCTAGCTCAGATCCAAAATAGAACCCCCAGTCTGATCCTTTCTCCCATTCTTTTCCCATTTCTTTCTCTCTGTCCATGTCTGCAGACCATCAAGTTGATGACTTTTGCTTTCCAACTTGACTTTCCTAATAACTTAAAGGCTACTTTTCCATAACTATCCAAATGCTAAGCTCTCTCTTTAAACAAGTAGAAAATGTCTTGCAGTGTGTTAGCAGTGTACAAAAGTCTACCTCAGATCTTCTGGATTTTGCTTCCAATGTGAAAACCACACAAAATCACACTTTCTTTTCTCTCCAAATATCATTTGTATTTCTGGACATTCCATTAGAAGCATTAATGACTTAGTTGTTGGTTTTTTAATGTCATAAATTGAACTAGATGTCATAAATTGATCTAAATGGAACCAGTGACTTCTCACATCATCACAATTCCATGGCAAGATTTTGTTTTCAGCCTTTCACATTGTTTCTCAAATTAAAAATTTTAGCTAATTCTTCTTATCAGATTATCCTTCTTGATATGGTATAATGAAGACAAAATATATTTAATGCTATATTCATTTTTCTGTCCCATTGCTATTCTTCTATATATAAGCTGTCAAGTCTTCCTTGAAGCTTTCGATTGAGCAAACACTGATGGTTAATGTAAATGACAGGTCTGCTTCCTATAATAGAGCATTGGTCAAAGGAGAGGGAAAGGATGCATTTTCCTGTGAGAATTCAAATTACCTTTTGGGACTAAATTTGGAAGAGGAGAATGGAGAAACTGTTGCAAAATTTTACATAGAATCCCTCTTCAAGTCCAGAGATGCCCTTATATTTATCTTAGAGGGTTTCAGGTAGCTTCATTTAACAAGGGTTACTTAGGGAATAACCATACTTGCATGCAAGAAAGGCAGCAAACTAAACATCCCTCAGCATATATGCTTGGCTCAGAGCATAACCTCTTAAAAAAAAGCTTGATTGAAAGCCAAGACATCAACATGGTTAGACTGCTACATTTGTTTCAAGAATCCTGGGTTATAAATTTGCCTCTGATCATCTTCAGCTATTTGACTGGAGTAAACTATTTCATTTTTCTGGGTTTTCAATTTCCTCATCTATAATAGGGGGAGTTGGGAACAACAAAACCTACCTCACAGGGTTGTTGTGAGGACTGAAGGAAATTATGAATGTAAAATATCTTTATAAATGTTAAAGCAATCTTAAAAATAACTTTATAAACCTTAGATAAATGGAAGCTATTAGTGGAATAAAAATTATATTTTCCCTTTAGCTTTCAGAATAAAAAATCAACTCCATTAATGGAAAGCTGAGGTTATATCAGAAAAAAATTGAATGTTTTCTGTTGTGTCTTAGGCTATTTTTCTTTCTGTGCTTGCAACTTTTCTATTTGCACCTGAGAAGGCATATATGAAGAATGAAATTGGCAGGAATGGGAAAAGAAGGGGGCAGTCAGGGAAATAACAGCCCAAATAGGTTGATGTCTCTAAGATGCTAAAAGAAGAGCACATTAGGAATACCTTGTGTGGAAGAAATATCCTACAGGATGTAAAGATGTAGAAGGCTTTTACTCTGGATCAAGAAGCACAGAGGCTGATAAGGCCATAAATTCACCAAAGTATTGCTGCCATTTACATCTTTTTTTAAAATGAGAAAATATTTTATAAAAGCCTGCAATTAAGTGAAAGAAAAAATGAAAAGGCAACAACCTAAATATGGTTTTTGATAGCACATCACACTCAAAATCATTTCTCAAATCTTCATGATGTTTGACTTCATGATCCTTAACTTCAAGGATGTTTTACTTTTTCAGCATGCTCCTAGAAGTGTTTTTACAAGTTGTTTGGAAGGAAATGTTCATATTACTTTAAAAATATTGAAATGTTACTTTAGAGTCTCAGAAAAATTAATGAGAAACAGTATAGACTCCTGAATTTTTCTGAATGAGAAACCTTTGGTATATTTCAAATATGCACAATTATCCATTGTGATGTTTATTCATTTGGGGAGTAGTAGTATACGAACCCTATAGGAAATTATAGATTTTGTAACTCTGGAACTTTGTTATTTACTAATTAAATCCTACTGTTGGAGTGCTGTGTGCCTATACTTTGGCTGTTCCACAGGGCATTCATGGGAAATGGTGAGTTTCATGGGAACAAATTTTTGTGTTGAGTTATTTATCTCAAATATCCTATTGCATATGGTACTTTGGAAGTAGAAAAATACAAGAAAGTGGCTCACTTTGGGGGATATATCATATGCAAATTGTAGTCTGCTGCCAGATTCAATTATTTTTCCTGATATTTTCTTATTTCAAAGACATAATAAAAAAAGTTTACAGTAACATGCTTAAGCTAAAGTTTTATTGATTCTTACATGGACCCCAGGCAAAGGAACTGGTCAAGATGGTTTAAGAATTGATCAAAAAAAAAGAGAGAGAAAATTGATTGAAATGGATGCTTCACTGCTTCAAAGATGTGTAATATCATGTATTGATGTTCCTCTCATTAATGCAAATTGCATCCCCTGTAAAATTTGATAGACAGCTTTTGTATTCTTTTCAGCCTAAAAATAACAAAACAAAATCATGTCAGCCTGAGAATAAGTCTCTGAATTCTAAGACAAAATTCATCACTGAACCCATATTGAAGCCTTTCCAATTAAGTAGAACTATATAGAGCTTATGCCCAACTCATTTAAGCTATGACAATCCAAGATAAACTCCACTATTCAATGAAACATCAAACCCCATTAGAAGGGAAGGGAATAATCATTTATTAAACACCTACTATATACCAGTCATCATAGTAGATGCTTTAGAATTATTGTTTCAAATGAAATAGGTGATGTAGGTATTATTATAATTATTATTTTACAATTGAGGCAGACAAAAGTGAAAAGACTTGCCCAATTAGTAAGTGTCTGACTTTAAATTTGAATTCAATACTTCCTGCCTCCAGGCTTAGCACTTTATCCACTGTGCCATCCAAATGCCATTAGGGGAAAAAAAAAACTTTAGTGGAAGATTTCTACAGAAAGAGTAAAAAATGTATTTCTTTAGGTAACATCTGTCATGATATTTCTTGATGTATGGTTGAGATTGTTTGCCCTGATTGCTCTATAAAAGGTCATAAATAAATAATAAAATGGATGCTCTGGGTTTTTTTTGTTGTTGTTGTTCAGCAGAAACTAGGTACTAATAGAAGCCAAAGTATATATTATTAGAATAGGCAGGACTTCCACATATTTTGGCTTTAGAGTAAGAAGATGTGGGTTCAAGTCCTGGGTTAGCCACTCACTTCATGTGTGAGCTCTATGACTTCCCTGTTTTTTTTTTAATCTGAAAAATGGGATTTTAGGTTAAATGACATACCTCTGAGATTTGTTTGTTTTTTCCTAAATTCTACTTCTAAGTATCCATGAAATCTTTTTTTAAAAACTTAATTGATTCTGATCAGAGTATAGTATTCAATCATTCCTATTTGTCAAAACTCCTATTTGCTACAACTTTTCTACAAAGCCATGCCTTATAGTAGGTAACCATATGTCACTCTTGCCAGTTGCTTAAGCATGTATTAATGCTACTATATATATCTACTATGTTCCAAGCATATACTAAGCAATGGGCATATAAAGAAAGGTAAAAGACAGCCCCTGCTCCCAAAGAGTTCATAGTCTAATGGAGAAGACAATATACAAACAACCATGTACCAAAAAGATATGTGTGGGGCAGCTGGATGGTGCAGTGGATAGAGCACCAGCCCTGAAGTCAGGAGGATCTGAGTTCAGTTCTGGTCTCAGACACTTAATACTTCCTAGCTGTGTGACTCTGGGCAAGTCACTTGACCCCAATTGTCTCAGGGGAAAAAAGATATATGCAGGATAAATTGGAGATAATCAACAGAGGGATTAGCCATTAAGTAACATTAATTAATTAATACTAAAGAGGATCAGGAAAGGAAGTGGGATTTTTTGTTGTCTTTTACCCTTCATCACTTTTTTATGTTTTTGGAGGAGCTCACATTCTAATAAGAAGAGACAATACATAAGAAGTTTCAGCAATATGTCAAATGGAAAGGTCTAGTAGTCCTTAGTGTGCAGGGGTAAAACTGATGGTTATGCATCTTCTCTAGTATCATTTCCATTAATATAACTACATTCTTTGATGTTTCCAAAGACTTAAATGGTAAGAACATTGTTTCTTAATACTTTGGTAACTGTGGCTACTGAGGAGGTAGGAGCCACAGTAAATGCAGACTCAGTTGCCACATCTCACCTCCTGAACATATGAATAGACCAGTGCAACTCAATCTAATCTGATCTAATCCAATCTAATAAGCATTGATTAAGTGCCTACTATGTGCCAGATTATGGTAGATTACTGTTGCCTCTACTAAGTGCTGGTGATAAAATGAATAACAACAACAACAACAACAACAACAACAAAAGATAATCCCTGCCCTCAAGGAGTTTACAAGTTAGAGGAGAAAAGGAGGCAAGAAAGGAGTGGGGAGTACCAGGGGATGATCTTCATGGAGGTATCTTGTTCTGTGGAATTAGACCTGAAAGAGTACCAGATGCACACTGAAGTAAACCAAAAGTCCACTTTCTTTCCTGTATAAAAGAAGTCATTGGAAGGACTTTAGTAGTTTCCACTCCTACTCTCCAATCATAGGGGAGAAGAGAATGAAGGAGGTAGTCAAGTAGGGATCAAGTTAGCAACATTGTGATGAAATTAGAAGTAATGCCCTTTACCCAGGAGGGTTGAGACCAGGCAGAACAGCAGAGTTATATGGAATAAGGATGATGGCTTCAAAGGACAGGCTGTTTACATAGGTTGAGGAGTGTTGTGATTCCAGGGATCTTGGGTTCTCTATCTGTAATTGGTAGATGGCTGGCAATTGGCATTGGTGGTAACTGAAATGACAATCCATTTCTATCACAATGATTGTTTTTCTGACTGATAGCTTCTAGAGCTAGACTAGAAGCAGTACATATAATCTGGGTATGTGGGTTTATCTTCAGAGCCTGAGAGAAAGTGGCAATTAAGGTATTGACAGTGATTCCCCCCAAAAGTTCCTGGTCATTCCTTTTAATACTAGATCTACTTTCTTCAGGGGCAGCTAGGGGGCATACTGGATAGCATGTTAACCCTAGTCGGAAGGACTTGAATTCCAATGCAGCCTTAGACACTTAGTAATTGTGTGATGTGAGCTGTTCTTCATCTTGCTAAACATTAACATTATCATTTGACTTGACAAATCAAGTAATAAACATTTATTTCAGCAAATACTAAGTACTGGAATATAGATATGAAAAAGGAGATAATTCTTGTCCCCAAGGGGCTTAGAATCTAATAAGGGGACATGCCATGTACAGAAGAACACTGCCAAATACGGGAATTTTGGCTTAGACAGGCATAAAGTTTATGAATAAAGTCATGGAGCAGAAGGCTGCCTCATTTTTCTCAGTAATTTTAATATTACTGATTTGATTATTGTTCCCAGAATGAGAATATGAGCAAAGGTCAAAGACTAGTGCTTATTGGGGGCAAGGAGTTCATTGACAGACACAGGTGGCAAGATGTTCAGGCAGATAGACTCAGCATCTATCTATCTATCAGCATTTATCAGTGGCTAGATAGGATATAAGTCACAATCTGGGGCTGTTTACATATGGTGAGCTGGGTGACTTTTCACTTACTCACATGCCCATCAAGACAGCTTAACTCTTAGAGGTGTCCAGAAGCGGAGTTGGATAATTTTTTCCTATAGTCAGAGTGAGGAATATGGACTTTAGAATCCTTTTAAAAGGGTCAGCTGCTCCTCTTCTGACCCTATTCATGTGCTACTGAATGAAGTTGGAGGAAGTCACACAGCCAGGCTGATTTGGTCCACTACTTATGCTATCTAATTTCGGCGGGGCTCTTAAATGCTGCAGTACTTTTATTTTCCCCCAGTTGACTTTCCAGTGTACATATTATGGGGATTGTTCCATCAAAGCTCAGCTCAAACACTGTCTCCTTTATGAAGCATTGTTTGATCTCCCCAGAACAACAATTTCTCTCTTATGTCAAGTAGGAATGCATTTTGTGCTGTGGGACCTCAGGGGAGTTATATAGAGATTATGTTTCATTTTCCTTACTTGTACAATAATGGCCTCTAAGGTTCCTTCCATCTTTGTATTCCATTCTAGCTCCTTCTCTACCTCTACCTTGTTTTAATATGTAATTGTATCCATATATTTCCCCCTTTATGGAATGGTGGTAACCTTTATATATCTCATTGGGTCTAGCCTTCCCCATATTAAGTGGTTAATACAAATGTCCCTAATGTATGCTAAATGTCTATCATATGGGAAATTGTTATATTTAGTAATAATGAATATAAACCATTAAGGACCTATGCTTCATTTCTACCCAGTCAAACTCTATACTTCCTTAAAAAACAGAGGTGAAGGAAAGTATAGAATTCTTTGTAATGCACAGCCCTGGCACAAATATATATATATATATATATCCTTCCTTACTCCCTCCCTTTCTCCCTTCCTTCCTCCCTTCTTCTCTTTCTTTCTCTCTTCCTTCCTCCCTTCCTTCCACTTTCTCTTCCTCTCTCCATCCCTCTCTCCATCCCTCCCTCTCTTCTTCTCTCCCTCTCTCCTTCCCTCCCACCTTTCTTTCTTTTCTTCCTTCTTTCCTTCCTCCCCTCCTCTTTCTCTCCTTTCCTTTCCTCCTCTTTCCCTTCCTTCCTTCCTTCCTTCCTTCCTTCTTTCTTTCTTTCCTTCCTTCCCTCCTTCCTTCCTTCCTGCCTCCCTTACTTCCCCTCCCCCCCCACTCGAGTGACAAACTTTCATTGGCTCTGCTCTGTTCTATTAACTGATACCTTTGCAGCAGCCATCATCCCACTATACCATAATTATCCACAGACTTGTGAGATAGCAAACATGGAAAAGGACTTTCAAATTCTGGAAGAGAGCCATCAATACAGAATATTTTTGTTTGAATTCAGTGGATCTTTGAGTGTGCTCCGGGACCTCCAGTGGTCCAAAATATATTGCACATGAAACATATTTTGGTGGATGATTGTATTTGCCACTGACGATAAGCTACATGAAAAGTTCTCAAAAAAGGAAACATTTAAAACACATAAATATTTCAAAATGTAGTGACTTAAGTATTGTAGGTAATAACTCCTTGAACACAAACTGCATCTTTTAGGAAACAATTTCAAGAATTAATTTGCAAAAAAAATCAATCATATTTCTGATGACATGTCTCTGAACTTAGCTAGGCAAGAACCCATCTTTGGATTTTTCCATTTAGTAAGATCTCTAAGATCTCTCAGATCTCTGTCTTCCTAATTAGCCTTTGAAAATCTAGTGTCACCCCCATATCAGGATACATCATCAGAGAAAAAGCAAAATGAAAGAATGATAACAATAAAAACAGCTACAACAATAATTTTTTTTTGTTTATTCATTGCATAATCTTCATAATCACCTGTGAGGTGCAAATACTATTCTCCCCACTTTATGAATAAGGAAATTGATTCAGAAAAAGAAAATAACTTATCTGAAGTCATTATTGCGAGAACTGTCTACTTATACTATTGTGTGTGTGTTTGTGTAATAGCAAGTGGGAATTAAAGGGATTTTATCAATACTCAGCAGTCTTTGAAGAGAGAACTATTCTCATCTCTCTAATTGTCTCAAAATATAATGTTTTTTTTTAAAGCAGGGCTTGATTTTGTTTACCTTTATAAAGGCTTGTCCCTGTCCAAATCTATCACTTCACCACTTGTCAAAGAAGGCAGCAATTTTCTTTTGTTTCAGTGTCCAGTATATGACCCCCAACTTCTATACCCAATCAACTTCCCAAATAGTGAAGAATAATTGTCTCTGAAATAGTGATAATTTATGGATCCAAACTCTGTGTTAATGAGGTGAGTTGACTCTTAGCTATGGACTCAAGTATTTATTTTGGCTAAAGGCTCACGTGTCTAAAAAGCTTTCCTATGTCAACAGGCAAAGTGGTCCATACAGGGGGTTAGCTTAGAGGGGATTTTCCTGTTGGAGGCCCAGCTGCTGAAAAGTCTGTTTCTAGGAGACTTTGTTTTTGTCACTGGTATAGGCTGGATAAGTGTCCTTTTGAAATAGAATGACATAAGGAGAAATTGTTACTCTGGGAGAGCAAACAATGCTTCCTAAAAAGACAGTGTTTGAGCTGAGTTCCAATGGAACAACCCCCAAGATGTGTATAAGGAGAGTTATCTGAGAAAGAATAAAAATACTGCAGCATTTAAGAACCCAGCTGACATTAGATATTATAGGTACTGGACCAAATCAGTCTGGTTATGTGACCTCTTTTAACTTCTTTCAGTAGCCCATAAATAGGGTCAGAAGAAGAGCTGACCCTTTGTAAAAAGATTCTAGAGTCCATACTCTCCACTCTGAATAAAGGAAAAAATTAACCAACTCAGCTTTGAAATGCCACCAGGTGCTAAGTTGTCCTGATGGACATAATAGTGAGTAAAAGGTTCATTTTATATTTATATGGGCTCATCCCAGTTTCATGGAGTCTACCATGTTTTTGTTAGCTTCTGTGAAAATGTGTGATCCAGGTTAGGAAATAACCTTAGCTAAGTCCAGTTAAAATTCATTTAGGATAGCCTGACTCTTTCTTTTCTCATTGATACAGAGGGTGTTTGGGGAGTGGCTCATGTAAAGATTATAGTCTTTAGAGCCAGAGCATATCCTACTTCAGTCTTTTTATAAATCAAGAAACTGAAGCTCAATATACTGAAGTGACTTCCTTAAGATGACCCAGTTAGAACCATCTTCCCTCCCCCCTCTTTTTCAGCTTCCTATTTTGCATGTTTCCATCCTTATATTATAAGATCTTTGGGGTCAGTGATTGACTTTTTTAAAAAGTTGTATTTTTATCCTCATAGCTTATAACAGTGGCTGACATATAGCAGACACTTAACAAATGTGTATCGACTGATTTACTAGAAGAATCAGGACTAGAATCCAGATAAACCTCTGCATTCTCAGTCCAGCAATCTTTCCACTGCACAATGTTCATTTAGAAAGATTGCTCAGCTAGGTCATGGGCTCCTAGAGAATAGAGAGATCACAATAAACAGGAGTAGTTGAAGAAAGTTTTGTTAGGGATTTAGAACTTGAACTGATTCTATTCATGTGAAAAAAAAAGTTCTTGGGTTTATACTAGGCTGCAAACTTGATGTGCAGTTCTATTACTAAAAATGAAACAACAACAAAAACTATTCTGAACTTGCACACATATTGCTCAGAATGAGGGAGCTGTTTTACAAACAGACATACTGTCCTCTTCTGAGCACATTGGGATGTTGTGTTACATCACGTTTCAATGACACTGATGGGCCAGTTCACATCCAAAGGGCAGCCAGGAGAGGAGACAGCCTAGTTAGAGACATTAGCAAGTGAGGATCAGTTGAAGGACATGAGAAGGTTTAGTGTGGAAGGGTACATGATAGCTATCTTCAAATATTTGAAAGGTGCTGTCTCACTGAACAGAGATTAGACTTATTGAGCAAGGCAGAACTGGAAACAAAAGGGAAGAGATTAGGGCTGGCTGATTGTGACACTACAGAGAATGTCTTAACAATTAGTGTTCGGAAGAAACAGAATAAAAGTTCCTCCAAAAAGAAATAAAAGTATCGTCACTTGGAATGCTCTAACAAAAGGCAGGCCACCATCTTCCCAGGAGATTTTTACAAGGGATTTCTTTTTGAAGTTGGGAGGTTGATCTGCTGTACAATGGTTAAAATGGAGAGACCTAAGAGATCATCTCCAGGGAATCTTAACCGTGAGTCCATTAACTTGCTGTAAACAATATTTTGATAGCTATACTTTCATAAAATTGGTTGTCTTTGTAATTTTCTGAATTTTACTTCCTTCATTTAAAAACATTATTCTGAAAAGGATCCCATAAGCTTCACTAGACCGCCAAAAAGGCACAAGATCCACAAGAATTAATGACCCTTGTTCTAATCCAATCTCCTTGTTTTATAGGTAAGGAAACTAAATGGGGGGGGGGGGGAGAGAGAGAGAGAGAGAGAGAGAGAGAGAGAGAGAGAGAGAGAGAGAGAGAGAGAGAGAGAGAAAAGGCACACACACAGAGACACAGACAGAAAGACACAGAGAGAAACAGAGACAGAGGCAGAAAGACAGACAGATACAGGCATAGAGACAGAGAAGATACAGACAGACAGACAAAGAGACAGACAAACAGAGACAGAGGAAGGAAGGAAGGGAGGAAAGGAGACCGAGAGACAGAGACAAAGAGACAATGAGAGATACAGAGAGAGACAATGACAAAGACAGACAGACAGACAGAGGGGAGACACAGAGAATGGGAGAGGCAGAAAGACACAGAGAGAAAGACAGAGACAGAGACAGAAAGACAGAAGCAGAGACAAAGAGACATAGAAAATGGCATAGAGAGTGACAGAGAGAGTCAAAGACAGAGCGAAAGACAGAGACAGAGAGAGACAGAGACAGAGAGAGGGACAGAGAGACACAGAGACAGAGACGATGAAAGAGACAGAGAGACAGAGACAGAATCAGAGACAGAGAAAGACAGAGACACAGACATAGACACAGAGTCAAAGAGACAGAAAGAGAAAAGAGACAGAGACACACAGACAGACAGACAGAGACAGAATAGAGTTAGAAAGACATACAGCAAGGGACCCTCTGATGTAGTGGACAGAATACTGGATGGTGGTATCAGGGATAGAAAGATGGTGCAATATAGAGAATGCTAGGGCTGGAGTCAGAAAGATTTATTCTCCTGAATTCAAATCTTGTCTCAGACCCTTACTAGCTGTGATATCCCTGTTTGCCTCAGTTTCCTCATCTGGAAAATGAGCCGGAGAAGGAAAGAGCAAACCATTTCAATATCTCTTCCAAGAAAACTCCCAAATGGGGTCATGAAGAACTGAAACCACTGAACAATCACAAAATCAGAGCAATTGGATTCAAATCTTGGCTCCACTATTTGCTGGCTGTGTGACCTCTAGCAAGTCACGTAATCTCTGGGACTCAATTTTCTCATCTATAAATTATGGGGTCCAATGAGATGACTTCCAGGAGACATCCAGCTGCAAATCTAAAATCCCACGGCCAGTTCAAAGCTGCACAACTGGGACTCAAGCCTAGCTCCACGCCCTATGTTCTTTTCCCTCACCCACAGTGATCAGATGCCAGCTTGGGTCTCTTCCAGATCTGAGAGACCACAATGAGTTGAAACAAGTCATTATTTGCTATTTGACTTTCGTCAAAAATAGTGGTAGGTTATTAGTGTGGGAAGAAATGGATTAATGGGGTAATCCATCTTGGTAAAATTTATCTTAGTAAATGTGGTACATAGTCCTTGGGTACAGAGGGAATCTGATTTTGGGGTTGAGCCAAGCAGAGTTGTATGCAGACTTAATTACTTCAACAATACAGTGAAGCATGAGTCCCTTTGACATAAGTCCAAGAATCTCCACCTTCTTTCTGTCTACTTAAGAAAATCAGAGTCACACTCCACAGCTCCTTCCAGTTGAACATTCTATGACTAAGAATAATAAATTTTATAGAGTGAAGATTCCCTATTCTATAAATCAAGTATCAAGTCTTACTTCTCTTTCTCGGGTTTGTGAAGCCTCTGAATAGAATCTTTTGGGGGTGGAGATGGATTGTTTTTGTTTTTATTTTCCTCTTCCTGTACTCTGAGAGAATTTCAAATCCTCCAGCAAGAAAGATAGCTGGATCCACAGCAAAATAAGATAATACTGCCATCTGCTGGAAGAATGTGAGAACACCTCGGAAAGGTGGACAGCTCCAATGGCAATAGGATGGGACAAGTAAATTCTGCTGGATGGGATTGACCTTGGCAAAACGAAGAAGAAAAAGAGGTTGTATGTTGGAGGTGATTAAATATTGATTAGTCTAAGAGTCCAGAAATTCTTAAGGTCCAGCCTCAGGTGGACTATTAGCATCTTTGACAAAACATTTCTGAACTTCAGTGTTCTATCATCTATAAAATGAGCCTTAGCAATTTTGTTGTTATTTAGTCATTGTTATCTTGTCCAATTCTTTGTGATCCCTTTGGAGGTTTTCTTGGCAAAGACATTGGAGCAGGTGGCCTTTTCCTTCTCCAGCTCATTTTACAGATAAAGAAACCGAGGCAACAGGGTGAAGTGACTTGCTCAGGATCACACAGCTAGTAAGTGTCTGAGATTGGATATGAATTTGGGTCTTCATAACTCTGGGTCTGGCACTCTATTTGTTGATTTGAAGATACTGAATTTGATCATCCTTAAGGTTCCTTTCAACTCAAAAAATCTTTAATTCTGTAATTTAGTTAGCACATGGGTTGATAGTCTCAGACATGCCTACCAAAGGTGATATATGAGTTGATGATTTTTAGTAACCAAAATCAGTCAATAGGTATTTCCTAAGCACTTAACTATATACAAAGCCTGATACCAAATACTGGGGACAGAAAATAAGGCAAAAACATGGTCCCTGACCTCAAAAAGCTCACATTTCAATGGAAGACAAAAATAGAAAAAAAAAAGTTGTATGTACAGCTGAGGGGACTAAGAAACTCTTTTTGAAGAGGGTTGGATTTGAGTTAAGTCTTGAAGAAAACCAGTGACCAGAGGTGAGAAGAAAGAATAATCCAGGGCTACGGGTCAAGAAGAGAGAGAGAGAGAGAGAGAGAGAGAGAGAGAGAGAGAGAGAGAGAGAGAGAGAGAGAGAGAGAGAGAATGTAATAAATCAATCTGGGAATTATCTACATATAGATAATAATTGAAGTCAGGAAGCAAATGAAATCACCAAATGAATAGTACATAAAGGGAATAGGAAAGAATGCCCAGGATAGAGCCATGGTGGAGTTTGTTTGGATGGCACTGAACGAATGTTGGAGCTATATATGCGTAGTTCTGAAACTTTCTAATTGAGACTATGAGCAAGGCAAATAATCTTTCAGAGCTTCAGTTTCTTTATCTAAAAAACAGGGGTGCTAATACTTATACTAACTACTTAAAAATATTGTTGAAAGTACTTAAAATATATTAAAGACTACCAAAAACAGTTAATATTCCTTCCCACACCATCCTACACATATCTTGGATCTACCCATTTTCCTCAAGATCTATCCTGGGTCCAAATGTTGGATCCTTTGGATTTTGTTCATTGCAAAAAGAATACCAACTGTTAAATCGCCAATAGAAAAGGATCATTTAGGAGAAATGGAACAGAAAGGTTGTTCTGAAAGAAAAGCCAAGTTTCAGGTCTCAATTAAACTCAAGAGGCAAGATGTTTAATTATTGACAAGTTCAAACTGATGCATATACTGCAGTGAAATGGACATATCAGGGTTTCATGGGGTTGACATGGGGGCTTTGAAGAAAGATAAATGGCATGAAGTTAGTTTAAACAGAGGAGGGCTAAGCTGGGTTTGAAATAAGAACGAGACAAATAAAGTGATTGAATATTTTAATGTTTATTTAATTACAGAGAAACAAGAGTAATTATTAATGGGAAAGAAGGTTTCTCTAGTTTACCTAATTAATATTTGATATTAAAAAGAAGGGGTTTGGGATAATTTATTCATTACTGAAAAGAGATTACAAGCTTTTGAAAGAGAAATTAATGATTATAACAAGTCCTTAGATCCCTATAGAACTTAAGAGAATATAAGTAAATACATGAGTTAAAAGGGCAGCTGAAGGTGGGTGACTTACAAGCAAATGTGCTTGGACTCCAATTAACTGTATTAATTGAAGGGCTGCATCTCTATCTAACCAGGTACAATTACATTCCTATTTGATGTATCCAGTCTTTTTTAGTCAATATTTAACATTTTCCTGCTTGTTACATCAAATATGGGAAAACAAGCAGATATATGTGAACAAGACCTTCTACCTCTATATAAATCCCATGACCTTCAGCTACCTTAGGAAGCTACTATGATATGAAGGTATCCCACTTCAACTAGGGAAAGTGATATAGAGCCAAGTGAAACTGGTTATACTGAACAGAGGGCAGTCTCTCCAAAGAAATATTATCAATTTCCAATCTTCCTCCCAAAATGCAATATACCCAAGGTTCTAGTGATCACCATGTTTGTATTCTTTTTATTCTGAGTATTTTGCTGTAGACCCCAAGCCTTTTCATGTATTAATAAATGCTATTTCTTTATGCATAGTTGATCTAATTCTTTTATGAATTCCTAAGTTTCAAAACTCTTATTAAGGATTTTAATAGTAACTGGAACTAGCAATCTGTTATTCAAAAAAATCAAAATTCTAATTTTTTACTTCATTTTATTGTAATCTAATATTCTCTTGAGAAAATACACATACACACACCACACACAACACACACACACACACCACACACACACACACACACACACACATCAGAGAGTAAGCAATCAGGTCAATTTTACCATTACATCAGAAGTAACCTATGCTTATTGCTGACCTGATCACTGCCTCCTGTCCATCTTAAATAAACTTCTATCTCCCTGTCCCCAATTTCATGACTGTCTTATTCAGAAATGGCCTTCTTCTTCATGTCTCCTTTCTTTCTTTAACCTTTTTTTTTTCTTTGACCCAAGTTCACTTTTTTTGGATTGGTTTGGTACTTCATCAAGGAAAAGAAAAGTGAGTTGAAGCCTCTAGGTTGGTATGGCTCTAATAGGAATTGCTAGATGTCTCCTGTGGATCTTTCATTTCTTTGCCAGGATTGGAGATGACCTTGAATGGTGGAATGATGGAGAAGAATGAAGGCAGTAAAGTGGCAGATGTTAACTGCATTGTTCTTGCTTGGAGCTAAGAAAAGATTAGTCTTATTTAATTACAGAGTTTTAACAGATGTTGGGGAAGGTAGAAAGTAGGGGCTTTGCCCCAAGGCACTGATATTTAAAGGGGTACATTTTTTCGTTGGAAGAGCTCTCCACCTCTAAGCAGTAATTGTTATCTGAATGTCTCATCCCCTACTCTAAGACCACACACACACACACACACACACACACACCACTTCTTCAAACTCCAATGTTTAGGCTTGGACTCCCCCAATCCAATTGTCCTCAATGTTGTTGTAACTTGCCATCTACCAGAATCACCTCTCACTCTCCAGATTTGTTTTTGGAGGGAGGGGTTGCAGGTGAAAATGTTCTTTGTTATGATTTCCCTCTTCTTACTTATTAAAATGATCTCTTTGGAAATGCTATTAGTCTACTTTCTACATATTCTATTAATACCATGATTATGAAAATAAATTTGTCTTACAGTAAAAAAAAAAAAAAAAAAAGGAGGGATATAAACAAAAGTCAGATATAGAGGCACAGGAGTTATACAGCCTCTGGGATCTTAGAGTCTTTAAACACTTGTCTTCCCTCCCCCCCCCCCCCCCCAATAGCGCTTGGAAGTTGAAAAAGCCCAGATGATTACCAGGAGATCCAAGCTGTCTTTCTCAAGCCCTTAGGCAAAAGAAAAAAAATTCAAAAGCTATTCTGAAAGACTCAAAATGTCCTTTTGATTGAAGACCACAAAGTAGGACAGTGTGATGGGCTATCTAGGCTCAGGTCAAACACCACAATTCTTACTTAGGGGTCCCACCTGGGTTTAAATACTGTATTATTTGCTGGTCATGGCCCAACAACCTCTGAAACTTACTTTCCCTTTGTAATTTCAATTGATAAAAACAGGTTTTTGATGAAAAATATTCATGTTATGGATATGGTTCATAGTTATGATTCAGATTATTTCTTTTTCTAGCTAGGAAACCTAGAGATAATTTGATTTTATTTATTCTTGGTTGTATTTCCCTAGCTATAAGATCCAATATCAGTTTATAATAAAAGGTATTTAAAAATAAAAATTTGTCATTTTTAATGCACACAAGTAACTGACTTTTGTTAGACTTAGGAGCCAGATTTCTTACTATTTTTTAGGTTTAGTATATACTATGAAAATTCTTAGGGACAATTTCTCTTTCATGTTTTCAATCCATTTTAACACTGGCTGATAATCTTATTGATTTCTCCATCTTCTATTAAAAATTCATGCTAGTAACTAGTGAAGCCAAATGAGAGAGGAGAATGCTTTGCCTTCTCTCACCTGCCCATCTTGCTGCAGGTAACTCTGGAAACCCCCAAGAGCATATATGGGAAAAGAGTCCAAGTGGTATATAGTCTTGCAGCCTCCAGTGGTCCTCAGTCAACCAATCATGATGAAGCCGTGCCAATCCAAGGGTCCCCTGTATTTTCTCAGCAAGAGGCTAAAACTACACATTCCCCTTTTGACTAAAACCTGTGCCTTGTAATCTACTTTGTATAAAAAGAAATAAAACTTTAAAAAACTCATAAAGTATTTTAAGTTGTTTTAAAAAATTAATAATTAAAAATCCATTCTGAAATGTGGGATTTTAAATGGATAGACGCAGCTCTAATAGCGCACTGATGTAATCACTATTTTTAGGATCCTGTTTCAGGGCTCTTTCATAATACTCTACTGCTTGTTTCTTCTCTCCATTGAGCTTGTGAATGAAGCCGAGGGCTCCCAAGCTCTTTGCATCTAAGCAATTCTGATTCAGCCGTTTGAGAGCTAAATTCTTCAAAGCCTCAACAATTACGGTGCAAAACCTGGGCTTTACTTTTATCCCTTCTAAATAGTGGTACATAGCAAGTTCTCCATCCCTCCTCTGGAATTCCAGGAAGCGGCCATATCTGAAGTGCGCCTGCTGCTTCTCTTCTTCTCGGACATGGTCGATGGTTAGCACTTTTTGAAAAATGTTCTCTGCCTTTCCAAGCTGACCTGCTTCACCATACATGCCAGCCAGGTCTAAGTAACAATACACAAATAGAGATTTCTGTCTGATGGCTGTTTCAAAATGAAATATGGCAGTTTGTATTAGTCTGTCTATGTCCTGTTTGTCCTTTCCCCTAGGCTTGTTCCTTGTGGCCTTCTTGATTTGTATCATTTGTTTCCTGTAACAAGCTCCCAATTGATGATGCAGGAAAGCAGAGGTGGGTACCAGTTTTAAGGCCTTTTTTAAAAGTTCAATAGCCCTCTCTGGTTGGTCTTCTCGCCGGTAAAATTTTGCTGCATAGCGTAAGACATAGGGCTCAGATTCCACTTGGTTAAGGGCTTCTTTAATATATTTTTCTCCTTCAGAATTTTCCCCTACGTCCTGAAGCTTTAGTGCCAGGAGAACCTTAACAAATGTACTTTTAGGATCTAGCCTAAGTGCTTTCTTCAGAGGGTTCAAAGAAAGACTTTTAGAACTATGGCCATCTCTCTCAAAGTCATCCATTCGGTACATGACAATGGCCAATCCAGTATTAAATTCGGGGTGCTCAGGCTCTGACTCCAGGGCCTTTTCAAAGCAGGCTTTAGCCTTCTCATAATATGTCCCTCCAAACTTGAGTAGTGACCACCCTTTCTCACACTCAATTTCTGGAAGTTCCACTTTATAGAGGAAAGGACTCTGCAGCTTCTTACAACTTGCCTTCACCTTGTCCAGGTAAGTCTGGGCTTCAGTAAGTCTGTCCAGGTGATAATAGGTCCAGGCATAGTTTCCCCAGGTCACAAGGCTTCTTTTTTCCACTTCATTAGGGTAGTCTTCTTGAATTCTTTCTTCTGCATTTTTTAAGCTTTCTAAAGCTTCTTCATTTTGACCTTTTAGATGTTTCACATAGGCCAGTAAGTTAAAAAGGGTGACTTTGGATTTCATGGTCAGATATTCCAGCTGGTCATCAATTCTCTCTTCTGCATCAGATACCGTAATATTCTCCTTCTGTAAATTCCAAGTAAAGTGACAATCCAACTTCAGCAAGAGGCATTTTAAGGAATGCTTAGGTGTTGCACTGTAAGAGATAAAAACCCAGTTTAATTTCAGAGGCATAGGTAAAAATCTCTAGTGACTTCATAATCCCAAATGTCATTATTTTCACTAATAATTATAATGATACCATGACATCTATGTATCACTTACTATGTACCCAGCATGGTAGTTAGATAGCACCATAGTACACAGAATGTTGGACTTAAAATCAGGAAGATTCATTTTCCTGAGTTCAAATCTGACCACAAATTCTAGCTATGTGACCTTGGACTTATCACTTAATTCTGTTTGTCTCAGTTTCCCTATCTGTAAAATGAGCTGGAGAAGAAAAGGGAAAACCACTCTAGTATCCTGGACAAGAAAACCCCAAATGGGGTCACAGAGTTGGACACAACTGAAAAAAAAAAAAAAACTTAATAACAACAACATGTACCTAGTACTAGGTTAAGCAACTTATTATCCCATTTTATCCTCACAATCACCCTGGGAGGTAGAGGCCATTACTATCCTCATTTTACAGAGGAGGAAATTGAGGCAAAAAGATTAAGTGACTTGCCCAGCATCACACAGCTAATAAGTGTCTGAGGCTGAATTTGAATTGAGATCTTCCTGACTCCACTGAGCCACCTAGCTGCTTCTAACTTATATTTTTCTTAAATTTGTTACCTTTCTATTTCCTTTTTTCTCCCCCTCCCATCCTCCCAATCTCCTGACTATAAGCAGATAAGAATCTTGGGTCTGGTGTCTGAGTTCTAATTGGGTCTCCTACTTTTACTAGCTGTTTGACCTTGGGCAAATTATTTAATTTTTCAGTTCTTTCATCTGTAAAATGGAATAATAGCACCTACTTCCAGAGGTTGTTATGAAGATCAAATGGAATAATGATTACAAAACACTTAGCACAATGCCTGGCACATAGTAAATACAAATATTTATAATATTTATATATAATTACATATAATAAAATAATAATAAATACATATTAAAATTTTTTTAATGTGCTAGGTTCTGGGCATATAAAAACAGGTCTCCTGCCTCCAGACTCAAGTGTTTTTCCTGTTAACACCATGCTCTAGTGCCAATGTGGAAGAAGTATCAAGAAGATTTGGTAACTACAGTAGAGGGAGGAAAATAAATCAAGACTAATCGTAGACTTCACAAGCCAGTTTCTAAATTAGAAGACAGAAATAGAGAAGTGCAGAGAGGAAGCTATGGTTTGGAAAAAGAAGATGATTCTGATTTTAGTTTGTTTTTAAGCACATTCATTATGCTGGTATGGTAGGACATATCGGCAGAACTTTCCTAGAGGCAGCTAGATAGTACAAAATACTGGGCCTGGAGTCAAGAAGACTAATTTTCCTGAATTCAGCTCTGACCTCAGATACTTAACTAGCAGTGTAACTGTGAGCAAATCACTTAATTCTATTTACCTCCGTTTCTTCCTCTGTAAACCAATCCACTATTTTAGCCAAAAAACAAAACAAAACAAAAAAAAAAAAAAAATCCAAACCCCAAATGGGGTCAGAAAGAATTGGATACAACTGAAATGACTGAACAACAACAAATTCTGAGAGGCATTTGAAGACAGTGGACTGAAGCTTGGCTCAGAGGTTCAGATTGGTGATGAAGATTTGGTAATCATCAGAATAGAGGCAATGCCTGGGATTAAGTCAGATATTCACAAGAGGAGCTTGTGCAGAAAGAAGTGCAGACAGATAAGGGTAAACTTTGGGGAGTACTTACATATAGTAGCCTGGGAAAGAAAGTGGTTCCATTAAAGCTACTGTAGAAAATAGGAAGTAGGAGGAGAATCAACATGGTATCTTAAACACCAATGGAAGAAATGGTTTCATAAAGAAAATACTCATCAAAGGTGTCAAATGGATTAAAGGGAGCCAAAAAATGAATAAAGGACAACATAATTTGCAATGGCATCCCCCTCCAAAGAATATAAGGGCAGCCCTATAAGTGTGGGTTGGACACCTTGAACTAAAATGTTATTATAGTCGATTTATAGAGTGTATGTTTTAAGCAGCATTTTATGAAATAATGGTATCTTTTGTTTTTACATCACTTTAATTTCTAATTGTATCCCATCTTTACTCTGTCCCCAGAGAAAATATCCTGGAAATAAAGAATAAAAAAAAGAGGGAAAACATAATTCATCAAAACTACCTATCACATCATCTATATCTAATAGTGTATGAAAAGTTCCATATCCATAGTTTCCCACCTCTGCAAAGAAGAGAAATTTAGTACCACTTTTAAATACTCAGTGATTTTGAGAACATACATGACTGTGAACTGAATAAGGAATCTCCCACTTTGAGGTAACCTTGCTATTTAACTTCTCTTTAACCAGACTTGATCCTGGATCATTTAGGTTGTCCATTGTTACTCTTTTTACCTTCTTTCCCTTTATCATCCTCTGTTATCACCTAGCACAGAGATCCTCAAACATTTTAAATAGGGGGCCAGTTCACTGTCCCTCAGACTGTTGGAGGGCCGGACTATAGTAAAAAAAAAAAAAAGTTGTTTTGTGGGGCTTTAAATAAAGAAACTTCATAGCCCCGGGTGAGGGGGATGGATAATTGTCCCCAGCTGCCCCATCTGGTCCACAGACCATAATTTGAGGACCCCTGCTCCTAGTATTTAGAAAAACAAAATTTTCTCCCAATTTTTTCCATAGCTAGTATCACTTTTAGAAAAAAAAAAGAGCTTTGCTTCCTAAAGATTTCTACATCCAGTTATCAAAGCTTTCTGGATGCTATGATGAGACAGAAAAAGAGGTCCCCTGGCTGTGGATTCAGAGGATCTTCTTTCAAATGCTGCTTATGACAATTACTATGGGGGGCAGCTAGGTTGGAAAATGGATAAAGCATTGGCCCTGGAATCAGGAATACCTGAATTCAAATCCAAGCCAATTAATATAAAAAACAGATATGATTGATTGTGGTTTTCTTTATAGCTAACCAAATTAGGCCATTTTAGCTGTGTAACCTTAGAAAAGTCACTTAGTCTCCATTGCTTTAAAATAAGGAGAGAAGAAAAAGACAGTAATTATTTGTGTGATTTCAAATATGCAGTAATCATTCTGATCCTATCTTCTTGTATATAAAATAAAGGATGGCCTCTTTATTCCTCTTCAGTTCTAAATCTAGGATTCTGTGATCTTTGCAGAATGAGTTAATAGGAGGGTCCAACTGCATAGGTTTATAAGAGAAAAATAGCACCTATCTTATCTTGACACACTAGTGTGTATCCTTTGCAGAAAGATGAAACCTCAAAAAATCTCTGTGCACAGAGTATTTACATTTCACCATTGTATCAAAGTGGAACAGGTCTAGATAGGCTGTATAATAGACACACATAGCATAGTTGGCAAGGTTTAATCTTAATATTAGTTGCTCCAGATGGGAGGGGAGGGTCCTTATCAGTTACACAAAATTAGAGCCCGCACGGTCCTAGAGATATAAACCTTATACCTCTTCTTTTGGATTAAGAGATGGGAAAGCAAGCTTTATTCATGTTCTATCTTTTCTGACTTCATTTTGAACTATATAAAACCCATGTTAAGGGAGTAGCCAATAGACCAATTAAAAAGTGTGTGTTGAGAACAAAGGAAAGGAAGGGACATTTACCAAGCTTCCTGCAAGCTGCTGTGAGGGACTGAAGACTCTTTGCTCCCTGAGTGATTCCAAGAAAATTAGAGATACAATGGGCATGAGAGTGATGACAAGACAATGTGCAGGAAAATCAGAATGAACTATGCCAGTGGATTGCAAAGTAAGGGAATGATCTAAACAAGGTTAGGCTTGTAAGGAAAACCTTCCAGAAGCAAAGAAATCTGTTGAAGCAGGCAATGGTGAGTAATGAGTAGAAATGAACACAGAGCAGCCTATTAACCCTCTGCTCTCTGGTCCAAGAGTTTGGAGATGCCCTTGAGAGCAATCCTGGCTTCGTCTTTGGTGCACAGATATTTAGCTTGGCGTGGGAATTTACTTTGAATCCTAGGGAGGGGCACTAACAGTTCTGCAAACAAAACTCATGAAAGCTGCTATGGTGGCTAAGTCATTGTAGTGGGTGCTTTCAAAAGTCCTAATTATATAAATATGGAAGACAAATCCCTCACCCTAAGAGATTGACAATCTCTGGATGCGTACTCTTTGGACCTTCAGTTTTATTATTACTCTTGAAAGCAAGACCAAAACCAAATAGAAACAAATAGGATTCTTCCCTCCCCTAAACTCTCCTTTGCCTTAGTTATTAATCTTGCATCCCTCTCTCCTCCCTCCCCAATCCCTTAACAAGTGTGAGAGTGGCCTCCTATTGCCAATACTTTATTTTCAAAAACTGACCTTTCTTTGAAATGCTATCTTAAGCCCGGACTAGTTTCTCTCTCAAATTTTCTCCAGGAGAGCTGGCAGCCTCAGTCAGGAGAGACGATTGAAATGGGTGGGGGGAGGGAGAGGGAATCCCAATTATAAAGCACCCTGATATTGAGTTATTGTTTATATTAATGGGCTATGACTAAGCAAATATTGGGAGGTACAAAGCAGGATCATCTGCATTCATGGAAAAGCAGATTGTTTGATGATTAGAATTCAAGAGAAATCTTTGCCTGCAGGGATAGAGAAACAAAAGAAAAAGAAATCCATTTACCTCATGTTTGTAGTCCGGTGATGCAATAAAGTCTTGCTGGATTGTACCTTGGTCTTAATTGCTTTCCAGGTAGCTATCTGCAGGGCTGCTCTGGTGTGTTTTCTCAGGATGGAGGAGGGACAGGGTTTGCGGGTTGTGGGTGATCCTTGCATACGCTGCTTATAAAGAGAACCTTGCACGTCATAGATAAGCCTGGAGTGAGAGGAGAAACTGAAACTAGAGTGCAACTGTTTATTAACGGGGAAAAGGAAACTAACAGAGAAAGCTGTTTTGCAATCTCTGAATCTTCTAGGCACCAGGCTCTGGTGGAAAATAAACTTGGGCAGAAGATCATCTTCTCTGGATCAGGTACTATGCTAAGTAAACACTTTATAAATATTATCACATTCGATCCTCGCAACAACCTGGGGATGTAAGTGCTATTATTATCCGCATGTTGCAAATGAGAAAACTGAACCAAATAGAAATTAAGTGACTTGTCTAACTTCACATAGCTATTAATAGATGACAAATTCGAATTCAGGGCTTCCTGACTCCAACCCCAGAGTTTTACCTGTTACAGTATCTAGCTGCTTGGACTGTGGTAGATAATTAAAAAAAAAAAAATCTTCACAAAACCCAGCTTGGTTTAATGTTAATTTAAAAGAGAATTTGGAGTTCTGGCGGAGAATCTGGATTCCATCACTGCTATCATGCACAACCGTTCTTCTCTCTACTGTGCAATAGTATCATAATACTACTACAGTGTATCACTGTACTAGTGCTCAAGTCTCTGTGACTCTTTGGATGACAGCACACCAGTGCTGTCCAGGGGAGAGGGATGTTCTTGGCAAAGGCACAGGAATGGTTTGCCATTTCTTTTTCTGGTGCAGTAAGGCAAATAGGGGTAAAGTGACTTGGCCAGGGTCATACAGCTAGTCTGTGTCTGAAGCTGGAATTAGACTATAGTTTTCCTGATTCTGGGGTCCACAAAGTTAAAACTATTTCAGTAATAATACTGACATTTTAATTTCTAATGGAAATATCAAAAGACATAACTCACATAAACAAAAACTCTAGGGTGAAGTAGGACTGTGATCCCTCAATGATTAATAAAAGTTTGAGAACTGCTATCCTGTATAGACCTAAGGCTCTGTTTTGGAGACTTTCAGAATATTCCTTGAGAATATTAAAAACAAACTCAAGTTTGGACATACATTCCAGTTTGTTTTAGCCACTGTCTTTGGAGTAAATGGTTTCTTAAAACAAAAGATGTTTTGTATATGATAGATATTCAGTTAAAAAAATTGTGGAAGCAGGCTGAAATCATGGAAGAGTGTTGATTTGGTTTATGCTGGAAGAAAAAGAGGTATTGGATTCATCTGGGCAGAAATGGCTTTTAGTCCTTAGTAGAAAAAGGACCAAAATGAGTTACAAAGCAAAGATGATTTGAGCTTTGTAGGCATCTGTTCATACTTTTTGTTGTTCTTCCATGATCTTGGCTTCCTGGCTGGCTTCACACATTTCTCAAACACAATTTTCTCCCCAAATGGGAAAGGACCTCATATAAGAAAATAAAAATGAAAGTGAGAAATCCGTGTAAAATCTACCAAACAGATAGATATGTCATTAATATTTTTACTATTCTTCTAGGCAGCATGAGCGCAAATATATATATATATATATATATTTTGCTCTCTACAATGCTTATACATGATTTAAAAAAAAAATAAGGTCCTGCATCTATCTACATTAGCCTTGTGAATAATTCATATTGAGCTATCATGCAATATTTTTGTATTGTGTAACTATAAGGACATGCTGGAAGTTGGCAATTTAATATAAAATGCATATTGTATTTTTGAAAAAAAAGGATGATAGGTTTTTGTTTTATTTTTATTTTTGGAAAATTTTTTTTATTAATAGGATTTTGTGAGAAATTAAAAAATGGTAGAAACAACAATGAGGAAGCAAAAAAATGACTGTCTCAGAAGTCTTGTCCTATCCCTGTTCCTTCCCTCCTCACCCACTCCCTGACTTCAGTGTCTCCTCCCTCTCTTTGAGTCTGCTGGGCTCTTCATTAGGGGGAAAGGGAGGGAGAAGAGAAAAGTCTATTCCACTAGGGGCCTGATCCAAGTCACTGCTGGGCTCTCAGTCCCTGATCCTCACCTCCTTTTCTACCCTCTTAGCTCTGTACCCCAGGATAATCAACGATGATGAAGGTTGGAGGGAGGTAAGCCTTGTCCTCTTTGCTCTCAATTTCTGGAAATGGGAGGAGGGCATGAGAACTAAAGGATGAATATGGTCACAGGGGTCCTCAAACTACGGCCTGCGGGCCAGATGCGGCAGCTGAGGATGTTTATCCCCCTCACCCAGGGCTATGAAGTTTCTTTATTTAAAGGCCCAAAAAACAAAGTTTTTGTTTTTACTACAGTCCGACCCTCCAACAGTCTGAGGGACAGTGGACTGGACCCCTATTTAAAAAGTTTGAGGACCCCTGAATTCTTAGACTATAGAACTGGGAGTCTGCAGGAAGAGTGAGGCTCCTTCTACTCCTGTATCCCTCACACCTACCCCTAAACCCAGGGGACCAGCACATTCTGGTATTTATAGGGAGTACAAACTAGTTTCTCTGCAGGTATCACTCGCCCTCCCAGTGCTAACTAGTGCATATCATCAGATGGTCAAAAAATGAGAGTGAAAGGAAGGGACAAGGTGGCTTCCCAGGCTAAGTGTAAGAAATCTGTTACATACAATGTGATGAGGGAGAAACCATCAGAACACCCCAGGATAAGAGAAGAACATTTGTTTTATGTTAAGAGCTAGATCCCTTGTAGAGGGCCTCAAATAGTGGGGGAACTCTGAGTAAGGTATAAAACCCTTTAGCCCAGAGGGAACCTGCTGATAATGTCTGATTTGGCTCCCCTCCCCAAATCCCCTAAGGGCTTTTGGCCATCCTGAGAAGTCCAGGAGGGCCCATGACTACCTGTGTTTCTACTTGAAGCAAAGGATACTTAAAGTAAAAAGAGGCATTTATTAACTAGCAGGATGATTTCAGAAAGGCCTGGAGAGATTTACATGAACTGATGCTGAGTGAAATGAGCAAGATCAGGAGATCATTATATATTTCAACAATAATATTATATGATGATCAATTCTGATGGACGTAGCTCTCTTTAACAATGAGATGAAACAAATCAGTTCCATTTGTTCAATAATGAAGAGAACCAGCTACACCCATCAAAAGAATGTGGAACCCCAATATAGCATTTCCACTCCCTCTGTTTTTGTCCGCTTGAATTTTTTATTTCCTTCTCAGGTTATTTTTACCTTATTTTTAAGTCTGATTTTTCTTGTGCAGCAAAATAACTATATGGATATGTATACATATATTGTATTTAACATATACTTTACCATATTTAACTTGTATTGGTCTACCTGCTATCTAGAGGAGGGGGTGGGGGGGAAGGAGCGGGAAAGTTGGAACAGAAGGTTTTTCAAGGGTCAATGCTGAAAAATTACACATGTATATATCTTGTAATAAAAAGCTATAATAAAAAATCAAATTAAATTAAATTTTTAAAAAAGAGAAGCATTTCTATATCAATAGCAGATGCTTATAACTAGCACTTGTGCAGTGTGCTGGGGTGATATAATGGTTCTATAGTTGACACATGCTCAGTGTGCTATGGTGATATAATCATACTAAGGTATTTAAGGGTTGAGAGGACTGGAAATAAAAGAACTCCATCTTTGACCATCCTTGTGAGTCTCCTGCCTCACACAGTCCTCCACTAAGGCCAAGGACTCAGACTGGTCCTGAGATCTTCCAGAGAGCTAGTCTGAATGGTATATTTTGGCACCCCAACTTTTGAATTCTAGAAAGCACACTACATTTTGGCGCTTAAACATTGAGCCCTAGATGTGAGGCCCTACTGATGCAGCTCAACTGATGAAATCGCCATAATATTAAAAGAGCCTCCCTTCTGAGGGAAGTATGAAAAAGACTTAGTTAGATTAACAGAGAAGCAAGTTTTGTTAGTAACTCAGAAGCAGATCACTGGGTTCTCAGATGCTTAGAAGGGCATGTTTCCTTGGCTCTTTAAGGAAGCAAGATTAGAGCCAAAGAGGTGGAAGTTAGTGGGAGAAGTAACTGAATACAATGGGTTAAAATTGCTTTTAAGGAATATCACAAGTTTTAAAACTAGGAAAGATTTTTAACTTAAATGGCCAACAAGGAAATATCATGAGAGAAACAAGCAAAGGGTTAGTGGCTGTGGCCTCAGAAGGTATAGTATGTGGAACAGAGCTAAAGAAGTCTTTTTTCTTTTTCTTTCTTTTTTTTTTTTTTCTTTCTTTCTTTTTTTTTTTTTTTTTTTTTTTTTTAGCATTTTACTGATTTATATAGCTTGTTAATGCTCTAGGAGATCTGCATGGCACTGCCAGTTAGGTGATAAAAGAGTTAAGTATCTTAAGTACCATAGCAAGTGGGGCAGAAAAGGAATTAAGTACATTAAGTACTTTGCTGATTAGAAGGGGTGTGGTGCTTTTCACATTCAAAGCTGTATTTTAATTCTGCCTATCAGAGCATGCCCATTTAGGGTAATCCCCATCTCCTCACCCTCCTTCCTCAACTCCACCTTCCTGGGTGGAAGGAGGAAGAGGAGTGAGAGGGGCAATGACATCATCAGCACCACACACAAAACAGTTTTACCCACTCCCTATATGCTCTTTACCAAACCGCTTCCTGCTCCAAGACCCCAGGTAAAAAACACCTGGGGCTTGATGGCTACTGCTATTATACCCAGAAAGTCTTTAAAAGTTCAGTATTCCAACATGATTAATCAACCGAGAAGCAACCTGATGGGGGAAAGGGATTGCAATTAAGCAGAATAGAGCTGTATGTTGCTCAGACTACTGAGATACTCCCTGGAGAGAGTGAAATCTGTCCCTGTCTGGCCTATAGATCCTTTGCCTTCCTACATAGTAGGCTTGACCATTTCACCTCCTGAGAATGCTTACAAAAGTGTTCATCAATGACCAGCAGGATGAATACAGAGAGGCTTGGAGAGTCTTACATGAACTGACGCTAAGTGAAATGAGCAGAACCAGGAGATCATTATACACTTCAACAATGATACTGTATGAGGATGTATTCTGATGGAAGTGGATTTCTTTGACAAAGAGACCTAACTCTGTTTCAATTAATAAATGAGGGACAGAAGCAGCTACACCCAAAGAAAGAACACTGGGAAATGAATGTAAACTATTTGCATTTTTGTTTTTCTTCCCGGGTTATTTTTACCTTCTGAATCCAATTCTCCTTATGCAACAAGAGAACTGTTCGGTTCTGCACACATATATTGTATCTAGGATATACTGTAACATATTTAACATATATAGGACTGCTTGCCATCTAGGAGAGGGGGTGGAGGGAGGGAGGGGAAAAATCAGAACAGAAGCGAGTGCAAGAGATAATGTTGTAAAAAAAAATTACCCTGGCATGGGTTCTGTCAATAAAAAGTTATTATTTAAAAAAAAAAAAGTGTTCATCCATACACTGATGTGGGAAACTGGGGAATGTGTAGCTAATATCCCAGTCATTAATATAGGTAGGCAATGTGTGATCTATCACCCAGAAGTAGTAGCATCAGGCCTCCTGATACATACTCCTGAAATGCAATTTGGTGATATTTACCCAGATTTTTGATTCCCAACAACAAAATCCAGGAATATTCTGGACTGCAGCTGTTACAGCTGATCGGCCTATGCTCACTATCTATATAAATGGCATACCATTGAAAGGATTGGTAGACAGGTGCAGATCTTACAGTTACTAGAGGTGCCAGCTGGCCTAGTCATTGGCCAAAGATTATAGCACACACTTATATGTCTGGCATAAGAGGATAACAGCAGCTGAAGTTAGTGCTACCCCTTTGATATGAAAATTTGAAGATAAAACAGGAGTTTTTAATCTTTCTGTAGTAAAAAATAGCCATTAATCTATGGGGAAGAGACATCTTACAACAGTTAGAATTACAATTAAGTACTTCAGCTTTTTAGGCAGGGTTGCTGTTGAAGGCCTGCCAACACTCTTACCTCTTCCCATTCAATGGAAAATTGATACACTAGTGTGGGTGGAACAATGGCCCTTACCTAGTGAAAAAATTCAGGCCTTATTAGATATAGTATAGGAGCAACTTGACTAAGGACATTTACAATCTTCTCTAAGTTCTTGGAATTCCCCTCTATTTGCTATAAAAAAGAAATATGGAAAATGGAGGGTATTGACTGATTTGAGAAAAGTAAATGAACAGATGGAAACTATGGGAACTCTTCAGCCTGGGCTTCCATCTTCTACTCACTTATCTAGGGAATGGCCTCTTTGGGTTATAGACATTAAGGATTGTTTCTATTCTATCCATCTGGATAAGGAGGATAAGAAAAGATTTGCCTTTTCAGTGCCCAATGTTAACTTAGTTGAGCCTTATAAAAATTTTTAATGGACAGTTTTGCCATAGGAAATGAAAAATAGTTCTACTTTGTATCAAATGCATGTAGCTGCTGCTCTTACTCCAGTAAGAAAAGCATTTCCAAAAGTTATGTTCTTACATTACATGGAAGATATCTTGGGGTGTGCGCCTGAGGAGCAAATGTTAGAAGCATGTCTACAAAAGACCATAGAAACATTAAGGAACTACCAATTATATACAGCCCTAGAAAAAATTCAAAGGCACACTCCTTTTCAATATTTAGGATATGAAGTATATTCTGAGGTGCTTACAGTACAAAACCTTTCTTTAAGAACAGAGAAGTTGAACACCTTAAATGACATTCAGAAATTGATAGGAGATATCTAATGGATGCATCCAGTGTTAGCCTTAACTACCTATCAATTATAACCATTATATGACATTTTAAGGGGAGACACTGCTTTAGACTCACCATACCAGCTTACAAAAGAAGCTCAAGAGGCTTTGAGAGAAGTTGAACTGGCTTTATCAAATGTAGTTGAAAGAGTCACTCAAAAACCCTTGGAAATACCAGTTTTTGCTACAAAAGAGGCACCCACACCAGTCCTTCACCAAGGAGACAGTGTGATAGAGTGGGTAATTCCCCAAGCACAACCAGACTAAAGCCTTACCCCTTACCTAGTGCTTGTGGCTAGAATCTTATTAAAGGCCATTAAGCAAGTAATACAATTATCTGGAATAAAACCTGACAAGATATACACCTTTTATACCAATGCACAAATTAATGTATGCTGTGAAACCATCCCAGAGTGGCAAATTTTATTGGCCACAGCTCCAAATTTTACATACAGGTCTACATTAAAGATAACCTTTTACATAATTGGCAATGGATTCTTGAAGAGAAGGTTTCTAAAGTTCCTCTTAAAAGATGAACAATCTTTACAGATGCATCCAAACATAACATTTGTGCTGTATATTCTCGTGACTTAACTATAAAGAGAGTAGTCAGACTCCTTTTCAGCAGAATGAATTATATGCAATCATGCTATCTTTTACTTATTACCCATGAGATGTAATTATAATATCTGATTTGGCCTATTCAGTAGGTGTGGTACAAATTGCCACAGCCCAAATAAAATTTATAGCCTCTAATATATATCACCTCTTTAAGGAATTTCAAGAGAAAGTGAGAAAGTGTCTAGGTAAGTATTATATCTTGTAGGTCCACTCTCATAATGGACTTCCAGATCTATTTTTTAATGGAAATTCAAAGGCAGATGTAGCCATGTTAGCCAATACTCTTTATTTTCAAGCAGCCCAAGAATCTCATCTTAAATATCATCAAGCTGCTCAAGCTTTTCTTTTGCAATTTGGGATAATAAAAGAGGAAGCTAGCAGCATAGTACAATGTACAGTACAAGGCTGTATAGCTCATCTTCTTTTTCACTCTCCTACACTCCTTTCAAAGAAGAATCCTTGCAGTTTGAGACCCAATGAAATTTGGCAAATGGATGTGATCCATTATAAATCCTTTTGTTGTCTGTCTTTTATCCATGTTGTAGTATTTACCTTTTCAGGATTTACTTTTGCAATACTAGTAGCAAAAGAGGCTACCTGAGTAGTCACTGAATTCCTCATACAAGTTTTTGCAATTGTGGGTGTGCCCACAATACAATAAAAACAGATAATGGACTTGCATATACTTCTAAACATCTTGCTTACTTTTGTGCACAGTATAAGATTTTATACACCACTGACATACCTTTTAATCCTCAAGAACAGGCAGTAGTAGAGAGGAGAAACAGAGACATCAAGATGCCCCTCCAAAGAGAGGGGGAACTATAGGTAACCCTAGAGAACTTCTAAACTTAGCCCTTTACACTATTAATTTTTTTGATTTTTGGTGAGGATGCACTAGCTCTGGCAGATAGGTTTTATAACCCACCGGAAGGGCAATTCCAGTGCAAGCAGCTCCACTATCTTTAGATAATCGCCAGGTGATGTGGAGAGATCCAGAAAGTGGTGAATGGAAGGGACCAGATAGGTTAACTGCTTGGGGGGTAGATGGAGAAGGAATCAGATGGGTGCCAATAAGCTGTATTCACCTTGTCCATCAGAGAGAGACGGAGCAGACCCTCGAAATGAAGGAGAAGACCCAAGAAACATTGGATGGTTTCATCTCTGACTATATGTGCCACCTGAAAGAATATGGCTGTCATTCTGGAAAGTGATTTGGAACTATGCTCAAAAAGTTATCAAACTGTGCATATCCTTTGCTCCAGCAATGTTATTACTGGGTTTATATCCCAAAGAGATCTTAAAGAAGGGAAAGGGATCTGTATGTGTAAGAGTGTTTGTGGCAGCCCTCTTTGTAGTGGCCAGAAACTGGAAACTGAGTGGATGCTCATCAATTGGAGAATGGCTGAATAAATTGTGGTATATGAATGTGGGAGTTTTTCTTCTTTAAAATATATAAATGATGGTTTTCTTTGGGAGAAGGTAGGTTTCTCGGGGAGGTTTTCTGGAGGCAGCCTTAGTTTCAGTTGAGAGTAATAATCATCCAAATGCAGCCAGGTGCTAAAAATGCAAACGTTTATTTTCTCCTTCCAAAATAGCCCAGTTAGTTGAGGCCTATCTCTCTGCTTCGTTCTAAGAGCTCTTGCAGCTTTGTCCTTTGCTTTTGCCTCTGCTTTCTTTAGCCTCCAGAGCCAGCACCAAGTTGAATCTGTCTTGCCTCTGAGAAGGGGCTTCTGGCTCTCAATCTCCCAGAGTGCTCCTCTCCGACTCCAGTCAATGTTCCAAATTAAAAACTCCTACTCAGAGAGGGCTTCTGGCTGAACTCACTTGACGCTCCCCTCTCAATCTAAATTCAGCTCAACTCTTGACTCATAGCTTCTTCTGAATTGACGCTCCCCTCTCCATGTAATTCAGCTGAATTCTCTTAACTGGGCCTCTGCTTTCTTCTTATATATCAGAGAGTGGGATTATAGATTTTCTCCCCTAGTACTCTCTGGCCCTAAGAGCTTCAAGGGAGGTGTGAATTCAGATATCTCATACTAAACCCTGAAATCTCCCAAATGTGTGAACTCCAATGAGTAAAGATGTGAACACAAGCATTGTATCAATTAGTTCTACTTAGTACCTTGTTTCAGGTTCTGGCCCAAAACATCTTGTAAGATTAGATCAAGAATACTGAACTATGCTAAATTAGATAATTATTGTCTCTATCAACTCTAGTGACTTAATAGTTTGAAAAGATTCCAACATATGAATGTTATGGAATATTATTGTTCAGTAAGAAAGGACCAACAGGATGATTTCAGAAAGGCCTAGAGAGACTTACATGAACTGATACTGAGTGAAATGAGCAGGACCAGGAGATCATGATATACTACAACAACAATACTATGTGATGATCAATTATGATAGATGTGGCCCTCTTCAACAATGAGATGAAACAAATCAGTTCCAATAAAACAATAATGGATTGAACCAGCTACACCCAGCGAAAGAACTCTGGGAAATGAGTATGAACCACTACATAGAATTCCCAATCCCTCTATTTTTGTCTGCCTACATTTTTTATTTCTTTCACAGGTTCATTGTACACTATTTCAAAGTCCAATTCTTTTTGTACAGCAAAATAACATTTTGGACATTTATACATATATTGTATTTAACTTATACTTTAACATATTTAACATGTATTGGTCAACCTGCCATCTGGAGGAGGGGATGGGGAGAAGAAGGGGAAAAATTGGAACAAAAGGTTTTGCAATTGTCAGTGCTGAAAAATTACTCATGCATAAATCTTGTAAATAAAAAGCTATAATAATAAAAAAAAGGGGAAAAAAAAGAATATGGCTGTTAACCCTAAGTGTATGGCAATTGACTCATGGACATCAAAAATTGTTAATGAGACTGCTGCAGGATTTCAAAACCTGCAGGAATCATTGGATTCCATGAGACATGATAAGACTGCTGCAGGACTACAAAACCTGTAGGAATCATTGGATTCCCTGACTCATGAAGTGATGGACAATAGATTGCTTTTGGACTACCTCTTGGCTGCTGAAGGAGGTGTATGTGAAGTCAGTATTTATATACCCTCCTTCTAGAACTCATGGAAATCTTTTATAATACCATGTTGATTCCTATTGTTTGCTACATCACTACTTGCTTGTTTGAGTCCTCTCATGCTGATTCATATTGTTTGCTACATCACTACTTGCATGTGTGATTCCTCATGTTGACTCATGTTGTTTGTTACATCACTGTTATATTACTACTTGCTTGTGTAATATTTCCCATGCTGATTTATGTATTCCTGTCTCAACTAAAACAAAAGAAAGTAGGAGATGTAGAGAGCCAGAGATAGTGGGGGAACTCTGGGTAAGGTATAAGACCCTTCAACCCAGAAAGAACCTGCTGACAATGTCTGGCTTGGCTCCCCATCTCCCTTTGGTGCTCTCATCCTTCTTGAGAAGTCATGGAGGGCGTGACCACCTGTGTTCTACTTGAAGCAAAGGATACTTAGAGTAAAAGGCATTTATATATCAATAGCAGGGTGCTTATAGTTAACACATATGCAGTGTGCTGTAGTAATGTTATCTGTACCAAGGTATTTAAGGGCTGAGAGGACTTGAAGTAAAGGGACTCCATCTTTGACCATTCTTGTGAGTCTCCTGCTTCTTCACTCCTTCACTAAGACCAAGGACTCGGGCTGGTCCTGAGATCCTCCAGAGAACTAGTCTAGATGGCATATTTTAGCACCCCAGTGTAGGGGCTCTAGAAAGCATAGTATATTTTGGTACCCCAAATTAGGGGCTCTAGAAAGCACACTACAATCCCCATTTTACAAATGGAGAAACTGAGGCACAGAGAAATTAATGACTTTTTCAAGATCACACAAGTAGCCAAGTTTAGACTAGAACCAGTGTCCTCTCATTCCAAATCTAGTATCATTTTTTGGGGGTAGGGGAGGCAATCAGGGGTAAGTGATTTACTCTTGATCACACAATTAGCATTTAAGGCAAGATTTCCTGAGATCCTCCTGACTCCAGGGCTGGTATTCTATCCATTTTACTATCTCCCTTTTAAAATTGATTCCTCTCCTTCCTTTTTTTTTTTTTTTTTGACTTGGTAAAAAAGGCCATTCTTTGCCTCATTTCTTTCATACCTAGCCTCAATCACTGAATAGGTATTGCCTCAGCTGAACTTAAACTTTTAGTTTAAAAAGGCCACAGTCTCCCACTGTATACAGGGCTACCCTCCCGTTGTCCTCTTCTATGTCTGGCCACTGGACCCACATGGCTCTCAATGAAAAAGTAAGGCTGGTGATTTTGCATAGCCCTGCCTCACCTCAATTCAGTTCATTTGCAATATCACCACTCTGATGTCATGGTCTGTCTTAGAGAACAAAGGATATATAATAACAATAGTAGTCCCCATTAGAATGTGTATACATATCAAATGACAGATTGAGGGTGAAGGGGACATGCTGGTTGAGGATCAGATCAGAGTTTATTGACCTTCACAGGATTATAGTCTGCAGCAAATGGAGTGACATGGCCCAGAATATCCTGTTCAAACCCAGCAAGCCACAGCTGTAGCTTTGGCTTTCCCAGTTATCTCCCCTTCACCACAGGATGGAGATAGGGAAGGGAGGAGAAGGGAATGATTCAGAACCTTTTAATAACTGTGCTCAGGGATCCATCAGGGGTAGCACAGGACTTGAGCTCCTTTTGCATTCACATTCATTCCTGCATTCATCAGAGAGTTTGCTGGTCCTATCCTCTGGCGCCTGGGATGCTCCTGTAACATGTTCCTTCTGAGGCATTTCTGGGAACATTCTGATGTCTTCCCCTACAATGAATCTACTATGCATTGGGTATCCTTTCTGTGATTCTTCTTCTATTCTTTGTGTATATATATTAAGTTTAACAAATTAGTTGTTAATGTAAATGTAAAGGAAGGGAAAAATACTTCCCTATATTTGGGGAGAATGGTGTTTCTGAGGGCCTGCTAATAGAAGGACATTTCTGATACCAAAGTTTTTAACCATAGACCTATGCATGTAGCCAATCCTACATTCTGGGGGAAAGATCAGAGTACATGGATTGTTTCTATTCAGAATCCCCTCACATCATTAAATTCCTCAGGAGGAATCTCTACCTACCTCCTAATATTACTAGCATCCAATAGCTCTGTGAACAATATGAACAAAAGTAGAAATAAGACATTATGGTCGTTTTCCGGGGGCGGAGCCAAGATGGTGGAGCAGGCACACACGATTCTCTAAGCTCCTCTCATTCCCCTCATAACCAACTATTTAATCCAGCCTCAAAAATAACTCTTCACTACTTAAATTCATGAAGATTAGAAGCACTACAATTTACCAGCTGATCCGGAAGATCACCAGGAAAGGTTTGTCCTGAGGGGCCAGGAACAGACTAGCACAGGCAGCAAGAAGCTTGCGTCCTGAGCAGACCAGGGGCAGGGGTGATCTCTGTGGCTAGAGAAGTTATAGAGATGACTCTGCTATAGGCTAACTGCTCTGCCTTGATTACAAAGCAGTAAACTGGCAGAGAAATTAAAGCCTAAAACAGAGGGTCCTCTAAAAAATGCCAGAAACTAACGAGATCTGCTGTAACCCCTCAAACCCGGAAGTGAATCAGGTAAGCTTTACCGCAGCCCTACGGCCACATCTGGCAGTTCGGGGCTTTTGCGGAGACAGCTATATATCTGCACGGTAGTGGGGCACTGCCTGGGCAGCCTCTGATTGGCAGAGTGGGGGGCTCGACCTGGGGCAATAGAACCTCCCCAGCTGACTGAGCTTCTTGGGCAGACAATTCGGGTCCCTGCAAATCCATTCACTGCTTAACTGCTAACACAGCCCCAGGGCAGGATTTGGCTTGGGAAGTGAAACTCTCACTGCTCAGCATCTAGCCCCAGGGCAGTTGTTATCTCTCACAGCTGAGGTTTTTTGAAGGGCACTTTCCCAGCCCGGCCCTGCAGGCCTGAGTTACTTTTGGGTGGGGAACTCTTTCCCAGAGCACTCCAGTACCTCACTGCTTTTTGTAGCTGGTTGGCAGGACAGCTACCCTGTCCATATACCTTTCACTGCTCTGCAGAGGAAGCTGGTAACCTCCTGGCTCTGAAGGCAGACCTTACAGGCTTTAACAAAATGAATAAAAAAATCAAAAGAACGATTGATAGTTTCTACACAGAAAGAAAACAGCTTTTCAACCCTGAAGACACTAATAGGAGACAGTCTCCAGATGATTGTTGGTCTCCAATACAAAAGGCTCTCCTAGAAGAGACTATTAAAAACCTTAAAAGAGAGCTAGAAGAGAAATGGGGAAAGACACATAACTCACTAAAAGAAAAATTTGATAAAGTGGAAAAAGAAAACAACTTCCTGAAAGGTGAATTAGAAAAGGTAAAAAACTCCCAAGAAGTGCCGGGAAACAGAGTTTGCGAACTGGAAAAAGAAAATAACTCACTAAAAAAAAAAAAAAAATTAGGGAAATGGAAAAAAATTCCATAGAGCAAAACAACTCAATTGGACATATACAAAAAGAAGTAAAAAAAGCTAATGAAGAAAATAACTCACTAAAAATCAGAACTGAACAAATAGAAATGACTGATTCATTGAGACATCAAGAATCAGTCAAGTAAAACCAAAAAAATGAAAGATTGGAAAAAAATGTCAAATATTTACTTGGAAAAACAACAGACCTGGAAAATTGATCTAGGAGAGATAACCTGAGGATCATCGGACTACCAGAAAATTATGATGAAACAAAGAGCCTAGATACTATTTTACAGGAAATCATCAAAGAGAACTGCCCAGAAGTAATAGAACTGGAAGGGAAAATAGGCGTTGAAAGAATTCATCGAACACCTTCTGAAAAAGACCCTAAAATAAAGACTCCGAGGAATATTGTGGCCAAACTTCAGAATTTTCAGACTAAAGAAAAAATTTTACAAGCAGCCAGGAAAAAAACAGTTCAAATACCGAGATGCCACAATAAGGGTCACGCAAAATCTGGCTGCCTCAACATTAAAGGATCGAAGGGCCTGGAATCAGATATTCCAAAAGGCAAAAGAACTTGGAATGCAGCAAAGAATAAACTCCCCAGCTAAGCTGAGTATTTTTTTCCACGGAAGAAGATGGACATTTAATGAAATAGAGGAATTCCATCTGTTTCTAAGGAAAAAAACAGACTTAAACAAAAAATTTGATCTCCAACAACAGGAATCAAGAGAAGTAGAAAAAGGTAAAAGGAACTCTTGAGAACTGTATTTCTGTTGTGGATATACATAAAAACCATATGTATAATTTGATTTTACTGATATAACATAAAAAAGGGAAGTAGAAATGGAAAGGGGATAGTGTCAGAAAAAGGGAAGAGGGGAGATAAAAAGAGGGAAACTACATGTGACAGTGAGGCAAAGGAAACCTATTATATATGAGGGAACTTAGAGAGGGGGAGGAACATTGTGTGAATCCTACTCTCATCAGAGTTGGCTCAAAGAGGAAACAATTTACATTTTGTTTTACAGAGATTCTTCTCTCACTTCATTAAAAAGTGGGATAGGAAAAGGGAGAAGGAAAAAGGGTAATGAGGGAAGGGTACAAGAAAGGGGAAGGGATTCAAAGGGAGGAGGGAGGGATACTAAAGAGGGAGAGCTGCATGACGTTAGTGGGGCCAATAAGTTTAATACTAGGGAAGAAGGGAAGGAGGGCAAGAAAAAGAAAAGTATAATCTGGGGATATTAGGATGGCAGGAAATACAGAATTGGTTATTTTAACCGTAAATGTGAATGGGCAGATAGCAGACTGGATCAAAAGTCAGAACCCTACAATTTGTTGTTTACAGGAAACACATTTAAAACAGGGAGATACATACAGAGTAAAGGTAAAAGGGTGGAGTAGAATCTATTATGCTTCAGGTGAAGTAAAAAAAGCAGGGGTAGCCATCCTTATCTCAGATCAAGCAAAAGCAAAGATTGATCTAATTAAAAGAGATAAGGAAGGAAACTATATCTTGCTTAAGGGTACTATAGACAATGAAGCAATATCAGTATTAAACATATATGCACCAAGTGGATAGCATCTAACTTCCTTAAAGAGAAGTTAAGAGAGTTGCGAGAAGAAATAGACAGCAAAACTATAATAGTGGGAGATCTCAACCTTGCACTCTCAGATTTAGATAAATCAAATCACAAAACAAATAAGAAATAAATTAAAGAGGTAAATAGAATATTAGAAAAATTAGGTATGATAGATCTCTGGAGAAAACTGAATGGTGACAGAAAGGAGTATACTTTCTTCTCAGCAGTTCATGGAACCTACACAAAAATTGACCATATATTAGAACATAAAGACCTCAAAATTAAATGCAGGAAGGCAGAAATAGTAAATGCTTTCTTTTCAGATCACAATGCAATAAAAACTACATTCAACAAAAAGTTGGGTGTAAATAGACCAAAAAGTAATTGGAAACTAAATAATCTCATCTTAAAGAATGATTGGGTGAAACAGCAAATTATAGACACAATTAATAATTTCACTCAAGATAATGACAATGATGAGACATCATATCAAAATTTATGGGATGCAGACAAAGCAGTAATAAGGGGAAATTTTATATCCTTAGAGGCTTACTTGAATAAAATAGAAAAAGAGAAGATCAATGAATTGGGCCTGCAACTTAAAAAGTTAGAAAAAGACCAAATTAAAAACCCCAAATCAATTACTAAACTTGAAATTCTAAAATTAAAAGGAGAAATTAATAATATAGAAAATAAAAATACTATTGAACTAATAAATAAAACTAAGAGTTGGTTTTATGAAAAAACCAATAAAATTGATAAACCTTTGGTAAATCTGATTAGAAAAAGGAGAGAGGCAAATCAAATTAGCAGTCTTAAAAATGAAAAAGGAGAACTTTCCACTGATGAAGAGGAAATTAAAGAAATAATAAGGGGTTACTTTGCCCAACTTTATGCCAATAAATTTGATAACCTAAGCGAAATGGATGACTACCTCCAAAAATATAGGCTTCCCAGATTATCAGAGGAGGAAGTAAATTGCTTAAATAGTCCCATTTCAGAAAAAGAAATAGAACAAGCTATTAACCAACTCCCTAAAAAAAAATCCCCGGGACCAGATGGATTTACATGTGAATTCTACCAAACATTCAAAGAACAATTAGCCCCAATGCTTTATAAACTATTTGAAAAAATAGGGAATGAAGGAGTCCTACCAAATTCCTTTTATGACACAGACATGGTACTGATACCTAAACCAGGTAGGTTGAAAACAGAGAAAGAAAATTATAGACCAATCTCCCTAATGAATATTGATACTAAAATCTTAAATAAGATATTAGCAAAAAGACTACAGAAAATTATCTCCAGGATAATACACCACGATCAAGTAGGATTTATACCAGGAATGCAGGGCTGGTTCAATATTAGGAAAACTATCAGTATAATTGGCCATATTAATAATCAAATTAACAAAAACCATATGATCATCTCAATAGATGCAGAAAAAGCATTTGATAAAATCCAACATCCATTCCTATTAAAAACTCTTGAGAGTATAAGAATAAATAGACTTTTCCTTAAAATAATCAATAGCATCTATTTAAAACCAACAGTAAGCATCATATGTAACAGGGACAAACTACAATCATTCCCAGTAAGATCAGGAGTGAAACAAGGTTGCCCACTATCACCGTTACTATTTAATATTATATTAGAAATGCTAGCTTTGGCAATAAGAGTTGAGAAAGAGATTAAAGGAATAAGAATAGGCAATGAGAAAACCAAATTATCACTCTTTGCTGATGATATGATGGTATACTTAGAGAACCCCAGAGACTCTACTAAAAAGTTATTAGAAACAATCCACACCTTCAGCAAAGTTGCAGGGTATAAAATAAACCCACATAAGTCATCAGCGTTCTTATATATCACTAACAAAACCCAACAGTTAGAGTTACAAAAAGAAATTCCATTTAAAGTAACTACTGATTGTATAAAATATTTAGGAATCTATCTGCCAAGGGAAAATCAGAAACTTTATGAGCAAAACTACAAAACACTTTCCAACCAAATTAAGTCTGATCTAAGCAATTGGAAAAATATTAAATGCTCTTGGATTGGGCGAGCAAATATAATAAAGATGACAATACTACCTAAATTAATCTATTTATTTAGCGCTATACTAATCAGACTCCCAAAAAACTACTTTGATGAATTAAAAAAATAACAACAAAGTTCATATGGAAAAACAAAAGGTCAAGAATTTCAAGGGAATTAATGAAAAAAAAAATCAAATGAAGGTGGCCTAGCTGTACCAGATCTAAAATTATATTATAAAGCAGCAGTTACTAAAACCATCTGGTATTGGCTAAGAAATAGACTAGTTGATCAATGGAATAGGTTAGGTTCAAAGGACAAAACAACCAATAACTTTAATAATATAGTGGTTGACAAACCCAAAGATCCCAGTTTCTGGGATAAGAATGCACTATTTGACAAAAATTGCTGGGAAAATTGGAAATTAGTATGGTAGAAACTAGGCATTGACCCACACTTAACACTGTACACCAAGATAAGGTCAAAATGGGTTCATGACCTAGGCATAAAGAATGAAATTATAAATAAATTGGAAGAGCATAGGATAGTTTACCTCTCAGACCTGTGGAAGAGGGAGGAATTTATGACCAAAGAAGAACTAGAGATCACTATTGACCACAAAATAGAAAATTTTGATTATATCAAATTGAAAAGTTTTTGTACAAACAAAACAAATGCAGACAAGATTAGAAGGGAAACAACAAACTGGGAAAACATTTTTACAATCAAAGGTTCTGATAAAAGCCTCATTTCCAAAATATATAGAGAATTGACTCTAATCTATAAGAAATCAAACCATTCTCCAATTGATAAATGGTCAAAGGATATGAACAGACAATTCTCAGATGAAGAAATTGAAACTATTTATAGCCATATGAAAATATGCTCCAAATCATTATTAATCAGAGAAATGCAAATTAAGACAACTCTGAGATACCACTACACACCTGTCAGATTGGCTAGAGTGACAGGGAAAGATAATGTGGAATGTTGGAGGGGATGTGGGAAAACAGGGACACTGATACATTGTTGGTGGAATTGTGAACACTTCCAGCCATTCTGGAGAGCAATTTGGAACTATGCTCAAAAAGTTATCAAACTGTGCATACCCTTTGATCCAGCAGTGTTTCTATTGGGCTTTTACCCCAAAGAGATACTAAAGAAGGGAAAGGGACCTGTATGTGCCAAAATGTTTGTGGTAGCCCTGTTTGTAGTGGCTAGAAGCTGGAAAATGAATGGATGTCCATCAATTGGAGAACGGTTGAGTAAATTGTGGTATATGAACGTTATGGAATATTATTGTTCTGTAAGGAATGACCAGCAGGATGAATACAGAGAGGACTGGCAAGACTTACATGAACCGATGCTAAGTGAAATGAGCAGAACCAGGAGATCATTATATACCTCAACAATGATACTGTTTGAGGATGTATTCTGATGGAAGTGGATCTCTTTGATAAAGAGAGCTAATTCAGTTTCAATTGATCAAAGATGGGCAGAAGCAGCTATACCAAAGAAAGAACACTGGGAGATGAATATAAACTGCTTGCATTTTTGTTTTTCTTCCCGGATTATTTATACCTTCTGAATTCAATTCTCCCTGTGCAACAAGAAAACTGTTCGGTTCTGCACACGTATATTGTATCCAGGATATACTGTAACCTATTCAACATGTAAAGGATTGCTTGCCATCTGGGGGAGGGGGTGGAGGGAGGGAGGGGAAAAATTGGAACAGAAGTGAATGCAAGGGATAATGTTGTAAAAAATTACCCTGGCATGAGTTCTATCAATAAAAAATTATTTAAAATAAATAAATAAATGAACGTATAAATAAATAAATAAATGAATGAATGAATGGATGGATGAATGAATAAATAAATAAATAAGTAAGCAAGTAAATAAATAAATAAATAGGTGAATGAATGAATGAATGAATAAATAAATAAATAAATAAAGATGTCAATAGAAAAAAAAATACATTATGGTCGAGGGCTAGTTAGGGGGGAAATGGTTTGACTCTACCAGATTAGCAAGTGTGTGAAGAGATTACCTTGGTAGTATAATCTTATCTGGCTGGAAGTGTTCATATTTAAACTAGTTTTCCTGCTTTGGCCTTTGCAGAGATTGAACAACCTTGTATCTCTCATATTCAAGGGAACAGGACATACTAGATATTTACCACTAAGCTCAGTTTCCCAAGGGCCAGTCAAGGATTTTTCTACCTTCTACTCCCTTCTTGCCTTGATGTTCTTTATTTCCTGGCTATTCCACATCTTTCCCCACCCCTCACCTCCTACCAATCTATATATGCACCTTATTTAATATCTATCATCCCATACTATTAAGTGTGGAGCCTTGTTTTAGGGGATTCACAAGAAGTACATCCATGTGAGTAGATTCCCTAATAAAATCTTTATGATTTGAGTTTTGGTCTTTTCTGGGCACCTTTTTATATGGCCACCCCTGAATCTCTTAGGTGGAGCCATAGTATGCTGGGTGTCTAGATGGGTCCCCAAACCCCCTAACATCAACTATGACCTCAGATACTTTTGAGTTGAGTGATGCTGGGCAAGTCATTTAATCTCTGTCTGCCTCAGTTTCTTCATCTATAAAATGGTGATTATAATAGTACTCACCTTATAAAGTTGGTGTGAAAATCAAATAAGATATTTGTAAAGCAGTTAGCACAGTGCCTGGCACATAGTAGGCACTATACAAATGTTTGTTTTCTTCTCCCTTCTCCTTCATTCATTCAGCAATAATCTCTAGTTTAGTCAAAATTAGGTAAAATTCCATCCATCTGTATCTTGGAGATGATATTTCTACAGTAGTATAGGCCTAAAAACAGAGTTAAAAGGATAAAATTTTATCAATACCCTTAAAAGTATTTCTAATTCATATCCTTCAGAGTGAGCACAGTCCAACCTGACGCTCCTCTACCTTTTAATTGTATAATATGTGATCTATCCTGGTACATCTCCTGAATTTTCTAAGGTAGTTATAGTCTGATTAACCCACATGCCACATTTCACAAAGTTGACTATCAAAGAAATCTTCATGGTGGTTGGACCATAGGAATAAAACAAACAAACAAACAAACAAAAAAAACCTTGATTTTGATGGTGTTGAAGAAGACCTCCATTTTAGTCATTGCACATGTGGAAAAAATTACATACCAGGAGTTGGAGGACCCTTTCTCCCATGACTAGTCAAGAATGATTATGTAGGACCTGAGAAAGAATATATTTAGACTTATAATATATAATGCATTCTCTCTTCAACTATTTGCATACAAAATCTTGGGATCCAATCAGTTTATCATTCAGTTTGCAATTTGTGCCCAGTTTCTAGTTCCAAAATGCACTTAGAAATGAAAACCCATCCTTCAAGGCATGGTGCATGCCGTCAATGTGCCTGGATAACACAATGCTATTCTCTAGGGAGACATGTTAAGGAGGAAACATACTCAAAGAGGGGATTGAAGTGGCAAAATTAAACTGTAAGAATGGGCGTGGTTGAAAACAGGTAATCAGTTCCAGACATAGAAGGGACCCAGATGTGACAGAAAAATTCTCAAGATCTATTATAGTTATCAGTCTTGAGTGAAACTCTAGTAGGAGAGTTTCTTTATTGGGACCACAAACTGATAGAAAGGCCTAAATTTAACTATTTAAGGCAGATTCAAGGGAATGACTCAAAGCTCTTGTAGCAGGTTAAGAGCTCATCCAATCAAAAAAGCTATAAATCTTACTGCTTTTGAGTCAACAGTGGAAAAGTTAAAAACTGTTTTACCTCTATGATTCTATGGGCATTAGAACTACTTAACCTAAATAACTCCATATTGGAACCTTATCACTATAAAAACAATATCAAACAATATAAAATTTGTAGTCACCACTGGCAGATACAGTACTAAATCCTGGGACATACAAATAAAGGCAAAAGACCATCACTGTTCTTAAGTTACAATCTAATGGGGAGGACAATATACAAATTATTAAATATATATATATATATATATATATATATATACATATATATATATATATATATATGAAAAATAGGAAATAATTAAGAAAGAAGGTGCTAGAATCAAGTGAGGTAAAGAAAGGTTTCCTGTAATAGGTAAAATTTTGACTGGGATGTTAAGGAAACCACAGCAGTCAGGAGAAAGAGATGAGGAGGGAAAGAATTCCAGACATGAAGGAGAGATGGAAACCAGTATCACTAGATCAAACATTACATGTAGGAGTACAAGGTATAAGAAAACTGGGAAAGTGTGTGTTGAGAGGTGGATAGGAAGGAGGTAGTTCATTAAAGTAAGGACAAAAAGAGAATTTTATATTTGATTTTGGAGAGGATAGGAAGCCATTGGAGTTTATTGAGTAGGGGGAGTAGAATGGTCAGATTACACTTTAGTGCTTGAGAATAAGATAAACTAGAGTGAAAAGAAACTGTGGCAGGCAGATTCATCAGTGATTATTGGAATAATCTGAGCTTGAGGACAGGGTATTAACGTGGTATTAACAGTTTAAGAAGAAATGAAAGTATTTAAGAAATATTTCAAAGGGGAAGTTCACAAGCCTTGGCAACTGATTGGAAATAGAGAATAGTAAAGAACTGAGGATGACTCAGATTAAAACTTGGTTATGATATTCCTGTAAATTTTCCTCCTGATATCTCTTTCAGGTGGTAGTGAGTGGATTTTTTCTTAGTGGAATAGTTTCTCCTTATGTTTTCAGAATATCATTCTTGAGAGTTTTCAATTTTTTTTCTGGGATAATTTTCCCTTAATTTTAAAATTTGCAAAACTCTTTCCCTCTCCTTCTCCCTCTCTCTCTCTCTCTTTCTCTCTCTCTCTCCCCCCCTCTCCCTTTTCTTCTCCCTCCTCTTCCCCCCTCTCTGTTTTTTACTCTCTCTCTTTATCCCTCCCACCCTTCTCTCAATTGATTTTTAAAACTAATACTATTTATTATCAAGTCCATTTTACAAATGAGAAAACAGGCCACAGAACTTTAGGCCTTGGAATCTTATCTATACTTTTTCTGAATGCTCTGAAACTTGCTTTCCAAAATTCATGGTACATATCAGACTCCACCCTGCTTTCCTTTTCTTCTTTATCACAAAATCTGGGAAGTACAGACCACTTCCTAAAAAGATTCTCCTCATTTCTACTCCTCTGGTAATCAGTTTTTCTTGGTTGCTAAGAATCAGATACAAATTGTATTTCTTCTCATTGGCACCCCATCTTTGGAAAGATGAAATTATCCTTAAGGTGTGTCAAGAAGTTATTACCAGCTCTATAATTAGAGGACACTTTAGCAAATGTTCAAATGGTTTCCGAAGTTCCCAGTCACTATAATTTCATGTCTCTAAGATAAGCCTACAGTCTCTTTCCCTCAAATTTTTCCATCTGCTCCTTCTCTCTGTTAGTTACTCTGAAGCATATTCTAATGATATATTTCATTTATTTCTAGTTCCAGTGATCATCATGCACACATTGTCATCATTCTGCACCTTACATTTTCTCACATTGTATTTCTTTCTCTTCCTTCCTTCCCCTGCACCTTCTTCCCTTTCTCCTTCCATTCTTCCATACCTCTCTCTATAATTTTTCTTTCTGCCTCCTTCTCTTCTCTATCTCTCTTCATTCTCTCTGTCTTTGTCCCTTTGCTCTCTTCACTTTCTTCTTTCTGTCTCTCTCTCTCTCTTGTCCTCCCCTCCCGAGATAAGTGCTTATTCTATTTCCCCCCTCTCTATTCTTAATTTGTATATAACTACCAGAGACTGGCCATCTTGATAGCTCCTTTCTTGGGTTTGATTTTTCTATTAATCTGTGGAGCCATTTGTTGCTATTATTCTGATTTATATTTTCCCTAAGTCATTTTACAGCTTCAGGGATGACTCAGAGTTTCCTGATTTATTCTCTTAATAGTCCCATTATAAACTGGTGTAGATATGTCAGTCACTTCTATTAAATCATGATTCTGTGCCTGTGTTCTCAGTGTGATGGGTCATGCTAATGATGCAGCTGAGTGGGAAGAGCATGACACTTAATGGTTAACACCTGTTTGGGAGATATCACAACTTGGCTATTTTAACCTTTTCAGGACCTGACACAATCAGCTAATGTTATACATAAACAGAAACTGCTTTTTCTAATCTGGTTCTCACTAGTGCCATTTTCATCTCATTCATGAGCATATGCTACATTGGGGTGTTAGGATCCAATCAATCAATCCATATTTATTAAGTTCCCATTATATTCCAGGCATTATGCCAAGTACTAGGGATAGAGAAAGAGGCAAAAGATATTTCTTGAGCTCAAGAAGCTACAATTTACTGGGGAAACAACAACAAAAAATATAGGAAAAACAAACCATAAACAAGATAAATAGGAATACTTAACATAGGGTAAGCACTAGAATTAAGAAGGATCCAAATGAGGTGACTTCCTTGTTCTTGACAGTGACTTTTTGTCATAAAAATCTATTTCATTTTCATTCTGTGTATTTTTCTCCTTATACTTTTCTCCTTAAAGACTCACAGTACAGCTCTGAAAAATGGAATCTCTCACCCACTCCCCCCTCCAATTTTATTGCTTTTGACTTTTACAGTATGATAATCTCACACCTCTCTTTTCCTTGAGATTGTACAATTATATTGTAAATCGGTGCTGCTACTGGTGTCCTGTATTCCTCTAGTTGTCAAGTAAGTCAAGTGCTGACTAAAGATATTTTTAAACTCATTTGTCTTATTATGGGCATGGATGCTAATGTGTTGTATAGTGTTATGCTTCCCTCAGTTTTGAGCCTGGCACAGAGTGGGCACTTAATAAATGTTGATTGATAAGAGCTGGCATCTAAGTATGTAAATAGGTGATTTCTAGCATCTTTGTTACTCTATAGATCTGTGGCAAAATTTGCCTGCAGAGGTTCAGGGACATTTCTGAGCTGAGGATTAGAGCATCTATGATAGGAACAGTTGCAAGCTGAAGCCAAGAGATGGACCTGAGGTCCTGACAGAAAAGGGATTTGAATTTCTGATGCCTAATAGTGTGAATTCCCTGTTCTGGTCAGGATATGAGCCCCCAGGAAAGCCTGATATGATTCAATAGGTCTCATGAAATAAAGATTAAAATTAGCTAGATTTACAGTACCTGCTGCTTTCTCCATATAACCTAAAATTCCTGAGGGAAGAGATTGTTTTGATTTGATTTTTACATACTGAGCACTGAACACAGTACCAAACACATAGTGGGCTCTTAAATGCTTATTGAAGGAATTGATGAGTTTTGCTCTGGATTATTTTTTCTAAGCAATTAATACTTACAATGAAAATATATATCAACATATCCTAAACATGATTAGCTTCTGAGGTTTTATGTGACATTTTTATATTTGTAGGCCAAGAACAAGATATTTTCAAAATATGCACACCTTTAGTCACCATTAATCCCTTCTGTTTTCAGCACTAGCAGACAAAGCTGTCACACTTTGGCTCCAGCACAGTTAATCAGACCTTTTCTTATTCCAATAGCTTTCCAAACCTAGGCTTCACTGTGATGCTTCTCAAACCAATGATATCCTTATTGGTAATATGCCAAAGAAGGTGATTTGGCAAAGTGAGCTCTTTATTGGAAACTTTTTCTAAAATCATGAAGAACCTATTTAGTTTCTTTGGAGCTTATTTTCACAAACAAATGAAATGGAAAGAAAGACATGAACAAACTCTGGTAGGACTTTGGGTTCAGAAAACACTTTTATTTATACAAAAAATATCCAAGGCACAGATCAGATTCAAGCAGTGTATTTCATCCATGGATCATGTCCTTATGAACAAAAGTATTCTATTTATGAAGAAGAGGGAAACAGTCAGACATAGGAAAGAGGACTAGTCTGGGGTTAATGTGTTCTTAGTCCTGGTTTCTAAATTCTTTCTCTGCCACCAATTTGCTTGACAAATCATTTGCTTTTTCTGAGCCCCAATTTCCTCCCCTTAAAAAAAAAAAAAAAGCAAGTTGTACTAGATAATCCCTAAAGTCCCTTCTAGCCACATTGTCTATTCTATTCAAACCTATAGAATTACAACGATTACTTTGCCCAAAGGTATGCTGAAAGAAATAATATAGAAACGGGCAAACTACTGATTAAACTGCATGCATGTGAGTCCTTTTATATGTTCATACAGCGTAAACATATATGATCATAATACAGGATAGTCACAAATATCACATTCTGTTGCCAACCTAAAAATATATTTTTTAGGTTTCATGCTACATACTGGAGGATTAGAAGGAGAGCTGCAGCTCAAACAGGGGATTATAATAGTCCCCAAACTCAGGATTTGACTCTTGTTTTAGAATTCTTGTCCTGGCTCATTCTTGGTTTGTCTATCTTTCCTTCTCTCACCTTGGGGACGCAGCTCCTAGTCGCTCATAATACAAAGAGGGATCCTCAGAAAGAGAGCCTCAGCTCAAACAGAGCACTGATATAGTCCCCGTTCTCGGGGTCCAGCTTCAGGGCTCTCTGATAGCACTCGATGGCTTGCCTCTTTTGTCCCTTTAGCTTATGAATGAAACCCAGGGCCCCCCAGCTCTTTACATCAACTGCATTCTCATAAAGTCGCCGTGTGGCTAATCTCTGCAGAGCACTTATCAGTTTGGATGTAATAGAAGACTCCACTTTTATTTTTACACCTTCTAAATAGTGAAAGATGGCGGCATCCTCAGATTTCCTGTGAGTCTCCTGAAAGCGACCATAGTGAAAATGGACCTGTTGTTTGTTTTCGTCCGTCACGTGCTGCAGGTGAAGGGCTTTCTGAAATACATCTTCTGCCTTTTCATACTGACCAGCCTCTGCGTACATGTTGGCCAGGTCTGTGTAAGCAAACACAAACATGGAATTCTGCTCCATGGCTGCTCGAAAATGAAATATGGCCGACTGAATCAACTCTCGTTTCTCTTTCTCTTTTTCCCTGGATCGTTTTTTGGTTGACTGTTTGACGAGGATCATCAGAACTTTGTAGCAAACCCCGATCTGATGATGCAAGAAAGCAGAAGTGGGTGTTGCCTGCAAGGCGATTTTTAAGAGCTGAAGAGCTTTACTGGGGGAGTTTTGTCTGCGGTAAAATTTCGCTGCGTAGCGAAGGACGTAAGGCTGTGAGGACATCTTCTCCAAGGCCTCCCGAATGTACCGTTCACCCTCAGCTTCCTGTTTTAGGTCTTGAAGCTTCAGGGCGAGTAGGGCCATCACAAATGTGTTGTCTGGATTCAGTTCAACTGCCCTCCGGAGAGGGTCCAAGGATGATACTCTTTGACAAGAATATTCCTTATCGTCCAGTCGATAGGCTGCGATGGCAAAGCCAGAATTAAACTCAGGATTGTCGGGTTCTATCTTCAAGGCTTTCTCAAAACATGCCTTGGCCCTCTCATAATACTTCCTTCCACACTTTAGCAGAGCCCACCCTTCCTCACAGTAAACTTCGGGGCACTCTATCTTATAGCGGGAGGAATTGGGAAGCTTCCTATAGCCCTTTTGCACCTTGTCTGCATAAAACTGAGCTTTGGGAAATCTTTCCATATAATAATATACCCATGCAAAATTTCCCCATGTGACCAGGCTTCTTACTTCCACTTGGTCAGCATGTTCTACCTGGATTCTCTCTTCAGCATGTTTTAAGCATCTCAGTGCCTCCTCATTTTGACCTTTCAAATGTTTTACATAGGCCAATAGGTTATAAAGGGTGACTTTGGATTTCATATCAAGGAATTCGATCTGGTCGATTATTGTGTCTTCCAGATTAAGTAGATCGATGTCTTCTTTCAACAAGTTCCACGTAAAATGGCATTTCAGCTGCCTCAGGATAATTTTTAAGGAATTTCTAGGCATTTGACTGCAAAAGATAAAATCAATTTCATTTCAGAAGAATCAATGGAAATGACAAGGAAATCATCATTCCTTACACAGTGAAATCTCTTAATTATATATCATGATTTTCCCCTGCCCTTTAAATAGCACTTTTCCCACCTGCTGTAAACCCTTAAAGTGGTAACTAATAGAGAAGCTGCCATTTGATGCTTGGAGAAGCAGTATTGTAGTAGTAGTGGTGGTGATGCCACTTACTGTTATTTTAGTCGATCTGAGCTCATGTCCAAATGCACATAAAATCTGTGAAACAGAGGTTGTTTTGCAAGCTACTAATTAATGCTTTGGGCTTTGGGTGAACAAGCTATTTAGAGTTTCTCAACAGAATTATATAAAAAGAGCTAATAAGTGTCCTAAGAAGAGAGGGATTTGTAATAATCTGCCTTTTAAAGGTTCTTTCAGCTGCTTAGGACGGGGAAAAATCCATAATAAATCATTTACATAAGATATGGGCATGCAATGTGGATTAATGTGTTTCATCACATGAAAGGGTCATGTTGTTTCTGGAGTCAAAGAGCAAAGGTTCAAATTTTAGCCTTGTCACTTACTGTGTGACCCTGGAGAAGTTACTTAGCCAGTCTGAGCCCCATTTTTCTCCTCTGAAAAGGAAGGAATTGGACTATATGACTTCTCAGGAGCCTTTTAACTCTCTATTTCTGATTCCATGTACTATGATTCCTCGGCATAGATTTAACAAGAACAGTCCAAACACATGGCTCTTCTCTCTAATGATCTAACTAGACTACTCAACTACAGTGAAAACCTAAAGGTGTGGAAAAAGTTTACTGTTGTAATCAAATAAAACTTGCAACATGACATATTTATGGATGTACTTTGTGTGTGAGTGATGTGGTAATTAGGCCCAGGCCTTTAAACTCTTCAAATAAATGATTACAATGGCTACTACTTTCATTCAGTCAAACCAAGTATTTCTGGGATCAGCTAAAGGAGAATAATAGCTAGCATAAGAACCTATGTGACTAGACAATTACTTCTTCCTAGACTCCTGTGTTTTACAAATATAAAATCAGGAGAATCAGATTAGATGACCTCCATGATTCTATGACATTTAAAGGCCCCTCTAAAAACCCTTTGATATGTAATATAGGGAATATTAATATTTTGTTTCTCCAGCAGGGTATGCTGCCAGCCCAGAGAGGTTAAGAACTTCTGAATGACAAGCACATCTGTTCCTAAGTGTCAGGAACAAGAACAGGCTCTCAGAACCATTTAGCTTAAGGCAGAGTAGTAATTGCTGAATGTGGGGGTAAGAAAGAGACATGGAGCCAAAATTAGAGAGGGCTTTACATATAGGCAGTATAAGTCAAATGCTAATTTAAGGGAAAATGAAAGACCTTAAATCCCCAAGTTTTACATATATGTATAAAAAGTGTATGTATATCTATAAGTACACATATATAGTATATGTATACATATGTGTATATATATATGTATGCATGTACACCCAAATTCATCATATAACTGTACAGATATATAATGTGTATATGAATGGATAGAAATAGTTCCAAGCAGAAAGGCTGATCCTGAGATGGGGAAGAGGACAGAATAGAAGTTAGACTATCATAGAATTAGAGACCTTAGACTTAGAAGTCTTTCAGGCAGGGACTGTCATTGCTTCTTTTTTGTATCCCCAACACTTAGCACCCAGTTTATTATTTTTAATAGATGTTTATTGTGTTGTATTTTGCAGATAAGGCAACCAATGCCCAGAGAGGTTGAGTGACTTGCATCATGTCACCTAAGTAATCAGTAAAGCTGAAGTTTGAATCCAGGCTTTCTTATTTCACACATGACCACTGTGCACTAAACCTTCCTTTCATTTGATTAAATGTATTATCACATTGCATGCTTAGTATAAATTAATGGCAGCCTCTCACTCAAAGAAATTTCCTTTGCATCACCCTTTTGGGTGGGTAGTTGCACTCCAAAGACAATGGAGCCCTGGGTATAGAGGTGCCAGGACTAAAAAAAGGACAAGGATTCCGAAAAGGGAGAGGAGAGCACACTAATGCTAAGCACTATTTGGAAACTTTGAACGGAATGGTACTGCTCCCTCCAGTATCAGGAAAAGTAAGAGGGTTAACCATTAAATCACACAGAGTGACTCAGAAAGGGCCTTGGAATAAGGGGATTAAAAGTAGCCTGTAGTTAGGCACCCCCTAAATGGCCAGTTCACTTTGATAAAGTCTTCAGTGACCCTGGAGACCACTGGAACCTTTCATAAATCTCAGGCAGTTGTAGAAAAAAGAATCTGGGCTCTTGAGCAGCAGCCAAAGTGGTGGAGGGGGAGGGGAAGGCAGAAGGAAGGAGAAAGGGGAAGAGGAGATAGTGGGGAGCAAATATGCAAGCTCCCCTCCTTTACTATACACCTTCTACTTCCTAAAGATCAGGGTTTAGTCTCAGAGAGCAAACAGGCAGTGTGGAGCTTGGTTTTACACTGCCTACGTGGGCAGGATTTCAGGATGTCTACCACCTTCTTAGCAGTCTCCTGGAAAAGGGTGGTGGCCCCACCCTCACCCGCCCATAACCAGAAGTTGGGTGGGCTATGTAACACCTCCTCACAATCTTTGCAGAACGGGGAGTAGTACTTCAGGTTGGCTGAAAAACCCAAAACCCCATATCCAAAATGTAACCGAGGGTTGGGTGAAAAGATGGCTGTCTATCCTCAAAATATTGCAAGCTTCTCTCCCTCAAGCCTCACACCCCTTTTTTGTGAACCCCTGGGCAGCCTTCCCTGAGGCCATGGAAAGGCAGAACCAGAGAAACAGAGATTCTGTAAAAAGTCTTATGCAAACGGCTTGGGGTGAGGGATGGGGTGCAGAGTGGTTGGGACTGTGGATTGAAGCCAAAGGCTAGAAAGCTAAGGTTCCTGCCCATCCCGAAGTCTCAGTTCTTTGTCTAAGGAGGGAGGAGCTGGGCTGTCAGGGTGTCTGACTCGTCCCCAAACATTGCAAAGGGCTCCAGGGGAACAGTCTTGGTTGCACCCCCATTACTACACAAGTTAGGAAAGGTGAGACATTTCCTTTGACATTAAAAAAAAAAAAAAAAGCAGAGAGGACCTTTTCTTTTTTCACTGAGAAAGTTTTTTTTTTTTTAAACAAAAGCAAAAAAGTCACCCACTCTGACTCCGAAGGCTGAAAACCAAATTAAAAACCCTATTCAAAGTTTGCAAAAGTCGCATTGTAAGTTTCCTACATCTCTCGGGGCGAGCTCCATTTCTGGCTCCGGGGTGTTCTAGTCTCTTCTCCTACCCCCAGGATGGTAGGGAGAGCAGGGTAGCCTCGATCTGGACAGATCCCTGTCCGAGTGATGCGAAATAGCCATTAGTAGTTCTGCCTGGCATTAATGGGTGCTGGCTAGCTAGAGAGCTGCGGTCCGTGCCTTCATTTGAATTTTTCCTTGCTCAAACACCTGAACGCAAGAAAAATCTCGTTTGGAAAAGTTGCAAAGGGACTAAGAAGATTCAGGAGAAAGAAGGCAGAGAAAGCCATTTATTTACCTCATGCTGGCTGGGGGCTGGTCTGCCTGCAGCTGCAGTAGTTTCCGGGATTTCTTCTCTGGTCTGATTGCTCCTTAACGCAGTTTCTTAGCTGGGAAAGTTACAGGCTTAATTGTTGGGAGTTTTGTTGTTGTTGCCGTTTTTGTCCTTTTATTATTTCTTCTTATTTTTGTTTGTTTAAAGTTGGGCAACGTGGAGAAAAACGGAAACCGGAAAGTGAGACTGCTTCCCAACTGAGCTGGATCCTGTTGTGGGGTGGGTGGAATCTGACGTGAGTTGAGAGCTCTGAGTTGAGAGCTGTCAGAGGCCCTGCTTCTCAGAAGAAACCCTCATTCACTGGAGAAAATGTTATGTAGCTAGGTTTTGGAGAAGACTGAATGATTTCTCCCGAAATTTACAAGTATCTGAGGGAGAAGGGATGTTAAGGAACCTGGGATCCAACTAACACCTGCCTTAGAGAATCTACCTTCCACCTTTTATCCCTAAAGGTGATACCACTGATACATCCTCTGTACATTTTGTGATTGGAATGGTTTTCTCAGGAGTGGTGATGGATTTAAGTTGACCTAACTATAAATATCCAAACTCTGTATCTTATATTTGTAAAAGTGAGTGGCTGAAAGTGGTGTGTTTTAGGTCAGTGGCTCTCAAACTGTTGTTTTCAGTATCCCTTTATACTATTAAAATTATTGAAGATTTGTCCAAATAGTTTTTGTTTATCTGGGTTATATTTATAGATATTTACCATATTAGAAATAAAAAGTAATTTTGAATTTGGAGACCCTCGGAAAGTGTTTCAGAGACCCCCCTTAGAATCCTCTACACCATACTTTGAGAACCCCTACTTTAGGTGGCTATGGAAAAGCAAGATTTTTTACTTTTAAAATGTTTTATTGGTATCTCTCATTTTTACACCATCCTTTTTTTCAAAGCAATCTATTTCCTATTTCCTGTCCTGAGTACCATCCCTCAGTACAAGTAATGGGAAAATAAAAGCAGTTTTCTAAAACTTACCAAAATAAATTAAGTTGGCAGTATGTGCAGTATTCAGAATCTCCCTCTTCTGCAAAGAAGTGACCAATATTTGTTCTATCTCTTTCTGATATCAAGCTTAGTCATTGCAATTCACAGCCTTCAGGTTTTTTATTTTTTCATTTTTAAAATTAGTTTTCATTGTTACTGGGGTTCATTCACCCCATCATTCAATTATTCCTGACAATGGAGGCATTATGGATTCCTTAAAGTTCCGTATCATTGTGGCTATTTTGTATATATTTTCCCAGTCTATTGATTTCACTTTGTATCAAGTTTATTTATTTTTATTTTATTTTTTGTCATTAAAAAAGCAACACAGACTTTTTCTCTTTTCAATGGGAAAGTAAAATGATGTTGTTGCTGGTCTTCCCAGACTTGACATTCATAATTTTTCATGGCATGCTAATTAATATTCTATTCTATTTCTTTCTGTTAGGTATTCCTCAATCTATGGCCATCAACTCTGTTTCCAGTCTTTACTATTTTAAAAGGTGTACTATAGCTATTTGGGGATTTATGGGAACTTTTGAACTTTGATCTACCTTTAAGTATATAGCCAGCACTACTAGGATTTCTGAGTTAAAGAATAATAAACTCATAGAACTAGAGCTGGAAAAGACCTTTTCATTGACTCATACCCCCTCATTTTATAATAAGGAAACTGGGGAAATAGAGAGGTTAATTTACTTACCCAGGATTGAATGGGTAGAGTTTAGGGTGTTAAGGTACTTTGATCCCCAATCCAGCTTAATTCTTAGCATAACTCCAAATTGCTTCCCAGAATGGTGTGGTCAACTCAGATTCACAAACAGATTGGTTATTAGTATACCTGCTTTTCCTCAGCCCCCTCAACACTAACCCTCAGAGGTATTTTGATTTGCATTTCTCTTAGTCTTAGTGATTTGGAGCAGTTATTAATAGTTTGCTGTTCTTTTGAGAGCTTCTTTGTTCATCTTTTGGCCACTGGTCCATTAGAGGATGGCTCTTAGACTGAGATATCTGTTAGTTTCCCATATATCATGGAACAGATCTTTGCAATTCCTCTTTATTCTTCTTTAGTTAGGGATTTTCACACTACCCATGACTGAAACATATCTGATATGCTTATCTCATTTTTTTAAATGGTGTGAACTTTAATATTCAGATTACATATCCATTTTGAACTTTTAAAAAATGGACTAAGATGGTGGTCTAAAACTAATTTTTATGAAACTACATTCTCATTTTTCTAACACTTCTTGTCAAATAATGTGTTCATTATCCCCCCAGGAAATTTGTGTTTTTGTGTTTATCTAATCTTGAGTTACTGATCTCAGTTATTTCTGATTCTTGAGGCAGTCAGGTGGCACAGTAAATAAGAACACTGGACCTAGAACAGGAAGACCTGAGTTCAAATGTAGACTCAGACACACAAATCCTGGGCAAATGGGTTACTGTGAAGATAAAATGAGATGATATTTGTAAAGTGCTTTGTAAACTCTGAAGTACTATATAAATATTACTGTTATTTCTTTTTTTTAAATTAAAGCTTTTTATTTACAAAGCATATGCATGGGTAATTTTTCCAACATTGTAAAATCTTGTAAAATCTTTTATTCCAAAATTTCCCCTCCTTCCTCCACCCCCTTCCCTAGCTGGCATGTACTAATACATGTTAAATATGTTGAAATACATGTTAGGTCCAATATATGTATACATATTTATACAGTCATCTTGTTGCACAAGAAAAATCAGATCAAGAAGGAAGAAAAAGAAAAACTGAGAAAGAAAACATAATGCAAGCAAATAGCAACAGAAAGAGTGAGAATGCTATGTTGTGATCCACACTCAGTTCCTACAGTCCTCCCTCTGGGTTTAGATGGCTCTCTTTGTCACTGAACAAGTGGAACTGGTTTGAATCATCTCATTGTTGAAGAGAGCCACGTCCATTAGAATTGATCATCATATAGTCTTGTTTTTGCCCGGTGTAATGATCTCCTGATTCTGCTCATTTCACTTAGCATCAGTTTGTGTAGGTCTCTCCAAGTCTCTCTATATTTAGCTTGCTGATCATTTCTTACAGAATAATAGTATTCCATAACATTCATATACCATAATTTATTCAGCCATTCTCTAGTTGATGGGCATCCACTCAGTTTCCAGTTTCTGACCACTACAAAGAGGGCTGCCACAAACAATTTTGTACATATGGGTCCTTTTCCGTCCTTTAACATCTCTTTGAGATATAATCCTAGTAGAAATCCTTTGCGGGATCAAAGATTATGCACAGTTTGATAACTTTTTGAGCATAGTATCAAATTGCTCTCCAGAATGGTTGGATCTGTTCACAATTCCACCAACAATGCATCAGTGTCCCAGTTTTCCCACATCCCTTCCAACATTCAGCATTATCTTTTTTGTTATCTTAGTCAATCTGACAGATGTGTAGTGGTATCTCAGAATTGTCTTAATTTGCATTTCTTTGATCAATAGGGATTTGGAGCACTTTTCATGTGGCTACAAATAGTTTCAATTTCTTCATCTGAAAATTGTCTTCATATCCTTTGACCATTTATCAATTGGATAATGGCTTTAACTATTATAAATTTGAGTCAATTCTCTATATATTTTAGAAATGAGGCCTTTATCAGATCCTTTGGATGTAAAAATGTTTTTCTAGTTTATTGCTTGGCTTCTAATCTTGTCTGCATTAATTTTGTTTGTATGAAAACTTTTTAACTTAATATAATCAAAATGATCTATTTTATGATCAATAATGATCTCTAGTTCTTCTTTGGTCCCAAATTCCTTCTTCCTCCACTAATCTGAGAGGTAAACTATTGTATATTGTTCTAATTTGTTTATAATATCATTCTATATGTCTAGATCATGAACCCATTTTGACCTGATCTTGGTATATGGTGTTAGGTGTGGGTCTATGCCTACTTTCTGCCATACTAGTTTCCAATTTTCCCAGAAGTTTTTGTCAAATAGTGAATTCTTATCCCAAAAGCTGGGACCTTTGGGTTTGTCAAATACTAGATTGTTGGCTATTTTGTTCTGTGACTCTAATCCATTCTACTCATCAACTTCTTTATTTCTTAGCCAGTACCAAATGGTTTTGATGATTACTGCTTTATAAAATAGTTTTAGATCTGATACAGCTAGGCCACCTTCATTTGCTTTTCTCTTCATTAATTCTTTTGAAATTCTTGCCCTTTTGTTCTTCCAGATGAATTTTGTTGTTATTTTTTCTAGGTCAATTACTATTTTTTCTTATGTACTTTGGAAGAGTTCACTGTTGTGCCTTAGTTCTATGTGATTTGTGCTCTAACCAGCAATGGGAAACAGTCCACACTCTCCTAGAGTCACAGAATGTCAGGGCTGAAAAGGACGTTAGACTACTTCAATGCATTTAAGGTGTAGAGAACAAACGTCTCATAGTTTAGGAAGTGACTTCCCAAATGAACTGAGACTAGAATAAAAGTTTGCAAATTCCTAGACCATTTTTCTATTATGTCACACTATTCAAATACTTTGCTTTCTTTCCTCTTTTCCAGCCTTTCTGTATTCTCTCCTTGGTCACAAAAGAAAATATTTCCCACTCCAGCATATTGAATTTAGGCTTTTAGAGATCCTCTAGGATCATATATTTGGAGCTGAAAGAGACCTTAGAATTTTCTCACTTTACAAATGAAAGAACTAATTTGCCCAAGGTGACACAGGTAATAAATAAAGGTCAGAGGTTAAATTCAAACCCACATCCTCTGGCTTCACAATTCTTTCTGCAGTGCATGTTGGAATGGGTTCTAGGGTTGCATGGTATAATGGGAAAAAGGTGAAGTATTATGATAATGAAACAATCTGCCTCATTTGGACCTTAAAATGGGGCAGAATGTGAGCTACTAGCAATCCTTTTGATTCAGAAGACCTGGGTCAAAATAGTGTCTGAAGCAATGACCTAAAGTGATTTATCTTACCTGTCTTAGGCTTTGCTTTCCCCATTCATAAAATAAAGAGGTTGAACTATACATGATCTCTTAAGTTCTCTTCAAATTCTAACAGTATTTTAATTAATGGTCTTGACCTATATCTGTAGTTCCTGAACAGAGTTCTGATTTGGTACATCCATAATTCTAATGGCTTTTGTTGCAAGGGATTTTTGTAGGACTGCTCCATCACCTTTGGGTTTTTTGCCTCTCTACTAAAGTAGTACATTCAATTAGGTTTGTGAATAATTATTTTTAGTGAATCAACAACAATTGGATATAAATGAAGGAAATTGAGAAATCTCTATAACCTCAAGAAATCTGTAATTTAGGAAGGAAGTTCTCTCTCTCTCTCTCTCTCTCTCTCTCTCTCTCTGTGTGTGTGTCTCTGTCTCTGTCTCTGTTTCTTTCTGTCTCTCTTTATCTTTCTCTCTCTCATTCCTTCCCTCTCTCTCTCTGTAAATATATATATATATATAAACATATTTATAGATAATATACTATAGTATGTTATAGATTAGATTAACCATGAAAATTAATAATAACTTACATTTTTATTGTGCTTTAAAAGTCTACATTTGATGAAGGTGGATATCAAAGTTAATGATTCAGCAAGCCCCCAACCAGAGGTACTAGTCCTCCATAAACATCCATACACCCCTAATGTATGCAATGTACTTTGTAAACTTTAATGAGAACTATTATTATTAGCTGGTAGGAAGGGAGTATCATGGCACATCTCTGAAACTGGCACAAGTCTAGATCTATGTTACTCACTGCATCACATACCTTTCCTGGATTCTTCCACTTAAAGACCAGATAATACCTAGTAGGTATTATCTAGGAATTCACTTTTGTTTAGTTTTGTTTTGGGAGTGAGGAAGAGAGGGAAGAGAATTTCTACTAGCAGTCTTCCTCGGGGGAGTATTAATAGTTGGTAGGTATTATGTTGACTGTATCCAAGTTATGGCACTGCCTGTCCTCAGTGGGTACAAAGCTTTTCTATATTCTGACCTGGAATAGATTTAGTATAAAAAAAATTAAACAGAATATTGGAGAATAATGTGAAGAAAGATCATCAGTCTCTTTCTCATGTCCTACTTAGTAACTAAATGAAAGGATGGATCCTATTTTAAAATAGAATTCTGCAACCTCTTAGGTTTTATATTCCTGGAAAGAATTGGCCACCATTCCCCACCCCCCAACAGTCTACACAGCTGTGATAAGCTCCAGGGACAGCTGTCTTCATTGTTGCCTGGCAACAGCAGACCTCATTTTTTGAGCCTGGGGCCAAGGAGGAATTCAGAGGATTCAGATTAGTGGGAGGGAGGGAGGCAGTCCACAGACAGCACTACTCAGATCTTGTTTTATTTTATTTTATTTTTTTTTATTTTTCTTTTTGTTTTGTTTTGGTCTCAATTTAGGCACATATTTGTTTTATTTAAATAAATAAATAACAACAACAACAACAACAACAATAATAATAAAGTTAAACATGGAACTAACAATGGCAATTAAACTAATTGCTTAATTCCATCCTCGTGCCCCATATACTCACAGTTTCCTTTGAAAAATAGACTTTGTGCATCATGCTTTGCTTTATAAGTCACAGTGCAGTTATAAGTATTATTGTACTGCTCAGTTCAGGGACTTTGTATCCCCTCTTGGGCTGTGTTTCCCATTAAAAGTTTAATGACGAAGTGAATGGACTTTGCCTTTTTATGGGGATAAGGGAAGGAGGGGAAAGTAATTTTGTTTCTTTTTGTGGTTCTTTAATGAGCACCATTATATTAGCATTACTATATGTGAAGATGAATTAAAAATATTTTGTATGAAACCATGAATCTATTATATATACTTTGCATTTAAAAAAGATATAAGAAGAACTTGGAATATATTACCTATCAGACTTAAGGATAGGAGAATGCTATGAAGAAACAAGAGGTAGAGAGCATTTTTGAAGTATAAAATGGAAAATTTTGATTAAATTAAAATGAAGATCTCATTTTTCAACTATATTAAAAAAAAAAACTTCATCAATTTATAACATGAGGCCTATTCTGATAAATAGTAAGGGATATAATCAGACAATTTTTCAATGAAGTAATCGAATCTACATGTAATCACATGAAAAAATTCTTTAAAATAATATTGATTAGAGAAGGTATATGTCTTGTATTAGTAATACTGTTTCAAAGCATATGCAAAATTTAGTATCACTGAATCATCTTAAAAATTTATTTATTTTATTTTGAACTTAAGAAATAAAACAAGCACTTTTATAGCATTATAACAGAAAAAAGATGATTGCACATGAAACTACAAGTCTATGTACAATTTGCTTTTTCTTTTAAATATCTAATAGTTATCATGTAACTTTCTTCTAAAAAAACCTTTCTTATAAAATCCTTCTATACATACTTCTGTTTATCAGTTATTTTTTTGGATACAGATAACATCTTCCTACAAAGATCATTTGTCTGGTCCAATTCACAGCTCCCACAAAAGTACATGAGTGTGCTATCTTCCCATGGACCCTCTAATATTTCATTTTCCTTTTCTGTTATCTTTGATAATCTGATGGTATGATATAAAGTCTCACAGTTATTTTAATTTACATTTCTCTAATTTACTAGTAATCTGGTGCATTCTTTTTATATGTTAGTCTAGATTTCCCTCTTTGAGAAATACCTGTTTATATTTAATATTCAACTTACCTACTGAAGAATAACTTTTGTTTTTGAATATTTGAATCAGTTCCCTAAATGTTTTAGAAATTAGACCTTATCAGAGAAATGGGCCACAAAGATCCCCCCTGACCTAGTTACTTGTTTCATTTCTAATTCTAACTGAGTTAATTCTGTTGGCACAGGAACTTTTCATTTTTAAGTAATACAGATCATACATTTTATCTTCTGTGATGCTCTCTACAATTTCTTTGCTGTTGAATCGTTTATTTATGATGGCAAAAACTTTCTCCTTCCATGTGCCTTTAACTGGTTTATAATGTCATCTTTTACATGCTTATCATGTATCCATTTGCAGCTTCCTGTTGGTGTAGTGTGAATTTTTGTTCACCAAACTTGCATCAGACTTTCAAGTTTTCTAGTTTTCTTCACAATAGTGAGTCCTTATCCTAGTGATTGGAGATTTTAGCTTACTTGAATAGTATGCTACTGTGCTCATTTGCTTCTGTATGCTATGTACCTGATCTCTTCCAATGATGAACATTTTAAAAAATCAATGCCAAAGTTTTAATAATTTGTAGTATAATTTGCATACTCTGTATAAGTATAATTTGATATTTGGAAATGTTATATCCCATTTCCCACTTTTTTCAGTTTCCCTTAAAATCTCCAACCTTTTGTTTTCTCATATGATGTTATTATTTGTACTAATTCTCAAAAGGGATTTTTTTTTGATAGTTTGATGTATGGTACTGAATAAGTAAATTAGCACATTGGTATCATTTAAAAATAAATTTGTTTCAGCCCAAACATAAGCAATTCATCTCTCCAATTTAAGTACATCTTTATACTTTCTTATAAGCATTCTGTTTTATTCATATAGTTCTTAAGTGTTTTAGCAGGTGGACTCCCAATTGTATTTTACCTTCTGTAATTAAATCTACTGGAATATTTCTTCTAACTGGGGGTTTATTGATAATATATAAAATATTATTTTTGTGGATTTTTAATTCTGCATATATGTATGTATGTATGTATTCATTGGTCATCAGTGCTTGTAAGCTTCCTTAATTACTTTGTCTTGATGCTATAGCTAGCACTTGTAGCACTATATTGAATAATATAGTGATACTAGAAAGTCTTCCTTTACGCTGACCTTCTTAAAAAGGTTGGCTCTTGGTTTTATATTTACCATGTTAAGAAAAGTAAAATTATTCTTATGACTTTAATATATTTTAGAAACAACAATGTTATATTTTTTGTCAAAAATCTTTTCTATATCTCTGAGATGTAATTTGCATTTTGATAAAATTATAATATATTGTGTTTTACAGTTTCCTTAACATTGAACTACCCCAACTTTCCTTATAAAAATCCAACCTCATTATACTATATAGTTTTTTTAAAATGGCCTCTTCACTGTTATTGTTATATTTATGTCAATTTTCATTAAGATTATTAGCCTATCCTTGGTTTAGGAATCAAGACCATAATTACTCCTTAAAAGAAATTTGGTAGAAAAAAATTTCCCTTATTTTAGCAAAGAATTTATTTAAGGAATTATTGTCTAAATGTTTTGAGGAATTCAATTGTAAATCCAATTAGATCTGTTTTTATTGCTTGAAAGTTCATATAAATGAATTTGTATATGAGCCTTATTCAATTTCTTTTCCATGGGGTATGTTAAATTATTTTTACTGCATGCCATATTAATCTCAGTGATTTATCTTTACATAAATTTATTCACTTTTCATCAATTTATTAGTATATAATTTAGAAAAGGAGTTTGATAATTCTTTGCTGTGAATTCCCTTTTTCATTTTTCTTCCTGGAAGTTTTTTTTTTTCTTTGCCTTTTAGAATCAGGTAGACTAGGTAGTAGTATATCAGTTTTATCTGGATTAAGTAATAACATAAGATATTTTAGTAATTAAAGTAAAACATTATCCCTTCCACATTATAGGGGCTAGGGATGTGGTGACTCTTTCCAACCCCTGCAATCTGGAAAATCTATGTTATTTTTTTCTGATTAACTCTTTGTGCCAAAGAAGAAATGTGAATTATTATGATATTAAAAGATAAATTATATTAATATTGTACAATACTATACATATATTTTGTGCATTTCTGAGTTTCTAAACTTTTTCTGTGTCATTTGTTGGCCTTCATATGTCATTTGGAGCATCCAAAAAACTCCTCCAAAACTCTCATTTAGTTTCTTATGATGACCCATGATATATTGAAAATGTGAATGGGAAAGTTGTGATGTGGAAGGGAAAATCATTATATTGAAATGACTTTTTAATGAACTTTTGGAGTGATTTCCCAAAGAAGGCCAAGAAGGCTTTCATTTCCAGGATTTAGGTTCATAGCTCCCTCTCTTGTAGCTCTTTCTGACTTCTTAGGGTTCTTTGATCTGATGGACCCCAGGAGACTCAAAATTTTCACATCAGATGGATTTCTACGAAGTCCCTTTTTAGTTAATTTCTCCACAGCAGATACAAAGACCATTTTGCGTTTTGACTCTACATCTATTTTTAATCCTTCCAAATAATGGTTGAGAGCATCAACTTCAGATCTCCTAAGAAACTGCTGAAAACAACCATAGTTATTGTGGATCTTTTAAGGTGCTTCATATTCAGCACCTTCTGGTAGTTTTCTTCTGCTTCATGGAAGTCACCTGCTTCTGCATACATGTTGCCTAGTTCTATATAACTATCTTCCAATGTGGGATTAAATTCTTTTGTCTTTTTAAAATGAAATATGACTGACTGAATTGCTCTTTCAAGATTTCCTCTATCCTTGCCATGTGGATGATTCTTGGTAGCCTTCTTGATTTGATTCATTTTTGTCTTGTAACAAAATCCGATCTGGTAATGCAGGACAGCAGAGGATGGAGTGGCCTGCAAAGCAATTTGAAAGAGATAAAGTGCTTTATCTAGGCACAATTTTTTGCAGTAAAATTTAGCTGCATAATGAAGGACATAGGGTTGTGAGGACTTACTGTTTAAAGCCTCTTCAAGGTACTTTTCTCCTTCTTCCTCTTCATCAAAGGACTGGAGCGCCAGTGCAAGAAGAATCTTAATGTAAGCATCTTCTGGGTTATTTTGACTGTCAGCCTGAGTAGTTCTAGAGAAATACTAGGATGCTGTTTGCCAGGACTGTCCAGGCGAAACATGGTGATTGCAAATCCAGTGTTGAATTCAGGGTTCTCAGGCTCTGATTCCAGAGCCTTTTGGAAACAAGCTTTGGCCTTTTCATAATATGTCCATGCAAACTTGAGCAGTGCCCACCCTTCTTCACAGTCAATTTCTGCAAGTTCCACTTTATAGCGGAAAGGACTTGAAAGCCTCTTACAACTTGCCTCTACCCTGCGTAGGTAAGTCTGGGCTTCAAGCAGCCTGTTCATTTGATAATAGATCCAAGCATAGTTTCCCCAGGTCACAAAGCTTTTTATTTCTGCTTGATCATCATGAAACAGTTGGATCAATTCTTCAGTTTTTCTCAAGATTTCCAGAGCCTCCTCATTTTGACCTCTCACATACTTTACATAAGCTAATGTATTGTGAATTCCCACATTGGACTTCGTGTCCAGGAAATTAATTTCTTCCAGAATCCTGTTTTCTAAATCAGGCAAGTCTATGTCTTCTCTCATTAAATCCCATGTGAAGTGATATCTCAACTGGAGCAGGGCATCCATCATAGGATTCCTCTCATATCTTACTGTGGATACAAATAGGATATTCTGTTATTAAGTATTGAACAAACAATGAAAAGTAAACTAGAATGACCATTTCCTACTTCTACCCTCATCACAGAGAAACACTTAAGTTATCTTCCAATTACTTTTCTATTCTGTCATTCTTTAAGAGTCCACTTGTCTAGATAAGGAGTTTATCCTGCTTATCTACTTTTATCTGTGGGCTTCTCCTTCTCAATCTGTGACTCTTCTTTCTCTGTGAATAAAGACATTTAAAGAAGGTGTCTCTTCTGGGATGAATGCAGATCACTCAGATGTTTGGATAGTAAGAGAAGGCTCCAAGGTCTCCAAGAACTTCCTTCTTTCCTCTTCTTTTCTTGAGAAAAACACCCTTTGTCCATATATTCCCTGCTGCTAAGTAAAGGAACCTGATTATTTGGCCCATGTCTTTCTTTTCTGAAGAGTCTCCCGCATCTCCCCTCCTCATAGGGAAATGGATATGCCAGGTAAGAGATCCTTTATCATCCCACTGTGGAGTACTAGTTCCTGAAATGCTCCCTGCTTGTGGAACTATGGAATCATGGACTCTGTATCTGTCCATCAGGGTCTTATGTTAGCATACAATGCTGTTTGCCCTGATCACATAGGAGATAATGAATATAATTATTCTCTGCTCTTTCTTATGGAGCCATGACAAATTGCATTTTAAATGCCTTCTATATCCTTATGTCTTGTTGGCTATACTCTTCTATATGTTTTGAAATAGAATAGGAAATGAAGTTGTCATGTAATGGCTTTCCCAGGGTAGTATTTTTTTTTCCCATTTTTGATCTGAGTCTTGAAATTGGGAATCCTGCTACTTTCCTTGCTGTCCTTACAAATCCTGGGGAAAGGGGCAAAACTTGAAGTACATCTAAGGTTTTTGGGCATTTGGCACTAACATACTATGTTCATCTTTAGGTTGTTTGAGACTACCATACATTACCAGGGACCACATCTACTATCACTAAATATGTGTTCTGCCTAGAGGCAAAATGTATTATACCAGGAACAGAGTTCAGAGCTTACTTCACCCAAAGTCATCATCATATAGAAAATTCATCACATATAGGAAAAAATCCCTATTCCCACAGTGCTTAAAGAAGTTGGCTAACATTTGGCTGAAAAAAAGAAATACAATCAAATATTTAATTGAACAAAATTTTATTAAGTGATTACAATTTGCAAGGCAATGTGTCTTAGACAAAATGTACAATAGGACCTGCCTTCAAGATTGGGGCATCAATGTGCAACTACTAGTCTCTAATATATTTAGTATTTATATAATCAAGGTTTCTATTTCATTTCATTTCTACTATCTTCTGGGTCTATAAAATACATGTTAACCCAAGGACAATTGTGGGATAACCCAGAAGAAGATAACTCAATGAGTAAATGAGTGAAATATATCATAAATAAATATACTATAAACAAATCAAGTATACTTCTTTTTCTAGAGCTATTCATTTAAGAAGGTTCCAACCAATAAGTATTATTTGAGTACTCATAAAGGTCCTAGAAGTGTGTTAGGCAGGTACCAAGAGGAAGAGAGAACATGGTCTTAGCCTGTAAAGAGTTTACCATTTTGCAATTGCTATCAGCAAATTAGAAATCCGCATTTCACATTTGGGAGCTAGACAAGCATGGCAGCACTTTGGGTAGGTATCCTTTTGTTTGTTTGTTTGTTTTTGAGGGGGAGAGGGTGTTGTTATATGATCACAGATTTGCTGGAACTTAATTATTAAACTGAATGTCCTTCCTTAGATGTCATGAACTGACAAATTGAGCATCTTTTTGAAACCCTGATCTGGGTATACAACCTTATTTATGAGGCATTAGCTACATGCACCCCAGTGCTGGGGAGAATCCATAGACTTCCATAAGTCAGCTAGTTAAAGGTAGGGTAGAAAAACAGGCAGCTATGAAAAGGGAATCAGAAAAGTCACATCTACAAAAAGAGCATGAATTCTGTATTTCAAATTGTTATAATAGAAACTTCTTAGGAACTGCATGCAGAGTCAGTGGTCTGAGTTTGGGAAGACTGAGGGAACCTGGCTGATCAGGAACAGCAGTCTCAGCTGTGCTATCCATATTTCTGGGAAAGAAGGAACCAGCTCCGGTGAGTGCAGAAGCAATGGGGTGCTGCTAGCTGTGGTCACTTGCAGGAAGGGGGAGTTTTTGGTTTGGGTCCCAAGACAGAGGGGAGAACCGAAGTAAAGCTAGAGGCACTCCCCTCTCCCACAATTAGAAGTGTTTACACTAATATTTCTCATTGAAAAAAAATGAAATGGCAACCATAGAAATTTACTATGAAAAAAGGAACAAACTGGTTTATCTTCAGAGTAGGACACTAAAAAAATCTTCTACACCAAAGAATAATGGTAAATGGCTCCCTGCTCAGAGAGAATTTATAGAAGAACCCCCAAAAGACCTTAAAAATTAAATGAGACAAATTGAGAAAAAACTAAAAAAACAAACAAAATTCCAAGAAAAACAAGAAATTATGAAAAAACTTAACCAAGTAGACAAGGAGATACAAAGTTTTAAAGATGAAAATTACTTTTTTAAAATTAGAATTGGACTGGGGGGAAACCAGGGAAGTTATAAGAGACCAAAATATAACAAAAGAGAATATAAAGAATGAAAAAATAAAACAAAATGTGAAACATAAGAAAAATAACAGATCTGGAGTACAGATCAAGAAGAGAAAAATATAAGAATAATTGGATTATCTGAAAGCTTGACCAAAAAAAAAAAAGAACCTTGACACAATAATGTAAGAAATAATCCAAGAAAATTGTCCTGGAGTTATAGAGCAAGAGGGGAAAATAGAAATAGAAAAAAAAATCCACTAATCACCACTTCAAAAAGATCCTTTGTGGGAAAATACATAGGAATATTATTGTCAAATTTTGAAAACCATTTCCCCCAACAAAGAGAAAATTCTACAAGAAATAAGAAAAAAAATTCAAATATGCTGGAGCTACAATTAAAATTGTATAGGATTTGTTAGCAGCCACAATAAAAGACTACAGGTTCTAGAATCATATGTATTGGTTATCAAAAGAACTAGGCCTGCTGCCAAAAGTATCATATACAGCAAAATTATCCATAATACAGAATGAAAAAAAGGACATTCAACAACTTTCAACCAAACCTGAACTTAATAGAAAATTTAACATATAAAATTCATTACCAAAAATCAATTTCAAGGAATTTAACATGGACAAATTGTTTATTTTTTGACATGGAAATGTATATAATATGTTTAAGATTAACACATGCATTTACACATACATAGACTTGCATCAAAAACAACATGGCTGACACATATTGATTTCTCTTTTGATTGAATCTATAAATTTGAGTTGATTTGAGATCAATGATTACCAGCCCTATTTTTTCTTTTCCTAATAAATTCCACTCCTAATCTTTGTTATAACTTTTTTTCCTACTCCTTAACTTGCCTTGCTACTGCTTAACCTCCCTCCCTTCCTTCCTCCACTCATCTCTCCTGGTGCTGAATTTTAATTTAAAAAGTGAGAACTGTTTATAAATATCTATTTATGCACATGAATGTACTAATGTGCATAAAAACATATATGTCCAGTGAATCAATTTTTTGCTTTTAATTATCAAGTCTCTTGCTTTTTCTATATCTGTTTGGTCCTCTGTTCCTTTCTTTCAATTTGTACCATCATTACTGGAATTCTGGCCTTCTTTGACTCATACCTAGACTTTTGCAATAGCTTCTTAACCCTTATTTCCTACCTACAACCCTTCTTTCAAATTTCTGCTAGTTTAATATTTCTAGTATATTCCTTTCATCAAATAATTTCACAATTAAAGAACTTTCAGTTTATAAAAGACAGTCCAAAATCGTTATTTGGACACTCCAGACTTTGCCCATATTCTTAGAAACTCTTCAACCTAGTCAATACTTACTAACAACCTCACAGTTTGATCTAAGAAAGACAAACAGAGTTAGGTTGTCTGTGTGCTTTATTTCTCTCAAACTGACAGCATGCATGCAGGTCTACAGTTTGAACCGAGATTGGGATGGGATTAGGCAACAGGAGTTAAAAAGACAAAAATCACAAGTGAGTATGGGGGAGAAGAGTAATCATCACATCATGGCCTAGAGTGGGCCATTGTCGGTTTGGTTGTTTCTCAGAGATTACAGGATACCCTCTGGATATAGGGAAGTGGGTCAGAGTGGAAAAGGCCAGGTCCTTTTAGTTCTTTAGGAGTCAGCATGAAATAGTCTGAGTCAGGTCTGTGGCTGTTGGAACAGTAGAGGGAATTCCAGGTTGAGCAAATGAACACTACAAAGGAGTGGTAAGTCAAGCTCAAAGGATGCTCAATCTGCCTCCTGATTGCATGATTCTGATTCCTAGATGGATCCAGCCTCCTCTGGAATGTAAGGGAACTCAAGAAAATCAAAGTTATTAGAAAAGTCATTAAATGTCTCAGTTGCAAGCCATTCATCCTCCTAACAACATTTTTATACCCTCCAGATTTATTGCCTGTCCTGCCTCAACCTATGGTATTTGTTCCTATTATTCTTCTCTCTAATATGACCTCACATGTTTTAGCTGTTCACATGGATTTTATCTACCTTCTCAAAGGGAGATTAAATTCTATGCTCTGCTAAGCCTTTGGCTTCATTGTTTTATTTCATCTCTAAACACTCATGGCAAATATAGAATGATAGAGACAGAATGGAAAGGACATTAGTGATGTCATTAATGATTTGGGGGCTATTAGTGGCTATTCAATGGAAACCAGAGTGATTGGGATATAAAGGCACAGAAAGCATCCTAGATCTGAAGTTAAAAGACAGTTTCATAGCTAAGTGCTATCCCTGAATGTCCTGGAAAATCATTTTAGATCTCTTTGGGATTCAGTTTCTTCATCAATTAATAAGCATTTATTAAAATTTACTATGAATATTACTGTGACTGCATTGTTCTGAGCACTGCAATAAAAAGAAAAGGTAAAATATGGCCTTTGTTCTCAAGGAACTCATTCTAATGGAGGGGATTAAGTGAAAATATCCAAGAGATAGAAAATGAAAATGGGAAGTAGTCTCAGAGGGAAAGGTCATTAAGGGACGCACAAGAAAACTTGTCCTGGATAGGGGGGTGCTTCATCTAAATGGTCAAAGAAATCAGAAAGCATAGATGAGAAAGGAAAAATTCTAGGTATAGGGCCAGCAAGTAGAAAGGTACGGAGGATGAAATGTGTGTTGTCTGGGAAAAAGGAAACTGGGCAGCTGGATTTTAGTATATTCAGGGAAGCACAAAATGTGTCAAGGCAGGAAGGACATGGTTCTGGTTGTGGAGGGCTTTAAAAACCAAATGCAGGAATTTCTATTTGATCTTAGAGTAATAGGGAGTCAAAAGACTTTTCTCAGGAGCTTGGGTGTGGCCACCAAAAGGTTCTCCACCCAAGGGTGGATGCTGAGAACAAGAACATGGTCAGACCTCAACCCTAGTAAATTCACATTGATAGATGAGTGGAGAATTAGAGCGAAGAGCTATGAGGTCCACAGATCCACCTGTATATTGAAGATACAGGAGATCTCTGAAGTTCCTTCCAAATCCAAACCTAGAATCCTCTGACCTTGCCCTCTGTATTATTATATACTCAAGCCAATAGGGAATCTCCAGATTCAAAAGTAGAAGGTAAAGAAGCAGACAGAGGAAAAGTAGGAATGGTTTGGGAGTATTGATTCATAGATCACAATACTAGACAAGGCTAGAATGACTGGGACTTAGCTTTCTTTTTCAAAATATTTCCACCTGTGGTCTGAAATGTTCACTTTGCTTCTTCAACTGAACTTTTGGTTAACAAATATTAACTCTTTACAGAAGCAAATACTTTTGTAAAGCTAAGAAAGTTCTTAGTTATTGTTGTTACACAGATTTAGCTCATGTTGCTTTATCTTTTAGATCTATTTTTTTTCAGCAACCATTTTAATCTATCAGATGAAAGAATTTAGTTATCTGGATTCCAGATTTTGTCATCCACAGGTTGTTTCTGTAAGATATGATGATTTTTAAATTTATTACATTGTGGATTAGGATGAAATATATCCCTGATTAAAAAACAAAACAAAACAAAACAAAAAACAACAACCTGACCTGAATTCAAGTGGAATTCAGAATGAAAAAGTAGGAAAGGAGACAAGTTAATTTTGTAGAATGAAACTCTGAGGGAGTTAGGAAAAGGAGGAAAGATTCTTGAAGTAAAAGGATGTAGGTTCCATTTTTGATCTCCATTTCACTTACTAGCCATTTCATTTTGTACAAGTTACATGCTTTCTGGGCTATGGCTTCTTTGTAGGTAATAAAGGGAGCTAGACTCGATAATCTTTTAGTTCCCTTCCAGTTGTATGAACTATATTGCTGAGGTTTTGAGGAAAAGGGACAAAATTCATCCATTACAAAATTTCTGTGTATAATTTTCATTCCCCTAAAGGAAAAATTTTATTTATGTCTCATGACCCTTTGTTCCCAGGACCCAAAATTCAAACTAGAATAATGTGTAATGCTCAAGGAGATAAAGTACAATGTTATATAACCTAAGAAAAAAACAGAAACCAACATATAGGAAGTGGGATGGACAGTTGGAAAAATAGAAACTAGAATAGAAACCACAGTGAGCTAGAGATTTCTCTGGGGAAAGGTAACCTTTAGTAAGTGCTGAAAGCCATGACAGAGGTTTGGTTAAGAACATGGAATTATTTTTTCAATTGAGATCTTTTTTTTTTTTTAAATCATTGTCATTTCTGATTATATGCTTTCCCCTACACTACCCGCTAAGAAATTTCTGATATAATGAAATATTTTTTTTAAAGAAAAAGAAGAAAGAAGCTAAGAATATGAACTCTGGGGCAAAATAATTTGGAAGATAATGGGGAAAGTAATTTCTTTTTTTTTTTTTTTTTTTTTAATTTTTTATTTAATAATTACATTATATTGACACTCATTTCTGTTCCGATTTTTTTTTCCCCTCCCTCCCTCCACCCCCTCCCCTAGATGGCAAGCAGTCCTTTATATGTTGGATATGTTGCAGTATATCCTAGATACAATATATGTTTGCAGAACCGAACAGTTCTCTTGTTGCGTAGGGAGAATTGGATTCAGAAGGTATAAATAATCCGGGAAGAAAAACAAAAATGCAGATAGTTCACATTCGTTTCCCAGTGTTCTTTCTTTGGGTGTAGCTGCTTTTGTCCGTCATTTATCAATTGAAACTCAGGTCTCTTTGTCAAAGAAATCCACTTCCATCAAAATATGTCCTCATACAGTATCGTTGTCGAAGTGTATAATGATCTCCTGGTTCTGCTCATTTCACTTAGCATCAGTTCATGTAGGTCTCTCCAAGCCTCTCTGTATTCATCCTGCTGGTCATTTCTTACAGAACAATAATATTCCATAACATTCATATACCACAATTTACCCAGCCATTCTCCAATTGATGGGCATCCATTCATTTTCCAGTTTCTAGCCACTACAAACAGGGCTGCTACAAACATTTTGGCACATACAGGTCCCTTTCCCTTCTTTAGTATTTCTTTGGGATATAAGCCCAATAGAAACACTGCTGGATCAAAGGATATGCACATTTTGATAATTTTTTGGGCATAATTCCAGATTGCTCTCCAGAATGGTTGGATTCGTTCACAACTCCACCAACAATGCATTAGTGTCCCAGTTTTCCCGCATCCCCTCCAACATTCATCATTATTTTTTCCTGTCATCTTAGCCAATCTGACAGGTGTGTAGTGGTATCTCAGAGTTGTCTTAATTTGCATTTCTCTGATCAATAATGATTTGGAACACTCTTTCATATGAGTGGTAATAGTTTCAATCTCATCCTCTGAAAATTGTCTGTTCATATCCTTTGACCATTTATCAATTGGAGAATGGCTTGATTTCTTATAAATTTGAGTCAGTTCTCTATATATTTTGGAAATGAGGCCTTTATCAGAACCTTTAACTGTGAAAATGTTTTCCCAGTTTGTTGCTTCCCTTCTAATCTTGTTTGCATTAGTTTTATTTGTACAAAGGCTTTTTAATTTGATGTAATCGAAATTTTCTATTCTGTGATCAGTAATGGTCTCTAGTTCATCTTTGGTCACAAATTTCTTTCTCCTCCACAAGTCTGAGAGATAAACTATTCTATGTTCCTCTAATTTATTTATAATCTCGTTCTTTATGCCTAGGTCATAGACCCATTTTGATCTTATCTTGGTATATGGTGTTAAGTGTGGGTCCATGCCTAATTTCTGCCATACTAATTTCCAATTATCCCAGCAGTTTTTATCAAATAATGAATTCTTTTCCCAGAAGTTAGGGGCTTTGGGTTTGTCAAACACTAGATTGCTATAATTGACTATTCTGTCTTGTGAGCCTAGCCTTTTCCACTGATCCACTAATCTATTTCTTAGCCAATACCAAATGGTTTTGGTGACTGCTGCTTTATAATATAATTTTAGATCAGGTACAGCTAGGCCACCTTCATTTGATTTTTTTTTCATTAATTCCCTTGAGATTCTCGACTTTTTATTGTTCCATATGAATTTTGTTGTTATTTTTTCTAGATCAATAAAATATTTTCTTGGAAGTCTGATTGGTATAGCACTAAATAAATAGATTAGTTTAGGGAGTATTGTCATCTTTATTATGTTCGCTCGGCCGATCCAAGAGCACTTAATATTTTTCCAATTATTTAAGTCTGACTTTATTTGTGTGGAGACTTTTTTATAATTTTGCTCATATAATTCCTGACTTTCCTTTGGTAGATAGATTCCCAAATATTTTATGGTATCAACAGTTATTCTGAATGGAATTTCTCTTTGTATCTCTTGCTGTTGGGTTTTGTTGGTGATGTATAAAAATGCTGAGGATTTATGGGGATTTATTTTGTAGCCAGCTACTTTGCTAAAATTATGAATTATTTCCAATAGCTTTTTGGTAGAATCTCTGGGGTTCTCTAGGTATACCATCATATCATCTGCAAAGAGTGATAGTTTGGTTTCCTCATTGCCTACTCTAATTCCTTTTATATCTTTCTCGACTCTTATTGCCGAGGCTAGTGTTTCTAATACGATATTAAATAATAATGGTGATAGTGGGCAACCTTGCTTCACTCCAGATCTTACTGGGAAAGGTTCCAGTTTTTCATGGGGAAAGTAATTTCATTTAAAATTAGATTAACTAGTGGAAGATGATGTAGGACAATGGATAAGAACAGGAAACTTTGGGACACCTCATAATTCTGATCCTCAATTTCCTTATCAGTGAAAAAAGGGCACAGGACTAATTAGACTAAGATATGTATGATGAATTTGGTTTTGGGGCATACATAGAGTGCAGTTATGATGAGATATACTAGTTGAAATGTTCTGAGACATGGGACTGGGAACAATATTGATAGATTCCCTAAAGATATAGATCAGAAAGTAATCTGCCAAAAAGAGCTAAATGTTGTTGCTGAGTATCCAAAAATTCAGAGAAAAATGAAAGCAGAACAGAAATGTAAGAAGAAAGTTTGTGAAGATGTTAGAAGAATGAAAAAAGACAAAGGAGGGAAACCAATGGAATTAGATAAGCATTTATTAAGTTCATGAAACCATATAAGATGTGGCCCAGCACTCAAATCTCATGACTTACTTGGAACAGGTTCAAACTTGGAAACATTCTCAAAAGTCATTTTTTTTTTCTGACTCTTGCCTCTATCTAGAATAGGTACTTTGAAATATTGTTCAAGTCTTCATCTTCACAGATGTGGGTAAAAGGGACAAAGCAATTTGGTGAATTCTCAAAGTTACATTGCCTGTTGAATACAAAACAGTCTTTCACTCTATAGAAAGAGTGTTAAAAACCCAATAAACAATCAAGATTGAGATTCGCATTCCACTCTTGATACTTAGGCTAGTATCTATCTTTATAATATTGCCTTAAAGATTTGAACTTCCCTCATCCAGGAAGAGAAATGAACTTGGAGTTCCTAGAAAGGCAAACCTTTGCATTTCTGATGAGTACCATTTTCCATCCTGGACATTTACAAAGATCTCTGGTCTAAGGCTTTGGATTCCTCCCAGAATGGGGAAAACAACAATTTATTATTTCTAGAGAGGCAACTCCCTGCACTGAACTGTCCCAACAAAAATTGGCAGCATCTTTGTATTAAGCCCAGATTTTGTTACTCTAGATCATAGTTAAGTCCCTTATGTTCTCAAGCAAGTTCCTTTCTCTTGATTGGCAGGTTGGGTCTATGTTTCCTCATCACTTCACTTCTTCAGGTTGCTTCCATTTCTTGAGCTAATCAGCTCAGCAGGGAATAAGTGACAGAGGTGAGATCTAAATCCATTTTCTCTGATAAGAGAGCTAATAAAAGGCATTTTTACTTTAACCTGGAAACCTATATATGTTGATATAGGAAACATAAAAATCTCCATTTTCTCAAATCCAGAGTATTGAGTAAGTGTACCTTAATAATGGCAATTGTTTGTATGAAGCAGCTGTGGTAGAAACATTTATTTCACAATTGTGGGGGTAATATCAAGATTTGGATTTACACCAAAAAACTATTTAATTAATTAAATTTAATTAATCAATAGACATTTATTAAGTACATGTTTTGTGCTGGGCACGTTGTTAGGCAATGAGAACACAAATAAGAGAACTGATTTCACAGAGTTTGATTTTTAATGGGAGAAACAAGTACATGTAAATATAGAACAAATATAAAGTAAATAAATAAACATTAAGGACAAGATAATTAGAAATGGTGGGTCTTAATAGGCAGCTAGGGGGCACCATAGTACATAGGATTGGGCCAAGAGTCTGGAAGGCTCATAACTTCATATCCAACTTCAGACATATAGTAGTTGGGTGACTCTGGGCAAGTCACTAAAACCTGTTTACCTCAGTTTCCTAATCTGTAAATGATCTGGAGAAGCGATTGGCACACCATCCTATTATCTCTGCCAAGAAAACCTCAAATGGGGTCACAAAGACTAGGACATGACTGAAAATGACTCAACAACAGCAACAACTAAGCGGGTCCTAATTAGCTGAAGAGATCCGAATGGCTTCTTGGTGGTGCTTCAAGGTGGCTATACCTTAGAGGAAGAAACGGTTTCTATGAAGTAGAAGGAAGGAGGGAGGGATTTTCAGACATGGGACATGACCAGTTCAGATGAAGGAAATAACAGAAACCAAGTGAGGAGAACAGAAAAGTGATTGGACTAGATAGAAGTACAAGGGAAAAGGAGGAAGATCCAGTGTGCCTGAAGAGACAGGTTGGTGGCATTTCATAAAGATTTTGTTTTTAAAGCTAATAAAAAGTATTTTTTTATTTTAACCTGGAAACCATTAGGGAGTTATTGCAGTTTATAGAATATCAAAGAGGGGATAGGGGGTTACATATGTCCACTTAGCTGGAGATACTTTTATGGAAATTTACTATGCGGAGGCAAAATATTTGAAAAGGATATCATTATCTCTCTAGGAGTACCGATATGAAGAAATTAGTGTAGGAAGGAAACTTGTGAGTTACTCCTGAAATCCCTGAGAATGGAGAAAGCATGATGGGATTGATATAGGAAACATATAAAAAGCAGCCACCAACATTTAGTTAGAGCAATGGACATGTATGAAGTGATTTTCAAAGGAAGATAAATTTTGTATGATGACAGAAGAAGAGTCTGTAAGGGACACTAACAAACAAGTAGGCTACCAACTCTTTCTGTTTTTTTTTTTTTTTTTTTCTGTTCAAGTGTATAGTAGAATGGGGCAAGAGAAAAGTCATACCCCATAGTAATGATGGTGGCTGGTGACCAAGAATATTGTCACCTACCATCTTCTGAAAGCCAGTAGGGGTTGAGAAAGGTCAGGATATAGAAACACTTTTTGTAAGAACAAGGAATTAGGGATAACTTGAGAAGGGGAAGTCTGAGTCAAAGACAAGTTTACTAATGATAATTTGGAGTTTAATGAATGTTTCTGGAGCAAAAAAAAAAAAGGAAAGTTGATGGGTTTTAGAATATATGGCGTGAAGCAGTTTGAAGAATAGTATTCTGTCTCTGGGGTGGGCTAGAATAAATTTAAAAAGAAAAAAGTATTTACAAGGTACTTATACATGGCTGATTCTGTGTTAAACACTGAGGTTACAAATAGAAAGAAAACAGGTAAATCTTTGTCCTCAGGGTGCTTCCATTCTTATGGTGGAAGATAAAATATATATGGGGAATTAAGGCTAGGTAGGGATTTTGCATGAAGTCAGAGGGAATGCAAATTTAGAGTTTTGGGGCACCAGATGAAATGTCCTTTCCAGGAAGAAAGGTGGTGATTTGATGAATTGTCCTGAGAGCTAGATGTGGAAAGTAGGGAGTTAGGATTCTGGGAGTGGGAAAAGTTTATCAACATGGCATGGAGGTGATTAGGAATTAGTGGAATGAGATAAAGTGAAAACTCAGCAGTCAGAACGCAAGGGTCTAAGGGATGGGATTCAGATTCCTACTTCTGTATTTCTATTCTAGTCAGAAGATGAAGTGAGAAGACATGGCATGAAAATATGGTTGAGTAGTCATTTATTAATAACATTGAACTTTGTAACATTAATTTATTGACATCATAGAACCAAAGCTTTGGAGCTAGAGGAGCCTTGCGAGATCTAGTTGTTAAGTACTTTCATTTCACTGAGGAAGGCCCAGCAAGGCCCTTGCATGTCTCATGGATGGGGTTTCAACCCAGTTCCTACATTTGTAAATCTTATTTCCTTTTTACTGTCCTATTCATTTGATACTCAGTAAACATTAATAAAAATGATCTGGTATTTAGAGAAAGTAGTTCTATTGGATAAATACTGGTCTTAGACTGATTTCAGAAAAGCTTGGAAAGACTTACATGAAGTGATATTGAGTGAAGTAAGCAAAATCAGGAGTACATTGTACATAGTAACAAGAAGATTTTGTGAAGGATGACTGTGATGAACTTGGCTCTCTCATTGGTGCAGTGATTCAAGGTAATCCAATACACTTGGGATAGAAAATGCCATCTGTATTCGAGAGAGAACTATGAAGACTAGATATGAAAGAAAGCCTAGTATTTTCACCTTTGTTGGTTTGCTTTTTCTTTCTTGTGATTTTTCCCCATTTGGTCTGGTCTGATTTTTCTTGCATATTTGCCATGTGCAAATATGGAATTATGTTTAACAGAATTGCACATATTTAACCTATATCAAATTGGTTGCTGTTCTGGGGAGGAAGGGAAAGGGAAGAAGAGGAAAAAATTTTGAAACACAAAATCTTACAAAAATGAATGTTGAAAATTCTCTACATGTATTTGGAAAAATAAAATACTATTGAGGAAAAAACAAAACACTGGTCCTAGGATTTCCTTGGTATAGGGGATTGCCAGGTGAGGAACATGCATCTACCAACACAAATCAATAAAATATTTTCACTGCAACCTTTAGCCTGAATTGCCTAAAGACCACAAAGTAAAATTATTTGACCAGAGTAATACAATAAGTGTGTGTCAGAAGTAGGACTTGAAATGATTCTGACTTCAACACTAATTCTCTCTCCATTCTATAGTATTGTCTTTCAGTTCATTAGTAGCTAAACCAGCCACTGGCATTTATGACATTTTGAGACTGAATTCACAAATGGAATTTTACATTAAAGGCAAATCCATCATGGAATTGTTAATGGAGTCTTTTATGTCCAGTATCCTAGTCATCCATCCATCCATTTATCAATTAGTCACCACTCAGTCAGTCAATAAACATTTATTTATTAGGCATCTACTATGTTTCAGGCACCCTGAACATTGTGCCAAATATTTGGGATGCAAATCCAAAGGATGAAATAATCCTTACTTTCAAGGAGTTTGCATTTTAGTAGACAACACGTCAATATGAAATAACTTACAAAATGAAGATGAATGAGATAATCACAAATGAATATAAACTCTGTAAACACAAGGTTTCAGTAGTGTAAAGAATACAGAAGCAGTTGAAGGGATCTGGAAAGGCTTCAGAAAGAAGCTAATGATTGAGTAGCATCTGGAGAGAAAAGAGGTGTTCCAGAAAGCAAAAGGGAGGAGCCCAACTCCAGGGCTTTCTCATAGGACTTTATGGCTTCTCCTGATTTTCCTTTCATTTTATGAATGAACCCCAGAAGACTCAAACTCTCCACATCTGATTCGTTTTGATGAAGACGCTTTTTAGAGAGTTTCTCCAAAGCAGTGCAAAGATTTATTTTTAACATGTTATTATTTGTGTTTATTTTTATTCCTTCCAGATAATGGGTGAGAGCATCAGCCTCAGACTTCCTATGAAACTGAAGAAAGCAGCCATAGTGATAATGGATCTTTTGTCTTATAGAATCTCTAAGTTGCTTCTTATTCAGCACCTTCTGGTAGTTTTTTTCTGCTTCATGGAAGTCACGTGCTTCTGTATACATGTTGCCTAGTTCTATATAACTATCTTCCAATGTGGGATTAAGTTTTTTTGTCTTTTCAAAATAAAATATGGCTGACTGAATTGCTTTTTCAAGATTTCCTCTATCCTTGCCACGTGGATGATAGTTGGTAGCCTTCTTGATTTGATTCATTTTTGTCTTGTAACACAATCCGATCTGGTAATGCAGGATAGCTGAGGATGGAGTGGACTCTAAAGCAGTTTGGTAGAGTTCAAGAGCTTTATCTAGGCACAATTTGTTGCAGTAAAATTTAGCTGCATAACGAAGGACATAGGGCTGTGAGGAGTTACTGTTTAAAGCCTCTTCAAGGTACTTTTCTCCTTCTTCCTCTTCATCAAGGGACTGGAGCTTCAGTGCAAGAAGAACCTTAATGTAAGCATCTTCTGGGTTGAGAGTGACGGCCCGTCTAAGTGGTTCTAGAGAAATACTAGACTGTTGTTTGACAGGACTGTCCAGGCGAAACATGGTGATTGCAAATCCAGTGTTGAATTCAGGGTTCTCAGGCTCTGATTCCAGAGCCTTTTGGAAACAAGCTTTGGCCCTTTCATAATATGTCCGTGTAAACTTGAGCAGTGCCCACCCTTCTTCACAGTCAATTTCTGCAAGTTCCACTTTATAGCGGAAAGGACTTGAAAGCTTCTTACAACTTGCCTCTACCCTGTCTAGGTAAGTCTGGGCTTCAGGCAGTCTGTTCATGTGATAATAGATCCAAGCATAGTTTCCCCAGGTCACAAAGCTTTTTATTTCTGCTTGATCATTATGAAACTGTTGGATCAATGCTTCAGTTTCTGTCAAGATTTTCAGAGCCTCCTCATTTTGACCTCTCACATGCTTTATGTAAGCTAATGTATTGTGAATTCCCACATTGGACTTCGTGTCTAGGAAATTAATTTCTTCCAGAATCCTGTTTTCTAAATCAGGCAAGTCTATGTCTTCTCTCATTAAATCCCATGTGAAGTGGCATCTCAGCTGGAGCAGGGCATCCATCATAGCATTCCTCTCAGATATCTCACTGTGGATATAAATAGGATATTCTGTTATTAATTGTTGCTATTAGTCCTTCATTCTTTAAGAGGACATTAGGGTGACATCAGGAAGGACTGATGTCTTGCTTGCAAATGAATTAGATTTAAGTGAGGCAGGGCTGTGCAAAATTATCAGCTTTACTCTCTTCTAGAGTAATCTGAGTCCAGTGGTAAGACATACTGTACTACTGGAGATGTCTCCAGATGCAAGAGACACTTTGTCTTTTGTTTATTTGGATCTGTTTTTATTACATATATATGCCATAAAACTAAGATATACATATATATTAGTTTTATAACATTTACTTTTGTAAAATTTTTATATCCTCCCATTTTTTATGTTTTCTTTCCTTCCCCTCCTCTTTCCCAAGATAGCAAGCAATTTAACGTGGATCATACATGTATATTAAACACATTTCCACATTAGTCATGTTATGAAAGAAGAATTAGAACAACAAGGAAAAACCATGAGAAAGAAAAACAAACAAACAAAAAAACCCCAGTAAAAATAGTATTGTGAATCTATATTCAGACTACATAGATCTTTCCTTAGATGTGGATAGCATTTTCCATCATAAGTTTTTTGTAATTGTATTGCTTAAAAGAGTTAAGTCTGTCAAAGTTGGTTGTTATATATTGTTGCTTTTACTGTGTACCATGTTCTCCTCACTTTACTCAGCATCAGGTCGTGGTAAATCACGATTTTTCTGAAATCTTTCTGCTCATCATTTCTTGGAGCACAGTAGTATTCCATTACATTTCCATGCCACAATTTGTTCAGCCCTTCCCTAATTGATTTCACCTCCTCGATTTCCAATTCTTTACCACTACAAAGAAAGCTGCTATGAACATTTTTTACATATGGTTTCCTCTTTTTTATGATCTATGAGATTATAGACATAGTAGTGGTATTGCTGGATCAAAAAGCATATACAGTTTTATACCCCTGTAGGCATAGTTTTAGCTTGCTCTTCAGAATAGTTGAATCAGTTCATAACTCCATCCACAAAGCTTTACTGTTCCAGTTTTCCCACATAATCTCCAATATTTCTAATTTTCCTTTTCTGTCATATTAGACAATCTGATAGGTATGAGATGGTACCTCAGAGTTGTTTTAATTTGCCTTTCTTTAATCAATCGTGATTTAGAGAATTTTCCCATATTATTATGGATTTAATTTCTTCATCTGAAAACTGCCTGTTCATAGCCTTTGACCATTTATCAATTGGGGAATGACATATTCTAATCAATTTGACTCAGTTCTCTATATAGTTTAGAAATGAAGCTTATAAAAATTGAATCAACTTTTTGCTCACCTTTTAATCTTGGTTGCATTGGCTTTGTGCAAAAACTTTTTAAATTTAATGTAACCAGAATGATTTAGATTAGGTTGTTAATGGGGCAGAGCCATGATGATGGAGTAAAGGCAGGGATGCACTCAAGCAAGCTCTCCCACAAACCCATCCAAATTGTTTAAATAATGTCTCTAAACAAATTTTAGAGCATCAGAACCCACAAAAAGAATTTTCCAGCTGAAGATAGATTGCAAGGTTAACAGGAAAGGTCTCCTGCACAAGAATGAAAATCTAGTGCAGCTTCTGGAGGCCTCAACCCAAAGGAGTTCTCTTTACTAGCACTGAGGAAGGACACTGTTGCTTTAGTCATTAGAATTCACAATCACAGTGGAGTGGGGATCCTCCTCATAGTTCTGGAGTAGAAAAGGGTGCTTATGGTCAGGTCCCTAGAAGAATCTCTGAAAACAGCTGCACAAAACTCTTGAAGCATGGCACATGACACTCTGCTCTTTAGAAACAGAGCCTTACTTTAGCAAAGAGTTAAAAACTGAGTAATGGGCTGGGAAAATGAGCAAACAACAGAAAAAGACTGTGACCATAGAAAGTTACTATGATGACACAGAAGATCAAAACATATATTCAAAAGATGACCAAGTCAAAGCTGCTACATTCAAAGTCTCCAAAAAAAAAATACAATTTCAAGCATTAATGATTAAAAGATTGGAGCTGAATAGAAAATTTTATTTTCATATATGGGACTTAGGAAAAGTGTAAGGAGCTAATCAGAAAAGAGAAATCATAAGGAAATTAATAAGGAGGGAGGAAGGGAGAAAATCTAAAACCCTAAGTTTTAAAAACAAAAGTAAAAACTGTTTTACATGTTATTGGAAATATGTGCATATATATGCACACATAAACATATATTCACATTTTTGTTAAGTGCCATGTATTGCTGAAAAAAAAGATATTCTTTTCCATCCCCATTCAGTTTTCTCCGGAGCTCTGTAAATTGATACTTAAAAGTCATGAGAAGTTTCTCTTGATTAGAAAGAATACACATAGAGCACACAAGTGTGAACTAAATATTAAGAGATAACATCTGAAAAAATAAAATTAATGGTGAGAGAGAAATGTTCTGAAGAAAGGGAAATGGAGAGATAGAATGACAAAAAATATCTACCATAAAAGAGGCAAGAAAATGATTTTACAGTGGGAGAGAAGAGGAAATGAAGGGGATCCAATGAACCTTACTCTCATTAGAATTGGCTCAAAGAGAGAATAACACACTCAATTGGGTAGAGAAATCTATCTTACCCTATGAAAAATTGGAAGGAAATGGGATAAGAGAAGGGAAGGTGATAGAAGGGGGAGGGCAGAATGAAGGAGTCAGTAGTCAGGAGTAAAACACTTTTGAGGAAGGATAGGATGAAAAGAGGGAGGGAATATAATAAACAGTGGAAATAGGATGGAGAGAAATATAATTAGCAATAATCACTGTGAAAAAATTTTTGAAAAAAGTTTCTTTGATAAAGGTCTAATTTCTGAAATACATAGAGAACTAAGTCAAATTTATAAAAATAAGGACCATTCCTTAAATAATCAAAATATCAGAACATTTTCCTGATACAGTAATTAGTTATTTATAATCATATGAAAAAATGTTCTAACTTACTTTTAATTGGAGAAATGCAAATTAAAACAATTCTAGGGTATTACCTCATACCTATTAGATTGGCTAATAAAGACAGAAAAAGAAAATTACAAAAGTTGGAGGAGATGTAGGGAAGATGAGATACTAATGCAAGAGTTGGTGGAGTTGTGAGCTGATTTAATCATTCTGTAAAGGAATTCGGACTACACCCAAAGAATTATGAAACTGTGCACATCCTTTGATCTAGCAATATCACCACTAGGACTCATGTTAAAAGAAATTAAAAAGAAAAAGGAAAGATCATCTTGCAAAAGACTTCCTTGAGCTGATACAAAGTGAAATGTGCCATGTATAAAGTAACAGCAGTATTATAAGATGATCAGCTGTGAATGACTTAGTTATTCTCAGCAATACAATGATCCAAGTAAACTATGAAGGACTTATGATGATAAATGCTTTCCATTCCCAGAGAAAGAACTGATGATGTTTGAATACAGATTGAAGAATGCTTTTTAAAAATTATTTTTCTTGAGGATGTTTTCCATATGTTTTTTCTTTTCTCCCCACAACAGACGAGTGTCTGTTATGAAAATGTTTTGCATTTCTCTCTCTCTCTCTCTCTCTTCTCTCTCTCTCTCTCTCTCTCTCTCTCTTTCTCTCTCCCTCTCTCTCTCTCTTTATATATATATGTGTGTGTGTATAACCCACATATACATATGTGTGTGCGTGTATCAAATTGTTTGCCTTCTCAATGTGAGGTGGAAAGTAGGGAGAGAATTTGGAGCTCAAAGTTTAAAAACTAATGTTAAAATTATTTTGACATGTAACTACAGAAAATAAAATATGAAATAAATACAAAAAAGAATTACCATTGTCCACCTCCACTCCCATAACAGAGAACTATGTGTGTCCTTCAAAATCTTTCCAATTCCTTCATTCCTTAAGAGGGCATGCATCTGGTCAAGCCCAAAGAAACCTGATCCTACATAATTGAATCTCTCTGTCAAGTCTCTTTTTTTATGGAAGGGAGATTGTAGAGAGTTTAGTGGAGTGGCTGCTATGATATATGCAGATTGCTCAGGACTTGGGTATAAAAAGGGAAGAAAAGCAAGAGCTTCATGTTCTTCCTTTTATCCTTTGACTGCCTTGGTATGGTATTGTATTTAATTTGGGAGACATTTTTCTGTGAAAATCACTGCTGGGCTCTGTGCTTACTATTGCTATTTGAGTTAAGCCTTTCCTTTCCTAGGAGTTCCTCTGAAGAAGTGTCACTGGGATCATCCAGTCGTTGAGCATATCATACCTCTATTACTTCTGGGTCATGGACTCTGTGTCCTGGGGAGCCAATATTGTCAAACAGTCATGCTCATGTTCCACACAACAGCATAATAATTTGAAACCTCCCTTTATAACAGGTGCATGACAAAGTGCATTAGAAAATCTTAGATAGTATCATGTCTCTTTGGTCTACTTGTTTGGTGCAAGGAATGGAATAAAAATGACTACCAGCTTAGAGGTACACCACCGTCCCCTATTTTTCTTTAATATTGCTAATTAGTGAGTTGATGAACTGACATAGCTGTAGTCCTTCCAGGCTTTGCAGATGATGGCAAAGAGATATATAATTTTTGGTAATTTGAGGCAGCATCTAACTCCCAGCAATGACACAACATGCTTTTTCTCAGGTCGAGAGACTCCAGATATGTTCATGAAATCTATGAGTACTACCACATCAAACCCTTAGCCTTTAGATCAAAAGCTGTACCTCATTTGTAGTTAGCATAGTGTATTGCATATAGTAAGCACCTAGTAAATACTTGTTCAATTGGATCAAATTGGATTGTTTCTGCCTTGTGCTGTGAGATTCCTTTTTAAACACATAGGAATTTCATAGATTTCTTTGTCAAACAATGGGCTTGGGTAGGGTGATCTTGAAGCTCCCTTTCTGGTCTAAGTAGTATGACTCCAGTTGGGATCATCAATGGTGCTATGTATTGACATTGGCATTGTATTGACACTGTCCATGAAATTTCAGTTTAGGGCTGTTTCTACATGTGTCTATAAAATTGTATACATGGACTCATTCATAACAAGAAGGAATAATAAACAAATCATTAATGAGCAATGTATTAGACACAGGAGTTGCACTGTGACAAGCAAGCAGACTTCTATTTAGTCAGTTACTTAAGGATTAATAAATATCTTTCTTTTTTAAATTTAGTATTTTAATTTTCTTCAGTTACACATAAAATAAATTTTAACATTCATTTAAAAAAACTATGAATTGCTGATTCTCTCTCCTCCTTATTCCCTATCCTCACACCCCTCATTGAGAAGGCAAGCAATTTGAAACAAGTTATATGTGTTCTCTTGCAAAACATTTCCATAATAGTTATTTTGTAAAAGAAGACAGAGACCAAAAGAATAGCTTCAATAAAAACAAAGAAAGTTTAAAAAGTATGCTTACTCTGGCATGGACAGCATTTTTGATTATAAGTTTTTCAGAGTTGCCTTGAATCATTGTATTGCTGAGAACAGCTAAATCATTCACAGCTAATCATCTTACAATATTGCTGTTACTTTGTTCACATACATTTCCCTTTTGCATCATCTCATGGAACTCTCTCCAGGTTTTTCTGAGATCATCCTGCTTGTCATTTCTTATAGCACTATAGTATTCCATTATAATTACCCACATAGTTTTTTCAGTCATTCCCCAATTGATAGACATCTCTTTAATTTCCAGTTCTTTACCCCCTAAGAAATGCTAACTGAGCACCTTTTAAGATCCCAGTAAAGTATTAGTTGCTATGAATAATAAGAGAAATATAAAATACATTCTGGAATCCTCAGGGAGATTAGTTTTTGATTCCTGACAGTATATAAAAAGGCTTTGTATTTTATATCCAGGAATTCAATAAATATGTCCGATATGTCCTCTATGGGATAAATAGTTGGCACAGTAGATAGAACACTGGGTCTGAATTCACAAAGACCAGAATTAAAGTTCAGTCTCAAACATTTACTAGCTGTGTGATCCTAGCAAGCCACTTTAACTTTTGCTTGTTTTAGTTTCTTCATCTGTAAAATGAGAATAAGAATAGCATCTACTCTCCCAGAGTTGTGATTAAAAGAGATATTTTTAAAGAATTTAGCAAAATGCTTGGCATATACTGTTATATAAATGTTAGTTGATATAATTATTGTTGTTGCTGTTGTTATTTTTAATTATTCCTCTCTGAGTCCTCAAGAGATGGGCTTGGGCTTGGACTTAAGCATTAGGTTATAGAATAAATTGATTCACAATGTATTCCCCTATAGGAACTCATGAAATCTATGAGTACTACAACATCAAACCCCTAATCCTTAGATTAAAAAGCTGCACCTCATTTATATCTGGCATAGTGCATTGCTAGTGAATGCTTGTTCAATTGGATCAAATTGGACTGTTTTTGCCTTGTGCTATGAGACTGAAGGCTTCCTGTCCCACCTGTCCCTCCTCTTCACAGATATATCAAACCTATTTGAGGTGGGTTAAAAGAATGATCTGAATCTTCCCTGGGTCTGACACTGACTCTCACACCAGGCAGAGAGAGGATAGAAAAGGAACCAGCTGAGAAAATTAAGTCAGCCACATGTGGGAATCCAGCCAAAGAATCAGTGAACGAGGTAGTCACATCACTTAACGTAATCACTCTAGACAGATCTCAACATACTCATTATCTAATATCATGTATAAGCGAGGCACGGTAAGAGATGTTTTAAGAATAAAAATCTTGGTTACTTTCTAGTTCTCATTTTACAGCTTTTTAACTATGGCTTTCAGGGGTCTCTTGTCATTATTGTTAAATGGAGTGAGGAGCTTCTAAGTATGATCATATATTTTCCTGTCCTACTACTTCTGGTAAAGGAAAAGTATTTTGGGGATTAAAGAAATGAACAATAAAATTTGAGAACATAAAGCTATGTGTATATGTGTACATATATATGCACGTATATGCATAAATACATATCAATATATATTTTCAGGCATATATTTATACATATATGCCCTATGACCCAGGACTCAGGATTTCCAACTAAGTTCATCATTTCATGCCTGGACTATTGCAGGAACCTTCTAAATATTCTCATTTGACTCCAGTCTTTTCTGCCACTTATCATTCTTATTCCCCACTGTCAGATTAACATTCTTAACATAACCCATTTCATCAGTTTATGCCCCATTTGAAAATTCTTGAATGGTTACCTACTCTCTAGAGGACAAGTCCAGATCTCTTCATTGGACCCCCATTTGACACTGATCACATATCGTTTTGTAGGATGAATTCTCCACCCAATGGGTTATATGAGCATCTGCCTTCAGTGTTAATGAAGAATGCTCATCCATTTAAGTCTGATAAGATAGCAGGTAGAAAATTTCAAAGGCAATAGAAGAGAAAGAAAGAAAGCTCTTTACCTCATAATTGATTCCTTGTTATTTCTTTTGAGTTTCTTTAAGGATGTTAAAGAGACGAATTCCCTCTTCAGAAGCCGGCTTTGCTTCTTTTAGGCTGTGCAAAGCAGAGTTAAATAATCAAAGGAGGAGGATCCTATTAGGTCACATGCATGCGGTTTGGAGAAATAGAAACTGAAAATGACTCATAGTAAGTTTCTCAGCAACTGAATGAATGCTGAATCCTGGGACTGAGAAATCTTGAAAAACAAGCACCTAGATTAAAAAACAAAACAAAACAAAAATATTCCCTGTATTTTGTTTTTTTACCCCCTTCATTTTAAAATATTTACTCATCTTCTTCCTTATTTCCTTCCAAACCCTCTAGCTCTTCCTCCCATTTTCACTTGTGGCAAAGAATACACATTAAGAAAAGCCATAAAATCATGAATATAGGCTTTTACCTGGAGCAGAATGATTTGGAAAAAAAATTAGGAAAAAAAATTAATAAAAAATTAGACTAACTAGTGGTAGAGAAAGTGGCAAGGCAGTATGGGATTAAAATTCAGATTAAAAAATTTTTGTGATTCTGTAGTCTGCATGTTGACTTAAAAACCTGAAACTTTTTTAAGTTTCATTGCCTTTTTATTCTTCTTGTCACACATTTCTCAATTACATTTTAATCTAATTAAGGCTTTGGGAGTTTTGCTGATGGGTCAGAACCCAGAGTCTGATCAAAAATACATATCTAGCTAAGAAATGTATAGCAACAAAATCTTATCTTGCTAACATCTTATTTGACCTTGCAAAAATCTCATCCTGTCTCTTCATCTATCCTGGCTCTTTATTTGTCCTACAAATCCTGATTCTTTCCTTATTTTTCTTTTACATTTTACAATCTTGTAGGCTGTTAAGCCTGCTGGCTGAAGCCCAAAATTTCAGCATATAAAGCACCCCCAAATTTTACTAATAACCAGACTCAGAATCTGGTCCTTTTCACTATTACATTAATAAAATCTTTTATAACTATAAGAGAATCTATTTACACAAGCCATTCATCAGTTGATAAATAGTCAGAGGATATGAACAGAAAAAAATTTTAGGTGAAGAAATTAAAGTCACTTCTAGTTTTATGAAAAAATATGTTCACTATTGATTAGAAAACTACAAATTAAGGCGACTCAGAAGTACCACTTTATACCTCTTAAATTAGCTAAGATAGCAGGAAAAGATTATGATAAATGTTTGAGGGGATGTGGGAAAATTGGGACATTAATTCATTGTTAGTGGAGTTGTGTAATGATCTAACTAGTATGGAGAGCAATTTGGAACTATGCCCAAATAGCTATTACTGTGCATACCCTTTGATCTAGCAATGAATTGGTATCCTAAAAAGATCACAAAGGAGGGAAAAGAACCTACATGTACAAAAATATTTGTAGCAACTCTTTTTGTAGTGGCAAGGAACTGGAAATTGGGTAGAAGCCATCAATTGGGGAATGGCTGAATAAGTTATGTTATATGAATGCAATGGAATATTATTATTGTATAAGAAATGTTGAGAAACACTTACTTGAATTGATACTAAGATAAGTAGAATTAGAAAAACATTGTACACAGTAATGACAAGCTTATGTGATGATTAACTGTGATGGACTTGGCTCTTTTCAACAATGAAGGAATCCAAGACAATTCCAATAGGTCTGGTGGAAAGTACAATATGCATCCAGAAAAAGAATTATGGAGACTAAATATGAATCAAAGTATAAGCATTTTCATCTTTTGTTGTTCTTGTTTGTTTGTTTACTTGATTGTTTTCTTTCTCATGTTTTTTTTTTTTTCATTTGATCTGGTTTTCTTTTTTCTTTCTTTTTTTTTTTTGTATAGCATACAAATATGGAAATATGTTTCAAAGAATGGCACATGTTTAACTTATATCATGTTCCTTTCTGTCTAAAAGAGAAGGTAGGGAAGAGAAAGGGACAAAAAGTTGAAACATAAGGTTTTGCAAAGATAAATATTGAAAACTATCTTTACATATATTTAGAAAAATAAAATGCAATCAAAATCCAAAAAAGAGAGAGAGAAAATCTTTTTCAATTATTTCAAACCAACTATGAATCATGACTCTCAGATCTAGGATTGTGAGCTGGATGCCTCTGATGGAAAGGACCAGGAGTAGGAACAACTGTTTGATCCAAGATAGTTAATTTTTCTGATTCTGTTTCCTTATTGGCAGATGAGACCATAGAACCAAATAAACTGAGGTCTAACATCATATTTTACAGATGAATTTGTGAAGGAAAACACTGTGTGCAGGGACAGGGAAACATTCAGAAAATGCCCTGTTACTGGAGAGATGAGACTTGAAGAGTGCTGACTAATCTCCTTAGTGATGTCATTTGGAAAGTGACAGGCCTCCCCAAAATGTGTATCCTGAGAAGAACAGAAGCTAAAATAGAGAGAGGGCTAATATTTAGAGGTAAGAAGGAAGATGTAGGACTGGCTTGTAAAGGAGCTGTAAGAAGGAACAGTAACACAAGAGGAGAACCGATGAAATTCAACAAACACTGATTAAGTAATTTTTTTTGTGTGTGCTTTACCTTCTTACAAACATATGTAACCTGTGGCCCAGCACCCAAAGCTCAAAGCTAAGATGGAACAAGTTCAGCATTGGAGAATTCTTAAAAGTAATTAAATAGGGCAGCTAGATGGTGCAGTGGATAGAGCACCAGCCCTAAAGTCAGGAGGATTTGAGTTCAAATCTGGTCTCAGGCACTTAACACTTCCTAGCTGTGTGACCCTGGGCAAGTCACTTAACCCCAATTGTCTAAATAAACCAAACAAAAAAAGTAAATAGATTCTTTGAAACTTGTTTATTTTGTAGAATTTCCTTCCTTTATCAAAAAAGGATGTTCTTTTTTATGTTTTAGAAGGAAATTCTACAAAATAAACAAGATTCAATCACCAGGATATGCTTCTTAGAAGTAAGCCTGATCTGTCTTCAGTGATCTTTGTATTTCTCTGATTGATTGATTGATTCGGTAAATCTGTTTTTATAGTTTTTCCTTTTATAATTGTCCAATCATGTCTGATTCTTTATAAGTCTATGAAATTATCCATGGAATTTTCTTGGCAAAGATATTGGAGGAGTTTTCCATTTCCTTTTCCAGTGTGTCTCCCTTTTTTAAGATGAGGAAGCAAGGCAAATAAGGGTTAAGTGACTTTTCCAGGATCACTTAACTAGTTAGATATCTTGAGTCTAGATTTTAACTGACTGACATCTTTCTAACTCCAAGTCTAGCACTCTGACAAATGAGCTACCTAGCTGCCTTTCTCTTTTCTGCCTTCTACTGAGTGATCTCTGAGTAGTCATTTTGGGTGAGGGTCTTCTACATTCCTCACAATCCTATACTGAACCTTAAAAATGCTACTGGAAAGTTCACTTATTAAAGGGTCACAACTCTGTACCTTTACATAGTCATTTATTTTGTTATTATTATGTATATTTTTAGACATAATCAATATTCCACACTAGGCCATTATTCCTTAAACCTCATCAGGGTGATCAGGCCCTCTAGATGAACTATCTGCCTTCAAATAAGCCATGATCCCTATCCTTACGGTGTCTACTATGACCATCTGATCTCTTCCACCAACTCGCTAACATACATGGGTTTCTAAGGAGAGGCTTTCTCTAGTTTTCATCAAGCTGTTCACCATTTAATAAATATCTAAGAAGGAGGTGATTTTTAATAAGCTAGTGCCCATGCCATTCTACCAAAGTTATAAATGATTCCACAATATTGTAATGGTTTAAGGATCACTATTTTGTCCACACAATTTAAAAAGAGAATAAGGTATTGATTGGATACTATGAATCATTTAAATTATCTGGAAAAATTCCTTTCTCAATACGAACTTCCAAAGACATTGTAAAATGACTCTGATGAAAATAGACAGTAACTTTCAATAAATGAGACTCACACTTACCCATAATTATTTTTGAAAAGGAGATGGCAATAGATTACCTTTCTTTGGCCCAATTGGATATACTTTGCAAACTCTTCTTCTCTTTGGGGGAAGAAGGAGAGAAAAAGCAGGAGGGAGGAAAGAAGGGAAGGAGGGAGAGACAGGAGAGAGAGAGAGAGAGAGAGAGAGAGACAGAGAGACAGAGAGACAGAGACAGAGACAGAGACACACACAGAAAGAGATAGATAGATAGAAAGAGAGAAAGGGAGAGAGAGAGAAAGGAACAGAAACAGACAGAGAGACAGAAAGATAGACAGAGAGACAGAGACAGAGAAAGAGAAAGGGGGTGGGTATGGGGATGGAGGTGGGAGAGACTTATGCCTTTAGACCCATATTTTGGAGGAAAGAGGAGTAATGAAAGTGAGCTTCTTCTCTGGCCATGTGCCTTCCATTTCACATTCTACTTTTTTCAAATCCCATCTCCATCCTCCTGTTAGGCATAACATGGTCCACTCAATGATAGACATTTTTATATTTGATCTTTTCCAATACATTTGGTGATTCGGAACCCCTTTAGATCACCATCTAAATATTCTCCCATCCCCATCACTTAATTTCTTATTCCTATTCCCTTCATTCCTCTTGCCCTAAAGTTCCACCCATAATACCCACCCCTTTTATTATGCCCTCTGGAATGCTTGTTTCATGAACAATAAACTTCCCTTCATCTAAAATCTTTTCTTCTCTCTTAAAATCTTCTAATTATTCCTGAAACCTAGTTTCCCTCTACTAATATAGACTCCTTGGCCACCCTTTTATAATACTAGCTGCGCTGTCTCTCATTCGTCTCTACTCAATTGTTAAGGTTGGGAAGTTGAAATACCCCTTGCTCCCCATTGACAATTCCAGATTTTCCCCCTGCCTCCATCAAGCATTAATCTTTTGTCCTGTGAAGTTCAAATAATTCACATATACCATTCAATCAAAATCACGGTAGCTGTTGTCTAGAGACCTACAGGTCAATTCCCTTTTTTCCTCAATGAATTTGATATCTGATTCACAATTTTTCTTTCTTTCTCAAAACTTGTTTTCACATTAGAAACTTAAACATACCTATCGACTCTACTTCAAATAGCCTAATCATTTGTTTCCTCAAACTTTCTCTAAGCTACTTCTCCATTCCACCTCAACATTATACAAAGATGGTCACACTCCTGATCTTGCCATTCTACAGCAATGGAGCACCTCCATGCTTAAGAATGTAGAAATCTTTTTCTCTGACCATGGGCTATTGATTGTCCACTTCTCCCTTGGCCTTCCTTTTCCAAATCCTGATCTTTTCCCACATTGTGACCCTCAAAACCTCAACTCTTCTGTTCTCTGGCTGGTGATCTGTCCAACATTGTCACTCCTTTCCCCACTTTGAACCCTATGAGTCATTCTCTGCCCTAGATTATCACTAATTGGGACCTGCCAATCCCCGACCTTGGATCAGTTTCACCATCTGTGGCTATACATATGTTGTTGAATGAAGGTAGAGAAAATCACCATTATCACTTTAATTGAATACACCATAAACTTGTTATTTTAGGCCCTCATTGATTCTAGATAATCTTTCTATAACTTCTTTATCATATCACTATCCCATTTGCCACAGGAATTCTTGCAAATCTTTTCATCCCTTCTCAAGGATCCTATAACTCTTTCTCCCCTCCCTCAGCTGAGAATCTTTCCTCATATTTTACATAAAGATTGAGGCCATTTACCATGAGGTCCTTTTTCTCCTCTCTTAGCACTCATATACTCTTTACCACTATTTTCTTCTCCACACACATAGAGAGTAAGGCCTTACTCCTTACCAAGAAGTACCCTCTATCAGCAAAGGTGATTTCATTTTATCTCGTCTCCTCCAATTGTCATTCCCACTCTATCATTTATCTTCAGTTTTCCATTTCTTACTGCTTAAAAATATGATCATGTCTCCCTCCATACTCAAAAGAACCCTCATTTGATTTTTCTATCCCTGCTATCTATCATTCTATGTCTCTTTTTTTGCAACTAAATTTCTTGAAAATGCTAGGTAAAACAGATGTTTCCATTTTTGCTTCTCTCACTCTCTCTTCTTAAGACCTTAAAAGCTAACTTTCATTTCACCAATTCCAATTCAATTCCAACTCATCATTCCACCAAAACTACTCTCTCCAAAGTTACCAATGATCTCTTTGTTGCCAAATCCAGTTTTCCTCAGTCTTCATTCTCTTTGAATCATCTTCAGCATTTGACATTGATCACCCTCTTCTCCTTAATACTCTCTTCTCTCTAGATTTTGGGGAACTTATTCTCTTCTGGTTTTCCTCTTACTTACCTCATTGAACAATGCTGCTGATATTGTGTATAATGTTCTCCTAGTTCTGCAAACTTCGATCAGCATCAGTTTATGTCTCTCCAGGTTTTCTGACATCCACCAACTCATCATTTTTTATAGCACAAAGTATTCTATTACATTCATATACCATAAATTGTTCAGCCGTTCCCCAATTAATGGCCATTCACTCAACTTTCAGCTTTTTGACACCACAAAAAGAGCTGCTATACATATTTTTGTTTAATTTGGTTCCTTTCCCTTTTTATGATCTCCTTGAGATACGGACCTAGTAGAAACACTGCTGGATCGAAGGATATACACAGTTTCAAAGCCCTTTGGGCATCATTCCAAATTGCTTTTCAGGATGGTTGGATCAGTTCACAATACATTAGTGTTCAATTGTCCCTCATCCCCTTCAACATTTATCCTTTTCTTTTTCCACGATTAATTGACTTGTTAGGGGAAAGAAAAAACTTTTTCTGAAGTTCTTTAAGCAGAACTTCCAGTCTTTTCAAAGGCTTGAAGGTCTCTTCGTCTCACTCATTTTGGGGAGATTTTGGTGGCTACTGAAGTGATAGCAGCTGTTGAGAAGCCAGGTTGACCTAGATAGTCTAAAACATTGAGTCAGAATTCAGACAGGATTTCATAGACAACATAGTCTATGTCCTGAAAAACAAGGAGAGGCATTTGGCAGTGACTTTCAGAACATAGTCTCACATGGCCACTGTGCAACTGAGTGGCTAGAGGGATCAATATTCGGCTGTTGTTAATTTGTTTCAGTTGTGCTGACTCTTTGGGACCTCATTTAGATTTTCTTGGCAAAAACAATGGAATGTTTTGCCATTTCCTTTTCCAGCTCATTTTACAGATGAGAAATTTAGGCAAGCAGGGTTAAGTGACTTGCCCAGAGATACACAATTGGAATTGTCTTAAGCCAGATTTGAGCTCAGGAAGATGAGTCTTCCTGATTCCAGAGTTAGTTCTCTGCATTATGGTGCAGTCTATCTTGCTGTCTACATCATCTCTCTCCCTCTCCTATTTCTTCCCTTGCATTTCTAGACCGCCAGCATTTCATGCCTGGCCTGATGCAGAAGCCTCCTAAACATTTTCACTTGACTGCAGGCTCTTCTGCCATTAGTCCTTTTTTGCACAGCACTGCCAGATTACTGTTCCTAACATACTCTCCCCCCCTTCCTCCTCCCCAGAAGATCATGTTCCCATTTGTAAACTCTTGAATGGTCTCTTGCTCTCTAAAGGACAGAGTTCTAATTCCTCCATTGGACCCTCAAGTCCTGGTCCTTGTTCTCTTAGATGAGCCCTTCAATCCAATCAGAATCTACTCACTTTGCTGAGACCTTCCTTCCTACTTTTCAAGCTCTGTGCTAGCCGGTCTGTGTCTGAATCCCTTCCCCTTTAAATGCCCTCCTCCCAGCAGGATGCTCATCTAAATTCTACCCAAATTCCAAAATATAGCTAAAGTCTCACTCTCTGTCAAACTTTTGGCCTGCTGTTCACTCTTTACCTCTGAATCCCCCTAGTAATTAGCTGTGTTGTTTATTTGACACTGATTATATACAGTCTTGACCATCTGTTATCAGTGGGTATGAGGGATGCTTATCCATTTAAGCCTGATAAAATAGTAGATAAAAATTTTCAAAGACAATAGAAAAGAAAGAAATTTCTTCCCTTCACCAATCCTGGCTATTTCTTTGTGGTTCTGAAGGAATACGGACGGGTTTGATTTCCTCTTCAGAAACCCAGTTTACTTGTCTGATGGCTTCTCAAGGCAATTGAGTTCAGTGCTATTCAGAGGAGAAATCAATCAGTGGATAAAATGCATATTTAGGATTGTGGCAATGAAAACTAAACTAGAAACTGGATGATTAAACTGAGTGTGTTTTTGGGGGCTGGGTAGTTTGGGGTTGAGGCAATGAAAATAAGAAACAGAAACAGGAAAGTGAATAAAGTATGTGTTTGGTAATCAGGAAGCTTGGGGTTGTGATGATGAAAACCAGAATAGAACCTGGAAAGTGAAACTGTTTCAAAATGAGCTTGGGGAAAAGGAAACTTGAATAGCGAATTATGAGAGCTCTAACAAAGGCTGGGCATACGGCCCAGCATACAAACAGGCATAATATATTGATATATTTTGTTTTCAACATTACTCTCCTTTCTAAATGTCTTGCTTCCTAGTGCCCTCCTTAGTGAATCATCCCTTACAAGAAAAATTTTTTTTTAAAAGGAGCAATTAACACACTGTCTGGAGCAGAATGATTTGGAAGTTATTTAGGGAAAGTATCTTGGCTTATTTAAAATCAGAATGACAAGAGGAAGACAATATTATCTAAGGCAGAGGTGTCAGACATAAACAGGTAGCCTGCCAGCATCATTTGCCTTAGTATTCATCCAGTGCAAGCTGTACAAGATTAATATGTAATTGGAAAATATTTCACAAAAGAAATAAAAATACAATAAGATATAGATATCACATTTTGTTTTTATTTTTAGTGGTATTTTTTCCAAACTCGTGTAAAAATAGTTTTCAACATTCATTTTTACAAGATTTTGAGTCCCATATTTTTCTCTTCCCTTTTGCCCCTCTCCTCAAGATGGTAAGCAATCTGATATAGCTTATACATGTACAATCACCTTAAACATATTTCCACATTAGTCCTGTTGCAAAAGAAGAATCAGAGCAAAAAAGAAAAAACTACAAGAAAGGGAAAAAAAACACAACAAAAATTGAAAGTATTATGCTTTGATCTGCCTTCAGACTCCTTATAATTTCTCTGGATGTGGATAGCATTTCCCATCATGAGTCTTTTGGAATTGTCATTTATCATTACATTGCTGAAAAGAGATAAGTCAGTCAAAGTTGATCACTGCACAATGGTGCTGTTACTGTGTAAAATGTTCTCCTGGTTCTGTGTACTTTGATCAGCATCAGTTCATGTAAGTCTTTCCAGGTTTTTCTGACATCCACCAGCTCACCATTTCTAATAGCATGATAGTATTCCATTATATTCATATACCACAATTTGTTCAGCCATTCCTCAATTGATGGGGGGCCACTCAATATCCAGTTTTTGCCACCACAAAAAGAGCTGCTATAAATATTTTTTATATATGGGTCCTTTTTCCTTTTTTTTTTTTTTAAATTAAAGATCTCCTTGGAATATAAACCTAGTAGTATTATTGGGGGAATCAGAAGGTATGCATTGTGACTACCTTTTGGGCATAGTTCCAAAACTCTCCAGAAAGTTTAGATTCATACACAACTCCACCAATATAACATCACATTTTAAAATTAAGTCTGTCTGTGGTCTGCAGGAGTCCTTATGTGTAGATTAGTGGCTTGCCTTCTATTAGAGTTTGATATCATTCTAAGGGGTTGAGAACAAGTATAGCACCTTTTTGATTAAGGGATAATTTATTTCTCTGTTCCTTTAGATTAAGGGGCCAGAAATTACATATATGCTGGACCAGTAGCATCTGCTTTGTCTCTGGGATTTATCAAGTGGTTCTGCTTCTGAAATTTAGGACCAGTGCCCTCTTGGTCTTTGCCCTTACATCTACAACTTCTCTTAGAGGCCTAGATTTAGTCTGCTTGCCTGTTCCTTTTGCCCATAGTCTTGTATCAGCCTTGACCCCTCATCTTTGTCTGTGGCCTCATTATTCCTGAATCTTCCCAGAGTGCCCTGTTAGCAGCCCTGAACCAGGTCTTAGACTTCTGGTTTCTATCTTTGCACCATGACCCTTTCCAGTGCCCTAAAGGGTGGGCAGAGATCACCTTGAAACACTAACTGCTAGTAACAGCAAGATTGTGCAATGATTAACTATGAAAGACTTGGTTCTCCTTAGTGGTTCAGTGATCCAAGGCAATCTTAATAACCTTTGGACAGAAAGTGCTATCTGCATTCAGAAAGAAAGCTATGGAGATTGAATGTAAATCAACACATGTTATGTTCACTTCTTTGGATTTTTTTCTCTTGGGTTTTCTCTTTTTGTTCTGATTTATCTCTTCCAACATAATTCATAAAGAAATGTATATTTCAAAAGTTAATATACATGTATAACCAGAAAAAAAAAACAATTAATTAAAAACAAAGAAATAAAGACACGCCAGTTCCTACTTCCCATCCAGTCCTTCAGGCTGTACTTTGACTTGTTCCTACTGGTCTCAACATCCTCACTGGCCATCAGATTGGATTTCAAGGGAGAAATCTGCACAGTCTAGTCAACTTCTTCCTTTAATGGATTTCTTTCCAATTTATCAATCTGCCTTAACTTATGCCTCAATCTTTAGCAAATTAGTCATATTCTCCCATTCCAATGATTCTGAAACCCTGGATGGCATTCTACAAATCCCAGTTCTGTCTCTTACCAACTGTTCCCCTTTCACTCCACAACTTTACACTCAAGATCCCTCTTCCACTGTGCTCTCCAGAATGACTGACTACTCTCTAGTTAAGAATTCTAATTTCATCTTAGACCTTTTGCTTTTTCACTCCTTTCATCTTCCTGCACTTGCCAAGAAATCTGTCTCCTTCTTGATGACATGGTATTATGGATTGTTCTTTCCGGCACTGATTGCAATTTCATTCATACCCAATTCCCCTATTAGTCATTGTCGGGGAGTCAGAAAAACCTCAAAAGACTTTTATCAGCTGAATCAAAGTGAAATATACTAGGTACAAAATAACAGCAGTATTGTAAGGTGATCAGTTGTGAATGACATAATTATTGTCAGCAGACAATGATCTAAGCCAACTCTGAAGAACTTATGATGAAAAATGCTATCCATCCCCAAAGAAAGAGCTTGTGGTGTCTGAATACAGATTAGAGCATACTCCTTTTACTTTATTTTTCTTGAGGATTTTTTTTTCTGTTTTTCCTTTTACAACATGGCTATTATGGTAATGTTTTGTATGATTACATATATATAGTATCTGTATTGAATTGTTTTCATTCTCAGTGGTGAGGTGGGGAGGAAAGAAGGGAGACAATCAGGAACTCAAAGTTTTAAAAACAAATGTTCAAAATTGTTTTTACATATAAGTGGGAAAAATAAAATACTAGGTTAAAAAAAATAAAATCCCACAATCCAGGATTTTAGGCAAGAAGGTTTTCTTGGTCTTTTTAATGTCTATGCCTTCCCTTTGAGATTTACTTCCATCTATCCTGTAATAACTAATTGTATGTTGTCTCCCCCTTTAAAATGTCAGTTCTTGAAGTTAGGGACTATTTTTTGCCTTTTTGGTATCATCAGTGATTAACATAATACTGGTATATAATCAGCCTATCTTTTTGACCTTTTGGAATATAGATCTGCAGTGATTAACAAAGTACTGGCAAATAGTGAGCCTATCTCTTTGACCTTTTGGAAAGTAGTATTATTAGAGTTTCAGTTTCTCTAGTTTTTTTTTTTTTTGCTGAGGCAATCGGGGTTAAGTGACTTGCCCAGGGTCACACAGCCAGGAAGTATTAAGTGTCTGAGGTCAGATTTGAACTCAGATCCTCCTGACTTCAGGACTAGTGCTCTATCCACTGCGCCACCTAGCTGCCCCTAGTTCCTCTACTTTTTAATAGAAGTTTAGTAGTTTTTAATATATATTTGTTGAGGTTGGGAAAGGGGACCCCAAAAGTTTGGGGTCATAGACCAGTGTTGTGAAGTATCTCAAAAGAATTTCCAGGCTCAAATCCATTTTTTAATCAAGAGGCAAAGTTTTATTGTAATTATAACACCATTATAAGTAGACTAACTTCCAAGAGAATTGAGCAAAGTCCTAAGAGAAAGGAGACCCCTTTATCCAGCTTTCTTTCACTGACATGCTAATTCTATGACACAGAAAAGTGGTCTACGGAATTTGGTTATCACTGACCAGATCATCAGTCAGGAAAGAATTGAGGAGTAGTCTCTGGAATTTGATTATTACTGACAAGATTATCAATCAGCAATGAATTGAGGAGTGGTCTATTCATTATTGTCTCAGGCGTTTGTGGGACTATCCTGAAGCCAGGAGCTATCTGACTGAAGAGTGATCTATTCAACATCAGACAGATTGGGTATGGGAATTTCTTGAGGCAGACTCCAAAGCCAGAAGATTTGGGACTACTGGCTTATTGTTATAACAGAAGCCCCCCTAAAATCAGGAGACCACAAAAATCATTATATTATATTATATTTCCCCTCTCAAACAGTTTGAACCCCAAATTCATTTGGGACAAAGGGACAGATCTCATCTTCTGGCGCTGCTTCATGCTGATAAGGGGTGTAGAGCTGTCCCTAGTGTGGTCCAGACCAGGGTGGGGGAGGGAAGGCAAGATGACAGCAGCATCATTAAGAGGAATTCTGGGTGTCAGAATCAGTTAGCCAGTGGTATTCAGGGTGAACAAATAGTTGGAAGTTCATAGCTTGAAGCCTGGAGGAAACAAATCTCACAAGTAGGCTAAAAATGCAGAAGCCAAAAGAGAGCAAAAAAAAAAAAAAAGAAAGAAAAGAAAAAGAATAATTAAAAGTGGAGCTAGTATAGGAGTTAGTAGAGATAATAGCCAGGAACCCTTTCCAGAGGAAGGCTGAGGGGTGAGATGTGGCTATCATGAATGCTTCTCATCTAGACAGCTTTTCCTAGGAGAAAAACCAAAGAAGATTTTCCCCCAAATTCCTATTTTTGTCTCCTTGAAGAGGTGGGGGCAGTGTCTGAAGCAGTGGTCTTTTACACAATGAAAGGAGCACTCAGATGGCCTGGGCTACAAGCACCATAGTATTTAAAAGCTGTTAAGCATTGGGTAGAGAGGAGTACAGGTTGAGGAAGGTTCTAGTCAGAGGCATTCCTTTTAATGGGTCTCTCAGAAACATCTAAGTTGAATGGAAAACCCATTTTATAAAGAAAAGCATAGTCCTTCGGTGCACAGATGGTACCTGGGGTCAACTTTTGTAGTAGCTTCCTAATTAGTACTTGATCATAATCATATGACATTATAGCAATCAGAATGTTAGTTCTCAGGAGCTTATGGAGAGCTTTCAAGGAAGCATTATGAGTGAGTTTGCCAAAATCATTTAGAAATGGATTTCCTACAATTATTATTTTAAACATTTATTTATTTATTTATTTTTGGCTGGGGTAATTGGGGTTAAGTGACTTGCCCAGGGTCACATAGCTAGGAAGTGTTAAATGTCTGAAGCCAGATTTGAACTCAGGTCCTCCTGACTTCAGGGCTGCTGCTTTACCCACTACACCAACTAGTTGCCCCTCCTCCAATTATTATGTGGGTAACAGATCATTTCTGGCAAGAAAACAGGGAAAAATAGGGGAAGTAGCTAGTACAAATGGGATGGCATTGGGGGGGATGGTGACTTTTGGAAATGGGGCCTTTGCAAATAATGCATCAGGTCAGATATGTGGGCTGCCTTGAGGACGCTGAGGGCCCCTCCAACAATCCTGAATGCCCCTACTGTCCTCGGAGTTCCCTAGTCTGACTAAAGCCTAAGGAGTTATCTCCCTACTGGCCCACAGAGGGATGCCAAGAGAGCTGGAGAGAAAATACCGAGAGCAAAGCTCTCATCCTCGGAGTGTTGTAAAGGTACACCTGGAAATGGTGAAAAAGAACAAGAAAGCAAGCTAACTTAAGTGTCCCAGCCACCTTTTGAGCTGTTTGAGAAGTGAAGGCTGGGCCATCGTGGCTCTGCCAAGAGCTGGGCAGGGGAAAAGAGGTTTCCACCGACTGGCCTCTGGGATTAGAAGTTGGCCTGGGGGTGTTTGAAACCATCCAGATGCAGACAGGGTGTGTTCCCTTTCTTCTGCAACAAGCTTCAGGAAGGACTAGAAGGAGCTAGAGTCAGAGAGCTGGGGAAATAAGGGTGCCAGGGTCAGGGGCAGCTGAATCTGCAAGTCTATTTCCCTCACATATTTAATCAAAGAACTTTTTGCTGTCAAAAGTCCCCTTTCTTTCCCTATAGCTCCATGAGTGTGCAAAATATGAAAAGCATATTCGGAGTCTGGACAGATGTTCATTCTCATTCCTTTCCCCAATTCTAAAACTCTGTGAGGGCCAACATTCGCTGAATCCAGTGTGGGGCTAGAACCTCCAATGGTTGGCCTAGGATGAGCTTAGAGGCTTCCTCAAGTAGAAGGGCTGTGACAATAGGGTCACCCCAAAGACACCAAGTTTCTTTGAGAAGTAAACAAGGGGTCTGGAGAAGGTTCAAGAGCTTGAGTCAAGGCCCTCCTCCTTTCATCACCATACAGAGTAAAAAGCTTTAGATAGGGCTAAGGCTGAGGCAAGAGATTAGTTTAGCTTTCAGGGTTTTACCAGACTGATAAGACTGTGTGGGCCTTTAGACCAAAAAACAAACAAACAAACCAAAAAAACACTTCATAGCCCTGGGTGGGAGGGGGGCTGGAAGTTTTAGAGTTTGTATGGCTGCAGTCAGGGAAGCCCCTAGGATGGGGCTGCAGATCAAAATTTCATCTAACCCATATTGGCCATGTGTATTGGTGGGGGATTATAATACCCTGGATTTGCCTCTTCAAGGGCCAAAAAGAAATTGTGAATCTTTATGGTATACAAAAGAAAGAGGAGAGAACCATTGTGTCCCCTGGGACACTTGTATTGGGCTCATACTGACCATGTGCTCTCATTATAGAAATTTACTATAAGAGGAAAAAGTAGGGACATGATCATAATAGCATCAAAACAAGTTCTTCAGGCCTCAGCCTAATAGCACATACATGATAGGATAAAGTATCCTTCGATCCATTTGATAGCTGTCATATAGTAATAATTAGCCAGACGGAAATAATCAGGTGGGAAACAAAGAAACAGAACTGGGAAACTTAGAAGGATCCCACCTTAACAGAGGCTAAGTTTGTATCCTTCCATCTTTTGCTCAGGTAAGTTATCCATCTCGACATTTCAGGAAAGCATTCTCGGAGCAATTGGTGGCATTTCTCTCTCGAATGGTGGGCTACTGACTTAATGATCAGGCAATCAAATTCAGAACTCAAAAAAATATCAGTTATAGTCCCCAAAGATTTTATCACTCATAGTAAATTCTCTCAGTTGCAGCTTAGGACTAGATACATTATTTTAAAACATTACCAGGACTTAAACCCATAAAGAGACTTTATTTAGCATGTTTTATATGTTATCCTGGTGCAAAGGATCAATCATTATACAGGCTTATAAATTCTTAGTAAATGCATTCCTTGTTTAGAAACTACAAATCCTAAACAGGCCCAGTTCTCAGGGCTGATGATCTTGCTTACCCTGATGGTTTCGAGAAAACTGGCAAGCCTACAAATTATGGGAAGTTGACAGAGATCCCAGGGAAGGGGCTGAGCTTGCTGTTGTTTACCACAACTATTCTTAGTATTTTCATAGGTTGTGCTGTTTGATACCTACCCCCACTCTGTGAAAGGGGAAAGGAGTTCACACCTCATATTTGGAGGTAAACTTATAAGGCTTAACATGATGACAATAACTTCAAGTAACTTAGTTAATAATTTTTCTAAGTAATAGCCAAATCGTCTTAGCTGTAGTTTCTATTCCCAATAAGTTTCACTTTTGTTTTAAGGAGAAAACAAAACAATTCTTAAAACTGAGAATGAACAGTCTTTAAAATCGACTTAACTTAATTAATGAGATTCCCTAAATTCTGATCTAAATGTTCTAGACAAACTAAATTACCATTTTGCTTATTTTCCAATTTTCGCAATTCATTTCCCTTTTGTGAGCCAGGAAAAGGGTTAAGGTACCAATTTCTACTGACAGGGTCCTCAGAAGTCTGACTCTAGATAACTCAAAAGCAGACTGTTTGTAGCCAGAGTTAGCAAATTGCTTTTCTGTTTTTCTAAAATTCCCAAATTCTTCTGTTAATACTATCAGTGCAAATAGAATACAATTTACATATCCCTTTAGGGGACTTTAATTAGACTCCTCTAAAATTGCTTATACTATCATCTCAAAAAAAATTCCCAAATTACTTTACACACACATAGAAATAATTTATCTGTTGGTCACATCAAAAAAAAAAAAACCATAAAGTTATCAAATATGAAGCAATTATATCCAATAAAGTAGTTAACATATAGCATATTTTATGTTAAACACTTTTGCCATAATGCAAATTTCCCCAGCATTTTAACTACAGCATAGAGATTTTTTCTTGCTGGTTGTGTTTTAAATCTTTTCAGGTAGTTCACAGAACAAACATGACACAGACATTCTGCACAGAAATGCAGACAGACAAAATGACAGGAAAGAGGACTGTCCCATCTTTGCCAAAAGCCATAAAATTTTGCCAAAAGCCATCCTATAGCACTTCCATCTTCTCTGGCATCCCAGAGAAGGTGAAAGGGTGGCAAGGTTAACTTTGCTGAAAATTGTAAGAATTTCCCAGTCTGGGCATTCCCAGTCAAGGAAAACTTGTTGAGTGTGGAGCTCATGATGACCCAATCCAACCTTCTCCCAGTGGCTTGGGATGTCCCACTATAAGGTTGTGGGAGAAAAAAAATGGGGGACTTACCTTCACAATGAGGTAATCAAGCCAGAGGAGGCCAGATTTTCCCCATACAGGCTACCAAATGTTGAGGTTGGGAAGGGATTCCCCCAAAGTTTGGGGTCATAGACTGTGTTGCAAGGTGTCTCAAAAGAATTTCCATTTCCTAGTCAAGTGGCAAAGTTTTATTGTAATTATAATACCATTACAAGCAGACTAAATTCCAAAAGAATTTAGCAAAGTCCTAAGAATGTGGTCCATCTTTGAATATCTGGGAACCCCAGACCTGTTAATGTGAGGGTAGGTTGAAATGAGTGAAGTAGTACAGAAAGTGAAAGTGATGATCCTTCTATGAGTCAGGTGCTACACTAGCACTTCCAACAGACATAGGAAGTTAGGAGGAAGGGGAGTTTTTTGTTGGAAAAAAAAAAAAAACTCCCCAGAGTTACCTTTTATTAAATTGTGTGTATTTTGCATACATGTAGAACTAGTGCTTTCAGGTATAGAACAGAGGCATTCAGCTGCTAATCCAATGACTGAATAAAGCCAGCAAAACTCCCAAGTGTACTGTGGACCAGATTAAAATATAATTGGAAAATGTTTAACTAAACAAATTAAAATACATATAACAGAGACAATGTTAATTTATGGTTTTCAAAGTCAACATATTTCCTACAAAGATTACTTTCTATTTGAGTTTGACACCACCAGCTTTTTCTGGCTTTGAGGTCAAACTGTCATTATATATTTTGTATGTTTGCCTATATTTAATATTTTTATTCCATAAAGGCTTATTTGTGTACATATGATCTCCCCTACAGAATACAATCTTCAGAGTAGAGACTTTTTGTCATTGTACTCTAGGTGGTGCTAAATATAGGCTTATTGATTAGTTGACTGATAACTGCCTCTTCCTTGTCTAACTTCCCTTCTATTTTGGCCTCTTTGTTCCAGTGTATAAAATTCAAAAACACCTTCCTGCAATAGAACAGTTATAATATTGCTTCACATTGGGTCCTACTTATGGTTAGATTTTATTTTTGGTCTGTTTTCAAAATCTTAGCCATACTTGTCTCTTTCCAACAGCTATGTGGTTTCTTCTGGAGTATAATGATCCCACTGTTTTTAAATCTCTGCCCTGAGAGCCTTGTGGGCTGTAGTCCTGTTATCCAGTGATGGAAAAATATCTATAAAGAATTTTACATTTTCATTCTGTTGAATGAGATCATTCTATTGAAAAGGTAAAAACTAATTTCACCTTTTGTACATTTGTTCATACATTCAAAATACTAGTGAGGGATGATTCTTGCCTGACTTTTTGTGAAATGAAGCTGCAAATGGTGAGGAAAATGCTGATGGTTGTTGATAATGATGATGGCTTATGTTATATTTTCTCACTTGATTATTACAACCCTATGAAAAAAGGTAGCACAATTCACTCTCATTTTAGAAATGTGGAAACTGAGATCAAGAGATAAGATCTGGCCTGTTCAAAGTCACATACCGAGGAAGTAGTAGAGGTGAAATTGGAACCGATCTATGATTTTTAGTTTGTTAACTCCTAGAGTGAATAGACAAGAAGCTAAGGAGTGCAGTGAATAGAATGTCAGGCCTGGAGTCATGAAGACCTCAATACAAATCCAGCCTCAGACACTAGCTGTGTGATCCTGTGTAAGTCACTTAACATTGTTTGCCTCAGTTTCCTCATCTGTAAAATGAGCTGGAGAAGGAAATGGAAATCTGTTCCAGAATTTCTGCTAAGAAAACCTCCAAATGGGGCACAAAGAGTTGTAAGAAACTGAACAACAGTAATAACAAAGAGTGGTTAGACCCAAATAAGAATTTTGTTAATAGTATCACCGTGGATTGTGGAAAACAAGACTGTTGTGAATGTGTGTGTGTATGTGTGTGTAAGTGTGTAGTTAGTGATACTTGATTCTCATACAGGAGACGTGGCTCACTGAAATTTTCTAAGTAAGGACTTCTGAGTTATTTTTTTCCAGGTGCAGAACTAAATCTTATATGTTGGAGGAGAAGAGGGAAGAAGGCAATGTCATCTAGTAGAAAAGATCCCTAGAGGAAGATTCAGAAAATCTGACATTCTCCCCTTTAAACCTGTTTCCTTCTTCATAAAATGAATGGGTTGGTTGAAACAACTTCTTTAGTCCCTTCCAACTCTAATATTCTATAATTTCTCTGCTCTTTTCCCAGAATGATCTTAGGGATTGGGGGGATCTGCCAGTGCTGAATCATAATCATCGAGACTCATCTGTGGCCCTTTTCTGAATATTTTCAATTGGAGAGAGAGAAGAATCCCACTCACTCAGGGTTAGGCTGTTTCAGAGAGTGACTAGATGTTTTCCCATTGAACAGTTGAAGTGATTTGTATTTTATATGGACTTCTAGGGTTTAGAGAAAGAAACATCTGTGGGAGTTTTAACTTCTGGCATTCTGTCGAATGACTTAAAACCATGGGAATTTATTTGGGTAGTTTCAGGAATCTGAGAACAAGGAAGGTTTCTTTTTCTCTGTGGCTGTCAGAAGGGTAGAATTCTGTGCATGTTTTGATATCTGGAATAAAACCACAGGGAAAGAATATTTAGAAATTCCCTAAATTATGTTTCAGTTTCTATTTAGAATATACGGTTTAGAGCTAATATTTACAAAGTGCTTGGCACATAGAAGGCACCATATCAATATTTATCCCTTCCTCTATCCTTCTTAAAATCATCTGGTTCAATTCCTCCTTTTTTATCATTGAAAAAACTGAAACTAAGACTTGGCAAAACTCAACTAGTTGACATATGGCAGAATTTAGATGTGAATTCAAGTTTTTATCCTGATCCAGGGATCTTTCTATTATATCATATTGCTTCATATCTATACCACATGATTTCCCTGATTATATTACCAGAATCCCATAGTATAATATCTTGCTTCATTTTATTCTCTGTGAGATTGAGTGAGGGACCTGATGTACCCAAATGTACTTTAGAGAGAACTGGCTCACAATTACAAGAGTGTGGATGTATTCCCTTTGTCCATTGGCATAAAGCTCAAATACTAATATGTTGGCTGGTGGGACACTTCTCCAGGGTCAACTGTTACTGTAACATGCCTTAGTGCTTTCTTGTCCAGAATTGTTGACACCATTATTAATGGATCTTTCACTTTCTGATCTCTCTCAAAGGGCTGGTTTATGCTTATGGTTACTTTAGTCAATGTCCTTCTCCTCTATACCTTTAGTTTCTTGCCAGGAAAGCAGAATCAAAACACTTTTGTAACTTGTCCTATTTTCACAGTCTCCTAACCCCAGGTAGAAGCTTGGATTTAAAAATCTTGTTACCTGGGAAGAACCTTTTTAAAATTACCTTGGTCTGCCAACACTTGATATATTTGACAACTGAAGAGACATGGAAAGCAAGAGTACTATCAGTTTAGAATATAAACTTTATTTGTAAAATTTTATGGAAAGGATTAGGAGGAGATTACAAAAGAGTTTTGATTCATAAATCATGAAGAAAGCAGTGAAAAGAAAATAAAAGTTTAAAGAAAGGTTTGTGAGAGACCCAATTAAATAAATCATTTAAAGCACATTTGAGTCTAGAAGTGAAAGGACAAGCAGAAGAAAAATGGAAGCAATCTGTGAAGACTTTTATGACAAACTCTTTTGACTGTTGATGACAATGGGGCTACCATGTTTGACACTAACATCACTATCTCTGTTGCTCTTCTTGAGAAAGTATAGTTAGTAAAACAAAGTACTAGAGAAACCATGTCAGACAGCTCATGTAAATAGAAGATGAATACCTTGAACTTTGGCATTTTCTTGGATTTCTAGTCAATTCCTCTACCCAAGCCAATATAGATCTCCATCTAATAGACATTAAATAATCTGAAGAGGTAGGTCATTAGGAGCGTCTATCAACATTAAAATCTGTGGATCTGTTACAATATATTTTAGAATCTATAAAGTCTAAGAGGCATGGAAATGTTCTCTTTTAGGACTGTGGGCCATCTGTAGTCATAAACACTAAACAAAACTCTCTGATGCTGGATATATAGTGGCATAAATAGGATTATGGTCTTACCTTTAGGACAATCCCACTAGAGGCTTATGATCAGTCTGAATTACTTCTTAAAGTACAGAAAGAACTGGAAGACTTGAATGTTGAATTGCTGTCATTAATCTTTGATACATTTCAGAGAATGGAAGAATTGCCAGAGAAGGTTTGGCGAAGTTCAAAGAATGTTAAATTTGGAGGAAAAAATCCTACTCTCAAGTTCAGTCACAGCTATTTACTAGATGTATTTAAAACACATTACTTCAATGACCATTCCTGTCCTTATCTGTAAAATAAAGAGTTTAGACAATCTCTAAATTTAATTTTAGATCTAAATCTTAGTATTAAAGAGATCAAATGTCTAATTTTCAAAAAAGGGAAGAGGTTGGGCTTTATAAACTGTGCATTTCAAGAGATAGTTGAGGCTAAATGTTCATATATCAGCTTGGCTTTCCTTGATTACCCCTAAAATAACAAAAAATAAATGCAATAGGCTAAAAGAATAATAAAAAAAAAAAATGAGTCCACCAGAGGAAAAAGTCAAAACAATGTGTGAAAGTTGAAAAGACACAAATTCAAGCTTGAAGTAAGGACAACTTTTTTTTTTAATAGTTATGTAAACATATGACAGTGGACAGACATCAGGGATTGAATCAGGAGGATCTGTGTTCAAATTCGTCTGCAGAGACTTAACTATGTGCCCTTCTTCATTTTGTTCAAGCATAAAATGAGGGTAATAATAGTACCTACCTCCCAGGGTTATTATGAGGATCAAATAAAATAATATTTGTAAAGTGCTTAGCACAATGCCTGACACATGGTAGGCACTTAATAAATCCTTCCTTCCTTCCTTCCTTCCTTCCTTCCTTCCTTCCTTCCTTCCTTCCTTCCTTCTTTCCTTCCTAACTGACAGTCTTCTGGCAGAAAGTATATAAGTACTTTTTGAGTATGTTGTACTGGGAATTTCTTTTGGATATCAGTTGGATTAGATGGCCCTTAAAGTCTCTTCTAATTGAAATTCTGTGATATTGAAAAAAGAATAGGACATTGTCCAACTTGTGATTTAGAAATTTTTTTAGCATCTGTGTGGAAGATGAAAAGGAGATGAAGAGAGACTTGAGGCCAGGAATTCAAATAAGAGGCTTCTTTAATGGTTTAGACAATAGTAGGGGGAAAGTGAAAAAGCAGAAAAATTCCTGATGAGGAAATCATAGGTGAGAAGAAAATTTGACAGGCAAATTGATGAGATGAATGAATAAAAGAATTTAGAGACCACTGTCTATAGTACAATAAGAGTCACATTTTTTTTTAAGATTCCTAGGGGACTATTCCTTTTGAGTTTCCATAGTTTTATTTTTTCCCTTTTTTATTGTTTTCTTTTTTGGGGGGATATACATGTATATTAAATTTTTTAAATGCAATTTCTTTATAAATCATTTTAGGAGAAAAAAATCAGAACAAAGGGGAAAAACCATGAGAGAAAACAAAAGGAAAAAGGAAAAAAAAGTGAAGAAGAAATATACCCCCCAAAATTTTATTTACATTCAATCTCCATAGTTCTCTCTCTGGATGCAGATGGCATTTTCTATCCAAAATTTATTGGGATTGTCTAGGATCATTGAACCACTGAGAAGAACCAAGTTTTTCATAGTTGATCATTGCACAATCTTGCTGTTACTGTGTTCAGTGTATTCCCATACTTGTTTTGCTCAGTATCAGTTCATGTAGATGTTTCCAAATCTTTCTAAAATCAGTTTGTTATCATTTTTATAGAAAAATAATATTTCAGTACTTTCATAAAGCTTAACTTATTCAGCCATTCTTCAACTGATGGGCATCTGCCCATTTTTCAATTTTTTGCTTCCAAAAAAAGAGCTACTACAAATGTTTGTTCATGTGTGGATTCTTTTCTCTCCTTTATGATTTCCTTGGGATAAATACTCAGTAATGGTACTGCTGGATCAAAGGGTATGCACAGTTTTATAGCCCTTTGGCCATAGTTCCAAATTGCTCTCCAGAATGGTTGGGTCATTTTACAACTCCACCAACAATGCATTAGTGCCCCAGTTTTCCCAATCCCCTCCATCATTTAGTATTATCTTTTCCTGTCATCTTAGCCAATCTGAGAAGTATGAGGTGATAACTCAGAGTTGTTTTAATTTGCATTTCTCTAATCAATAATGATTTATGTTATGGGAGCCACCTACTAGTTACTGCTGTGAATCTAATTCTGACCAGAAGAACAGATCCCTTCATGTGAGAGGATGATAATGATACAAAGAGACACAGGAGATTTTATTCTCTGACCTTTCCTCTGCCCTCTTGCCTCCAATTTATTTCATTCCCAATTCATAAGCATCATACATGTCAGTAAAGGCTAATTTGTAATTCCTTCAAATGTATTATGATTCACAGCTGGGGGCACTTCAGGGGAACTGCCCCACCCCTAATAGTACAGTCCCCTTTAATCCTTTACAGGCTTTCTGGGTTTCACACTTAGGTATGGTTTAACAGATTTAGAATATTTTTTCGCATGACTATAGATGACTTTAATTTCATTATCTTAAAATTGTCTGTTCATATTCTTTATTTATCAACTGGGAATGATTTGTATTCTTATAAATTTGATACTATTCTTTATACATTTTACAAATGAGGTCTTTATCAGAAACACTGGCTGTAAAAAATTTCCCCCCAGATTTGTACTTCCCTTTTAATCTTGTTTTTGTTGGTTTTGTTTGCAAAAACTTTTTAATTTAATGTAATCAAAGTTGTCTGTTTTTGCCTGTCATAATATTCTCTAATTCTTTGGTCATAAATTTCTCCTTTCTCTAAAAATCTGATAGGTAAATTATCCCTTGCTCTCTTAATTTCCTTATGGTATTACCCTTTAAGCCCAAATCATGTACCCATTTTTTACCTTATTTTGGCATTAGATGTGAGATGTGGGTCTATGACAAGTTTCTGGCATTTTTTCCAGGTTTTCCAACAATTTTTGTGAAATAGCGATTTCTTATCCCAGAAGCTGAAGTTTTGGGATATATCAAATATTAAATTACTATAGCTATTGATTATTATGTTTTGTGTTTCTAAACTATTCCATTGATCCATCACTCTATTTCTTAGGCAGTACCAAATAGTTTTGATGGCTTCTGCTTGATAATAGCTTTAGGTCTAGTTCTGTTAGGCCACCATCCTTTGTATTTTTTTTTTCATTAATTCCCTTGATAGTCTTGCCTTTTTGTTCTTCCAGATGAATTTTATTATTTTTTCGAGTCCTATAAAATAATTTTTTTGGCATGGCATTGAACAAGTAGACTAATTTAAGTAGAATTGTCATTTTTATTATATTAGTTTTGCCTACTCTGCCTACTCATGATCAATTGATATTTTTCCAACTGTTTAAATCAGAGTTTATTTGCATGAGAAATATTTTGTAATTGTATTCATATAGTTCCTGGGTTTTTCTTGGCAGGTAGACACTCAAATATTTCATCTTGTCTATAATTATTTAAATGGAATTTCTCTATCTCTTGCTGCTGGGTCTTTTCAGAATATGTAGAAATCTTATGATTTGTGTAGGATCATTTTATATCCTGCAGCTTTGCTAAAATTGTTAATTGTTTCAAATAAGTTTTTAGATGATTCTCTAGGATTCTCTAACTATATCACCACATCAGCTGCAAAGGATGATAATGTATGAAATAGAAAGAGATAAAGTGAAAAACTTACAGGAATGTATGAATTATTTTTCTGTATTTTATTTTCATATTTCTGTCTTTCCCCTATGACCTGTATACTATGTGCAGGCTCATATTTACTTGAGCCTTGGCCAGTTATAAACATATTTATTTAACCTGAGCTGATGACATTTATCAATATTTGACATTTATCGATATTTAGTCTATTAGCTGAACCACTATCTGCTTGATTAAGCCTGAAGGCCTGATTTTCTGTTTCCTAGAAATCAGGAGATTTCCCTGAAACCTTCCATTCCAATCTCTATGGATAGCAACAACCAATTAGATGCCTCCCCCTCCCCTTCTCAATGCTCTCTTATGTGTGATGTAATTTCTTGGATAAAAGCTATGTATCTTTACTACTTCTTTAGCCCTCCCACCTCGAGCTTTCTCTTTCTTATCTCGTAATGGGATGGCTCATGCTCCGGAGGTTTTTAATAAACAACTTTTCTGCCTTCTACTGAGTGATCTCTGAGTAGTCATTTTGGGTAAGAGTCTTCTACATCTCTCACCATAGTTACCTTAGTTTTAGACTGAAATGTGATTCTTCCTCTCCCCCTTTTTTGGTAGATGTATAATTATAGGTAATATCTAAGAGGAAAGATCTGGAAAAATTCAAATATTTTACTGAGTCTCACAAATATATCTGGAGGGTACAGAGCCTAGAGAACACATAATAGCTTGCATTCACTGCTTTTTGGCTTACATAGTGCTTCCTTAAGAACAATCTTGTAAGATGAATATCATTATATTAATAATCCCATTTTGTAGATGAAGAAACTAAGACTCTAAATGATGACCTTGAACCAGAGCCACAAAAATCTTTCAAAATTAAATCTTTTTTATCTGATTTATGGACAAGGAAAGATTTTACAACTGAAAAAGAGATAGACAGCATTAAAAAATAAAATGAGTAATTTCAATTAAACAAATTAGAAAGATTTTGCCTAAAGAAAATCAATTTAGCCAAGATTAGAAGGAAAGCAGGGAAACTGGGGGGAAATTTTTACAGTAAGTTTCCCTGTTAAAATTCTCATTTCTCAACTATCTAAAGAACAGAGTCAAATATATAAGAATATGCCATTTTTCTATTGATCAATTGGCAAAGGATATAAATAAGTAGTTTTCAGAAGAAGAAATCAAAGTTATTTATAATCAAATTCTCTAAATCCCTATTGCTTAGAGAAATACAAATTAAAACAACTCCCATCACTTCATACTTATCAAATTAACTAATATGACAGAAAAGGAAATGACAAATATTGGAGAGAACATGAAAAAATTGGGACACGAATGCACCAGTAATGGTGGAGTTATGAGCTGATCCAACTATTCTAAAGAACAATTTAGAATATCCTATAAAAGTGATCTAGCAATACCACTGCTATGTCTGTTTTTTGAGAGACAGGAAAAGGAGAGAGAGACAGACAGAGAGAGAGAAAGAGGAAGAAAGGAGGAAGAGAAAGGGAAGAAGGAAGAAGGAAGAAGAAGAAGGAAGAAGAAGAAGAAAAAGAAGAAGAAGAAGAACTACTTTTGAAAAGTATTCTCATTGCAAAAATATCTTATCAGCAATCAAGTTGTGACATGAACATCTAAGCTTGTGAAAATCCTTCTATTCTCAGTACTGTTGAGGTTTCTGGTACAATGGTGATGACTACAGTGATAGTGAGAAGATCTCCTACTGATATTGTAATTAATGATCAAAAAGCACTTTCCCAACAACCCTCTTAAGAGCTCTATGAGGTAGGAAATAGAAGTCTTAGAGCTGTTTTCCAGATGAAGAAATTAACTGAGTTGGCTGAGAAGAAATTAATTGAATTGCACAGCCCACATTTTATAAATAAAGCTTTGAGGTTTATACATTTCTCTTCTTATAACAAAGCTATGAGGTAATCATTGCTAGGATTACCAGCCTCATTTCAGGATCAAACAATGACCAAATGGAGCTTAAAAGCTTATCCATATATATGGAAAATGTATATGTATATGTATGCATATCAAATTTAAAAATAAAGGACCTTTGCTTAAACCAAAACCACTCATTGATTGGCATCATCAATTAATGATCTTAAGAAAGAAATCTAGCTAGTAAACCCCAAGATATCTTGGGAGGGTTCAGAGATTTAAAAGAAAAAAAAAGCATTGAAAAGCATCTCTAGGTATGATACCCTATCTGAACAGAGGGAGGGAAGGGAAAGAGGGAAGGCAAAGAGAGGTAAAGAGAAATGGAGTGTTAATAGCAATCATTTTGCCTTTGGTCAGAAACCCTGAAGCTCTTCCCCTTCCAGATTTATTGATTAATTGTTCTAGATTTCTTTTTGACTAGGTGAAAGAAGATATTTTTTTGCCTCAATTGCATCTCCAGTCATTCTAATCTATATTTGGCCACTGGATCCAGATGGTTCTGGAGGGAAAAAGTGAAGCTGGTGACCTTGTCCAGCACTCCCTTACTTAAATAGTATTCCCTTATATGTCACAGCATCATCTCCCTGATGTCATGATCCTGCTCAAGAACGAAGGACAAACAACATGAGTCTAATTTAATAAAAAAGGAAACTAACTTAGAAAAATTAAGTGACTTTGCCAGTCACCTAATTAGACAGAGTGAGAATCAGGATTTTGACCCAGGATTCCTAATTCCAGTTATGGCATTTAGTAATTAGTAAATGGAAGTGATAAAATCTGGATTCAAATCTCCTTCTCTTTCCATCTCCACTTCATGTCAAATAGGAAAATATTAGTAAACAGAAATAGTGACTGTCTTCAAGTCCAGTTCTATTTCTTTTGCTTTGTTATAAGGAACTTTGTTTATTTATAAAATGTGGGCTGTGCAATTCAATTAATTTCTTCTCAGCCAACTCAGTTAATTTCTTCATCTGGAAAAGATTCTTTCCTGTTTTTAGGTGATGAATGTTAAGAACAAATCAAACCAACTTTGAAAAGTGAGAAGACTCCTCAGAGTTCTAGCAAATGGAGTTTCATAAAAAGCTTTGTAATTGCAATAGTAATAAATTTTAAAAAGTAGTCAGATCTGAGAAATGTTTGGCTTGAATCAGTCCAACAAGGAATGGCAGCTAAGACACTATACCTTGGAAATAAATAATCCTTGACAATGGAATTCCACTAAGTCACATGAATATCCCACATTGGTAAAGAGAATATTTTCTAATCAATACTTTCAGCTTAGCCTATTCCCCTAAAAAGATTATAATAAATGATTAATTGGACCCCTATTTTATCCCAATCAATAATAATCAGTTTGATATGATTCCATATGTGTAGGAATTATAAATTCTGTATGTTAGGCCACAGACCTAGGAACTAGATTGTAAATTCATTTATTTAAATCTAGGAAGTTAACTAGTTAATTGCTTAAATTGTGGGTTGAGACCCCATATTGGGTTATATAACTGAATATGGTGGTCATGAAACCATGAATTATTATTTGTAAATTTTTTATTTTTATACTTATTTTATATATTTATATACCCAAAGTCATGTAAAAATTTTCTTGGGAAAAAACGGGGTGGTGAGTGGAAAAAGTTCAACAAACCCTGAACTAGAGGACTAAGCCCAAGTGTAATGGAGTTGATTTAATGACATGGAAAATCTCCCAGCTATTTTTATTGCCTTTTTCCCTTGTTATCTTTCTATTATCCAGTTTGGTGAAATGATCATGAGCATTTGACCAATAAATGACTGTTTTCTGGCCTGTCACCTGCCTTTCTACTGGCCCCTTGGCCTGTGTAGATGCTTTGACATCTCTTTATCAGTCTAGGCCTTCAAACATTTGCTCAGTGTATTATTTTCTTCCTTTTCTCTTTAAACATATGACTAAAAATTAAGAAAATACATTCTGGAATCCCACATAGATAATGAAAAATTGAAACTTCACTTAGACCCCCAGAGGGAAAATAACTTCCAAAATAATGTATATATATATATATATCCCTCTCTAATGATATTTTTTATTTACCCCTTAAAGCAAAATTAATCTCTGAGTGGAATTTGTAAAGACTAAGTTGCTTCAAGATGTATATAACCTCCACAAGTGATAGATAATTTTAGATGAAACCCAATCTATAAGTAGGCTTGAAAATTTCACTCCCATTCTGTACAAGAATTCTCATTTTGCATCCTATTTAATTCAGCAGAAATTCCACAACACAAAGAAATCTTGTATAAAATTGATAATTTATGAGTAGATGATTCTAAGGATCTTTGTACTTTATGAAGATTTTAAGATTCTTTCTTGTACAATTACCAATTTCCCCTCCTTTAAAAACATGGATAAATTCTTGCTCAAAACAATTACTCCAAGTTAATAATGTCATAATTTTCATAATTTAAGTCCAAATAATTTTAGGTGAAACCTCATCTTAAATATAAACAAAACTTGGAAATTTATAAGTTCTTAATTACAATGCTTTACTATATTATAGCATGTGATCAGCAGGACTGATGGTATGACCTAATAGTACAATTTTAACAGCAAAATTCCAATATAACAATATCTAGATAAGAGAAGTTGCTTTTCTAACAACATAGCTGGTGTAATTGTTCATTAAATTATATAATATAAGAAAATTTAAAAATATAATGAAATCTTCAGTATTATTATGTATTTAAAACTTGAAACAAACCCAATAATTACCAATCAGGTGACCTTAATTTAATTGAAAGTGCTTCCAAATTACTTTATGCAGAAAATCATTCATCTCAATATTGGTATTATATGTTGATCACATCTAAAAATCTATACAAAGTTATCAAGTATGAAGCAATCTAGTAAAAATAGATAATTTTTAAAAATCTAACATTCATTAATCCTTAACATATAAATTAAAATTACTCATATTCTGGGACTTCTGACATATATCAAATAAATGATAGATTAGTAGTATCACTAAATATACCTTATTAATTATTTAACAGTTTTCAAATATTCAAAAAAAATCACATTTTTTAAAGCCTAATTCATATGTAACAACACAGTTTAAAAAGGAAGTTTTGTCTAATAGCATTTCCAGTTAGCAATGGTTTCTCAAATTTCACAATATAGATTTAGAAATATAATAATAACACAAACAGTAAACTTCAGATGACTTCAATTGCCTTTCCAAATTATTACATATGAAAAACATTGATCTTATTACCGCTGGCATTATAAAGCCATAACATTAACAGGTATGGAGCAATTATATTCAACTAAAGAAATAATAATAAATAGCATATGCTAGTTACTGTGTTAAGTACTTTGCAATCATATTATTTTGGTCTCACAAAAGTAAAATACTGTGACTCAGGAGTAAGATGGTGATATAAAGTGTCTGAGGAACAGAAGTTTGGTAACCAGTGGGAAGGCATATAGGGAAAGTAGGGCAAATGGGAAAATTGGAAAGGGGTAAACAGACACCAGAGGGGGAATGATGGTTCTGGTCCAGCAGGGAAACCTCTTCCAGTAAACCAGAAGTGGAAGCATTCCCACTCTGATTTAAACATCTTTTAGATTTTTTGATTTTATTTTTAAGATAAACCAATTTGTCTCACTCATAGGAGCCCCAGTGAAATTCAGGTCTGTTTTTAGTTAGTTACCACTAGCACTGACAATATTTATGGTCATCAGAATGATACAGAAGCAGCCGCTTGCCTGGCTGAATTTCTAATTTAGATTCTAAATGTTCTATGCCCAAATTATAGAGGATGGCCTTATTTTCAGAGGAATCCTACATAACATGCTATGGTTTTCACCCCCAGACCCTGTGTAAAGAGTAAAGTGAACTGTAACCAAGTAAGTGGGAGTCTGAGATGGGACATTTTGGATATTTGGGGAAGGGACTCACATGTCACTGTCTGGACATCAGGAAAAATAAATCCTCTGGTCTCAAGTTCTATTTGCTGTTGGGAGAAGAGTGAAAATTTTCAAATCTCATTAAACCCAAAGCACCGTTAATGTCAACTTTTTCCAGAATTCAGTTTAAGAAAGACAGAGTTAGGTTCTGTATTTGCATTTATTTGCAGATATGTATACATAAGAGCACAGTTAGAACTGAACTCAGGATGGTTAGGAAGGAGCAGAAGACATAAAAACAAAAATCACACATAGTGTTCCAGTTTATCAAGACAAAAATCCTAAGTCAAAGGGTGGGGATAATGGTTTTTCAGGCTATTCCTAGTCTGAACTGGTTTTTAGAAAATATATCATGGCTCTATTAGATATGGTCATTGGACCAGGAGTCAACTTGGACCAGTCAGAGTTGATTCTATAGTAAACACTGCAAGAGGTGCTTAGCTTAAGGAATGATCAGTTTGTCTCTTGCTTGACTGATTATTTTCAGATCAGTCTGTCCTCCTCTGGATAGTAGGAGAGGTCAAGAAAATCACTGAAATTAGTGATAGACCATTCTGTCTCCATTGTCTGGAATGATGTGAACTTTAATCAGATCCGTCCTGTTTCTATTGTCAATCTATCACACACAAAGGGAGACAGAATTCCTGGAACTGTCTTGTTAGCGTTTTTAAGACATACTCAATTATTTCTTAATGCAGTTGCTCACATAAACATAATGTTAATGAGAGTTTGTGCTGGACTAGGAATCTTCTTACTTTTTCCCTAACTTTCTAGATCCCACCCTCTTGACTATGATAATGCCTGCTGGGAATTTTTCACATTGCAAACTACTCTCCCACAACCTGTTACTTCATCAGTTAGTAAAAATTATTAACTGTTTCAGTTCCACAGAATACTATGAAATGTTATAGAAGAAATTAATCAGACAGGAAAACAGTGATAAAATATAAATAAAGTATTTTTATTTTTTTAATGTGAAGAAATCCTTTCACATAATTTTGTATGAACATTTGTGGTATTTTGTTTTAGTGCATGCTTCAATTTTGTTTTTTTTTTTTTTTCTTTTCTCTTATTTACATATTTAGCCTAAATTCAGAAAGCCTCTATTCTTGCCGTGATTATAATATGAAAGAGATTGATAATATAAGAGCTGTGAAGTATCTTTAAAAGTATCTAATCCAATATCTTCATTCTGCAGATAAAGAATGGAGATAACTTATTTAAGGTAACATGCAATAAATCACATAGAAATGAGGCAAATACTTTTCTGTTCTGATTTTCAAATCAGAGCTCTTTGCTCTCTGACACTCTAAAAAAGAAATATCTTTTTAAATGGGGCATTTAGACTGTGTCAGCACTGGGCACTCAGTACTCACTAACTTTGTAAGGACTTCACTGTTAAGCAGAAATTGAATGGAGACTAGATCCTGAACCTCCCAAGTTCCCATTCTTGATTCTTTAAGCCACATTGACTCTTACTGAGAAGTCTATCTTTAGATAAAATTATTTTTGCTAAATGTTCTAAATCATCTGCTTCAAATGAGAGGTTTGCTCTCAATGAGATGTAATTCTGTTTTATATTTTGTTTTCTTTTTTCCTCTCCTCAGCTTCTACACTCCTTATCCATTAACAGGTCTCATTATTTTGCACATACATTCATATTTACTGCATTGACTTTATTTGACAAGCCACAAGACATTAACTTATTAATTGAAGCATAAATCATATGGGTTATGGTTCTTTAGGACCATAGAGAGGTATACACAGAGCCATAAGGTAAGGATCTTTTTCTGCTTCTCCTTTTAAGTTATTGATTACATTCAAAATTTCAAATCAATATTCTTTTTGGAGCTCATATGTTGAGGCAGCCTAAATCTCAGGAAGAGGCAGTTCTTCTGCATCAGCACTCCTGGGAATTCCATAATCAATGCTTTATAATGACTTCTTCCTGTTGGGCAATAGAGCATACCTTCCCCTTTCTTTTTTACTATATTTGTAGGTATAGTAAATTAATTTCCTTAACTCCATCAGTGACCCTGTACTTTTCTTAAGGACTTTTGATGTTCTCTATATGATCTGCTATTGAGTTGTAGCCATATAGGAAAAGATTCATTTTAGCTTCATGTGATAAACTCTAGAGGTCAATAGAGTCAGGCAAAATTTTATTTTGTTTATAATATAGGAGTGACCTGATTATGCTTGAAGGTCAAGGAGAAGCAGCCTGAGAGAATAAAGAGGGAAAACTTAAGATTTTGTCTCTTTTTGAATATTTATCTTGGGGGATTATGTCTCTGTTTTCTTTTCCCTTTAGATCTCTGTTACTGTCTCTAATGAAGAATGCTTCCTTTTCCCTACCCCCAATCATACAGTCTTAGATTTAGTCTTTCTTATTTCTCTTCTTATCTTTCAATGAGTGTATACCTAATTTTTCTTTTCACTCGGTTTCTCTCTTCCTCTTTGTCCCAATATGCATTGTTCTTTTTCTTCCTTCCTCTGTTCCTTTCTCCATCCCTTTTTTCTTTCCTTCTTTCCTTCTTTCCTTCCTTCTTTCCTTCCTTCCTTCTTTCCTTCTTCCTTCCTTCTCTCCTTCCTTCCTTCCTTCTTCCTTCCTTCTCTCTTCCTTCCTTCCTTCCTTCCTTCCTTCCTTCCTTCCTCCCTTCCTTCCTTCCTCTCTTCCTTCCTTCCTCTCTTCCTTCCTTCCTTCCTTCCTTCCTTCCTTCTTTCCTTCTTCCTTCCTTCCTTCCTTGCTTCCTTCCTTCCTTCTTCCTTCCTTCCTTCCTTCCTCCTTCCTTCCTTCCTCTCTTCCTTCCTTCCTCCCTTCCTTCCTTCTTTCCTTCTTCCTTCCTTCCTTCCTTGCTTCCTTCCTTCCTTCTTTCCTTCCTTCCTTCCTTCCTTCCTTCCTTCTTTCTTCCTTCCTTCCTTCCTTCCTTCTCTTCTTCCTTCCTTCCTTCCTTTTTTCCTTCCTTCCTTCCTTCCTTCCTTCTCTCCTTTCTTCCTTCCTTCCTTCCCTCCTTCCTTTTTTCCTTCCTTCTGTCTTTCTTTGTGTCTCCATATCTTTCTCTATTGTGGAATTTGGATTATTTTCCTTGGTCTTTAATTATATAGAACCTTTTATCTTACTTTTTAATCACTAGATACATATTGTACATTAGTGGGGATTCAGTCATGATGACAAACAGAGCCAGATTTTTTGATAAAGAAGGAAAAAATCATCAATCTTTGAAATTGAAACTTAATAATAGGCTAATGTATTTTATTAATATCATCATTAAAAAAAACCCCAACATTCCCTATGGAACCTGATGTGATGGAGGATCTCAATTGGCACCAAATTTTGGGGCTTGGCATCAAATGTTAGGATTTGATCATGTGAAGAATTCACAATGGCCTTTCTCTTTGACAAAGGATAGGTTTATTGGGGCAGTTAGGTAGTGCAGTAGATTAGAGCATCATCACTGAAATCAGGAGGACCTGAGTTCAAATCTGATCTCAGACACTTAACACTTCCTAGTTTTGTGACCTTGGGCAAGTCACTTTACCCCAATTGCCTCAGCAAAAAAAAAAAAAAAAAAAAGGTTTATTTATGAGAGGAGGTTACAGACAAAATGCATATGTACAATAAAAAGCAGAAGTGGTAAACATGAAATAGATTTGAGAGAGCATGTAGTTAGCAAGGAAAAGAATTTTAACAATTACCAGTGGAGAAGACAAATTCCTCAATGCAACTCACAATTAACTAGGAGAAAGGGAATATTCCATGAGGTGGGAGTATATTAACTGACAGGCTAAGTCCACGGAGGAATTCAGCACCCTAAAAAAGTTGGTACGCTATTGCAACAAGAAAGACACCATGAGGCATAAGGAAGGGAGTGAAAAGAAAGATACCACAAAGTAGAATGTCATGGTGAACTGATCCAAAAGGGATTCAGTAAAGATAGCATGGGTCATGGGCAGATTTATAGAGAAAATTTAACCTTGGGGGTTTGAAATAGCTTGACTTTCTGATTAGATACAGTAAGCTGTGGTTACCTATGACCTCCACAGGGAATGGGGTTATAAAGCTGAACTGATGTCCATCAATGCCCTTCCTTGCTTGCCTTAGGGAGTAATCTTGCAAGTACTTCTGTTTTTCTCTGCCAACACCACATAGTAAACCAGGACCTCATCAACTATCCCAGAATGATGTGATTTCTTTTGTTTATCCATTAATCAGCTAGGAGAACTGCATTTCAGTAGTAAGATAAAAGTGTCTGTGCTAGAGAAGGTAAAGGTCCAGGTTGCCTTATTAATAAATCTGGTCTGTTAGTTCTAGTAGGTGATTAGCAATGAGAATTAGCTCTTAGGCTAGTTTTTTAAGATCTATCTATCTAAAAGATTGCATAATAAAGCAGAATATTTGCTCAGTCTGGCTTTGAGACATGAAATGTAAAGACAGTTTCATTTATTAATGGCAGGAATTACGAATAAAGGTCCCTTGTGGGCCAATAACATTATTTTATATGCCTTTTATATCCCATAGTACACTGATTGTTCCTTAGCAGAAGCTCAGAATGTACTTGTTGATTAGCTGATTGAGAAGCCATAACTTATACAATTAGTTTGGGATCAGAAATATAATAGAAATGATGAAGTCAGGGTAGCAATTCCTAATTCAAAATTTACATATGACAAATTCACAAGGGCTTTCTCTTAGCCAAAAGGCATATTTATTAATTAGAAGAGATTACAGACAAATGAAGATACAAAATAGGCACTATAAGTAATAAATATAAAACAGGTTTGGGAGAAAAATAGGGTCAGATAGGAAAGGAGTTTGGAAGAAGCCATTAACAAAATATACTATGAGATGGGAATATGCAATTGACTGGCAAGTTAAATCCATAGAGGAGCGAAGCAAACTAACCAGAGTTAGCTATAGTAAGGAGGAAAATGTCATTAAAGGGAAGACACTATGAGGAGGGAAAGCAACTCACAATGGGTTTAGTCCTGAAAAGGATTTAGCAAAGATTTTCATCATAAGTACATTTTTATAGGGGAAATATAATGTTAGGGGTTCTTAAGAGAAGAGGGTAAATAAAGGCTGGAACAAAGATGTATACTGAGATATTGAGATTGCCTTGAAGATACCAATAAAGGCAGTCTGGAAAAGTCTGGGTTTGTGTTACAGGTATCTTAAAGATACAAATCAAGATAGTCTGGACACCTCATAGACCTTAACTATGGTAATAAGACAATCTAGAAAACTAAATTCCCACAATGAACATTTTAACATTTCCTGGAAAAGGGAAAAGCTTATTTCAGGATTCACATAAGAAATACAATTCACTAATTTACTCTCTATTTTTTTTTCCAGTTCTGGATAATCCCATGTTTTAGATTGTATACATATATTATAAAGATTTCTACATTATGTTACAAAAAGAGTTCAGAAAATATCAGAGTTGGGAGGGATCTTGAAAACCATTTAATCTAATGTCTTTATTTTTCAGTAGTAATGATGGAGGAGGATATTGGACTCATTCTATGACTTCAGATGAGGGGTATGGTCGCAAATATAGACAAAGAAAGAGAATCATTCCTCAACAGTGCTGTATAGGAAGAAAAACCCTGAACTAGAAGTGTTAAAACTCAGCTTTTAATTTAGCCTCTGCCATTACTCACAGTGTAGTCTTGTAGTATCTTTAAAAATTATTTTGATTCAATATTCGATTGTTCCAAGCTTTGCTTATCCATTAATGTTGAGAGAAATTCTGGTGGGAAAAGAGATAACAAGTTATCAGCTTTTTATATTACCTGCTCTTTGATGAGTACTCCTACCTTCAAATTGTGGCAAATCATTGTGTTCTTGCAACTTTGATGGTGGTGGTGGTGGTGGTAGGTGATAGGAAATGAAATGAAAAGGCCCAACCTCTTTTGCTGGATTGTTTTAAAGTTACTTGTAAACTTGTCTCTGCCTTGAAGTCTTTGCTAATCTTTAGTAATCAACTATGAAGGGATTGCTATCTTGACATACTTGTAATAAACTCCTTTTAATTCTCTTTGTCCTAAAGTTTGCCTCTTTAATCAAGGTGAAAAGTCCAAATGATGAATTTTTTCTTCAACAGTACAATGAAAAATAACATGGAATTGGAACTAGTGGTCTTTGATTTGAATTTCATCTATGTTACTCAAAACCTCTATGATTGTGGACAAGTTACTTCACCTTGCTATTTTTATTTTCCTCATCCTTAAAAAGTAGTAGTGGATGGGGGCAGGTTGGCAATATTCTATGATTCAGTGATTATAAATTTCTTTGATTCTGTAGCTGTTATTGATTATCATGATGTGCATCTGAGTCAGTACAACAATTATATTGGGGCATTGGTCTATAGTATAGATTTAAATTTATATCAAATAGCACCTTTTCTTGAGCAGCAATAGAATAACCAAGGATTTTTGGCAGGCTTATCCTCACCATAGCTTAGCAGATACAAGTACTGAAAAGAAAATAAGACACTGGGAAAGACATTGCCCCTCCAGGCTGGTATTCAGGGTCATTTTCTCACCCTCTTTCATTAAAAGGGTCATCCTAGATACAGTTGGAAGTGTTCTTAGTGGTCATCTAGTCTAACCTTCCTGATTGCAGATCCAGTGCTTTCAGTATAAAATGTTCTACATGCTGCCTTATACTATACTATGCTACCTCTAAATGCCTCTAAAGATAGTGGAGAAATGTTTTATATACTTAATAGATAGAATTACAGGAGTTAGAAATACAAAGAATCACAGAAAAAATTACAACTGAAGACCATTAAGTGCCTTTCTCAAGGTGACATGGGTAGTCAAAAGCAGTACATGATTTTATATTCAAGTTTTATGACTCAACATCCGGGGTAGTTGAAGGGAGATCAACATATTGCAATGATGAAACCTACAATGCACAGTATAAACAAAGGTAAGCTGTGATTTTTCTCAAGATAAAGATTCCTATAATGTCACCATAATGAATCCCTTCCTTAGCAGGTAGACAGTGATGGAAGTGATGGGATGAGATTCCTTGGAAGGAAAAATTTTGCTTACCTTTGTATAATCACGATCTCCTCAGGTTAGGGCAGGCAGCCTAATATGTAGGATGCATCATTTCATCCAGGCCAAGATGAAAAAAAAGGCTGAAAGATAGTTTCTGAGTAATTAATATTTAATTTATTAATTAGATGAGCACATAATCAATAAGTTGAAATCAGTGATTGTCTTGGAAACCAAAGATCTCACATAGAGACTGCTGAATGTTAATATATCCTTGGAAAAAGGGATATACCTGAGAGTGAAAATCATTTTGATTGGTTAAGAATTAATGAAAGAATGAATATTATAATGAGAGATGGTCTTTCTCTAATGAGAGAGTGAGTGGAATTGATTTTTGATGAAATCAGCACCCTTAAACAAAGAGATCATTTTCACCCAGACCAATACCTTCTGAGGCAATCCACACAAAAGATCTATTTCCATCCAGCCCTCTTAAACTGAACATTATCTTATTAGATTCTTTTTAGCCTTTAATTCTCCCATTTGGGTGAGATATTACCTATAATGGAGGAGAATGTCTCATTTTTAGCCCTGTCTTTCATCAGAATTGGTCTTTGAATGAGGAAATAAAAAAAAAAGCCCTACTAATAAGTAACTACTAATATTGATTATTAATAATAAAAAAGAAAACTTTTAGGTCCCATATATTAAATTGGTTATTAATAACATAAAAAGTAATTATTTTTCTCCAGATATGTTGTCCTCTATCAAAGCATAACATTCAGTCAAAGGGCAATAACAATTGATGAAGAGGATGCTCTTCATGCCTATAAAGAAGGCTAGATAAAGACTAAAGACTAGCTGTGTTTTCCAGAAGCAACTAGGTAGTAGATAAAATGCTGGACAGGGAATCAGAAAGATCTGAGTTCAAATTTAGCCTCACACACTTACTAGTTATATGATCTTGGGCAGGTAATTTAACCCTCTTTGCCTCAGTTTTTAAATTGTAAAATGGGGATAATAAAAATATTGACCACACAGGCTTGTAGGGATCAAATGAAATATTTGTAAAGCACTTAATATGGTATTTGACACACAGTGAGTGTTATTTGAATGCTTATTTTTTCCCTCCCTCTCTGGTACAAGAATGGAGTTCATAAAGTTTAATTATAATTTTAGTTTTGAAACATCTTCCATTATGGGTGAGATATCAGCTTCTTCAGGTGAGAAAAGGAGATTCTTGGAATTTCTGGAGATTCCTGCTTCTTTCTCTCCACTACATAGAACTCTGAGTGACATGGACATATTCAAGCAATACATCTATACTAATCCTGTGGAAGAAATATTCTTAACTTGGGTTTCATGAATTGTTTTTAAAAAAATATTTTGGTAACTACATATCAATAGAATTGGTTTCCTTTGTAATCCTCTATATGTCAATTTACACATACAAAATTACTGTAAGCAGAGGTCATAAGCTTCATGGGACTGAAAAAGGGGAGCACAGCATAAAAATAGTTAAGAACCTCTGTCCTAAAAGAAGAGCTGGCAGTGAAAGGATAACTATTATTACCTAGTCATGACTCAGGAATATCTGACTGCAGTTGCAATACCAATTTACATGGGATTTGTCAAGAGGAAACCTTGATTTCCCTGTTTAAAGAACAGAATTTTTCAGGAGATTGAATTCCTGGCACAAAATTCAGTGTATAAATATATAACACATTGGTCTACATAAAGCACCTGAAAAGACAAAATGAAGAAGCTTTGGAAAGCTTGAGAAAGGCTGAAGAATTAATCCAACAGGACCACACTAAACAAGCAGGAATATAAAGCCTTTTGGCCTGAGGAAACTATGCCTGGATCTATTATTACATGGACAGACTCTGAGAAGCTCAGACAAGAATTGCAAGTTGCTTTCAAGTTTCTCCTGCTATAGAGTAGAGCTTCCAGAAATTGACTGTGAGGAAGGAGCAAGCTCAAATATGGAGGGAGGTTTTATGAATGGCTAAAGTTTGATTATAAAAGGCCCTTTGATTAAAGTCAGGGAAATCTGAATTTGTTACTGAATTTGCAATCATAGTGTTTCATCTGGATGATTTTTTCCAAGGAGATCTTCATAGTGTTTCTTTGGAACTAAGATGCTTATATTAAGGCTCTTGAATTGCAATTTCAGAACCAAAATCAAGAGGAGGAAAGAAAAGCTACATTAAAGAGACTTTAAGATCCATGATATCATGACCCTAAGTCCTTCACTATGCAGCCAAATAAAAGCTTCCCTGGACAACACTTTTCATCTCTTAAATTACTTTGCAAGCAAACATTATCAGCTGCTGTCCTACAATTCTAGTTGGGACTTTCTTACAGGGATCAAATCCTTCAGACAATCCAGCTGCAAGAGAGACAAGGTTTCAAAAGAATAGCAAAAGAATAAAACAGCCTTGTTTCACTTTAAAAAGGCAATTGAGTATAATCCTGGGTTTTTGTTGACTTATATAGATTTGGTGAAATGTATGCAGAAGCCAGTGACAATGCAGAAGAAAACTTTCAGAGATTATTGCACATGGAGCAGCTTGAAGATGTGAGAAAGCAAGAGACCCATTTCCATTTTGACCACCTTCAGGAATTACACAAATGGTAGGAGGCTAATGCCCTTACTCACTACTTGGAAGAATTAAATGTAAAAAAAAGAGACATATGCAAGGCAGCTTTTCTAACTGGTGGGGAGACGCTAGCTACAAAGCGACTTCATTGAAATAGAGACAGAGTTGAGAATTTGCTTCTCCTAGAATTTGTCCATGAGGAATTTAAGAAGTCAGAGAATTGGAAAGTACAGAGATGAGATCCTAGGAATGGAGAATGTATAAATTCTATGTGACATGCAGCTGTCTGCATCAAATTTGTTTGGAAAATCTGCCTTCATGGTCAGTACGTATTTATTTCTCATGGTATTATTTTTTAAAAGTTTTTGATACAAAATAGGACCAGCCAGATGATAGCAATCACTATACCTATCTGTAAAAGAAGAAAGCAACAAAAGTAATGAAAACTCTGGTAGTGTTGGCAAAGGACACAAAGAAGGCATGTTTCATATTTATTTGTCATCTGTTGATCCTCTGCTTCTACTATATTAAATGCTATGGATTTATATAATATTTTATTCCAGATCCACTATGGGTATGCACTTAGTGCCCTTCTCATAATTTCTGCCTCAAAGACTAATCATATTATGTGGGTAACTCCAGGGTCTTATGCTTGAATAGTTCACATCCTACTTTCTTTCTTTCTTTCTTTTTTTTTTTTTTACATCCTACTTTCTAACATGCTAGAATAACATTGACTATGATTAAGGGACACCTGTTCAATGTTTAAGAAAAGACAATATAAGTAAGTTTGGAAAGGATTATCACCAACAAATTAGTGACTAAAGAAACTCATGAAGCAAAAGACAAAAGTATGATTCTTAAGCTTAGGTGCTTCGTTTTAGCTATTATTTCTATGGAGTTGAGGTACTCATATAGCACCACCAAAATGTTGAGGTATGGGGCAATGCCCCCAAAAAGATATGGGTGAAAGTCATGGGCTATCTCAAAACAATTTATAGGCTTAGACATCCTCCAAATCAAGGAACAAAGATTCATTACATTGCCAAGAGCTGGCGAAATGAATAACAAGACTAGCAAGTAAATGATTTTAGAAATTAATAAGGGGAAAGAAAGGTTCCCTAACTTAGGGTTAGATCTCATTAAGGCATGGCTAGTGGAGGCTTATGGGTCTAACCCTAAAAGGAGTTTAGGATCCTAATTAGTGTTAGCTATTGTAATGCTTAGCAAGTGGACTAATCTTTGAAAGGAATTAGCTATAACAAGGAAGGTGGCCTTAATTCACAGAGAAGTTTGCAAGCTGATATGGTTAAGTCCTTTTTTAGGGGAAATATAACCTTAGGGGTGTGACATCATAAGTTGGCTTTCTGTTTGCATATAGTAATGATGAGGTTACCAGAGACTTCCACCTGGGGTAGGATTCTAATCAAAAGTCCACTTAAACAAAAGGCCCACTTAAGAGTGAAATGATCCTATCAGAGCTCCTCGCTGCTTGGTTTGGGGAGTAGCTAGGCTTGTGGATTGTATACAGTAATTCAGGCTGTCTCTGTCAATGTCCCTCTAGCTAACAGAACCCCATCAATGGCAGCAGAAAAAAGGGTAAGAAGAGAATGTAAGCAGCACTGTTTGGGGGATGTCTTGAAACATTAAATTAACTGGCTATACCCTAAATGTGAGCTTCTTTCTTAGGACAAAAATAGTTTGCTCTCACTTGTTCTTTTAATTTACTGTATATGTGTATGTGTATTTGGGTAGGGCTATAGAAAAGAGTTCATTTAGAAATGACTAATGTAAAAAACAAAAGGAATAAGGAATAAAGTAAACCACATTGGAATTAAAACAATGTCAAACCTTCAGTCTCTAGAAAAGGGATCATAGAACCAGAAAGGAACTTAGAAGTCACCAGGTCCAAGCCTCTAATTTTATAGATAAGTATTGGAATCTTTACAAACTGCTAACTCATTAGAGTTGATAGATTATTGATCTGCTCTTACAAGAAGATGTTTTGGGCCAGAACCTGAAACAAGGTACTAAGTAGAACTAATTAATACAATGCTTGTGTTCACACCTTTACTCATTGGAATTCACAAGTATGGGAGATTCACAAAATAAACTGTGTAACTTTGGGAATTCACACCTCCCTTGAAGCTCTTAGGGCTAGAGAGCACTCTGGGAGAAAACCCATAATTCCTCTCTCTCGTATCCCACAATTTCTCTCTCTCGGATAAAAGAAACAGACAGAGGCTCTTGGACAGATTTCAACGGAATTACATGAAGAGTGGAGCTGGATTGGAGGCTGAAGAAAGCAGAGGCAGAAGCAAAGGACAATCTGCAAGAGCTCTTGGAACCAAGCAGAGAGATAGGCCTCAACTAACCAGGCTATTTTGGAAGAAGAAAATAAACGTTTGCATTTTTACCAGCATTTGGGTGATTATTACTTTCAACTTCAACTAAGACTGCCTCCAGAAAACCTCCTCGAGAAATCTTCTCCCCCAGAGAGAACCATCATCTTATATTATATATTTTAAAGAAGAAAAAGAACACCACAGATAAGGAAAGTGAATGCAGAGCCAAAATTTGATAGTTCTCCTGACTGAAGTTGGTGCTCTCTTTTCCCACAGTTTTCTAAAGGGGTTTCAGACTCCTTCCTATAGCCCTACCCTCACCAATGAGAGTTAACTCTATTATGATACTTTTTATTAACTTCCATAGATCAATGAGATACTTTCCTTTAAAGAGATGGGGTAGGTTGTCTATCACAGCTTCATGGGATTTCTTTTGAGAGGATAGTATTTTAAGGTAGCAAGAAGTCTGAGGTACTGAGAGAGAGGAGGAATGGGATACAGTGTGACTGATTAAAATACCTGGGGAACAGGGCAGATGCTGTGTATTGAAAGTGGGAAACAATTGTGCTCCTTCTGGTGGCCAGCATCAATATCCAAAGTAGTCAGAACTGCCCAGTTGGAGGAAGAACCTCATTAGTAGTGAAAGCCAATCCGTTGGGGAATTAGTTTTTTTCACTTCTGTTAAAGTCTCTTCTCTTCTCTTCTCTTCTCTTCTCTTCTCTTCTCTTCTCTTCTCTTCTCTTCTCTTCTCTTCTTCCTTCCTTTCTTCCTTCCTTCCTTTCTTCCTTCCTTCCTTCCTTCCTTTCTTCCTTCCTTCCTTCCTTCCTTCCTTCCTTCCTTCCTTCCTTCCTTCCTTCCTTCCTTCCTTCCTTCCTTCCTTCCTTCCTTCCTTCCTTCCTTCCTTCCTTCCTTCCTTCCTTCCTTCCTTCCTTCCTTCCTTCCTTCCTTCCTTCCTCCTTCCTTCCTTCCTTCCTTCCTTCCTTCCTTCCTTCCTTCCTTCCTTCCTTCCTTCCTTCCTTCCTTCCTTCCTTCCTTCCTTCCTTCTTTCATTTATGTAAATATATCTACCATTGTTGGTGCTATTTTATAAGCTTGATTCTCATTTTATAAATGTATTCATTCTTATTGTCTATAGGCATACCATTACTTGGGATCAGACTATTCACAGAGGGATGGTCTTTGTGGTGTTTAATATTTCACAAACTATCTACATAAAACCTTATAATACTAGCATGAGAGGTTAAAATATGTCCCCCACCTCCACCCCGTGAGTGAGGGCACTGAATCACAGTTCAGTTTAATGAATGATTTTATAACTCTGTCCAGCAGAAACCTAAAACTCAAACTCTGAGCTCAATTATATTCACATCAAAACTCCAGGAGCATCCAAGTGAGGGTCTGAGTGAAGGTTCTGGTGGCTGAATTCCTTCCCTGTTACTCAAAATAAGAGAAGACCAAAACAAATCCTTTAGCACTATCAAAATGTTTACTACAGAGTTTTGAAAACCAATGAAGTGCAGAGAGAGAGACAGAAAGAAACAGAGACATACAGAGACAAAAAGACAGACATACACAGAGAGAGACAGAGATGAACATATAGAGATAGAGATTGTATACATGTATATATACATATATAGTATATACACATATGTGTATATATGTATACAAAAAGACATACAGAGAGACAGACAAAAAGACAGAGATAGAGATAGACAGACATGAAATACAGACACAGAAACATATATATTACATATATACACACATGTATGCTATATATATATATATATATAGAGAGAGAGAGAGAGAGAGAGAGACAGACAGACAGAGAGACAGAGACAGAGACAGAGAAACAGAGAGATATACATAGAGGCAGAGAGAGAGAGAAACAAAGACAGATGGACAGAGGCAGAAATGTAGAGACAGAGACAGAAAAATAACATATCTGTGTGTATTTTTATAAAGAGAGACAGAAACAGACACAGAAAGACAGAGAGAGACACAATCTAAAGAAAAATGATCGGAATATGTTTATTTATGATCACAAAAAGTCCAAAACAATGAAGATGCAGCTTGGCTTAAATGAAAAAGAAACTTTTCATGCTGTTTGTATAATGAATAAATGACCAGACAATTATATCAATGGAGGTGATGGAAATTTCTAGCTTCTCTGTAAAAGATGATAGCTGCCTTTTCCTCTGCAAAAGTGGAAAGTGCAGATAATAATCACAATTATTAGTTCAAATATTTCACAGTGGTGTATAAATTACTTTTCCAACACACCTCCTCAATTTCCTATCAATCATAAACCTAATCTTACATTTTTTTCTTAAAATCAGCAGGTATCACAAATATTTTATTGATGATTCTTGCAAATATAAAGCAGTTGCATATTGCATACTTTTTAGATGGCATTCACAGATTGTACCACTAAAAAGATAACATATAAACACTTAAGAGAAAATAAGGAGTAAAAAGCATGTGCTAAAATATCCCAGGGAGTATAAAGACCAACTTTTGAGCTGCTCAAAAGAACTATGAAATTGATATTGCCTTTGTTACTTATTACAGTCTTTGATTCAGTTTTGTAACTATGACTTATTCACTTAATTAAAATATGTAAAATAAACTCTCACATTTTAAAGATGTGTTTCTTGTTCACAAAAAAATCTTTCTTAAAATACACTGCCAGCATAATATAAAAAGCAACTGTATTAAAATGTAGAATTTTCAAGAAATAGTTTAAGTCCATTGTGGTTTTGCCTGATCTTAAATCTATTATTATTTTTTTTCAATAGAATTGTGTGGCTTTCAAATGAGAGAATCAAGTAAAAATGTCTTATTAATCATTTGATACAAATAGATGCTATCAAACTATATGGCTCTACAGTATAATATATTTAATGACTCCATTGTCTCATGGAATCTTTTATCAATGGTGTCAAAATATTGTTCAGATTTTACACACATCAAAGAAAGACAGAATCTGAAGACTTCAAGCTTGAATTCAGAAGTTCCAATGTATTAATAAATTAACAATCAATCAATCCAAAAGAATTTATGTCTGTTAAGTACCAGATACTGTGCTAGGTACTGTGAAGGTGATACCTACAAGTATGTTTGCCTTTTCTAGGCAAATATGCCTTGTCTTTGATTGATACCTCTTGTGTTAAAAAGCCTACTGACATCCTAAAATTAAAGCTAAAAGACATTTTTAGAAGCAATTAACACTTAAATCGTTCTTAATGTATGGTTTTGGTACTGTAAAACAAACTATAACATTCCTAGAATGTATTTTCATTAAAATCCCATGCAATATGAATAAGACATGAGGTCTATTACATTGAGATAAAAAGTCAACATTTCTTCACCAAAGGAAGGAAGAAAATTCATAGACATTCTTTTATTTTATGATGAATACATTAAAAACTTATGGAACGATTCTGGAACAAGTGGACTTCTTTTCACTGAGTAATAGCAAGGGTTAGTAACATACACATGACATTAAATTGCTCAAATATAATAGAAACTTGTCTATTCCAAATAAATCCTAGAATAGATCTAAGAATTATATATATCATAATTAGTTTATTTGTTCCCCAAATTATGGACATGCTCACAGATTCCCATTGTTTGCCACCTCAAAAATAAAATAAAAATATTTTGCTTATCCTTAGAACTTGTCTTGTTTATCTCTCCCTGGGAATTTATATTTTGTAACTGCTTCCAGGAGGTGATTAGTATATTCTTTCATTTTCCATCTTATTCTCTAAGGCTAATAGACCTGAACAATTTTCTTTTAAGATTTCTTGAATGTGATGTCTAGGCTTCTTTTGTGCAGGGATGAGGGGGTTATGACTTTCAGAGAGTTCAATAACTTATTTTTTTCTCTTCAATTTGTTTTATAGATCAGTTGTTTTTGCTAGGACATATCTTACATTTTCTTCTTCTTTCCTTTTGACTGTTTTATTTTTTCTTGTTGCCTCATAGAATCTATAGTCCATTCAAATTTCCAGGGAATTTGTTTACTGATAAAATTTTATATCTCTTATGTTAAACTCTTAATTCATTTTCAATTCTTTCTTCCATAGCTCTCATTTTTTCCCCATCTTTTCCCTTAAGAGCTCTCATTCCACTTAAAAAAATATTTTAAAACTCTTGTTCCATCTCTTCCAAGAATTCTAGTTGAGCTTCTACCCAATGCCATCTTTTCCTCTGAAATATTGCTTGTAGATGTTTAAAGTTATTCTTTTCTGTGTTAGTATCTTCAGAATTCCTGCCACCATAATAGCTTGCTCATTCCTTCACTTTACTTCCTGACTTTGGACTTGATGTTAGGACTGTGCTCTGTCACACTTCTTGAGGGAATGTCTGGGCAGATTCTGTTTCTTTCTTTGAATATTAAATGTGCTATTCTAGGATCTCAGGAACTTACTAGTAAGTTTTTAGTCGTACCATAGTGGTCTGAGTAAGAGCAAAATGTGATTGCTCCCCCTCTTCCTTTTCCTTTTCCTCTTCCTCCTCCTCCTTTTCCTCCTTCTCCTCTTCCTCTTCCTCTTCCTCCTCCTCCTCTTCCTTCTCTTTCTCCTTCTCCTCTTCTTCCTCCTTCTTCTCCTCTTTCTCTTACTCCTCCTCCTCCTTTTCTTCCTATCTTTGTCCTCCTCCTCCTCCTCCTCCTCCTCTTTTTCCTCCTCCTCCTCCTCCTCCTCCTTCTCCTCTTTTTCTTCCTCCTCCTCCTCCTCCTCCTCCTCCTCCTCCTTTTCTTCCTCCTCCTCCTCCTTCTCCTCCTCCTCCTCCTCCTCCTCCTCCTCCTCCTCCTCCTTCTCTTCCTCCTCTTCTTCGTAATCTTTGTAAATTCTTGATCTGGATTTAGATTTTGCACACATCAAAGCCTAGATTGTACAAACTTAGATTTTTGCTCAACTCCACTCCTATTAGCCAGCTGTAAAATTCTAGTAGCTTAGAGTGGGAGCATTGTAGGCCTTTTTGGCTAGGCTCCTTGCCCTGATTATTCCTTTGCAGCTGAACTAGATACTGAAAATAAGACCATGCTCTGTGCTGTGGGTCTGAATTACAATGCTGTTGCTGACTTTGGATCTTCCTTCTTTTCCCATACATTGCCTAGCACCTCTGAATCAAGAATATCATTCCCTTGTACTAGTTTCCTCCTCAGTCTGCATCTGGGACCTAGAGAAGGGTAGTAAGTGACAAAACTGCCAGTTTGTGCTTGCCATCTTTATTGTAATGCCTTAGTATGGATTCACAGGTGATCTGGTCTGGATCTGAGACCTCCTCTTGCTCTAGTGCATAGCTTTTCCCTGAGCATGAGTGCCTCAAAGCATACTCTTTTTTTTTTAATTAAAACTTTTTATTTTCAAAACATGCATAGATAATTTTCAACATTAATCCTTGCAAAACCTTGTGTTCTAATTTTTTTCCCCTTGTCTTCCCCTTACCCCTTCCCCTAGATGGCAAATAATCCAATGTATGTTAAACATGTGCAATTTCTCTCAATGTATATTCCTGACCTGATCTGTTCCCTTTTTCTGAAGATCCCTATCTATCTGCTAACCTTGGTTGGACAAAAGATTCATGATGACTTTTTCTTGATTTTCCTATCAGTATTCACTCTCATTGTTTTTCCTAAATCTGTCTAGAGGAATTTAAGGACATCACCTCACCACATTGTTTTCTGTCAATCTACCATATTGGCTCCACCCCTCAGCTAAGTGTATATATTCCTTTCTCTTTTATAACAGGAATCTCAAGGGCAGAATGTCCTTTATCATTTGATAATTATATGGTGATCTAAAATAATGACATTTTACCTTCATATTCTATAGGGATGCCTAAAATATCAAAATATTGTAGGATTTCATGAAATATTTTCTCCATTCCTGTAGAAGATCTGAACAAAACTTTAGGAAATCTGGGGTAAAGAAATTGTGAGTTAAGGTCATTTATTTAGGAACCAGTCTATTCATTATTTTTAGCCTTTATATAGAAATCAGGATACTTATTCCAATTTCTATTTCCACTGCCAATTTGGGTCCTTTGCAGGGAAAATGGATTGACTTTGCTTCCCTCTCAGGGTTCTAAGGTAAGTCTGAGGAATTGGTAGGTTGTCTTTCAAATACTGTCAATCTGAGTCCTTATTCTGGTATGTTCTCAAATTATTTTTTGATAATTTGTTTTTTTTTTTTTTTGATAAATGTCTCTAATGTCACAGATACTATTAACATCAATTAGGTTTTTCAAAGAGATACTTACTTTTTTTTTTAACCGAGAATCTCTTTTTTTATTATAGCTTTTTATTTACAAGATATATGCATGGGTAATTGTTCAATATAATTGCAAAATCTTTTGTTACAATTTTTCCCCTCCTTTCCCCCACCCCTTCCTCCAGATGGCAGGTAGACCAATGGATGTTAAATATGTTGAAAGTATAAATTAATACAATATATGTATACATGCCAATACAGTTATTTTGCTGCACAGGAAGAATTGGACTTTGAAATAGTGTACGATTAACCTGTGAAGGAAATAAAAAATGTAGGCAGACAAAAATAGAGGGATGGGGAATTCTATGTAGTGGTTCATAGTCATCTTCCAGAGTTCTTTCGCTGGGTGTAGCTGGTTCAATTGATTACTATTCTATTGAAACTGATTTGGTTCATCTCATTGCTGGAGATGGCCATGTCCATCAGAATTGATCCTCATAAAATATTGTTGTTGAAGTAAATAATGATCTCCTGGTCCTGTTCATTTTACTCAGCATCAGTTCATGTAAGTCTCTCCAAGCCTTTCTGAAATCATCCTGCTGGTCATTTCTTACAGAACAATAATATTCCCCATTCATATACCACAATTTATTCAGCCATTCTCCAATTGATGGGCATTCACTCTTTTTCCAGTTTCTGGCCACAAACAGGGCTGCCACAAACATTCTTACACATATAGGTCCCTTTCCCTTCTTTAAGATCTCTTTGGGATATAAGCCCAGTAGTAACATTGATGGATCAAAGCATATGCACAGTTTGATAACTTTTTGAGCATAGTTCCAAATCGCTCTCCAGAATGGCTGGATATATTCACAATTCCAACAATGTATCAGTGTCCCAGTTTTCCCACATCCCCTCCAACATTCTGCATTATCATAGGTGACTATGAACCACTACATAGAATTCCCCATCCCTCTATTTTTGTCTGCCTACATTTTTGATTTCCTTCACAGGTTAATTGTATACTATTTCAAAGTCCGATTCTTTTTGTACAGCAAAATAACTGTATGGACATGTATACATATATTATATTTAACTTATACTTTAACATATTTTACATGTATTGGTCAACCTGCCATCTGGGGGAAGGGGTTGGGGGAAGGAAGGGAAAAATTGTAACAAAAGATTTTGCAATTATCAATATTGAAAAATTACCCATGCATATATCTTGTAAATAAAAAGCTATAATAAAAAAAGTACTTACATGAAAAAACAGTGCAATAAAAAACTTTATTGATTGAAATATTAAAAAAAGAAATAATATCATATTACAAATTCCTTTTTCTCTGTTCTCTACTTTGTGGCTTTACTGCCTTGTGAATGTTCCATCTTTAGGAAGTCATATGCACTATCAATTCTGAAGTTCTCTCCTAAGACCCTGTGGTTTCCATCTCTATAGATGCCATCTCTTGAACTGAAAGGTTATAACATAGTCTCTCCAAAGTTTGAGATTAAGAACTCTCTCTCCTAGGACTCCCAGTACTTCCTCATTGTTATTACTGCTTCCATCTTTTGTATAAGTATAATCTTTGGAGCTTTGGCCACATGATAAGATTGAGACCAGGAAACATTTTCTTGGATAGTACGGGAAATATCATGCCTGCTTATGCTTGATGCTTCTGTTCCAAAGTAATCATTAATGCTTTTTAGGAAATCTCTAGACCTCCCATCATCTCATCCAGATCCTTTTTAGCTCTACTAGATTCTCAGGAACTCTTTAAAATAAGAATGGGGGACTCAATTATACCATCACTATCCCTACACTGCAAAGAAATAAAAGAAAGACTAAAAATATGTACAGAAATATTGTACCGTTTCAGAGAAAACTGGAAAGACTTCTAGAATCTGATGTAGAGGGAAGTGAGTAGAACAGGAACAAATTATGTAATGATAACAAGGCAGCTAGGTGGTGCATTGGCAGAGTATGAGACTCAATTTCCTGAATCAAATATGGTCTCAGTTATTAGTTGTGTTACCCCAGGCAAGTCACTTAACACTCTTGCCTCTCTTTATCTACAAATTGAGTTGGAGAAGTAAATGGCAAACCTTCAAAATCTTTGTTAAGTAAACCCCAAATGGGGTTGGGAAGAGTCAGACATGATACACACACACACACACACACACACACACACACACACACGCACTTTGAAAGACTTTAGAACTCCAATCAACATAATGATAAGGTAAGAGAATGGAGATGATACATGCTATTCACTTCTTCCCAGAGATTTGATCAAATTAAAATGCAATTAAGACAAATGTTTTTAAATATGATTAATGGGACGATTTGTTTTCAGACTCTATAACTTTGCATTAAGGGCTTTTTTTTTTTTTTTTTCAAAATTTACTTAGTGGTGGGGAGGGGAGAATAGGAGAGCAAGATTTTTTTTCCTTTTTTAAAAATTTCATTTATTTGTTTTTATAATAGTAGCTTTTTATTTTTCAAAATCTTTCCATGCAAAGATAGTTTTCAACACTGATTTTTGTAAAGCCCTGTGTTTCAAATTCTTTTTCCTCCCTTCTCACCTCCCCATCCCCCAGACCCCAGACAGCAAGTAATCCAATATAGGTTAAATGTGCAATTTTTTAAAACATATTTCCACATTTATTATGCTGCACAATAAAAATCAGATCAAAAGAGAAAAAATGAGAGATAGAGAGAAAAAAAAACAAGTAAACAGCAGCAACAACAACAAAGGTGAAATAGATTAATTTTTTATAAAGAACATTTATGCTATATATGTCACATCAAAAATAAATGAATAAATAAATAATAAAATAATACAAGAGCAAGGGGGATCTGCAGGGCCCTTTTATAGCCTGGTACAAATGCGTTGAATTTTCCAAAAATAGTCTATCTCATAATAGTAGGGAATAAACAGTTTATCTTGAGGAAGCTATTCATAGTGAAACCTTTTCAGGAAACAGCAAAGTTATAGATAAACTCTTCATAAGTCCTCCTCCCAAATGAGTCTCTACTTTATAAGCTCATTAAGTTGACATTGGAGCTTTTCTTCTCAGTTCCTTAAGTCACTAAAAATGGCACAAGTATAGAGACACTAGGAGCCATGGGCTGGATTTCTTGGGGAAAGAGGTTACATATGTATTCTTGAGGAAAGAGGTTACCTAACACACAGAGAAGCAAAGGAATGTAGTAAATTAATGTTTGAGAAACACAAAGACCCCAGATATTGGAATAAGGACTCTTTGACAAAAATTGAAAAGTAGATTAACAAAACTGGGTTAATAACAACACTTTTTACTATATACCAAGATTAACCTTAAATACTATTTATACTAATATAAAAAGTCACATCTTAAATTAAAGTAGTTAGAAAATTTACTTTTAGAACTTTGGGTAGGGGAATAATTCATGATCAAGCAAGTGATAGAGAGGATCATAAAAGATAGAACAGACAAATAGATTATGCAAAATATTTTTTTTTAGCACAAAACAAAACCAATTTGGCTAAGATTAGGAGAGAAACAATAGAAAAATGGGGTGGGTGAAAGCTTTGTAGCAAGTCTCTCTGATCAAATTTTGTTTCCAAGATCCATGAGGAATTGAATTAAATTGCAAAGATTAGAGCTATTCTCTACCTACTTGTTAAAATAGTAAAAGGATATTAACAAGCAATTCTTAAGGGAAGAAATCCAACAACCATGTAAGAAAATGCTAATTATTAGAGGAATGGAAATTAAAGTTAACAAGGCAACAAAAATTTATTAAGTGCTATTATGGAATTGTAAAGTGTGTAATAATTACTTTGAATCCTGTTTTTAATCCCAGGTTCTTGTGCAAGCAAGACCTATACATAGCTTTCATGCCGGAATGGTGATGTAGGACTCTCTCCATGAAACTTTCCTTGACAATACTTTCTCCTTCACAATCCTTTATTCTCATCATTAATTGGGATCTATCCTTCTTCAAATTTCTCATAGAACTTTTTTTCAGCCATATCCTTCATTGATTGGCCATCCTCTCTCACTTAGCCCAGTAACCTTGCATATTTTCAGTCATGTTCCACTCTTTGTGACCCTATTTAGGATTTCCTTTGCAAAGGTACTGGAGGATTTTGCCATTTCTTTCTATAACTCATTTTACAGATGAGGAAACTGAGTCAAACAAGGTTAAATAATTTGTCCAGGGTCCCATAGATAGTAAATATCTAAGGTTAGATTTTGAACTTAGAAAGGTGAATCTTCAGGGCTCTAGCCTGGCACTCTTATCTTCTGCCTTACCTAGCTTCGCTGTCCTTGCACACCCTGGTGCTGAAATCCTTGTGGAACTGAAATATACATAGGTCTTTCCCTACATTTGCAAGGCAGCGACCATTTATATGCTCTCCATAAATATTAAGTACATTGTCTTAAACATAATAAGCATTTGTCAAATGGATGCCAAACTGAATTAAAAGGAGAATGGCTAGAACAGGCAAGCTTTTTATGCAATTCCATGCAAAGTCTGAAGTCATCATCTTAACCACTAGATGGCGACCTTGCACAGGTAAGAAAATTATCGCTGATAATTTAGGAAGAGAAATTGGGCTGGTATTTGTCAGGAATGTTTGAATCCCTAGATCAAATAATAAGAACCAGAGTCTTTACTTGGGCATCATCCTGATGAAGAGAAGATTAACAAAATATGAGATTCTGAAAAAATGGTCTTGTAAACATATATTATGTCAACCCATATTCTGATTCTGTCCTGTGTTTTGGAGATACTTTTCTAGAAAAGGAAGAATAATATAGTGGGTAAGGCTCTTTTATCCTCAGTAGATAATAAATTAAGTGCATAATGTATTTAAAGTACATTGCATTACTCTTTTGCAATGGTGCTGGTAATATTCAAGTATTCACGTTGGTACATGATGTAGTTCCACCAAGACACTAGTTAGGGCTATGAGTTACTCAGTACTCTGACCTAATAAGGATATTTTAGAAAAGTGGGCTAAATTATGTAAATGAAGAATAAATACACTATTAGAAAGAACCAATTGAATGTTGCTGTCGTCTCTAGAAAAAAACAAAACACTATTCAGTTCTACCATGATCAGTGAAATTAATTAACCAATTCACAAATCTAAGTAGTAAAATCAAGCAAATTGTCTGGAATCACTGAGGAATTCTTTAGTTAAGTATCAGAAACACAAATCATCAGTTTGTTCTGGGAGTATCAGCCCAGAAGTATCTTTGCAACATGTATTTTTATCCCCATTTTATAAATCAGGAAAAAGTCCCTGAGAGGTAGAACACCAGGCTACATAATTTTATTGGAGCATTAGTGCTGTGGAATCAAAATTTAAATCCTGGACTCCTAAATTCAGGTTAATGCTTGGTCTCTGCTTCTAGGATATCTCTTATACCTAATTAGAACTCAATTCTGGAGATGTTCAGAATTAAGAGATTTATTTACTTACCAGCTAATATCTACCAGAGAAAGGATAGGAGAATCAGGGCTTCTGACTACTTTTTCTATTGCTGAAGGAGACCTCTCTGAGACTCAGGTTTGTTTTTTTTTCCTTCTCATTACTTTTTAAAATAACACATCTTTTAAAAAATGGGGATAATACTCATTCTTATATATCTCACAAGTTTGTTTTTATTGCTATTGTTAAGCATCCTGGGAAATAATAGAGATGAAAAGCTATGTAATCATCTATACATATGCTATTATTATGATGATCTTTGTAAGAAGAAGAAAAAAGATTGGTATCCTAGTGGAAATTAAAGTTCAGAGAAGTTAAGGAACTACTAAGGTCAAAGTCATACAGCTACTAAGTAATACAGATAGTATTTGAAGCCAAGTCATCTAAATCCAAACCTGGTGCCAAGTGATGTATTTTCCAATTTTTCTATGTTTATAAAACATGGTAAACATTTGATTTTGTAGTTCTTGGAGGAGTGAAGATTGATTAGTTACAGAGAGGTAGCACTGATGAATGACTTTGATGCTGGTCATCTCCTTTCACCAAAGAAGTTTTAGGGTTTCTCCTGCTCCCCTTTTCTTAGATCAAGATACCTTTAAGCAGTTTTTAGAATACTACTACTAATAATGCACTTATGTCCTGGTCATGAATAATACATCAAGACCTCCCTCTTTATCCACCCAGCTTTCAAGATGGTTTTCTCTCCCTATGGATCCACTCAAGGACACTCAGGATATAGATTGGCTATTTGTCTTAAAGAGCTAATCCTTTGAAATGCTGAAGTGGTTGACTCAAAGCCTGAGAGGGTCTGGATTACATTACTCTTCTATTGGTAGAAAGAGGGTATAATGACATTGGAGAATTAAGGAAGAACATTTCCTCTAGTTTAAATCTCTTTCTGCCTCCCTCGTTGTAGCCAGCCATTGGGAATACACAGGAAGGCAGACCCCATAGAACTCATTTCCTTGAGAATTTTCCAATATGTAAGTGGTTTTCAGAAGGTGATGATCACTGTTGTCCCAGACTATGCTTTGCATCTCCTTGTAAACAAATGTGGCAGCATTGGAATGTCCTCATTGAAGCTGAAGATTCCATTGGGAGGGGCTGATAGATGTGAGTTTTAGTCTTTTAAGTCTTTGCCCAAAATACTTCCATCAATCTGGCCTTTACTAGTACAGTGACAAGCATATTGGATATGGAATCAGAACGCTTCAATTGGAATCCTAATTCCATCTGTTGTTTACTAATTGTGTAACCTTAGACTAGCCATTCTTTGAATATCAGTTGCTAATTTCTAAAGGGAAGAGACTGGAGAAGAGAGCTTCTGAGGTCTTTTCCAGCTCTAAATCTATGGTCTTTTAACTGGAAATAAGGGAGGGAAATGGGAAGAAGAAAAATTGCTATTCAATCCAATTCAAATAGCTCCTATTAAGTGTTGGGGTCTGTGTTAGATTCTGGAGGAAATACATAAAGCTCATCCTTGCTCCTATACATAACTGAATTATTATAGTACAAAATAGAATGGAGCTTGGGAAAAGGTACTACTAGTACAAAATTGTGTGCAAGATTGGAGGGGAAAAAAAGATTGTTCCTAAATGTGAGATCATAAGAAGTTTCATGGAGGAGATAACATTTTAAATGGATTTTAAATGATGGTTAAGATTTTAGTGGGGGTAGACAAAGGAAAGTAGAATTAGGGACATTGTGAGCAAAGATAAAAAGATGAAAGTGCCCAGTGGGTCACTTAAGGTACTTTGGACTTATTTATCTCTCTATTTGTTTAATTTATTTGTTTGTTTATCTATATGTTCTTTCATTGATTTATTTATTCATTTATCTATGTATTTATTTATTTTAAACTTAAATACAAATTTTAAAAAGGGGGAAAATCACCATGTACACAGCAGAACATGAGAGAGGATTCAAAATATAAAACAATAAATTTCTATTTCAAGAAAGCCTATATAATATATACTACACATGTTCAGAGCTATCTATCTTTCCTTTGCTTCCTTGTAGGTTTTCTTTTGTTCTCTACTGTGCACTTTTTACTTTAATTTGATACTTTTCTCTAAAGTTCTTTTAAAATATATTCATAATTTTTTTCTTTGACAATATTACTAGACTGTTAAATCAGAAGAATTCTGTAGACATAATGAATTTAGATTTTGGCAGCATATTTTTTAAAAATCTCTCATGATTCTTCATAGGTAGGATGGAAAAATGTGGAAGATGAGGCAGTCCTATTTTAATAGATAAGAGCATGGAATATCTGATGAAATTATTGAATAATTTTACCCTAAAAGTAATGATTAATCAATGTCAATCCTAAGGGAACTTTAAAACAATACCCAGGGTCTTTATCAGAGCTTTGGGAGAAGGCAAACATATTATGATGATGAAATATATAGGTGGTGTGAAGTTGGGATGGCAGTATCAAGATCCCAATGGGGCAGAAAAATAGGCCCAAATAATACTATGAAATATAATTGGGATACAAGATCTCTAAAGTCCAGTGTGTGCTTAAATCAATTTTAACCAGATGTGGTAGTACACCTGGGATTTGAGTTCTAGCATTTACAAGTTCTGTGATCTTGGATAAATAATTTCTCCTCATGTTGATTCTTAGTTTATCCAAGTGTAATTTGAAAATAATATTAGTACTAACAAGCATCACAAAGCTATCCTGAGCAAAGCCCTTTGGGAAAATCCTAAAGTTTAGGTGAATATAAGCTATTTTTAACATATGTTTTGATATATATAAAAGAAAAATAAGTTCAAGAACTGCTAGGTTGGAACTTTTTAAATCTCCAGAAGAGCTATTCCTCTTTATATTCCCATCAGTTTTTTTTTTTTTTTTCCTGGCTAGATTATGTATTTGTAATCTCTTTTTATTCCTGGGGCTATGTCCTTAAGAGGACCTCCCAGAAAACTGAGGCCCTTCATGGGGAAGGTTTCTATTTAGACTAGAATACCAAACATAAGGTAGTCCATCATAAAGGCAGAAAAATCTTAAAGGAAAGAAAGGCTGACTTTGAGAAATAATTTCAAGATATTTGTATTTCTTAATCTTTGGAAGCTATAAGAAATTTTGATTTGCTAGCATAAGAGAATGATGCTGAAATAACTAGTTAAGTGGGTTTGTGTTTAAAACTAATGTTGCTAATATAAACTCTTTTCTCACAACTTGAGCCTTCTGAAAAGGCAATGTTCTTGAATTAATATTGTTCAGATGTCCTACTGCTGCTCCTATAATATTGACCCATTTTTATGATGACAACCAAGGGGACAATATGTGTGTGTATGTGTATGTGATCAAGTTTCTAAAGTTCAGAGTCTATATCACACAAACTTCTTTGATAGGAAGTTTTAGGACTCAGTAAATTAATGAATATACATTTACTTTTCCCTTGAAATTTAAACTTTATCTGTGAATAATGAGTAACAGAAATGATTCTGGACATAACTGTGAAATTGGTGAAATTAAACTTTTGTAGAGAGCATCCATTTTCTTTTTTTGTTTGTTTGTTTTGCTGAGGCAATTGGGGTTAAGTGATTTGTCCAGGATCACAGAAAGTGTCAAGTGTCTAAGGTCACATTTGAACTCAGCTCCTCATGACTTCAGGGCAGGTACTCTATCCACTACACCAACTAGCTGCTCCGGCATCCAGTTTCTTATTCATTCTTAGGAAAGGATTATGTGAGCCATTTGTCTTTTAGTGTGAATAACAGTCATTTTATTCTCTTTCCCAGGAGAAAGAATATAATCTACTTCTATCCTTTCACTGTTAAAATTTTCAAACATCGTAATACTTTAAGATAAGAAGGAAGGAAGCAAAAGAAAAAAGAGAAAGAAGAAAAAAACAAAAAGAAAGGAAGAGGAAAAAAGAAAGAAAAGAAGGAGAAAGGAAAGGAAGGAAGGAAGATTAAGAACTTGGGCAAAATTTATGTATAATTTATTATCAAATGATCTGAAATTACAAATAAATGAGGGACTAGGGGTGTGGAACACCACATATAATTTCAGACGTTTTCTATAAATTGGTTAATATTGCTGAAAATTTTTTTTCCTTTTTTTATTCTTTGTTAAAATGGATAGTTCTCTGGGAGAGGGAGAGATACAGGAAATGCAGCTGATATAACAAATGATGTCAATAAAATTGGTTTAAAAATTCTGTCATCAGTGAATAGGCAGGGAGCCTGGTTAACAAGCCTAGGGCACTAGCAACAAAAATCTCAGTATCTCAGAGCTGAAAGGGATCTCATTTATCATCTAATCCAACTCAAAGCACAAGATCCTCTTAAAATATCCCTTAAATGTGATATAATCAGCAGGTGTCGCTGTGGGCAAAGTCTAGCAGCATAAGAGAAACCAAAAGTCAAAGGCACTCATTCTTTCTTATTCTCACCTACAGATGAATAGATAGACAAGGACAAATCCTTTCTAGACTACACCTTTTTTTTTTCCTTCTCCCTATGTGGTCCCATGGGTTGTGATTTTCCGTAGATCTACGCTTATGGACCATCTCTGACTACAATTTAGGAGCTTATAAAATTCTTAATTGTCAAAATTACAAGATTGTCTATTATGCTCATAGAAACCAACTGGACAAAGAAGTATAATCTACTGACTGATTTTTAATTATATTTATTTCAGTTGACATCCTCCATTTCTTTTCCTGAATGCAATTAATACAAGACATCCATCACAAAGAAGTTATTATTGATCATAATTTTATGTAAAAGTAATTTTTTTTAAAGCATTAAGTTAGGAGTTAAAAAAAGATTTAAGGAGAAACTAAAGCAAATATCTGCTTTTTGTAGGTGCAGATAAAGACAAAGGAAGGGATGATAAGGAGAAATATTCAAGAATTTTACTGGTTTTCTCAGGTTCTTCGCGAAAAATAATCCAGTCACTTCTCAGCCAGGGATTTCGCTAAGAGAAAGTAGCATGGCTTTTTCTAACAGTCTCCTTGAAATGCTACCATTTAAATTACCCATCTGAGTGGTTTACTTTCTCTTCTAAGAGAGTATACTTTTCGTCCCTCTCCAAAACTAAAAGAAGTTACTCTCTTGCTCAAACTTACCTCTACAGTTCCAATAACCATTGTAATGATCATAGTGTGGTATATTCTGTTCTATTTATGAAAATTCAATTCTCATTGTGTATTTCTCTATATTCTGAGAGATTATATTAAAGAGGTTGTCCAACTTCTGGGGCTCCCCACAAAAATTCTCCTGTTATTTGCACTAATGGCATAAATAGTTCTTGGAGAAAATCTAGCTTTTAGGGTATTGGAGGTTCCCCTTGAAACTATTCCTTGAATGCCAAAGTAGACTTTGAGCATCGTGGTATCCAGGAGCTAGGTGGTTCATCTTCCTCCCTTCACCCAGCTATTGACATTATGGACTGCTAATCCTTTCATTGCTATGGACAAGCCTATTTAGAAGGAAATACTCTAGTCATTAGGGGAGAGGTTAAAAAAATCAAATCAAATGAAATTATGACATAAGGATGTTAGTTTTGGCAGGAAAATGAGGGTGGTGGGAATTGAATAATGGGCTGAGTATGCCCAAACTATGAGTTCCAAGTGGAAGTGGAAAATGGAAGGCTGAGGGATCATGTTGTTTGGACAGCAGCCTAGGATTCTTAAAGCTTCCAATTTTAGTAGAAGTTATTTCTAAATATATTAAAATATATATTCAAAGAAGCCAATCATGGGACAAGGAAACTCAGATTTTTAGTTATAGAGATTACTGGAATGAAATATACAAAATTAGGTAGACAAATGGAGTGACAACTGAAGAGCTCGGATTTCTAAATACTAGGTACTTTGATCCTAGTGAAAGTATATCATCTAAAGGAGCAAGGTGAAGATGTATCTCCAAGCTTCCCTGTATTCATCATATTTATTATTTCTCACAGCATAGCAATATTTCATTCATGTATTGAAACTTGTGTGACCATGTCTCAATCAATAGACATCCACTTTGCTTCTGCTTCTTTAGTAAGATGAAGAGTATTGCTATAATTCTTTGGTGTATATGGAGCTATTATTGTTATTAATGACCTCTTTGGAATATATACATAGTCGAGGAATCTGGGAAAAGGATCTGGACATTTTACTCACTTTATTTGTATAAATCCAAAAGTGTCTCATAATAATTGTAGCAATTCATGTCTTTTCTTTCCTTTGTGCTCTCCAACATTGACTATTCCTATCTCTACCATTTGTGATATTACTGTAAATCTTATTTTACCAATATTTTAAATAATCTCATGAGTCAAGTCAAGAAAATTCTGAATCTATCTCTCTCCCTCTGCTTATGGATTTATTTATTTTAACCCAGATTAAAATAAGAAAAAGAGAAAAAAAATCAGCAAAGACAATCAGCATATGATTGTGTCTGATTATATATACCAAGTCTCCTACCTTTGCAAAGTGGAGAGTAGAGTATATATTTCTCAATTATTCTCTTTGGGCTAAACTCTCTTCTATTAATTTCTGTGTATCAACAGTGACATTCACAGATCTCTTCCAGTTTGAAGGTTTATGATTCTCTGTACTCAGCACTTAGCCAGATATTGTGAAGATGGAGGGGAAGGGTTAGACATTTTAAAAAGAAGCTTCTGATTGCTAATAGTTAGGGAGCTTTCAAGTAGCTATTTAGCTTTACACTAATAAATCCTTCTATTGTAATGGATTTCATAATTATCAGCAGGAAGTCTATGTTGTTCCTACTGCATTGCTCAGAGGGAAGCATTCCTGAAGCCTGGATCTTACCCATCAATAGTCTCATCTCAGATTATTCTGGGATTCCTAGTTTGGACATAGAGTCCCATGCTCTGACTTGGACTTATCTCTGCTTCACAAAAAAGCTTTCAATCCTTGGTTCTTTTAGCTCTTTTATTTTATGGCTGGCCCAAACAGCCAGAGCATCCTGGGACATACTAATTATTCTATATTGGAATGTATTCTTCCAACTTTATTGTGCATACTATTCATCTGACACTTCATGTGTCAAGATATATGTAAAACACTTTGGAAAACTTTCAGGTACTACATAAATGTCTTTTAAAATAAAACTTATTTTTACCAGGTCTGTGATTCCTCTTTGGAGAGAGTTCCCAGCAAAGAACCCCCTCTATCAAAATGCAAGATCATATAGTTAGTATACATTTGTTTTGTTTTGTTTTTATATTAAAGCTTTTTACTTACAAAACATTTGCATGGATAATTTTTTGACATTGACCCTTGCAAAAATCTCTGTTCCAAATTTTTCCCTCTCTCCTCCTCTCCCATCCCATAGATGGCAGATAATCCAATATGTGTTAAATATGTTAAAATATATGTTAAATCTAATATATGTATACATACTTATTAGTATACATTTGTGAAGGGACTTTAACCCAACAACCTTGAAAATATCAATGCTTCCAGTCCAATGTTTGAAATCATCATGCTGGGAAGTAACTCCAGTGAAAATGTAGTTTCACAACTGCTCTAGGAAGTGCTACAGCTACTGAATCCCCATAAAGGAAAGTTCTTGCCACCAAAGTTTTTGTTCATCAAAAATGAAGCATTGTCAAGTGGTTCAACAAAAGAAATAGGTCTGATTTAATTAATGGAAATGACATGTAAAAAGAAGCATCTGCTTTGCTACTGCATCCTAAGAACTATAGATTCTTCCATTTGACTTATAGCTGAAACCTTTCATATTTGTTGTCTCTTCTATTAGAGCAGTGGTTCTCAAACTTTTGTTTTTAGTATCTTTATCCTATTAAAAATTATTGAGGATCTCTCCAAAGCGTTTTTGTTTATCTGGGTTATATTTATAGACATTTACCATATTGGAAATAAAAAAACTATTTTTGAATTTGTAGACCCTCTAAAAGGGTTTCAGAGATCCCCAGGATTCTCTAGACCATAGTTTGAGAATCACTGTATTAGAGTATAAACTTCTTTAGAAGAGGGACAGTCTTACTTTTTTATTTAGGTCCCTAGAACTTAGCACAATGCTTTGCATGTAGTAAATGTTTAATAAAATGCTTCATTCTTTCATTCATTCTTTCCCTTTTGATGTGTCCTGTATCATTATATTGGAATGCTCTTTCGTTCTGTTATTGTTTAATCTTTCACAAGTTTCTGTCTTTTGATGGTCTCACTATTCCTCTAGTCATCCATGTTTAAAATCTCTGGATTATTTTTCTCTCTTCCCTTTCTCTCACTGTCCTTTCACTTCCACTCTCCACATCCAGTTAGTTCCCAAATCCTATCAGTATCCTTATCTGAATTGTATAATTGAGGTCAGGTACTATCTACTACTTGATGTTCCAGGCAATGACATCCGTAGTTTTGAGAATATTATTGGCACACACTTTGGGAGGAGGAAGTCATAGTTATTTCACTATTCACATAAGCTCCTGCTTTATTCTTTCTATTCCTTGTATCCCTAGTTCCTAGAACAGTGACTGACTGATAGTAGGTACTTAAGGAATGCTTGTTCATTATCGAGTTTTTTTTTTTTAATATTCAACAAGTTGCTTTGTATGTAATGCACTATGCTGAACACTAGAGAGACACAAAGATAACTAAGAGATGATCCCTTTCCTTAAATATAAGCCTAAAGTTTAGTAAGTAGAATAAGATTTGAAAATAGCCTTCCATGAGCCAAGGGCTTTATGACTTTACCAGATTGGGTACCCCTTTCAGCAGTTGATATCATTACCTTCTCAAATTATTCTTGTTCATGTCTTCCTATGAATCTTCCATAGAGGAGATGCCTGATACTTTGGAGGCATATTCCTTTCATCTTTTAATCTTTCAGAGATACCAGTATAGCAGTAGGCCCGTATTTGAGAATAATTGGAATATTGAGGTAATGAGAGTCACAAGATGCAACTGATGGTGCAGTGTGAAGTATGATGGGTCTAGTGTTAGGAAGACCTGAATTCATATCATACCTCAGACATTTATTGACTTACCTTGTCACTCAACCTGTTTTTCTCAGCTGCAAAATGGGAGATAATAATAATACCTGTTTCGCAGAGTTATTGTGAAAGTCAAATAAGAAAATATTTGTAAAAGTGCTTAACATAGTGCCTGGAACATAACTATTGTTTATCCTTCATTCTTGAAGAGGATCATGACATGAGAGGGATAACTTGATGCCATGACACAAGAGAATTGGATTTAAATGATGGAGGACTGTGCAAGGTCACCTGCCTTACTATTCCCTCCAGAGCCATCTGGTCCAGCGGCAAGATATCATTCAGAATAACTGGAAATTGCCTTGGAACATGGTAGGTGCTATGTAAATGCTTATTTTCAAATAAAGTAGAACTCTTAGCTAAGGTCAAGCAGATATCATTATGTGACTGAAACTCAGAGAGATCTTTTGTTCAACTTGTCTTTCTGTAATAAATTCTTTTGTAAAAGTCCTATATTCAATAACCACTTGTTGCATGTATCAGAAATTGGCAATATTTAGTAATTCACTTACTACTGATGGCCTTCTCAATAGATTCATAGCCACTAAAAAGAGATCGGCTTAACAATTCATACAAAAAAAAAAATGGAAGAAAAATGCTCATTTCCCAGACTATAATATATAATTGGATAGACAGTCCATTAAGTTAGTCATATGATCTTGGACAGATTCTGAATATGGATAATGAGTTGGTAGCTGGGTGGCATTTGGGAAATAGTATAATGCCTTTTATGAATCTCAACCTTCTTTCTTTTTAACATGAGTATCTTTCTGATAATCCTATAAATCTGTGAAGCAGGGTACATCATAGTCCCCAAATAATCAAAATTGCAACTGACCCAAGAAAGTAATAAAAAGGTGCTCAAGAAATGTCTATATCTAGATATAATGCATATTAAAATTTGACTAGCATATAAGAAAAACAAAAATATACTCAAATATAATTGCTTCTAGAGGAAGGAAATGGAAATTTTTTTTTTTTTTTTACAAAAGCTTTTGAGTTGGAGGTGGAGATAGAATTTCAGGCAGAAATGAAAGAGGAATAGAAGGAAATTCATATTTATTACAAAGGTTTTGTTTGTCTTTTTATTTTTTCAATAGGGAGAAGAGAAATGAGAAAAAAATAGATTTTTTTAGTTAAAAAAAGAAAATTAAGTCAAATTACCTTCCAAACATATATATTGCCAGGTAACACTGACTCCAAGCGTGGTCAGCCATGTTGCTTAAGACAATGTTACAGGAGCATTTGGAACTTCCATAATATTTTTGTATCATGTCAACTTGTCTTCTTCTAGCTCAGTTTCCTCTTCTATAATAGCAAAGGATTAAGCTAAATGACTTCCTAAGGTCTCTTCTTAAATTCAGTAGACATGTATTACTTGTATTAATGATTTCAAGGAATTACTGTGACTAGCAAATGAGAAAATGTATGTAATAAACTTTGAAAACCTTTTAGGTGCTACAGAAATGTCTTTTAAAATTAAACTATTATTATTTTTTTCTAGGCCTGTAATTTCCTCTTTGGAGAGAGTTTCTAGCAAGGAGCTACCTCTATCAAAATGCAGACAGGTGTTTACTTTGAATCTTATAGTCTTAAAGAACTGCCTGATACAAGGAGAACTTAAGTGACTTAACCAAACTCATATAGTTGGTATACATTTGTAAAGAGACTTGAATTCAAGTTCTCCTGCCTCTGAGGTAAGTCCTTTATCCATTATATCACAATGTTCCTTAATCATTATTACACAGATGAAGAAATTAAGAATAAGTTCAGGGTTACTCAGCTAATATAATTGTAATGAAGCAGAACCCAACTGTCTTCACTATATCTTGTGATTGCAAAATAACTGGATGGTGATAAACAATTGATCATTAAATGTTGTTTAGACTGTGGTGAAGAAAGAGCTCTCTTCTGACAAATGATGTCTCCCTTCACTTTCCTGACAGGGTTATTTCCATGACCATATTCCTCCAATGGAAAGATGGAATGAGTTTTAAACTATCACCTCAAATAAGGAGACACTCTCTCTTTGCGATCTTCATTTCCACATAAATATAATGAGGAGTTTGGGCACAATGATCTCTAAGGAAGTTCAAATACCTCATGTCAGTTCATCCTTGACATCCTCAGTCCTTCCAGCCTATATTATTTTGTGACTCATGATGTATAGCTTTTACATAAACACTTTCCTGATAATGTAGTTATTTGCATTTTCTCCACTTAAAAATATACTCACTATTTGTTATAGTTTTTTCAATAGCAATTTATGACTATGAAAATTCAACACATGTGAACTGTGCTGGAGAAGACTTTAGAGAGTCTCTTGGACAGTGAGGGGATCAAAGCAATCCTTTTTAAAAAATATTTATTGAGGTACTGGCTAAGAAATAAAGTAGTGGATCAGTGGAATAGATTAGATATGCATGACATAAAAATCAATGATGATAGTAATCTAGTATTTGTTAAACCCCCAATTTCTAGCTTCTGGGATAAGAATTCATTAATTTTCACAAAATTTTCTGGGAAAACTGGATAATAATATGTCAGAAACTTGGCATAGATTTACATCTAATATCCTATACCAAAATAAAGTCAAAATAGGTACATGATTTGGGAGTAAAGGGTGATACAATAAGCAAATTAGAAGAGTAAGAAATAGTTTGCCCATCAGATTTTTGAAGAAGTGAGAAATTTATGACCAAAGAAAAACTAGAGAACATCATGAAATACAAAATGGACAACTTTGATTATATTAAATTAAAAAAAAAAAAACACAAACAAAACCAATGCAAACACGATTAAAAGGGAAGTACAAATCTGGGGGAAATATTATAGCCAGTGATTCTGATAAAGGTCTCATTTTAAAAATATGTAAAAAACTGTTGTCAACTTTGTAAAAATACAAGTTATTCCCCAAGTGACAAATGGTCAAAGGATATGAACAGACAATTTTCAGGTGAAAAAATTAAAGCCATCTGTAGTCATATGAAAAAATATTCTAAATCACTATTGATTAAAGAAATGCAAACAAAAACATCTCTGAAATATACTCCATTTCTTTCAGATTGGCTAAGATGTTAGAAAAAGATTTTGTTTGACTTTGTCTAAGACTGTGCTTGTGATTACTAGCCCTATATATTTTTTCTTATAAATTCTACCCCAATCCTTGTTGTAGTATTTCTTTTTATCTCCTATTTCCAATCCCTAATATCTCTTTTACTTTAATTTTGCTCCTTAACTGGCCTTGCTATTATTTAAACTCCCCCTACTCATGGATCCTTCCATTATCTTCTCCACCCCCCCCCCCACCGATTTTATCTCTTTGCCATTAATCTAACATACTTTGTCTCACTACCCTTCTATATCCTTTCTCCCTTGCCCATTAATCTATACACCTTGTCCCATTGCCATAAATCTACACATCCTTCTATACCTCATCTTATTCTATCCTCCCTGCCCATATTTCTTTATAGATTTTGTAGGATGTTATACCCTTCATGGTATATGTATATGTAGTGTTTCCTATTTAATCCATTCCCGATCTGAATAGGTTTTCAGAACTACAAACCCTACTCTCCCTCTAATGCCTCTATATTAGTTCTTCCTCTGCATCTCACTTGTGTAACATAATAACTATTTTTACCTTTTCCTAGACAGAATTACTTTTTAGAATCAGATCATATTCAACTCTGCCCCTAATCTTTCTTTTGAGCTACCCTGTTACTGATGTCAGTCTTAAAGGAGTGAATTGAGCTTCTTTAGGATGGAGAGAAACATTTCTCCCCCAGCATCATAAAAGTAATCCGGATAAAAGGAGCAACTACAAATAAAGAACAAAAGGACAAATTAACAAGTGGCTAAATGGTCTTCGGAATGGAAACTGTACCATTGCTACCACTTAGAAAATAAAACAAAAACAAAAAAGAATGGACCTGTCATTACAGGCTCACAGATCTAAAGCTGGAAGAGACCTCAGAGATTAGCTAGTCTGGTCTCTCTAATTTTTCAGATAGGGAAACAGTCTCAGAGAAGCAAAGTGACTTGCATACAATGAGAGAGCAAACTATGTAACAAATTTTTGTTAGGCATTGTGCTTGCCATTGGGAGACACAATGCAGAGAACTCGGACCTATAATATTGGGTCTTACAATCTATTTAAAGATAGAGGACAGATATCTGAAAATGATGATGAGAATAATGGATTGAATACGAAAGTAATGCAATTGGAACTATAATGTAGACGAGCATCTAAAGCTCCATCTGGATCTTTTTTAAGGAATGAGCAAGTATTTGATTTGGAGTTTGATAGCCTTCATTGATGGTTTATACTTTTCTGAAAGATCTCCACTTCTCCACCTCCCTCCACAAAACACATAAAAAACAAAAGAGTGAGAGATTTTTGGTATAACATGAGGAGAATGGACAATGAAGAAAGAATTGTGTCCGTGGGATCGAGGAATTATGTGGAGTAATTTGTGTCCCTGAGTGCTCTACTATCAGTGATAACACTCAAGTGCATAAGTGTGTTTGTTTGTATTCTTGGGTGATTCATTTTTTTTTCCTTCCAAGGGCTCTGTGCTCCTCTGGAGCCAGGATACAAAGTACATCTAAGATTGGATCTAATGGCCATTATCTCCTTCACATTTCAGTCTGATAGTCTCATGTCTTAATTCAGTTAGTTCCCCATCACTGGGGAAAATTACAATGTAGTTTATCGTTGAATCTTCCACAGCTCATCTTTCCTTTTACCATTCAGGTGCCTTATTCTCTTACACATGTTGGGTACAACATAATCACAAGATAAAGGTAATACCTTTCAAATAATATTTATTCATCCAGAGACAGACCCACATATATGCACAGATGTCCATTTCTTTTTTCTTTGTCCCCTTTTATAAAATGAAGATTTAAAATTGAGAAAGAGCAAGGACTTCCATTTATAGGTAGTTATATGGTGTGTGGAGTTTTCAAGATGGGCTAGAACTCCTGGGTGTGAGGGGTTTTTCAGCATTGCTCACCTACCTTTGAGTTTTGTTCCCTTCACCTAACTCTCACTAATGGCTCCTGTGTATAGGAAACTGTCTTGATTAATAGGATAAACCAGGTTAAGGATGACTGACAGGTCTCAAATCTGTTAGTGAGTGAGGGGGATGTCTATCCCATGCATGTAAAAGCTTTCCCTAACAAAATGGGCAGATGAAAATATTTTATTATGGTGGCCATGAAGGTGGCTAAAGAAGGCACTGTGTAGCACATAGAATATGGTCAAGCATCAAAGAGTCCAAGGTCATCCACTGCATCCTGGACCATTGCCACTAGACTTCAATGACTAGAAGAGAGAGTGAGACTGATAACTTTATGCAACTCTACCTCACTTAAATGCAATTTGAAGCTTGATGCATGAGTCATCATTCATTATCTGTGAAATAATCAGTCCTCTTAAAAAACAAATGATGAACAACAATAACAGCAACAAAGAGATAGCCAAGCTGTTCTACTTTAATAATAACTCCTGCCTAATTATTGTTGAATCTTAGTTTTTCTTTGCATGAACACCCACACACATATATATGTAATATGAATATATGCATATATATACATAAATATATATGAATGAATTTGTTCAATCTCATCTAAAACTCATTAGTAGAGCAGAATTTTAATTTCAAACTACTGTATGTTATTTGCATTAACCATGTGTGAAGTTCTGTTCCTTTTTGCTGAGTACCAGTCTCAAGAGAAAATATATACTATATCAGTTTCAAACTTAAGATTCTAACTCAAATCTAGTGTAGCTGAAATTAAAAATGGATGAACAAATGAATAAACAAATAAATGCATGAAAGAACAAATGAATAAACAAATGAGTGAATAGATGAATTAACAAACAAATATAATAAGTCATGGCTAGGGATTCAATTAGAGGATCTGGCGTGTAGGGAATCATAATCATGTTCATTGGAGAGCAACCAGGATGATGAAGGATCTCAAGATCACATCATGTGAGAATGAATAGAAAGAAATGAGGATGTTTAGACTGAGTCAGAGAAAATATATGGGAATATAGTAGCAATTCAACTTCAAGATCTGAAGGCTTATTGTGTGGAAAAGGAATAGTTCTACTTGGACCAAGAGAGCAAAAATAGGAGTAGAAGGAAATTATACGCAGAGAGATTTAGGCTTAACATAAAAAAAAAAAAAAAATACTTCCTAACAATTGGAACTATCCCCAAGTAGAACAGATTGCCTCTGGAGAAAGTAGGTTTCCTCTCTTTTGAATTCTTCAAACAAAGCTGTAGGCCACTTGTCGGGTATGTTTAAGAAGATATAATTGTTCACACATAAAAAAAAAAAAAAAATCCTTGAGGTATAATTCCATTCTGAGATTCTATAGCTTTCTCATGATTACTGAGTAATAAGCACCAGAACTAGAATTTGAATCTGGGTGTTTTGATTCCAAATCAGTAATTATTCTTTTTATTCATGTCTCCTTAGGCTGTCACTTTATTGGGTCCTTCAAATTGTCTCTGGATTTGAGGAACAACCTGGACATGATAATCTTCTGCCTTTAGGGCACTCTTTCTTCCAGAAACTTAGACTCATGAATTTTGTATAATATAACCTGAACTGGGGCTTCTGATTAATATACAAATATATGTAAATGATACATGAATTTATTTGAAAGAATATCAAAATAAAAATATCTTTCAGCATTTTTATCACTTTTGCTTTTTCTTACGCATTCCCTTTCCCCTTTTCCTCTCTCCTTTTTTCTCTCCTTCCCCCCTTCCTCCCTCTCTCTTTTTTCTGTTTTTCCTTCCTTCTTTCTTTTCCTCCTTCCTTCCTTCCCTTCTTCCTTTCATCTTTTCTTCCTCCCTCCCTCCCTATCTCTCTTTTCTTTTCTTTTCCTTTCCTTTCTTTTCTTTTTTCTTCCTTACCACAATATCCTAGGAGTTGGATAGATTTTTACTTTTTTTTTTTTTTCATTTTACAGGCAGAACTAAAACAATTGAACAACAATGTGCTAATGAAAACATCTGATGGGTTTGTGATTTTTGCTGATGTTGTCCTTCCTTCTTGAAGAGGACCAAAATGACATCAGTGTGTTAAAATCAAATTAGTGGGCCTGACTGTGGCTGATCAGACCAATTTGAGCTGGGAAAACTTTGCCATAGTTAGGACACAAATAATCCTTATGAGCATTTGGAGTGGATTTTCTAATTTTGTGCATCTCATTTTCCTTCTAAGATAATTCAATTCTGTTTTGCTTATAGAACCCAGCACCTTCTATGATGAGGGCACGCCAGGCTGGGTAGCCCTGTGCCAGTGTCTCCCATCTCATGCAATAAATTCTAAACTCCTTAAGAGAGACTTTGAGAGTATCCTTGTCTGACCACCTTGTGAGCGTATTGCCTATGGAATACTCCATAAAATACTCTTTTTTGGCAAGTGTGCTTTTGGCATTCGAACAAAGTGGCCAACCCAATGGAGTTGTGCTCTCTGCAGTCGAGTTGGAATGTTTGGCAGTTAAGTTCCAGAAAAAGACTTCAGTGTCACTCTTAGCATATCAGTATCATAATTATTTCCAAAGATAAAGGTATATAGCCTTGTTAAAATCAGTCTGACTTCCTCATGTCCCAAGGATACACCACCTTCATTCCTGCCTTCTTGTCTTTGCTCTCATGTTCTTTCCTTCCTTTAATATACTCCCCTGCAATCTTCTTACCGTCAGATCCCAGTTTAATCATTCCTCCTTGAATTAAGCTTTCTCAAATTATTCCATTTTTCATGAAGTTTCCCCCCCTGAATTCCCATGGCATAATTGTATGATTTTCACATAGAACCTAGAGTTGGAAAGGACTTTAAATGTAATTAATACATATCAATGTATCCATCACTGGTTCATAGATAGTCACAAACAATTATGTAGTGGAAAGGGATATATAACTGGAGTCAGAATGTCAATCATGGCCCTGACACTTGATAGTTCTAAAACTGAGAAAGTTATTTCAGCTCCTTTAACTTCTGTTTCATCATTTGTAAAATGGAACTTTGTCTAATACTCCTATTTATACTTCATGGATTTGCTTTGGAGAAAGTACTTTGTTTAACTTAAAGTATTTCAAAAATGGTAGATGGTAGTGCTGGTTTCCAGATAACATTATAATGGAAAGTACTGTTAACTAGGCTTGGAGTCAGAAGCTCTAGTTTTGGGTTCTCATTCTGATTATATGAATAATAATAGCAGCAGTAATAATAGTTAACATGTATAACACTAAAGGTTTGCAAAGCACTTTGCAAGTATTATCATGCTGGATCCTTAACTTCTATGAACTTTCATTTCCTAATCTTTAAAAGGAAAATAATATTTTTTGCACTACTTATTTATTAGAGTTGGGAGAAGAAAAACATAGTATGAACCAAAAAGCATTTGATAAGTGTGAAAAATTGTTATATTTATAATTATTTTTAGAGCTTGGTATAGTGGAAATAATACTAGATTTTGAGTATAAAGGTCTGGGTTTGAGAGCTGTCTCTGACTTCCTCCTTCTGTATTTGTATGCAAATTAGTTAATTTCTCTGAATTTCAGTTTTCCCACCTACAAAATGGGCATACTAATAGTTGTACTTCATGCCTTTTGGGCTTAGCATGAGGAAATTGCCTGGTACAATTAAAATGCTATAAAAATGGTAATCATCATCATCATCATCATCATCATCATCATCATTAAAGATGTTCTTTTTTCTATTATGCCTGAATTTATTTTTGAAAGAGACAAACAACAACCCTCACTTTCTTCTTCTACACACACACACACATTTTCTTTATAATACCTACTATTAGAAAAGTAGCAAAGTCTAAGTAGTCCTCACATGTTAGTTCTTAATTGATGCAAACCTACACTATCATGTGATTTTAATAACATTAATTTAAAAGAAGCAGGCATTAATATCAGGTTTCTATAAAGACATAAAAACTGATTTTCCATCATTTATTTCCCTGCTGTCTAAATGTAAGTTAGAAATGAGGAGATAAGAAGCTACCATTGGGAATTCCTCAGGGAATGGGATGATAGGAAGTCAGTGGTGCTGGGTCACTTTATAATGCTACATGTTCCTGTCCTCTCTCCCCTGATTCCTATTATCCTCTACATATTTTAGAAATGTGATCCAAAGATATCATCTGGGTTGGAAAACCCAGGAGATCTGGATTGTTCCAAGACAGTGTGGGTGTGCTTTGTCTGAATAATTTAAACTTTCTTTGCATTGTAAAGTAATGAAGGAGGAAGAAAGTCAATTCACTTCCCTAAGAATTATTAACTCAGGGATCTGAGATGAGACCTATAAGTAGTCTTTGTTTTTTCTTTTAATATCCTCTTCTATTTTGTGATAAAAATCACCTGATGGTACATTTTATTTGATAAGTTAAACCAGATTTTATTCTGTGAATTAAACCAAAAAATTACATCATTTTAAATAGAATACATAATTTCAAAAAATATATAAAATATCCAAAGTATAGAACTAAGAATTTTTAGGTAGACTACAGGGGGATTTGAGGGATTATATAAATTTATGTTGTTGAGCCATTTCAGTCACGTCCAATTCTGTATGATCCTACTTGGGGTTTTCTTTGTAAAAATACTGGACTGATCTGCCATTTTCTTCTCCAGCTGTAAAGATACATGTTTCACTACAGCTGCTTGATGATTGAGAGTTTTTCTTTTTTGTCTTTGTATTCCTGGCACTTAGCAAAGACCCCTATTACAAAGGAGGCAATTAATAATTTTTATTGAATGAAGTTATTTAAATAGGATAATTAAAATGTCAAAATTGTTATTCATAGATGCTAATAATATTTCAGATTCCTTAAGAAGAATTTAAATATGTCATTTATATTACTTACTTATTTTGGTTCTTAATCACGCAAAAAACATGTAACTAATCATTGTTGGTTAGTTCCTTCCATTCCTTAAAATATATTGGATCATGGATATCATGTTTGAATAAAAAATGCTTTCAGAAAATATTCCTCTGAGGTTTAAAATGTTGTTTTTTCTCTATCTCTGACTTTCTTCTTTTCAAGTAATTCAAATAAGCCTCCACTAAAGTCCTACTCTGATAGTTCATCTTGACATGGAAGTATCCCTACTTCCCATAAACACATATATGAATATGTAGTCAAATGATTTGAAAACTTTAAAAATTATCATTAGATTTATAACTCTATCTCTGTCCAGAGTCATGCTTGATTACTATAATTGCAAAGAGTACACTTTTATTTTATTGTTTTTTCCATTTAAAATACTGCAGTCATTGTACAGATCATCTTCTTGGTTCTGTTTAATTCATCTAACTTCAATTCACAAAAGTCTTCATGCGCTTCTTTCCATTCTTCTCTGAATTCTTCATATTCGTTCTCTATGGAATGATAGTGTCCCACTGCCTCAGTGTACCATTTCTTCTATCTATAGACATCTACCTTGTTTGTAGGTTTTTATTTTTTGTTTTTAGTTTTTATTGCCACAAAAAAAGCTACTATAAGTATCAACTCTCTTTCCAGTGGAATAGGAATATAGTATAGTTCATATTACACAGATGCATAAATACAGGACATTCTGAAAGTCTTAGTGAACTTTTAAGTTTTAATATCTTACAATTGCACTAAAGATATTGGAAAACCCTATATTTTTGAATCAGATGATGTCTATTTTGCATCATCTGACTGTGTTACCACATACTACCTCTGAAGAATAGCAGCATTAAATTAAATAGCAGATAGTATTTAGCAGATTGTTCAAGTCTTGTTCCCTAGTTATAATAAGGACAATCTGAAGGCTAGTACATTCCTGGTGTTGGGTAGTTACTAGCTGACTTTCAAATATTTATTATAGAATGTTTCAGGAGGTACCTTACAGGCCTTCTTGCCTAGAAGGCCTTTTTTTTCTTAATCTTTTTTCTATGTGTCATGGACCCCTTGGTACCAGTATAATGAAGCCTATTGACTTTTTCTTTGTACAGTGTTTATTAAGGCATAAAATAAAACATACAGGATCACAAAAACCTAATTATATTGTGAGTTATTAAAACATATTTTTTAAAAAATTAAGTCCATGGACCACAGGTTAAGAACTCCCTATCTATACCAACTGCCTTTACAGGTATCAAAACCTGAGGCCCAGAGAAGCAATTTGTACAGGGTCACATAGTTGATTAGTTATTGAACTATGGCTAAAACACAGTTAGATGCTGGGCCAGAGCTATTTCTCTGTATACTGTTGTTATTTGAATCTTTGCTGAAAACAAATAGCTATGTATAGTTTCTTTGCTTTTAACATAGAGTTTTGAAAAATTCCAAACTAATAACTTTCCATATTAGCACTTCGGCCTAGCTTGAGAGCTATTCTGCTCGTGTAGTTTACCAGAAGGCATAAGAGACTCAAGTGAATTTCCTCCCAGTTAACCCCAATTGGTAATAAGTGGAAGACAGACTGAGGGAGAGAAAGGAAAAAAAAAAGCATTGGGGATACACAGACCCAGATGTCCTCTAAAATCAGGACTCAGAGCTAGACAGGGCTTCCCACAGTCCAGTGGAGCTGGATATTTCTGCAGTAATTGACAGAAAGCCACATCATTAGCCTTTGTTATCAAAGCTGTGTGAAATGTGGACGCTGGCTGCCAACTTGGTCATCATGTGTTTCTCCCAGACAATTTTCATTGCTGGGGAATGTGATGGACCTGTGATTTTTCTGCATGACTATTTACAAAGGGACTCATCTGTTTTTCTTATAAGGAGCCACAGGTGCTGTCCATGTAAGATCTTGACAATTTACTTTGGGTTGTGATGGTGATGGTCTGTTTGATTTTCTGACATTTAGGATTGTAAATGGTTATTAAAGATGCTTAATTCTAGATTCTGCTAGGTCAGACCTTTGACCCTGAACAATGGGGATGAGGAACCTAATTTATTAATTTTAAGTTACTTAAAGAAATGTTGCCCATGCCTTCATTTTACTTGTTCAAATATCTGTGATTTGGGTATATTTCAGGCATTTCCTATACTGGTGCAAATTGCAATCACACCATAATTTTATCAGATCGTTCTTGTGAATTGCAGTAACTAAAACACCCAATTGCCTTTTAGCTAACTTGATGATGAATCTATGAAATGCTCAGATAACAATTAGTCCAAGAGTATTTATTAAGCACTTTCTATGTGCCAGGCAATGAAGCAAACCCTGAGAAAGTAGAGAGGGGCAAAAATGTCCTTGTCCTTAAGCATCTCACTATCTAATGGGGAGACAATATACAAATGACAACGAACTTATAAAAGTTGTGTTGAAGTCTTTCCTAGTTCTCCTTACCTTTAACCTTTCCTCCAAGATTTTCTCCAATTTATCTTGTATAGATTTCAACTGGACATATCTATTTGTATCTTGTCTTTCTTTAGACTACAAACTCCTGGAAGTCAGGGACTGGTTTGTCTTTCTTTATATTTCTATTATTTAACCAACATATAGTTGGTACTCAATAAGGGGTTATTAACTTGATTTGGTAGTACTGACCAGAGCTTGTGTTTTATTGCTATCACATTTTAGAACTAATTCTATTCAATCTAATTCAACAAACATTTATTAAGTACCTACTATATGCTAGTCATTGTGTTAAACATTGGTTATCCTAAAACAAAAATGAAAAATGGTCCTCATTCTCAAGGAACTTGTGTTCTACAGGGCCATATCCAGAATCACCATGATGAAGCATTATTGGTAAACTTAATCTACTTGTTGCTGAAATCAGTGCTTTAAAAATAACAAGTAAAAATATGGCTTCATGTATCCCCTAGTCCTCAGATTGTTCATTGCTTATTTTTGTTCAGGAGAATGTGCTAATATCCCAGCTCTATGCCTTGCTGGCTGTGTAATCCAGGGCACCTGTATGTAAATGACATTATATATGTATATATGCATGTAATATATACACAAACTATTTATATGCATATGTCTGTCTGTCTATCTATCTATCTTATTTAGACTTCATTATAATCCTGTAACTTTAGGAGATCGGAAGCACAGATATTACCATATTCATTTTGTAGGTAAAGAAATTTAAGGGTAGAATATGCGATTTGCTCATGATATTATTATATATACACACTCACATATAAAAGTATACATGAATGTATATGTATATATATATATGTACACTATATATGTGTGTGTGTGTATGTAGTATTTTTTTGTGGTTGCTTCATTTTGGAAGAGAACCAATGACATCACTGGGTGATATCTCAACTTGTGCATGAATTAGATTTAAATGAGATTTAAAAATCATCAACCTCACTCTCTCTTCCAGAGTCACTGAAGTTCAGTGATAAGACAAAAGTCAAAACAAGTGGCTATGACCCAGGATATAGTGAATAACTGTCATCTCAGACATTTGACTCCACAAAGGGCTGCTTTGATTGTCTTCATGGCCACTGGAATAAATTGTTCTTAACTGGATATTTTGCAGGGGAATTTTCCTATACTTGGGGTGGACATTTCCCTAATTCACTAACTGGTTTGAGTCCCATACAGGATGTGTGTTTGTAAAGTATCACGACCCTAAGGAAACTTTTCCTCATGGATAAACCCACACATAAACATAACCCATTGTCTTTATATGTATATTACCTATATATATGCCTGTTACAGCTTTCAGGAGCCATAGGTGAAAACTGAGTGCCAGATGAACACAAAAGGTGGGGGAACAGCCCTGAAAAGTACTTGGCAAGCCCTCACAAGAGAGGTTCAGTTCCTCTCTGAATGTTCCATATACTTTCCAGAAACTATTACATATGAGTTGCCGATCAGCATTGATGAAAAGAAATATCCATACTGATAAAATCCCAGGTTTGAAAGTCTTTCCTCTGCACGTCTACTAAAATAATATTCATAATATATTGTAGTCTCACCCTAGCATAGTAATTTTCTCATAGAGGTTACATAAGAAATGTATATTAAAATATATGAAATTTTCAAAATAAAAGATAATCTCTCAGGTTCATGCAAATCCTATGTAATCTCAAGATTCAACTACTGCAAATGACAATTCATCCAAACTCTCCAATTTTTTATTTTGTTTTGCCATTCACCCTCTCATCATTCACCAAGGATTTATTCAACATTTGAGACCTCTCTCCACATGGGGACTGGTGCAGCAGTAACATCTGTTAGCCCTACTTGGCTACATGGCCCTCTTTAATTTACAATCCCTTATGTTATTTAAGATTTATGTTACTTTTACCGTGTAAATTATCATGGAAAATGTCCTAGATCCTTCTTCACTTTCATTGAGCATCATGCCATTGTCTTTTGTGATCACCTGCAAAATGTTGCTTCAGATAGGTGAGGCTGCAGGACTTTTGTAATGTTTTCATACTTTGCAGTGATTCAGCTTCCAAGAAGACACCATTACAGGTTTACTTTATTCTCTTTGAAGTCAAGAGCAATTCTGACATTGCAACAAGGCTGGGATAAGAGAGATAGGCAAAGAGGCAGAAATGACCGATTGTCCAAAAGAACTGCCACAAAGGCCATAATGTGGATGTACAAACTTGACAGCAGATTGATGTGCAACTCCTCCCTAAACTTCTTATTGTGCTAGAAGGGGAAGGGGATGATTTATAAGATACACAAAGCAATATGCAAAAATGAACTTAATGAAAAAGAATAAATTGTGAGGGCTGCCAGAGCACTGGAAATTCCTGTAAACCTGACAGGCTCTAGGAAGTTTGGAATGCATTATGTATAAAGCATCCAAACAATCTCTCCTACACAATCATGGAGTTCCAAGTCATTTAAAGTTCTCTTTATCAGTTTGTTGGACAGATCCCTGATGTGGCTGGAAATATTTTCCTCTGTCTTCTGCAGTTTTCTCTTCTATCCTTTGGATTAGTCAAGTATTCTGTTGGAAGAGTCAAAAGATACAGGATGTATATGTAAAATATCATGATCCCAAGGAAACTTTTTCCTATGGATATATCTCTCTATATTCAAATACACATTATACACATATGTATATTTATGTATGTTACATATACACATATGTAGTATGATTATATAAATAGATATAGTATGTAAGTATACTATACTATGTAAATATAGCATATAAATATATATATGTATGTTTGTTTTGTGTGTGGATAGATAAATGACAGATAGCTGGATAGAAAGATAGATGATAGATAATCAATCAGGGCTGGATAATCGATCAATCAGGGCAGGCTTCAGGTCAAATTTTAAGGATGGGACATTTGTCATTGGTACCCTTCCCTTTCTCATTTAGTGTCTCTTAATTCTTTCCAGCACTGCTTTCCTCTCTCCCACCCTATTAAATATCTAATGTTATTAAATGCATCCTATCAATCTCAAATCCATCCTTATAATATAGCTTTCCTTCCTTTTACCTAACTGGTTCTCAACCCACACCTCCCTTCTTAAGGAGAACTTATGCTTTTGACATACAGGTATTCACGCTGTTGCTATATTTCAATCTCCTTAATTATTTATGGTAAAATAAAACCTGTTTGATTTTGCTTATGTCAAACAAAAGGGAGATGTAGGGCTAATGACTAGAGGCTATGTGGGATTTCCTGCTAAGCATTTGTTATATATTGATGTCATGGTGTGGGAAATGGGAAGAACTAAAGAGGGAGCTAGAAAAGGCAGATTCAGTGGAGCAGGTCTGTGTATAATTGAGCACGAACTGAGTTGTCTGTGATGAAATTCCAAAAGGAATAGAACAAGTCAAATAGGACAGAAAAAAAGCAGCAAAAACTACAATTGATCACTCCAGAGCAAAACTTGGTGGAAAAGCTGGTGCTTATGAAGTCTAGTCACTAGGGAGACAAGTTATTGAGTGACGTGGAGTTTTAGGGCTGTAATTTGGAATTCTCCTAAAACACAGGAAGGTAATCTTCCTAAACATAGCATCTTTAAGGAGGAAAACTACCAGCCTGAAAATCTGAATTGTGTTCTACTTCATGTTTCAGAAATGTTTAGAAGGGGTGTCAGGTGGTATTACTCGCTAGCACAGAGTGATCCTGAGTGAGTAAATTATGAATAGCATGGAGTGGGCATAATGACATTACCTGTATCTGTCAAAAGGCAGATTAGAAGAAAGGGAAAAAATGAGGGGGGGGGAGTATTAGAACTTGAGAGAAAAAAAGGAAGAGGGAAGAAGAGAGAGAGAAAGACTGAGAGAGAGAGAAACAGAGAGAGACAGAGACAGACACAGAGGCATGGAGACAGTGAGAAACAGAGATACAAAGACAGAGAAGATACAGAAAGATAGACAGATAAAGAGACAGAGAGAGAGAGAAACAGAGAGAGAAAGACACAGAGGCACGGAGACAGTGAGAGACAGAGATACAGAAACAGAGAAGAAAAAGAAAGACAGACAGATAAAGAGACAGAGAGAGAGAGAGAGAAACAGAGAGAGACAGAGACAGACGGACAGACACAGACACAGAGGCACAGAGACAGCGAGAGATACAGAGACAGAAGATACAGAAAGACAGATAAAGAGACAGAGAGAGAGAGACAAAGGCAGAGACAGAGGAAGGAAGGAATGGAGGGAGGGAAGAAAACAGAGAGGGAGGAAGAGAGGGAAAGAGATAGTAAGTAAACAGATGTATTATTAACTGATAGTAGCTGATTGGACAGTGAGGTGGCACATTGGATAGAGTGCCAAGCCTAGAGTCAGGAGGACCTGAATTCAAATCTGGACTCAGATATTTGCTACATATGTGACCCTGGATAAGTTACCTAATTCTGTTTGTTTCAGTTTTCTCATCTATAAAATGAGCTGGAAAAGGAGATGGAAACTCACTCCAGTATCTTTGTCAAGAAAAGCCCAAATGGAGTTGGACATAACTGAACAACCCAACAGCACAAGACAGAGAGCTGATTATGTGTTGGATTAATAAAGGAACAGAAACTATGAAGAAGGTCCAAGACAGTCACAAAAAATAAACATTCAGAAGTTAAGTTAATACGTGGAAACACTTGCATTTCAAGTTTTGGTTTTCTTCTAGATGTATACTCGGGTTGTTTCAAAGTCTATCACGACCAAGCCAGTCCAGGATTCAGTTCCTCTCACTTGGACAATCATCACGATTTCCTAATTGCTTTCCCCATCTCCGATCTCCCTTATCTCCAATACATCTTTCATACCGAATTGATATCATTAAAGCACAAGAATGAGGAAATTTCATTTCCCTGCTCAAGAAGCTTTAGTTATCTCACTTTAAGATAAAATACATTGTGCTTGTATAGAATTCAAAGCCCTTCACAATCTGAGTCCAGCCTGTCTTTCTGGGTTGACTGTTCTTCCTCTTCAGTGTAATCCAAGTGGCCTTCCTGCTGGAGTCTTTATATAATATTTAATTCTCTGTGTGCAGGCCTGGAATACACTCTTTCCCTTTCTCTGCCTCTTGGAATTCCTTCAAGTTTCACCTAGGACCATCACCTTCAAGAGGCCTTTCCTGATTTCCCCAATTGTTAGTATATTCCCCCCAGTATCCAAATATGTGTATTTTGGGCATATCTTGAATATATTTCCCTGAGAATATCGGGGTATCTAAGCAGAATATAAACCACTTAAAAGCAGGTATTATCTCACTTTTGTATTTGTATCTCTAGTACCCAACACAATGCTTGATGTATAGTAGGTACTTAATATATGCCTGTTTACGTGAAGTCCTTGAGTTTAGTAAACTATCTAGCATACAGTAGGTATTTAATAAATGTTAGCTGATTATAGAGTGAATTTTATGATCATAATGATCATATTTAAGAACATTGAAAGCATGGGTGTTTTGATCAATATCTTGCCAGTTTTTTTTTTTTCCACATGGTAGGTAGTTGCTTGGTAAATATTTTTAAGTTGATTTGATCTATGTCTGACATAAATGAACTGTTGTATTGTCCTAATGAAACATGACTACTATTCAAAGGCAGCTCTGAGTGATGAAGGCAGAATATTTTGGAGGAATTAGGAAGAAACCTTTAGGACATGTCCTGAAACCTCATTTCCTTTTCAAAGGCCACTATATCTCTAATCAGATTTATGATTTCTTGCCATAGAATGGAGTTCCAACCTGCTAATAGTAAGAAGTGACAGGTGTGAGTTTGCCTGAAGAAAGAGAAAAGAAAAAAAAAAAGGCTTACATAGGAATTTTTAAAAAGCACAAGTCTTTAGGGACAAATGGTGCAGGGGCCAACAAAGCTAAGTGTCTAGATATTACTTGAAGACATCACTATGTTTTGCCAGAGTGCAATGCGAGAGGTTCATAACAGTGATTGGATCCATCTTCTCAAAGAAAAAAGGTTTGGAGTCATAAAATGGTGGTGACTCTGTATGTGGTATGTAGTATGTATTGGTAACTGCATTCCAAAAACAAATGGAAATGAATTTGGATGATTTCCAGTTTGTGATCCTTAATTATCTCATAAATATCAGGAATTAAGAATTGAACATAGATGAAAATAATGATGATGACAATGGGTTTCTTTCTGTGGTTATATCTCAGGGCCTTCCTTGGTACAGTTTGGTAACATCAATCTGTTGCAAAGATAGATAAATGTCAATAGACTAGTCTTGAATTGTGAAGAGTCAGTTAAAATTGACAAAGGTATATCCCGTACAGCCCAAATATCAGAATGAGACTTTTGTTGATCTTTTGGGATACATCCTGGTGCCTCTGGTACTGAAGTTATATTTGGTATGTCCTCATTTTTTCCTCTTATTTTTCCTGGTATTTACAAGGAGGGGATGAACCTGTGTTTGTTTGTACAATTTTTGGATAAACTACTGAGAAGCCGAGCTGACTCTGACCCAGGCTGACCAGGGTGTCTTATCTCAGCAGCTTCAAAATTCCACAGCTTGTTCTCAAGAACTTTGATCCTACTCTCTCAGTTGGGTTCTATGTCAGGGTCAACTTGAACATTTTGGAGGTTAGAGCTAAAGTTCTGGCATTTCTAAATCTCTGTGACATGCTGAGAAAATGACTCCTTGCCTCTTTTCAAAACAAGAAGTAAAAACTGGAAACTTTCCTAACAATTTTTCTTATAAAAATAAATAAACAGAATTGGAATTATGAAAGCTACTAAGGTACATTAAATCTTTATTTGATTGGTAAAAGAAAATGCCTCTCTAGTTTTTTCTTCCTCAGTTTTCATGGATAAATGGTAAACGTGAACAGATAGCTTAAAAATAATATCTTACTTTTTGAGTGCTCAGATTATCTGGAGACTTCACTTCCCCTAAATAATGACTGATAAGTAGTCCTCTGAAGAGCAAAAATAGATATTCTGACTAAGAACTAAAACTCATGAAATTTACTAACAGAATTTAGAAAAAATACACAGAATTTCAGAATCTTAAATTTTGAAGAAACTTCAAAAGTCATCTAGTCCAAAGTTTCTTAAAGTGTGGTTTGCAAGCTCATATGGAATCAAGTAACTGAATGGAGGGAGGAGAGTCACAAAAAATTTGGTAACAGTAAAAGGTATCAAATATCCCACCAAAATTTAATTATTTATGTAAAAATAAACAGGCTCATCTATCTCATTAGTAGCAAATGTTTGATTTGTATACCTATTTTATGTAACCAGAGTCATGTAAAAACTTCTTGGATGAAAAGGGGTCATGAGTGGAAAAAATTTAAGAAGCCTTGAATGGCAACCATTCCCTTGGTTTATTTCCTCTGACTTAACCTCCTGTTCTAACAGGTCTAATTTTCTGGTTTTCTAAGAACATAGCAGATTAGAAGCAATAATTTTAAATGAGACAAGAGACTGCTCCAGGCAGACAATACACTGATGGCAGCAAGAAGTGGAATCTAGCAGCCTTCCAGCAAGGAGGGGAGAAAAATAAATTAAGGGTCTATGCAAGAACTCAAATAAGCACAACAGTCTAGGGCCACATAATACAGGGGGAAATAATGCTAAGTATCTAGATATGACTTGAAGGCATCATTGTTTTATAGCACAGTGCATTGTAGAAAACTCATAATCATGATTGAACTCATCAAGAAATGCCTGATTATATTCATTATTGTCTGTTAAAGAAAGTCAGGACATATGTAATACATTTTAGATATTTTCATTCAAAATTATTTTCTAAAATGTTATTATACTTAACAGTGTATAAAGTCTTAGTGATTCAAAAACTCAGCTCTCCTCAAGGCTCTGAATAGGTAGAGTTTTTCTGTATTATGGATCAAGGTTACTTCCAGAAAGAACAATTAGCAAATTCATATATTGTCCTTTAGTTTTCCTTTCAGTTCTAAAAAAGTTATTTTGGTTCTAACTAAAACTTTCTGTTGATTAGAAATGTATGAAGGTATTTCTGTGTCTGGTGTTCTGGAAGAAATAGAAGACTTATGAAATTCAAACATACTTATGGAAATGCAAACACAATTTAATTTTTTAAAAGTCACTAATGGCCTGTAATTGAGGTGGCAGTCTTTTAGCTAAACTAATGAAACTGGCATTAGCTCTGGCAGAAAAAAACACTAGAGGTATAGATGCCCTGAAGGAGATTTCTGAGACATTTAATTTGAGACTCGAGACCTGGCTTTGAGTCTTGGTGCCATTGCTTCCTAACTGTATAGACGGCTTAGTTTTCTTGTCATAAAATATGGACAATAATACCTGCCCTGCCTATACCACAAGGTGAGATTTGAATAAAAGCAAATTGTGTAAGAAAATATTTTGAAAAATGAAAGTACCAGAAATCATAAATGTATTTTTATAATTGTTGGAATAATCATTTAAAAAGAAAGACATGTAATTTTTTCTGGTGTATATAAGTAGCAGTGTATAATATCAAAATGACTAATAATACTATTTTAATAATAATACCTTAATAGAGAATGTTGTGGCTACAAAACTCTTTTTAAAAAAAATAGTTTGATACCACTATCATCTACTGGCAAATCTGAAATTGTGCATTTATCTATGAAACATGTCAATTTAAAGTCAGAGAATTAAGTGACTTAGATTGTGTTGAACCTGGATCTTGGTTTGGAGTTTACAGAAATACTGAAGGAGCAGTGAGATAGAATAGTAAATATAGCTCCAGACCTGAAGCCAAGAAAACCTGACTTTAAATCTAGCCTCAGACGTGTACTAGCTATGAGACCTTGAGCAAGTCACTTTACCCTGTTTGCCTCAGTTTCCTTATCTGTAAAATGAACTGGCGAAGAAAATGACAAAGCATTCTAGTGTCTTTGCAAGAAAACTCCAAATGGGGTCATGGAGAATGTTCATGACTGAAAAATGATTAAACACAACAATAGCTTGAGTCCAAACAATATCAGTACTGGTTGAAGGAAATGGGGATGTCTGTATTGGGTAGGAGAAGTGATGTCTGTCTTCAGAATTTGAAGGGCAGTGGAAGAGAGATTACTTTTGTTCTCTGGTTCCTGAAGGCAGAAGGAGGAGCAATGAGTGGAAGCTGAGAGGTTCAGCATAGGTCTCATGGAAAAGGCCATGTTTGAATGACAATGAGGGGTTCTAAGAGGTGGAGATGAGTAAGGGATATATACCAGGCAAGTACAAATATATGGAAACAGAGCAATACATTGCTTTATGGGAGGCTCAGCAGCTGGTCACTGGGGCTGGCAAGCTCTTACCTGGACCCTCTCTTCCTCTCTACAGTGTTTTCTCTGTGCTAAAGTTTTCAAGCTCTGTCATGTAAGCACCCAAGATGGGTTAAATGAAGTAAACAAATGAGCCAGAGAGGGGTTGACAAAGAACAGTGTTGGTAGCTTTTACCATTCCTCTGCACTTTTTTCTCAGCAGATGAGTCACCTCACTACACTCAGTCAGTGAACTTGACTCTTGATGTTTCTCCAGTTCTGTTTACTTTTGATCTCCTGTTATCCTGACCTCAGTCTTGCTGTCCAATTCAAATTCTTATGTTCAAATGGGACCTTTCATGTTTCTAGGAACAAATTGCTAATAGGATTTTGACAGCTAGTGGTTCCCTTTGTTGGATTTTTGGGGGGTTCTTTGGTGTTCTGAACTTTGGACTGTATCTTGGCCCTAATTAACTAGATTATCAGTGCTCAGAAAGAAGACTGAAGTTCCTCCTCCTGGCAGTGTTGCCATTATTCTAAAATGTTTTTAGAGTTTAAATCCTAGGGACCATGCCTCCCAGGCATAATTAGCAGCTCTATAATTATTAATGAGAACTTCACATTTCAAGGTTTAATATTTTATTTTTATTTTTATATCTTTTGGACTGAACAAAAACATTCATTTCTTGGTTTATTGAAAGAACTTTGGAGGCCTCAAAACAATTAAGTAAAATAATCATTTGTTTTTTTGAATAGTCATAATTACCAAACAAATTGTTTTGTTTCTAGATAAGGATGCAAGTTTCACTAAGCTTATGGTTCAATGTAATGAGTTTATGTTCAGACATAGATCAGATTGGATGACATGTAAGCTTTCTTCCTACTCTGTGATAGGCAATATGTGAAGTCCCTTCCACTACTGAAGTTCTGTGATCAACATCGATGCCCTTCCTAAAATATGGTACCCAGGACTGGACACAATGCCCCACTTGTAGATTGCTGTGGGTAGAACATTTTGGGACTATCACCTTTCTCATTACGGACACCAGACTTCAAGCCAGGCAATCCAAGACCACAACAGCTTTTAGGGGCATCAATGTCACACTGATGATATTTGCAGATCTTACCCTCTAATTTCTATGGTGTGAGGGACTATGAGTATATAAATACCTACTACCAGTGCAGAGAAGTGAATCACCTGTGGCTGATAGTCTCAGTGTCCGACAGTATTGGAAGGTTGAAGGACTTGCTCCTAGTCACATAACTAATGTGTGTCACAGGTGAGATCTAAATTCAGGTTCTCCTAACTTAAAGGCCAGCTTTCCATTCACTTCTATGTTGCCTGTTGTTGGACTATATTTGGCCATAATCCTCAGGGCTTTTGCTCATCAACTATTCTTCTCCATCCTATATTTACGCAGTTGAATTAATAATACCCACACCAAATATGTAGAATTTTGCATTTATTGCTATTAGATTCAGAGCATTTTCCCAAACTGTCAATGTCTTTTTGGATTCCAATTCTTTCCTCCTACGTCTTTGCTGTGTCTTCCAATTTCCAACTCTGTGTCATTTGCAAATTCAATACGCTTTCATGTGAGTGATTGAAAAATAAATGTCCAATACTATTGGACTTATAGTTAGGAGATTTGGGTTTAAAGCTTTCTCCAAAACTCATTAGCTATATGATTATGAGCTGCTGCTGCTGCTGCTTCTTTTTCTTCTTCTCTGCCTCTTGTTCTTCTTCTTCCTCTTTCTCCTTTTCCTCCTCTTCCTCTTCCTCCTCCTCCTCTTCCTCCTCTTCTTCCTCCTCCTTTTCCTCTTTTTCCTCTTCCTCTTCTTCCTTCTTTCTTCTTCTTGTTCTTGTTCTTGTTCTTCTTTCTTGTTCTTCTTGTTCTTGTTCTTGTTCTTCTTGTTCTTGTTCTTCTTCTTGTTCTTGTGCTTCTTGTTCTTGTTCTTGTTCTTGTTCTTCTTGTTCTTCTTGTTCTTCTTCTTTTTCTTTCTTCTTCCTCCTCCTTGATTTAATACATTGTTTTGAGGTGTCTTAAAATGTTTGTAAAATTATCTTTGTTTTATATGCTTAAAGAGTTGAACTGCATTTTATTCCACTGTTTTTTGGATATTTGAACTCTGGAAGTCTAGGAATAAAAGCATTAACATAAAGAAAAAACCCACAGAAGCAAGAGATACAAAGATACATTCCACTTAAAATTACTAGATAATATAAAATATTTGAGAATCTACCAGTTAAGGCAAAGTCAGAAAATATATGAACACAATTACAAAACACTATCCACACAAATAAACTCAAAATCCCCAGCTTCTGAGATAAGAACTCATTTTGCCAAAAATTGTTGGGAAAATTGGAAATTAGTATGGCAGAAACTAGCATTGACCTACACCTAACATTCTATACCAAAATAAGATCTTAATGGGTTCATGATTTAGATAAAGAGTGATACAATAAGAAAATTAGAAGAACAAAGAATAGTCTACCTCTTAGATTTGTGGAGAAGGAAGAAATTTGTGTAATTCCTAGATGAACTAGAGTACCTTATGGAATGTGAAATGGATAATTGTGATTATATTAAATTAAAAAGTTTTTGTACAAACAAAACCAATGCAGACAAGATTAGAAAGGAAACAATAAAATGGGAAAATTTTTATATCCAAGGGTTCTGATAAAGGCTTCATTTCTAAAATATATGGAGAATTGACTCAAATTTATAAGAATTCAAGCCATTCTCCAATTGATAAATGTCAAAGGATGTGAGCAAACAATTTTCAGATGAAGAAATTAAAAACATTTCTAGTCATATGAAAAAATGCTCTAAATCATTAATGATCAGAGAAATGCAAATCAAGACAACATTACATACCTCTTAGATTGGCTAAATTGACAGGAAAAAATAATGATGAATGTTGGAAGGAAATAGGAAAATTGAGATTTTAATACATTGTTGGTAGAATTGTGAACCAATTCAATCATTCTGGAGAGCAATTTGGAACGAACAAACTGTACATACCCTTTGATCCAGCAGTATCTCTACTGGGCTTCTTTGCCAAAGAAATCATAAAGGAGGGAAAGGGACTCCTATGTGCAAAAATGTTCATGGCAGCCCTTTTTGTAATGGCAAGAAACTGGAAACTGGATGGATGCCCATCAGTTGTAGAATAGCTGAATAAGTTATAGTATCTGAATGTTATGGAATATTATTGTTCTATAAGAAATGATCAGCCTTACGTGAATTGATGCTGAGTGAAATGAGTAGAACCAGGAGAACATTGTAAACAGCAACATCAAGACTATAAAATTATTGATTCTGTTGGACATGGCTCTTTTCAAAAGAGAGGTGATTCAGACCAATTCCAATGATGGTATGATGGAGAGAGCCATCTGTACCCAGAGAGAGGACTATACAGACTGTGTAGATCACAACATGGTATTTTCACCTTTTTGTTATTGTTTGCTTGATATTTTTTCTTTCTCATTTTTTCTTTTTGATCTGATTTTTCTTGTGCAGCATGATGATTGTGGAAATATGTATAGAAGAATTGCACATGTTTGACATATATTGAATTGCTTGCTAGGCAGGGGAAGGGAGGGAGAAAAAAATTTAGAACACAAGGTTTTGCAAGGGTGGATGTTGAAAATGATGCATGTGTTTTGAAAGTAAAAAGCATTAATAAAAAAAATGAAAAAAATCCAACAAACTAAATTGGCCTTTTAGCTTACAATATTACTTTATGAGTTTTACTATTGGAAGAAAAATATGAACTAGATAGCTAAAAAGACAATCCCAGGACATGTTACTTTATAACACCATCATTAAGAAACATATAGAGGCATGTGGTATTACTTTAGAATTCTCAAAAAAGAGAAACTATCATGGGATTTCTAGAGGACCCTGAACCATTCATATAATGCATGATAACAGCAAAAAAAAAAAAAAAAATCCAAATTTTTTTTTTCAAAATGTGACTTAATACTTTGTTATTTGTCCCGTTTGGGGGCCACATGCTGGATCCTGAATTCCAAGAACTTCTGATATTGTTCCATAAGGCTGGAGTTGCAGGAACTCTTGCTCATCTTCTTAAAAGGCTAGGATTCGGGAATTCTTATTACTTAGCCATGTGGTTCTCATTTCCTAGGACCACATAGCTACAGATACATGTGGATTCATTGTGCCATTGTAATGGCTTTCTTCACTCCTGCCTCCATCTGCTGTCATCTCTTGAGGAGTGATTGAGAGCATGAGAAATAACACATTTCTGCCACTATTTATCCTTGTCTGGGTCCCAGCACATGGAGTTCAGAAACTCTTCCTACTCTACCATTGTACCTGGTTGCTGCCATCTTATCCTAAAAGACTCTCTGAACAATGGATGTGAGTGGTGGTGGAAATTTCTCTCTTTGAAGGCCTGTGACTTTGCTTAAGCTAATTTAACTCCTTCCTCTTCACCAAAATCTGGTCTATAGCTTCTAGTCTATGTCAGCTGCTTCTGGATCTCTTTGTAACATCAGGCTGCATCTTTTTTAGGCTCCATTTTAAATGCTTAGTACACAAAGGTGTTTCTGATCCAAAATTACCTGAGCCAATCAAATATTCATTCTCACTGATATGGAAGGCCCATGGTAAAGTAAAATAAGCACCGACATTGGAGTCAAAGGATCTGGGTTCATAGCCAGCCTCTGATGCTTACAACCTCTGTGACTTTGGACAAGTTTTTTTAATTTCTCAGGACCTCAGTCTTTTTTTTCTCTGTAAGGTTAAGGAGCTGGACTAGATGGGTCAGTTATGATTCTATTATATGAATTCAATTCAAAAGAGCTGGCAATTATCCAAACCCAATCCTCTCAAGGACATTTAACTCAATTCTTTCAGTGAGGTGCTAGTGGTTTGCCATCAAAGTTCCAAACATGGTTTCAAACCTTCAACCTTGTCAAATGGATCTAAAGTCTCTAGCATACCCTTTTATACTAGTAAATGCAAACCACCCCAAAAGGTACCTCCTCTGACTCATACACTCTAACTCTCAAGAGAGGAGGTTCTCCTTTGATTGGAATGCTGTAGGACTTCAAGGGTGAAAAGTACTTAAGCAGTATTACTTCCTTCACAGAAGAAAAGCTTTGTAGGGTAATAAATTTAGAGCTAGATAAAACTAAAAACCATGAAGCACAACTCATTGATTTTATAGTTGAGGAAACTGAGGTACAGAGAATAAGCTCATAAGGTCCTATAATTAGTGTCTGAGGTAAGATTTGAATTCAGGTCACTTTGATTCCCAATTTAATGGCATATCTATTATACCTCCTACAATCTCTGGATATAATGAAGACAATATTCATGCAATGATATAAGGGGATTGACAGAATATAGGAATGGGATTGGTGGATAAGTGGTAATACAGAGATTGGCAGTTGTTTGGCAAGTTAGTAAGAAAAATATTGTAGTTAGGGATGGAGATTGCATTTGTTTGGAGTGAGAGAAAGTATGACTGTGGGAGGAAGTAGCAAGAGATTGGTGGGCATGGGATAGCAGTAGTAGCCAATGCCTCCCCTACATTGCCTTCATATGGTGATGTTTTCAGGTGTTCGTGGTATGGCTACTAACATTACACCAGATGCTTTGCTATCCATCTCCTTCCACTTCTCTCCCTGGAGTAGGTGTCATAATAAAACAAATTTTAGGACATTTACAAAGGAGAAAGAAATATTCTTGATAGATTTAGAAGGGATAGGGAAAAGCATGTCATCTGTAAGGAATGGCATAGGAAGTAGGTTTTTGCTATTGTGCAATTATTAATGGGCTGTTTTAGGATGGTGTTAGCAGAGCTGAACAACTCCAAGAGCATCACTCAATCAAGTGAGGAGGATGATCTCTTTCTGGTGGCCAAGTCATATCGGGAGATGGGTCCAGAGGCTGAGTCAGAGTATACAGTAAGAGAAATCTAGGAGTAATTACAGGAAGTAGAGTCAAGGAGGAAAGAAGCATAGAAGCCAAAGTGGAAATTAGGACTAATAGTTAGGTATGATAATGTGTCACTTCTCTGGTGTCAAGAAGAAGGCAATATGAAATGGTGGAATGGAACATAGAGAGAATCTGGGTTCAGATTCTAGTTTTCCTATTTACCATTTCCATGCCATATTGAACAGAATATACAATATGTTAGGAGGAGCTAGTGCAGTAGATAGATTGCCAGAATTGGACTAGATACTTGCCTTAGTTTTCTCATCTGTAAAATGGGGACAATGGAATTTAATTCTAGGGGTTAATTGTGAGAATAAAATGAGATAACATTTGTAAAGCACTTTGCAACATTAAATCATTATATAAAGCTAGCCAATTATTATTATTCTATATTATTTAATCTTCCATTAATATCATCATTATGTGATCAGTTGTTGATGACCTCTTTTGAAGATTGGTGTGATAAAAGTTGGTCAGCTCTGAGAATGTCACCTAGTTAAGTGAGAAGAACAATGCCTCTCTGGAGGCCAAGTCTGAGGTTCTGAGTCAGAAAATCCTGTAAGGGAGATCCAAGGAATAAGAACTAGAAGCAGTTAAAAAATAAAGATGCAAAGGAATCACTCTGATTGGAAATTAGCACATAGGCTCTACTTCCATGTTCCAAGGTCTGCAGAAGGATGTTCCTTATGTGTAAGGGATGTGTCCCTATCTATGAAGGCTGGTTCTCCACATTCTTCCCTACACAATACTGATGGGCCCTCTCTCAGACATGTGCAAGAGCCTCTTCATAGGCGCTTGTGAGAGTCAATAGTTATATTCTCAGTGTGTGTATTTACCTGGAAATTGGCCAATATGACAGGGCAGGGCTCGAGTTATTGTTTTGCTGATTTCCTAGATAACAACAACAATAAAATGCCTACTATGTGCCAGTCACTGATTTGAGTAATTTTTTAAATAAATATTGTCTCATGGGATTCTCACAACAACTGAAATGTGTACTACAAATATTTCCATTTCACAGATGAAGAAACTGAATCTTAGAGAGGCTATTATTTGCCCAGATCACAGAGGTAATATTTCAGGTGGATTTGAAGTAAATCTTCCTTATTGCAGGCCTGGCATTCTATCTTCTATACCACCAGACTTTATAAAGTAATGGAGAAAATTAAACTTAAAATAATGAAGATTAAACTTAAAACTGTGTCATGCTCATTTTCATTTTAAGAGCCAGTTTCTAATCATTTAGAATATACCACTGACTCTTCCCTCTCCATATACACTTTTAGGATCTACAGAGATGTGGGTAGCTATTTGCTATACACTAATCTGCTCCTTCTGCTCCCCTCCCCATCTCTCTGCTCTCTTTCATGTCTCTATTTCTAGAAGCCCCTGACTTTGCTGCTGCTGTCACTCCTTCTAATTTGCCAATTCCTGTAACTAACCAGTTGACAAAACTTGTTAAATCACAAAGTTTAATTTTATTTAAATTTGTTAATTTTGCCCAGACTTGTAAATTTTTTTTTTCAATCAACAAGTGTGAAGGGCCCAGTGTGGATCTCATGGAGTACAAAGTTTGGTAACGTTCCTTATTTAGAGGCTTTCTGCAGTTGCTTGCTCTGGAGTCCATCCTATTTTGAATGAAAGAAATGACCCCAAGCCTGATCTCCAAATTGGTGGGGTTCAGCATGTCAGTATAATACTGCTTAACTTACTCTGTGACTTTGGCCAAATGTCACCTCTTTGGGTCGCTTTTTCTGTAACCGGGATCTCCAAGATCCTTGCCAAGTCTAACTTTGCCTCATTATCAGAGTTCATTGATTTCCTCTCTTTTGTAAGTACCTGAGGGAAAGCTGATTTAATTGATCCCTTTCCTCTTGAATCCTCTTTTTCCAAGCCTCCCATCTTTAGGGCTCAGCAACAGAGAGAATCCAAGCCTCTCCCCACTTCCATTCTATCTTTGAGGCCATCAATTCTGAGCTGTCACAGAAGAGCCCATGAATCTGTAACTCTGAGAACGTCAATCTGTGTGTGCTAATGGCCCTGTGTCCAGGGACTGGCAGAGAGCATGTATTTATCAAAACTGACAGGAAAACATAATCCTCTTCTCTATTTATCGGTGTGTCATTCTGCATTTGGTCTTGTTAGTCCTAGTTTGCTACTGAGGGTCTTGCCTTATACCCTGGTGGGTAAAGGCTTTATGCCTTTTGCCAAGGCACCCCCCCCCAAAAAAAAAGCAAACCCCCATAGCTACTAAAAATGGTATTTAAGCCAGGAAGGTGAGATTAATGGAGTAGTAAATAGGAAGAGGCAGGGTAATGTCTCAGGGGGCAGCTGTACTCTGATCTGGACTCAGCTCATCAATACTTTTCAATCTATTGTGCTCAGAGTGCTATCCCTTCCTTTGCCCTCAGGTCACACTAGCTACACATTAGAGCAGTAATCTTTGGGCTAGCAGCCTCCATAAATGATTTCTTTATTGGTCTTTAGAGCTGGAATTGCCACCAGAGTAGAATCCTTATATGTTTCCCACTTTAAATGATGTGATTGGTGACAAAGACAGGCCCCACATAAGGATGAAAACGGTTTGGTTTATAACTTGGTAGAGCTGATGCATAAATGCTGTCAGATGGCAATTACGGCTTTCCCACAACGTCCCTCTGCACTCAGTATTTAGAGAGAGAAAAGCCCTGGGTGTTATAGCTGAAGTAAGACCCTACAGTCTATTTTCTCTCTATTTGAGAGAAATGCCCCCATGACCATTAGCAACAACAGTTCCTGTGGACGTATGTGGATAAAACTTTTTTTTCTTATAGGGATCTCAAGAAATATAAGGCCCCAATACTATTATTCCTATTTTAGAAATAAGGAAGCAGAGGCTGGGTTCATAGATAGCAATGTTATCTTAGAGATTTAAGTTTTACAAAGGACTTTTTATATATTATCTCACTTGATCCTCACAACCACCCTGTGAGATAGGTGTTATTATTATCCCCACTTATGAGCAAACTGAGCCTGTGTTTAAATCTATGGTGCTACTCTTATACTTAGTTGCCTAGTAATGATTTGCCTCTCACAATGCTCTAACTTACTACTAATTAGAGAAATATAAATTAAAACAACCCTGAGGTACCACCTCAAAACCTATTGGATTGGCTAAGATAATAAAAAAAGATAAGGATAAATGTTGAAGGAGATGTGGGAAAATTGGGACACTAATGATGGGATTGTGAACTGATCCAGTAATCATTCTGAAGAGCAATCTGAAACTATGGTCTATAAATCTATATGAGCTATATTATATATATGAGCTAAAAACTGGGCATAGTTGATTAGTTGTGTCCATTGTTGATCCAACAGTGTCTTTGTTGGGTCTGTAGCCTAAAGAGATCATAAAAGAAGGAAAAGGATTCACATGTACAGAAATATTTGTAGCAGTTTTTTTTTGTGGCATGAAAATGAGGAAATTGGGTGGCTGTTCATCGATTGAGAAATGATTGAATAAGTTATAATATATGAATGTAATAGAGTACTATGAGAAATGATGAGCAGTGTTTAACCTGTATCAGATTGCTTGCTGTCTTGGGAAGAAGGAGGAAGAGGGAGAAAAATTTGGAACACAAGGTTTTGCAAAGGCAAATGTTGAAAACTATTTGCATGTATTTGGAAAAATAAAATACTGTTAAAGTGTGAAAAAAAAAATGACCAAACTGATTTCAGAAAAGCCTGGAAAGATATATGAACTGATGCTGAGTGAAGTGAATCAAACCAGGATAACATTGTACACAGTAATAGCAAGAACAAGGTGATTAAAAACTGTACGAGACCTAGTGCTTCTCAGTAATACAATGATCCAAGACAATTTTCAATAGACTTAGGATGGAAAATGCCATTCACATCCAGAGAAAGAACTATGGAAACTGAATGTAAATCATAGCATACTATTTTCACTTTTTTGTTATGTTTTTTCTTTCTCATGGTTTTTCCCTTTTGTTCTGATTTTTCTTTCCTAACAGGACTAATATGGAAATATGTTTAAAATTGTTGTACATGTATAACCTGTATCAGATTGCTCACTGTCTTGAGGCAGCGGGAAGTAAGGGAGAGAAGGGGAAATTTTGGAACTTAAAATCTTACAAAAATTAATGTTGAAGACTATCTTTACATATAATTGGAGAAAATAAAAAACTATTATTTTTTTTAATAAATAAATAAATAATTTGCCCATAGGTGACATAACTACAAAGAGATAACTTAGGATTCCGTTCCTGATTTTTTTATTTTAAATTCTGGGATTTTCCCATTATACTACTGTTTTATCACAATGATTTGAGATTGTAAGTGATGCTTTAAAAGTGATAGTGGTGGAAAAATGGCCTCTAGGATCAGGGAGCCTCCAAAGAAACACAGAATAGAAAAGAAATTGATGGAGCAGAGAAAATCATTCTCTTGATGAACTGGTTACACTGTTTAGACTTCACAAGAAACCAGTAATATAACTGGATCATTTTGCTCAACTGTGACTGTGGTAGCCACAATTCTAGATCAAGGGAGATCTGGAGTAACTTTGCTAAATATTCTTGGAGAAGTGGCTTTGAATCTTGAGGGAAAGGGGTCGCTGAAAATGAATCAATTTGTCATAGAAAAAGATAGTTGAAAGAAGACTATATTGCCATTTTTTGTTACTGAAGTAAATATGGCTACATTTTTGGATTTGGGGTGTTAATCATTTTATTTTTCATTTCCTTTGCAAGCCCCTGAAGGAAAGCTGATTTAACCGATCTCTTTCCTCTTCAGTCCTATTTTTCTAAACTTCCCATCTTTTGGGAGCAACATAGAGAATCAAATCCCTCCCTTCATTCTATCTTTGAGGCCGTCAATCTTGAGCTGTCATAGAAGAGCCCATGAATATGCAACCCTGAGAATGTCAATCTATGTGTCAATCTAATTAACACCTTATTTTAGAAGCTGAAAATACAAATGAAATGAAATAAAGCATGCCTATAAATAAAAATCAGCATGATTTAAAGTTGGATAAATGGATGGTTCTTAGGTTATTTATGCCTTAGAATGAGGAATGGTTTAAAGACTGTATAGTGCTAAAGGTTATCATAGTCTGGAAAAAAAATCTTTTTGTTTTCTTTCTAAGAGGATGTTCCCTTCTACCTAGTACTCTCCTATACATGATTTTCCTCTATTCATGAGTTCTCCCTTGTCTGGATCTTCTTCTGTGACTGGACTGTTCTACACTCTTTGTGCCTCATTACCTGTGATATCAGAGACTGAAAATCAATCATATCTGACTGAGCAGGACTTCTCTTGATTGGGATCCCTCCTAACCCCTAACCTACATGAGAGTAGCTCTACTATCCATTGGTCATGATTGCTGAGCCAAGCCCCTAGCTCTGTCTTCAGAATTGTGTGAGGTCTTGTCTAACATGAGACCAGGAATCTTAGATCACACTTGCCTCCTTCTTTTGCCATGGCCTGAATCTCACCATGCATGAGGCTTGCTGGAAACATCCTCCAGTATATCTGCTTCCTGCTCTTTCCTACGGCCCTTGATTCTCTGAAGTTCCCTGGGCCACTGATATCTGCTTTCTCTACACTTCAGCTCCTGATATGTTATCCAACAATCTCTTTTATGATCAGAACCTCTTTTTTGGTCCCCATAAAAGGGAAAACTTCAGTTAGTTCCATAGAGCTTAGCAAGCTGAAGGCCCTGAGATCAAGGATTGGGTGTTAGAATAGTACATCACATACTGCAACAGCCCATGTACTTAGAGCCAGTAGCATTCCAGAGACACATATACCACAAATAATTACAATACCACCATAATTGCAACTGCCAATTATACCACACCAGCACTCTCCCTTTAATCACAGAAGTCGAGTGACTCAAAGAACTTACCCAAAATAGTAATGGGCATTTATTACTCTGAAGGGTTAAAAGAGAATGGATAGAGTTGATCTTTGAGTCAGGAATACCTAGATTCAAATCTCACTTTACAGTGACAAAGACAACTTTCTAAGGCTGGAATTCTTAAATTTTTTGTGTGTTATGTATGGTCCTCTTTGGCAATCTGGTGAAACCCACAGAATCTTTCTCAGAATCACATTTTTAAATAATTGGAAGAAATGCCAAATTTCAGTTAGAGATTAGTGAAAATAAAGATGTCATTTTCCCCCTTATCCAAATTCCTGGATCCCTTTTAAATCTACCTGTGTGGTTTGTGGATTCTGGGATAATAACCCTTGATCTAATTTATAAATGGAGGAAGAGTTCCAGATCTGCAAAAAGGGCGTTTCTTTATGGAACACTTCCCTATTCACTAGTAAAATCATAGGTATGAACAATGACAAAAAAAGAAAAAGAGAATGAGTTAACCTTGGAATTGTTTCCCACATTTGGTCTGAATTTTCAGGCAATGAGACAACATTTTCACATTTTATGAACTCTCTTAGTTGGACTAGTCACCAAGCATTTCTTAACTGTTTAATGAGCGTGCAACACAGTACCCAACACCCAAGAACACAAGGAGAAATTAGAAGAAGCAGGTCTTCTTTTGAAGGGCATATGCTGTTACTGCTGAAATAGTCTTTCAGGTACAAATTAGCATGTTTCTCCAAGTCCAAAGACATTTAGGCTAACCATAGGGGAAAAAAAATCAGATAATGATCAAGAAAGATTAAAAACAAAAGCGAAATGATACATTTCTTTGAAAGCAATAAGTTTAGTATAGTTGGAGTTCAGACTAGATGATCTCTATGGTCCCTTTGAATTTTGAATCTATAATGTAAAGCCTCTCTGAATCTGCTTAGCATGTTTTTTTTTTTTTTCCTATTCAAGTCATTGTTTTAAAACCTCCTGCAATTTATTCTGTCCCTATCTTGTTTCTACAAAGTCATTTGCTTGTTGTCTTCTCCATTAGATTTTACCTTAAGGGAGAGAATGTCTTTGTCTTTCTTTGTATTCCCAGTAATTAGTACAGTGCCTGTCTTACCATAAAAGCTTAATAAGTGCTAGTTGTTTTATTTTGATAAGAATACCAAATTTTAGAAATCAGATCACTACTCTGAAAGTCAGGAGATAAACCATAGTTCTATCTGACACTTTTCCCAAGCTAAACTTGGGGGAATTTTCTCTTGCTTGATAGTCAATCTGTTAACAACCAGTATGTGTTGAGCACTGTGCTAACTGCTGATAAATGAGTAAAGTAATAATTAAATAATTGAGAAAAATGGAAATTTATTCCATTAGAGGTCAGTGAAAATAGAGAATTTCCCTCTTATTTATCCAAGTTCATAGACTCCTTGAAATCTACAAGGAAAAAATGGGTTATGTATTCTCAGACCATGATCTATTTGTTGATTCTCTTTGTTGAACTGTATGCAGTTGTTACAAGGGATGCTATATAAAATGGGATTGGTCAGGGTAGTAGCCCAGTGGCTAATGATGGATACCAAAATGAAAAAAGCATCAACAAAACCTTTTTTAAATGTACAGAAGAAAAAAAAAACATGCAGAAGGGGTCATAAACAAATAGAACAGTTTTATTACTATGCTTGTTAAATTATATACTTCTTACAAAACAGATGTTTATTGTTCCTTATACAAACCTCTCTCTTGCTTTTTTTTGGATATTGAACACTTTGTTTGTTAATGATTTAGTTCACAACATAAAAAGAAAATTTAATAAAAACCCAAACAAAAATTTCCCTTGTTGGACTTCAGCCCCTAATGAAGAGGCTGGACTGCTTGATCTCTGAGGTCTTTTCTGGTTCTGATTTTTTATAACTCTGAATACCTTTCTTGAATCTGCTGCTTATGGCTAAGGCAATTTGAAAAACATGCTGGTTGTTGGAGCAACCTTAGCTTCTAATTAATATAAGGAAGTATGTGGATGATGGAATAACAGGGTAAAACCTCTCCACAATATTTGGTATGTAGGTAAATAATATTTCAAGCAGTCTTGGAGTCAGAGGAAGGTTGTTAGGAAATTTCCCTTTAATGCTAGTCTCTCTCCCCTTTCCCCCCTTCGATGTACCTGTTTATATCTTGTTTGTACATAAACACATACATAATTATTTATATGTTGTCTTCCTCATCAGAATGTGAAGTCTTTGAGGTTAGAGACATTTTGTTTTTTCTTTTCTTTTCCTTCCTACCTTAGTCCCTTCTTCCCCCTTTCTCTTTCTCTTTCCTTTTTGCCTTTCTTTGTATCCTTACAATTTAGAGTAGTGTCTGGCACATAGTAGGTGCTTAATAAATGTTTGTTGGCTGATTGCCTGAATGGGAATATTGTTAGAAGCTACAAAATTCTATTTCCAAGAGTACAATTTTTCTCATTTTAGGCCCACAGTGCAACTCCAACTTGGCAGTCGAGAATTTGCCCCAGGGAAGGAGATTTTGCACAAGCTCCCCTAAAAACAGGAATGTGTTGGAAACAAATATTTAGTAGCAAAAAATAGTTTAAGACCTGAAGAATCAATGTAATAGTCAGGTTATATCCTAAAATTTCCCCCAGATGGTATTTACCAAATTCTTATGGAGGCCTGCTGGAGCCAATTCCAACCACCACATGAAATTAGCAAATGCTATACAATGAGTTTTCTTTATTATTTTGTTAATTTTCTAGACTTAAGAAAGTAATGGAAAAAATGTTAATAATAAAGATAAAACCTAAAATTGTATCTAGCATACATTTTAATTTTTTTTCCCCAGTAAGTCAGTTGTTTAACATTTACCAGAAGACTGCTGTTAAGAGCATGTTAAGACAGGAGTTAAATTGGGCTGCTAGGTCTAGTAATGAATGAACCCAGAACTTCTATGGAAGTAATCTATGGATGGTGCATTTATAAGCAGGAAAATGTTGAAAGTATGCGAGAGAAAATTTACATTTAAAGGAAGGGTCATTCAGAAGTAGTTTTATTTTGGGACAGGAATCAAACACCTGAGTCCTTAGGCTAACACGACAGCTCACTGTCTCCAACTAGGAACATAGTATGATGATATAGCCAAATACCACATTCCCATTCATGTAAGTATGGCTCTCATTTCACTATTGTGCATGCCCCAAACATGATCTATCAGGAGACATTGCTAGCCACTAACTCAATGTTATCCATCAGAAGGATTCTCTACACTCATACTAGGAATTTTACACTATCAAATAGTGAGATGATTGGAGAAGTGCCAATCTTTCTTTGATTCTTATGTGATAAAATACAATTCCCAAATGAAATTCAATTCAAAAGTCTTTGGGAATAGGTGTGTGTGTGTGTGTGTGTGTGTGTGTGTGTGTGTTTGTGTGTATGTGTGTGTGTGTGTATGTGTGTGTGTAGAAGTAAGGGATATCAATGGCCAAATGTTTTTGGGGGAGAGGGGGAAACTGATTACTGGGGCCATTTTAAAAAATTTGATTTTTAACATTTTTTTAAAAAGATCATTCCGACCTAATCTTATACTGGTGTCCTTTGATTATGCAGGTTTCTTTTGACAATTCTAAAAATGATAAACATTTTTTAAGAGTTACATGTATCATCTTCCCATGTAGGAATGTAAGAACTTTATTGAGTCTTTCATTACTTTTTCATATTTACCTTTTTATGCTTGCATATGAATGTTAATCTCTCAGAGAGTAGGTGACCTATTCCATAGGTGCAATTAATGTGTTTTTATCCACTCAGATTTAGTTCTTGAACCTTCATGTACCAAAAACTTACATTTATCCTGATTCTAATATATTTCATTGAGCCCCAGTCATAGGACATTGGCATAATGGAGTTAACTCCCTATATAACTTAGAAGCTGAGATACTATACCATGCAAAGTTTGGCCCTTTTGTTTGAAATAAATAGAAAGTAATAAGAAAACATAAAAGAGCCTCTTAGAGCTTAGCTGCATGCCCGTTGCTTAGCTGCAGGCTTGTAAATTAAGGCTACCACTAACCAGTATGCAAGCATGATTCATAGCCATAATTTACAGAAAAGACATAGTTCAGTTGTTTTGAACGCATCAGTCATTTTTCACATATTTGGGAGTAAGTAAAGAAATTCATGTGATAAAATACAGTTCCCAAATGATGTTCAACTCAAAATTCTTTGGTAATAGGGATGCGGTTGTAGGTGGGAAAAGTAAGGGATATCAACAGCCAAATGGTTTTTCTGGGGTGAGGGGGAAACATTGATAATTGGGGCCATTTAAAAATGTTATTTATTGATTTTTAACATTTAAACAAAATTTAGTTGGAATGTTTCTCCTTCCCCCAGTCCCTCCCCTGTTCACTGAGAAGGCAAGCAATATGATACCCATTATACATGTGAAATCATGCAAAGCATTTCTATATTAGCCATTTCACAAAAAGCCAGATAAAAATAGAAAGTGAAAAAATTATGCTTCAGCTTGCACTCACTTCTCTGTTGGATAAGACAGATTTCTATACCCAACTGATTGTGTATACACACACACACACACACACATACATACATACATGCACATATATTCTTCTCTCTTTGAACCAATTTTGATGACAGTGAATTTCAAGTATTGCCTATCCCATTCCCAAGTTTCCCTTCTACTGTAACAATTTTTCTTGGTATCTTTTATATAAGAAAAATTTTGCCTTTCTACTTCTTCCTTCCCCATTCTCCATGTATATCCTTCTTCCTCAGCCCTCATTTAAAAAAAGAAAAAAAGATTATCCCAAAATAATTTTATACCTGTATCCTCTGTCTATGCAGGCTTTTGACAATCCTAAAAATGATAAAGTTTTTAGGAGTTACATGCATCATCTTATTTTGTAGGAATGTAAGCAATTTAACTTTATTGAATCTCTCATTACTATTTTCATTTTTACTTTTTTATGCTTGTATTTGAATGTTAAATTTTATATATAGCTTTAGTCTTTTTATCAAGAATTCTTGAAAAGTCTTCTATTTCATCCCCTCTAGCAGTTGTCATTTCTAATAGATATAACTTGATGCCTCAGACTTGTTTTAATTTGTACTTCTCTAATCAATAGAGATTGAGAGTATTTTTATATGACTACTGACAATTTTGTTTTCTCTTTCTGAAAATTGCCTGTTCATTATCATTTGACACTTTATCAATTGGGGAATTACTCTTATTTTTTAAAATGACAAAGTTCTTTATATATATTTGAGAAATGAGACCTTTATCAAATAAATTTGGCTTTGATATTTCATTATCTATGGCATTTTGGGCAAAATTTAATTTCCCTGCTTTTATCTCTTTTCATTAGGTTTATTTTTGCTTTTGTGTCGTCTAATGCTATGATTGCTACCTCTGCCTTTTTTTTTTTTTTTTGTTACTTCAGCTAACGCATACTAGACATTTATTTTAACTATGTGTATCTTTCTGTTTCAAATGTTTCTCTTATTACCATATAATACTGGATTCTGGTTTTGAATTAATTCTGTCATCCACTTCTTTTTTAGGGGTCACATTCACAATTGTAATTATTAACTATGTATTTACCTCCATCTTATTTCCTTTTGTCTCTGTTTCTGTCTCTCTGTCTCAGTCTTTCTCTCTTTGTATATCTCTTTTGTCCTATCCTTAAAAGTTTATTTTGCTTTTGAACACTGCCTCCCTTAATATACTTTCCCTTTTGTTATCTTTCTTCCCATATCTTATTTCTTTTCTACTTCCCTATTGAGTAAGAATTGTCCGCCCCCATTTTTCCTTCCATAATTAAAACTCTTCTCTTTTTTCATCTCTTTTTTCATGTGATATAATTTCACCCATTCTTCCTCTCCCTTCTTCATTCTCCTAGTGCATCCCTTTAACTCACTGCATTTGTTTTAACTTATCTGAAGATAATTGACTCCTACCTGTGTCCTCTGTCTTGGTAGACTCTTTCTCTATTTATAATGATATAGTTCTTTCTTAGGAGTTACATGTATCATCTTCCCATATAGGAATATAAATAGTTTAATCTTTTTGAGTCCCTTATGGTTTTTCTTTCATCTTTATCTTTTTTATGATTCTATTGAGTCTTGTGTTTGGATGTCACATTTTCTCTTCCCCTCTGGTATTTTCATTAAGAATGCTTGAAAGTCTTCTGTTTTTTTAAATGTCTAGTTCCCTTTCCCTTCCAATTTTGCCCCCCCCCCCCAAGAACTACACTCAGTTTTGCTGAGTAGGCTAGTCTTGGTTATAATTATAATACTTCACCTTCTGGTATAGTCATATTTCAAGTCTTTTGTTTCTTAAATATGGAAGCTACTAAATTTTGTGTCATGTTGACTGTGGCTCCAGAATATTTGAATGGTTTCTTTCTGGATGCTTGAATCGTTTTCTCCTTGATCTGGGATCTTGGCAATTTGGCTATAATAATCATAGGAATTTTCATTTGGGAATCTTTTTTAGGGGATGATTAGTAAATTCTTTCAATTTCTATTTTATTCTCTAAGTCTAAGATAATCCGACTGTTTTCCTCTATAATTTTTTGGAATATGGTATTGAGGATATTTTTAAAAAATAGATAATTCCATAATTCTTAAATTACTTCTCCACAATCTGTTTTCTAGGTGAGGGATTTTTTTTTTTTCTGAGAGATTTCACTTTTTCTTCTATTTTTAAAATTCTTTTGATTTTATTTTATTATTTTTTTGATATCTCATGGAGTCATTAGCTTCCAGTTGGTGATAATTTTATTTTCATAATTGTCTTGCATCACTCATTTCTTTTTCCAAAATTTTCTCCTACCATTCTTATCTCATAAACAAAGAAACAAACAATAATAACAAAAACTTCTGGGAATTCTTGTTGGAATTATGCCCAAATAGTGTATTTTTGAGGCTTTGGTTGTAGATGTTTTCATGCTGTTGTCTTTTTCTGAGTTTGTGTTTTGGCCTTTGACACATTTTTGGGTCAGATCCTTTTGTTGTTGTTTGTTCATTTTCCCAGTCTATTTCTCAATTTTGAACTTTAAGTTAAAGTTGGGCTCTGCTCATGTGGGGTTGAAGAGGCATTGTCTTAAACTTTAGACTTTTTTTGTATTGCTGTTATTCATATCCTAGTATTGGAGGTCTATACATTTCAGGATTTCCAAAGTGGTATGATTCAAGGAAGACCTGTGGTCACTGCTTTCCTGGTCTGTGCTCTGGTCTTTACCACAGAAAGATTTTTTGGTTCTCTTCTAGCTACAAATATTTGTACTCCTCTTAGTCCTGGTGTAATACCAGGGGAAAGGAGGCAAGTAGAGACTAGTTTAATTTTGAAATGGAGAATTTATTAATAAACTAGCTGACCAAGGGGACTCTTGTACAAAGCATTTGGTGCAGAAGAATTTAGGCATAGAGTTTATTTAGGATTGTAAACAGCAAAGCAAGCAGGAAATAACAGAAACAAAAAGAATGCAGTTAGGCAATTTCCTTATTTATCATCAAGCAACTGTTATACAAGAAAAATATGTTTTTAACAGTCTAAAGCAATAATAGGATCCATACAATGGTGGGAATAGGCTTAAGGGGACCTTTTAGGGTCAGTATTTTTGGAGAATAATAACTGATCTTATCTGTAGAAACACCTTATAGGTGTGATATCCAAGTAAGCAGAAGAACAGAAATAGGCAAGGTCACTCAATGGTAATTCTTGTCACCTTGATCTAGTGTTCAGGTTCTCATGAGAAACTTGTGGGATCCTTTTTGGTTCAGCACTGGAACTATGACCAGGACCCCCACTCTCTTGTGATTGACCATAAGTACTCTTCCCTACCCCAAAACTGTGACCTAGAACTGCATATGGATAATAGAGTTACCAATCAGTGCCACTTGCACCCAGTGCTAGCAGAGGGTCCCCTGTAATACCTTTCTGATGAGTTGTCTGACTCCTTTACCATCTCTGGTCTGAGAGTTTCTAATGCTGCTATTGCTGCTGTTACAGTCATCTCCTAGGCTTACTACTGGTGCTGTCACTGCATCAATTCCAGGTTGCTCCCCACTATGGTGTCACAGATTTTTCTTGCCAACCTTCCAAGTTGTTTTAGTCTTTTGTTGACTTTGCTGATCCACAATTTGATTTGAGGCATTATTTTTAAATTGTCTGGAGCAGAATGTTGCAAGAGTTCAACTACATTACTGACTGACTATTCCACTATCTTGAGTCCATCTGGGGCCAAATTTTTAAAGTCTGTACTTTGCTACTTATAGTTTTGTTGGATACAAAAGGATTGCTTTAATCCTCCTCTGATCCTCCCTCTGAATGTTCTTGCTTCCCAGGTTGTCAGCTGACCTGACTCTGACCATTCTTCTTAGCCTGCTCATTGTTAGTGTCCTGATAGCATAAAGGCAAGGATCAAGATTCCTTCCAGTTCTAAAACCTATGATCTAGGTCAAGTTCTTAATTTCACAAATAAAGAAACTGAGGTCTACAAGAAGAAATCATGAACCCAAGTCATACAATTATCTTCTCATTTGCTAATGAAGTAAATTGAGATCTTTTGGGGGGAAATGGGGGTGAACCCTGAAACGTCCAAACTTTCCTCTGAAAGAAGCCCACCCTCAGGGAGCCCAGTTGGGTGGTCTCATTCAGTTGGAGATCTGGCCAGGGATGTGGTCACACCATTTGTTAAGTTGAAGATTAGTCTGGAACCACTCCCAGTAGCTCAAAATAATTGATAAGTGATCTGTTTTCTATTAGAGATTTAAGCCCAGGAGCATTGTCAACAATTGAAGGAATCTCATTCAATTGTGAATTGAAGTCCCAGCCTCAGAGGGCTAATAAAAGACAACTCTGAACCCTGAATCTTTGCAAAAGTCCTAAACAGGATTATGATTGCCAAGAAAGCTCTCTTCTTGGCAAGCTGCCCTGCCAGGACTTTTGCCCATTGGTGAAGATATTCTCTTCTCAGTGTTAACCTTTGTTATCTTCCTAACAAGACCTTTTTTACCCACTAAAAAGTCTGTCTTCCTGGCAGGCTGGCTTTTCAGTGCCAATAAATCCCTTTTTTGCCACACAGATTTCAGGTTTGCAAATTCTTTTGGCATAGGACTGTGCCTCCAACCAGAGTGGATTTCCCACCCCACTTCTTGCACCTCTTCACTACCACAAACCTCATCATTTACACCTTAATTTTAGAAATACTTATTTTGATTGTTCTTCAACGTCAAATTAATTCAAATGGAATTTTAAAGTAATTACTATATTGATAACTTGTTGTTAGGTTCTGACAGATAAAGTGTATGTTGGAATGCAACCTGGTACTCAATGGAAATTACATTTCAGCACTAGCTACTTTGATAGCTACTTTCTGAATAGATTTTTTTTTCCCTTAGTCTTTATGTTAGTTAATGACCTTTAATAAATTACTAGTCCCCCCCTACCATGAATCCTCAGAACTTGATATAACTTCTCTCTTATTCTTCCCAAGCACCACAATCATTTTCCTTCTTCAAGGCCTACATTAAGTGCCAGCTGAATACAAGTTTCATAGAGTGAAAAAAAGGGGAGATGAAAAACATTCAAGAGTTAAGAGTTTGAACATCATTATGTAGGCAATTGGAACCATTTGAGGTTTTTGAAAGGCTTGGATGACATGATCAAAGCAATGCTTTAGGGAGAAATGCTTCTCAACTTGATAGCACTTAAATATACTGTGGGAATTGCTATTTAAAGCAATCCTTTTGTATTCTGAATAATCACTTCTTAATTTATCTGCTCTGTAACTTGTAGTTCCATTTTCCAAAGTAAGGAAAATAGATATGGGCTTAATCCTATGCATTTATAAACTCACAGAGAATGGATGTCTCTTTTTTTCTAAACCAGAAGTTCTTTACCAAAGGAATACATAGATAGGTTTTAGGAAGTCTTTAAACTTGGATAGCAAAAAACCCCAAACAAACAACTACTCTCTCCTCCCTCTCCCCCCTGCCAAAACAAAACAAAACAAAACAAAACACTCTCCATAAACCAAACTAACTACTCCTTCATTTTCATTAACTTTTGGAGTCAAGAAGACCTGAATTAAAATCTGGTTTCAGACACTTCCTAGCTGTGTGACTCTGGGCAAGTCATTTAACCCAGTCTGCCTCAGGTTCCTCATTTATAAAATAGGTCAGAGAAGGAAACGGCAAACTACTCCAGTATCTTTGCTGAGAAAACCCCAAATGGGATTATGAAATGTCAATCGTGACTAAAATGACTGAGCAACAAAATTTTATTGTATGCCTTTTAAAACATTGTTCTGAGAATGGACCAATCCATAAGCTTCACCAAATGAATCCATGACACATTTCTTTGCGTTCATGACTGCAAAGGATTTTAGCATAAGTACATCAAGCTTGCAGCACATTGCAGCAAGCTTGCAGCTAATTGTTGGAGATCAGTAATGGATTCAGTGTGCGGGGAGATTTTATAAGTAACTTTAAAACAAAGTTACCAAAGATCCCTGATTTAGACTGGCCAGACATAGAGACAAGGATAGTTCTATCTTAAAGTATGCAGGTTACTATGAGCTGAGTTCTCTACTTCCTCGCTCCTTGCTCTCTTATACATTTTCTGTCATTGTCTTTTGACCCCATTTTCTAAGTGAACCTGTTCTCTCCAAAGCTTTTTCTCTCTTCATAAAAGCTTTTTATTTTTAAAAACATATGCATAGATAATTCTTCAATATTAACCCTTGTGTTCCAATTTCCATCCACCTTTCCCCACTCCCTCCCCAGATGGCAAGTAGTCTAATATATGTTAAACATGGTAGAAATAAATATATATTAGATTCAATATATGCATACATATTTATACAATTATCTTGCAGCACAAGAAAAATAAAATCAAAACAGAAAAAATGAGAAAGAAAATAAACTGCAAGCAAACAACAACAAAAAGAGTGAAAATGCTATGTTGTGAACCACATTTAGTTCCCACAGTCCTCTCTCGGGGTATCGATGGCTCTCTTCATCACAAGACCTTGGAACTGGTCTGAATCATCTCATTGTTGAAAAGAACCACATCCATCAGAATTGATCATCTTATAATCTTGTTGTTGTCATATATAATGACCTCCTGGTTCTGCTCATTTCACTTAGCATCAGTTCATGTAAATCTCTCCAGGCCTCTCTGAAATCATCCTGCTGGTCATTTCTTACAGAACAATCATATTCCATAACATTCATATACCACAATTTATTCGTAAAATTATACTTTCTCCAAAGTTTTCAATGACCTTTTAAGGGAAAAATCTAAAGGTTTTCTCTTTAGTGTCCATTTTTTAATCTTTCTGCAGTATTGGCAGGATCTAACAACATCTCTTCTTGGATAATTTCTCTTTTTTATATTTTCATGACAGATCTCTTCTGGTTCTTTTACTATGTCCTTTACTAGCTATCAGTATCTTTTGCTGGATCTTCATCTGAATCATGCCCACAAACTATCAGTGTACCACAAGGGTTTGTGCTGGGCTCTCTTCTCTTTTCCTCCTGTACTGTCTCTCTTCATCTTCTCTCAATCTCTATGATGATTCTCAAAACTATATATCCCATCCTCATCTCTCTTCTGAGACCTAGTCCCACATAATTAATTAATTGCCTCTTGGATATCTCAAATAATATGTCCTGTAAGTATACCTAACTTACTATGTCAAAAACATAATTCAACATCTTGACCCATCAAAACTTTTTTCCAATTTTCTTATTATTGTTGAAGGTACCATCATCCTCTGAATCCCCCAGGATCAGTGCCATGATGCTATCCTTAACATCTCACTTGCATTCTTTCTACAACATAATGCATTTCATATTATTGTTTCTACATGTATAAAAGGTATTGTTGAAAGGAAAATTTTCACTTGGGCTTTCACCCTGATTAAGGAGGCAAAGCTCAGGACAAAGAGAATTAAAAGATTTTAGTATAAGTAGATCAAGGTTGCAACACTTTGACAGACTGATCATCAGTAATGGCTCCAGAGTGGGAGCAGCTTTTATAGGTAATTTAAAAAAAAATTCAGATCAGGTCCACTTAAGCAAAAGAGGCTAGGTCCTTTCATTTCTGTTATTCCCTAAAGTAGTCAGCAAGAATGTGATAGTTTATAGGTAGAGATACTTGACAAGGAGCAGGTGAAACAGAAACCTGTAGACTTGCTATTTCCTTCCACTAGAGCCTCCTCCCTCAACACTGATTGATAAGCAGGGCGGGGAACAATGACTAACTGAGTCAATATAACTTTCAACATTATAAACTCTAAAACACATTAAGAGGACATCAGGTAATGGAACTACACAGAATCATGAAAAAGCAAAAATTAATGTATTCAATATATTCATTCTTTGGATCTCTGAACTGATGCAGATTGCAATTATTTAAAAAGCTGTTGTTTATCAAGATGTTGTTCAGTTGCTGTAGTCTGACTCTTCATGATTGCATTTGAGGTTTTCTTGGCAGAGATACTGGATGAGTTTGTCACTTCCTTCTCTAACACATTTTATAGATGAGAAAACTGAGACAAATAGAATTAAATGACTTATCCAGGGTCACACGACTAATAAGTGTCTGGTTGGAATTCATGAAGTTGAGTCTTCCTGACATCAGGCTTGGCACTCAATCTAGTACAACACTTAGCTGTACTGAAACTTAAAAACAACAAATACAACACTGAACAAAAATAACCTATTCAATGAACAATTTAAAACCAAATATTACTTTTGACTGGAGGTTTGTCAAGTGGAAAGAGACAAAATTAGATTTATTCTTCATGGCACCAGAAAATAGACCAAGGAGCAATAGCTGTTGGAGAGAGACAGAGAGATAAAGACAGAGAAAGAGAGATATACACATAGAGAGACAGAGAAACACATACATATAGACACAGAGAAAGACAGAGACCGAGAGAGGCAGAAAGAAGTGGGAGAGAGAAACAGAGACAAAGATAGAGAGACAGAGACAGGCAGACAGACACACACACAATCATTACAGGTTTAATATAATTGAAATTTCCCTAACAAATTTTGTTATTTTACGGTTCGCTTTGAACACAGTGAGTTTCCTATCCTGGAGGTATCCAAGTAAAAGATAATTAACTATTTGTCAAGGATGCAGAGAAGATTCATTGCTTCTTGTGTGGGTTGTATTAAGTAGTCTCCAAGGTTTCTTTTAACTTTAAGATGCTCTTCTTTTCATATTTTTTCCCTGTAAAAGCACTGAATCAGCACAAGATTATAACATCTCAATAGAATAATAAAACAATAGGCAGAAAGTGTCTTTAAAATCCAGAATTTTATAATTTAAAGGGATCTTGGAATCTGGAACATTAAAACTGGAAGGATTTTGGAGATCAAAATATTGGAGCTAGAATTTTTGATCTAGAAGGAATTTTGAAAACCTAGAGTCATAAGGAATCTTAGAACCTATGATGTTCAAACACATGATATCTTACACAATTCAATATTTAATAAATGTTTTAAGCAGAATTGAATATCAGAGTGGGAAAGGGCCTCAGAAATCTTGTAGTTCAACCTGCCCTCTTAAAGAAGAGAATATGTAACTATTTCTCAAGTCCTTAGTGAGGACAAACTATTTCCCCATAGACCTAAGGCCTGAACTGGCCGCATATACATGTATATTTTTTCATGTCCAAATGAAGTAGCACAGCTTACTTAACTACAGTTCCTTTAAGATTAGAAATGGCATAGAATGCTGGGTTGAATAATGGTTATAGAATAAGGATTGCTCCCTGAAGAATATTTCTGGATTCATTGAGTATGTTTTCAATTGCATTTCTTTTTCTCATATTGGAACAGTAAAAATAAAACTGATTTTTAAAAAAGCCACAAGTGAACAGGCCCTAAGAAAGGCTCTTGAGAAAAGTTGGGAAATAGTGGCTGTCCCAACTCTTGCTCTGTCAGTCTTTCTGTTCTCGGGAAGGAAGGATGTTAGTAGCTCAACTCTCCTCATTATCCTAGGGACAGAAGCCATGGCTTTTTTCTGACATTCTAGTTGGAGGTGTGATTCCTGGGCAGACCATCCAAGGAGATCCGGAGGCTTGGAGTTGAGAAGTTGGGTGGGTCCTTGCAAAGTTGAATATAAACTAATAAAAAGGAACATGTGGTATGTGTGGGTTGAGGTGCATGTGGTCACTGAGCTAATTTAGGAAGTGTGCATTTTAGAGAGAAGGGCAGTTAAAGCATGAAATTATAGTAGATCCAGTCTCCCCAGGGAGCTGCTTTTTCATTTCACAGAGATAATGCAATAGCAAAGTTCCCTTTGAAGTCAGAAGGGAATCCCACCCTTGGATCAGAGAATTACAGCATGTGAGACTTGGAGGCAGCTACTTTATGGGTTCTTTTCACTTGAAATCCTCAAGGAGGGGAGGAGTTTGTAATCCTCATTATGGGATGTGTTTCTATTCTTTTCCCTTTCATCTGGAAGAAGCCTATGAGGAAGTCAGGAAACCTTGATTCTCACTCTGACTCTGATAAGAACTAGCTGCGTGACTGGGAAAATCATTTAATTTCACTTATCTATGCCTCAGTTTCCTCATCTGTAAAAAGAAGGCAAGTTGCGTCTAGTTCTAAAAATGCCATGATTCCCAGTTATCAAGTTGTTCTCTCACCCAACCCTTTTATACCTCTTTGCTTAAATATGCTGCCCTTATCTGTCTCACCTGCTTAGGAATCCCAGGCATACATATTTAATGCCCTAAAATGGAAAAACATCTCTTGGCTTTCCAGAGTTTTTAAAAGCTGCATTATTAGAAAGGGAGAGCCGAAGCTTTGGAAAGGAACCAAGCAGTCCTTTGGGCTGGGCTTTTTTTCTTCCTCCCTTCTTTAGCATGGTTTTGGTTAAGTTTATCCTGGCCACTAAATCCTAGAATGGAAACATATTAGACATGGACTAAAGTTGCCCAGGGCAACACCAAGCTTCCATTTTGGAAAACGAGTTTAGATGATAGCCATATTTCCCGGTCACGTGTGGTTATTCCCATCAGTCTTTCAGCAAACTGTCTCAGGTTTTTTTTTTTTTTGGAACAGTCTCCTTGAATTCCATCTGCATGAATGAGTGCAGTATGCTAATCTAGCCAACCAATTAGCACTAGGGCCTGACAGTGACATGCTAGCTGTCTCTTCTATCTACAACTCACAGCTTCAGATTCCAAATGGCTCCAAGAATGGGCAATGGCACCTATTTATTACACGGATTATTAAATGGGTAAAACAGAGTGAGGTTGCATCTCTGAATTGAAAATAAGGTTGAGACTGATAAAATGTGGAGAGAAATGCTAAAAGATTTCAAAATTAAAGAGCTAGAGAGGACCTTTTGAGGTCCCTTTCCTTCTCTGGAAGCAGGTTAACTTGAAGTCCTTTAACAAATGTTAGTGAATACCTTCCAAGTGAAAGATTATAATGCTAAAATTTTTTCCCAACCTCATAGAGATCATATTCTATATAGGGGATAAGATGTACATAGGATAAGCTAAATAACATTCTAAGAGATACATTCCAATGCTACATAATAACATAAATGATGTTAGAAATTAGAAGAGGCTTCTCATGAACCTTGCCTTAAGATCTCAGACATGAGAGTTTCCTGGAACTCTGCCATGTTTAACTGATGGAAACAGATCACACAGCTCAACCCTACTCTCTGTTTATCCAGATCCAAATCTTATTCTATTCACTGGTAGTTGTTGTCTTCTTCCATTGCTGAAACCGCCAACTTCCAGGAAGGTAAATCCCCATTCCAGATGCTGATCCTGAATCATAGGGAATCCCTTCCTCACAGGCTTCAGAAGGCAGATATGTTACATTACTTTTTATAGCAATTTTATGTAACCCTTGGTGGTATACTAGTCCATACAGCTTCATCCATAGATGAGTTCCTTGTTCTGGGAATGGGGAAGGAAGTATAATGATAGTAATAATGATAACAGTTTACATTTATATACAGTTTTACAAAGCATTTTTATATTTATTATCTCATTCATTTTTCACATCAATTCTGTGAGATGAATTTTATTATGTTATATGCATTTTCCAGAAGGAGAAAATGAGTCTAGGATATTAAGTGACCTAGTTAGGCAACAAGAAAATATCAAAGATGGGATTTGAATCCAGTTTCCCCAACTCCAATTCCAACATTCTTTCTACCATACCAGGTTGCCCCTCTGGATTAAAAGATGGACTTGGTTTACTTGGCTCTAGAAGACAAAATGAGAAGAATGAGTAGAAGATAGAGAGAGGCAGATTTAGGTTTTTTGAAAGGGAAAAATTTCTAACAATTATATTTATCCAAAAGTAGAAGGTTCTCTCTAAGGAGGTAGTAGGTTTCCCCTTCCATAGCACCATTTAATAAAGGCCTTTATATAGAGAGTAGATGATCTTTTTTTGTGAAGAATATTTTAAAGTATATTTCTGTTTAGTTATGGATTGAAATGGTGGGGAGGATAGCCCTAGCTCATCTACAGATCAAGAACCCAGAACCAGATACCAATGCAAAGAATTTAAGTAAGGTGCTCTGCCAATCTTAAAGTGCTGTACCCCAAATACCAGTTAATATGATTATTAAATGTGGAGACTGTTAAATTAACTTGGAAAAGCCAAAGACAGGCAGACTTGTTGGAAATGAACACAGGATGAAAATCAGAGATTCTCAACAGAATTTGAGATGGGTGTGGTGAAGAGATGGGGAATAATGAGTCAAGGTTACAGAATTTGATTCTAGGAGATAGATGACAAGACAGACTTAAAGATCAGGACAAATATATATAAAATGATATAAATGCAAGATGGAAAATAAGGATCAAATGAGTGGCACAAACCAAATGGGACAATCATCGTCATCTGAGTCAGGAAGAGATCAGTTCAGGTAGGTGTAAACAGAAAAGGCTTCAAGGCTAGATGGGAGTAGAGCTACACTTTAAAGGATGGGCAGATTTTCAATACTTGGAAAATAGTAGAAGTTGAGGTGGAGAAATTCAGGTGAGGGAAGAGTCATGAGCAAATGCAAGGACATTTTTGCAAGAGAAAAATAAAGATAAGTCACAAGGAAGAATCACTATGGTTTATTGACTGATTTGCCATGAAGGACACAGAAATCAAAAAATGGCCCAGGGTTTGCATTTGTGATTGGGGAGATAGTGATACCTTTAACAGAATAGGAATGTCAGAATAAAAGCAAGAAAATCTTTTAGGAGTTCAGATTTTGGCATATTTTAGGAGAATGCAGACAATCCAGATGGAAATACCCAGAATGATATCAGAAATGGATCTCAGTGGGAGGGCAATGATGAAGAAATGTTTGAGTGTCATTTCCATAATCATGGAAGTTAAGTTGTGAAGATAGATGAACTCTCTGATACAGTATTTAAAGAGGAACAGAGGTTTTCCTAAAGATTGGCTTCCTTCATGTCTCAGCTAAAGTCTCTCCTGCAAGAAGCCTTTCCCAATCCTTCTTAATCTTAATGTCTTCCCTTCGAGACTACTTCCAATCCTGTATGTATCTCCTCTGTATATAATTTGCCTTTGTTTCCCTATTAGACTACATGATCTTTGAGTGCAGAGTTGTTTTGTTTTGTTTTTTTTTTTTTTTTGGGAGGGGGCATTTCTTTGTATCCTCAGCACTTAATACAGTACCTGGGTGCTTAACAAATGCTTGTTAACCAATTGACTATTCTGGGAAATACCAACATAAAGAACCATTAAAGATTTGGGAGGTGGGTATTAAGTGACATGATGAAACTCAAGTTTAAGGAATATTTATCTGGCAGAAATTGGAAGGATGAATCAGAGGAGAATCAGAAGATGTGATGAATTGTCTAGGTAGGAGCTGATAAGGACCTGGGATGAAATCATTTCAACAGGAATAGAGAAGAAGAATTGAATGGGAGAAACATTACAAAAGATGAATGGTGACTGGATATATGGATAAGAGAAGAGTTCAACATGATGATAATGTTCCAAATCTTCTGGATGGATGGCTATGATGGATGGCTATTTTTTCCCTTTCATAGCCTTTGGGACGTGATGTTTCTCTTGTTTGAAGAGTAGCTTTCAATTTGAGTTTGGTAGAATTTATTAAGTGCCTAATATATGCCTACTATCAGCACTTTCCCATTCCCATACTGGATGTGGCTTCTTTTACCACTTAAGGACGCTTTAGGAAGAAAAAAGCCCTGCCTGGACTCTTATTGGGTGACTCTCTAATACAGAAAGGTGCTCTATGACTCAGAATTCAGTCTGTGAATGGGGCCATGTTAAGGATGGGTCCTTATAGCAAATCCATACTAATGTGAATGAGGAATTATAAAAGTTCAAGACCTCACTGGCAGGGGTCCTCAAACTTTATAATAGGGGGCCAGTTCACTGTCCCTCAGACTGTTGAAGGGCCGGACTATAGTAAAAACAAAAACTTTGTTTTGTGGGCCTTTAAATAAAGAAAGTTCATAGCCCTGGGTGAGGGGGATAATCATCCCCGTGGGCTGTCGTTTGAGGACCCCTACCTCAGTGGAAAGAATATTATATTCAGGGTGTAGGATCATAAGCACAAAGTCCTAGGGGACATCTGAAATCATTTAGTCCAATTCCATTATTTTACAGATAAAGAAAGTGAGATCCTAAGGGATAAAATGATTTTTCCAAGTTCGTACAGATAGCAAATGGCAGAGCATAGATTTGAACCCACATCCTCTGACTACAAATTAAGATTTCTTCCCTCTGCCATGCTATTTAGATAAAAGCACCATTCCCCTCAACATTGTTGTGGTTGTTATTTATCCTTCCTCATATGTATATTTGAACACACACACACACACACACACACACACACACACACACACACATGATTTAGAAGGCCAATTTCATTTCTTGCCTGAGGTAAATACTCTTCCTCCCTCCCCCTAGCCCGTGTTCTACCATTCTGTGCTCTAAGTAAGCTCTGATGCAGAAGACCAGCCCTGGAGGAACAGGGCCTCTGTGCAGGGTGGGAGCGCCCCAGTGTCCTCTGCTGGGCTGATCCCTAAGTCAGACCTCTCAGGAGGGTGGGGAAAGTTGGCTGCGAATTTGACAACCTTCTCACACAGAGCCCTTGGCAGAGAGTAATTGGAAAAACAACAGCAGCTTAGGTCTAGAGAAGCAAAGCCTGGGAGAAATGATATTACAAGCTTAATGGAATTTAAATTTTAAAGTATAAATATGATGATAAATGTTTCTGCCTAATTCTTGGGCAGCTGTTTTCTCACTGGGAGGATAGGCTGGGTCCTGCAAATTATAGTGTGGGGGGGAGGGTTGGGAAGGGAAAAGCCTCAAAGCATTTGAATTTCTTTAGAGGAACAACTTAAGGCAAGTTCCTGTTGCCTAGTACAGATCCTGCCAATGACTTCATATACAAATGAAGAAAAATGATGTTTATGTCCTTTATGACACTCAACTGCAGATTCAGATGATTTAACTTGCCCCGAGTCTGCTCAGTTCTTCAGCAGAGATAAAAAAAAAAAAAAATAACTAGGAAAAAACAAAACAAAACACCAGTGTGTTAAATATTAATGAGCTAGCGATTTTAGAATCCTGTTTGCAGTTCGAAAGCTCCCTGAAATGGCCTGGCCTCGTTTCCCATTATTCTTGACCAGCATGATTACGGGTACTGATAGCAAATCCAAACAGCAGCCTCCCTGAAAGGGGAAGCATGAGTTATCTGAACAAGAGCTGTCCATAAAGAACTCTGAACATGTTCTTGTGATTTTGGTGGTGTGCCAGCACCCAGCTATAAATCAGCCTCTCTCATGATAAATGGCATGGCTCCAGTGAGGTTTTTTAAAATAAAAGAAAGTCATTTACTAAGCAAGAAGGGTTTCTGCATACTAACCTCTTTCTGACACTCCCAATAATCCTAGTTTTTTGCCTCATTATCTTGCTCCGAGGCTTAGAGTAATGCTAAGGCACTCTGCGTGTCAAGTCTGGTCTGGGAAGCTGCAAAATATATTTTTGATAACCCATGGCGTTTGGGAAACCTGTCTATGGAAATTGATTTCTGACATTATGCTTTGGGATGAATAACACTCCATTTTATACCAATTCAGGCCAGAATACTTTCCAAATCACCTATTTGTCAGTTCCTTTGTGCATAATTATGCATGCACGTATCTACACATGCACATGCAAACATGTACACTTGTGTACATGCACACACAAACATACTCAAAGGTGGACTTTGTGAATGTAGTTAATCAGTATAAGATATGCTTATATATTTTTTCTCAAAATATTCATTTTTCTTCCCATTTTCTGTCTATAGTTGGAGGAACTGTAGCTGATTTGAAATGGCAGTGTACATGAGTTGGGTCTATATATATTGGACCTGTAAAGACCAAGTGAGCAGAAAGGAGAGAAAAGATTGATCACGAGCTATAAATAATTAAAAGAAATAAACATCAGGAAGGAGGAGGATTCATTTGGCATGCAGTACGGGACATAAGTGGAGGGAATAGGGTGAAGAGAAGAAAAAGACAGATATATAGTCTGTCTCTGAAATACTTCTACTGAGAGTTGTGAGACAATGAATAATCTTTGAAGAGGAATAGAATGAATGTAGTTCTACTAAGTAATTTAACTCTAAGTGGAAGGATCAAAAGTACATCTTTGCAATGTCATGTTATAATGGAAAGAAACTTGGAATGGGCTTAGAATCAGAAAATCTAGCTACAGAACCCTCACTCTTTTATCTTTTTTATTGTAGTAAGTTTACTTGTTTTTAATACACAATGCTTTATGAATCATGTTGGAACAGAAAAATCAGAGCACAAGGGAAAAACCATGGGGTGAGGTGGAAAAAAAAAACAGAAAAAAGCAAATATAGCATGTGTTAATTTATATTCTGCCTCCCTAGTTCTTTTTTTTTTTTTTTTTTTTTCTGGATGCAGATGGCATTTTCTGTCCAAAGTCTATTGGGATTGCTTTGGATCTCTGAGCCACTGAGAAGAATCAAGTCTATCATAGTTGATCATCACACATTCTTGTTGTTACTGTGTACAATGTATTCTTGGTTCTGCTTGTTTTGCTCAGTATCCGTTCATGTAAATCTTTCCAGGCCTTTTTATAAACAAGCTGGTTCTTCAATTTTAATAGAACAATAATATTTTATTATCTTCATGTACCACAACTTATCCAGCCATTCCCCAATTAATGGGCAATGATGAATGAATATTCATTTTTCAATTCTTTGTTACCACTAAGTATTGCTACAAACATTTTTGCACATGTGGGTCCTTTTGCCTCCTTCATGATTTCCTTGGGATACAGACCTAGTAATGGCACTGCTGGGTATGTACAGTTTTATAGCCCTTTGGGTATAGTTCCAGATTGTTCTCTAGAATGGTTGGATCATTTCATAACTCCACCAACAATGCATCATTGTCCCAGTTTTCCCACATCCCCTCCAACATTTATCATTATCTTTTACTGTCGTCTTAGCCAATCTGAGTGGTGTGAGGTGGTACCTCAATTATTTTAATTTGCATTTCTTCAATCAGTAGCTATTTAGAGCATTTTCCTGGCTCTATTACTTAATGCTGTGGGTGTGTTGGTTTAGGAGAGCACACTCAATATTCAGATGGATTTATAATCTTATCACTTCTCTCCATGAATGTAAATAATTATCTTTACATTCCTACCTTTCAATGTTCTCCCCAAAATTACTAAAGTATGTCTACACAATTTGTATGAGACCAGCCTTTTTTTCTCTTCACCATATGAAAGTACCAGAGGGAGTCCTGGATTGTCCACCCATCATCCCTCACTCTTGTCACACCGATGCCAGCTCATCTTTTCTTTCTGTCAAACAATTCCTTGATGATATAATTTTCTCCTCCTCTTTTTCAGAATTCCTTATTGGTTAGGTGCTGTAGCCTGCTCACATTTCATATATCTACATTGTACTTCTCCACTGTCCTCTGACTAATGCTCTTCTTTAGTTCTTTGATGGTAGGGATGTCTCATATCTCACTGGCCCAGAGAGACAACCATGATATGCTAATATGGAAGATGTGAACCTTTGCTTTAATAAGAATTTTGGGGTCAGTAAAAAAGTTTTGTTATTTACCACCAGAAAATTTTGTTCTCCTTCTTTTCATTTTGTGGCAAATATATATTGCCTAGATAGATAAATAGGTCAAATTCCTTTGAGCAATTGCAGATTCTTCCAAAAGGTTTACAATCTATATAATGAACCCCTAAAATGAAGTCATCTAGAGGACTTCACTAGGGAATGCCTCTTTGACATACATTCTACAATGGATCTCCTCCAATGAAGGATCAAATACCCTTGATACATTTACAGTTTTTTGTTTTATGATTTACCTGATGTAGAGTTATTTTTGTTGTCACATCTTACATGGAATCATGAATGATCTTGATATATGAATGGGGCATGCTTTTGGAAAAAGAGCTTTTGAGGCAACAGTTTGGTCTCTCAAATAGATAACATTTTTATAATCAACAAAATAATAGTCTCAATGAGAAATTCTGTTTTCTATATTTTTAAATTAAGTTTGAGATGGTAAAGATATGGTACATTGAATATCCTTTGCAAAAGTCTGCTTGTTCTCTATGAATACCCCTTAGGAGAGTCCCTCACCTAATGTATAGAAAAGAAACTCCTAAAGTTTTTTTTTTTTTTTTAATGAGAGACACTATATACATAAATTAGTAATAACTGATACTCTTTCAGTCACTTTTTTTTTTTTTTTGGGGAGGGGGGCATCAACAAGGTCTGACATTTTCCCAGGATTTTAGTATTATCTTCTTTAGATATCTCAAGAATCAATTTCTCAATGGTCTCACAATTGCATCACCTTCAGCATAAATCTGCTTGAGATATACTTGATTAAATACATTTCTCTCTTTTCTTTTCCTTTTCTTTATTGCCATTTCTACCTCCTTTATATACATAGGCAGTTAAGTGTCATAGTGGATACAACACCTGAATTCAGGAAGACTCATCTTCTTGAGTTAAAATCTGGCCTCAGATACTGACTAGTTGTGTGAGCCTGGGCAAGTGACAATCCTATTTGCCTCAGTTTCCTAATCTATAAAATGAGCTGGAGAAGGAAATAGCAAACTATTACAGTACATGTGCAAGAAAACCCTAAGTGGGGTCATGAAGAGTCAGACCTAACTGAAAAATAACTGAACAACATACACATGTTAAAGACTATGATGCTAAGGTCTAGCTGTGGTGGTTCCCTATCCTTAATAGAGAAAGCAGTTTGTTAAAATGGCTCTAACAAGTCTTTTTCTGTTTTTTTTTTTTCTTTTGGTTCTAGTCATTCCTCTATATTTATATTTGCATGTCCTTGGCATGATTTTTATTTAGTCAGATATCTTGCCATGTTTTCTTTAAACTTCATTTTATTCTTTATTGCTTCTCTCTGCTTTATAAGATGATACTGCTAATAACTGTCAATCATACTTTGTCAGATTTTAAAGATAGTTTTGTATTCTAACCTGGTGTTGACTCTGATAGATGTCTTTCACCGTTTGATCATTACATCAGATATTTGTGAACTAAGATGATTTCTGGGGTCTTTTTGTCTCCTTCTTGAGGCACATAGTTTATAAGATTTAAATCTCTGAATGGAATTATAATATCCAATGTCAATGTCAGTTTTACTGTCCATTTCCCATTTTTATCCAGTCACTTACTGAAATGATTCTGAGTTTAATTTTTGAATTACAAACTATATTTTCTTCTCCTATTTCTCCTACTTTTCTTCTTTCTCTTCTTCTTCCCCTCTTTCTCTTCCTTTTTCAGAGAAGTCTAGGACTTCTGTATTGGTCTCTTTCATTTCATTTTTGAAACTATATTTTTCCATTTATTTCTTCTTACCATTTCCCATCTTTTGTATTTAAGTCTTCAAGTATCAGAGGGAATGTCAATTTGATTTGAAGATCTTTTCAGATTCTTTTCAGAATTTCTGTACTTTGTCTGTATCAATTGATATTGGTGAATAAGCAGCAATAATTTTTGTATTATTTTTTGCAAGTTTTTATCATTAGGATTGCAGTATGTATTTATCAAATGATCCTTTAATGATGTGTATTGTAGCTTCTGAGTTTACAATAAAACCCATTCCATCATTTCCTTTCTTTACCTCTCCAAGAAGTACCTATGAGCCATCTATCCATTTAATTGCAATTTTATCCTTCTGGATTTGTTTATTTGTGAAAATGTCAAGATTGATATGATCTAGAACAACAATACATCCATTTGTTGGTCATTGGACAAGGATCTCAAATTTAGAGTACCAAAACTCAAGTCAAATTTTATTGGTGTGCTAACAGTATGATTCAAAACATGCTCCTCTCCTTTTCCTGTCATCGTTACTGAAGAAGAGAAAGGAGACCATATAGGGACTAAAGCTAGTTTTTGTTTGTTTCATGGGTTGCCAAATGAACATAAAGATGATGGTTAACCATCCTGGTCCTCAAGCAACAGATTTAGTCTATTACCAGGACCATATCTGAAGCCTTTTAAACTTTAGCAGAAACTTCCAGAGCTTATTTTCTCTTGCATTTTGTCTGGGAACACAGAATCACAGCCACACCAGGATGAAGCAACAGAAACCTTGTAAATACAAAGACAACAAAAAGTATATCTCTCTTTGCATCCATTTTATTGTCCATAACATGTCAATAATAATATCTGACCCATTTGTCTCAAAAAGTTATTTGTGAGACCTATATAAGATAATGGATATACAAATAATTTGTAACTACTTAGTACCATCCAGACATATGGGTTTTGTGAAAAAAGGGGGATAGGGTAATTTAAAAATTTTACAAATGAAAAGTTGATAAATAGGAATATGATAGGTTACAAAGGCTAAATAGAAGTGGTGTGGCATCCAGGTGAAACAGGAAAGCTGGGAAGAAACAATGAGCATTGTATTCCTAGCCAGATTTTGTGCTAAGACATAACAAAACACCAACTCTCACTATTTGTCAATAATTAAGAAAAACAAAACCGAAAACAAATGTCAATAATTAGGAAAACTCCTGGACAATGGGAATCATAATCTTTGCCCACAGCAAAGTAGGAAGGAGCTAATTGAGAACTAATGCAATCTAAAACATTAGGCTGGGGTTGTTACAAAGAATCTGCCAGGTGTCAAAATCTAAAGGCCTGAGACAAGTGGACAATCTATTTTGAACTAAGGGTTAATACATATGATCAGGAAGTAAAATATGGAGAGAAGTTGCTATAGAGTTAACATTTCAATTTATAGGATCACAGATTTTTCACTAGAAATAAGCTTAAAGATCATCTAGTCCAGTTGTTCATCTTACAGATAGCAAAATTAAGGACTGTAGTAATTAGATTATTTGCCCATTGTAATATAGGTTTTAGGTGGAAGACATCCTAGAAATCAGAAGGTAATTTCCTATTTAAAAGCAAAGGAAATTAGATGATCCTTAGAGAAGTTTCTTGGTTGCCTGAATAAAAAAGATCATGAGTAGTTCTAGAATTCTGTGTCTTCTGACCATGGATGGAAGTTACGCTCAACTGAATCAACATAGTGCCTTTATTGAATATCTTTGTTGAATGTTTCCCTTCCTATGATTTCTTGACTATTAAATGACCTACGAGTATCTCATTTTGCTTCACTGCTGAACATAAACTTCCAATAGACTGATATGAAATAGGTTCATATCACCAAAACTTCTGTAATAGCAACAAGAAGTAGTCATTTATATTCTCTTTAAGGACTTTCAATGAGGGAAACACATTATATTCCTTAGCCTCTTTCCCCCCTAAATTCCAATCAGTTGATTTGGCATCTTTGCCCAAATCTTTGGACAACAAGTCTCTTTGTTCTGATTCTGCCATACCTGTTGTAGGCCCTCAACCCCTCATATCTGGACTCTTGCAATAGTCTTTTGAATGGTCTTCTTGTATCAGCTCTCTTCCCACTCCAGTCTATCATCTATTCAGCTATCAAAGAAATCTTCTTAAAGCACAATTTGACCATATCACCCTTCACCTATCATTCAATAAATTCCAGTTACCTTCTCTTACCTCCAGGATCAAATATAAAAATTGCTCATTTGGCTTTTGAAGCTCTTCATAACCTGGATTCCCTCTATTCATCTAGTTTTCTTAAAGTTTATTCCCTTCCAACTAACTCTGTGATCCTATGACAATGGCTTCCTTGTTGTTTCTCATACAAAGTATTCCATCTCCCATTCTATTCCTTTTCACTGCCTATTATTGTGTCTGGAATCTCTCTCTCTTCTTCTATGTCTCCTAACTTCCTTGAGGTCTCAGCTAAAATCCTGCTTTCTGCAAGAATTTCCCTTAATTGTCAGTGCCTTCTAATTCATTCTGTCTATCTTATTCATATATAATGGTTTGTATGTAGTTTTTCCCATTCAATTGTGAGGTTTTTTTTTGGTTTCCTTTTTTGGTCTTCAGATGCTTAGTACAATGCCTGGCACATAGTGAGAGCTTAATATATCACACTGGCTTAACTTGATTTGACTATGCATAATCTGAGCACAGAGCTCCTGATGAACTGGGCCAATGACATAAGAATTATTTTATGTCTGTTTTATCTTCTTTTATATTTTATATTATATATAATTACACTTTAATTTTTAAAATACAGTTATAAATGAATGATCTAAGAGACCATAACACCTTTTGTCTCTAGCCATTTATAAATTCTTAAGACAGTCTTCTATAATTTGTGCCTGGAAATTATATTTTTTCATACTGACATTTTATCAGTTTTAAATAAATAAAAGTTTTTTTTTTTTGCTCCTTGTCCTACTATATTGTTCACATAAAAGAGGCAGTATCGTAAATTTTTAATGATGATTTAAGATGTAAATCTCTGTTTATCAATCTATGTATCTATGCCTATATACATCTTACATTTTCTGCCATAAACTACTGACATCCTCTCATAAAACTGTTTCTTTAAGTCTCTTAGTAGTCTTTTTTTTTAATGCAGTATTTTTAAACCAAAGTACTTTTCTTTACTCCCTTCAGACACCAAACTTGTAATACTTTTAACAGTTACAGTCTTTTCCTTTACATAAAAGTCATATTTCTGCACATCTTAGCACCAAACTACCCCATGTGAATGGATCTTACTTTGAAGAGATCTCACCTTACACTAATCATTCAATAAACATCTGTGAAGCACTTACCTGAGCAGCAACTTGTGTCTGGTGTTGGAAAAAAGACAAAATTCAGAAAAGCCATGTTGAATTTTCAGGTGATGTTGACAGTCTCTAATTCAACCTTATTCAATAGGAAAGCTTAAGATTTGCGAGTCCCCTGCTCATCTTGGAAGTTATGATGATTTCTCATTTGAGTGGGCATGTTCTCATTGGTTATTAGTGAATGGCCAACTTTTCTCTATATCTCCACCTATCACAGTATAGCCAAGTCAGTGTATCGATCAAGGGAGTGGAGATGTTGTTGATTTAACCGATGTGATAGTTCTGAATCTCCATCCTACAAAAAAATACTGTTCTCTCCTCAAATTGATTTTCCACTGAGTCATAGTTAGAGACTTTTGCATAATGAATGTACTCCTTCAGTAGCATACACAACATGCTTCATTTTATGTCATGTTTTACTTTTGGCATAATACCAGTAAATACAATAAACACTACACAGAAAAATATCTGTCACAGCTTCTGCCACTCTCCCATACTTGTCTACATAATTCATCTATGGTCAAGAGTCCTTGTGGCTATTGCTCCTGTGACCAGGAAGGGGAGTGTAGGAAGTTCAACATAGTTTTCTGCTATTGTTTGACTCATGCTGCTCAATAGGACCGATGATTCAATGAAAATTCATTAATTGTAGACCCAGTTTTTGGTTCCTCTTTTCAGCAATGATGCATGGATTTAGGAGCTAGTGCAGACTAGAACTGCCGAAGACTGGCACTTTCTATTTGATGTATCAGGACCTGTAAAATGAAGGAGTTGGTTTTGATAGTCTTCGAGATCTCTCCCAGTTCTAAATCTATGACCGTGTGAAGTAGAATAGAGAGAATATTTTTCCATGGGTGCCCTTGCCAACATTTTTGCTCCACAAGTGATAAACTATGCCATAGTAGTTTAAAGGTCCTGAGGTGTCTTCATTTAGCTCACTGATTATATATTAGGAGTGATCATTTCTGCCCTGACAAGATTGGGCTTCAGGCCCCTCTTCCTGGGGCTGAAAGTTAGACCTTCATGTGTTCCAATCCAACAATTCCACCACTTTTCATTGCTCTGTGTTTGCTCCTTGGGCCCTTGACTCAGCTGGGAAAGTCCTTAGGTGCTCATAGAAGGCATGTGACATTGGGTTCCTGCTTGCCCCACTTAATTGCTATCAAGGACACCCTAATCTCCTGAAGCTGATACATTTATTTTTTCTGTGAGTATATTCTTTGAGCACTAGGGATCTCCTCCACATCACGATGAAGGGTCAGATTAAATATGCTGGTCACACAGCAAGAGCTAGGGATAGCAGCTGGACAAATCAAATACTATATTGGTGTCTATGAAATATGAAAATAATCAGAGGGGAACATCTCCACTGAGGATTTAGGAAAAGACATGGACAAGAAGTGCATAAGTTGAAATGAATTTTTACAACTTTATTTGAGGACAAAAAGTAGGGAAAGGAATAAGCATTTATAAAGCTACTATTGTATCAAACACTGCTTAGCAGTTTTACAAATATCTCATTTGATCCTTACAGTAACTCTGTGAGGTAGTTGCTATTATTATCCCCATTATACAACTTAGGAAACTGAGCCAACCATAGGTTCAGGATCCTGTTTTTGTTTTTATTTTTTCCTACAAGGAAAATCAGATACTTCTTCCACCATATTGCCTTTTTTAACCCCTCTAGCTGAAAGTTTTTTCTTCCTCCTCCAATTTTTCCAGAGCTATAGTGTTGAATTTTGATGGACAGAGGCAACTCTACCTTATGTGAGAAACCTTATTGGCAATATGCTGACAGTTTTAGAATGTAACCTTCACCCTAATATTAAATGTATTTTATTGAACTTTTTTATTTAAAAAATATTTTTCCATTGCATTTTAATCTGACTTGTGCCACATTAAAAAGTATTGCAGCTCTATGTTTGATATCTCTGTTCTAGATCACTGTATCTCTAATTTTTTATTATCCCCATTACAGTTTACCTTATATTATATTATATTATATTCCCCTCCCCACCCAAGGAAGATATAAGCTTTCTAAGGGCAGCAAAAAAAATCTTAATCTTTGAATCCCTAATTATCTATCACAGTGCTTTGCACATGCTATACCCTTACAAGGCTTTTTTTTTTTTTTTTTTTTTTTTTTGGTTAAAATGAGTTGATGGCTCACAATGTGTAACAGTAAGGAAGTACCACACTAATGAGGTCATTGATGCATCCAAATAGCCTTACATACCCAATGCCTGCCACAATTCACTCTATTTAGCTTAAAGTCTTGAGCCACATGCTGAAGGGGACCAAATGAATGCTCCTTGATGATGGTGGCAAGGTTATGGAGAATCAGACTCTCTTCAGCTTAATTTTTTTTATGCCTAGGACAATCAGCAACAAAAGAAGTGATGCTGAGTGCTTATACATTCAAAGATTTAGCCTTGTATCTTTTGCTAAATCTCGACCATTTGCCTTGCCTCTCTCTGTTTTAAAAAAAATCTGCCTTGCAAATAGGTTTCTGAAATAATTTAGCTTGCTCATGAGTCTGTATGATAGGATTATAGCTCGGCAACAAAAATGAGACTGTGTCTGAGAGTTAGGGAGTGAAGTTTTAGTTTCATTTGATGACAGGACAAGAGAGCTAGTTTAAATTGAAACAAAAGGGATGTGGGCTAGAATGGAGCAAGAATTTCCTGATTTAAGAGATTGTGACATCTGGAACTATGCTGGCAAGAAGGGCAATTAGAGTCTCTCCTGGTTGTTTAAAGAGGTAGATATCTTTTTTCTCCCTAGGTAGTTTAAATCCTGTCTTGCCTATAATAGAAGAGTAGATTAAATGACCCTGGAATTCAGGAATTATCTGTAGAATTTAGGAAGCTTCTGAGCATAAGGATATTTATTCTTTGGTAGAGAATCATATCCCAGCAGAAATTACAACCCTGCAGCATCCTTTACTTTCATCAACACTCTCATCATTTCCTTGATGGCTGTTGAGTCTCTCAAGGATATTCTGTTTCTTAATATGGTGATTTTTTCCTTTCCTTTTTGTCCTTGGATTTGTGTGTTTAGAAAAGGAAAGCCAGACTTGTGCTAGAGGCATAAATGGTTTTCAAGACCAGTAATTTATTTATTTGTTTGTTTGTTTTGTAATGTCTGTAATGATTTGCTACAACAGCAAAAGGAATCTAAAAGCTCTGGCTAAAATTTCTTGGGAATGGAATAGACCCAATTCTCTACCATATGCTTGAAAATACAACTCTGCATGTAACTCTACCTTTAGAACCATGACTGGTTTATTCAATCATTATATATATATATATATATATTTATTTATTTATTTTTTAAAGAAAGGCCTACTATAATTCTGCTCTGGTATCTGTATCTGATACAAGATAATTTTTGGTTCCATGGAGCTTGCAAAGGTAAATTTTAATGTTATTCTTGTCCTCCTGGAGTCAACTTAGATAGATAGATTTTATAAAAGAAAACTAAATAAAGACATATGAGAATACACAAGTAGATGGTAAAAAAATTGAATTTGTTTAGCATAAAAGGGAAGCGTAAAAAGCCATTGGTAATAAATTTAGTCAAGGAAATAAATTTAGGCTTTTATTAATTAAAAGAGGATTTGTTAATATTAAGTGTTATATTAGTAACATTTAATATTAAGTATTATGTACAATAATACAGTATACTTAATTGATATAAAGTAGTATATGCAAGGGTAGATAGATGGTACAGTGCATAGAACTCTGTGCCTAAAGTCAGGAAGCTCTGAGTTCACATCCATCCTAAACAACTTACTAGCTGTGTGACCCTGGACAAATCACTTAATCCTGTTTGCCTCAGTTTCCTCATCTGAAAATAAGCTGGAGATGAAAATGGCAAACAATCTTTGTGGTATCTTTGGCAAGAAAATCCCAAAATGGGATCACTAAATAATTGAACAATAATAACTATGTATAAGGAAGCTAGGGGATTCTAGGAGATGGAGACAAGAAAAAAGTAAGGTTCAAGGATAGGAGACAGCCTATACAAAGTAAAGAAGACAGGAAATTGAACTGAAACTGGGGGAAATCTTCCAACAATTAGAATTCTCCCAAAATGAAAATGTCTGTCTCAAGAAATAGTGGTTCCCATTTGAATAGATGTATTGTTGTTGTTTTTTAGTATAGATTCAACCACCACAATTCAGAGGGATGGGATTCCTTTTTTTTTTTTTTTTTTTTTTTTTAATTTCTATGATCCTGTGGCTTTTGGGAAACATTAGAGGAACAACAACAAAAAAAAAAATTTATTCTAGGTGTAGGTGGATTAATCTTTGTCAGGTCCACATAACAGAAAAAGAAAGTGTAAGTATTTGTTAGTTAGGATAACACTCTGAGACAAACTTTGGTCTCTGATTTCATTCTTATTACCATTCATCCTTTCAGCAGAATTTTATTAAGTGTCTTCCATATGGTACAAACTGATGAAGAGAAAGACAATATCTGTCCTCAAGGAATTTACAATCTAATCGAGAAGGACAAAGTACAAAAGAAATATGAATAGGGAGAGGAAATTGAAAGTGGAGGGAGGAAGTGCCCATAATGGGAGCATGATAGAAAAGTCCAAAGGAAGGCTGGTGAGTGAGAGACAGAGAAATGGCTGGCCTGGATGCTTTCCTAAAATGAAGGTTCTGGAGGGGCCCTATAGTCTGCCTTCCAGCCAGAAGGACTCCAAGGGATAGAAGCTACTTATGAGATGATAGAACTAGGGCTGATGTGATTATTGAAATGTTAGAGAATTGAATAAGATGATGGCTAAAGAAATCTCCTACCCATTAAGTTTACAATCATTTTAAAGTATACCTACTGACAGCCCATTGTAAAGTAGAAGATATTTTTTAAAAATTACTTAAAAATTAAATAAACAATGAAATTAATAAATAATTTTAAAAGGAATATGTTGCAAAGATGCAGGAAGACATCACTTTATCTGTGCCTGCACTCATGCATGTAAACAGCACCTGTGTGCTATATAGAAATGCAATCATTGCAATAATCATGCGGGAGCCCCTTTTGGCTATCCAGGTGCACTGCGATAAATGATTGCATATTGGGATGGAAGAACAGCAGATAAACACAGGCACAATTATTTCTGGATAAATGGTCATGCTAGTACTTTGCAACATAATAGCAGGGCATTAGGAAAATGTTTATAAGGTATTAGATAGAGAAATTTTCCAGAGAAGCTCAGTGTCTTAGTGAGTAAAGTATAGAAATGACAATTGTTAACCATCTCTACAAGTGACAGCATGTATAGAAGTAATTGATCTTAGAGAAATACTCTCAAGCTAATGTATGATAATAATTATTATAGCAAAAACATATAAAACAATGTTTTGTTTTACACACAATAAAATTAATCATAATAACTCACATTTACAGATTGTTGTGCAAAGAATCATAGCAGAATTTTTATGCCCATAGAAAGCACCATAAATTTCCAGGGACAAATGTCATGAAAGGCATTCTCATTGATGTGATCATCCAAAGAACTTCACTGGGGTGAGGCTGCTGCTCACCAAGCAATGGATCAAGGGGCAGGGTGGATCAGAGAAGGACTCACTCTAGCATTACCTATTAATTTCCTATTTTAACTAAGGATTCTTGCACAGTTAGGTACTTTTATTACCAAAGAGTTGCAAATGTTGTAAACTTCCTCTAAATTCAGTACCCCAGGGGCAGAGATACAGTTGTTCTATACTAGTTATGATTCCGTCTTCACATTTTACAAAAGGATAATATGCATAATAAAATTATCAATATTATCCTTTATTTATATATTATATATATATAATATTATAAATATTATCCTTTACAAAAGGATAATATGCATGCAATAATTTTTAATATAAGTGATAGAAATCTTATTAACACAATGGTCATTCTATTCATACCATTGTCATTGTTGCTTGTTTTTTTTGTTTGTTTTGTTTTGGTTTTGATGGACCAATGACATCAGGGTATCACAAAATCATCAACCTCGTACTCTCTTCCAGAATCATTAGAGTCCAGTGACAAGACCAAAGTCAAGATGATTGGCAATGGCCTCAGATACAGTGAATGACCTTGGTGTCTTTAATGGGTGAGCAAGCTCTAAGTGCTCCACGGTGCCTGTTAAGCTGCCTTTGTGGCCACTGTAACAAACTATTCTCATTTGTCCATTCCATTGGAGGAAGTGGTCGGGTTCTTTGGGTAGACATCCTCCTAACTCATGGACAGGTTTCAGGCCAGTCAGTTACCTGCTATGACCCGTCTGCTGAGATGGTTTTAGTGGTTTGTGGTCTTTGCAATTTTAGCAAAAATTGAGTGAGAGGTGGACGCCAAAGATGAACAGCCTTGAAAAAAGGCTCAAACAGAGCAGAGGAGCTAGTCTTGAGCACTCCATACCCCATATGTTAAACCTTTTAGAATTGAGGAAGCTAAGTCATTAGGAATATAGAGTGACATCCTCCTGCTCACACAGCTACTAAATGGCAGAGTCAGCATCCAAACCCAGGTCTCCTAACTTTTAACTTCTAATTAGGTGCCCTTTCTACTTATACGATGAAGCAGCATGTTGTCAAGGAAAGAAAACTAGATTTGAAGTCAGAGAAGATAGATTAGAATCCCATCTGTACTTATGAGCTATACAACCATGGGCTATATTTCATCTCTTTCAATCTCAAGTTTCTCTTTAGTAAAATGAAAAGGCTGATTTAGATGAAGTCTAAGTTTCCTCTGAACTCCAAAGTCCCATCATTCTAAGTTACCTCCTTACCTGATTTCTGTGGCATGATGGACCAAATTAAGTCCCACTCTGTACATATGAGTGGAAGGCTGTGTGGTACAGTAGAGGGGGGCCAGAAAATTCACTAAGACCGTGAGTTATAGATCAATTACTGTTGTGAATTTGCATATCAAATATTACCCACATTAATGAGATTATAGACATGCCTTCCACTTCCAGAAAAAAAAAATGAGCTAGTGTATACTTAGTCTAATTCATTAATACATGGAAAGCTTATAATGGGTTTATGCTTTTTTGTCCCAATCTTTGCTTTTATGAAAGGGGTCAATTATATAGGCAGTCAACAATTTTTTTCTTACTTGTATTACATTACAATATACTCCTTTTTACCTGCTAAAAATAACCCTGCTTCATTTTGCAACATTTTTCATTATCCACTAATTGAAGTCAAAGTGACATATGTGACAACTCATATGCAATCCCAATTTTTCCTTACCACACATGACTTCAAGCTTAGGATCTCACAACTTTAGCATGGGAAAGCAGCTCCAAAGCCACCTAGTCTAATCAATGATTGCACTGGAATTCTCTCCATAGCATTCCCTATAATAGCTCCCCTTTAAACTCCTTAGGGAATGGGAAACTCACTACCTACTGAAGATGGCCATTCAAGCTATAATTGAAAGGATAACATATGTTACATTGTATCGCTATTATAATTCAATGAAGATTAGCAAATATAAGAGAACAAGACAGAGCTTTATGAAATAAAACACAATTCTAGCAGAATAGATTTTATACTATGGTTATATGAGACAAGTAAATCAAAATGAATGGACAAGGAATCCTGAGATAGGGAGTTATAAGGTAATGACTGGAAATAATAATTTGTGTATAGAAATTAATCTAAATATTATTACTATGAAAGTTGTTTCTATTTTAATGTTCAATGTTAAATTTCTTTTTTTTTTCAAAATAGAAGTGACTTCTATAGATATGCAACATTAGCTCAGTTGAATTTTATAAATACATGGCATTGGGAGATGTTAGAGACCAGGCATAAAAGACCCACCTATACCTCAGTGCCTACGGGCACCCCAGGAAACAAAAGAAGCCAAGAACGTGACTACTTGTGTGGTTAACAAACAATACACCCTAAATTCCTGAGATAAGATAATGTGTGTCCCAAGAAATCAGTCATCTCCGCCCAGGATCTAGATAACGGGTATACCCCAGGATGTCAGCCCACACCTATGGTCCGACATTCTTCTCATTGCAACCCCCCACTCAGAAATCATATTTAATTAGACCCTCTTCATTCATTAAACTGAGACTTCGCTCCATCACTACTTGTCTCCCTCCTCATTTCTAACCCCATCCCTTTTCAGGCAATAGCCTCACAAATATCCAGCCTCAGGACCCACACTTTGATGACCTGGTGGACGGGTCAGGGAGACTGATATTGCCTTTGCTGAATAAAGATAGATGAGTCGGAGGTTCAGCTAAGGAAATGAGGGAGAAAAAAATAGGTTCTAATGTAGGTACCTTAAAATGAAATTGTTTTGAAAACAAATCTTTATTAAACCAGTACATGGTTTGCTAGAAGATATATTGTTGCTCTGGTTTCTCTTAGGAGGTACATGCTATGGATTATCTATGGACTCTGCTCAGATCTATCTGATGCATGAAAGACCTCTATCTCAAGGAGAAGTGTTATCAGTGAAGACTCTGTATGTTAAGTACAGATGAAATTCTTAGAGAGTAGAGTTTCTTATTTTTTCATGGAGGAATAAACATCCTAACAAGCACTCTTCATAAGGACAGAATGTGTAATGTTTGTACCCAAATGACACATAAAAGGTGTCCTTACTGCATAAATCAACCTTACCTTGCAGACAATGTTCACGGTGTAGGCTTGCTGGGGGAAATATGAAAATGCGTCAGAATCGAGAATGTTGTGACACAAAGTGCTTACATTCACCAGCCAAAATTGATGACTTCTCAGATTTATGGAATAAATTAATTCCATCACTATCCAGATGACATTAATATGCTTTTATAATTAATTTAGTTTGGACAGCTGCCTTAGTTGCCAAATTCTCACTGGAAGGGGAAAAGATGTCTCAAGGAAAGAGTTGACGCATAAAGAATAAATTTGGCATGGAATACAGAATAACAATTTAAAAGGAAATGGTAGGCACACTGTGAGTCTCTCTTGAATAATAATAATGAAAAAAATAACATTGAAGTATGCAGAGAAAGATGTTAAGATCATGTCTGTGTCAGCATTTCCAATACTGCCACATATTCATAGGGATTTTACAATCATATAAACCTGTGATTTAAAAGGAGAACAAACTTTAAGACTCTTTATTTTGGGCAGGGATCCTGCACCCACCATTATAAAATTAGTCTACATCTTCATATCCATTGATTTATTTGGCTTGCTTAGCATTCTACCCTAGAAAGGTATGAAGGGATTAAAAGAAAAAAAGAGATTGGATTTATAAAAAATACAAGGTAGTTCAGAAGTGTGAATTGAAATGAATGTTAACAGTTGGAACTCTTTTTGGGGGCCTGAGAAATACTGGTTCATAATTTAACTCAGGAGGTCCCAGCTGAGTTACACCAGCCATATAGATCACAGATCATCTCTTTACATCAAAGATGGCTTCTGCAAATATGGCCCCTTGTTGGCACTAAGCTGCCAGAGACCATGCTCTTCAAGACCATGTCCTTGAACACTGCCAGAGGCCATGTCCTTGGACGCAGGAGACAAAGAGCTAAGAAGAGCAGCAAACACCCTAAATTCCTGAGATTAGATAATGTGTGTCCCAAGAAATCGGTCATCTCCGCCCAAGATCTAGATAACAGTATACTCTAGGATTTCCGCCACACCTATGGTCCGACATTCTTCTCATTGTAACCCCCCCACTCAGAAATCCTATTTAATTAAACTCTCTTCATTCATTAAACAGAGACATTCACCATCTTAAAGCTTGAGTTGCCTCTCTGTCTCTCCGATTCCATTCCAAAGCACGTGGTGCTTTACAGACTGATTGTCTTACAGAGCCTTTGCTCCCCCTCGGCCCTGGTTCCCTTCGATGACCCACTGTTGATGTCCTGCCGGACAGGACAACTGGCGCCCAACGTGGGCCTCTAAGTGGACCTTGGCCCGACATCGCCCCCGAGCATTCCGGGAGAGAATTCACGGTCTCTACGGAACCCCATAAGGGTAGAGGTAAGTTTTAGCGATTGTCGGTAATATGGAATCGTATTTATCTAAAGAACAAATATTCCTTAAAGATCTTAAAGGAAATCTTAAGGAAAGAGGCATAAAAGTAAAAAAGAAGGACCTTATAAAATTCTTTATATACATAGTTAAGGTCTGTCCTTGGTTTATTGTAAATGGCCCTGAAATACACCCCAGGAAATGGCAGAAGGTTGGCCGAGACCTAAAACGAGAAGGGCCAAACGTTGTAAATGTTTTCCCCCTCTGGGCATTAATTAATGAAGTCATTGAAGGAGCCTCTAACAACGGCAAGGTTCGGCAATTACCCCCGGGTCCTCAGATAATTTGGGAAGACGCTGAGGGAAATACGGGCACTGTCCGCCCTTACATAGTTCCTAATCTACCTATTAACCTATGGGGAAGAGATATTCTCTCACAAATGGGTATTATTATGAGCAGCCCCAATTCTGTAGTCACAAGACAAATGCTAAGCCAGGGTTTTCTCCCTCAACAAGAATTAGGGAAAAATAACCAAGGTATCAATCAGCCTTTACAAGTACAGCCGTACCCTGGCCGTGCTGGCCTTGGTTTTCAGAAGCATTTTTTATAAGGGCCACTGGTCCGCCCAGCCTGCAGGCGGATAAGATCAAAACACTCCAGTCTGGTTTGACCAGTGGCCCCTTTCCAAAGAAAATATGTTGCGCCGTCCATAGATCCTTTTCGCTTGAAATACCCCAAACCTGCCACTAGACCTTAACCCTAATTTCGTTTAGGTACCCCAAAGCTAGACCTCAACATTTGGGGCACACTCAGAACCAATCTGGGTTTTGAGCTGTTCAAGCAGTATTCTTCCGGGAAGAATCTGCGTTCTTTCTTTGGTCTCACTCTATCTCTAAAGGTAGTGGGGAGAATATCTGTGTTCCGTCTCACCCTACTTCCATTTCAGGTGAAAAGGCTTCTTTGATCTAGACACTCCCCTGTCTCTAAAGTCTTTTCCTGGAGCAGATGCTTTGCTTGAAGAAACTCTCACAGACCAAATCCTTTAGAGAGAGAAAGGCCCTTCCTTTGCATCTCAATGCATTTCTAATCTTTTTTTCCTGTCACCAGATAGTCCTGCTCTCCAGCAGGAACTGTTGAGACACGAGAGGAAGTGTCTCTTTAACACCACCCCTGACCAAAGAGTGGTCATGTGGCCGTTCTGGGGACCTTACCCTTCTCGGGGGTCCCAGGCCAGCGCTCTCTTTGCTCTGTTCTGGGGAGATAGCCGGAGAAACGTAAGAGGAGCTGTGTTTGAGCCCTTCTCCCATGCCACTGTTAAATGCAATGGAGTCTCTAATGGTCAGGCTGTAGCCACGAGGAGAAAGGTCACTAAATTGGGGTGAGTTTAGAGAATGTCTCTGCCCACGGCAGCTACTCCCTGGACAGGGGTAAGCAGTCTTCCCTTCAGGTTTTGCTCTCCCAGCAAGATTTAGGGACTTAGATGAGCTGCCCCGCCTTCAAGTTCCAGCGTGGAATCGCCAGAGGAGCCCTCGCCATTCAAGACGCACTGCGCTGGGTAAGATGGCATCTCTTCCTCCCCCACCCTCGTTCTGGCCTCTCCTCCCCCTTCTTCCATGGAGTGGGGAGTGTAGAACTCGAGGCCTGGTTCGGACCTCTCCCATGTGGCTTGGCAACCTGCCGTTTAAATGCTTCTATCCTGCCCCCTCCTTGGGGTTACTGTACAGTGGGGAGATTGGGGACTCAATCTTAATCTTCTCTAATCTCCGGAAAGGTTATCACCAACTTTTAAAATAGAAATTTGCTAGCAATTTGGACAAGTGGGCCGCGCCCCTTCCAGACATTTACCTGGCTCTTAAAGCCGCAGCTTCTAGCCCTCGGGACGTGTGCTCGTCCTATACATTTAAACGGGACTCAGTTTCCCTGATTTGGTCATCAAGGCTGTCTACAAAGATGGGATTTTAAACTGCTCTCCAGTTTTTTCTTAGCCTCAGGGCAAAACTTAAAACTTTTTTAGCTGCTTATGGAGAGATAATCTAGGTAAGCCAGGCTAGGTCTGTCTGTCTCACACTTTCCTACCTTACCCTACAGGTGGGAACTCTTTTGCTCCTAATTTTCTTAGTCCTAAAACCTTTTGCTCTTAGCACACTCGGTTCTATTCTTTTCTGGATTGGCGTTCTATGTCCCTGCCAACAAAGGATTTTTTCCTGGGCTCCAACCCTGGCCAGGTTGCAGCTTCAAGAAAGACCTTTGGAATGATGGCTGGGGAATAAAATTTTAGGTCAAGGCAAATTAAATTCTTTAGAAGATAGCTTTTTATTTCCTTTCTCTCCTCATTCCTTGACTGCAGCAAGAAATGAGTAAATGAGAGAAACTGAAGCCATTTAAGAATTCGGTGAATACCCTTAGGAAAGAAGTCTGCCTTTCCTGTGTGCTTTTCTATGTTCTCTAGACTTGTTCCCTGTTTTCCCTCCTCCATTCTTTGAGACGCTGAGGGACTAAGATGGGATAGTTTACCTTCCTACTTAGATGGTGTGTTTTCTAGAGGTATTGGGTAATTTGTAACTGAGTTATGCCTTAAAATTTGTCATCTCTGTTGGGCAATAAGTTATATGAAGTTTGGTTCAGTTACTTGTGAACTTTAAGATCTGTGTAATGTTAAATTTAAAACTGTCTACTTAGATAAGAAAGATAGCTGTATAAACTGTAAACCCTTTACTGTGATTCTTGAACTAGATTTTATCTGAAGTCCTAGATTAATGATAACTGATGTAGAAGATAAAATCCTTTGGGACTGCAGCTAATATTTGCTGGGAGTTTTGAGTTCAGGTGTGATTGCATAGACCAGAAGTAGAACTGCCTTAAATAACTATTTTAATTTGTGGCCACACTATGATTGTTGCTAAGCTTTTTTCCTGGGGCTAGAGTTTCTTTATCTAAAGGTTTACTTCGCCCAAGTACTTGGGGCCACTCCCACCTTGCCTTTTGAGAAAGATGACCGGCCTTTTACACTGTATGTTGATGGAAGGCAGGGCTAGGCCCCTGAATTGCGGCTCAAATGCCCGGGCTAATTTGAGCTCGCTGGGAAACTCTTGCAGTCTTGGGGGGATTTGTCGCTCATAGGACTCTGTGAGGCCCTGAGTCTTAAACTCTAGGTCTCTGGACAGGTAGGCTTGGCTAGGCCTTCTAGGGTGACTGGAGTCAATTGGCGACAATTGGCGTGTTTGGGTGTTTTTGGAATTTAGATTCCGTCCAAATTCAATGGGTGTGGCCCAGTCCCAGCCAGCCCTCGCGGAGAGAAATGAGAAAAATGAGAAAAATGATCAGAGAATACCGGTAGATAGTCCCTTGGGAAACAAATTAAGTAATTGGAACAAACTGCCAAAATATAAAGGAAAAAGCAAGAAAAAGATGATAAGGTATTGCTGCTTTGTCTGGGGTGACAAAGGCATTGGTGGAGGCACTATTTGGCCTAAATTTGGCTCCCTTGAAGATTGGGTGTGCCAAATACTGAATTTGTGGGTTAATAACAAAGAACCTGTTAATCCAGAGGAGGTTCTATATGCAGGACTATGGCTTTCCGGGGCTTCTATAATGTTGAGTAAGAGTCCAAGTGTAAAGGACACGAAGGAGGAAACTTTAAAGACCCAGCAATGGGACCCATTGTTATCTCTCCCTCCTCCATACTTATCCCCACCCCCAGAAGAAGCCATGGTTTTAGGAAAGGGAAGGTGAGGACTTAATCCCATCAGCTCCTCCGGGGCCCCTCAGGGCACGGGAGGATTTAATTCGATTGACCCCACCTGGACTCCAAAAAGAGTCATTCTCCTCTTTTAGGAAGGAATTAGATCAAATTCAAAGAGATATCCGAAATTATCCTTTGCCGGAACTAAAACCCCAAGTCCTAAATTATATCCCTTAAGAGAGGTTCCTTCGGCCCAAGGAGGTATAGGATTTGTGAATGCTCCTCTGAGCACCACAGAAGTCAGGACCTTTAAGAAGGAAATGAGGTCCTTGATAGAAGACCCCACTGGGCTAACAGAACAGTTTGATCAATTCATTGGAATTTGTCTCCTAGGACCTAACATGCTTCCTCCCAAACAGCTTGAAGGCGTTTGCAACCACACCATACCTGTCAACCTGACTTGGCAATAGGTGGCCGCTCCTGACGGCTCTTATTTTGCCTGCTCTGCTGGCCTTACTACATTTCTGGATGCCCGATCTTTTATCAAAAACCGCGATTACTGCGTTTCTGTCTTTCTCTTCCCTCATATTAATATACACCAGGCCGATGATTTCCTTGATATCTGGGAAAGAAAAAGTACTGGCAATTTCAGGACCAAGAGGGAACCCCTTACTGCATTAACCCTGACCGTCCTCCTTGGCCTAGGAGCGGTAGGAAGGGGGACGGGTATAGCATCCCCCATACAAAATGACAAACAATATTCCCAATTGAGCGCTGCTATAGAAAAGGATTTACAGGAATTGCAAGCAGGACCTAAAACACCTTAAAGACTCAGTAGCATCCTTAGCTGAAGTCGTCCTGCAAAACAGAAGAGGCTTAGACCTTCTCTTCTTACAACAAGGAGGTCTTTGTGCAGCCCTCAAGGAGGAATGCTGCTTTTATTCAGATAAACTTGGCCTTGTTGAAAACAGCCTACAAAAAGTTAAGGACAGTCTGGAAAAAAGAAAACAGGAAAGAGAAAAAAATGAATCCTGGTATAAGAACTGGTTCTCCACTTCCCCCTTGCTATCCACTCTTCTCCCTAGTATTCTCGGCCCTCTTGTGGGACTCCTTCTCCTTTCTTTTGGCCCTTGGGCCTTTAATAAACTAACCACTTTCGTTAAATATCAAGTAGATTCTGCGATCACAAAAAGACACATCTTTTATCATCAGTTACGAGACCAAGACACCTTGGAACCTGAAGAGAAGATCGAACCACTCAAATTCACTGAACAGCTCCTGAAACAGACAAGGTGTCAACGATTGAGAAAACTGTTGTTCTCATGCTTTAAAAAATCTTGAATGTCTGTGTAGTCTGTGTGATATATGTTCCATGTTCTGTGTGGTTTGTCTGTTATGTTGTTGTTTGGAAAACAACGTTGCAACTGTACATAGTAAATTGGAGCTCCATGTTTGTTTGTGTGTGTTTGTGTTAAAAGTTAAAATAAGCTTGTAAGAGATAAGGATTCAGCCTCTGTGTTGCAGACTTAGAAAATATCAAGAAGCTTGAAAAATCTTTCTCTCTCTCTCTCTCTCTGTCTCTGGCTGACTGCAGCAGCCTGTGAGAAAAAGGGAGGGAAAAGAAAAAAAAAAATATATATATATATAGATTGAAAGGGATTTGAAAGTTTGGAAAGTTAATATACAGCAGTATGCTAACATTTAAAGGAAAGACGTTTGAATAGAATATCTAGGCATTCTCTGTGAAGGCAGAGTAAAACACTAAATGGGCTTCCTTGGAAATTCACCGAAGCCGCTTTGGATTTTGGAATGGGAAAAAGGAATTCAAGGTGAAACATTTCTCTCTGAGGGTGGGGAGTCCTGGAAAAAGCACCTAATCTGTTTTTGCTGATTTAAAAGCTTTGTTAAGTTTTAAGAACAATGATTAAGGATAATTTGCATGTCTTTAAGGAAAAGCCTGCTAGAGTAAAGAACTATAAAATTCAAGCTTAGCCTGGCCTAGGCAATAAATAGCTCTAGAGATAAGATGATAATCGCTGCTAGAAGAAATGTGGTAAAACTTTTAAAAACAGCTGTATTACTTTGATTCAGTTTGTTACCTTCTGAAGGTTGTTAACACAAGTTAATACTTTAAAACCAGCTCTGCTGGACATGTGTGGATCTTTGGAGGTTTATTATTCTCTATAGGGTTGAATCTTACAGGTTTTTGATAGGAAAAGGAAAGAGGAATGAGGTGATCTAGAAGGACTGATTTGCAAGGGAAATTAAAGGTTCGATTGGTATCAGATAGGTGTAAGAAAGACTTTTGGGAGTAGGTGAAGAGGTGGGGGAAGGAGTCACCCACCCCCACTGCCTTCTGCTACTTTACCAAAGGAGCATCTGGAAGGAAAGTTCTTTAAGGAGATTGTTTAAGTATGTAGTCAGAAGGAAAGAGAAAGTTGGAAATGGGTGGATTTGGGAAGAAACCTGATATTGGGAAACTGATGGGCTAAATCTTGAAAAGGATCCCCATGTAGAAAATTGAGTGGGGAACCTGAGGGAAGTTTTTCTAGGGGGTCAGGAGTGGGGGAAGGATGGCCATATGGAATCTTCTCCGCCCCTCACCTCCCTGAGTATGTTCCTGCCGCTTTTTTTCTTATCTGATTACAGCCAGTGCAGCAAACTGTGATTTTTAAGGACATGCTTACTTTTCTTGGTTAAGAGATATGGTCGTAAATGTGATCCATACTTTGGTCCGAGTATTTCTAGTTTAATTGCTATGTTAAAAAATTTCTTTTATGTGGAATTGGGTCTTTTGTATAAAGTTTAAATTGATTGTATTGGGTCATTCTGAGGTTATTTAAAGGGTCTCTGAACATAATAGTTTTTTCTCTTTGTCCTTTTGAAAATGTTTGTTACAATATGCAATTTGGGATATTTTTCTATGTATTGGGTATTTTAAAAGCAAAATGATTTGTATGTATAATGCTCACTTATGTAACATCTACCTAGATATGATAATTGTTCTAAGTTGTGAACTTACTGAGACAAAATTGCTTTCTGTTATGACTTATAAGGATATGATAAATAATTGTTTAAGATTTATCCGAAATTTGATGACATCTGTTGTTGGAGTCTTTGGGCTTAGAGTTAATTCGCTAATGCTATTTGGGAGTTTTAAAGCTCCACCCTGTGACAGTTAATGGGACAATTGATTGATAAGCTGTTAAAACTCAATTGCTTATGTTATGTTATAGTTATGTTCTTGAATTTTTCCTTCTGTAACTGATCTCTCTGATCAGAGCAATGGTCAATAGAATTGTTAATGCAATTCAATTATGTCATGCCTTGCTATTTTCAGTCTGGTCATATGTAATCATTGTATCCTAAATGCTTGGGCAACTATTTCGCCTAGTCAACTGTCTGTTACTGCATATTTGTGTTTTGTTCCTTTAAGGTTTCTACAGGATAAGTGGACAATTAACAAGGGTCTGTAAGACTGCAGCTGTTTGCTTGGCCTGTAAAGCAAACTCATCTCTTCACATAGGAAACTGCTCGTCAATCCATTTTGGCCTCCTCATGTTTTGCAACAGTTTGGTGAACTGAGTCTATCAAAGACTGATCCAATCTTTATGTGCTAGATTTGTGTTTTTGTTTTAGATTTTGGTCAAATTACAGATATTGACTTGCTTCTGGAACCTGGATCAGCTTTGATCAGCTTTGATTGCCAGCATGACACACCCACTCTGCAAGGAATGAGAGCCTCCTATCACTTCACAGCCTGAAGCAGCAGTTTTAAAATGAGACCATGGACTTGATCCTGCATCGAGTGTACTTTGGACTGATATGAGGGACTTTGGGAATGGTTGATGACTGACTGTTAAACCTTACCTGGATCATCTATTACTGTGTGTTTAAGACTTGGGATGGGATTTGTTAAAACTGTAATTGCTGTTATGTTTGAGGGCTTTGAAGGAAATGCTACTGTATTAGTCTGTTATGTATAGGGATTTTGATTTGCTCTTGGGATTTATATCGGGAATGGTCATTTGAAAAGGGGAGGTAGAGATAGAACATTGGGGAAACTGGTATATTTTTTCAATATACCTGAAAGAATAGGAACTCTTAGCTCCTATTCACTTTGCCTTAAGCACTCTTGCCCCACCTCCTCCTCATATCCATACAAGGTCTGGTCTCAGGTATTGCCCCCCCTGCATTCAGTAAATAAGCTGTGGGTGAGCCAATGACGGGATTATTGTGGCCCCATATTTCAGGATCATCATACCCTCTGGCTGCAGGAACACCCAATGACGGGATTATTGTGGGCCCGTTTTCCAGAAGCACACCCCGGAAGTTTGATGCTGGGGTGCTGGGACGGATGCCGCCCACATAGCCTAAGACAGGGGTCCTGCCCTTCTCTGGCCTTCTAAGGTCGGATTACTTGGGTACTGAATGTGGATGCCGGCCACATAGCCTAAGACAGGCCTCCCACCTATTTAATAATAAGGAAAGGGGGTTATGCCAGAGACCATGCTCTTCAAGACCATGTCCTTGAACACTGCCAGAGGCCATGTCCTTGGACGCAGGAGACAAAGAGCTAAGAAGAGCAGCAAACACCCTAAATTCCTGAGATTAGATAATGTGTGTCCCAAGAAATCGGTCATCTCCGCCCAAGATCTAGATAACAGTATACTCTAGGATTTCCGCCACACCTATGGTCCGACATTCTTCTCATTGTAACCCCCCCACTCAGAAATCCTATTTAATTAAACTCTCTTCATTCATTAAACAGAGACATTCACCATCTTAAAGCTTGAGTTGCCTCTCTGTCTCTCCGATTCCATTCCAAAGCACGTGGTGCTTTACAGACTGATTGTCTTACAGAGCCTTTGCTCCCCCTCGGCCCTGGTTCCCTTCGATGACCCACTGTTGATGTCCTGCCGGACAGGACACTAAGCCTTGAATAGCAACAAGGCCACACTAACAGTTCAGTTTTCTGACAGCTGGTATATATATATTGAACATGGTCCCACAAACTTAATGGTGTCAAAACACCAAAACCTGAAAGGAGAATTCCTCCTCCTTGAAAATGTCTTCTTAATCCCAAACCTTCAATTTGACAGGTTTTTTTTTTTTCCAGCATCAATAATTAAATAAGTCTCAGATTGCCTTCAGAATTCTTATAAGTTTCTGAATAAGACTACTCCCATCTTTTAGTTGATTGGTGTTTTATCCTACACTACCCCCATTTGTGAGGAAGAACCGGCTTAATTAAGAGTCCAGGATAAGATCGTTCCATTCCTACTCCCAGGGAAGAGATGTTTCATTGTGGAGTGCTGATGACTTCTAGGCAACGTCAACTTGAGGGAGATTCTTGAAAATCATATAAGTTGCCATTTTTCTTTGCTTCCAAATGACTTTATCTTTCCTTTGTAAATATTTATTACTGATTTCTCTATGTCATAATAATACTATTTTCTACCTTTCCTTCCCCAGAAATACAATAAAGTTTAAATTCCTTGAACAAAATAATTTTTTGATCTTTTTCTTTGAATCTGTAATCACCTATATTATATATAGAGAGTAGACACTTAATGACTTGATGAATGAATATATGAAAAAATGAAAACCTAAATTAAATTCTTTCTAACATTTACGACTACTTCAATTTCTGCCTTATGGTACCAGCCAAAATAAATTTAATTCTTTTCCCATGGAAGAGACCCTAAAATACTTGAATACAACTAGTAGTTCTCTGCTCCATCTCCCATCCCAAGACTCTTCTTCTTCAAACTAAGTAATATTGATTTCCTTCAAACAATTCTTATATGGAAAGAACTTCCAGCCTTTTACCATCCTGGTTGCTTTTCACTGGATGGATATTTTATGCCTTAATCTGAGAAGGTTTTACCAGATTGCTAAAGGAGATCATGATACAAAAAAGTTAAGAACTTTGGGTGTAGGGCATCAGGGGTTAAAGATGACTCCACTTTAGGACCCTACCTTATTTGGAAGGGAAGAATAGGAGAGGAAAGCACCCTTAATGACAGAATCTATGGAAATAATAGCTATATCTATCAATCTATCAATCAATTGATATATACACAAACATACACAATATATATGTGAAGTATATATCCATATATATGGATGCATATACACATACAAGCATGTGTGTGTGTGTGTGTGTGTGTGTGTGTGTGTGTGTACTTTGTAGTGTATACTCTCAACTCTCAAGCAACTCTCAAGACAAAAAAAAATTTTTGAAGTAGAATTAGGAGCACCCTGCCCCCAGTGAAATCACTGGTACAATGAGGGAAATGATGGAGTGACAGTTGGCTTCCAGTTGATGTTATATTCCCACCTTATAAAAGTGATTAACTCTAAGATATACAAGCTTCTGGATTTGAAAATTTGAGATATCTATAAAACAAAATCCCTGTCATCAGAAATGTACATGTAGTAAAATGAAATGGTATATCACAAGTTTTGAAAAGCACTAGAAGCATATTCTGCTCATAAAGAATAGGAGATAATGGTTGAAAATAGCCAAGTTAATGGAAGCGAAGCATCACAAATCTCACTTTCCCCTTGACATCATATTTCAAAATTCAACAAACATTTACTAAGCTAGTTTTACAACAAGAATACAAAGCATATGGCTTCTGTCTTCCATGAGTTTACAATATGATGGGGGAAGCAAGATATCAAAGTACACATTGACAAAATAATTATAATCTCTTCCTTGGTGAGTTTATCCATTCCAATAGCTATGATCTCAGATAGCTATGATCTATTCCTAATCTCTCCCCAGAACCATGGTCTTATATTTTCAATTACATGATGGGCTTCTTCACCTATAAGTTTTGATAGATTCAAAAATTCAACTTTTCCAAAATGGTAAGCCAGGGCTACACACATTACAATGATGAAAAGAGGTCTGAGAAAGAAGAGGTAAGATTTCAAGAGAGAAGTTCCTAGGTTCCTCTGGGAATACAATTTCCAAGGGAAATCCCCAGGCTGTAGAGCAGACAAGATTACAAGCTCTTGGGGATTTGTGAATGCTTGTAGACAGCAGATCCTTAGCTACCTAAGGAGCAAGAACATAAAGCTTTCTTTGTTTTATGTAAGATGTGAATTGTACAGACACAGAGAAAGAAGGTAAAAAAAACAACAAAAAAAAACCTATAGCTTCTGTGTTCTATGAACTTGCAACCTGACATAGGAAGTAAGATAATTTACTGCATAATTTAGAAGACATGACTGTAAGATGATTACAATATCTCCCATGGTGAGCTTATCCATTCCCATGGTTTTAGTTATCTATATGCAAATAGCTCCCAGACCTATAATTTCACTGCAGAGCCTTGGTCCTAGATTCCAACTGCTGATGGACATTTTCACCAAAATGTCTTGATGACACTCCAAACACAATATGCCCCCAAACTCAACTCTTTGGGGTTGGCTAGGACTTTAGTCATAAAGAGGAAACTGGTATGGGGGAGATTTCAAGAGAAAAGTATGTAGACAGCTTCTGATTCCTCCCAAAACTCTCATGAAGGTTGCTTCTTGCTTTTTTCAGATCCTGTGGATTCTTCACTAGGTGCTAGCTACATCTGCTTTGCTGATGGGCTAGATAGACTCAAGAGAGTAATAGAAAAAAAATATCAGTAATACAGGTTAAACTTAAAAGTATCATGCATATACCCCCCTGATTGTTAGAAATTTACTTGCATACCCTTGAATATAGAGCAAAGATTACTTGTTCTACCATACTCCTCCAGTACTAGTAAAAGAAGTTCTGGGATACTTTGCATGAATTTGGGGATAGGAGTTGAAAGGAATTTTTCTCATCCTATCCCAAATATAAAGTAGACAAAGAGAATTCACAAAAGAAGATAGTTTAAAAAAAAAAAAAAAGAAAGAAAGAAAGAAAGAAAGAAAAAAAGAAAGGTCTGAGGGGGCTCTTGAGCTTTCTGGCTATGGTTTTCGGCCTGTTTAATAAAAGAGCTGAAATAACCCTTAAGCATAGGTCATACCACAAAAAAGCAATATATCTTGCTTTTGAGGCAAAAGATGTTGTAGCAGCCAAAGATAGCACCAGAAGGTGGCAGCATCTCAGGGCAAAAGCCCTGAAATATATCAGCAGGATTATTATGGAGAAATAGCAAAGAACAGTTTGAAAAACAGAATGGTAAAACTATAAGACATAGTAAGTTTTTGGGAAATTAAATTGGGATATTGAGTTGAGAGAGGTGCTTTTCCATCCTTTGCTATTGTGGTAATCTATAAGAGTTTATCCCCTTTTATATATGTAGAGATTTTTCCTTATTATTGCCTTGCTATTTTGACTCATTAAATTCCTTTCTTTGAAACCTGCATTATATCAGTCATTCTAGTTTAGAGAAATACATTAGTGAGGGTGCAGAGCTATAAATTTAAGAAGGTGGCTATCCCAACAAAACCATAAATCTAGGTACATCTGCAAGGGGGGGCACAGTGAGAAGGTCATGGGCTATATAATGTTTGTTGACTTTGGTTGAATATAAGACATATGTGATGTATAGTACAGACAATAATCACTTTAAGAGTAATTATGGGATCAGAGAAAAGGTCACATGAATCATTTGGAAAAAAAATAAAAGATCAGTAGGAACTGACATCTCTAGTTTGTTTGTCTGTCTAGTCTCTGGTCTTTAGTCTCTAGTCTAGAAACCAAACCAAAAAAGAAAAAGATAGTTACAAGTAAAGAGATGTAGATTGTATACATTGATTTTGTGTGGGACAGTGAACAGACTAGTATAGAATGGAGACTTCATCCAGGGAGTAATGAAAGCAAAGATTAGAAAAACAAACACATTCCACACTATGAAGGGTCTTCATTACCATCCTAAAGAGTTTGGCTTGTCTTTAAAGGAAATGGGAGGCATTGTAGATTTCTGAGCAGAGAAGTGCTATGATTAAAGTGATGATTTAAGAAGATTTGTCAGCATGTGCAGCATAGATTTGAGGAAGGACCAGGAAGACAGAGTAGGAGATGAATGTTATAGTCTAAGTGAAAGATAATGAGAGTCTGATCTGAACCAGTTTGATGACATTAGGAATGGAAAGCATGGCGATAACTGGAGAATTTATGAAGGATGGCTTAGTAGGACCTGGTTACTGATTGAATATGGGGTCAAGAGAGAGGAAAGAATAGAGATTAGCGAAATTTTGAACACAGGGGATTGGGAAATTATTAGTATCATCAAAAAGAAATAGGGCAATCAGGTCAAGAAACAGTGGGTTTTGGTTTTTGTTATAGATTTCAGAGGAAGTGGGGATGGAAGAGAGATTAAAAGGTATCAACATTTCCATTTAATATATGCTGAGGTAGAAAGGACAATAGGACACTAAAGGTGACTGTTGGGTATGCAGCAGGAAGTTTCCATTGAGAATTAAAAATGCGAAGCACTGTTTTTGTTGTCGTTTGCTTGAATTTTATTTTTTCTCATTTTATTTTTTACTTTTTGGTGTGATTTTTCTTGTACACAAAGATAATTGTATAAATATATATGCCTATTTTGGATTTAACATATATATTTTTACCATGCTTAATATATATTGGATTACATGCCATCTAGGGCAGGGGGTGGGGGAGAAGGGGAGGAAAAACTTTTCAAGGGTAAATGTTGAAAAATTATCCTTGCATATGTTTTGAAAATAAAAACTTCAATTAAAAAAATAGAGAATTAAAAATGTTGACCTGAGACCTGAGAGATCAAAGATTTTAAAAAGAGCAAAGACCAGAGTAATGAACAATGAAGATTGCTTGCATTAAGAGGGCAGGAGAGGAAGTAGTTATAACTAGCTACTCTCCATCCATATTTCAAATACTTATTAAGCATTTAACATTTCAAAGGCCTGTGCTACATGCTATGAGGAATAAGAAGATTAATGGGACATAGCTCTTGAATAAATGAATGAATGAACAAACACATGACTGAATAAGTACATAAATGAATGAACATATGAATGAGAATAGTCCTAAATCTGAAAGAGACTCTAGATAGCTCTAAGATGTCCAATACTCCATGGGGCCACTATGATTGGAGACAGTATCATATTCTTAAATTCTTAAAGTGGATAAGCAAGAGATAATGCGTTGACCAATATGGACTCCCACCTGGGTTTTAAATGGTTTTTGAACTGTTCTTTGATACAGTGAAAAGATTAAAAATGTGAAAATACTTATTAGTTAAAATATGTGACATTCATTACAGCTTTTTCAGATGCAATTAGCAAAGTCTTTATGTGTATTTTAGAATTTTTTAAAGTCATAGCTTAAAAAATACTCCAATGTACTTTGAAGTGAAAATGAGGCCACAGAAGAGTTAGGATAAATGTCATTAAATGTATTATTGAATGTTTCAATAACTAATGGATCCAAAAATGTCATTGGGAGAATGCTGGGTAGTACTAGTTACAGAGAACATCATGCATGAACCAACTGCTTTGGAAAGAATGAAAAGAACAGCTTGTAGTTTGGAAACATCTGAGCCAGAAAAAGGTTTGACTGTGATTATTGTATCACAAACATTAGACATAGTCACCGGCTGTCTGTTCTAAGGAACATGTTGTGATTAGCTGTGTGCTGTTTTTTGTTTTTTTAAACAGAGCTTACACTTTGAAAGTAAAATAGGTTTCTGCCATGCTTGCTTATCAATAATTGAATCTAATAATAATAGGTGGCATTTCTAGCTTTTAAATGCTACAAAGTGTGTTACAAACTTTATCTCATTTGAGCTTCATGACAATCTTGTCACTTACATAACAAATATCACTGCTTCCATTTCTACATGAGGAAACGGAGACCTGGAAAGTCTATGGGATTTGTTTCAAAGTATACATGAGTGCTTTTTTAGGTGTGGCTTTAAAAGATCTTAAAATACCCATATTTTCCTAATTTTATCTGGTAAAGGTGTTATGAATTAATCACATATATAACTGTCTAAAAATATTTTCATACTTTCTAACTTTTCCCTGTACTTTTCACATGCTTATGGTCAGGAAATAGCAGGCTCAGAGCATAAACTCCAGTCTCTGGATGTCATCATGGTAAAATCATTGTCGGTACCACAAAGTACTGGTCTCAGAATCAGAGAACCTGAGTTCAAATCCCATCTGTATTAATTACTACATATGTGACTCTAAGGAGATAATTTCATCTTCTCAAGCTTCAGTTGAATTGCTAAAAAATGAGGGATTTAGATTAGATGACTTTGAGGTTCTTTCTAGTTCTAGTCTTCTGAACTTATGATTTATAGTCAGAGGACTTGGGCTTGTCCCAGCTCAGCTACTTACTTCCTCTGTGATCTTAGTGCATCATTTAATTTTCCTAGGCTTCACCATCTGCAAAGTAAGTGATGACATACATGATCAACAGTCCCTTCCTGCTTTTAGTTCTATCACTGTCATATGCAGACCTCCTGACTCCAAATCTCTTGAAATTGATGAATCTCTATTTCTTCCTCTGCAAAATGGGGGTGATAATCTTATATCATCTGCCTTATAGGTCACTGTGAGGTAAATAATCATAAAGTATTATAGCAATGTGTGAATCTTTCTAACTTTATGTTTAGTCATTTTTATTGTTATTTTTTTTCCTTCTATCTTCTAATAGTATACATTGTTATTCGCTTGTGCTTGACTCTTTCTGATCGCATTTGGGGTTTTCTTGGCAAAGATAATTAGATTTTTTTTCCCCATTTCCTTCTCTAGTTCATTTTACAGATGAGGAAAGCGAGGCAAAAAGTTTTAAGTGACTTTCTCAGGGTCACATAGCTAGAAAGATGAGTCTTCCTGACTTCAGTCTTGGTGCTCTATTTACTGTACCACCTAATTGCCTCTGTATATGTTATAGTATATAACTTTTTTTTTACTTGCATAAATTTGAACTAGTTGGAGTGAATTTAACTGTAAAGAAGCTTTACAGTAAAACTATAAAGACAATCACCACCAATAATATAATAGTTGCAAGAACTCAACCAGCTTGAGCTTACAACATATGTTGTGGGGCAATAGACTTGGAATCAGAAAGACTCATCTTTGTTAGTTCAATTCTGGCCTCAGTTACTAGCTGTGCGACCCTAGGCAAGTCATTTAACCCTGTTTACCTCAGTTTCCTCTTCGATAAAATGGGTTGGAGAAGGAAATGACAAAACACTCCAGTACATTTACCAAGAAAACCCCCAAATGGGGTAATGAAGAGCCAGATAACAACAACAATAAATCATGAGTCCACTCCTAGAAATTTGGAAGGATATTTGTGTGTGTGTGTGTGTGTGTGTGTGTGTGTGTGTGTGTGTGTATGTGTGTGAAATATGACTTGGTCTCTGCCTTCAAGAGGAGACAAGGCATAAAACAATTGATTGGAGAAATAGAAGACATTTCTTTAAGTGCTAAAGTGGGGAACAGACTAAATTCTGCATGAGTTAAATAAAGAGGGACAGTAGCATGGCTTTGATTGTAGTGACAGAATTTATGGAAAAAGTGGGAATTGGAAGTATGGGTAAGGTTTTTAAAAATGGAGGGAAGAAAGGAAGAAATTTCAAACAGAACAGTACCATTCAAACTTTCAAGATTTAGCAGGAAATTGTATTTTCTGCCTTTCCTTTGATCTTCTTCTGGTCTCTGCAATTACCCTTCCAAATGAGAAATCAATCAGTGAGCTGGATGGAGCCTCATAACTAGAAGGCAGAATGTGAAGGACGGAGTTCCTTCATCACTCTAATTTGAAGGCTAATTTTTGTTGTTTACCATCACTACCCACTGAAATATTTTTGCAAAAAAAAATTCAACATGGTTGATACTTATTAAGATAGTTAGTATAGTGGGAAAAGCAATTCCCTGAGACTAAAAATTTTGCAACAGGTCCTGATCTTGGTATAGGGACTTCCCTATGTATTTGAAATCATAAGAACAATAAAAATTTTTAAAATGAAAAAAGAATTGGTCTGAGAATATAGAAAACTGAGTTCTGGTTCAGGTTCTGCCTTGTGTGATCTAGGAGGAAATAATTTCTCTTTCCCTCCGTTAGATTTCTGTAAAAATAGAATACCTAAACAGATGGTCTCTATGGTCCTTTGTAGCTCTAATATATATGGCTCTATGATATAATTTCTCAATGAGGACAGGACTGCTGCTGCTATCATAGATATCTTTGGTACTGAATTATCAGCAATGCCTATAAATAGAATTATCTTGCCTGGGGGAGGTTGGCAAAGGCTGAGATAACCTTCAGAAAACAAGAGTAAATTTTTAGGAGCATAGATTGTTAGAGCTGTGAGGCACCATAGTCCAGTTCTATTCCTTCCCTTTTATAAATTTCTTCTTTAATCTTGAGTTTAAGCCTGGTCTTTTTCTTTTTTTAAATGTTCAAGTCCTCTACTAACTAGATTATAAACTCTAAGGGGCAGGAAATATAATTTCTCCATGAATATTGATCCCAATGGGGAGTCTTTGTTATGTCCTCTAGAACAATCATCCAAAGAAGAAATTCCTATGGAAAGGGGGCCAGAAACCCCCAACACCTATCACCTGAAGGGCAGGAACAGAATCTGAGTTGAAGCATCCCAGGAAACAACCTTGTTGAAATGCCATCTGGGAATTATTTCTGTGGAATTTTCCATGACTACTAAAGACCCAGAAAATAAAGTTATTGCCACCAAAGTTCTTGACATTGTAAAATGGTTCAATAGGAGAAGTGATATTATTTTTTCAGTGAAAATGAAAGTACAGGAAAGGCATCACCATATGCTTTGCTATCATATCTTAAAGACTATGGGACGTCTCCATCTGACTTGCATTTAAAAACGTATTATATTCTTCTTCATTAGAATGTGAATTCCATGACAACAGGAATTGTCATATTTTTTCTATTGATCTCTCCAAAGTTTTGTGCCATTCTTTGTACTTGGTGAGTACTTAAATGCTTTTTTGTTCATTCATCTATCTTTGTATCATCTCTAAAAGTCAAATATAGTATTTAGCACATGGTAGGTACTCACTAAATATTGTTAAATGTTTGTGGGATTCCCCACAATGCCAAGCCACCAGGCGTTTCTAAGAGTACCTTTATTTATTTTTTTTAAAATAGCAGTGTTCATTACTCCGGTCCATACCAGATTGGGTATATTCCTCATGATAATGGCACATTACTATAGCAACTTTCAGGAAGCAAGGTGTCAAACTGCTGAGTGTAAACCTTGGTAAGTGGTTAAACCTAAATCATGGCTCTCAATGTGGCTCTCATTGACTGATCGACCACAGTTCTCAGGCCTAGCCTCACTTGGTCATTATTTGGACCTGGATTGACTCAGAGTGAATTATGTTTTGGCCAGAAATCCTGAGAGTCTTCTCCTCCCATATTGGATTTTTTTGAATAAGTAAAAGAGGTCTTTTTTTTTTTTGCCTTACTTCTTACCTAACCTTAATCACTAAATGGTCATTGCCTCAAACTGGGACCTGTTAAAGACAAGCTAAAAAAGGCTAAGGGAGCCCTGTAATCGGGACCATCTCCAGGCATACTGATCTATATCTTGCCACAGGATCCAGATGACTTTGGAGCAGAAAGTGAGGATGGTGATTGGACAGTGAACCTTCATTTAAATCCAATTTACTTGCATATCACAGCATCACTTCCCTGATATCATGGTCCTCTTAGAGAACAAAGGACCAACAATGACAACAACAACATATTATCTGGATATATTGAATATCCAGGAAAATCTAATTTCCTAAGGCTTCTGGGAATACCTGAGATCTGACTATGAATATGATATAGAAAGAAATTCTTAACTTTATAGATAATCAAACTTAATGAAGGCAGTGATAAGTCTCAGTTAAAGTCCTACCTTCTGTAAGAAGCCTTTCCCAGTCCTCTTTAATCTGAGTGCCTGCCTTTTGAGATTATCTTTAATTTAGTGTGTACTGCATATTATTTGTAATTAATTGTTTATGTGACTTCCCCATTAGACTGTGAGTTTTTTAAGAGACATGATTTTTTTTTTTTTTTTTTTTTTTTTTTTTTTGCTTTTCTTTGTATCCCAATGCTTAGACCAGTGCTTGGCACCTAAGTAAGCAATATAGAAATTTTTGTTGCTTTGACTTAATATTATAGGATTTAAAGCTAGAAAGGAGATAATTTAGTCCAATGGCTCTTAACCCAGGAAATTAATCCCTCAGACTCTGTAGATAGATTCCTATGGATCCCTGGAGTTGGATGAGAAAAATTACATTTTTGTTTCAATATAATTTGTTTCTTTTGTAGTCCTTTGTATTTTTCATGATGCACTTACAAACATTATTTTAAGAAAGATCCCATAGACTTCACCAAATCTCTCATAGAGTTCTCATGATCTAATTCAACACATTTATTTTATGATTAAGAAAACTGAGGCTCAGGATAAGTAAAAGGCATCACTAAAGTCACATGGGTTATGAGTGATCACACAGAAATAATATCCAAATCTGAATCTCCTAACTCTGAATCCAGCTAATGTGGCTAACCACATTAGCATTCCCTAGCTTTCTCCAAAATCTGGAGCCCTTTTGGAAGCTCTGTAGAATATATGACATGGCAATATAGGACTAGAGAAAGAAAGGATATATTCTCATCCTGGGAACTTTTTAGTTATGATCCCACACAGCTGGTCATGGTCAAGGACACAAGGGACTTGGTCAAGAATAGTAAATAGGACCTTTCAGGGAATTTGCAATCTGCTCAACAACTATAATCAGCTGTGATCCATGATGGGGATAAATGTTCATTTTGTCTGCTCAGACACACATACTGCATGCTGGGGGGAGGAGGGAGAGCCCGTGTGGCAACTACTGAAAGACTTCACCATCTGAGTACAGATGTGCTCAGGGAGAATGCCAGAGAATTTGTCTCTGAACAAAGAGAACAGATTGTGTTTCTCTTATGGTGCATTTGCAGTAAGTTTGGCCAGCAAACTTGAGATAGAGATTTAGGTCTGTCCAAAGCTGAGGCTGATGGTGCTGTTATTAAGAAGCAGTCTTCTCCAAGGGCACGGTATCAGTACATTTTTCACAAATACTACTTGATTCGGGGATTATCTTAGGAGGAGAACGGGGACTATTTCAAAAGAAGCCTGGTTTGTGTGGAAAGACTTATGTTGGATTTATTTCACTTACTAGTGTAGCTCTGCTTAGATTTTTGAGAAATGAATTATTACGGAGAAACAACATAGACTAGTGGATTGGACTTGGAGTCTGGAAGGCCTGAATTAAAATCTCACAGCCATGTGACCTACTCAACCACTCTGTGCCTCAGTTTTTTTCATGTGTACAATGGGTATGGGGAGTGGGGTGGGGTGGGTTCAGTCTGTAAGGTCCCTTCTGGATTGATGAGGAGCTCATGGACAGAACTATCAGGCACAAGCTATCATAATTGTTTTAGAAGAGTTAATGTTCTGTATCCTAAAGATTTCAAAGGAAGAGGAAATATATACAAAACATACCTATAGCAGTTTTTTTTAGAGGTATCAAAGAACTGGAAACTAATAGGATACCTGTCAACTGAGAAAGGCAGAACAAATTATTCTATATGAAGGAAATGGAATCTAATTATGGTACAGAAAATGATGAAGGAGATGGTTTCAGAGAAACTTAGGAAGATTTGTACAAATTGATGTAGAGTTAAGTTGGTAGAACAAAGAGAATGATTTATAAGAAAACAACATCTGAAAAACAAATCATTTTGATAGACTTAAGAACTCGATCAACCTTAGTGACAAATTATTATTCAAGAGTATTGATAATGAAGCATGCTTAAGTAATAGGACTGACATAAAGATGATGGACTCAGGGGACAGATTGACTTATGTGTGAATTTGTTTTGCTTGGCTATGCCAATATGTTTCAAAGAGTATTTTTTTCTTCAGTGGAAAAAAGGAATAAAAGAGATTAATTAAAAATTAAATTTTAAAAAATTAAAGAATTAATGTGTCTTCCCTCCCTCTTTGCAGAAGTAGGAGACTATGGATGTAGAATATTGCATATACTATCAAACACAGCCAATGAATTGGCTAATTGAGGCCTGGTGAAAAAATGTATAAAATCAGTCAGCAAATGTCCCTGGGGCTGTTGTTACTCAAATATTTTTGGTGGGGAGAGGAGGACAATGCTTTCAGGAATGTTTGCTACAATCAGCACAGTCACAGAATGTTAGAGATTCCCTGACTTTGGATAATCTTGTTTTTTATTGTCCATAAACAGATCATTCTAGTCTTAATGAGTCCATTAAATGGGCTATGGGAGAGTGGTGCAGAAGTTTTTACTTTGTCAATTTGTAGGTCTCATTTAAATGCTGCCAAGATCATCTCTCTTGGAGTAGCTGAAGAGAACAAGTCAGCTGTGTGTGGGGACAAAAGCCAATGGCCTTGTAGGACTGGATTTTTTTTGGCAGGAAGAGACTGGGGTCCCAGGAGAGGATGTTCTCTTTATCAAGAAATTGCCATTGGCCATAGTTATGAGTGTGATAATCAAAGTAGGTCCTCAGTCATTTTGTAACTAGCTTGTGTGTGTGTGTAAATCCATTTTAAATATGAGTCACTTATAGAGGAAGAGCTTTTTATCCACAGGTGTGGTCTGAATATATTTGTATTTTCATCAAGTTTTAAAAGATGAGAGTGAAAGCTAATGATTGGGAAATCTTTGCATGATTTAATCCCAACATCACTCTCCTGATAAAATGCCACATTAACATTTTGCAGACCTTCCAGAAAGGCACAAACAGCTTTTCATCAGCATTGTAAGAAAACAATCAGAGACCTTTTGGAACTCAGTGACCTAGAGGAGAATTGATCTGTTGACCTGTATTTTTGTCTTTGTAGAAATTAATTATTTTATTTACATATTGCAATTCCTTTTCTTATTATTGAATTAGAACTTTAAAACAAAACAAAAAGAAAACATTTAACCAAGATTATCACCTGAAAATAGGACTTATTATTATTGAGCCTCCTGATTCCTTATTATACCATACAGGTCAATAGCAAATTTTTACAGCCTCATGAGATAGAGGCTTCTGTCTCCAGTTTCCATCCCATCTTTTTGCATATATTTATGTGAAATTGGATTCCTCACTAAGATTTCACTTGTATAAACCTGAAAGAATTTAAAGAATTAAAAAGGCAAAGGATTCTTCATTTTTGTCTGAGTACTTTTCTCCATGTACTACAGTGATTGGGCTATTGTTGAAACTAAAGCAGTCTGAGATCAAGTGATTTACCTAGAGTCCCAAAGCTAATAAGTATCAGAAACTGGATTTGGGCTCAGATTTCCCTGACTCCAATATTTCCATTGTGTTCTATAGCAGCGAGATTATTTAACATAATTTTTTAATCTGGATTTATTGCATTTATTCTCTCTCTAAGATAATAACATCTTTTTATTTTTTCAAAATACATGCAAAGATAGGTTTCAACATTCACCCTTGCAAAACCTTGTGTTCCAAATTTTTCTCCCTCCCTTCCTTTACCTCCTCCCCTAGATAGCAAGTAATCCATTATATATTAAATATGTGTTATTTAAACATATTTCTACATTTATCATGCTGCACAAGAAAAATCAGATAAAAGGGGGGAAAATGAGAAAGAAAAAAAAAAAAAAACAAGCAAACAACAACCACCAAAAAAAGTGAAAATGCCTTCTGTGATTCACATTCAGTCTCCATAGTTCTCTCTCTGGATGTGAATGGTTCTTTCCATCACATCTATTGGAAATTCCTTGAATCACCTCACTGTTGAAAAAAGCCAAGTCCATCACAGTTGATCATCACATAATCTTGCTGTTATTGTGTACAGTGTTGTCTTGGTTTTATTCACTTCACTTAGCATCAGTTCATATAAGTCTTTCCAGGCTTTTCTGAAATGTCTTTTCATTATTTTTTACAGAACAATAATATTCCCTATCAATCATATACCGTAACTTATTCAGCCATTCTCCACCTGATGTGCATCCACTCAATTTCCAGTTCCTTGCCACTACAAAAAGGGCTGCTACAAATATTTTTGCACATCTGGGTTCTTTTCCCTTTTTAAACATAACTTTGCAGGAGGTACAGAGTAACAGTTTCCTGAATGCTTACTGAGTAGAACAGAATTAACTTGGTTCAAATGACACTTTTATCCCTGGTAGAACTTCCAGCCTCAGCTTCTATAAGAGGAATTTGAACACATCATCTATGCAAGGCACATGCAGGAGTTTTGTTTTGTTTTGTTTTGTTTTTTTAACCAGATCTAAAGCCCTAACTTGAAACAATCTATTTCTTCAGACATATTTCACACATTCTATAGAGTAGAGAAAACGAGCCTCATGTTGTTTATGATGTTCCTTTCCCATCTCTGTGTGGTTTTAAAGGCTGTTCCCCTTCCCATACCTGGAATGTATTTCATACTCCCTTCCACTGCTTAGAATCCCCGAGTTTCTTTCAAAGCTCAGCTCATATATTACTTCTCAGATGAAGCCTTTCTTGGAATTCCCAGCTAGTAATGCCTAACCTCCAAAATTACCTTGTATTTGTTTTGTAAACATATGTGGGGAGTCAGATAGAGACCTAGAGAGTCAGAGACAGAAAGACAGACACATACACAGACACAGACAGAAATAGAGGTGAGAAATAGAGAAGAGAAGGGGGAGGGAGAGAGAGGAGGAGGATAGGGAGAAGGAGAGAGGCAAAGGCAGAGGCAAGGGGAGAGGGAAGGAGGGAAAAAGAGAGGGGTGAAGGGAGGGATAGACTTGCTTTCATAAAAGCTCTTTTAAAAGGAATTTATTTAGTTTTTATATCTCTAGTAGCCAGCATAGTGTCTATCTACCCTACCATATAACTAGGTGCTTAATAAATACTTGTTGATTGATTTATTAGTTAATAGGGCTCTAAAAAGTAGTTGCAAGATAAATCAAAAATGTAAGTGACTTGGAAAATTACTTCTTAGTGGCATTCAGGCTTCTTATGTAGGGCAATATCCTATAGAGCTAATATGACCTTTGTCTTTTAACATATTGCTTACTGCAATATCATCCTCTACTCCATTCATTTGTTCAACATTTATTAAACACTACTTTTAGCATCCTAGGGTTTGGAAGTTGCCATAGAGATTATTTAGACATAGAGAAACAAGATTAATTTGAGATTAGTGAAATTTTTATAATATATTGATAGCTGTATTTCAATATAATTACTTTCCTTTGTTTTTTTTTTTAATTTTTTAATAACTTTTTATTGATAAAATGCATGCCAGGGTAATTTTTTACAGCATTATTCCTTGCATTCACTTCTGTTCCGATTTTTCCCCTCCCTCCCTCCACCCCTTCCCCCAGACGGCAAGAGTCCTTTACATATTGAATGAGTTGCATTTACTTTCCTTTGTAATCCAATATATTTTATGCATTTAAGCACATTATTCTGAGAAGGGTCATAGGCTTCACCAGACTGTGAAAAAAATTATTTGATACCAAAAAAAAGTTAAGAAATCATGAATCTAGACAAACCCCATCCCTCATGTGTTAACCCAAATCAATTTCTTGAGCCGCAATTAAATCTAGTGCAATTCTATTAATTTATTTTTTAAAATTTATTTGTTAGTTTTCAACATTTACTTTTATAATATTTTGATACCCATTTTTCCTTCCTTCTTGTTCTTCCCCATCCCCAAGACAGCAATAAATCTGATATAGATTATACATGTAGAATCATATTAAACATATTCTTACATTAGTCATATTATGAAAGAAGAATCAGAATAAAAAGGGAAAATCATGAGAAAGAAAAATAACAAAAAAGTGAAAATAGTATACTTTGATTTGTATTCAAACTCCATCATTCTTTCTCAGGATGTGGATAGCACTTTTCCTCATGAGTCTTTTGGAATTGTCTTAGATTACTGTATTGCTGAGAAGAGCAAAGTACATCAAAGTTGATCAGTCACATAATGTTCTTGTTACTGGATACAATGTTCTCTTGCTTCTGCTCACTTCACTCAGTATCAGTTCATATATGTTTTTCCAGGTTTTCCTGAAATCTATCTGCTTATCACTTCTTACAGCACCGTGTTCTATTACATTCATAAGTCACAATTTGTTCAGCCCTTCCCCAGTGGAATGATGGGCATTCCATCAATTTTTATTCCTTTGTCTCCACAAAGAGAAGGGCTATAAACATTTTTGTATTTGTGCAACCCTATTAATTTAAAGATAAGACACAGAAAAATGACTTGCCGGGAAATCATGCATGTCAGAGCTGCAAATGCATACCACATTACTAATTCCCAGTTCACTACTGATTTTATCTGTTATATGCATAATTTGGGTCAGATTTCCTTAGAATTAAAATTCCTTATAAGGTAGAAAGTATGTTGTGAGTAGGCTAAGTAGAGTATTCAGTTATAGAGACAAATGGGATATCCAGCTTCCAGTAACTGGGAGTGGGTGGATGAATGTAGGAGGCAAGATTTTATCTTGGAGTGCCATTATTCAGGGGAGGCACCATAAGTTAATCTCTATTCTGATCCTTATCTTGAGATCTTTTGGTGGCTTCAGATATTATTCAATGCAACCCTGCCCTCATGTTGCTCTGCTTTTGAAGCTTCTCTTCCTCTCTTACACACACACACACACACACACACACACACACACACACACTACCCTGTTATTTCAAGTTCAGGAGGAGAACAAAATGACGGTTTTATAGATCATTCATCAGTTAACAAAAAGAGATTTATTTAATCCTAATAGATAAAGGATGTTCAATAAAAATAAAGGCAAACAATTTATGAATATAAGGTGTTTGAAGAGCTCAACAAAACAGGTTGTGGTCAGGAAGACAATCTAGAGCCTTCACTCCACAGATGGCTTAGCTACTTGGGTCAATTGGGTTTCCCATCAACTTTGTCTCCTTTTAGGAGAAAATCAGCTCAACCCACATAACAATGAGAAACCCTGGTAGATAGTGATGTATCACAGGAGACAAGGGTTGCATTACCTCTTCTCCTTGTCTGACTGACTATAATTGATATCACATTATTCTCTGGATCATTACCTTCCAGCCTTCATCACTTCTCAACTGTTTTTGTCTCAGGTACTTGGCTCCTTGAACAGCTTTGTTCAGGGCAAGAAGGAAGGTGGGAGGAGCAATAGAAATTTTTGGTGGAGTAAGGAGCCCTGGTCCTGGAGGAATATAAGTAGTTGGTATTTATTTATTCTTTGTAACTCCTTGAATTACACATCTGTAGGATTTTTTTTTTTTTTTTTTGGCAAAGATACTAACATGGTTTGCCATTTCCTTCTCCAGAAGATTAAGGCAGACAGAGATTAAGTGACTTGCCCAGAATCACAGCTAGTGAATGTCTGAGGTCTCATTTGAGTTCAGTTATTCAGATATTCCTGACTCCAAAACCAGTTCTCTATTTTCAGAGCCACTTAGTTGCCTTTATTTACCCCGTAATAAGCACTTAAACATGTTTGTTGAGTTGATTAAGCTTGACCTCCAAGAAGTATGTTGTATCACTCTTACTGGAGCATCCACAGAAGCTTCTATTTTCAGCAAAAAATAGCTCTTGGGGATTAATCAGGATAATTGGACATCCTGTAGGGGTCCTCCATTCTTCAAACCCTTCTTAGCACTCTGTAGAAGATTTAACTTCAATCATATTCTTTCTCTTTAAGGGTTTTCCTGAAGGTAAAATGTGATGGGAATAAGCATTAGAAATGAAATGATTTGGTATATAACCAAACCAAAAATTTAAACAGTTGGTATTTTTTAAGACTCTGGTATGAGCCCAAGGATAAATACCTTCTCACTTTGCTAGGCTTTGGATCCCATCTGAGCCAAGGAAAGGAATCATGTCAATCCTCCAAAGTATGTAACTATACAATTCACAACTAAAATGTGCCATTCAAAGTAACTCCCCTCCCTGCCCTAGTTTCAAATAAAACATACACATAAATCAACATTTTGAATTGTTTCTTACTACTTTAAGTGTAAAATATTTGTCATCTACATAAATAGTTATTTTCTCTAGTTGTTAATTAACCAATTTTCTATTCACAGCCAACAATTTGGAATTGAAAATAGAACTTGGAAAATGGACAATAATATTCTTTATGTTGCAAAGATAACACCAACCTCTTTCTCCATGACAATGAGTCATGTTCACTTACTAGGAAAATTTATAATTAATAGTTATTAAGCATAAACCAAAGGCTTAGAAAAATAGCATGGCAGAGGGGATAGAGAGGTGGGCTTGAAGTCAAGAAGACCTGCCTCTTCTTGTCCCTGATACATATGATTGAACTGCCATAAGAAAAGCCCTTGACTTCTGGGTGCTCTGGCAATGCTCTAAGACTATAGATAGGTTGCAGAGAAGGTTTCACTTATAATGTTAGAGGGAGAAATCACAAGTAGAGTCCTTATCCCAAGAATGTAATAGGATATTTCTCATAAGGTGGAGTATTTTTTGTGCTATTATTTAATGAACTCAACTTTTCCCATTTTCAATATATGAGTATTAAAAAATCACTTTGCTAGTTATAGGCATCTTTACATATAAATCTATGATCATCTATCAGGCAAGACAAGACAGCTTAGTAGTGCAGTAGATAGAGTGCTAGACCTGGAGTTAGCTGCACTTGAGTTCAAATCTGGACTCAAGACGCTAATTGTGTGACCCTGGGCAAGTCACTTAACCCTGTTTGCCTCACTTTTCTCATTTGTAAAATGAGCTGGGGATGGAAATGGCAAACCACTACAGTATCTTTGCCAAGAAAACTCCAAAAGGGGTTACAAAGAATCAAATAGGACTGAAATAACTGAAAATCAATAACAAAGTGCCTAAAATTCCAAATTCTTCCCCCCCACCACCACTTAAAACCTTACCATCTCTACATGTTTAGATACAGGATGATTCTGTGAGAATTTTAAGGGTGAGAGGATAAAGAAAAAAGAGATGAAAGTCAAGAAAGCCAAAAATCATCCTTGGGGAGATTATGCTTATAGGATAGTAGAAATAGAGGATCATTGGAAACAGAAAATAGAACAGAAATAGACAGAAGGGAAGGAATAATACTATGATAGATCAGTGGCAAGGACAGGAAGGGATGAGAGTAGTCAAGAAGGATGGGCATTCTTTCTTTCCCCTTCCCTCCATTCCTCTTTCCTCTCCTCTCCCATTTTTCCTCTACTCTACATTTCTCTCCTCTCCTATTTTTCCTTTCCTCTACTTTGCTCTTCTCTTTCTGAGTCTTTCTTCATTTGTGTGTGTGTGTATATAAGGTGTGTGTGTGTGTGTGTGTGTTTATGGCTGTGCATGTGTACCTTTTACACTTCACAATGACAATTTAGGTTCCATGTTTATAAAACATAGGAACAACATAAGATGTTGAGGTTTTTAATTCATTCCAGAAAATTGTTAGTCCTATGTTTCCATCACTTGTTGGGAAATACTGCTATTAAATGGAAAATCCCCTGAAATGTTGGAAATGACTACAATACCAAACCTGTAACTTTCTGCACCCTAACAATGTTACTTCACAAGGGGTCAGGTATATACCATATTTGGAAAGTCCTGACAGCTCTCAGGGCTGCCTTTGTAGAAATGGAGATTACTCATATAGTTTGTCACAAATACTATTAAGTACCTCAACTTTTTTCAACAGATACCATTAAGTGCCTACTTTGTGCAAGGCACTGGGGGTAAAAAGCAAATATTCAAAGTATGTCTGCTTATCAATAGATCCTAAGGGAGTAGCCTTACCCATTCCCCTCCCATCAGACATAAGCACCAGCAGATGGCTCTTTTCCATTGCCAATTATTTCCATATATCCTGCTTCCTATGCTTTATGAAGTTCCCCACCACTTTGACGTTAAATCTGCTACACGACTTCAATGTTTTTTTTTTTTTTCAATTAGCAAGCATTTATTTTCTATACCTCTTTCCTCCCCACAATGAAAAAGAAAAGAAAAACAAAACATTGCTTTGATTATATGCATAGTGCAAAAAAAGAAGGTTCTCATATTGGCCATGTCCAAAAATATATCTCTCAATTTGCTTCGTGAGTGCATCACATATCTGTCAGAAGATAACATACATGTATGCATTATCAGCATTGTCATTATCCGCTTGAATCATGATTGGTCATTGTACTGATGAGAGTTTTAAAGTATATCAAAACCATTTATCTTCACAAATGTTCCTATTAGAAATTATTTTCGGTTCCACTCACCTCTCTGCGTGTTTTTGTCTCTATTTGTCTCTTTCTCCCTTCCTTCCTTCCTCCTCTCCTTTTTCCTCCCTCCCTCTGTTTTTTCCTTCCTTCCTTCCTTCCTTCCTTCCTTCCTTCCTTCCTTCCTTCCTTCCTTCCTTCCTTCCTTTCTTTTTTTCTTCCTTCTTTCCTTCCTTCCTTCCTTCCTTCCTTCCTTCCTTCCTTCCTTCCTTCCTCTCTCTCTCCCTCTCCCTCTTCTCTCTCTTCCCTCCCCTTTTTTCCCATCTTTCCTCTCTCTCACTCTCTCTCTCTCTCTCTCTCTCTCTCTCTGTGTCTCTCTGTCTCTGTCTCTGTCTCTTTCTCTCTCTTCTCTCCCTTCCTCTCTCCTTCCCTCCAGTTCAAATTAGCAAACACATACCAGATATGATATTCTGACCCTAGAGTTCTTGCCTTGGCCCCAAGGTTAAGAAATAGTAGCTTCAACTCCTACATCCGTCATGAACTGGTGTGTAATCTTGCACAAATTGCTTAAAGTCTCAGTGTTCTAGGCAACACTCTAAGATTATAAATTATAGAGCTGGTGCCCATTTGCAATAGTAGAAGGACTTTCCTCAGAGGGTATTCTCTAATTAATGAAATCATAAACCCAATCTAAAAATAAAATGTAACACTTAACTAATCAATCTACAACTCACCCCATCATTAATCAGAGACTTTATTCTATTTATTCACAAATCAATCAAATGACTTGATTTTCCTTTAGGAGTAGAGGGAGTAGCAAGAAGGTTATTAAATACAGAGCTTGCACCATCACATTCACGAGATGACTCCTTTTAGGATCCAACAACTTGCTACTTTCAACTTTTCTGGCATTTGTTGCCAGACTGTTGAAACACGACTCAGAATGACATTTTTAACATCTCTAACATTTTAGCTGTTCCACCCTGCTTGATTTTGATGCATTTTAACTTGAAATTGGAAAATGTAGATTAAGCATACATGCATACACATATGTATGTGCATGTACATATATTTTATATATTTTAAATTTTTGTATAAAATATGAAATTACATGTAAATAGTTTAAGAATTTTATGTCTAAAATGGTTTTATTGTTTAAAAATTAGACATGCCTAATAATTTAAAATTCACTTTCAGTATGAATATTCAAACACTTTTAATCATAGAATACCAGGGTCATAGAATTAGAACCCTAATTAATGATAACCTTGTTCAACTACCTCATTTTGCAAATGAGGATACTGAGGTAAGAAAGAAGAAGCGATTTGATTCAGAAAATACAAGTTAAATAAGTGTCAGAGTTGGGATGAGTGCTCAGGCAATTTGACTCCCAATTCAATGCTCTTTCCACCTCTACCTCTCCCCTGAAGTACTTTAAAAGACTCCTAAATGATCTCATCTTCCAATCCATCCTACACACCGCTGCCAGATTAATCTTCTTAAGAGAACAGACAAAGGATAGTATGGGGAAAGAGCTTTAAAATTGGAGCTAGGAGAAATCAGAGGGTAAGCACTAAGGTCACAGCACATTTAAGCTTATAGTCTGATGGGGCAGATTTAAGTTCATAGTTATTCTGCCTTTGGAAGTGGATTTTTAATTGTCAGGACAAGAATGAGTCCAACCTCAAACACTCACTAGCCATAATATTCTAGCTAAGTCACTTACCCTCTTTCAGATGGCTTCCTCATTTGTAAAAAGGAGGGTAATGGTACCTAATAGGGTTGTTGTGAGGATCAAGTAACATGCAAAAAAATTAATTATAATTAGCTATGAAACCAAGCTTCTTAACTTGGTATTTAAAACTTTTTATAATCTGGCTCCTACTAACTTGATCTGTCTGTTCTGTCCAGACTGGTCTCTCTGTTCTTTGAACATACTTTATTTACTTTCAGACTATTTATTATAACTAGTAATAGATCGTCTCAGTCATTTAAAAATTATTGCTGATTTTGAAAACCATTTGTGATTCCACTTTACATTGGTTTTCTTTTGTGGAAACACATAACTACAAGGATAAATGAAAAAAAAAATCATCATGCAATAAAAAAGGATTATCTGGGAGGGACTAGGGAGACAATGTAGAAACTGGTAAAAGTAAGGGATGCTTCAGGAGGGTTAGGATTGGCCTAAGAAGAAACCTGTGCTCAGGAAATCCTAAATCTGCAGAGAATCCCAAGATTGAGATTCCATCTAACTCACTTTTCTACTACAAGCAGGATGGAATTTATACAACTCTAGAGAAATCATTATTTACCCATCTTTTAACCAAGAAGACTAAAAATATCCTTGGCAACATATTCTCAGGTCTTGAAATCTCTTCTTCAATTCTTACATAAGAATTGCTGCAAATCTAAACCTTTTTTTTTTTCTTTTTCCCTGTCTTCAACTCAAACTAATATTCACAACCCCCAACTGATAACAGTCTCACTTTAGCTTCTAAACTATAATCCTGTCCTACAGAATTGTGTATGAGCTGAAATACTTTTGAATCCTATTTACAAGATATCTTTTTTTTAAAGCACAGAAAATATATGAATTGGGTAACAGTTCATGGATTCCATGAACTTCTGATTCCAAATCCAGCACTCCCCAGAATACCACATTTTACAAGTGAGGATGAGGATATTACAGCCTACTAAGTCTTTTGTTAAATGTTTCATTTTGTCCTTTATTATGGATATGGAAGGAAAACATGTTCATGTAAAGATTGTTTTAGTATCATATTTAGTCCAATAGTATTAAAGGATTAAAAGCTGAAAGTAACCTTAGCAATGAACAAATATGACCTATAATTTTATAATGCAGAAACTCTGGCCCAAAGGCTTGTCTAAAGTCTTGTGGGCAGTAGAAAGCTGAGAAGGATTATAGTTCAGATCTTCTGGGCACCCTTTTCACAGCACTGTGATGTTTCTAATGTAGGCTAATAACTGCATTCTAAAAAATAAATATTGATGCTTTAAAATATATACACACAAATAGCAGCTAAATGGCACAGTACATAGAGCTCTTGGCCTGGAATCAAGAAAATTCATTTTCCTTAGTAGTTCAAATCTGAACTCAGATACTAGCTGTCTGACCATGGACAAGTCACTGAACTGTGTATCAGCTTCTTCATCTATAAAATGAATCAAGCTAAAATGGGGTCATAAAGAATTGGACACAACTAAAAAAGACAACTATATACAAATGTACATATGTGCATGTACACACATACACACATAAGTATACATGTGTACATATACCTACACATATATATAGGGCCACTGAACTATATAAAAGGATGCTGGCAAGTGCATATTGATTCAGAAAACTATACACAATATACTTATATTTTATTGTATTTTTATTTATTTTGTTAAATATTTCCCAATTAAATTTTGATCTACTTCTACCATCAAAGGAGGATTACACACCAGCAGACTGCTTTTGTGACATTATTTCTCTAAAGCAATAGCTGATTAATCATTCTGATCTTTCCGTGGTCCTTGTGTATGATGTCCTCCAGGTTCTATTTACTTTGCTCTGCATCATACTAATGGTTGGTTGCAAGAAATTAAAGCAAAATAACAACAAAAAACAAGACATACAATCCCTGTGCCTTCTAGCACCTAATTTATAACTGGCTGTAACAGAAGAAAAAAATCAACCACCTTCCAATATTTGTAATTTTAGATTTTTTTACTACCACACTAGAGAGACTCCAAATTATTTCACAGCACCAAGTCCATTACTAATCCTCCCACCTTTCTTCATTGTAATAGATTAGGAATCAAGGCCAGGAGTGCAGCACTCAATATATTGCAATGAGGTTGGAGGTGATGACATACTAATGAGCCTGCCTGAGGTGCCTTTCAATCGCATTGTTGCCCTGATAAACAAATTCCTTGAAGTTCTAGCAGGGAGGATTGACTTTCTCATAGAAAGTGCTTAATGGTTATTGAACTGAAGTTTAGTTTCTTATCTCTAAAATTGGAGTGGGGGTGACATCAAAATACTATCTCCACTCCCATTTCCTCATTTGAGGAAACAAGTGTAAATTGGGGATAACAAAAATCCCCACCTCACAGCAAAGTTTTGAGGATGAAATGAGTTAGCATATGTAAGTACTTTGCAAACTTTAAATAGCTTTTATATATATATATATGTATATGTATGTATATATATAATATGTATATATATTATATGTATATATAAAATACTATCTATAATGTTCACTCTAAATTCTGTGATCTGAAGGTTTGACACATGGAAGGAGAAGGATTAGACTACATTTGCTTAGGCCTAATAGAGCAATGTCATATAAAGATAAGTAGAATTCTATTTTAATAAGAAAAAATAATAAGAATGAAGATTTAGAAACATTTAATGGCTTTACCTTGGGAAGGAAGTAATTTCCCATCACTGGAGAGCATCCAGTAGAAGGTGAATGGCCACTTGTTCAGGATATTCTTTGTATCAGACTTCACTTTGTGGCAGTTGACTAGATGATAAAATGTTCTTTCAAATTCTGGCATTCTGTGAAAGACGTTGAAAGTTCAACACAATATCTTTAAGCCCGGTTATGTACTTTGTCACTCTCAATTAAATAGCAATTTGTTGGGGGATAAGATGCAATGATAAGTGTAAAAGTGTCTTACAAATGAGGGATGGATGGCAGAAGTCACAATGTACTGGAAAGAAAATGAGATTGGGGTGAGATGACCTGTGCCTCTGGGACTCACAATATGTCCTGCAAGCATCTCTCTTGGATCTTAATTTCCCTTTGTGTAAAATGATGTGGTTGACATGGAAAATCTACAAGGTTCCTTCTAACCCCATAATTATCATCCTATGATTTTATGTGATTTGTCCCATGTTCACACTTTCTAAACTGCATTTTGAATCACCTATATGTAATGTAGTTCTATTTCTATTGTTCTGGTGGTGGTGAGAAATAGGTGAAATGGGTAAAAGACAGAAGAGAGTTTCATCATTTCTGTCTCTCCTCTCTTCAATGACACTCTTATAGAGTGAAAAGGACCTATTTAATAAATATTTTGTATCTTTCCTTTAATACTACCTAACTCCATAGAGAAGGAGAAGATGGAAGAGGGAAGGAAAAGAAAAAAAGAGAAAACTTGAGTTTGGTGAATAATAACAAAAAAATCTTATTTTTCTTCTTTTTAATTCTCTCTGTCTTTCCCTCCTTCTTCCCTCCCTCTTTTCCTCCCTCTTGCTCTCTATTTCTGTCTCTGTCTCTTTCTCTTTGTCTCTGTCCCTCTGTCTCTGTCTTTGTCTGCCTCACTTGTCTCTTTGTTTCTCCGTCTTTATGTTTGTCTCTCTCTCTCTCTGTTTCTCTCTCTTTCTTTCCTCTTCTTTCTCTTCCCTCCTCTCTTTCCTTTCTATTTTCCCTCCCTCTTAAAAAAGAGTTAATTGACTCATTTTCTCAATGTGCTCTTGACAAATGTTTTCTCATCTTGGAAATGTTCTCTGGGCAATAGGGAAATATCAACAGGATTTAATTTAGCCAAACAGAACACTTTGTCAAGAGGCACTTTCTGCACAAATGGCATTTTCTCTGGGGCTTTATGATGGCTTTTCTAATTTGGATGTTGTTGTGCAGGCAATGGTGGGGCCAGGGAAAGTCACCCAAAAGCTTTCATTACCATATGTGGGAATTAAGGATTTCAGGCCAGACATAATTTGATTGGTTTTTAATTCATGTGTCTCTAAAACTGGATAACATAAAGTAACTTGCAGTCTGAGAAGCCCAGGGACAGGAAAAATCCTTGAGAGGTTATCAGAATAATCCCTTATCTATAAGAAATACCATGAGAATTGGTCAGAGAGTACATATATATGTATTGTGTGTGTGAAGGTGGACTTATATACATACATATTCACACACTTACATCATCCTACATTAGGTTCAAGAAGAGAATAACTTAGGGAACATAACTGATAAAGAAACAATCTTAGAACTGAGAGGCCATCCAGTTTAATGCTCTCATTTCAGATGAGAAAACAGAAGACTAATTAATCAACAAACATTTTTGTTGTGGGGGTGGTTCAGTCATTTCAGTGATGTCCAACTCGTTGTGACACCATTTGGAGTTTTCTTGGCAGAGATTCTGTAATGATTTGTTATTTATTTCTCCAATTTCATACAGGCAGGGATTAATTGACTTACTTAGAGTCACACAATGAGTGTCTGTGGCTGAATTTGAACTCAGGTTTTCCTGTCCAGTCCCAGTGCTCTATATATCTATTACGTCACTTATAATATGAAACGTACAGTGCTGTGTTCTGAAGGTACAAAGATATAAAGAAAATATTTCTTCTCTCTAAGGAGTTTAATCAGAGTGGACACGGTATATGTGTGTTTGTATGTGTGTGTGTGTATATATGCATACACACATATATGTATATATAAACACGTATATATGTAGATGTTAGATATACACAACAATGAATATAATTTTTTTTAACAAAATCTATCATAATAAATAGGTAATTGGGGAGTACTAGCAGCTGGGAAGTCAGAAAAAGCCTTATTAGGAGCTACCTTTTGAGCTGAGCTTTGAAGGAAAGTAGAGATTTTAAGAAGCAAAAGGGAGGAAGGAATTAATCCATAATCTGAGTGAAATGGGAGACACAATGCCATTCAAAGACCAGCAAGAAGGTCAATCTGACTTGACTATAGAGTATAAAATGAGCAATGTACATTATGCCTGTAAAGGTAACTCAGAACTAGGTGGTAAAGGGCCTTCAATATCTAGTAGAGACATTTACTTTTGACCTTAGGGGTTCTGGGAGTCCCTGAAGTTTGTTGAATGACATGGAAAGACACATGCTTTAAGGAAATCTTTCTCTGTGTAGGATGAATTGGAAAGGGGAGAAAACAAAACCTAGTAAGAAGGTGTAGATGGTGTATATAGTTTTCTAGTGAGAAAACTTTGGACAAGGCCTTTTACCTCTGTGCCTCAGTTTCCCTATCTGTAGAGTAGAAATAATTATAGCACCTACCTTTCAAAGTTATTGTGAGAAGTAAATAAGATTTATGAAGCACTTTGCAAATCCTAAAGTATAATATAAGTGCTGTTTTTTATTATCATTATAATTATTACAAGTTTATATGATCCAATAAAATAATTAATCTAAAATAACAGATAGGCATAAAACAACACACAAAGTTGTGGTATATGTGAAAACAATAATATCAATTATTAGTAATACGGAAAAAACTAGATGGCTGAAGCAAAATCTGACAAAGTAGGATGTTGGTTAGAAGATCATTTTTGTTTTTATTCTGAGCAAAAAAAAAAGTGTCTAAAGCTGAGTGTTTAGGTTAGATTAGTAGGCAATTAAGGAGAATTTATTGACAATAAGAGCAATGAACAGGCTGCTGAGGAAGGCTATGAATCCTCCTTGCCTTGACTGGCTTTGAAGTATGGTATAGATATTCATCAGGATGGCTACAGGTGCTAAATGGACAATTAGTAATTTCCCAAATTAGACTGCGAGTGATAAATGACATTTTATTTTGGCTTTATTTTGATTTTTTTTTAATTTTGGAGTTGCATTTTGGGATTACAAGGACTAGAAGCCCACTTCCTACTTACCTTTTAGAACAACTGCTTCCTTTTATGTATGGGGACCCCGAGGTACCCAAAGTTTAAATAACCATCCCAATGTAATGTGGGTAGAGAGTAACAGAGGCATCTTGAAGGGGAATGAACTCAGGCAAAAGTTTTCTTTGTTAATATCTGTGAGTCAATATATATGACATGATAAATTAAAGTAATTTTTTGACTTTTGGAACTAAAATATAGATAGTACTTCTAGTAGGAGAAGTGGCAGAGGAGAAAGGCTCTTTCAGTAATGGTGGCTACAAGTATATGGTAATAAGAGCAAATGTTTATCCAGGCAAGTCTGGACACTTTCTTCTGCCTTTTCTGAGTACATGATAGTGACTTTGGTTCTTGAGAAATGGATGTTCTCAGTTTGAGAATTGTAGGATCAGGTGTTCTATCATCCTACCCCTATTTTACATTGAATATCCTTTCTACAACTTATTTTGTTTCCTATGATTTTGGAGACCCTGTACTATGAACAGGTTTTGATTTAAAGAATTCTAAGGCATTTTATTGTGGGGAAGGAAAGAATGAGAGAAGTGAGAAAGTGAAATGGAGAATGGGAATAAGAGCCGGACACAGAAAGAGACAAAATCAGACAGAGACAGAGAACTGATTCCATCCTCTCTCTTTGGGCTCAAGATACTCCATGATGAATCTGGGTCCACATGAGGCCAGAAACAGGGTCCCTCTTGTGAGAGAGGAGAGGTCTCCCCTTAATCTAGTGTCAAATGGGTACATGGCTATAAATGCTTTAGTGTCATTCTAGTTAACATGAAACCTTTTGAAGACACATGCTTAATTCAAAATGAGTCTAAACATAGACTTAAGCAAAATGGGAAGGTATTCAGCAGATTAGTAGATAGTGCAATCTAGTGTAGGGGTTCTTAACCTAGGATTCCTGAACTTGTTTTATGTGCATGTGTGAAAAAATGGTCTTATATTTGTGCATATTTATATGAAATGTATTCCTAAATATAGTTGAAACTACAGCATATTTTATTTTATATATTTAAAAATATTATTTTGAAAAGGCATTTATAGACTTCTCCAGACTGCCAAAGATGTCCATGATGTAAAAAGGTAATGAATCCCTAGTGGTGGAAAGAACCTTGGACTTGGCATATAAAGATTTAGATGTGAGTCTTGGCCCTGCCACTCTGTGACCTTGTCTGAGCTCATATCCTTACTAGTGTTGGGATTAAGTGGAGTTAGAAGGCAATAGGATGAATCTGATCCAGGGACAATATAGGCACAAGAACTTAGGGGAGACAAAGGGAATACATATGATTTTCATAAAAGATCAAAATTTTGAGGAGATAGATTAAATCAGAAAAAAATCAATTCAATATACTCTCTGTCTCATCTCCTAAATGAATACCAGTTTATTAGCTTGAGTCACCTTTCCTGTAACTGAATTTCCTGTTTATTTCAGCCTTTTGGATTCTGGCACTCCAATGAAGGCCTAATCCTGACCTGATTTTGTCACTGCTTTTACTCTTGCTTATAGATTCACAGAATTATAGAATTAGAAAGGGCTCATAATGGTCATGTAGTCCAATCTATATTAGAAAAAATAATTTCCTCTAAGATATTTACAACAAGTGGTTCTCCATCCTTTGAGTATCTACAGTGAAGAATTAACCACCTGAAGCATACCCAATTTTTTTTAAAGTTCTAAGATTAGAAAAGTTCTGGTTTTTCCCCTTTGAAATCCAGCCTAAATGTTGTTTTTTTTTCAACTTTTAGACATTTCTCATAGATCTTCCGTCTGAAGTTTCAAGTAAAATTATTTTAATTTTTACTCAAAATTCATCAGATCTCTCTCTCTCTCTGAAAGTTGATATTATTTGTTTCATCAAAAAGTCTTTGGAATTGTCTTGGATCACTATATTGATCAGAGTAGGCAAAAAAATTACTACATTGTCATTACTGTGGACAGTGATCTATTCTTTTCACTTCATTTGGCATCAATTCGTATAGTTCTTACCATGTTTTTTTTCTTTTAAACCATTCAGCCATATCATTTCACACAGCACAATAGTACTTCATCACAATCATATTTCACAGCTTGTTCAGCTATTTCCCAATTGATGTACATCTCCTCAGTTTCCATTCTTTGCCATCACAAAAAGAACTTCTATAAATATTTTTTGTATATATGTTCTTTTCCTTTTGCTTTTATTGCTTTGGGATATAGACCCACTAAGCATATTTCTGAGTCAAAGGATATGTACATTTTCATAGCTCTTTGTATATAGTTCCAAATAATTTTTCAGAATGATTGGATTGGTTCACTATTCCACCATCAGCTTATTAGTATATACTTACTTTTCCTTCATCCCCTCCAACATTTGTCATTTCTGATGAGTATGAGGTAGTATCTCAGAGTTGTTTAAATTTGCATTTCTCTAATCAATAGTGATTTAGCACATCTTTATATGACTATAGATAGCTTTGGTTTCTTCTTCTGAAAGCTGGCTGTTAATATCTTTTGACCATTTATCAGCTGAGAAATGGCTCTTTTTATTTATTTATTTGCAAATTTAACTCAGTTTTTTACTCATAATATATTTGAAGAATGAGGCCTTTATCAGAGAAATGCTGTAAAATTGTCTATGATATCTTTTAGAATACTTTAGTTTCCTTGCTTATATATTTTAATCAGGTCTTTTTTTTTTTTACTTTGTCTAAGATCATGATTGCTACCTCTGTCTTTTTTTTTTTCTACTTCATTTGAAGCATATTAGATTTTTCTCCTGTCTTTTATTTAACTTTCTCTATGTGTGTCTTTTCATTTCAAGTGTGTTTCTTATAAACAGCATATTGTTGAGTTCTGGTTTCTCATTCATTCTGCTATTTCCATTTTATGGGTGAGGTTATTCCATTTCCATTCAGAGTTATGATTACTGTGATTTTCCCTCTATCCCATTTTCTTTTGTTGCTTTTTCTTTCTCTCCTTTTGCCCTTTCCTTCCTCAAAAATCTATTTTGTTTCTAACCATTGCCTCCCTTAATCTTTCCTTTTTAAAAAAATCACTTCCTGCCTTCTCTTATTCCCTTCATCTTCTATTTCTCTCAAGTTACATTTCTACATACATTCTATATATATATATATATATATATTTATCTCTTTGAACCAATTCTGATGAAAGCAAGAGTCAAACATTGTTTGCCATGCCATTTCTAACTCCAGTGTAAAAACTCTTACTTGAATATCTCTCTTAAATGAGAAAAATTTTTCTCCATTCTTCCTCTTTCTTTTCCCTGTTCATTCCTCTTTCTAACCACTGCCCTTTTTTTTTTTTTTTTTTGAGATCATTCCAACATAGTCAGCTCACACCCATGTCCTCTATCTACGTACATTCTTTTAACTGCACTCATGAAGATAATGTTTTTAGGAGGTACATGTATCATCTTTGCATATAGGAATGTAAACAGTTTAACTTTATTGAGTCCCTTATGATTATCTTTCATGTTTATCTTTTTATACTTATCTTGAATCTCATGTTTGAATATTAGATTTTTCTATTCACTTCTGGTTTTTCATCAGAAATGTTTGAAAATCCTTCTATTTCACAAAATATCTTTTTTTTTTTTTTTACCCTCAAGGATTATACTCAGTTTTGTTGGGTAGGTTATTCTTGATTAAGTATTTTCTTTTTAGCCTTGGAGATCTCTGATTTGGCTTGCCTTTCTAATGTCATGATTCTCTTTGAGAAGGAAGGACAAGCAACCACCTGTGTGTCCTAACCAGCAGGACCTCGTCATTTGTGGGATGTCAAGGAAATGACTAAGACCTGTAAGAGAAACGGGCGAGAAGGAGGAGGGAGACTACATTGCGGTGGAAAAGAGTCTCATTTATTGAATGAAGGTGCTTAATTATATATAGTTTGACTGCCTGCGTTTTCTGGGTGGGGGGTTGCAATGTAAAGAGAAGAATGTCAGACCACAGGTGTGGCTGACATCCTGGTGCATACTCGTTATCTAGTTCCTGGGCGGATATGGCCAATTTCCTGGGACACACATTATCTTGTCTCAGGAATTTAGGATGTATTGTTTGTTCACAATAAGGTTTTAGCTAACCGTATCAGAGTTTATGCACAGGTAGTCACTTTCTTCTTGGCTCTTTGTTTCCTGTCTCCAACATCTCCCCCTTCCTTATTATATGCACGATGAATTATGGGTCGGTGGAGGGCCTGTCTTAGGCTATGCGACGTGCATCTGGACCTGCGGCCTACCTAATTCATTTGGCAGGACTCCTGTCTTAGGCTATGTGAGCTGACACCACCCCTACTAGGGGCAGGCTCACAATAATCCCATCATAGGATAATCCTGCAGCATAAGGCCAGCATATAGCAGATCGAAGAGTCGCAATAATCCCGTCATGGGCTCCTCCACAGCTTTAGGCCCACTTAACTATCCCGACAGCATTTACGATACCAGGGGGTGTTGAGCTCGGCCTCCAAATTGGCAAACTGCAGAGGCTCAAAAAGTGGATTTTACATTTGTTCCAACGACTCAGGAGTATGGAGCCTTTGATAGAACACGTGAGTACTCTTCTGAACGGCAGCATCCACCTGGGACTTAACAAAACTAGTTAACTTAGCAAACAGCCAAGGTCCAAAAGAAATAAGAAGAAGAATAGCCACAAACAGTCCCAAAAGAGTAGGAAGAAGGGTTGTCATCCAGGGGGAGGTTGAGAAACAGTTTTGATACCAGGATTAATAATCCCAAAACTGAGTCTGCCAGGGAAATTTTAACAAAATAAGGGATTCTAAAACTAAAGCATCCAAATTCAATCTGAACTAGTGAGACAGGGGGTGGGGCAAAAGTGCTTAAGGCAAAGTGAATAGGAGCTAGGCGTTCCCATTCTTTCAGGTATTTTGAAAAAATATACCAGGTTCCCCAATGTTCTAAAATATACCAGGTTCCCCAATGTTCTATCTCTATCTCCCCCCCTTTTTTTTCTCACAGAAAGGAATTATCAAATGACCATTCCCCATATAAATTCCGAGAGTGAATCAAAATCCCTATACATAACAGACTAATACAGTAGCATTTCCGAAAAAGCCCTTAAACATAACAGCAATAATTACACAATTTTAACAAATCCCATCCCAAATCTTAAACACACAGTAATAGATGATCCAGGCTAGGTTTAACAGTTAGTCATCAACCATTCCCAAAGTCCCTCATATCAGTCCAAAGTACACTCGATGCAGGGTCCAGTCCATGGTCTCATGTACAAACTGCTGCTTCAGGCTGTGGAGTGATAGGAGGCTCTCATTCCTTGCAGAGTAGATGTGTGCCGTGGTGACAATCAAAGTTATCAAAGCTGATCCAGGTTCCAGAAGCAGGCCAATATCTGTAATTTGACCAAAATCTAGAACAAAAACACAAATCTAGCAAATAAAGATTAGATCAGTCTCAGATAGACTCAGTTCATCAGGTTGCTGCAAAACATGAGGAGGCCAAAATAAATTGGCCAGCAGTTTCCTATGTGAAGAGATGAGTTTGCTTTACAGGACAAGCAAACGGCTGTAGTCTTACAGACCCCTGTTAATTGTCCACTTATCATGTAGAACTTTAAAGGAACAGAACACAAATATCCAGTAACAGACAGATGACCAGACGAAATACTTAGTTGCCCAAGCATTTAGGATACAATGATTACATATGACCAGACTGAAAATAGCAAGGCATGACATAACTGAATTGCATTAACAATTCTATTGACCATTGCTCTGATCAGAGAGATCAGTTACAGAAGGAAAAATTCAAGAACATAACTATAATATAACATAAGCAGTTGAGTTTTAACTGCTTATCAATTGTCCCAGTAATTGTCAGAGGGTGGAGCTTTAAAACTCCCAAATAGCATTAACTAATTAACTCTAAGCCCAAAAACGTTTACCTCCAATAACAGATGTCATTAATCAAATTTCTGATAAATCTTAAACAATTATTTATTATATCCTTATAAGTCATAACAGAAAGAAATTTTGTCTCAGTAAGTTCACAATTTAGAACAATTATCATATCTAGGTAAATGTTACATGAGTGAACATTATACATACAAATCATTTTGCTTTTAAAATACCCAATACATAGGAAAATATCCCAAACTGCATATTGTCCATAACAGAAACATTTTCAAAGGACAAAGAAAAAACTATTATGTTCAGAGGCCCTTTCAATAACCTCAGGATGACCCAATACAATCAATTTAAACTTATACAAAAGACCCAATTCCACATAAAAGAATTCAAGAAGGTTTCTAACATAGCAATTAAAACTTTTAGAAATACTCGGACCAAAGTATGGATCACATTTATGACCATATTCCTCAACCAAGAAAACTTTTATCTATCAAAAAAACAAATATTCAATCATTTAACCTAAAAGTAAGCATGTCCTTAAAAATCACAGTTTGCTGCACTGCCGCAATCAGATAAGAAAAAAAGTGGCAGGAACACACTTAAGAGGGGTGAGGGGAGGAGAGGATTCCACATGGCCACCCTTCCCCCACTCCTGACCCCGTAGAAAAAAACTTCCCTCGGGTTCCCCACTCAATTTCCTACATGGGGATCCTTTTCAAGATTTAGCCCATCAGTTTCCCAATATCAGATTACTTCCCAAATCCATCCATTTCCAACTTTCTCCTTCTCTCTAGCTACATACTTAAACAATCTCCTTAAGAACTTTCCTACCCAGATGCTCCTTTGGTAAAGTAGCAGAAGGCAATGGGGGTGGGTGGCTCCCTCCCCCACCTCTTCACCTACTCCCAAAAGTCTTTCTTTCACCTTCCTTAAACCATGCAAACCTCTAATTTCCCTACAAATCAGTCCTTCCTAAATCACCTGTATTCCTCCTATAGTGAATAACCCAAACCTCCACAAAACCCACACATGTCCAGCAGAGCTGGATTTTAATAACTCAATATTTTTCAGAAGGTAACAAACTGAATCAAACTAATACAGCTGTCTTTAAAAGTTTTTTTTTTCTTTTCCTTTTTTTTTCTTTTTTTTTTTTCTTTTCCACCACATTTCTTCTAACAGCTATTAGCATCTTATCTCCAGAGCTTTTTATTGCCCAGGCCCATGCTAAACTTGAATTTTATTGCTCTTTACTCTAGTAGGCTTTTCCTTTAAAAAATTTAAAATCACAAGCAAATTTTCCTTAATCATTGTTCTTAAAACTTAGCAAAGCTCTTAAATCAGCAAAAACAGACTAGGGGCTTTTTCCAGGATTCCCTACCCTCAGAGAGAAGTTTGTTTCACCTTGAATTCTCCTTTTCCCATTCCAGAATCCAAAGGGGTTTCTGTGAACTTCCAAGCCCATTTAGTGCTTTTCTCTGCCTTCACAGAGAATGCCTAGATATTCCATTCAAACTTCTTTCCTTTAAATGTTAGCACACTGCTCTTCTATATATATTTTAACTTTCTGAACTTTCAAATCCCTTTCAATCTTTTTTTTTTTTTTATTCATTTCCTTTTTTTTTTTCCTCTCTCTCTCTCTCTCTCTCCCTTTTCTCCCTTTTTCTCACAGGCTGCTGCAGTCAGCCAGAGACAGAGAGAGAGAAAGATTTTTCAAACTTCTTGATATTTTCTAAGCCTGCAACACAGAGGCTGAATTCTTAACCCTTACTCCCCTTTCCCTGAGTGAAGCCTTAAGATCTTTAACAAAGATCTGTTCCTTAGAAAGCTTATGGCCCATAACTGAAATGAGGTGGATGAAACTACTCACCAGAATTAGGGTTCCGGACGACTTCAGGGGTCCACCTGGTCGAGAGTCTGTTCCTCGAGTCCACGTTGGGCGCCACTTGTGCTAACCAGCAGGACCTCGTCATTTGTGGGGTGTCGAGGAAATGACTAAGACTTGTAAGAGAAACGGGCGAGAAGGAGGAGACTACATTGCGGTGGAAAAGAGTCTCATTTATTGAATGAAGGTGCTTAATTATATATAGTTTGACTGCCTGCATTTTCTGGGTGGGGGGGTTGCAATGTAAAGAGAAGAATGTCAGACCACAGGTGTGGCTGACATCATGGGGCATACTTGTTATCTAGTTCCTGGGCGGATATGGCCAATTTCCTGGGACACACATTATCTTGTCTCAGGAATTTAGGATGTATTGTTTGTTCACGATAAGGTTTTAGCTAACCGTATCAGAGTTTATGCACAGGTAGTCACGTTCTTCTTGGCTCTTTGTTTCCTGTCTCCAACACCTGTGAGTAGTAATAGCTGCCCTACTGGGGACCCAACTAGCCAATTTCAGTTGGAACACATTTCCCTTTCTCCTTCCCTTCCTCCTTCCTTTTTTTCTTCCCTTTCTCCCTTCCTCCCTCCCTTTCTTCATTCCTTCTCCTTCCTTCTCTCCCTCCCTTCCTTCTCTTCTCTGTCCACAAAAGGTATCATATCATTATCTATGCATGCTTTGTCCAAAGAAATGTAAATTCTAATCTCTGAAATCTAGCAAGTTATCTTGTGATTTTTACAGGCTAGATTTCTTTCTCAAGGACCATGCCTGAACCCACATCATTCTGGCTTTCATTAATTGATCAACAATAGGTCCCAGCACAAGACTGGGTCATTTTTTGTTCCCTGTTGGCTCAGAGGGAGTGTTTTTTGGTGTTTCTAAGATGATGTTATCCTGGGAGAGATATGGTCACTGCTCCCTGCTCTGTACTCTGATCTTTACCCAGAAAGGGCCATGAATCTTCTGCAGTTAGAAGCATGTGCTCCTTTTTGCTTTGGAACTGTGATCAGGTCCCTTCCTCCCCTGTGACTACCAGCACTCCATTCTGCCCTTGCATTCAATGCAGAACTGTGTATAGGACAGATCTGTGTATAACAGATTTGTCAGTAAATGTCATTGGTATTTAGTGTCAGCAAAAGGCCCCATGATCTCTTTCTGACTGTCTGATTCTCCCTCAACATCTCTAGGCTGAAAGCCCCTGAAGTTGCTGCTGTAGCCACTGTTGCTGAGTGTGTATGGACTCTGGACTGGTTTTCATTTGGGTGTCATAGACTTTTCCTGCTGACCACTTACATTTTCTAAGGTCAAAAAAAATCTTAAACTGATCTTTTATTGGTTCTGGCACTCCAAAATTTGATTTAAGGAGGTATTTTAAAGTTGTCTGAAAGGGATTGTTAGGAGAATTTAGCTGAGTGATTGCCCTTAATCTGCCATCTTGACTTTTCCTCCCAGTTACATATCTCTCTCTCTTAATGTGGCCTGAGAATGCATTAACTTTTGGAGCTGCCATTGTTCACACCCTCAACTTGAGCTTTCAATCCATCTAAATCCTGAAATCTTTGGAACTCAAATAGCTTTCTAACCATGACTATCTTATATGGTACTTCTAAAATCAATTTTTGAACACAAATATGAGATTTATATTTATTGCTATTAAATAAAACATTATGGAGTTGTAAATATAGGGTTATTCTCATCAGGAGAACTTGAGTTCGATCCTACGTATTAATTGTGCGACCATAGTCAATTTTTTTGACCTCTCAGTGTCCTAGACAACTCTCAAATACTTTTTGTCACAGTTACCTTGTCAATCAGTGGGGAGCATTTTCCACAGCAGTAAAATCACAGGTCTTATCCCTCTCCCCCCCCCAAAAAAATTCTGATTTTATTTGGACCAATAGAATAGTCTGTAATAGAGTGTGTTAGCTGTCTTTTGTTGTGTCTGAAAATTTATCATCTATGTCTTTGTCCAAGTCATTGGCTAAAATATTAAACAATGTAGGGCCAAGCTCAGATCTCTGACACACTCCGGTGGAGACCTCCCTTTAAGCTGAGGGCATTTACAGTGACTCTCAGGATCTAGCCATTCACTTAGTTCCAAACCTATCTAAATCATTCAATCACCTTTTTATTTTTTCCACAAAAATATTTTGAAAGACTTTACCAAGTACTTTATTAAAATATAGGTAAACCATCTCTCCAGCATTCTCTTGAGTGTAGTGACATTACCAATAAAGATCATTCTCTGGCAGAAAAAAAAGATAACACAAATTGAGCAGTTCTATCATGTTATTGCCATTTCATCTTCCCTGAGCAGAAGTTGTTTCCCCTCATTGATTCTTTTCTTTTTCACAAAAAAGCTTTTAAAAACATCTCTTTTTGTTATTGATAGCTTTCATCTCCTGCATCAACTCATTTCAACCACTAGCATTCCTGAAACTATTCTTCCAGCACAATTTCATGCCTTTCTGTTCATTCTCTACTGCCTGCTCTTATTTCCAACTTTGTTCCATATTTGTTATCTATGTTAATTACTTCCTAGTAAATCTGAATAGATATCTTCAGATATCTTTGTATATTCAGAATTCTATTTTTGATAGTCATTCAATAAGCATTTATTAAAAGCCTACTATATATCAGGTACATATAGGGATACAAAGAAAAGCAAGTCAGTTCCTACATTCAGGAAATTCACAATCTAATGAGAGTGGCAATAAGCAAACGAATACATGCAAACAATAACAGCATTTCATCCCTCATGGGTTGGTTTTACCTGTAGAATTTTGGTTTAGGGGTCCTTTCTTATCTTTCCTCACAATACCTTAAAATTAACTCTCCCAAAATGTTGGGTGCATGTCAGATTATAATTCAACTTTCATCTTTATTGCCAAATCTCAAAAAGTGTGATTTGTTATTCCTGCTCCATCATTCAGCAGTTTCTGACTCCTCATGATCCTATGGACCATAGCATGCCAGATCCTTCTATCCTCCACAGCTCTTGATGTTCATTGTTTCCATGACATTATTTGTCCATCTCATCCTTTGCCATTCCTTTTTCCTTTTACCTTCAATCTTTCCCAACAACAGGGCTTTTTGTCTCCCAGTGAGTCCCATTTTCTTGTTATGCAGTCAAAGTGTTTAATTTGACCTCCAGTACACAGTCTGAGTGAAGCAATTTCTTCCCCCTAAAATTTCAATCATTTCTACCTCATTAACCAGTTCCTCTCTGATGATCAAAATCAGATTCAGGATAGAATTTCCCATGTTGTTAGAAAACTTGCATTTTTCATGTTTTGAAAGTGGAATCATCATTAAGACAAGAAATTATTCTCTCTTTTTGAAGAGAGAAGGTTCCAGTAGACAGCTATATAATTGAAGCATCCCATTATTCCTATGTCAGTAATATCAGTATCAGGCTAATGATTTTACTTCTTAAATCATTTATTCACTCCAGTTTTTTTTTTTTTGGGGGGGGGTTGATTTTTACTATGTTTACCTCCTCTAGTTTCTGAAATTTTTTACTTTACTATATCTTATTATGTAATTCAACCCCTCCTTCTATTTTAATCTATCTTAACTTATAGCTTTTCTTTTTAATAAGCTGTACTATCCCAAAGGTATAATTCAGGTATGAATCTCATTCATTTGAGTCTCAGTTTATACAACAAAGTCAAAATTACCTCCTTGAATTACTAGTTCATTTGGTTTCTTGCCTATATTTGAATCCATGAGTTTATTTCCATTTCCTTCCTTGAATTTGTCTCCTTTGACCTTTTGGATGTCTCAATCTCAATTTCTATTCTTAGAATTTTGTATATGTGTGTGGGTGTATTATACACACACACACATAAATACATATACAAATACATATATATGTATATACATATATGTGTATGTGCATGAATGCTTTCTTAAATATATATATATATTCTTATTGTTCCTTGATAGGTGTTCTCCATTCCAGGAAAGAAGCTTATCGTTCCTATATTTCTATATTTTGAGATCCCATTCTTAGAAATCCTCTTCTTAGCAAATTGTTCATATCTAGCTCTTAATTAAAACCCTTGTGCTTCCATCATCCTCTGCCCTGTGTCCACTTTCCCTGACTCCTTGGCAGAATTGTGTCTCCAAAACTGATGTTTGCTATCAGTGAGATTTGATACAATGAGCCAGTTGCTTCTCTTCTCTGGGTTGTCTTATCTATAACTTGAAGGGTTTAGGCCAGGTGAATTTTACAGGCTCTCCTAGATTTAATATTCTTTGCTTCTAAGATTCTATTCCTGGATAGAAATGGAGAGGGTGATGATGCTTCTGTCTGCATCTAGCTGTGTGAGGGCTTTAGCTTAAAACACACTAATTTACAGGCTTTATTTCATGTTTCCAGTCAGAGGGACTGATATCAATATGGCTAGTTGTAATATACTTAAATAAAAATGATAAAACGTCAAATGGCAAGCGGATGAAATTTTATTTGGAGACCAAATACATTTTGTTAAAATTGCTTTTTGCCATTTCCTCCTTCCTTTATCAGATCCTCTCCTCCTTAGTAATTTAGTAAATAGATACTTTGGATGATGACAGGCAAATGGAAGTTGAGACCAAAGCAAGAGAGAGCACAGAGGAAAATGAGCATTGTTTTGAAATTGATTTATCCTAATCCTGTTCGGAGCCAAAAACCATTTGCATTAAAAAAAAAAAATCACCACAGAATTTTAGAGTTATCTAGGATAGTTTTGAAGTGAAATAGGAGACCAAACTAGCTATGTGATCTTGGGTCACTTAAAACTGATTTCTTCATTTGTGAAATTAAAATGAATAATTCCAGCCCTAATAAGTTGATTTGTATAAAAGAAAAATATGCTCCTTAAAGATCTATATACATGCAAGTTCTTGTTAAGCTACTTAGCTTTTTTGAGGGTCAGTGTTTTATGTTTTAATTGAAGGTAGAAGTTCTTGAATTCAGTGCCCTGCCTGTCCCTGCCCCAAATCCTTGAAGAAATGGAGAACTATGAATATGAAACATTGCATATAATAATATACCATTGCAATATGTTCATTGGTTTAGCTGATTTTTTTTCTTTTATTGCTTATTTTTGTTTTGTTATGGGGGATACTTCTCTGAGAGGAAGAAAATAAAGGGATGGAGGAGGAAATGTAAGAGATATAAAAACAAAAAATATTAATAAAAATTTATTTTACAAAATACATCACAAAAGTCTCATGAAGATCCAGTGATATAACATAGATAAGTTTTTTAATAACTATAAAATGCTAATATAGATTAAAGTTATTAGTTATTCTTGCTGCTATCATTTAGCCTGAAGAAGAAAAGATATGGGGAGAAGAAAGGAGAATAGCTGTCTTCTAAGATTTGAAAAACTGTCATTTGAAAGAGGGCTTAGATGTATTAGGCTAGTACCCAGAGGGCAGAACTAAGAGAAGTTAGAGAGACAAAATTTTACTCTGATGTGAAGACTAAAAAGCTTCTAAAAGTAGAATTAGTCCCCTTGGGAGGTAATGAGTTCCTCATGACTGGAAGTCTTCAACCTGGATGATGCTTGTTGGAGATATTGTGGGTTTGTGGTTATAGGATAGGGAAGAGTCTTTCTTCATGTGAGCCTAGGTATCCTCACTAAGATTTTTTCCTATCCCATGAATCTGTTGATATTGAATTCAATCTTCTAAAAGGTGAAATCCACTTAATTCATCTAGTCACATTAATTATGTGTTTTCTTAAGTGTGAGTAAACTCTTTCAACTATTGTAGACCATAGCTTTTCTGTAACTTAGTAGAGAAATCTTAAGAGGGTAGCCCGAGCCTTGGAAAACTCTCCTGTGAGCCCACTAGTAATAACTATCAGAGACAGAATTTGAACTTGGGTCTTACTGATTCTTGGTCCAGGACTACACCAAACTGCTTGTCATTCATTCAATACCCCAAGCACATCTGTCTCTCTTGCTCTTTGTCTCTGTTTCCCTGTATCTATTTCTCTGTTTCCCTGTCTCTGTCACTCTATTTCCCTGTCTGTCACTCTGCCTTTCTCTGTTTCCCTGTCTCTGTCACTCTTTATTTCCATCTGTCACTCTGCCTTTGTTTGTGTCTCTGTCTATTTTTCTCTGTCTCTGTCTCTGTATCTTTCTTTCTCTCTGTCTCAATATCTGTTTTGGTTTCTTTCTGTCTCTGTTTCACTGTTTTGGTCTCTGTCTCTGTCTTTTTCTCTTTCTGTCTCTGTTTCACTGTCAATTTTGTTCTCTTTCTATTTCTGTTTCACTGTCTATTTTGGTCTCTGTCTGTCTCTGTCTCACTGTCAATTTTGGTCTCTGTCTCTGTCTCTTTCTCTTTCTCTGTCTCACTGTCTATTTTGGTCTGTCTCTCTCTCACTCTCTATTTTATTCTCTTTCTCTTTCTGTCTCTGTTTCAGTTATTGTTTCTTTTTCTCTATCTGTCTGTATGATCATATATTTGATTCTTAAATATATTCTGGAAGAGAAATGGGATTTTAGTTCCAGTTCTACAAATAACTATCTAATTTCAGGCAAGTTATGCAATGATTCTGCCTTGATATCCTGATCTGTCGACTAGTGATAATAATCCTTGCTATTCTATTCTACCATAGGATTGTACTGAGAACCAACAAGATGAAAAAATGTGAAAGGACTTGGCGTTATATAAATATAAAGCATTGTCAAATTGCTTCAACAGCAGTGAACTCTGGCAGCCGATTTGTAATTTCTACCCAGCAGGCCTGCCATAGTCAAAACAATGCAGCCTGTTCAGAAAAAAAAAAAAAAAATATTGCCAACTGTCACTCCACTTAAGGTTGGAAAAATCAGTGCTCTTGGACCTTTTACTTCTTTCCTGAATAGAGCCCCAGGAGTCCACTTCAGAGACTGGTAAAAGCACACAGCTTTTAGCCCCTGCCAGGCACATCTTCATGGCCCAAAGAATTTCAGATGATTCTAGACAGGCACATAGTTTGTACTCAGCCTGAAGGCCCAGAGTCAACATAGACTGTTTCTAAATGGATCCATCCCTGTAGCCTATGAATACTGAAGGAGGCAACAGGGCAAGATGTCCCCAGAAACATGTTAGGAATTTTATTTGGGATGAAATACTTTTTAAGGATTAGCAACAAAAGAAAAAGTACTACCCCTTAAAGCTTGAGAATTCAGCCTTTATAGGACTGGGTAATGTTTGGTCTCTCTTCAGTCTGCTTACTACTGCTTAGAATCAGCCATGGACATGAGGAATAAAGAAGGAATTGGTGATTAGTAGCTTTTTAGCTGAAGGGGATTCAAAGAAAGCTGGAGGAGAAAGCTCAATTTAGCATAAAAACATAACTATTTCTGAATTTATTACTTATTATTATTAATTGAAATAAATATAGCACTTCAGCCTACATAATCACATTTGATTTTCATGTCAACTTTGTGAATTAGGTGATACTGATGTTACCTCATTTTATAGATGGGGAAGCAGACTGAGAGTGATTCAGAGCATTTTCCCAGGTTACATGAGTAGCAATTGTTAGAGAAAGAAGCTGGACTTGGAGTTGAGAACTATCTATTTAACTACACCACCTCTGAAGAACATTTAAATGCAAGAAAATATTGTGAAGGTATCTTAATTCTAAATGAAGAAGTCATCCACTTCAAAAATTGTATGCCTATGTTAAAGCAAAGACATGAACAAAGCCAAATATCTAAAATTTATAGGCGTTGAATGTCATTCTCTAACCTAATGGTATCATTACAGTGTATCTATGTTTGCAGTTTAATATGATGTCAGTACATGTTGAGATTTAGCTCTTGGTCATTTTCCTCCTGTTCAAATGACCTGAAAGCAGGTTAGCAAATAATCTTTGTATTTCCATTTGAAAACAGGATTATTCAAGGAATCATAGATTTGGACTTGGAGCTTCTGATTTTAAGATGAGGAAAGAAATCCATTGAGATTAAGTGCATTGTTTCTTTGAGTTCTTGTTACCTTGTCAGTGTTTCTACTTTTCCTTATTCTTGTAACAAACTACTACAATCTGACTTGTATCCAGTTTCACATTAGCTCTCTCTGATGTGATTCCCGGCATGGATTCTTCCCAATACTTATCTATTCTGGATTTTCACCTTCATGTTCTGTATTTCTATCTACTGGTCTTTGTGTGTATGATAATTCCAACCTCCAGCCCCTGTAGGAAATTCCTAATTGTACACCCATTGGCAAATCCAATTGGCTTCAATCAGTGCTATGGAGCCCACTCAACCATAACCAGTAACAGGCCTCAACCCCAATTAACAATATATAAGCTCAGAAAAGTCAATAAACCTGTGTACTTTTTTTTTTTTTCTGAGTAGAGTCCATAATAGAGTTTTCTTAATATGACTTTATGGAAGCTATTTTTCATCTTTTATTCCATCAACAATTTTCTGGTTCTGACAGATGTGTGAAAGAAAACATTCTCTTCAAGTTGCATTGAACATATGTTACAGTCATTGCTGAAGTGAAAAAAAAAATGAATATTTTCTACCTTGTAAAATGATTATTCAATCCACCTATCCCTCCCCCATGCTCCTGGGTTTCCACTTTGGCATGAAATCCCAGATTAGTTTTAAAGCTATTTCCAGAGTCAACAAGAAATAGGCATTCCACAAGAGGAAAAAAAAATCCCTACTATCAAGGCTACTTTGTGTAAAGTGTAAGAAAATGCTCAGGAACGACATCAGATTTTCACTTGGTTATTTCAAACTAACTCTTCTCCCTCAGTATGGTTTTTTAAAAGGTTAATGTGATGCCAAATGAAAATTCTTTGAGGGTTCTCCTCTGCTGGTTTCTGCAAGATTAGTCCCAGTATTCTGGATCTTTGGCATTGCTGACAAGAGAAGCCTCTTTGATTCTTCCCCTCCTTGGAAACTTAACTGATGGGATTTTCCACCCTACAGCATGTTCTCTCTTGACCTGGGCAAGATATATATTTTCATAAAGGCAGGAAACTTTTCATTTTTTCTCATAACATACACATACAGTTTTCTCTTTCCCTGTGTACATGAAAGGGAAAAGATTACATGGTAAGGTATTTTCCCATACCTATTTTGATTAAGTAGTCAGAAGATTTGGGAAGTGAAAGGTTTCCCCCAGATATAGGAAAAGCAGGCAGTACATTACAGTGGATAGAGACAAACATCAGATGCTTGACCCCATGCAAGTCACTTAACTTTTCCATACTCCAGGCCACTTTCTATGACAAATTACAGAGCAGATAGTTTTCTGCATTGGTAAAGAAGTTCTCTACACCAATCAAACCATGTCTGACTCCCAACATTTTTACAGATCCCACAGAGGGAAAGATCACCCTACAAATTAGAACCAGAGCTAGAAATTAAAAATTTAATTTATTTGAACTTCAATTTGTTGCATTGGTTCTTTATGGAGAGAAACAAATAAAACATGATGAAATTAGTTGAAAAATGAATAAACCAAAAGGCAGCATTTACAAGGTAAAATTTTTAGTGCAGTTTCCTCTTATATTTTTCATATTTATCTGTAAAACTCTGAGTCAAAAAAAAAAAAAAAGGATATCCCTAATGGGGTGATACTAAGCATCTGTTTTTTCTCATTCACTGAATGGGAAATGAATTCATGCATTTTAGAAGGATTCCTAGCTTCTAAATTCAATAGAGGTTGGAGGAAAAGGACTCAAAAGATTTAGAAGTTAAAGAAAACCTTGGGGATCATCTGGATAAGGGATTCTTAATATGGGGTACACAAATGTCCAAAGGATTCAGGGACAGATTTCTGGGTACATCTGTGAACTTGGAGAGGAAAGAACACATCTTTATTTTCTACTAACCTCTAACTGAAATCGATATTTATATTATTTATATATTTTATTATATTTGTATTATTTATATATTATATTATTTTATTTATATTATTTAAATTCATTTTGGAACTCAAATATTATATGTGTATATGTTATATGTTCTGAAAAGGTGTCCATAGATTTCTTTGGACTTTATGACATGCAAAAAATATTAAACATTCCTGAAATCAATGGGTTTAATCAAATTAAGATTCAGTTAAGCAAAAAATAGAATTGTCCGGCACCTTTTTTTTTTTTTTTCTGAGCATTTACAATTTGTGGGTTTAAATGTGTGACTGGTTTTAAAAGATAAGGTGGGTGGCTCTTGACATTTCATTGAATTACCAGGGACAAGGAAGAGATACCTCTTGATGAAAACATTTAGAACCTGTGTTTAATGGGAGGTGGAGTGATAGGAGAAAAGTAGACTTGGTCCAGGATTCATGTTAATTGGATTCCAGCTTTATCTCCACCACTAACTTGGGCAAATGATTAACATTTCTAGGCCTTGGCTTCCTTCTCTAAGATATTGGGAAAGGGGAAGGGAAATGGAAACAGCTAGATTGCTCCTAGATCTGAAATAATGATTCTCTGATTTCATTCATTTTGAGAATCAGGAATGTTAAAGCACTTTTTCCTCCCTTCTTTCTTTCTCTCTTTCCACCCTTTTTGAGTTTCAGAGAATTCAAAATTCAACAACAGCTTTATGAGCCAGAGGAATCATTTTTGAAATGGAAAATATTATCTATGCTTTTTTATCAAATTAGGGACTTTCTCTTTCTGTAAAACCTGGAAAGAAGAGGCCATTTGAAAGATAAATGTTTCCTGTAAGAGATAGCCAATATAGGAGATTTTTGTGGTTGTTTGGATACCAAATGTCAGCCCCTTGCTATCTTTCAAATTTGTCAGCTAGGAAATTGTGCTCTAAAGTCAACTAAACTGGAGTTAGAGAGAGCAGACCATGCCATTATTCAGTTGTTTGAGGCTGCTTAATCAGCTGATTTGGATATTGTGTTAATGAGGTCAGGATAATTGGATTGTATTCCCTGTTAAACCAGTGAATTTTGCTTTTTTATGGCCAAAGTCTTTATTTCTAATTTGGATAACAATCATCAAAAGGATAAAGCAAAGATAGTGTGGATGATTCCATGAAAATCAATTCCAACTCTGGGTGAATTCAAAGCGCATGGCTTAGTGATTATGGGTCAGCAGTATACAGTATACTTCTTTGATCTTAAAATATGTGGATCATATGTCTAGAGCTGAAAAATATTTTAGATGACATTTAATCCGATTCTTATTTAGTAGATAAGAAAACAAAGGGCTAGAGAGGTCAGATAATTATCCAAAATGCCACAAATAGAAAATGATGAGATCAATATTTGAACTCAGGTCCTTTGATTTTGATATTTTCAAACATCCTGCCTTGTACTCACAATAGTATTCCCTCTCCTAGCACAGACCATTCTCCACAATTATCCCTGATTTTCAGCCTTGCCTTATATACTGACATTTCCCCTACTACCTAAATTCACTCTCTCTCTCTCTCTCTCTCTCTCTCTCACACACACACACACACACTCACACACACACACACACTCACACACACACACACACACACACACTCACACACACACACACTCACACATACATACACACAGTCTTCCCCATTCATCCTCTCCTCTTCTCATTGTCCTCTCCAGCTCCTCTTCCTTCTCCTTTTTCTCTCTAGTCATTTAAAAGATAAAACAATTTTAACTTGATCTTATCACTCCTTCAAGCTCCCATCCTGTTTTTCTCCTTAGTTTTCAAAGCCAAAAAAAAAGTAGTCCATACTTATTGTCGTCATATTTTTCACTTCACATTAATTTCTTACACTTTGGCATTTAGTTTTCCAAAATAGTCAACTACAATTGCTCTACACAAGGATATCAGTGGTCTATTAATTGCCAAATCTGATATGGCCTTCTCTTTTTCCTAACCTTTTTTTGGACTCTATACATTATTCAACATACCTTCCTTCCACTCACTTTCTTTCTTTCTTTTTTTTTTTTAATATATGTACATTTTAAAAATTTCATCAAACATTTCCAATTACATGTAAAAAAATAACACTTTTTAAAAACTTTTTAGTTCCAATTTTTCTTCTTCCTGGCTACCCCTACTACCCCTACCCCCATATTGAGAAGCCAAGCAATATGATATTAATTACATACATGAAGTCATGCAAAACATTTTCATTTTAGCAATGTTGCAAAGGAAAATACAAAGCAAAAGAAAAAAGAAAGAAAATAAAAAAACGAGTATGATTTAATATGTATACAGAGTTCATCAGTTCTTTCTAGAGAAGGAAAGAATTTTTCATCATGGGTCCTTTGGAATCATCTCGTATGATTGCCTTTATCAGAGCAGCCCAAGTCTTTCACAGTTGATTCCCCACTCTTATTTATCATTCACATTCAATAATTTGCCAGACTTATACATCCAAAACATATTTTGTATGTCCCCTTCTTTCTACAGTCTAGTTCAGAATTTTATCCCTTCTTTCTTGGACTATTGCAATAGTTCCTCATTTTTAATAACTTGTTAGGAGGTCCCAAAGATATCATCCTAGTGGGATATTCTTCAAGAACCTAGGTTATCTCCATAGATCAGTAAGATACATTGTAATACTCCATATATCAATAAGATACAATTATATTACTAATTTTGACTACATAGACTCATAGAAACTTTTTGGACTATGATACCATTCACCCAGTAGAAAACTTCTTGAAACCTTCTTGAAAACTTCACAACAAAGAGGAAAAATAAATGCAGATGGAAAAAGCCATGGCTTAGAATTATAACTTTTTTGCTGACATTTGCCTTCCTTCTAATGTTTGTTGTCTATTTCAAGTCACACCTGGAATCTATTAGAAATTGTCTCATTTCATTATGCCCTAAAAAGTCAGTGGTACTCATAGGACAGTTCTATTACCAAAAAGCATGCATGTACATCCATGGCTCTTTTCTTCTTACTTATGTTGCACTTTTAAAAACAAATACAGATGTGGACTCAGAAGGAAGGAACTTCAAAAGAGATACAATTCAAACCATTCATGAGCAATGATTCTAAACAATATCACCAACAAGTTAGTTTTTGCCTAAAGAATTTTAATGAATAGACACTTTGCTACTTCTCCAGAAAGCCCATTCTTTTTTCTAAGTTCTAATTGTTAGTAAATATATACTTGATATTGACTTGAAATTTGCCTCTTTGAGACAAGAAAAAAAGTTTCTACAATGGAGGGGATGTGGCAAGGGGAAGGGAAGTGAGTGAACATTACTCTCATTAGTATATAGATATAAAAATCTATCTTATCATGCAGGAAAGGAGGAAGGAAAGTGGATATGAGAAAAGAGAGGATGATAGAAGAAAGGGCATATTGGAGAAAGCAGGTGGTCAAAAGCAATACACTTTTTGAGGCGTGACAGGGTGAAAGGAGAGAAAGAATAGAATTGAATGGGAGAAAATATAGTTAGCAATAGAAATTGTGAAAAGAATTTTGAAGCAAGTTTCTCTGATGAAGGCCTTATTTTTTGTATATAAAGAACTAAGTCAAATTTATTTTTAAAAAGAGCCATACCTCAATTGATAAATGATTAAAATATATGATTTATGGCCAAAGAGTATGTAATATATACTCTTTGACCCAACAATAGGAATGAATCCCAAAAGAGATTTAAAAAAAATAAAAAGAAATCATATATACAAAACATTTATAGCAGCTCTTTTCGCAAAGCAAAGAATTGGAAATTGAGGGGATACACATCAATTGGGGAATGACTGAATAAATTGTAGTATATGATTACGATGAAATACTATTCTTTTATAAGAAATGATGAGTAGGATGCCCTCAGAAAAATCTCAGAAGTCCTCCATGAGCTTTACCGAGTGAAATGTACTATGTTCAAAGTAATAGTAATATTGTAAGATGATCAGCTGTGAATGACTTTGCTATTTTTAGCAATATAATGCTCTGAAGGACATGATGAAAAATGCTATCTATATACAAAGAAAGAATTGATTGTGTTCAAATACAGATTGAAATGTACCTTTTTTAAAACTTTATTTTTATTAAGGTTTTTTTTTTTTTTTGAAGGGAGGAATCTATTTTTTCTCCAACATAATGTCTTGCATAACTTCACATGTGCCTTCTTAATGGGAAGGAGGATGGGGAGAGAAGAGAGAAAATCTGGAACTCAAAGTTTAAAATAAAAACAAATATTAAAAATGTTTCACATGTAACTGGGAAAAATAAAATATGTTAAGAACCCCAAATATTAAAGTTTTTAAAAAGGGACAGAAATGGTTTCAATGAAGTATGAAAATGGTGTTGTAGAGAAAGGTGAGCAATTGGTGGCCCCTAGTGACCTGGGCTTGGTGGTATTGATATTGCCCCTGGAGAATAAGACACTAAATTCTCTCTCGCTATGAAAAAAAAAAGGATAAAAGAAATTTGCCTCTTTGAAACTTCCTTTCATTGACCTTAGTTTTATTTCCTGGGAACAAGCAGAACAAGTCTAATCCTCCTTTATGCTCTACATGCACGCTATATCTCCATTTTTTTTTTTTTTTTAGTTAAAACAGGCTTCTTAAATTTTTTCCACTCACCAGAGAAATTTTTTGGGACCCTGGATATTTGGTATATAAAATAGATAGACAGATCAAATATTTACCCATAATAAATCATAATTTCACGACCTTCACATTCAGTTATGAAACTGTGACCCACAGTTTAAGATGTTGGGTGTTAAACAAAGTCAACTGCTTCATACCACCTTCATATGGTATAAATTTCAGAACTTTTACTTTCCTGATTGCTATTTCTGAATACTAGTTTATAAATATCCTCCTAAAATAGAGAACCCTAAACACAATAGATTCCAGCTGACTGACCAAGGCAGAATAGCGTGGGATTATCACTTTCTTTATTCTGGACATGCTGCCTCTTTTAATGTAGCCAAAGATTCCATTCACTACCTCTCATATCATTTAATCATATTGAACCAGCAAGCTACAAAAATCCTCATATCTTTTTCACACAATCTGTTATATAGCTACATCTTGTAGATTCTGCAGCTGGAAGCAACATTAGAGATCCTGTAATATAAATGTTATTTTTACAAATAAGATTGCAAGATATTTCTTTAGCCAGTCCCCAGTTTTTTAAAAATAGGATTTCAGTTGTTTTATTCAGATTTAACCAGAAGTGTCTAGTCTGTTCTATTTCATTGCTTTGGTTAAAAAAACACAACAATAACAAAAAGCAAACCCCAAAACAAAACAAAACAAAACAAAAAAACAAAGTCATTATTTCTCAAAAGTTTGATTTCTTCTTCAAGTACATTTCATAAGGAGACCTCAGTAATCAAAGATTCTTAGCTTGGAGTTTGTAAGCTTATTAATTTTTATATTTTAAATATATATTTTGGTAATTATATTACAAAGCAATCAGTTTCCTTTTCAATGCTACATATTTTATCTAATTTAAAACATTATTTCCAAAGAATGATTCATAGGCTTCAGCCCCTGAGTCCATCAGTCCACCAGAGAGGTCCATGATAGAAAGAAGGCTAAGACCTCTGATCTAAATTTTTATATGTATTTTTAATATAACCTGTAGTTCCCCTTCAGCTCTGGGATACTTCAAATAGTATTGGTACTTTTAGTAGCCTAATCATATAAATGTGGTTTCAGTTGCCATTCCAGTGCATAATTACAGACCAACTGAGATGACCAAATTAAATAGCAAATAATTTATTAAGACAAAATAACACAGCCATTCATATACAAAAATAAGCCAGAATCATTGTTAGTCTTCTCCTTCTCAACCCTTTCTGAAACACTTAACAAAATGGGGCTGTGATCTTCTATATAAAGGATAAAGAAATTATAACTTTAATGGAATCCCATTCTCAGAATGAGACAACACTTGTTTTTAGGGGACAGATGGAATGAAAAGAGAGGAATTTATTCTCTTTATCCTCTCCTTTTGATCTTAGTAACCAAAAAGATCTGCAGGTGCCTCTTGAGTCTAGTCTTTCATCTTACCAACTCCAGGTTCATCAGGATTATGTTGAGATTCCTGGATTCAAAGACACTATTGGAAATTTGGCCAAGCAGCCCTGTTCCTTCTCTTAAATACAGCCTACTTGTAATTAATCATTCTAGTCACAGCATATTAACATTCTCTTTTTCAACTTTCTCAATCTGTTCTCAACCACCACAAAATAGGTTCTATAGGTGGTTCAATTCTTCACTGATTTATTCTAACAAAATTACTTTCCCTCTTTGTAAAGTTAAATTCTAACTTTGAAAATGCTGTTAATAATTATGATCCTTCACTAATTATGACACTTCACTATTTTAAAAACACTTTCACATGCATCATTTCATTTAATTCTCCTATCAATCCTGTGAAGTTCATAGGACCCATAGGGGTTATTCTTACTTAACAGATGAGCTCAATGAAACTTAGAAGGAGTGTGACTTGAATAAAGTCATCTAACTGGTGACTAATAAAAACTAGAACTCAAATCTTGATCTCCTGCCTCTAAGTCCAGAACTCATGCCACAATAATATATGAATCCAGAACCATTTAAGCATAATAGACAGGTTAATATCTAGCATTTTGAGAATGCATTGGCTCTAAAAGTTGTAGGCATTCCAGTGGGGTTTGTAAGGGAGATTAAGTAAAATGGGATGCCTTTTCATTGTAATGGACTTTCACTGAAGAGGAGCGAATCTAAAATAAGTTCATTTGTCAGTTCCAGGGTGCCATATTTTTTCCTCTAATTGTAATAGAATATAATTTAGTTCTTAAGATGTGATTGAAGTTTCTACATCTTGAATTCTTTCCAGATCTCTTCTTGCCTTCTCAAATCTTTGGAAGTTTAATTGAAACAAATGAAATCCAATGATGCTTTAAAAGTGTCTTTTCTCTCCACAGGAGTCTGAGGCAAATGAAACATTAGCCTTCAAAGGAGCAGGCTTATTTTGTGATGCAAAGCCATTCATAGCCTTTTTAAGTGGTCTCCAGTTAGTCATTTCTTGGGTATTTGCAAATCTTCATGTCAGAATTTTTCATACCCAGGAGGTGATATGGTATTGGTATACTGCAGCTCTCCTATAACTTGAAATATTTCATTCAGGAAGGCCAGACTGTATCTTAGAACACTAACCTGAGGGTCAAGGAACCTGAAATCTATTTGAGGACTGGGACCCTATCTTATGCTACTTAATATCCCTCATAGCTCAGCATATGCCCTTTCATGGAATAGAGAAATCATTTTTGCTCAATTAAAATTACTTCACAAGACTGTGACCATAGATTCAGAAAAGTACTGCTAAATTCAGTGGTGATCTTTGAGAATGCTTTCTATTTATTCATTAGGGATGTGATTGGGAATAACAAAGATCTACTCCATTGAGGGTGTCTTGTTTGGCAAAAAACAAAACAAAACAAAATACCTTGAATTATTAAAAGTATAATGAAGGAACCAACAAAGTCCTTTATATATTTGAGATTTATGATCTTTATCTGAGAAAGTGTTTATAAATCTTCCCTTCCCCTAATTTTCTGCTTTCCATTTATTGGGTTTCTGAGATACTGAAAATTTTATGACGAGAAGGAATACTTTTGAGAGTCCTCCCTAAATGAAATGATTGTAGCCAGAATATTGGTTATTGAATATTGAGGGTGGTTTCAACAAATCTGAGGATATATCAAGAATCTATAATTTTTTCGTAGACTGACACAATTTTATCCTTTCTTTAAATTAGTATAGTATTCTTAATTTCTCGAGGTTCAGATACAGTAAGTAATATGATCATGGCTTCAATTGTCATCTCTATGCAAATAAGTTTAAGGTTTATATATCCGGTCCTAATATTTCTCCTGAATTTTAGTCCTATATAACTGAATATCTATTGGACAGATCAAACAAGATAGCCTTAGCATCATGTCAAACTCATCATGTCCAGAATATAACTAAGCTTTCTTTCTAACTACCTCCCTTCTCCCCAAGCCCTGCTCCCTCCCCTCCAAAAAAATCTTCTGTTACAGTCAAGGCTACTACCATTCTTCGAGTCACCCAAGATATCTTACTTTGGTTGAACTCACATGTTCAGATTTTGTCATTTAAACTTTCAAAATAGATCACATATGCCCCTTTCTCTCTACTCACACAGTTACCACTCCTGTTAAGACCTATATCACCTCTTGCTTAAAATCTTGCAGTAGTTTCTCACTGGTATCCTTGCTTCAAGTCTTTCCACAGTCATCTACAGAACAGCCAAAATAATTTTCCTACAGTTTTTACTCTTCTAGAGCATGTTATTATTTTTTTTTATTAAAGCTTTTTATTTCTGAAACATATGCCTGGATAATTTTTCAGCATTGACCCTTGCAAAACCTTGTGTTCCAAATTTTCCCTTCCTCCCCCTCCCCATACCCTCCATTATATGGCAAGTAATCCAATATATGTTAAACATGTTAAAACATGTGTTAAATCCAACATATGTATACATATTTATATAATTATCTTGCTGCATAAGAAAAATCAGATCAAGAAGAAAAAAATGAAAATGAAAATAAAATGGAAGCAAACAACAACAAAAAGAGTGAAAATGCTATGTTGTGGTCCACACTCAGTTCCCACATTCCTCTGTCTGGGTATAGATGGCTCTCTTCATCATAAGATCATTGGAACTGGCATCAATCATCTCAGTGTTGGAATGAGTCATGCCTGTTAGAATTGATCATCATATAATCTTCTTGTTGCTGTATATAATGATCTCCTGGTTCTGCTCATTTCACTTAGCATCAGTTCATGTAAATCTCTCTAGGCCTCTTTAAAATCATCTGAGCATGTTATTTCTTCACCAAATTAAAAAAACAAATAAAAAATTCAATAACCCCAGTGGCTCCATATTGCCTCTAATGGATTAAATATAAAGTCCCCTGTTTGTTGTTTAAATCTCTCTAAAATATTTTTATCAATGTTTTGCTAAAATATTAGCAAAGAGATTACAACAACTTATCAGCAGGAAAATGCACTCTGACCAAGTGAAATTTATACCAGGAATGTAGGACTGGTTCAATATCAGGAAAACTTTCACCATAATCAACCAAATCATAACAAAAACAATTATAATCTCAATAGTTGCTGAAAAAGCTCTTCACAAAATTCTGTATCCATTCCTATTAAAAATACTAGTGAGCATAGGGATAAAGGGAACTTTCCTTAAAACAATAAGTAGCATCTATCTAAAACCAACAGCAAGCATTATTTGTAATGAAGAGAAGCTGGATGCATTCCCAGTAAGATCAGGGGTGAAACAAGAATGCATAAAAACATTGGCTTTAGCAATAAGAAAAGAAAAAGAAATTGAGGGAATTAGAATAGGCAATGAGGAAATAAAAATATCACTCTTTGCAAATGATAAGATGATGTACTTCGTGAATCCTAGAATGTCATACAAAAATATACTTGAAACAATTAACGCTTTATCAAAGTTGCAGGATATAAAATAAACTCACACAAATCATCAGCATTTGTATATATAATTAACAAAGCCTGGCAGCAAGAAATAAAAAGAGAAATTCCATTTAAAATAACTGTAGGCAAAATAAAATATTTGTGTATCTACGTGCCAAGACAAACCCAGGAACTATATGAGCAGTTACAAAACACTTCTCACACAAACTCAGATCTAAACAATTGGGAAAATATCATTTGCTCATGGGTAGGCTGAGCTAATATAATAAAAATGACAATTCTGTCTAATTGGTCTAGTTCAGTGCCATATCAATGAAACTGCCAAAATTTTATTTATAGAGCTAGAAAAAATAATAACAAAATTCATCTGGAAGAACAAAAGATCAAGACTATCAAGGGAATTAATGAAAAACAAAAGAAAACAAATAATGGTGACCTAACAGTACCAGATCTATATGATAAAGCAGCAGCTACTAAAACCATTTGGTACTGGATAAGAAATAGAGTGGGGGATACTCACAACAAAATATTCAACAACTATGGTAATTTAGTATTTGGTAAACCCCCGAAATCTAGCTTCTGGGGTAAGAACTCACTATTTCACAAAAATTACTGGGAAAATTGGGAAATATGTCAGAAACTTCTACATCTCATACCCTAAATCACACACCCAAAAAAAGGGTCAAAATGAGTACATGATTTCAGCATAAAGGGTGATACCATAAACAAAATAGGAGAGCAAGGGATAGCTTACTGATCAGATCTTTGGAGAAGGGAGGAATTTTTGATCAAAGAACTAGAGAATATTATGAAATGCAAAAGGGACAACTTTTATCACATTGAATTAAAAAGCTTTTGCACAAACAGGACCAACACAAACAAAATTAAAAGATAATTTTTACATCCAGTGTTTCCGATAATGGTCTCATTTCTAAAATATATAAAGAACCATGTCAAGTTTGTAAGACTACAAGTCATTCCCCAATTGATAAAAGATCAAAGGATATGTATAGATAATTTTCAAATGATGAAATTAAAGCCATCTATAGTCATATAAAATGCTCTAAATCACTATTGATTGAAGAAATGCAAATTAAAACAACTCTGAGGTATCATCTTATACCTCTCAGATTGACTAAGATGATAGGAAAAGATAATGATAAATGTTAGAGGGCATGTGGGAAAACTAGGGCACTAATGCATTGTTGGTGGAGTTGAGAAATGATCCAACCATTCTGGAGAGCACTCTGGAACTATGCCCAAGGAACTATAAAACTGTGCATACCCTTTGATCAAGCAGGTAACGTTCCTGAGTGTGTATCCCAAGGAAATCATAAAGGTTGGAAAAGCATCCACATATGCAAAAATGTTTGTAGCATCTCTTTTTGTCATAGCAAAGAATTGGAAAATAAGTAGAGGCCCATCAACTGGGGAATGGCTAAACAAGTTGTAGTATATGAAGATAATGGATTATTATTGTTCTATAAAAATGATGAACAAACTGATTTTAGAAAGGCCTGGAAAGATTTACATGAACTGATGCTGAGTGAAAAAAGCAGAATCAGGAATACATTGTACATAATAACAGCAAGGATATGCAGTGATCAACTATAAAAGACTTGGTTCTTCTCAGTGATACATCTGCATTCTAAAAGATAACTATCAAAACTGAACTGAATATGATATGTTTACTTCTTTTTTTTTCCTATCTTGTGTTTTTTCCCTTTTGTTCTGAATTTTCTCCCAACATAATTCACAAAGAAATGTGTATTTTAAAATTTAATATACTTGGACAAACAGAAAAAAATCAACAAAACAAAACCAAAAACAACCCCAGTAGCTCCCTATTGCCTGTAGTGGATTAAATATAAAGTCCCCTGATTGTTGTTTAAATGTCTCCTTAACCTGGCTCTTTCTTATTTTTCTTATCTGCTTCTTATATGTGAGATCTAATGCTGCAGACAGGGAAGAGAAAGAAATGACTCTAGAAATAGAACTATCTGAAGCTGTTTTGGAACTGTGGGATAGCAAAGCAAGGGAATATGGCAAAATAGAACTAGTTTACCTTCAAAGAGAGCAATCACCATCTGCTGGGAACTAAGGAGAGCTATAAACAATTTTGCCTATCAGCAGTACAACAAAGAGAGACCTTATAGGGAAATAGTGACTCCCACCATCTACTGAGAACTGAACTGAAATTATCCAAATGTCTATCTATTATATGTGTACCAAATAGATGAATATATATGTACATATATAGGTGTGTGTATCTACACACACATATAATCTTATAGAATATGAACTCTTTGGTTGCCAGGATTGTTTAATTTTTAAAATTGCATTCATTAACACAATACCTGACACATAGTAGGTATCTAAAAAATGCTTACTGAATGAACGATGTGAGTCAGAGATAGGAAGTGCTAACTGGCTGAAACAACCAGAGTTAAGACGTGCAGAAAAACAATATTGAATAATACCTAAAGAAAGGAATAAGAGGGAGATATTTTATAACAAAAAAGAACAATTATAAATTAATTTTATTATATGTAATAAAAATATGTATATAGAGCCTCTCTTTTTTGTCAGCAACTTCCTTGGTTATATACTTAATAGTGGAACATCTAGGTTTAAGGACATAAATATTTTAATTACTTTATCTTCATAATGCCCAGTTGGTTTCAAAATGGTTGTGAAAATTCATAGCTTCACCAACAATGTCTTTCCAACATTGACTATTCCATCTGTTGAGATCTTTCAAATCTACTCAAATTTGTTTTAATTATTAGTAGTAATTTGACACATTCTTTCATAAAGATGTTAATAGTTTGAAATTCTTTTGAGAATTGTTCATATCTTTGATGACATGTCTATTAGGAAATCAATTTTGATATATATTGCTAATAGTTGTTTACGTATTTGAGAAATGTGATGCAGATATTATTTTGCAGAATTTTCTACTCCAAAGAACTGATATAAATACTTTTTTAATCTGGTTTGGGCCACATCCAGAGCTATAGGCTTCACTAGCCATTCATTTGACATCTCTATTAATTAATATTTCTTTTTTAAAAATGCAAATTAAAGCCACATTGAGGTTTTACTCCACATCTATAACACAAACAAAGATGGCAAAATAGGAAAATGAAAATATTTAAGGGCTTTGGAAAAATTGGAATAATAGTATACTGTTTGTAAAATTGTGACCTGGTTCAGCAATTGTGAAACAAATTTGAAATGATGCTCAGAAAATTATCATACTCTTTATATATTTTATTCTGCACCAAGATTATTTTCCAAAGAGATCAAAAAAGAAGAAATGTGTCTATATGCAAAAGTATATCAGTTCTTTGGAGTAGAAAAAATTGTAAACTAAGAGAAAGTGACTAGACAAATTGTGGCACATAAATGTAATACAATATTATTGTGCCCTGAGAAATAATGAAGTAGATGATTTCACATGAAACTGAGAAGATATTAATGAACTGATGCAAAGTGAGCAAAACTAGGAAAAGAGTTTATATAATAATAATAACAATATCAATTGAAAAAATTATAAAAAACAAACTTTAGATGTCTCTGATTAAAACAGTGTTAAATCCCTAGTCCAAAAGAATAGATGAAACTTGCTACTTACATTTTAACAGAGGATAATTTTCAACATTTACCCTTACAAAATCTTGTGTTCTAATTTTTCTCCTCCCTTCTCCCCATTCCTTCCCCTGGACAGCTAGTGATCCAATATATGTTAAACATGTGCAATTTTCCTACACATATTTCCACAAATATCATGCTGCACAAGAAAAATCAGATCAAAAAGAAAAAAAAATGATGAATAAAACAAAATGCAAGAAAACAACAAGAAAAAGAGTGACAATAATATGTTCTGATCCACATTCAGTTCCCATTGTCCTCTCTCTGGTGTAGATAGCTCTCATCGTTAAAAGATCATTGGAACTAGCCTGAATCATCTTTGTTGACAAGAGCCGTGTCTCAGAATTGATCATCATATAGTCTAGTTATTGCCATCTATAATAATCTCTCGGTTCTGCTCATTTCATTTAGCATAGGTTTATGTAAGATTCTCTCTGAAATCATCCTGCCGATCATTTCTTATAGAACAATAATATTCCTTAATATTAATATACCACAACTTATCCAGCCATTATCCAACTGATGGGCCTCCACTCAGTTTCCAGTTTCTTGGCACTATATAAAGGGCTGCTACAAACATTTATGCACATGTGAGCCTTTTCCCTTTTTTAATGATCTCTTTAGGATGCAAACCTAGTAGAAACATTGCTGGATCAACAGGTATATACAGTTTGAAAGCCAAGTTCCAAATTGCTCTCCAGAATGGTTAGATCCATTCACAACTCCATCAACATTGTATTAGTGTCCCAGTTTTCCCACATCCACTCCAACATTCATCATTACCTTTTCCTGTCATCTCATCCAGTCTGAGAGGTGTGTAGTGGTACCTCAGAGTTGTCTTAATCTGCATTTCTCTGATCAATAGTGATTTAGAGCACTTTTTCATATGACTAAAAATGGTTTTAATTTCTTCATCTGAAAATTGAGTGTTCACATCCTTTCACCATTTATCATTGGAGAATTGCTTGAATTCATATAAATTTATGTCACTTCTCTATATATTTTAGAAATAAGGCCTTTATCAGAACCCTTGAATATAAATTTTTTTATTTATTGCTTTCTTTCTAAACTTGTTTGCATTTGTACAAAAAAAAGGTTTGTACAAAACTTTTTTAATTTAATATAATCAAAATTATCCATTTTGCATTCATTAATGTACTGCTTGAGTTCTTCTTTGGCTGCAAATTCCTTCCTTCTCTACAGATCTGAGAGAAATTGTCCTTTGTTTTCCTACTTTGCTTATATCATTCTTTATGAACCCATTTAGATCTTATCTTGGTATAAGGTGTTAGGTGTGGGTCAATGCTTAGTTTCTCCTATTCTAGTTTCCAATTTTCCCAGCAGTTTTTGTCAGATAGTTATCTCCAAAGTTGGAGTCTTTGGGTTTGTCAAAACACTACATTGCTATAGTCATTCACTATTTTGTCCCGTGAACCTAACCTATTCCACTGATTAACTATTCTATTTCTTAGTCAGAACCAAATGGTTTTGATGACTGCTGCTTTATGATATAGTTTTAGGTCTGGCACAGCTAGACAACCTTCATTTGCATTTTTTCATTAATTCTCTTGAAATTCTTGATCTATTGTTCTTCCAGATGAACTTTGTGATTATTTTTCTAGATATATAAAATAATTTTATGGGAGTGTGATTGGTATGGCACTAAATAAGTATATTAATTTAGGAGGTACTGTCATTTTTATTATATTCACTTGGCCTATCCATGAGCACTTGATATTTTTCCAACTGATTAGATCTGACTTAATTTGTATGAGAAGTATTTTGTAGTTGTGTTCATATAGTTCCTGACTTTCCCTGGGCATATAGAATCCCAAATATTTTATACTATTGACAGTTATTTTAAATGGGATTTCTCTTTGTATCTCTTGCTGCTGGACTTTGTTGGCAGTGTATGAAAATGTTGATGACTTCTGTGAATTTATTTTGTATCCTCCAACTTTGCTAAAGTTGTGAATAGTTTCTCATAATATTTTAGTTAATTCTCTAGGGTTCTCTAAGAAGACTATCATATCATCTGCAAAGAGTGATAATTTGGTTTCATCATTACCTACTCAAATTCCTTAATCTCTTTTTCTTCTCTTATTGCCAAAACTAATATTTCTAACACAAAATTGAATAGTAATGGTGATAGTGGGCAATCTTGTTTTACCCCTGATCTTACTGAGAATGGTTCTAATGTGTCCCCATTGTATATGATGCTTGCTGGTGGTTTTAAATTTTAAGGAAAAATCTATTTATTTCTATGCTCTCTAATGTTTTAAATAGGAATAGGTGTATATATATATATATATATATATATATATATATATACATCTATTCCTATTTAAAAAATGTAAAAAAATTACCCTGGCATGCATTCTATCAATATATATATTTATTGATAGAATGCATGCCAGGGTAATTTTTTTACAGCATTATCCCTTGCATTCACTTCTGTTCCGATTTTTCCCCTCCCTCCCTCCACCCCCTCCCCCAGATGGCAAGCAGTCCTTTACATGTTGAATAGGTTACAGCATATCCTAGATACAATATATGTGTGCAGAACCGAACAGTTTTCTTGTTGCACAGGGAGAATTGAATTCAGAAGGTATAAATAATCCGGGAAGAAAAACAAAAATGCAAGCAGTTTATATTCATTTCCCAGTGTTCTTTCTTTGGGTGTAGCTGCTTCTGTCCATCTTTGATCAATTAAAGCTCTCTTTATCGAGGAGATCCACTTCCATCAGAATACATCCTCAAACAGTATCATTATTGAGGTATATAATGATCTCCTGGTTCTGCTCATTTCACTTAGCATCAGTTCATGTAAGTCTCGCCAGTCCTCTCTGTATTCATCCTGCTGGTCATTCCTTACAGAACAATAATATTCCATAACATTCATATACCACAATTTACTCAACCATTCTCCAATTGATGGGCATCCTTTCATTTGATCTGGAAAAGATATTAGCCAAAGTTTCCCACTGTATGTGGAGCCATCTCCAGTCATTCTGATCTATATCTTGCCCCTGTATCTAGATGGGTCTGAAGGAGAAAGTGAGACTGGTGACTTTGCACAGTCCTTCCTCAAATAAATCTAATTCATCTGTAAATCATGGCAACACCTTCCTGAAGTCTTGGTTGTCTTCAAGAAGAAAGGACTGCCTTCATTCTAGTGTGGCATTCAGAGGAGCAAAAAAGTATCTAGAAGCTTGAAAAAACCAAGAATTTTGGTTAAAAAATAAAGAGGATGGAATACTTAGACTAGATTCAGTTAGTATTCTCAGAAAAAAGTTGCGCCGATAAACTCATAACATTTTTTAAAAGTCTGGATTTCATCATGAGAAAAGAGAGAAAATATTTTTAAAAATGAAAAGTAGACTTGAAAAGAGAACAATTGGGGGAATTAAAACTAAAGCCCTTATCCTAGCCATGATGGGAATTTAATTAATATAAATGCTTTACCTTAGAATTCTTCTCCTTTTTTACCATCAAATACTAGGTTTCTTGGACAAATGATCAATCTCTAATGATTACCAATATAGATTTTTAGAGGAAGAAGGGACCCAAAAGATCACCTCGTTCACCATATATACTTTACATGAGGATCCTGAGACTCAGAAGGATATTGAATCACCCAAAGCCACATAGTCTATGGCAGAACTGGAATTTGAACCTAGATCTTCCTATTCTAAATCCAACCATCTTTTCACTACATTATAGCTGCCATTCTGAGAGTAACAAAGAAAGTCTACTTGAAATAGCTGAAGATACAAGTAGATATTTTTCCTCAAGCATTTGTGAGCCCCCAAATAGAGCAACATCCTTTGGAAAAGTGACTAAAAATGAACTTCCAAGCAACTCTTCTTTGACACAGAATATTTCTGAAAAACTTGAAATTGTCTTCTTGCATTTTTTGAAGAGGAACTGACTGGAGGAAGTGGTTCATTTGGAGAACAAACAGGGAAAAGCATGTGTGGTAGTGGTGGTGTAATTCAGATTTCTTCTCCTTAGTTTGGAAGCAATCAGCATTTATTTGAACTTTGGAAATGTCTCCAAGTTTATGGACTCAATAAAAAATATCTGGTCACTTTTCTGTTCTATTTTACCCTTGGGAAGTATGAGAATAGGATGACATCATTTAGAGACTGAAGTGACATTAGAGACCATCTCACCAAACTTCCTCATTTCATGGATAAGGAAACCAAGGCAGAGTCATACAGTTCTTAAGTAAAAGAATCAGGACTGGAACCTATGCCATTTGACCTCAATACCCATTTTTTGGCCACTAAACCATTGAACATGCTACATATGGCCTTGGATTTCTTATATATAACTCATTACTTCCCTAAATGCCTAATTAGTGACATCCCCAGCTAAACCAAGATCTACTTTCCAATTCTCTTCTTTCTGTGCTGTACTGCTACCCTTTCCACATAATCGACTTTGACCACCTCCATTTCTGAGAATAGTAATCAAACCATCACTAAGATTTCTGGAAATAACATGTCATTCAATTGCCCCATGTCTCTACTAACTATCCCTATACCTTACCTTACCATAACAAAATACTCCTCTACTACTTTATACATGTCTTCTCCTGTTAGAAAGTAAACTTCTTACAGATGAGAACTGTCTTTCTTTTTATTGATCAATATTCACTATTCTTGGCACTGTGCCTAGTACTTAAATTTTTTTTCATTTATTTAGAGTATAATTGTTGTGAAGATAACACAATTTTTGCATAAATCATCAAATTTAATCTTTAAATGTATGAAATTGATTATATATTACAAATCACTTTATAATCAATAGTATCAACACTTTTACTAAATTACAAACTCTTTGAAGACAGAGAACCATGGATTTTATCCATATTTCTATTTTCATTTGTGCCTAACACTGTGTTAGGCACAAATGAAAATAGAAATATGCTTAGATTGAGCATTTGATAAATATTTTTTGAATTGAACAGAATTATGATGCGCTGCTATCATTAGTACACTGACTTGCTATTTACCTTGACAAAAAGCAAAATAGATCCATACCTTGAGAGCTAAAAGGGACCTTAGAATCTGGGTATGGATCATGTCTTTAGTTTTTTTAAGGCTTAGAGATGTTCAGAGGCTGGATCTTTGATGGATCCTTCTGCCTTTTGCTTAGAAGGAAGTCTCATCAGCTCCACAAACCTTTGCTCTCCAAATAACATACAGCTTTATTACTCCAATTGAACAGAGAAGATCTCTGCTGGGAGAACAAACACCAAGGAGGGATAATCTGCCACAGGGGAAAAAACAAAGTAGATATACACCAGCTTTCCACAAGTCATGACCCACTTATTACTTTTGAAAGTTGCTGAAATTCTCAGGAATGAAATGTGAGACAGAGACTTCATTATATGGTAATGGGTTCCTCTTCTCCAAGCAACCTGAAAAATAATCTCTTTTGTCTGTGAGCCACACACCAGTGTTTGCAGCAATTATAATAGCTATGTGCTTGTTTACCATATCACTGATGATCATCATTTCCAAATGAAAACTGGATTCAGTAATCTTGTACCTTGAATGTAGAGCTGCAACTACCTGAATTTTCTATTAGTGGTCACTGAAATATCTTTTCAGATTTGGGGGGGTCAGTTGGTACCCTACTTGGCCACCATATGCCATTCAAGAGTTTATATAAAGAGTTACAGACAAGTACAAGGAGAATCCAAGTGGGAGATTTGCAATTATGATATCCAATAAAATCATTTTGTTTAGCTTCTGATTCCTCAGCACTTGGGATGCGATGTAAAAAGTTATGTTGCTCTTGTCACACAAAAAAATTGCAGGAGATCTGGGTCTCTGTAGAAAGTAGAGGTAGAAGGAATATTATTAGTTTGAAAACTGTTATTTATAGAGGAGTTTGTACACAGTAGGGCTGGAGTTCAAATGGGGAAAAATCGACTGGTCAAGGACAATGTGGAAAGAGTGCTGAAGGACTGAAAGAAGGTTATAAGATCTAGAAGAGTTCAGATGCCCAGCTAACACCTCCATTAATCTCTAAATATGCCTCAGATTTAAAAAAAAAATCATAAAGGGCATCAGCTATTAACTCCAATCCAGGGCTTCACAGAATCCTGCATAAATACTGAATGAGATAAGAATCTACAGGTGGAAGATGATATATAAAACACTTTTGGCAAGGAGGGGAAAGATTCACAATAGAATGCAATAAGAGGATGGTGCCTCAGGCCTTTGGCATTTGGCAAATAGCACCAGCAGAACTTAGCATGGGGGTAGCCCTGAGTCATAGTACAGCAGAAGAAAGGTCCTGAGCAGTATCGATGTAGCTCCAGCCCAAAAGATCATCCAATTAGCCTGGGCCTGAACCACAGCAGGAGAAAAGGCCAAAATGATTACTGCATAACATGAGATCTAGTCACAGCTGCCACACTTGGGATATATAGCAAGGCTCACCCATACTATTGATATAATATGATTTTGTGGTCCCCTCATTTTAGGGAGGGGGCTTCTGTTATAAATCAGGAATTCACATAATAATATAATGTAAAAATATAATAAATCAGGAAATCCTTAATGTTCTAGTTTTTGAATAAGCCTCAAGAACTTCCCACACCCTCAATCTAAGAACAACAATCTGTCTGATTTTGGATAAGACCACTCCTCAATTCATTGTTGAGTGTCTGATAGCTTCTGGCTTCAGGATAATTCCATGGAGGAAACTCTTGAGATAATAGTAATAATCTGGACAATGAGAACCGAATTCCTTCTTACTCATGAGCCATAGAATTAGCATATCAATGCTAAAAAGAATTAGCATATCAATGCTAAAAAGCTGGATAAATGTTTCTCCTTGCTTCTGTTTTTCTGCTGAATTTCTTTACAATTCAGTCTGCTTTATAATGGCATTACTATTGCTGTAAAGCTTTGCTTGACTAGGAGATAGGTTCAAGCTTGCAAATTCTTTTGACACACCTTGTGACACCAGTCTGGTATGCCAAACTTTTGTAGTCCCCTTTTCCCAACCTCAACACTAGCTGGAAGTATAGGATTGGAATTAGATCTAAGATGATAAGAATAAACCAAAGCACAAACCAAGAATCACAAGAGTTCCTAAAAGAAATGAATAATTATATAAAAAAGAAACTCCAGTAGCAGAAAAAGCATATGATCCTTTCTTCAGTTTCATTGCATAATAGGATCACTCTATGAAATGAACTTTGGGGGGGGGGTCATTGTTTTTTACTTCCTTTTTTTATAAATAAGGGAATTGAGCAGTTTTGAGGTTAAGTAATTTGCCTAAGTTCACACAGATAGTAAAAGTCAGAAGGAAAGAAATAGAATTTGAAGAAAAGAAAGGCAAATTGAAAAAGGAGAAGGAATTTGAAAAGATAAAAATAAAGAACTAGAGCATGGCTGTCAAATTGGCAATTGGGTGAGAAGAAATATATTTAAGAAGGTAAAAAAGGGAGTTTTTTTTTTTTTGTTGTTGTTGTTGTTGTTGTTGTTGTTTGTTTGTTTGTTTTGGAGGGGGTAATCACAAAAGCCACTGCAACAAATAATAAAGGAATGAAGATTTTGTTTCCACCTACTAGACTAGAGAAAAAAAAATCTGAATAAAGTTATTAATGTTTATTTATCTTTCTTTTGTTGCCAGTTCATTGTATTTTTTTCTGTGCTCAGAATGCATGCTGGTTCCCTTCAAGAAAAAACGGCAATGAGCTCAAATAATGATGTTTCATTGTACTTATTATAAACAAGAGTGAAAGGATCCTTAAAAACATGGAAGAACTTTCATGGTGGGGAAAAGAAGAAAAAAAGAATGAAAAGGTAGAGAATCTTGATCTGTTTCAATAAGTTGGCACAAGAAGAAATGAGTTGGAATGAATGACTGAATGAATTAAGTAAATGAATACATTATTAAGCATTTACTATGTGCCAGAGTGTGAAGCACAAATAGAAATAGAAATTCCTGCCCTCAAGAAACTTACATTCTGAAAGGAAAGATAATAACAATGGAGAAAGTATGGCCAAGATAACAGGTCAGGGGAGTAACAGAATGAAGAGTAGAATTATAAGGAAATCAATAGTTACTGTTATGCCTCAGTTTCCCTGAATTGTTCTGCCTAAATTTCCTTGAATTGTTCTGCCTCAGTTTCCCTGAATTGTTCTGCCTTAGTCTCCCTGGTGGCAATCCCCCTTCCTGGCCATTAGAACTGAGATAATTAGGGCTGGGAGTCCTGACCACTGGCATTCCAAAGAATCATAAAACTCCAGATGGTTTATCTCAAATACTTAGATGGGACCCTCTGAATCAGACATCCGGCTCCTAGCTTCTTCCCAATTTATGATCCTTGCTCCTTAACCTCAACCTGTCAGAACTTAAGTTATGGTCCTTTCCTGGAATTCCCTCACACCAGTGATCTACCCTGCCCTTGCCTTTGTTTCCGTGATCAGTGGAGCTCTATAAAAGTCTCTGAAATCCCTCACTTGTTGTTGGATGCTTTGAGACAATAGTCTCATTCACCGGCTGGCTAAGATGGCTTAGCCTCAGTTTCTCCATCATTACAACATATTCCTTCTGGGAACAGTAATGTTAGTTTGATGAATGTTCCCAGAGCAACAAATAGAAAAAAGGAAGGAAGATGTTGTAACATGGAAAGAAATTGGACAGAATGCATCATGGTGAGATTGAGGGTGTCTCATGTTGGTAAACTCATGTGGATCAAGTGGGCAGGTCTCCAGCATGAGAGCTCAGCAAATATTTCAGAGAAGGAGGCAGAGAGATAAAGGGGGAGAAGAATTGTAGGTTTGTGGCATTTTCCCATATTTATTATACTCCAGAATTCTGTAGTCCTCCCCACCTAAGAAAATCAAAGTAAGATGACTTTATTATGATAAATTAGTAAAATTAATATGATTTCATAGAAGGAAAGGTAAGTTCTCAGAACTTAAAATTCTATAGAAATCAGCCCATGAAGGAAGGGAAGATTTCAGGAATGAAATCTGAACACACAAAGATAAATCATTGCAATGGGGAGGGAAAGGAGAAGCTAATATATACCCCCAGAAAATTTAATTAACCAACGTAGTTTTTTAATGATCTCTCCTTGTGTCCATCTTTTGTATGTAACATAAGATGAATACAAAAGCATGGTATGGCTCTGTAAGACTAATATCAGAAATGCTAAATTTTGTAAGAATGAAATCTGATAAGTCCAAAAAGCTTGACTAGGAATAAGCTGAGAGTAGAATTGAGTTGAAGGGAGCAAAAAAAAAAAAAATTAACCATATTGGAAAAAAGAGAAAGGATACCACACACACACACACACACACACACACACACACACACACACACATCCTATATGTGTATATATATGCATACATATATACACATGCATATGGATATATATATACATACACACACATATATGTATATATGACAAAACTTCTGCTTCCAATGAATGGAGAACATCTAGAAAGTTCAATGTCCTGTCCGGCAGGACAATAACAGTGGGTCATCGAGTGGAGCCAGGGCTGAAGGGGAGCAAAGGTGCTGTAAGACAATCAGTCTGTAAAGCCTGCGGCTTGGGGACAGGATCGGAGAGACAGAGAGGCAACTCAAGATTTAAGATGGTGAATGTCTCTGTTTAATGAATGAAGAGAGTTTAATTAAATAGGATTTCTGAGTGGGGGGTTACAATGAGAAGAATGTCGGACCATAGGTGTGGCGGAAATCCTAGAGTATACTGTTATGTAGATTTTGGGCGGAGATGACCGATTTCTTGGGACACACATTATCTTCAGGAATTTAGGGTGTATGCTAATCTTAGCTCTTTGTCTCCTGCGTCCAAGGACATGGCAATGTTCAAGGACATGGTCTCTTGGCATATCCTCAAGAGTGGTCTCTGGCATATCTTCAAGAGCATGGTCTCTGGCATATCCCCCTTTCTTTATTAATATATAGGTGGGAGGCCTGTCTTAGGCTATGTGGCCGGCATCCATATTCAGTACCCAAGTAATCCGACCTTAGAAGGCCAGAGAAGGGCAGGACCCCTGTCTTAGGCTATGTGGGCGGCATCCGTCCCAGCACCCCAGCATCAAACTTCCAGGGTGTGCTTCTGGAAAACGGGCCCACAATAATCCCGTCATTGGGTGTTCCTGCAGCCAGAGGGTATGATGATCCTGAAATATGGGGCCACAATAATCCCGTCATTGGCTCACCCACAGCTTAACTACCGAATGCGAGGGGGCAATACCTGAGACCAGACCTTGTATGGATATGAGGAGGAGGTGGGGCAAAAGTGCTTAAGGCAAAGTGAATAGGAGCTAAGAGTTCCCATTCTTTCAGGTATATTGAAAAAATATACCAGTTTCCCCAATGTTCTATCTCTACCTCCCCTTTTCAAATGACCATTCCCGATATAAATCCCAAGAGCAAATCAAAATCCCTATACATAACAGACTAATACAGTAGCATTTCCTTCAAAGCCCTCAAACATAACAGCAATTACAGTTTTAACAAATCCCATCCCAAGTCTTAAACACACAGTAATAGATGATCCAGGTAAGGTTTAACAGTCAGTCATCAACCATTCCCAAAGTCCCTCATATCAGTCCAAAGTACAGTCGATGCAGGGTCAAGTCCATGGTCTCATTTTAAAACTGCTGCTTCAGGCTGTGAAGTGATAGGAGGCTCTCATTCCTTGCAGAGTGGGTGTGTCATGCTGGCAATCAAAGCTGATCAAAGCTGATCCAGGTTCCAGAAGCAAGTCAATATCTGTAATTTGACCAAAATCTAAAACAAAAACACAAATCTAACACATAAAGATTGGATCAGTCTCAGATAGAAAGACTCAGTTCACCAGACTGTTGCAAAACATGAGGAGGCCAAAATGGATTGGCCAGCAGTTTCCTATGTGACGAGACGAGTTTGCTTTACAGGCCAAGCAAACAGCTGCAGTCTTACAGACCCTTGTTAATTGTCCACTTATCCTGTAGAAACCTTAAAGGAACAAAACACAAATATCCAGTAACAGACAGATGACCAGGCAAAATACTCAGTTGGCCAAGCATTTAGGATACAATGATTACATATAACCAGACTGAAAATAGTAAGGCATGACATAATTGAATTGCAGTAACAGTTCTATTGACCATTGCTCTGATCAGAGAGATCAGTTACAGAAGGAAAAATGCAAGAACATAACTATAACATAACATAAGCAATTGAGTTTTAACAGCTTATCAATCAATTGTCCCATTAACTGTCACAGGGTGGAGCTTTAAAACTCCCAAATAGCATTAGCTAATTAACTCTAAGCCCAAAAACTCCAATGACATAAACTCCAATAACAGATGTCAAATTTCGGATAAATCTCAAACAATTATTTATCATATCCTTATAAGTCATAACAGAAAGCAATTTTGTCTCAGTAAGTTCACAACTTAGAACAATTATCATATCTAGGTAGATGTTACATAAGTGAGCATTATACATACAAATCATTTTGCTTTTAAAATACCCAATACATAGAAAAATATCCCAAATTGCATATTGTCCATAACAAACATTTTCAAAAGGACAAAGAGAAAAAACTATTATGTTCAGAGGCCCTTTAAATAACCTCAGGATGACCCAATACAATCAATTTAAACTTATACAAAAAACCCAATTCCACATGAAAGAATTCAAGAAGGTTTTTTTTTTTTTTTTTTTTTTTTAACATAGCAATTAAACTTTTAGAAATACTCAGACCAAAGTATGGATCACATTTACGACCATTTTCTTTTAACCAAAAAAATTTATGTATCAAGAAACAAATATTCAATCAATTAACCTAAAAATATGTCCTTAAAAATCACAGTTTGCTGCACTGGCTGTAATCAGTTAAGAAAAGAAAACGGCAGGAACATTCAGCGGGGTGAGGGGCGGAGAAGATTCCATATGGCCATCCTTCCCCCACTCCTGACCCCCTAGAAAAAACTTCCCTCAGGTTCCCCACTCAATTTTCTACATGGGGATCCTATTCAAGATTTAACCCATCAGTTTCCCAATATCAGGTTTCTTCCCAAATCCACCCATTTCCAACTTTCTCTTTCCTTCTGACTACATACTTAAACAATCTCCTTAAAGAACTTTCCTTCCCAGATACTCCTTTGGTGAAGTAGCAGAAGGCAGTGGGGGTGGGTGACTCCTTCCCCCACCTCTTCACCTACTCCCAAAAGTCTTTCTTTCACCCTTCTGATACCAATCGAACCTTAATTTCCCTTACAAATCAGTCCTTCCTAACTCACCTGCATTCCTCTTTCCTTTTCCCATCAAAAACCTGTAAGATTCAACCCTATAGTGAATAATAAACCTCCAAAAATCCACACATGTCTAGCAGAGCTGGTTTTAAAGTATTAACTTGTGTTAACAAATTTCAGAAGGTAACAAACTGAATCAAAGTAATACCACCTTTCTACCACCTTTCTTTAACAGCGATTAGCATCTTATCTCTAGAGCTATTTATTGCCTAGGCCAGGTTAAGCTTGAATTTTATAGTTCTTTACTCTAGCAGGCTTTTCCTTAAAGACATGCAAATTATCCTTAATCATTGTTCTTAAAACTATGTTTCACCTTGAATTCCCTTTTCCCATTCCAAAATCCAAAGCGGCTTCGGTGAATTTCCAAGGAAGCCCATTTAGTGTTTTACTCTGCCTTCACAGAGAATGCCTAGATATTCTATTCAAACGTCTTTCCTTCTGTATATTAACTTTCCAAACTTTCAAATCCCTTTCAATCTATTTTTTTTTTTTTTTTTTTTTTTTTTTTTTTTTTTTTTTTTTTTTTCTCACAGGCTGCTGCAGTCAGCCAGAGACAGAGAGAGAGAGAGAGAGAGAAAGATTTTTCAAACTTCTTGATATTTTCTAAGTCTGCAACACAGAGGCTGAATCCTTATCTCTTACAAGCTTACTAACTTTTAACACAGACACACAGAAACAGACATGGAGCTCCAATTTACTATGTACAGTTGCAACGTTGTTTTCCAAACAACAACATAACAGACAAACCACACAGAACATGGAACATATATCACACAGACTACACAGATATTCAAGATTTTTTAAAGCATGAGAACAACAGTTTTCTCAATCGTTGACACCCTGTCTGTTTCAGGAGCTGTTCAGTGAATTTGAGTGTTTCGATCTTCTCTTCAGGTTCCAAGGTGTCTTGGTCTTGTAACTGATAATAAAAGATGTGTCTTTTTGTGATCGCAGAATCTACTTGAGATTTAACGAAAGTGGTTAGTTTATTAAAGGCCCAAGGGCCAAAAGAAAGGAGGAGAAGGAGTCCCACAAGAGGGCCGAGAATACTAGGGAGAAGAGTGGATAGCAGGGAAGAAGTGGAGAACCAGTTCTTATGCCAGGATTCATTTTTTACTCTTTCCTGTTTTCTTTTTTCCAGACTGTCCCTAACTTTTGGTAGACTGTTTTCAACAAGGCCAAGTTTATCTGAATAAAAGCAGCATTCCTCCTTGAGGGCTGCACAAAGACCTCCTTGTTGTAAGAAGAGAAGGTCTAAGCCTCTTCTGTTTTGCAGGACGCCTTCAGCTAAGGATGCTACTGAGTCTTTAAGGTGTTTAAGTCCTGTTTGTAATTCCTGTAGATCCTTATCTATAGCAGCGCTCAATTGGGAATATTGTTTGTCATATTGTATGAGGGAGGCTATACCCGTCCCCGTTCCTACTGCTCCTAGGCCAAGGAGGACAGTCAGGGTTAATGCAGTAAGGGGTTCCCTCCTGGTCCTGAAATTGCCAGTACTTTTTCTTTCCCAGATATCAAGGAAATCATCGGCCTGGTGTATATTAATATGAGGGAAGAGAAAGACAGAAACGCAGTAATCGCGTTTTTTGATAAAAGATCGGGCATCCAGAAATGTAGTAAGGCCAGCAGAGCAGGCAAAATAAGAGCCGTCAGGAGCGGCCACATATTGCCACGTCAGGTTGACAGGTATGGTGTGGTTGCAAACGCCTTCAAGCTGTTTGGGAGGAAGCATGTTAGGTCCTAGGAGACAAATTCCAATGAATTGATCAAACTGTTCTGTTAGCCCAGTGGGGTCTTCTATCAAGGACCTCATTTCCTTCTTAAAGGTCCTGACTTCTGTGGTGCTCAGGGGAGCGTTCACAAATCCTATACCTCCTTGGGCCGAAGGAACCTTTCTTAAGGGATATAATTTAGGACTTGGGGTTTTAGTTCCCGGCAAAGGATAATTTCGGATATCTCTTTGAATTTGATCTAATTCCTTCCTTAAAGAGAAGGACTCTTTTTTGGAGTCCAGGTGGGGTCAATCGAATTAAATCCTCCCGTGCCCTGAGGGGCCCTGGATGAGCTGATGGGATTAAGTCTTTACCTTCCCTTTCCTAAAACCATGGCTTCTTCTGGGTGTGGGGATAAGTATGGAGGACTGAGAGATAACAATGGGTCCCATTGCTGGGTCTTTAAAGTTTCCTCCTTCGTGTCCTTTACACTTGGACTCTTACTCAACATTATAGAAGCCCCGGAAAGCCATAGTCCTGCCTATAGAACCTCCTCTGGATTAACAGGTTCTTTGTTATTAACCCACAAATTCAGTATTTGGCACACCCAATCTTCAAGGGAGCCAAATTTAGGCCAAATAGTGCCTCCACCAATGTCTTTGTCACCCCAGACAAAGTAGCAATACCTTATCATCTTTTTCTTGCTTTTTCCTTTATATTTTGGCAGTTTGTTCCAATTACTTAATTCGTTTCCCAAGGGACTATCTACCGATATTCTCTGATCATTTTTCTCATTTCTCTCCGCGAGGGCTGGCTGGGACTGGGCCACACCCATTGAATTTGGACGGAATCTAAATTCTAAAAACACCCAAACACGCCAATTGTCGCCAATTGACTCCAGTCACCCTAGAAGGCCTAGCCAAGCCTACCTGTCCAGAGACCTAGAGTTTAAGACTCAGGGCCTCACAGAGTCCTATGAGCGACAAATCCCCCCAAGACTGCAAGAGTTTCCCAGCGAGCTCAAATTAGCCCGGGCATTTGAGCCGCAAGTCAGGGCCTAGCCCTGCCTTCCATCAACATACAGTGTAAAAGGCCGGTCATCTTTCTCAAAAGGCAAGGTGGGAGTGGCCCCAAGTACTTGGGCGAAGTAAACCTTTAGATAAAGAAACTCTAGCCCCAGGAAAAAGCTTAGCAACAATCATAGTTTGGCCACAAATTAAAATAGTTATTTAAGGCAGTTCTACTTCTGGTCTATGCAATCACACTTGAACTCAAAACTCCCAGTAAATATTAGCTGCAGTCCCAAAGGATTTTATCTTCTACATCAGTTATCATTGATCTAGGACTTCAGATAAAATCTAGTTCAAGAATCACAGTAAAGGGTTTACAGCTTATACAGCTATTTTTCTTATCTAAGTAGATAGTTTTAAATTTAACATTACACAGATCTTGAAGTTCACAAGTAACTGAACCAAACTTCATATAACTTACAATTGCCCATCAGAGATGACAAATTTTAAGGCATAACTCAGTTACAAAGTACCCAATACCTCTAGAAAACACACCATCTAAGTAGGAAGGTAAACTATCCCATCTTAGTCCCTCAGCGTCTCAAAGAAATGGAGGAGGGAAAACAGGGAACAAGTCTAGAGAACTTGAGAAAAGCAGACGGGAAAGACAGACTTCTTTCCTAAGGGTATTCACCGAATTCTTAAATGGCTTCAGTTTCTCTCATTTACTCATTTCTTGCTGCAGTCAAGGAATGAGGGGAGAAAGGAAATAAAAAGCCATCTTTTAAAGAATTTAATTTGCCTTGACCTAAAATTTCATTCCCAGCCATCATTCCAAAGGTCTTTCTTGAAGCTGCAACCTGGCCAGGGTTGGAGCCCAGAAACAAACCTTTACTTGTTGGCAGGGACATAGAACGCCAATCCAGAAAAGAATAGAAACCAAGTGTGCTAAGAGCAAAAGGTTTTAGGACTAAGAAAATTAGGAGCAAAAAAGAGTTCCCACCTGTAGGGTTAGGTAGGAAAGTGTGAGACAAACAGACCTAGCCTGGCTTACCTAGATTATCTCTACATAAGCAGCTAAGAAAGTTTTAAGTAGTGCCCTGAAGCTAAGAAAAAAAAAACCGAGAGCAGTTTAAAATCCCATCTTTGTAGACAGCCTTGTGAGCATGCGAAAGCATAATTCTGAGGCTTCTACAATTAACACAAGATGACCAAATCAGGGAAACTGAGTCCCGTTTAAATGTATAGGACAAGCACACGTCCCGAGGGCTAGAAGCTGCGGCTTTAAGAGCCAGGTAAAGGTCTGGAAGGGGCACGGCCCACTTGTCTAAATTGCTAGCAAACTTCTATTTTAAAAGTTGGTGACAACCTTTCCGGAGATTTGAGAAGATTTAGATTGAGTCCCCAATCTCCCCACTGTACAGTAACCCTGAGAAGGGGACAGGATAGGAGCATTTAAATGGCAGGTTGCCAAGCCACATGGGAGAGGTCCGAACCAGGCCTCGAGTTCTACACTCCCCACTCCATGGAAGAAGGGGGAGGAAAGGCCAGAGCCAGGGTGGGGGAGGAAGAGATGCCATCTTACCCAGCGCAGTGCGTCTTGAATGGCGAGGGCTCCTCTGGTGATTCCACGCTGGAACTTGAAGGCGGGGCAGCTCATCTAAGTCCCCAAATCTTACTGGGAGAGCAAAACCTGAAGGGAAGACTGCTTACCCCTGTCCAGGGAGTAGCTGTCGTGGGCAGAGACATTCTCTAAACTCACCCCAATTTAGTGACCTTTCTCCTCGTGGCTACAGCCTGACCATTAGAGACTCCATTGCATTTAACAGTGGCGTGGGAGAAGGGCTCAAACACAGCTCCTCTTACGTTTCTCCGGCTATCTCCCCAGAACAGATCAAAGAGAGCGCTGGCCTGGGACCCCAGAGAAGGGTAAGGTCCCCAGAACGGCCACATGACCACTCTTTGGTCTGGGGTGGTGTTAAAGAGACACTTCCTCTCGTGTCTCAACAGTTCCTGCTGGAGAGCAGGACTATCTGGTGACAGGAAAAAAAGATTAGAAATGCATTGAGATGCAAAGGAAGGGCCTTTCTCTCTCCAAAGGATTTGGTCAGTGGGAGTTTGTTCAAGAAAGCATCTGCTCCAGGAAAGACTTTAGAGGCAGGGGAGTGTCTAGATCAAAGAAGCCCTTTCACCTGAAATGGAAGTAGGGTGAGACGGAACACAGATATTCTCCCCACTACCTTTAGAGATAGAGTGAGACCAAAGAAAGAACGCAGATTCTTCCCGGAAGAATACTGCTTGAACAGCTCAAAACCCAGATTGGTTCTGAGTGTGCCCCGAAAAGGTCGGGGTCCAGTTTGATCGCCAAATTATCTAGCTTCCGGTGTTTGTTTCGTCAGGGAAGCAAATGTTGAGGTCTAGCTTTGGGGTACCTAAATGAAATTAGGGTTAAGGTCTAGTGGCAGGTTTGGGGTATTTCAAGCGAAAAGGATCTATGGACGGCGCAACATATTTTCTTTGGAAAGGGGCCACTGGTCAAACCAGACTGGAGTGTTTTGATCTTGTCCGCCTGCAGGCTGGGCGGACCAGTGGCCCTTATAAAAAATGGTTCTGAAAACCAAGGCCAGCACGGCCAGGGTACGGCTGTACTTGTAAAGGCTGATTGATACCTTGGTTATTTTTCCCTAATCCTTGTTGAGGGAGAAAACCCTGGCTTAGCATTTGTTTTGTGACTACAGAATTGGGGCTGCACATAATAGTACCCATTTGTGAGAGAATATCTCTTCCCCATAGGTTAATAGGTAGATTAGGAACTATGTAAGGGCAGACAGTGCCCGTATTTCCCTCAGCGTCTTCCCAAGTTTTCTGAGGACCCGGGGTAATTGCCGAACCTTGCCGTTGTTAGAGGCTCCTTCAATGACTTCATTAATTAATGCCCAGAGGGGAAAACATTTACAACGTTTGGCCCTTCTCGTTTTAGGTCTCGGCCAACCTTCTGCCATTTCCCGGGGTGTATTTCAGGGCCATTTATAATAAACCAAGGATGGACCTTATCTATGTATATAAAGAATTTTATAAGGTCCTTCTTTTTTACTTTTATGCCTCTTTCCTTAAGATTTCCCTTAAGATCTTTAAGGAATATTTGTTCTTTAGATAAATACGATCCCATAGTATCGACAATCGCGAAAACTTACCTCTACCCTTACGGGGGTTCCGTAGAGACCGTGAATTCTCTCCCGGAATGCTCGGGGGCGATGTCGGGCCGAGGTCCACTTAGAGGCCCACGTTGGGCGCCAGTTGTCCTGTCCGGCAGGACAATAACAGTGGGTCATCGAGTGGAGCCAGGGCTGAAGGGGAGCAAAGGTGCTGTAAGACAATCAGTCTGTAAAGCCTGCGGCTTGGGGACAGGATCGGAGAGACAGAGAGGCAACTCAAGATTTAAGATGGTGAATGTCTCTGTTTAATGAATGAAGAGAGTTTAATTAAATAGGATTTCTGAGTGGGGGGTTACAATGAGAAGAATGTCGGACCATAGGTGTGGCGGAAATCCTAGAGTATACTGTTATGTAGATTTTGGGCGGAGATGACCGATTTCTTGGGACACACATTATCTTCAGGAATTTAGGGTGTATGCTAATCTTAGCTCTTTGTCTCCTGCGTCCAAGGACATGGCAATGTTCAAGGACATGGTCTCTTGGCATATCCTCAAGAGTGGTCTCTGGCATATCTTCAAGAGCATGGTCTCTGGCAGTTCAACTTCTGCCCTCAATAATGGGTTAAAGAAACTGGACATGTTCAACCTGGAGAAGAGAATATTAAAAGAGGACATGATAGCATGTTAAGATTGGAAAGGTTATTATGGGAAGGAGGGATAAGACTAGCTCTGTTCGACCTAAAAATAATAGATTTGGCAGCAAAGGTTAAAGTTACAAAAAGATAAATTTAGGCCTGATATAAGAGAGAGAAAACTTTCTAATTATCAGAGTTATCCAACATTGGAATGAGCCTGCTTGGGAATTAATGGCCTCTCTCTCATTGGAGGTCTTCAAACAGACATTGGTTGACTATTTGGTTGAATATATTGCCAAGTCAATATTTGTATGAGTATAAGTTAGATTACATGTCCATTGCAGTCCTGTCCAACTTTGGAATTCTGACATTTTGTGATTTTAGATTCTAATGGAATAAAGAAAGAACTGCTTAAATCCTATTTCACTCTTGGATCTTTTTTCCTTCTAAGAAGAATAAACTTCTCACAAGAAGTATATGATCTTTTGCACCAGAAAAAAGAGAATTTAAAAAAAAAAGAGTGAGTTGATATCCAAAAGAAGTAGGACATAGCAAAAGAATATCAAGATCTATGCCTGACGAGTTTAGATCACCAGATCCAAATGAATTGTATATGATATATACACTGATATTGGATCTATTCTTCATATACATATATTACACATAAATGCACATGTGTGTATAAATGTATATAAACAGATATGCATGCAATCATATTCCACATGTATACTTGATATATTGTTTTTACTCTTGGGTCCTTATTTAGGTCAGCTAGATAGTGCAGTAGATAGATTGTTGAGTCTGGAATGCGGAAGACCAGAAATTCAGCCTGCAGAGATTCAGCTTGAGGAATTTACTACCTATGTGATACTGAACAAGTAATAACTTCTGTTTTCTTCAGTTTTCTTATATGTAAACTGGAGATAACTATAGCACTTACTTCCTAGAATTGTTGTAGAAGTCAAATGAGATAATAATGGTAAAGCATTTAGCATAGTGCTTGATACATAACTATAAAGTTAGTGATTATTATTATTTTCTGCTTGTACAATCATAGCTTTTATGGATTTAGAAATCTTGTCAAAGATCTAGGTCACTATCTCACCCACACCCACCTCAGTAGTCAACAAAACATTATTTTTCATGGTCTTTCTTAATAACTTGGGATATAAATTTTGAATGTTTGGTTGGATAAAATATTATATCACAGCCTCTTCCTCATTTATAATTATATGAAATAAAGATACTCCCTTTCCTTTTAATTGGAAAGATGAGCTTTCTCTCCTGTGTTGTTGTTATTGTTGTTTTTTTCTATAGATGCAGAGGATTTTAATATTGAAAAGGGTATTAGCAGTCAACTAGTTTAACTCCCTGCCCTACTTGGGGACCCAATCTGAAGCATCCCATCTGGACCATGATTTTTGGAGTAGGAATTGGAATTCCTGGGTGGAGCTCTGAAAAGCTTTTGACATCACTGATGTCATTTTCTCATGCTGAGCTGCCCATGATTTGTGGGGAACCATTATGGAGAAAAAAAAAATCCAACACTGTGGTAAACTTTGGAAACACTTTAGGCTTGAATGAAAGAATATATTGGGGTAAAAAAAAAAAAAAAAAAGCAAAGAAGGGAAGCTTAATACCACTGGCCAGGAAACAGTCCTTTATGAAGAAAATCTTCCTTAGCAAAACATGTCATATAATTTCAATGAGGTAGTTCTGTCTAAAACTCAGGAACACCTCAATCTTTTTGTTTTGCAATGAAAGAGCATGATCTCAGTATTTATTTAAAGAGAGTTCCGAGGGTAATTCAATCTGGCCTAGAATTTAGTGAACAAACATTAAGCTTTCCTTAACTTTGCTCAGCCTTTGGTGATCACATCATTTCTTCCATCTGAGTTGTGGTAACTATGAAATACTGCACAGAAAAGCCTCAGGAAGGGAAGCCAGAAAAGATACTGTCTGATATACACATGTGTATTATGGTGCCTTAAGATAACACTACATGCACTTACTAAAATTCTCTTTATAGAAAATAAATGGATTGGGATATTCAGTGTATTCTGTGTGATGGTACTTTTTTTAAAACCTCCTTTTTTTTTCTGGTTCTGAGAAGATTATTTTTCCCCTATTGAAATGCAAAAAGTTTTCCTTTCTCACTTATGCTCACAAGTTGCTTGATTCTCCAAGCAAATAAGTCCTTATTCATTCCCTAGAGTAGGGGTTCTTAACCTTTCTGTGAACTTGATATTTTTTAAAATATTATTTTAAAAACTATTTAAAGGAATTGACTTTTATCTTTTGAATTTAAAAAATCTTATCCTAAGAAGGGATACATAGGTTTCATCAGAATATGTCAAAATGATCCGTGATGCAACAAAAGTTGAAATAAAGCAAAATAAAACCTTGCTCTAATGACTTAACAAAGAGACTAAATGGCAAATGATCATTTATGTTAATTAGTCAAATAGTCAAATCTAGTTAAATTCATTTAATTCCAATTAAGAAATGAATGCATTAAACATCTACAAAATGGTTACATAGAGAGACAAAGAAAAATATAGCAGTTCTTCTCGTGTAAGTTTTTGGGAAGAGGGGAGCATAGATTTTTTTCACATCATGCCTAGATCATTGCAATAGTCTGCAGGTTGATCTGCTTACTTCAATTCATCCTCCATTCCGTTACTAAAATGAAGCATAACTATTGTTATTCATCAACAGTAATGAGGGATTAGCGTGATTCTTTTCCTCTGAAAGACCCTAAACATTCACAGTATCTACACACATAAATAGATCAGAGGGATAGTAAAGAAAAATAAAACTCAGTAAACCCACAGGTTTTATAGAAGGATATATAGTAAAATTCATTCAATAATGAGGTATTTAATTATCTTGAATAAACATTTAATAAGTTCCTACTAAATGCCAGGTTAAATGGTGGCATTTAAATAAAATAAATAAATAAAATTTATTTAAATAAAATAGGCAGATATTTAAGGCACATTTAAATAAAAAAGGCAAAAGCAGTCCTTCTACTCAAGGAGTTTTCAATCTAATGGAGGAGACAACATGCAAACCAATATATAGAAAGTAATTATATAATAGGATAAATAGGAAATGATGAAGAGGGAAGGCACTGGAATTAAATGACTTTGGCAAAAACATCCTGTAGAAGATGGGATTGTAATTGGGACCTCAAGGGAGTCAGAGATATCATGTAGCCAGAGTGAAGGAGGGATAGTGTTCCAGACTTGAGGAACAACTAGATTAGAGTTGGAGAGTCTTGTTCATGGAACAGCCAAGAAGCTAGTGTCATAGATCAAAGAGTATGTGTCAAGGAGTAAAAAGACTGAAAAAATAGGAGGGAGCTAGGTTATAAAGGGCTTTGTCAAATAGAGCATTTTATATATGCTCCTGAAGGCAATGGAAAAGCACTGGACTCTGTGTGTGTGTGTGTGTGTGTGTGTGTGTGTGTGTGTGTGTGACAAAAGAAATGGAGGGACAGAGATAGACAGAAATGATTAGACACTCTCCCTCTACTCTCTTTTTTCTCTTCTTCTTTAAACTATACACTTATGACTTGCACCTTTCATGTGGCACTTTGCATTATTCCTTTCCATTATCTTTTGTTTTTACAGCATTCTAGTTAGACTGCAGTTCATTTTTTTTCTCTATCCTCCTCCATACTCCCTACTGGAAGTAATGTTGATTCAAAATAAACGACCATAGAGAACTAAGTGAACAGCTCCTCGATGAATGAAGTCTATTTTGAGAGGTGTAGATCCCATTCATCTTACAGAAACTTTAGACCTGGAAGAGCCCTTAATGAACATACAGTCTAAAAAGAATTTGCTCTGTGACTTATCTGGCATGTGGTCTTGCAGCTTTGCTTGAAAATTTTCAGTGAGAGAGAATCTACTATTTGGAGAAGACAGCCTCATCTACTCTTGAATAACTGTTAGGAAGAACTTTTTTTTTTTTTCTTAACATGCAATCTAAATTTGCTATTTTGAAACTTCCAACCATTGCTTTTGCTTTTGTCCTCTAGGATCAAACAAAGCAAGTCTAATTCCTTCAAGTGTCCATTTCATATATTTCTTCTTACATTGGGTGGAAACATGGGTGGAGAAACAATTCCTAGTCATCTTTTTCCATGCCCTCTTCCCTGAAAAAGGAAACACTAGATATTTTTGAAAGACTATTTTAAATTAATTTTAATTTATGTCAGTGAAGGAATATGCTCTAAAACAACAATAACAAGAGGTGAGTATAGTAAATTATCTTATTCCCCTTTAGCTCTTCTCTTACTTTCCTGCTTTCTTCTCTTGACCAAATGGATAGAATCTGGACCTAGAGTCAGAGAGACCCAAATTCAAATCCAGCTTAGATATTTACTAGCTGAGAAACGCTGGGCAAATTATTTACTTATGCCTGCCTTAGTTTCTTCAATTGAAAAATGGAGCTAATAACTTTAACACCTAACTCCCAGGGTTATCATAAGGATCAACTGAGTTATATGTAGAAAACAAAACAAAACAAAAAATACCACTTAGCATAACGCCTGATGTAGTGTATTTAAAAAATGTCAGCTCCCTCCTCTCCATTTTCCTACTGAGACCTATTCACCCTTCTCATGGGCAGATGATCAGTGCTCTAAGAGAGGAAATTTCCCTGTAGCCTAGGATGGTCAGGGAATCCTTCATGGGATTGTTATGTCATGAAAGAGGCATAGGATTTAGACAGGCTGAGAATAGTGAGCAATGTATCACAGTAATTGAAGTAACCCCCTCAAAACAACTTTCCACTCAACCTTAATGAGGTTTCAAATGTTCATTTTTGATTTGGGGTATTCATTTCCCCAGTGCCTGTAAATGCAGGTGCCATCAACCATGTCTGCCTGTTCTAAAGAAATAAAAGTGCATTTTGGCTCCTATAGAAAGTCTTTTGCTTCTAAAGAGAATGATGGGAATATGGATTTAGCTCTGTTGTTAAGGAGCTGTCAAAATTAGAAATTTTGAGATTTGAATAATTTTAGATATTCCTATGATTATTTTCCAGAAGTATTATTTTGGAGACATTAACTGTAGGTGGTGGTATTTTCATTTTTAATAGCATCCATTATGAATTTTGACTCTCTTCTAGATCACCTAGGCCAAAATCTTTTTTTACAAAGGAGGGAATCTGAGGAAGAGAGAGAGATAAGACTGTAATAATGAGTCTGTTCTAGAACCAAGGCTAGAAGCTATGAAGCAGATGAAGCTGATGCTTCTTTTAGCATGAGGTCCAAAATATTTTTTTCCTGCTCTACTAGGACATGCAGAGGTTTAAAAAAGATCAGGAAATGAATGTGAACAGGAGAGAGGTTGTCCAGGGGCAACTGAGATGAACTAAAGTAGGATACAAATTGGTAAACAGCTTTACAGAGTTATATAAAAATGGAACTTTTTACAAGCCTTTGTGAAAATTATAACTACCTGTCACTCCCCTATTCCCATTTAAAGATTCCCTCATGTTCTTAGAGACATCTGACACCCCATACATCAGCAGCAGACCCCACTTTATTTTTTCTGCTGTCTGCCTCTGGAGCAGCAGGGTGGGAGCCAGGCAGTCTCCAGAAGGCTCGGGACCCTTATTTTCAGAAGGTTTCAAATCATCCCAGGCTCCTTGCTCCTGGGACCGATGTTGGTTGAATCAACATTGCAATCTATAATGCTTGCTTGTATGAGCGCCTTCTTTTTTCCCCTCTTTCTCCAGCCACAAAGGGAGTGGTGTTTTAGTATAACTTCCCAACACTGGGCAAAAATCAATTATGGCTTTGACACTTTCCAAATGAAGTGTTTAGAAGACTGAGGGAGAACAGCGAATAAGACTTGTCTTTGTAAAGGCAGCAGCCGTGGAGAGCTTTATGGGCATTAAAACAAAAGCCCATAGTTCAGATCCCACTGGAACTGACTCCACAGATGAACAGTACCACACAATGATGATTGACGGTGCTACATACCTTTGTCCAAGTGGGTCCTGTTGAAAGCCCCCACTCCCACCCCCATACCTTTCCCTAGTCAATTGAAAGGCTCTGAACTCCTGTTAATTTAGATTTGCTATGAAAGGGGAGTGTATAGCTGTGAGACATTTCCCTTATGTATTAGGATAACTCTATGGTTTTCTGTTACCATTCGGGGATTAAAAATGCCACCTGAGGAACATTTTTTTATCTCTAATTGGGAAGTATGTTCTGTATAGTGTGTGGGAAAACAGTAGAATCAATTGGCAGAGTGATTTTCTAGTCCAGTGGCTCCACAGCCAACTCTTTGGATGGCCTCAGTACAAATATTTTATAGGATCACAGGATCACAGACTAAGAAGTGAAAGATCATCTAGTCAACTCTGCTCCATTTTGCTGATAAGAAAACTGAGTTCCAGAAAGGTTTAATGATTTGTCTATCATAATGAAGGTAATAAGTCACCGAGGAGGTTGGATTCAGTCTCAGCCCCTCTGATTCCAAATTCATTGTTCTCTCATATTTGAGTTCTGATGATTCTTTCTTATAATCTGATATTGTTGAAGAATATCAGAACTGTGGATCTCTTTGAGATGGTCTTGTCCAACTGTTTATTCTGCAGATTAGGAAATAAAAACCTAGAGAAATAATTTGCATAAGGTCATATATTTAATAAATGTCAAGATTAGAATTCAGATTCATATGTTCAAATTGCAATGCTTTCCTCCCTCTGGAACATCTTTTTTTAGCATTCACTGGAGTTAAATTATTGGAATTAAATAAATTTAGAAAAAGTTCCATTATAGATTTATACATGAAGACAGACAACCTTAGAAGTATAAAAGAACAGAGAGATACTTTAGTCCAACCATTTTGTTTTATATATGAGAAAACTGAATTCCACATGGCAAAACTGACTTATCCAGTACTATATACCCACACCTGGTTATTGAGAGGAATAGTGTTTGATATAGTAAAAAGACAGGACTTAAAAGGTAGAAGACCCATTTGATTCTCAGCTTCCCCATTTTATAAGCTATTTCAGAATCTTGGAACTTCAAATACATACACAGACATCAATTCTTCACTTCACTTAGGAAAAGTTACCCAGAGCCAGGACCCACTATGAAAGGATTCTATTTGCAAAGGTTCTCACTGGGTAAATGGGGGCTCAGGATTGCCATTACCATAATATTAGTGTCCTAAAGGGCATTTAGACTGGAGACCTGATTTATGGAGAAGACAGGGTTGCCACTTAGGAATCTCAGGGGAGAGAAAGGGAAAAGATGAAACATTACATTAACATACATATCATCTTAGTGCAGTAGCCATGCCAATCCCTGTATCATTCCAATTTTAGTGTATGTGCTGCCAAAGCTGGCTTATAATAATTGCCAGATTCCTGTAATTTGCTATGGAAGTTGTATCCACTGCCTCCTAACTTTCTTCTTCACATGCTTTCTTTTCCCATCAGTTTCAATGTGTTATGGTATGAAGCCTGCTAGCTTCCCACTGTGTTTCATCCATTGCAGTAGTGATGGCTGTTTGGTAAGTGGGATTGATGCCCTGACAATTAGGAAAGGGAGAAACAAGAGCTGACATTTCTTTTTTGTTAGATTTGCTGCCTTGTAGTGTGTAACATGGTCCGAGAATGCTTGAGAATCTATTTGGAAAGCATGGTGATTGTCTTAAGAAGAAATTATATAGTCATTAACATATAATCCTTAGTTCATTTTGACAAGGAAGAAAATATATGGTTTAAAAAAAGAAAGAAAACAATGACCAGATATCATTTAAATTTTTAAAGGTTTTATGTGTGCATTATTTATATATTTCTATATGAGATATGTTGGGAGAGAAAAATCTGAATAAAAGGGAAATACCATGAGAAAGAAAAAAAAAAAACAGAGGGGAAAAAAAGGTGGAAATATTATTTCAACATGCATTCAGTCTCCATAGTTCTTTCTCTGGATATGGATGGCATTTTCTATTCAAAGTTTATTAGGATTGCTTTGGATCACTGAATTGCTGAGAATAGGTAAGCTGACCTAGGTGATCATCCCATGATCTTGCTGTTGTTGTGTGTAATGTTTTCCTGGTTCTGCTCACTTTACTAAATATCAGTTCCTATAAATCTTTCCAGGCTTTTCTAAAATCAAATTGTTCATCATTTCTTATAGAACAATAATATTCCATTATTTTCACATATCATGCCTTATTCAGCCATTCCCCAATTGATGTACTTCCACTCATTTTTCACTTCTTTGTCACTACAAAAAGAGCTGCTACAAATGTTTTTGTACAGTTGAATCCTTTTCCCTGTGTTATGATCTCTTTGGGATACAGACCTACAAGTGGCATTGCTGGATCAAAGGGTTACCCAGGGATACAAAGGGATACACAGTTTTATGGTCCTTTGGACATAGGTCCAAATTGCTTTCTAGAATGATTGGATTAGTTCACAACTCCATCAATAATTCATTAATCAGGCATTATTATTTACTAAAATATGAAGATTTTCCTTTTGAATAAGTCATAACTCATTATTCAGATGTTAAATACGACACCTGAGAATTGTGCAACTGGATAAGGAAACCTCTCAGTCACAAAGCAAAAGCAAAAGACCAGACATGACTTGAGAGCTGTGTGAGTCTCCTTGAGTCACCTGAGTCCAGAAGGAGGCCTCAAGCACATGGAGAAGCTCTTTTATGGAGGATTTCTAAAGAAAAATGGACAAGAATCATGCCAGTTGTAAAAGTAGAAGAGAACAACTATATCACTGAGATCATTCATGAATTGAATACATCCTTCTTCATAGTAGTGCATCCTGAAATCCTTAGACCAGACCCAGAAGGTAGGCTCTAGAAAGTTTTCGTGAATTCAGAGCTTAAAACTTATATTTTAGGTAGAAAAAAGTGAGTAAAACATTGTATCTCATATTAGTATTACAATAGGAGAAGAGAAGTAACTAGGTAGCATAAGAAAAAGATCTCTGGCATCCAAGTCAGGAAAACCTGAGTTTGAATCCTGTTCTAGATAATTGACAATTGTGTGATGGATTTTGGACAAATCAATTAAAAAGTTTCAGTTTCTTCATCTATAACATGAATGAGTGGACTTAAACAGTCTCTAAGGTCCCTTCCAACTAACAGGTCTTACCTTTCTTCTTTCAGGAGACTCATAATTGAGACAACTTTAAACTCTAGGGGGAAAAAATCCAAAGAAATAGTGTTTTTTCCTACCTTTCCAAATGTAAAGTGAGGGTCACTACTTGATTCATGTTCTTATCATTAGGGAAAACTACTCTCCATTTGGAGGACTGGAATTTTTTCAGCAGTGGCTATTAAATACTGAATTATCTGAATGGCAAATAAGCAGGTCCTAAAAAACTCTGCAGTTAGACTATTAAATGAGTTCTATGAATAGTGTTGTTAAGACGAATGTCAAGGAATGTGTTTGACAGGTTGTAGTTATGATTTGAAAGAGAAGTCAAAGAAGAGTAATACATTTCATGTTATGGAAGCCCTACACTGAAGGTCAGTCAGGTAATCAGTGATAAGTATAGTTGACACTTATACCATATATATATATAAGTATGTGTATATATGTATATATAGTGTGTATATACATATGCACATATGTATACACACCCTCGCACATACACATACACATATACATATATATTATAGTATAATGCACAGATCCCTGGGCCTAAAGTTCAGATGTGGCCTCAGACACAAGCTGTGTTAGCCTGGACAAATCATTTAACCCCATTGCCTCAATTTCCTCATCTATAAAATGAGTTGGAGAAGAAAATGGCAAACTTTTCAGTTATCTATGCCCCCAAACAAAACAACAACAACAAAACCCCCAAATGGAGTCACAAAGAATCAGACAAGATTTAAAACCAACAGGAAAGCAGGGGGAAAGACCAAAGGCACCAACAATCAGAGTATTGTGTTATGAACTTTATTTGGAAGCAATGTTTTATTTAGTTGCTTACTTCTATACTTTTTGCTAAGGCAAGAGCAGATTCGGGGCATAAGTGGTCCTAGAGCAATAACCAGAGTGGGGAAAGACTTTTGCTCCAGCAAAACAAAGTTAGAGGATGCTGTGGGCACTCATAGTCCTTTAGCAGTATAGAAGTGTGATTTGGTATCTACTTAGGAAATTAGGCACTAGACCCATTATTTCTTTTTACGGAACTCTCAGTAGAAGGGAGTCCTTTTAACAAGGCAAATTAGCACACTCTGCAACTCCTGCCTTAGAAAGTTGCCTAAAATTAATCAGTTCAATGATAATCCATGATTCTGGAGATGAGGGACTTGAAAAATAAGTCCTACATTTTTGGATTGGGTTAGTGTGGGAATTTGATTTTGTATATTTGTTATGAGGAGTTTCTTTTTCTTTTTTATTATGCATTTGAACAGGAAAACAGAAGGGAGAAAATTAAAAAATAAAATAACAAGAACAAAAACCATTTTAAAAAAACTGTTGCCTAAGAGTTCTGAGAAACTTAAGTGACTTTCCCAGAGTTACACAGATGTTATTTGTCTGCAGCAGCAGGATTTGATTCTCATCTGTATGTGTTGAAGGCCACATCTCTATTCACTATGTCAAGTTTGCATCTTGTGGGAAAAAAAATAATTAATTAAAATAGAAAGTTATGAGATGATAAGTTGGTATAATCTTCCTGTGGGTCCTGTTCCCTGTGAGGGAGCTTCCCCAATAGCAACCTTGAATTTGCCTTAGAGTTTCTGTCTCCTCAACATGGGGGGAGATAGGAGGACCTGATTTTACCATTTGCATTAAGCACAAAGAGTCCTAGCTACTCTTCCAAGTTGAACTCAGGCTTCTGGCGCCACTCAAAAGGTGGAGTGAAGACAGACCTGTCAAATTGGCTAGAAGGACAGGGAAAGAGAATGACGAATGTTGGAGGGGAATGTGGAAAAACTGGGACACTGATACATTGTTGGTGGAATTGTGAACACATCCAGCCATTCTGGAGAGCGATTTGGAACTATGCTCAAAAAGTTATCAAACTGTGCATACCCTTTGATCCAGCAGTGTTTCTACTGGGCTTATACCCCAAAGAGATACTAAAGAAGGGAAAGGGACCTGTATGTGCCAAAATGTTTGTGGCAGCCCTGTTTATAGTGGCCAGAAACTGGAAAATGAATGGATGTCCATCAGTTGAAGAATGGTTGAGTAAATTGTGGTATATGAACATTATGGAATATTATTGTTCTGTAAGAAGTGACCAGCAGGATGATTTCAGAAAGGCCTGGAGAGATGTATGTGATGACCATGTTTAGCACCCAGATTATATTAAAATCAGCCAGAGTCAGAATAAGGGAAAATCCTTGAGCTTTATTCTTTGCTGAGGTGAAGGGGAATGGTGATAAGAAGTGAGAGCAGTCAAGACACGAATCCAGTCAGCAGTGCCTCTGCCTCTCTCACTCCACCCACCAAATCGTCTCTACCTCATTTCCTATACAACACATCAAACCTTGCACAGAGAGTAGGCCGGGCCATGCTTTCTCCAAGCATATATTAAATAGAGTGTTGTCTAATTGCTATTTAGCCTCATGTGCTTGACTCAACTCAACTTCAACTCATCAACTCAAGCTTCAGCCCATTACAGATGTACATGAACTGATGCTGAGTGAAATGAGCAGAACTAGGAGATCATTATATACTTCAACAACAACACTATATGATGATCCATTCTGATGGATGTGGCCCTCTTCAACAATGAGATGAAACAAATCAGTTCCAATAGAGCAATAATGAACTGAACCAGCTACACCCAGTGAAAGAACTCTGGGAAATGAGTGTGAACCACTACATAGAATTCCCAGTTCCTCTATTTTTGTCTGCCTACATTTTTGATTTCCTTCACAGGTTAATTTTACATTATGTCAAAGTCCAATTCTTTTTTGTGCAGCAAAATAATTGTATGGACATATATACATATATTGTATTTAACATATACTTTAACATATTTAATATGTATTGGTCTACCTGCCATCTGGGGGGACAGAGTGGGGGGAAGGAGGGGAAAAATTGGAACAAAAGGTTTTGCAACTGTCAATGCTGAAAAAATTATCTATGCATATATCTTGTAAATAAAAAGCTATAATAGATAATAATAATAATAATAATTAAGGTGAGGTGAAGTCAATATTTCTGAGAGGATTATGGAGAGGTCAGTTGTTTTATTAGGATTTCTGTTACATATTTGCAATTATAATGACTAACTTGTTCCATCTCCTTGTCTTTCAATTTGGCCATGATTGCCATCACCTTTATATGTTAACAAAGGTTTCTACCCTCAGCAAGTGATTATCACTAGACCCTCAGGCAAAATTTTTAGAAGAAAAATCCCAAGTAGGGGTTATAACAGGATACAGTTCTGTTTATGGGGGATGAACAGATGGAAACTTAGGATTTTTAAGACTCTAGGTTAAAAATAATATGGTATATCCTCAGGGAAACTAAATATAGTTTTTGGTATTATGCCAACAACAGTAGCAGGAACAGGGCTCAGAGAGAAAAATTCTCAGGAAATCAGGCCTATGACAATCCCACTCTTGGTCTCCTCTCTCAAGAAACGACAACTAAGTGTTTTTCCTTGGAATCCACACAATGAGAAAATTCTGTTAAGCTAATTGGTGTCATGGCCATTTATGCTGCAGCTGTGACTTTGATCTTCTCTAGAAATTATCTGTTAGGACTCTGGTAAACACATGGCCTATTTAGCAATCATCCATTAAAGTCCAAAAGAAAGAATAAAACTTAGTGCCTTAACCACTATCTGCTAGAATTTCACAATTTTGTCCCCTCATAAAGAACCTACTTTAAGAAAAACTAGAAAATATGGGGAAAACAAAAGCTGGCTTCAATTTTGCCCCATTTGTAGGCAATCAATCAATAGCAATATATTGATCCCCTACTATGTACCTGGAAATCTTGATGAAATCAAAACAGTCCATTAGAAATCCATATAGAAGTTTCTTCAGATTTGAAAACTAATTCAACTTAACAATTCACAGAATTCAAATTGGACCAATATATTTCTAATTCTAAAATCTAACATCAGAAGTGCTGACAATTGCAAAAATGATTTAATGACCTTTGATCTTGGTGGGTATGAGTGAGAAAATCAGGTCTTCAGTAGGCACTCAGTTTAATCTACACTAGGGAAGGAGATCCTAGCCCATCCAACCTTAAGTGAAATCTCACTCTCCCTTTCTTCCCTTTCTTTCTTTCATTCCTAAGGATTACTCTAATCAATCTCAGTTTCCTCGCCTATAAAATAATAATAATGATATTATTTATCTTACAGGCTGATTTATGAAGACAAAATGAGATTACATACATATATGAATAAATATATATGCATGTATATTTTTTATTTCTCTATCTAGAGATTGATGTAAATGTCTACTGCTTTTGGAAGTTGCTTCTAAATGCCTCCTTCAGTACTGATCATTGCTCTCCCATCTGGGGCCAAACAACAATTAAGTCTAATGATACTTTACATTATAACCCTTTAAATCTTTGAAGGCAGCTCTTTCTTTTTCAGGTGAAATATTCCTAATTCCTAACTAAGCATTTATACAATGCCTGCTATATGCAAAGCATCATACTAGGTATTAGATATACAATGACAAAATGAAATTGTCTGCCCTGAAGAAACTTTGATTTTACTGGACAGATACAACTGTATGCATGACATACATAGTTCAAGAGGCCTTTGCAGAAAAGGGCTCCAATTCTGGGCTCAGTTAGACTAGGGTTTTTTTGTATGTTTGGTTTGTTTTTTTTGTATCTATAGGAACTTAATGGAGGAGGTAAATTTACAAATTTAAATGAAGCCTGTGAGAATTCCATAATTAGGATGATTTTAGTGATGAAGACAATGTAAGACTTTAGTTCTCTTGGCCATTTCCTCATGATGTTAATGAATTCCAGGGTACTTTGCAATACTTGTGGCTTACAGGGAACTAGACTCGCCAACAAAGACATCCAGGAATTTCAAGAGTTGTAAGGTTTTGCTTAGGTGTCTCCTTTCTAAGTTTGGGACTGTTTAGAGAATGTGTTGTGACCAAAATCATCTCTTATGACTAACAATCTGACAAAGTAGATCACAAAAGAGACTTTTCAAAAAACTTATTCATTCATCTTATCAAAGGATTTAGAAATGGAACCTAAACAAGGAGTTAAGTTTTTTATGTATTGAGGACTCCTTTGGGGAAGCCTATGGATCCCTTTTCAGAACAATGTTTTAAATATATAAAACAAAATTCATAGGATCATAAAGGAATCCAGTTAGACTGAAATACAGTTATTAAATTTTTTTTTTTTAATTTCACAGACCACAGGTTAAATGAATCCCTGATTTAGTTCAAACCTCTCATCTTACAGATGGGGAAGCTGAGTCTCTGAGAAGTAAGATAACTTTTCAGGGTCACACAAGAAGTAAAAGAGTAGAGAAATAATCTTCTGATCTTCTGACTCCAGATCTAGCCTTCTTGCTTCTACCCTTTTTGCTTTAAATTTTATTAATCTTCTCTTTTAAAATTTTTATTTTATTTTTTCAGTTAATAAGGAGAAACTTTTCCTTCCTTCTACTCAGTCCAACTTGGGGTAGGGGGGAGGAAAAGCAAAAAAAAAAAAAAAAAAAAACCCTTATAGTAAATGTGTATGATCAGATGAAACAATTTCTCACATTGGCCATGTCCAAAAACCAAATCAAAAGAAAAAAAACAAATATTCTTTCCACTGCATCAAACTGTCTTCAATCACTCATTCAGAATATTTTGATCCCCAGATATACAGTAGGTAGGCATTGTGGAAAACAAAGATTAACAATATTGTATTGAAAGTTAAAGTCTCTGCTTACAAGAAACTCATAAGGAAGGCTAAAACATGTATATGCATGACTGATTATGACAAAAGGCAGAATATAACCCCTGTGGAGGAAAAGAAATTAAGTTCTTGTGGTTTAGAAAAGAGGGAAATTACTTCCTGGTTGAGTAGAGGTGAAGGAAGGCTTAATGGAGGAAATGACATTTAAAGTCACCTGTTAAGAATGAATAGAATTTCCAGGTAGAAGCTAAGGTATGAACCTAGGATGTATCTGGATAATGAAATAGTGCCTACTTTATAGAGAAAATATGGCATGTGTGATTGACAATAGGAGCAGAAAGGCAGGTCAGATTCAGATTATTGAAAGCCAGGCTAGGGAGTTTGGACTTGCTTTGTTAAAGAACTGAGAATCTGAAGGTTTTCAGCAGAGAAATAACTTGTTGGGATTTAGAATTGTTAGAATGTAAATGGTATCAAATGCCATTTCCCAGTATGGTAAAGGTAGCCTTTCTTCTTCTCCTGTTCTCCAGGTTCTGGTATAATTGGGATAGACAGATGTTAAATAGACCCTAGGAAATCCCTGGCCAGAAGGAATTCTGGGAGATTAAAACATTTTTGGATCTAAAAGAAAACCAGGGTTTCTACTAGAGACCGAATTTACCGGATTTCCCAAATTTCTAGGTTCTATCAACTCTTCAGTCTCCTATGCAGAGAGATTTAGGGAGTGATTTCTCAGATCAATTTTAACTCTTCATAGACTTGTCGTTAATTTCTCTCAATTCCATAATTACCAAAAAGGCAAAAAAAAAAAAAAAAAAAAAAAAAAAAAACAGGAGAAGGAAGAAAAGTAGAGAGAAAGAAAACAAAATCTGAAGATACGACAAAATATGAAGAAATGTTTATTCTATACTAGCTACTGTGATATAAATGATGAAATCTTTCTCTCTTCTCAAAGTACTTACAAGCCTGATTGGGGAGAGAAAGAAGTAGGGATAAAGAAGACTAGAAATAGTTAGGTTGAATATCTTCCCTTTATCATGACACTATAGGATATTGTGGAAGTTGAAGCTAGTTTCCTCCTGAATGACTTTAGATCATGCCTTTGAAATGTCAGCAGAGTAGCTCTAGGCCAAGAGCAATTAGCTTTTGTTTTACCCTATTGGAGGGAAAAAAGGAGATGAATAAAGGGAATGGTGTTAAAAAGAAAGATTGAATAAAAAATTACTATGCAGAGACAGAGAGGGCATATTTTGTAGTGTTAATTATAAGGTCTAGTTGGCTTATTTACAATATTTCATTAAACTGAAGACCCTTAGGAATAGTGATGTTATTGCTCTAACACTTTCTGTTGCTAATGTTTACATAAATACACACATATGTAATAAATACATGTTATATATGGTATCTATATATACATACACATATATACTTGTGTATGCATTTGTCTTTGTGTAGGAATGCAATTGCTTAGTCTGATTTCCTTTTCCTGAAGTCATTTATTTCATTTATTTTTGTTGAGTTTCCCTAGAGTCAAATTATGAAAGACAGACTTTTTTGCATCATAAGGAAGAAATATTTGGCAAAGATAGCAAGGAAATTTTTCATTTCTTCAAACAGATGTTCTTCTATGAATCCTTAAATCTCCATGGAAGAAGTAATCTTTCTTCTACTGTCTTATAGAGCTTCAAGACCCTCCTTTACACATATAATTTGAATCATATACCTGTACATGGTACCTTCCTCATTAGATTGTAAAAGTTCTTGAGAGCAAGCAGTCTTAATTTCACCTTCATGACTCCTTACAATATGTTCTGGGTTCCTAGTAGATACTCCATCAGATCAATCAGCAAGCATTTATTAAATGCTTATTATTGGTTAGGAATTATAGTAAAGATGTTAACATATGGGGAGATGGCTAAAAGAAGGACTCTAAATGATAGCAAAGAACCAGAAGGTTTAGAAATTTCAGGGGTCCTCAAACTATGGCCCACGGGCCAAATGCAGCAGCTGAGGACATTTATCCCCCTCACCCAGGGCTATGGAGTTTCTTTATTTAAAGACCCACAAAACAAAGTTTTTGTTTTTACTATAGTTCAGCCCTCCAACAGTCTGAGGGACAGTGAACTGCCCCCCTATTTAAAAAGGTTGAGGACCCCTGGTAGATAAACCACAAACTGAGCCCTTGACTAATTTGTTTAAAATACAAATAGCTACAATTCTACAGTCTGGTCATAATTCCATCACCTTGGATACTGGCATACTGAAAGATTAGGAAAGACCTCTTTCATCAAGGACATAGATATCTTTGACCTTTTAGTCCAAGGTCAACACCATCCAGGTCTACCATACAATAGCCAAACTAAAACTTCAAGTTATGGTACAGCTCAATATCTAAAACTTTCCTTAGTAACAAGTAACAAAAGGGAAGACCAACAGACACAAAAGAAAAGCTGTCTAGACAAGTGGACTCCCCAGAGCTTTGCTATTCTCCATAAGAGGAACTCACCTGAACTTCTTGGTTGATTTTACTCTTTCTCTAAGATTCTCAGCTTTATTTTTTTAAAGTATCTAGGTGTTGCAATGGATAAAACACCAGTCTTTAAGTGATCCCATTTAAGCAAGCTCTTTGAAGATAAGAACCATTTCTTTTTTTTTTTTCTTTTTTTTTTTTTTTGTACTTCCAGTGCATAACAAAGTGCATATCAAATGAAATAATATTTATAAAGTATTTGACACTTGGTAGACATTTAAAAAATGCTTTCTTCCTTTTTTACTAGTATAAGGACCACTTTAGGGGATACCAACCCAGAGAATTAGGTCTTTCCCATTTTTCTAAATGACTTACAGGAAACAGATCAGGAGACTATGGTCACTTATTTGTGTTATTAACAACAGCTGTTGCCTTCCTTTTCCACAGTTTTATTGCCCTTACTCCTTGATTGTAATTCAAATAATGACCATTTCTCAGGATTTTATTTCAGCATTTTCTTTTTTCCCTTAAGAAATATATAGGTAGTGAAATAAACACTATAACCGTAGTTTATTCAATATTTTATCAATCTGGAATATATTAATGGATATTTCTGTACATGGAGTCATGGGACTAAAGAATGCTTTATTGGAATTGTTTATTCCAAATTTAAGAAGAGATTTTGATTAGACTAGCTCTGAGTTTATGAGCCCAATGGATTTTTAGGGCCTCCAGAATATCAACAACTCAGCTGAGATCAGAGACCTTACGTTTGACTTTCTTATATTGTGTTGGCCCTAAAGGCCTAATTAAAGGTAAAATTAAGAAAAAGAAAAATTGAAAGAATTGACTGCAAAATAGTTCGAGGAAAAAGCCAATTATGGGAATTTGCTCTGGAAGTTTTTAAGCAGCTGATTATCCTCAGTGCCCTTCCTTCTTTTCACCACACCCTTTGGTTCCCTTCCCTTCCTCCACTACTGCAGCTGTCTCTGTCTTACGCTTTTTAGATCACCTCTTTTGCTACTATAAATGACTTCTGATGAAAATTTACCTTCATAAAATGTTGTTGAAGGAAATATCTGTCCTGTTAGCGCAACTAAATCACATATTTGATCTCAGATCCTGATTCTTTCAAATGGACAATCCTCACTTGAAATGATTTGTTCCATGCATGCACTGATTATAGTATGTAGTATTAAGTGTTTCTCAGAGTAATATTCAAATTGCCCATGTTTCTTTCATCCAGTGGCACTAAAAGAGATTAGGTTGGTACTACTGAGGCAATAGCTTACAGTGGCAAAGACCTGATATAAGAGATATGAGAAACATATTGTAACGCTGGAGAAACTGAGCAAGATAGAGATTAGAGAACAATTTAATAATTTATTTAAAAGGAGAGATTTACTGGGATCAAATGGATCCATGTTTGGTCCCAGGGCTGAATGAGACTGTCATCTCAAAGAATCCAGCCCTGAATGTCAGATACAAGATTCTTTTATAGGGTTACGCGACTGATAACATAATGGGGGAGGTACCTGGATGGGGATGACCTAATGGGGGAAAGAACCTAGGATGAAGATGACATAATGGAGGCAGGCACCTTGGATGATATAATGGAGGGAAGTACTGGAGAGGTTCCTGATATGCTAATGATGTTTAAAATGGATAAAGACCTTTATCCTATCAAACATTAAGAGGGAATGGTTTTAACCTGAGGCAGAGTAACTAAATAGGACAATTAGGAAAACTGGGTCAGGGCATTAAAAGAGAATTGTGGCACAAAATTAAGAAATAGGACATTGGGGAAACTGATGTATTTTCTTAGATACTTCTGCCCCACCCCCATCTTACTAGTTCAGATTTAATTGGAAGTCCTTTAAACAGCCCTTTTCATTTTTTACTCCTTGCTTAAATTTACTGGACTATGATTTGCTGGTTATGCTTTAACCTTGGAACTCTTTATTCTGTTGGAATTGTCCTGGCAGACTCAGTTTTTGGGATTATTTTTTAGAAACAACCAGAAATCAGACACCTGCCTTGGGACTGGCAGTTTCTCTGATCTGTTTCTTCACTCTTGTTACCCCAGGTCCTTAATTAGTATTTCAGTGTACTTAAAAGGACCTTGAAGTTGATATCGGGCCTGATTTGGGGTTTGCCTGCCTTGGTCTAACTGTGCATAATCTGCTCAGAAATCTGATCCTTTCTGCAGCCCTGTCTGTTCCTCTGGGCAGGGACAGGTGGAGCTATTCCAAGCTTCCCCCTTCTTCCCTGGAGCGGGTTACCCCTCTGAATGGGCAGCACAACTGGCTTGAGCCCTGCTACTCTGTAAGCAGAGGCTGAGCCATAAATGACCACAGACCTAACTCACAGTGAACTATCCATATGCTCCCCAACTGCAGAGGGCCTGACATGATTGCAATGAGGAGCTTTGTGTGTGCTGATTAACTCTGGGATTATCAGGGAGAGACTTGCCCTTGCCATAAATCCTTACATTGTTCTAGCTTTATTTTGGTTTTCATTTGATTTATTTACTTCACATAGGGTTGGTCAAAATTAAGACCTTCTAGAGGAAGGTGATTCAAAAATTTGAATAGTTAGGAGAGAGAGAGTGTGGAATGTTGTGCCACAGTTCTCTTTTAATGTCCTGACTCAGTTTCTCCAATTGTCCTATTTAGTTATTCTGCCTCAGGTTATATCCTTTCCCTCTTAATGTTTGATAGGCTAAAAGTCTTATATCTTAGACCTTAGGCTATACTTATTCCCTCTTAACGTTTAATGGGATAAAGGTCATTATCCATTTTAGACGTCATTAGCATATAATGCTAATGGAGCATCTCCAGGACCACCTCTCCCCCCCCCCCCCCATTATGTCATTGGTCTTACAACCCTATAAAAGAATCTTGTATCTGACATTCAGGGCTGGATTCTTTGGGATGATAGTCTCATTCAGCTCTGGGACCAAAGATGGATCCATTTAGTCCCAGTAAATCTTTCCTTTTAAATAAATTATTAAATTGTTCTCTAATCTCTGTCTTGCTCAGTTTCTTGGGCATTACAATATCCTCTAATTTCTTGTTAGTAGAGTTATGAATTGGATGAAGCAGTTTAGAAAATGTCCTGGAGGTTATGAATAGTATTTGAAGTCCTACTTGTACCAAAAATATACTCAAAGGAACACTATATGTGATAAAAAATTAAACACAACAACATGATAAATGTGGAAATATGTACAGAAGAATTGTACATGTTTAACATATATTGGATTACTTGCCATCTAGGGAAGGGGATGGGAGGAAGGGAGAGAGAAAAAAAATTTGGATCACGAGATTTTATAAGGATGAATGTTGAAAACTATTTATGTATATGTTTTGAAAATAAGACAAAAATAATTAATTATTTGAAAAATTGGACACAAACTATGTGTTCAGTGATGGATAAATGGCTGAACAAATCATGACAGATGACTATACTGGAATGCTGTTGTACCATAACAAATAATAAATACAAAATATTTAGAGAAATATAGGAGGACTTTTATGAAGTGATAAAGAGTAAAAATGGCAAAAATAGAGAACAGCGTATACAATGACTGCATCATATAAATAAAAAAAAAAAACTTTGAAAGTAAATAATACTGAGATTAGTGAACAATGTAAGTCTTAACTTATTAAAATTAAAGCATATAACCTTTCTTTATTTTAACAAAAAGAAAACTTCTAAAATATAAGGTTGCATGGAATGTCTGTTGCAATTAATTTTTTATGCTGTTTTTGAAGTTAGTCTATGTGTCTAGAAATATTCTATGTGGAAGGGAGTAGGAGTGAGAATTATGAAGCTTTTTGAAGAGGTATGATGGGAAAAAATGAAATTTATTAATTAAAAAAACATTCTGGAAATGAGGATGTTATGCCACAGTTCTCTTTTATTGTCCTGACTCAGTTCCCCTAATTATCCTGACTCAGTCCTGCCTCGGTTTCCCTGCTTCTCAGTTGTGCAAAACTTCCCCTCCCTCTTTATCAGAATGCTTGATAAGGATAAAAGATCTTATGTTTTAGAATTTCAGAATTCCTCTCCCTATCCCAAGGTATTGGAATGTCAGATACTGTCTTATCAAGATACCTCTCCCCATCTCCAGTGCCTCCCCTTGATTATGTCATCCCATCTCCTGTGGCTCATCCCACCCTATTAGAATCCCATTCCCAATCTCAGTACTCTGATTCTGCCTCTGCCTCAGTTTACCCCCTGTGTCTGAGCCATGGGTATACATGTCATCGAGAACTCTGATTGTTTGCTGAATTCTTGGAGATAATAGTCTCATTCAGCCCTGGGACCAAACATGGATCCATTGGTCCCAGTATATCTCTCCATTTAATAAATTATTAAATACTCTCTAATCTCTATCTTGCTCAGTTTCTCCTTGTAATGCCAGATTAGGCCAAATCATTTTTCCTTTCTCAAAGGGAAATTTATAAAATTTGTTTATAAATATATTTTTTTTTCATTTGTAAAATGAGAGATTTAAGTTAGATTATCTCAAAAACTACTTCCTATTCTAAAATGTTATGATTTTAAACTGTGGTTGATTCATTCAGTTACTTTTAACATGGAGTAAATAAAATTCAGTTTTAAGGTAGTGATACTACTTAAGTAAGCTCCTTGAGGGTAAGAATTATTTTATTTTTAGTTTGTATCTACAGTATATAACAGTGTTGGATTTATTGTAGATATGTATACATATTTGTGGGTTGATTGCTTGATTGATTGAGTCATCTGCTCCAGTGACAAAGCCTATAGTTCTACCGTTTTATAAATCCATTCCTTCATTACCAGAGAAACTGGTGGACAGTTTGTGGATATACAGGCTCTCATGAACATATGAGATATTTGATTCTTCTCCATTCACCCCTCACCCCCCACATTTGCCTTTCCTGGTAGATTGTACAAAGAATGTCCACCCTTCTCTATCGCTCTGTTACACTGGAAAAAATGTGATCTATTAATTAAAAAAACTCTGCTAATGATGGGTCAGTAGCATCATATTTATCAAACACAATCCACTATTGAAAGTCAGGGTGGTGTAATATTCATCATATTGTCAGAGGAACAATTTTGACTTTCGGTTTTTCCCCTTATTAGCAAGGTGACCACAGGAAAGTCACTTCTCTCTCCTCTCTGTCTCAGTTTTGATTTAGAGCCAAAATCAAAACCTGCACAATGAAACTTACAGGATTGGTGTGAGGAAAGCTTTTTGTTACTATAATGTAATGCCTAAGTGTGGACTACTCTGATTATAAGAGAGAATGACTGAGATTCAGTAAATCAGAGGTCTGAGCAATGGGGCTTCATGGCTTTTGGTTCAGGATTCCCTGAGGAAACTGCTCTCAGATCAAGTCGGCCATTATGCTCGTACAAGATTGAATATGGTTCTGTTCAAATGGCATCATTCCTAGAATACTAATGCATTACACTCAGCATTTTAAATACAGAGCATATTTCTGCTCAGCCTTGGATAGGAAGTGTCATTTTGTTGTTCTTATTTTTTTGTGTCCTTTCTAGCCTTTTGAAATGATGCTTTAATTCCTGACTCTGATATCATTCAGACCCAAGTTCATACTGAAATGTAACATATATTACAATTGACCAATTTCCATATAGATAAAAAAACCTTCAATGTATTCATAAACTGTATATTTGAAACCTGTTTCTTGAAGATGGATTGCTCAGCTTTACTGCTAAGAGGTTTTTTTCCCTGACTTATCAACAATTTTATCCCCTCAAAACACTCTTAGCTGTAAATTATTCATTGGCTAGTTAGTTGTAACAGAGAATGCTGAGGATCCTTACAGGATGCTTCCTTTTCTATTTCACTCTAAGAGCTTTGTTTTTAAATATTTTTGGGAAAAAACTGGAAATCCTTTCAGTTGCTACAGCTGATATTTTGGATGTAGTAGGTATATGACTATGCTGATTAAATGGAGTTTAATCCATGTAATCCATAGTCCTAAACAGAGACTCTTTGCTGTTGTTGTTTTGTGTAGTTTTCACATGGGCAGGGTTCTGTCTTGGAGGCATCACACAGAAATCCCTTTTTGATTTATGTCACCACCAGAGATTTTTTGATATCATCAGAATTTGGCTTGTGTTCCACATTGTCTTTACTTCTCCCACTGGTTTTCCCTGGAGATATAGGAATTGAGTTTGTATCTAGATGGATGAGAACAGGAAAAGGACCCTCAGGTCCACTGAAGCAGTCAACCTAAAAAGACAAAAAAAAAAAAAAAAAAAAAAGTTAATTAGACTTTATCTGTCAGGGAAAAAAAACAGGAAAAAAATCTTAATCTAAAATCCTAAAAAAGTATTTCTTCTCTTTTCTTCAGTTATTCTTCACCACTTTCAAATATCTTCACAATCCTCTAGATTTATAACATCTATAACGATTTATAACAATAACAGATTTATAACAATTCTTTGATTGAGTCTTTTCCCAATACAGGAAAGTATTTAAGATTGCTGATAACTTGAGATTCTTACAGTGATAACTTACATTCTTACAGTGAATTCAGCATTCTGAGATATTGAGATAGCCAGCTTCAGATTTAGGTTTCTGCTTTGGTGGAAAAAGCTCTCTGGTAAGGGAAAAAAACTCATGATTTCTAGAAAATTAAGTAATGACCCTTTTAGTGATTAGTGAAGACTTCAGCCTTCCCAAGAACCTATACTGTTTACCAGGATGATATTCTTTCTGAATATGGTCTTTCTGAAGAGGCTGATGTTTGACAGACTCCACTCCCAACATCTACACAGATCACACAGCTCACAGTACCAATTTAGCATAAAATTCATGCTTGGTTCTCCAAATCATGGCTTTGATTCTTGTTATTCTTTAGCCTCATCTCTGAAACCTGATTGTTATAAGAACTACCATACCTGGTCCAACAACTGAGTGTTGTCTGAGAAATCTTCTTCTCCAGAATACTTGGTGCTGGAATTTCTTCTTTTGTCTAAGAGATTAGATAAAATAGTTTCTTTAACACTGTCACTTTTTACTGATATCAGAGTTTATTTCCTTAGGTCTTGGCTTGGCCCAAGGAGCTCTTCATCACTCATTCCAATGCTGTTTTCTTCTATTGACCTCTCTGGGAATATGTAGTTCCCTCCTATGCTGGGTCCATGTGGTTATTCCTTGATGCAAATGATTGTACATGGTGGCTCCTACTGGAAGAGCCATTTGAGCTTCTCTCCAGGAAATGAGATTCTTTGTACTTAGCCTTTCATTAGCCCTTAATCTCTGGTTCTCATATCTTTATCTGGCTTGCTCAGTTCTCCTTTTAAAAAGTCAAGTAGCTTAAGTGTATGACTAATCCTTAATCAAGTCATGCACAAATGTAGTATTACTTGGGATATTTATACTTTGGAGAACAAAATTCTCATCCTTGATTCTTATTAAGCTTCACTAATTTGACATTAACTTTGACTAGGCTCTTCTTGGGCACTTCCTTTTTAGATAATTACATTATATCAAAATACTTCAATATTTCGTTTCTGTGGATCTTTCCTCCATGATGCCACATTTCAAGTTCCTTATAATAATTTTTTTTTAATTCTTGTGGATGAAAATATCATTACCTAAAAGTCAGGTTATTGATAGGCCTCTCTGAATTTAGCTAGCTTAGTTCTGAAACAGAAGCCCTGAAGTCCATTACCAGATTTATAATCTAATAGGGTGCATCTGAGAAAATATTGGATTTAAAGTCAGAAGACCTGGGTTGCAGTTTCACTTCCTTTTATTGCTAACTCTCCAAGTCTTGATTTCTTCATCTGTAAGGCTGAGATAATAAGGTTTGCACAACCTATCTTCTAGGCTTATTCAATTAATGATCAAGTGACTATAAAAGGCCATGAATTTATGTAAAGTGAAATAAGAAGAACCATAAAAACAATAGTTATCATGACCACAGCAATGTAAATGGAAAGATCCAAAATAAAAAAGAAACTTGAATATTGCCTAATTGTCATGCGTTAGCCTGGTGCCAAAGAAGAAATTACAAAATGCACCTTCATCTTTTCATTGGAGAAGTGGCAAACTGTTGGTATGGAACATTGCATGTATTATCAGACTCAGATGATGATTGGTTGGCTTGGATTTTTCTTTGTCCTTAATTATTGTTTATTGTCATAAGGAATAGCTCTTAAGGGAGTTAAAAAAAAACAGAGATATAGTTGGAAATTGAAGTAATATGAAAAACAAAATATACAAAACACTTGAAAAATGAAAAGGCTATACATATATTTAAGCTATAATAGTTATAATTATAGCCTATGTACAATTAGTAATTAGTAAGATACTGAATTCAGCTCTCCAGGGTAAATATATGTTTCATTCCATTTAATATACTTAAATAGTATATTAAATAGACTATGGGATTTACGCATTTGTACCATTTTTGTCCCCTCTAATCCCATATAACCTGATTTTCATGACTTTCAAACAAACGGGAGTCAGATCTGACTATATAATTAGTTCTAAGTAAAATCAGGGTATTCCTCTGGTTAGAGAGTTAGACTAAATTTGAGGAGTATCAATTCTAATTGTAATTCATAAACTTCACTTTCTGTATCACTAATGTCTCTGCATTTGTCCACCAAGCTAATGATATTTTCCATCTGTTTTCTTCTGGAGAACTGGCGAGCAGACTAATATACTCATCTCCTCATAAAGACAGAAGTTATACCCCTGGCTCTAATTTTAAAGGTGAGAACACATTCCCAAAAGCCCCTTGATCATTGTCCTTGTTTAATTTTTAACTTAATATGGCTGGCAGATCTGTCTATTCCTCAATCCTCCCTGCAAAGGCCACCCTGCTTCCTCTGCCTTCACATTCCTATATTCAGTTTCCCTACCTTCATCAAGGTTCCAGGGCACAGATGACATCCTTATTGCGATAGTCCTGGTTGAGGGTATGAATGAAGAAATATTTATCAATGTCTTTGGACTATCTGGAAGAAATTAGAATACCAGCTAAGGGAGGGTATAATGGCATATAAGGCTAGAGCTTGTCTTTGGAAGTCATAGAAGTCCAGATGATGGTAGGCTGGCTCATGTTTATTAAGCTGCCCACTTTGCAGATGGTCTGGCAAGAGGAGGTGGTTCAATATGAGACATGATGGAGACTAATGGGAAGATTTTGCATGGTTTCTCATTCTGCAGGATAATGATTGAATGACTTTTCCCCCCCTTCCACTTAGCAGGCTTTTAATTTGGGAGGGGATTTTAAAAATATTTTATAAAATTGCTGCCTTCTGACACTAGGCAGAAAGGAGCAGCCAGCATTTCTCTCAGCTTTCAAATTAAATTCCCAGGCACCAGTTTTGTAAACATCTATAAACTTCTGCATCTTGTCAAGGTTATTCCATGGCCTCCTGGCCTTCAAAAGACAAGAGTTCTAAGAAAAGCAGGCCTCATCCTCTCTCCTGTTAGTGTTAACATGTATAATGATTATCACTTCCATTACCATGTAAAATGACGCCAAAAAGACAGAGCACAGTTTGTACTCTCTCCAGTCTAATTAGATGTGTTTTGTTATTTTCCGGATCATTCACCCTTGGTTCAATTTAAGTTTATTTTAAGACAGCCTAATCAACCTTTTAACTAGAGAATCCCTGGCTTCCTTCTGCTCCTGGGAACTGAAGCCTCATCTTGTAGCAAGAGCAATTCAGAATTGGACAAAAGAAAAACAGAAAATGGAAGAAATAGCCAGCTTGAACCAGGCACAGAATCTGAATAGTCAAGTCTAAGTGGTGATGACTTGGAGCTAGGTCCTGCCTGGATCATTGGCCCAGCTGTGTAATATCTTAGAAGAGCACTGAATCTGGCATTAGAAGACCTGAGTCTTCTCTTCTGGTTTTCTGGCTTATTAGCTCCATGACATTGGGTTAATCACTTAATTCCACTGGACCTCAGTTTCTTTCTCTAGAAAATGGAAAAAAAAACAGTTTTACCACCTCCCTATAGAGTTGTTCTGAAGAAAGTAATGGATAAGCAGTGAAATGCTCAGTTAATCCAATTCAATACAACTTAAGGCTCATTTATAGAGTGCTTACTATGTACTAAATACTATATAAAGGACCGGAAATACAAAGACAAAACTGAAATCATTCTCACCCTCAAGGAGATTGTATTTTATTGAGGTTGAAAAGGTTTCTTAGTACCCTTGAGAGAGAAGAAATCAAGATAAAAGTTAGACCGACTACCCCCAAAACAAAACAAAACAAGCCTAAAGAATAATCATGGATTGACATATCCAAAATTTGAAAGCTTCCACTTCAATTTGAATTATAAATTTAATACATAGGTCATAGCAGCAGAAGCAATAAATATTGAACCCAGGAACAAGTATTTATTCATTTAAACATTTATTAAATGCTTAATACACATGATGCATTGGACTAAGTAATAGAAAAGTTATGAAGATTACTGGGCCATTAAAAGAGAAGTTATCCTAGGGTCCATAAGGGATATTTGTGATTTCATTAAACTGAAGAAGGGAACCAATACTAATTTTTTCTCCATTGTAGCTCAGAAATGAAACTTATACAACAGCACTGGTTTTGAGATTTAGCAAAAAGACCTTGTAATCACTCAAGGTTACAATCCAATTAGAGCCATACATAGGAATGTTTTTCTACTGGAAAAATTTCTCTCTGCTATTGTAGAAAAGGAAGTTGGCAGGATGATTTATATTTCCATAGAGAAAAGAATCTAGGAATTACTATATAGGGAATCATCTTCATGGGACCACAGAATCTTAGGTTTTGGAGAGGTAGAAAGACATTTACAGGAGATCTAATGTACCATTCAAATCTTCTCCCCGATATCTTTGACAGATGGCCATTTTTCTACTTGAGGATAAAAGCCTTACTCCATTCCAGTTCAGAAGAGTACAGTCCTTTATTAAATATCCCACTGAATCTCCATTTTTTTGGTTTTGCTAGACAGGTCAATTGATCTCTTTTACATAGACTGTTTACATGATTCTTGCTTACAAAGATCTTAAATGATATGTCATCAGAGGACATGCTTGTCTACCAGGATGTAAGCCTTAAAAATTATGTCTGGTCTAACTTTTTAAAGAAACCATTTGTGACTCTATCATTCATACTTCCATTCAAATCTTTTTGAACTTATTTGTATCTTGTGGTAGTCTCATTTCTTAGAATGACAACTTGCCTAAGTTCATTCAATCCATAGCTTAGATATGTATGTAATGTTGGACAAGTGCATATTTGCTTTTGTCCACATAATTCATCAGTCAGATTTTGAACATGCTTCTTTCTCATCTTTCCCATTTACATCTTACTTTTGTAAAATGTCATAATCCAAGCTGTGTCACCTTGGGTTATTATTTTGACTTCTCTGGGCAGAAGATTCATTATGTATAAAATGAAGAAATTAGAATGGATAATCACTAAGGTCCTTTCCAATTCTGATATTTTCTGAGTAAAAGAATCTATGAATCGAATTGAAGCTGTTATTGAGAAATATTACAGAGATGACAGTTGAATATGCAACATTAAGCTAGAGTGTTTGGGGCCATCATCAATTAATATTGATCAACATATAAATTAATCAATCTGTACTTGTTCAACTATATATAGTTGAACAAGTACAGATTGATTAATTAATATATTTCTTCCTGAGAAATGTTTCATATATATATATATATATATATATATTTCTCAGGAAGAAATATAGAATTATTTGTGGGTGAACTTGAATTCAAGTTTTTCAATTATTGATCTAAGGGTTGCTCCTTGGTGCCATTGTTTCACAAGTAAGAAATACCATGCCCAGGAAAAAGAATATCTTAATTTTTTTCTACCCAATATTTTATTATTTATTATGTTTGAGATTCCTATTACTTGTTGATTATATAACTAAACTTTTATGTGAGAGGTTTCTTTTTGTGAGATAAGATTTGTTTTTGGAGCTTAAGTTAACATGTTTGTAAAAAAAAAGTTTTAAACTTGGTTGCAGACTTTATTGGTATTTTATATAGAATTTTTTTCCATAGCTTAGATATGTATTAATCAGAAGTAATGGGAGAAAATAATTTTTAGTATAATCGCTTCAATGGAGGTACACCGCAATATCTTCTGGGAGCCACCAGATGTCACTCTGACAGATGAAGTCTAAATGGCTTGAGAAGATTCTCACTTACACATTTTATTTCAGAATGTCAAAGCTGTAAGAGACCTTGAAGTTCAACTATTCTCATCCTCTCATTTAACAAAGAGACTAAGTGATATGCCCTAAGTTACAGAGCAAAACCAGGATTTAACCCCTGAGGACTAATTCTCTGTTTTAGAAAATCCATTTCCTGTCATTTTGTCACAAAATCATAGACTGTTAGAGCTAGAATCACTTTAGAGATCAGCCTGTCTTCATTTTCCATATGAAGATATAGAGATCCAAAGATAAAAAGCTTTAATTGAGATCAAACAGCGAATTTGTGGCACAGCTCAGACTACAGCCAGGTTTTTTGATTCTCAGGCTAATGTTCTTTCCAAATGGGAGGTAAGTAAGCTCTTAAAATATTGGCATTCCTTGTTCTGTTAAAAGAGACTCTTTAGAGGAGAGCCTTAGGCATCTGTAACCCAGAATAGCACTGGCATCCTCTGTAAAGCTCATGGAAACTTTCCATTGTCTTTGTCCTTTCCTTAATGCTGATAATGTCTGGAAAAAAATATTTATAAGGGCAGTTCTAAACAGAGAGGATTATGGTATTCCCTCCTCCCACCAAAATTATCATCTTTAACAGTTCCTTGAACCTTCTAGTTAAGGCCTTACTAACATAATGGTCAAAATTAGTAATTCTGACCCCTCAAGAAAGCAACATAAAATATATTCTTTTATAAACTTTTAAAAGACAAATTCAGTTGATCAATGGAAGAAGAATCTTCAACACAATGCCCTTTAAGGGCAGAGAAAGAGTGATTCAGTCCTAAAGAGAACAAAATTCAGAGACAGAGGCCTTATATTACACAAGTTCTAGATTCCAAGTTTTTGCTTTGCTACTTTTACTGAACAGATTGCAAGAAAGTCAATTAATGTCCCTAATCTCAGTTTCCTCTGTAAAATAAGGCAATTAGAGTTCAACTACATTACCTCTGAGGGACCGAGATCACTTGTTAGTGAGATTAAGAAAGGTATTTAGGTAGGAAAGAGATGGAGTTGGGTCATCAATGAAGAGTTTACTTTGGATGTCGATGTCATTTTGGATGGTAATGAAGTTATGCACTATCAGGTGAATTATTACTTAGATTAAGTATTCTTGTTGAGTGCTAAATCGAGTAAATCTATGCTAGTGAAAGAGCCAAAATTCTATTGTACCTTCTAAATTTCTTTGTCCAGGGACAAATCCATAGTCACCTGTAGTTAATATTCTGTCACTTGAACACTAAATTTATGTCAATATCTTTTGCTTTCATATCACCTACATTTTGGGATACATATATTCCCCTTCCCCCACTCACTGAACAACAACTTACCACAGAGATTTAAAAAGAAAGGAAAAAAAAAAAAACATATCAACCCAGTCTAATATCATATGCAATGTTCCACACTCCTAGCCCTTCACCTCTACAAAGAAGGGAGGAAAGTACATTCTCTTCTCTGAGACCAAGCTTAGTCATTATAATTTCACAGCATTAAGTTTTGCTTTTTATTTCTTCCACTTACATCAGGGTATTTTTCCAAATAAAAGAAGAAAATAAGCAGAGAGTAGAAGCCCCTGGGGAGCAGAGGACCAGGGATTATAGCACAAGGCCTTCCTTAGTGCTTGGTACAGTTCTTGGCAGAGAAGGTTTTCTGCAATTTCTTGTTTACTGGTTAAAGCGATTATTCCTCTTTACCACATAAAGCTAGGCTTTTTAATATCAAGAAATGAGTTGCTCGTTCACACTACCAGAGAAATCTTCCTTATACATGACTCTGATTTCATCAGTCCTTTTCTCATTAACCTTTAATGACATCCTCATACCTACAGAATAAAAGTCATGCTCTTTAGTCTGCTTTTAAGGATCTTCACAGCCTCTAATCATCTTAACTTTCCATCCTTATCTCATATTACTTCCTTATGTGTATTGTATGTTCAAATTATAATGAATATTCATAATCCTCTCCAAATGTCCTGTGTGATCATAGTCCCCTAGAAATAGTTCCTGCTCTCTGGGAGTATCTACTCTTTGCTCATTTTTCTTATTTATCTGATGTAAGTACAAAAGCACAATTCAGTGTAATGAAATCAGAATGACTAATCTTGGTCCAAGAAAAAAGATAAGAAAATGTACCTTCTTCCCTTCTTTGTAAAGATGGAAGACTAGAAATGTAAAACATCATGACATACATATTACACACACACACACACACACACACACACACACACACACACACTGAACAGGAAGAGAGACACAGGATGATATTTTAGGGATACTAGGATTATGTCATTTGATAAGAAAGACCTATATACATTTGTGATAAGAAAAAAAAAATAGAGTAGAAAGGAGAAAGACAAATGTGACAGAGATTCAATTGATGTATTGGTTAATTTTGTTGAAATAACTTTTTTCTTTCTTTTAAAATTTTTTGTGGTAAATTATAGCTCAGTAGGTAGAGAAAGGGGAATATGTGTATCCCAAATTGTAGGTGATGTGAAACCAAAAGAACAATGCAAATTTAGTGTTTAAATGACAGTTAATGAAGGTAAGGATTGTAGCTTTGTCCTTGGACACTGAAATTTAAAAGGTATTTTTCCTCCCTGGTGACCATTCATTTGTTCATGCCATTCATTGACCATCTCTACTATGCCTCCCCTACAATTCAGGCAGCTGAAATCCTGCTGATTCTATGAAATCTAGCTTAGATACCGATTTCTTCATGGAGTCTTCCCTGATCCTACCATGTAAAAAATATTTCCTTCCTCAGATATTACATAGTATTTTGCTGCAAGCTCTTGAGATCATGTAATTTTTCACTTTTGAATCTAACATAGAATGTTAATTTTAATAGGTATGTAATAAGTAGGAATCTAATGAACTGAACATAAAAGGGTGAGATACAATGTTTGGTTATTTCTATTTGTCCATGTCTTATATTCTTCCACTGAATTACAAATCTCAGGAGGGAAAGGTTCTAAGTTTTCACATTTATAAAAAGGTACAATTATATTTGTTATCTCTATCTCACAGAGGTGCTATAAAGAAATGACTTTGCACACTACAGATGCTTATAGAAATGTATATTGTAATTATTGCATTGACTGTCCCAAAGTATTGACTTATTTTACTCTAACATTGCTTTTAGTCTTAGAACCTGAGTTATTTAGGTGTTTTTTTTTTTTTAATGAGTTTAAAAAAAAAAAAAAAACATTTCCTGTCTTATAGTTCAGTATCTGAAGGGCTATGTTTCTCGTAGATCAAATTCAGTAATAATAGATACAGGGAAAAATCAGATGGGGAGTAGCACTAAAAATAATTAACTTCAGATGTGATATGGCCATATCCAAGTTTTATTGCCATTAATTATTATTCTCTCTCTGTTTCTCTTTTTCTTTCTGTATTTCTTGTTTTTGTGCCTTTGTCTTTCTGTTACATTCAATGCCTCTCTACCTTTGTATTTCTCCTTTCTACTCTTTTCCTTCTAATCATAAATGTGTGTAGATCTTTCCCTAAAATGTCATCCCATTACTCTCTTCTTCACTACTAAGCTTTTAGAAATAGTTGCTCCCCTAATATTGTCACTTTTCCACCCACCATCTCAACTAAGCTTGAAATTCAACTATCGAAACTATTCTCTCCTAGATTTCCTATGGCCTCATAATTGGCAACTTCAACAGATTTTTTTTTTTATCCTCACCATCTTGGACCTTTCTGTACTATTTCTTGTGGTTACTCGGCCCTCTCTAGTTCAAAACTTTCTCCTCCTTTGGCTGGTACAATATTTTACTCTTTTGGCTCTCTTTCTGTCTCTATGAGGATCATGTCCAATTGTCCTGATTTATATTTTGCCACTGGACCCAGAAGAGTCTAAAGGAGAAAATGTGGCTAGTATCTCTGCACTTAAATTCCTCACTTAAATCCAATTCATTTGTATGTCATGGTATGACCTCCCTAAGGTCATGGTCTTCTTTGAGAATGAAGGACAAACAACAACAAAAACAACAGCCTCTATGACAACTCTTTTTTAATCTTACTGATTCATTATTCTCCACTCACTTCATAAATCTCTCCCTAAAGCTCTGTCCTAGATTTATTTTTTCTTTTTTGGCTCCATGTTTCCCCTTGGTGTTATAATCTACACCATGGCTACAATTATTGCCCCTGTTTAGATAATTCCCAAATCTATACATGCAGCTCTGATTTCTCCCCTAATTCTCCAGTTTAATCTTTTCTTTTTGCACACCCTCCCAGCACATTTAATCATTTGTTAGTCCCTATCAATTCCGCTTTCACAATTAACTCTTGTATCCATCCCATCCTCTCCATTCACATTGCTATCAAATTAGTTCAGGACCTAATTACTTTTTACTTTAACTATTGCAATGGCTTCTTAGTTGGTTTCTCTGATGAATTTATCTATCCCCTCTCCAATATAACCTTCACAGAGCTGCCAAAATAATCTTGCTAATGCACAGGTCTAAATACCTGTTTAAAAATATTCAGTGACTCACTATTGTTTATAAGATCAATACAAATTACTTAGGCGAATATGCAAAGTTTTATAAATGGCTGTAACTTACCATTTTAGTCTTTATTTCCTATCATGCACTCCATGTTTCTAATTCATTGGATGGTTTCCTGATTTCATCCTATTCGTTTCACATTTATACATTCAGATAAAACCTTCTTCCATGCCATATAGGGAATACATCCTTCTTTATATCCCATCCATTGCAATGATTCCTTAATGATCTAGTTCAATGGTGACCGTATTAGATTGATTGATTAAAGCCCCCAAAGTGAAAGATTAGCAATGAGCCACAGAAGGTTTCCTTTGCTCAGGAGACCCCCTTTAAGATTTCCATAAGCACACAGGAATGTAAAAATGTAAAATGCATGCAAAAATATCCCACTGTATCTGAAATTTCAGCAAGCTTTGCTGTGTTTGATATAGCCAAAAAGGCAAAACCCTGATATGGCAAATTTGTACCTTCCTACCTCCACTTCCAAAGAGAATTATGTATATATAATATTAAATGAAATAGAACTAAAAGTTTTTTTTCCTCTTTGTTAATATTTCTGATATATCTCAACAAATCCCAGTCTTCATCCTGTATAAGATGAAAAATTCTGTCAAAAACATGCTGGTTTTGACTGTACCCTGTGAATCCATTCTATCTAAAGTAAACCTTAAAGTACATATCACATGTGGGGATCAAGAATAGTACCTTGCTTTCTCACAAGTGGAAATGCTGGGAAGTCCAAAGTGGAAGTCAAGAAGGAGAGAGAAGTGATAAAGTCCCAGACAGGAGTATAAAAGGAGAGAGATGGCAGATTAGATTGTGCTATCATCATCCACAGATGTTTCCTGCTTTTTGTCAACAAGTAACAAGTATTCAGGCACAGGAGATGAACCCCCAAAAGGCACGTCTCAGGAGAACAAACATATCCAAGACCTTTATTATTAAAAGCTAGGTTTTAGTAGCTCCCAAATGTATATCCTTGCAAGCATCTCTAGAAAAAAAGTAGAACCGAGAATAACAAGCCTGCTTTTGATGTTTTTTTCCTGCCTTAAAGGGAAGTTCAACATTTTGCTGTAATGCCAGTCTCAAAGGTGGGGGGTACTGATCATGCTGATTGGCTTGGCTGAGACTGGCATAGTATATGCTCATTTTCCAGGTGCTATAAGCTAGCCTCACTATCCCAAAACCTCCAAGAAGTTCCCTATAATTCCCAGCTCAATGTATTTCACAGAATCATGAAGTCAAATAATTTGGAAGTTTTAAGGGATTTAAGTAATCCTCTAAGCTGCTGCCATCATCATCATTATCATTATCATCATCATCAAAAATAATCATTTGTAAAGTAATTACCATGTGCCAGGCACTGTGCTAAGTATTAGAAATACAAATAAAGGCAAAAACATAATCCTTAAGAAGCTCATGTTCTAATGAGAGAAACAATTATGTATCTACAAAATATATACAGTGTAAGCTGTCATATCAACAAAAACTTACTAAGTATCTACTATTTATGAGCACAACAGTAAGCATTAGAAGCAAAAGAGAATGCTTAAAATTTCAAGGAGTTTATATCTTTTTTTTTTTTTCTTTTTTCTCTCTCTCTTTTTTTTCCTTGAGGCAATTGGTATTAAGTGACTTGCCCAGGGTCACACAACTAGGAAGTATTAAGTGTAAGGAGTTCATATCTTAAAGGGGATACAACATGCAAACAACTAGGTTCAAACAATATATATCCTGGTATATGAACAGAATGGGCTTGGAGGAAAGGCACTAAGATTAAAAAAAAAAAAGGTCTGGAAAAGGTTTCTTGTAGAAAGTGGGACTTTAGCTCAGATTTGAGGGAAGTTAGGAAGAGAAATAAGGAGAGAGTTTCAAGGCTGAGGCACAAGCAGTAAAAATGCCCAGATAGATCAAATGTCTTCTTCAGAGAAGTCCAAGGAAGCTAGTATCACTGGAGTACAAAGCACTTGGGAGAAGTGTAAAGTCCGGGCGAGCTCCCTGGAGGCCTCAAGATCAGCCAGAGTAAGGATAGACAAAAGTCCTTGTTTTTTAGGGGGAGAAGTGAAGGAGACAGACAAAACTGCCAGGAGTTTCACCAAGGATCTCTCCTCGATTCTCAAGTCTGGAATCTCCACCTTTCTCCTCCTGTCCTGCCACCAAGTGAGCTCCTGGCCTCTATTATCCCACCCTCTAATACTTGCCTATGATTATCTTTACACCAAATATTGAGCCATCATCAATGGTGAGAAGAGCCTTTTATCCAAACATACACTAATAGAGTCATTGTCTTATTTCAAATAGATAATTAGATTTAAGTGCTCAGTTGTCTGATTCAAGTGCACCTATCCAAAGTTTCAGCCCCTTTACATCTCCTGCTTTCTTTTGTTTTACTACACAGGTGGTCACACCTTCTCTGACTTCTCAGGGAGGTGAGAACCCCAAAACGGAGGTGATCATGTCCCCCTGACTTCTCAGGAAAGGAGGTAAAAACACCAAAAAGGAGGTGATCATACCCCCCGACTTCTCAGGAAGAGAGATGAAAAACACCAAAGGAAGTGGAGAGTCAAGCCAGACAGTTAGCCAGTTTCTGGGCTGAAGGGTCTTACTAAAAACAGGTATGCACAAACCCATTAGTATGGGAGGTATTACACAAGCACATAGCAATAAAGCACAGGCTATTAATGATGACTCTCCCCACAGCCGGTGCAGGCTCAATGTGGTGTAACAAACATGAATTGTACATGCAAGTAATGATATAACAAAGAATTTAAATCAACATGGTGTTGTAAAAGATTTCCAGAAGTCCTAGAAGGAGGGTATGTAAACAACAGTCACACTTATGCCTTCTTCAGCAGCCAAAAGATAGTCCAAAACCAATCTATTGTCCATTGCTTCTTGTGTCGGGGAATCCAATAATCCCTGCAAATTTTTGAAGTCCTGCAATTGTCTTTTTATATGTTATGGAATCCAGTGATTCCTGCAGATTTTGAAGTCTTGCAACAGTCTTATACTTTCTCAGGGAATCCAGTGATTCCTGCAGATTTTGAAGTTTTGCAACAGTCTTATCATTTCTCAGGGAATCCAGTGATTCCTGCAGATTTTGAAGTCTTGCAACAGTCTTATCATTCCTCAGAGAATTCAACGATTCCTGAGGGTTTTCAAATCCTACAACAGTCTTATCATGTCTCAGCAAATCCAATGATTACTGAGAGTTTTGAAGTCTTGCATCAGTCTCTTTAACAATTTTTGATGTCCATGAGTCAATCGCCATAACTGCCATGCTCTTTCAGTGGTGGACACAGTCAGCATTGGGTGGTACCCCAATGCTTCTTGGGTCTTCTCCTTTGTTTCAAGGGTAAACTCTATCTATCTCCAATGGACAAGGTGAATACAGCTCATTGGCACTCATCTGATTCCTTCTCCATCTATAGAGATACAAGCAAACCCTCTCCCCCAAGCAGTTAACCTATCTGGTCTGTTCCATTCACCACTTTCTGAATCTCTCCCACATCACCTGGTGATTATATAAACATAGTAGAGCTGCTCGCATTTGACACTGCCCTTCTGGTGGGTTATAAAACCTGTCTGCCAGAGCCAGTGCATCTTTGTCAAAAATCAAGAAGTTAATAGTATAAAGAGCTACATTTAGAAGTTCTTTAGGGTTACCTGTGGCTCCCCCTTTCTTTTGTTTTTGGAGGAGTGTTTTAATGTCTCTGTTTCTCCTCTCTACTATTGCCTGTTCTTGAGGATTAAAGGGTATGTAAAATTTTATACTGTGCAAAAAAGTGTGCAAAATGTTTAGACGTATACGGAGGTACATTATCTGTTTTTATTGCTTGTGGCATACCCATGATTGCAAATGTTTGTATAAGGAATTCAGTGACCACTTAGGCTGTCTCTTTTGCTGCTGGTATTGCAAAAGTGAATCTTGAAAAGGTGTCTACTACAACATGGATAAAAGATAGATGACCAAAAGATTTATAATGGATCACATCCATTTGCCAAATTTCACTAGATCTGAAACCATGAGGGTTCTTCCCTGGAGGGAGCGTAGGAGCATGGAAAGGAAGGCAAGCAGTACAGGCTTTTACTATGCTCCTAGCTTCCTCTCTTGTTATCCCAAATTGCAAACATAAAGCTCGAGCAGCCTGATGATATTTAGAATGAGATTCTTGGGCTTCTTGAAATAAAGGAGTATTGGCCAACGTAGTTGGAAGGCTATCTGACTTTGAATTACCATCAAAAATAGCACCTGGAAGTCCACTATCAAAGTGGACATGCAAAATATAAATCTTACCTGGATACTTTCTCACTTGCTCTTGAAGTTCCTTAAAGAGGTGATATATATTGGAAGCTACAAATTTTATTTATCTGTGGCAATTCTTTGTACCACACCTACTGAATAGGCTGAATCAGATATTATATTTATAGCTCCTGGATAATAAGTAAGAACTGTCATGATTGCATTCAATTCATTCTGCTGAGAGGACTGAAAAGGAGTTCTGACTACTCTCTTTATAATCATGTCATGAGAGTATAGTATACAACACAAATATTATGTTTGGATGTATCTGTAAAGATAGTTGGTCCTTTAAGAGGAATTTTAGAAGCCTTCTCTTCAAGAATCCATTGCCAATTATGTAATAGTCTGGTTATCTTTAATGTAGACCCATGTGTAAAATTTGGAGCTGTGGTCAATAAAATTTGCCACTCTGGGATGGTCTCACAGGACACATTAATTTGTACATTGGTAAAAAAGGTGCATATCTTGTCAGGTCTTATCCCAGATAATTGTACTGCTCCATTAATGGCCTTTAATAAAATTCTAGCTACAAGCACTGGATAAGGAGTAAGGCTTTGTTCTGGTTGTTCCGGGAGGTTCACCCACTCCATCATACTGTCTCCTTGATGAAGGACTGCTGTGGGTGCCTCTTGTGTGGCAAAAACTGATATTTCCAAGGGTTTTTGAGTGACTCTTTCAACCCCATTGGATAAAGCCAGTTCAACTTCTCTCAAAGCCTCTTGAGCTTCTTTGGTAAGCTGGCGTGGTGAGTTTAAAGTACTGTCTCCCCTTAAAATGTCATATAATGGTTGTAACTGATAGGTAGTCAAGCCTAACACTGGACACATCCATTGGATATTTCCTGTCAATTTCTGAAAGTCATTTAAGGTGTTTAGCTTCTCTGTTTTTAAGGAAAGTTTTTGTACTGTAAGCACCTTAGGGTATACTTCATATCCTAAATATTGAAAAGGAGCATGTCTTTGAATTTTTTCTGGAGCTATGTGCAATTTGTAGTTTCTTAGTGTTTCCATGGTCTTTTGTAGACATGCTTCTAACATTTGTTCCTCAGGGGCACATCCCAATATATCATCCATGTAATGTAATAATATTACTTTTGGAAATGTTTTTCTTCTGGAGCAAGAGCAGCCGCAACATACATTTGATACATAGTGGGGCTGTTTTTCATTCCCTGTGGCAAAACTGTCCCTTCATATCTTTTATAAGGCTCAGCTAAGTTAACGCTGGGCACTGAAAAGGCAAATCTTTTCATATCCTCCTTATCCAGAGGGATAGAATAGAAACAATCCTTAATGTCTATAACCCAAAGAGGCCATTCTTTAAGCAATTGAGTGGGAGATGGAAGTCCAGGCTGAAGAGTTCGCACAGTTTCCATCTGTTCATTTGCCTTTCTTAAATCAGTCAACATCCTCCATTTTCCAGATATCTTTCTTACAACAAATACTGGGGAATTCCAAGGACTTAGAGAAAGTTATAAGTGTCCTTGTCAAGGTGCTCCTGTGCCATATCTAATAAGGCCTGAATTTTATTGCTACCTAAGGGCTACTATTCTATCCACACTGTTTTCTTGGTTAGGAACAGGTGAAAGTGTTGGCAGGCTTTCAACAGCAGTCCTGCCTAAAAAAACGAAGTACTCATTTGTAATCCTAATTGTTGTAAAATATCTCTTCCCCACAGATTGATGGGGATTTTTTCAACTATAAAATGAGTAAAAATGCCTGTTTTGCCTTCAAAATTCCATCTCAAAGGGGTAGCACTAACTTCAGATGCTATTGATTCTCCTATGCCAGACATGTTGGTGTTTGCCTTAATCTTTGGCCAGTGACCAGGCCAGTTGGCACCTCTAATGACTGTAGGATCTGCATTAATAGTAAGCATAGGACAATCAGCTGTAATTGCTGCAATCTATAATATTCCTGGATCGTGTTGCTTGGAGTCAGAATTTGAGCAACTATCACCAAATTGCTTATTAGGAGTCTGTATCAGTAAACCTGATACTACTACTTCTCCTGTTTTGTAAGTATTCTCAGGAGGTGAAATGGTCAAGCCTACTCTGCCTGGAGGTAAGGGATCTATAGACTGGAGGGGAACAGATTTCACCTCTTGGTGGTGGTGGTGGTGGTGGGGGGTGGTATCTCAGTTGTCCCAGCTGCATACAATTAATCCCTTTTTCCCATCAGGTTGTTTCCTGGCTGATTGATTGTATAATCCCTTTCTCCCATCAGATGGCTTCCTGGCTGATTGGTCATGTCTGGGTATTGAACTTCTAAAAGCTCTCTGGGTGTAGCATTAGCTGCCATCATGCCCCAAGTATTTTTTTGCCTTGGGCCCTGGGGCTGGGCCCCTCATCCCGTTTCCCTGAATCAGTCTACATTCTGAGGCCCAATGGAAGACTCTGTTGCATTTTGGACATGGGTATTGGGTCTTGTTCTCTCACCCTGTTTTCTCAATCAGTCTCTATGCCAACATTGAGCTTTCAAATGCCCTACTTTACCACATTGAAAGCATTGACGAGTCTCTCTGGAAGTCCTTTGCCAAAAAGGACCCTGTCTTTCCATATTGGGATCTTGGGAAGTCTGCATCATAGCCTGGCTATAAAAGGTATTTGTACCCATTGTTGCACAGCATCTTATGATGTCCTCTTAAAGGAGCATCCTTATGTAGTCCTAGTATAATTCTTTTACAAACCTCATTAGCATTTTATTTAGCAAGTTGCTTTATCATAATTTTTGTTGCTGCATTTTCACCAATAGTTCATATGACAGCCGTCTGCAAATGTCCCACAAAATCAGCAAAGGGTTCATTTGGCCCTTGTGCTATTTTTGTGAAGGCCTCTTCTCTGTCCTGGTTACCTAGGATAAAACCCCATGCTTTGATAGCAGCAGCAGCAATTTGCTTATATGCTACTATGGAGTAATTAATCTGTGCTGAAATATCTGCATAAGAACTTACACCTGTTAGTTTGTCACAGATGATGGGAGGATTAACTCCAGTTTGCCTATTTTGTTGGGCTTGTATCCTACAGAGTTCACCATATTCAGAAAGCCACAACAAGTTTTGTCCAGGTTCTAAGCATGTCCTTGCTATAGATTTCCAGTCACTAGGGGTTAAAATTTCATAAGCCAAATTCTCTAATAACATCCTAACATAAGATGATGTAGCCCCATAAAAAGTACAAGCCTTTTTCAGGTCTTTGAGGATTTCTGTATCAAAAGGAGTATATCTTCTACTTTCTTGACCTGAAGAGTCAAGCTGTTCAATCACAGGATACATTTTTATTCTCAAATAAGCTGTATTCTGCCCTTCCTCTGTGGCTTTACGTAGTGCCTTTTGCAATCTGGTCATAGGAGGGGGTGATTGCTGGTGGGGAGGTGATATCATTGCTCTCCCACTCCTCTCCTCCCTCCATCCAGGAAGGTGAAGTTGATGGGAGAAGGTCAAGAACCTGTTCAGGTGTAGGTGGGTGGAGTTGAAACTGGATTGTGAGGGTGAGAATCACATTCTTTAAGTTCTCCATGCCCTCTGGTAATATTTCCATTACCCTCTCCAGTTTCTTCTTTTTCCTCACACTTCCTCATCTGGCTGTTCTTAAAACTTTTCTTTTTTCTCTAACTTGTGGGATTCTTTAAGGCCAATTATATTAAGTTGTACATATAGAATGTTTCTTGGAAATTGAATCAGGACCATTATCATAGTAATATTCACATAGTTAATCTCCTACTAGTTTCCAATTATCTGCCTCTGTTTCTTCTTCCTTGAAGAGCCAAGGGGACGTACATTCTAATGTATCCACGAGTCCATCAATCTGCTCCCAAGTCACAATTAAATCCTGTCTCTTTATCAGTCTGAGTATGCTTCCTGTAGATGTCCTTTGGGGTGCGGTTAGGGTGGGAGTGAGGGTGGGGGTGGGGGAGAATCTTTTCCTAATATCTGCCCCATTTCAGCTAGAAAATGAGAGTTACTAGTTTAACTCTTAACAAAGTAAATTCCCTGTTTGTCTATTAAAATACTCACTCTATTTCCTGGTCACCGGGAACTTCTTCAGTGAAATTAGGGTCCTTAGTACACACTGGGTGCCAAAATGTAAAGTCTGGGCTAGCTTCCTAGAGGTCTCAGGATCAGCCAGAGTCAGGATAAATAAAAGTCCTTGGTCTTTAGGGGGAGAAGTGAAGGAGACAGACAAAACTGCTAGGAGTTTTGCCAAGGATCCCTCCTCAATTCTTGAGTCCAGAATCTTCATCTTTCTCCTCCTCTTCCTGCCACCAAATGAGTTCTGGTCTCTGTCACCCCACCCTCTAATCCTTGCCTACTATTATCTCTATACCAAATAGTGAGCCAGCATCGATGGTGAGAAGAGCCATTTGTCCAAATATATGCTAATAGAGTTATTATCTTATTTTGAATAAGTAATTAGCCTTAAGTACTCAGTTGTCTGATTCAAGTGCACCTATTCAAAGTTTCAGCCCTTTACAGAGAAGGGAATGAGTAATAATATGTAAGGAAATCAGAATGGAAGAAAGGAGGCACATTACTAAAGGTTTTGAAAAGTCAAAAAGAATTTTGCATTTCATTTTGAAGACAATATGGAGCTACCTGCTTTGATTGAATTAACATGATCCTAATTGCAGAAGGAAATTCTACAGTATTTATTGGAGTGGAGGGGCAGGGAAAAAAGCTGAGGAAAGTTTCTTGCAAAAGAAAGGTTGTGACCTAAAGAATGAAGAGAAGTTAGGAAGCAGAGGAAAAGAGGAAAAACTTATCATATTATCAAAAAGTAATGTGGGGCCATCTATATTTAATGGACATGACCAATGAAAGTACAGCAAGGGAGATTAAGACAGTGCAGTAATATAAGCAGAAATAGATTCAATAGAAAGTGTTAGAATCCCCAAAACCTAGACTGGAAAAAGTATTCAGAGGAAGAGGGATCTTAGCAATATCAAAGGCCATACAGGGACTAGAAGGATGAAGTTTGAGAAAAGACCATGAGATTTGTCATTAAGAGCTCACAAGATAGAATGGTCATATGCAATGTAGGGCTTTTAAGAGTAAGCTTCACCACACATCTATCAGATTAGTCAAGATGACAAAAAAAAAAAAAATGATGAATGTTGTAAAGGATGTGGAAAAATTGGGACACTAGTGCATTGTTGGTGGAGTTGTGAACTGCTCTAGCCATTCTGAAGAACAATTATGCCCAAAGGGCTATAAAACTGTGCATTCTGCAATGTTACTACTGGGTCTGTATCCTAAAGAGGTCATAAAAAAGGGAAAATGACTGACATGTACAAAAATGTTTGTAAGCCTCTCTTTTTTGTGGTAGCAAGGAATTGAAAAATAAGTGAATGCCCATCAGTTGGGGAATGATTAAATAAACTGTGGTATATAAATGTAGCATAATATTGTTCTATAAAAAATGATAAAAAGGCTGATTTCAGAAAAGTGTAATACTTACATGAACAGATGCTCAGTGAAGTAAGCAGAAACAGGAGAAAATTGTACATAGGAACAAGATTATGTGATGATCAACTATGATAGAATTGGCTCTTCTCATCAATACAGTGATCTAAGATAATTCCAATAGACTTGGGATGGAAAATGCCATAAACATTTAGATAAAACTATGGAGACTGAATGTGGATTGAAGGCTACTATTTTTATCCTTTTCTTCTTGTTTATTTGTTTTTTTTTCTTTTTCTTTCTTGTGGTTTTCCCTTTTTATTAAGATTTTCCTTTCATAAAATGACTAATGTGAAAATATGCTTAAAATGATTGTACATATATAACTTCTACAGATTGCTTGCTGTCCTGGGGAAGGGCAAGGTAAAGAAGGAAGGAAGAAAATAATTTGGAATTGAAAATCTTACAAAAATAAATGTTGAAAACTATCTTTGCATGTAATAGGAAAAAATAAAATACTATTGAATTATAAAAAAGATAAGGTTCAACTCATCCACCAAAGGATTCTTTAATGTAACAGCTTTCTGTAGCTCACTTTCTCTAGACATCTTCTTTGTACTGATAATATTCTTCCATTCCTTGTTTATGTTAATATTATATCCCTCCTATTAACAATAAATTCCTTGAAGGTAAGGGCTATGTTGCTTTATCATAGACACAAAATTATAGTATATTCTCACTTAAATGCTTTTAAATTTAACTGAGAACAAATGTGAATAAGACACTATTCATGTCTTTAGAGAACTTAGGGTAAAATAGGAAGGGATAAGATATGTATGCAAATCAGTGTATCAAGAAAAAAAATTTGTTAAATACCTATTATATATCAATTATGTTAAATATTGGAGATATAAATATTAAAACAATTGGAAATATAATATAATAAACAACTCACCACACATAATAGGGCATGTTAAGAAAGTTATTAAAAATGCTATTGTTTAAAAGATCATTTCTAGATTAAAGAGGTAATGGAAGTTAGGGATATAAGAAGATTGTATTGAAAATGAAGCATTTGAGCTGGGCTTTTATAATTAAATAAAGCACAGGTTCTTTGGATTTGGGAAAAAGGAGACATTTTTCAAAGCAGAAATAATTAATTTGGGGAATGTTAAATTTTGCTATTTAACTGAAAATTAAGTTATGAATAAGAAACAGGTGTGACAATTAACATTATGGCTATAATGTGAAAGACCTTGAATACCAGGCTGAGCTCTGTAGGCAGAATGAGGTCCACTCAATAGTCAAAGAGCAGCACTGGTGGAATGGGCTGTTGTTGAAAACATTTCTATAGCACTGTGAGGCAGTGTAGTTTGTATTTTATGAAGATTAACTTAACAACCGTCATCAATATGTATTACAGTCTGTGGAAGAAGTCACCAGGGAATGAACTAGGGTAATAGTATTACAAAGGGAAAGGCTGGCACCAAGTGTATCTCACCATGCTAACCAAGCTCTTCTGAGTCACTGCTTCCTTCCGCATTCCAAACTTACAAAACCAGTCTATAATCATTTGGATGGTTTTGATTGCAGTTTGAAGTACATTTTTGGGATGTGGGTAAGAACTGGGTTAAGAAGTATCTCTAAACTAGATCACAGAACTTTTGCTGTGATCTGTAGTGAACTCATCACTTTGGAAAAGACCTGAGCATGTCTTTTCCATTAGTGGCACAGTGGAAAAAACATTGATTTAAGTCAGAAGGCCTGGGTTCATCTCTAAACTTTGCCATTTACCATCTGTGGGACACTGTACAGACCACTGAACTACTCTGAGATTCACTCTACAGAAATGGTGTGTATGTGTGTGTGTGTGTATGTGTGTGTGTGTGAAGTAGATGATGTTCCTTTCCACTCTTAATCCATGAACCTGTAACACATATTTCAAGGAGGTACAACTAGATACTTTAGAAAATATAGATTTAAAGAGCCTTAGAAACAAAAGTAATCTCAGGGAACATCTGATCTAATCCTTTTGTTTCACAGATGAAAGAAACTGAGATCCAGAAAAGAGAATGATTAGACCAAAATTATACAATCAATGGCAGAATCAAGACAAATAGTAGTTGATAGGAGCTGACCTTTACAACGTTAGAATCCATGTTTTGAAGCTCCAAGATCAGTGCTATTTCGATTTTGCTAATGCATATTTATCTCATTTACTTAGAAAGGTCTTTGAATCTGTAGAATTATAGAATTCAGAGCTTAGAAAAACCTTTGTTTTCACTTGGGTCTGACTTTTTGTGACCCCCATTTGAAGTTTTCTTGGCAGAGATACTGGATTGGCTTGCCATTTCTTTCTTCAGCTCATTGTATAGATAAGAAAATGGAAGTAGACAGGATCAAGTGACTTGTTCAGGCTCATATAACTAGTAAATGTCTGAAGCCAGATTTGAACTCATGAAGAGGAGTGTTCCTGACTCCTGGTCCAACAATCTATTTTTTCTGCCTCCTAGTTGTCCTTAAAAAAACATCACAATACATTACTCACTTTACAGAAAAGGAAGTTGAGATCCCAAAAAAGAAAGTGACTTGCCTAAATTTTACATTTAAGCACTATCTATTTGTTCATACTTCTATCTACATTATTTCATTTAAGCTTCACAATAACTTTATATTTCCTATGTTTATTTTTGGTGGATTTTTTTTAAAAAAATTATTTTTTCTGGTTATACATATATATTAATTTTTTAAAGTACATATTTCTTTGTGAATCATGTCAGGAGAGAAAAATCAGAACAAAAGGGAAAAATACAAAAGAGAGGAAAAAACAGAAAAAATAATTCATAATAGTTTTGTGAAGGAAGACAGTAAGATTGAATCAGTATCCTCTGCCTGCTTTCAATGCTTCTAACCCTACCTTATATCTCAGTAGCTGATGCATCTGGAATGAGGGAGGGTAGATTCAGTCTCATCATGGCCCAGGCAATCTTCAGAATATATCATTTCTCAAATATCTTTTTGGGAGTAATTTCAATTTCCTGAAAGAATAGTTTCTTCCTTTTTAGCAAAATGAATGTCCTGTTGGCACCTAACTTGTCTTCTCTGGTTTGTGAATGTGGGACAAATTGCATAGTTTTGTTTTTTTAATCATTAAACCTCTTCCTTCTCTATTGCCCTGAAATTATCCTTGCAATGGGTATTTGAGTATTCTGGTGGTATTTCTCTATTTCTCCCTTAGGTCAATATGAATTCATTTGTTATCTTTTCCATTCTTATGTGTTGGTTCTTTTAAAATAACTGAATTTTTACTTTAATAAGTGTCTGTTTATTTTCAGGTAGTTATCTCCACATCCATAACTGCTACTGTGAATACCATGTGTATTTACTTTATGTATTTACTGTGCCACTAAGTTTCTGAGCTCTCATTGATCCATTTTCAAATGTATTAAGATCAGCTAGGTGATGCAGTGGATAGAGTGCCAGGCCTGAAGTCAGGGAGACTCATCTTCCTGAATTCAAATCTAGCTTCAGACACTTGCTAGCGGAGTGATCCTGGACAAGTCACTTAACCCCTTTCCCTCACTTTCCTCATATGAAAAATGAGGTAGAGAAGGAAATGCTGAACCACGCTAGTATCTTTGCCAAGAAAATCCTAAAAGAGGTAGTGAACAGTCGGATGTGACTGACCTATAACAAACTTTATTTTCTTCTTTCCTGGATTCCACTCATTTTTTTCTAGTGACTCCTGAATTTTTCCAAGGTTTTATTGGGAGGAATCTATTGGGCCCACATGAGGCATATAGGTTCTGGAAATGGACACTTATCTAAATGTCTAATAGCTCCCTTCTGCTTGCTTTTGTTTTGAGGGGCTTCTAATTGCATGAGTTCATGGTCTAATTTCCATTAGGTGAATCAGCCCTGAAATTTCCTCTGACCTCAAATGAAAACTGGCAACATAATTCTTCCTTCTCCCTCTCAAGTTGCAGCACCTAGTGAGCAATCATAAGATATCACAACTGAAGAAGACTTCAGAGGCTGCCTAATTCATCCCATGACTGCTACAATTTTCCCAATAAATGTTTGGCCCCAAATCAAGTTGGGCATTCTTTTCTTTCTTATATTCTTTTTTTTTTAATTTTGTGAACTATGGAAGCACAAGGGATTAGTCACCACTGATATTGATCAGTCTTCCTCCAAGCTCAACATCTTCCCTTTCCTCTTTTGTCATTTATTATAAACCAATAAAATAAAAAAATGTATCACATTTCTAGCTTTATCTACAGCAAATCTTCTAGTAAAAAGACAGTGCTTGCTCTGATGGAGAAAGATTTAGGCAGACTTTTTTTTTATTAGAAAGTAGCAATCTTTTCATTGTAAGGTTTCCATGTAATAGGTGTCTAGAGTAAGTATTTATGAGGAGCCAAATAAAACTTTAATTAAGTTGCTTGTGTATTGACTCTCTACATTTATTAAGTAAGAGTAGATGTCATTCAAAGCCCAGATTAAGAATAATTTTTTTGTTGTTTTGTAAATAAATCTTTCCCCTTTGGGCTGTTAAGTTCTTGCACATATTAATGAGTAGAAAATATTTTCAGGGGAAAAAAAGAATTTGTGAGTTGTTTGAAAAAGCATTTAGTGCTAATGTCGTCTATATATATTAAAATTGGAATAATACAGAGAAAATTAATGGCTCCTTTGAAAAGATGACTTGTTACTTTTTGAAACATTTTGTCTTTTTATTTGGATAAAAGGGATGTTTCTATTGACAGGAGAAAAGCCATAATTAGCAACCATTACTCTCAAATTTTCAAACCTATCTATCATTTCCTTGATTCAGGAGTTCCCTCAAATTGCTTGTCTAACCTAGAGAACAGTTATCCATGTCCAGAATCCATCAATATACCAAAGGCCTTCCTCCATTTCTTCTAAGAGCATGAGGCTACCAGTGGGCACTTTGGCTGAATACTTGTCCAATCTCATTATTCCTATGTGAATAGCCCATTATCTGTTCCTCTCATACAGTTTCTCAGTGTTGTTTTTTACTCCCACTCTTCTTTGGAGTTCAGAATTAGTTATATATGACAACCTGGTTACCCCTGTTATGTGCTCTCTGCATGGTACTCATTTTTAGTTCTCCAGAGGCTGTAATGTTATATGTTGCACCACTATATATCAACACTAGATGAAAAAATGATAGACTTTTGCCTTCATAGAAAACAGTAATGAGATTTGTAATTTTCTGGAAGCAATCTAACCCACTTTCTTCCTGTTCAACTTTAGACCCATAGATATTATTAAACATATTGATAACAAGCATCCTTAACCCGGAATATGTGGACTCTTTTTAAAATTGATGGTTCTTTCAATATAGTTGGTTACCTCCGAGTATCATTTTTTAATTTTCTGCATTAATTTTTTTTTTTTCTGAAGAGGGTTCCATAGGCTTGAGCAGACTGTCAAACTGGTCCATTATTCACACAAAATGTTAAGAATCTTTGCTCAATTGGATATCTATCCAAATGCTTGTTGGAAGCTGGGTTATAGGCATTCTTTATCTACTTGTTCTTTTATGAATGGATGATCAGATCAAATTCTTTTGAGTGATTACAGAGCTCTTCTAGAAAGCTTGGCAATGTTTTGAGATTTGATGGAATATGTATACCATCTATAAACAAGAACTATGCCTATGGAGAATGTAGAAATTGGGCTAAAGGCAAAAGAATGGGAAAAGCAAATAAATTGGAGCAAGTATATGGAAAGGAGATCTGGACTGGTGATAATATAACTGTAAAAGTGTTGCGGGATTGATATAAAGGTACTTAGTGGAGAAGAAGATATCAAAGACATGGAAAAAATTTGGATTCTTATTAAAACTATAAAAAGGAGACCAAATTAATATCAATAACTGCTGATTTGAATGCCTATTCTCCCATTTTTATTAATTGGGGGCATCCTCAGTGAAGGCATTAGTAGGGAGAAATCAGGCTTTCTCAAACAATATTCAACAAGGAATCACATCATCATTTCATAATAAACTGCAAGATATAAAAAATAAAATTTTTCATTGTGCTTGTCATTGTTGATTCAAAAAAAAAAAAAAAAACCCAAAATGTTATCTTATGGGCCCTTTTATAACTAGATATCTCCCACTTATATGTTAAGGTCATTTATGATTCCTTAGAAGATACATTAATAGAAATAACCCTTATCTGAAATCTCTTTGATAATGAATACCAGCAGAGTTATAAAAGCAGAAAAAAGCAAACTTGCCAAGGTGTTTACAATTACAGTGTTTACAATTACAGCCTAGAGTTCAGGTCAAAAGATTTTTGCTTGGAGTGATGAAGTCCTCCAGATGCTACTGGTGGGAGAAAATATTAGCAAAGAAAAATAAAGAAAATAACATCAATATCAATAAATATTTTAAGTGAAAAAAGGTCAAGGAAAGGGGAAGCATATTATGAACCTGTCAGTTTGACTCCTGGTCCATTCCAAAATGAACCAGCAAAATCTAATTGTATCCATGGAATTTTTGAAGCCTATGAAAACTGGATAATTCCAGACTGGTGAATTATATCCCCAAAGAACTTTAAACTTAGCATACCTCTCCTTATGACTCAGCCTAAAAAACTTCATTATGGAATCAAGACTGAATTGGCTATACAAGGAGAAAAGGCTACTTCAGTTTAGCTCATATATAATAAGGAGCCAAATTTTTTCATATTTGCATGAAGTGATGGTACTCTCATTTGTTAAAAAGCCCAATTGTTAAATTACTTGTATTTGAAATAACATTTCTTTCTTAAAAGTTTTCAAATATACATCAATATAAGCCAAACAATTAAAAATAATGTTTCTATAGCATGATTTCCTTAGATTTTCAAAGTTTTATTAATGTATGGTTATCTGAAAATCTATACCTACCTTTTGTCCAAGTTAATCATTTTCCTGGACTGGTATTTTTCCTTTCATATGTTATTTTCATTAGGCCAACTTTGTGATAACTAAATATTTTCTATAAAACTGAAATTTGGATCAAGTCTAATGGCATGTCTTTCATTTCAAAACAGATTTTAGAGCCATAGAATCTCTGAGCTGGCAGGTACTTCAGAGATCATTTATCACAACCCCTCCAAACTGGAACAAAAAAATCTTCTCAAATATTACCAACCATTGATCATTTGATCTTTGCTTGAAGAATTCAAATGATAGGAAATTCACTGTCTCCCGAGGCAATTCATTCCGCTTTGGGACAGCTAATTGTTAGGAGGTATTTCCTTATTTGGAGGTAAAATCTGCCTGTCTGAAAATTCCATTCATTGTTCCTATTTTTGCTTTCTGGGACTAAGCCGAACAAGACTTAATCCTTCTACATGGCAGGACTTCAAATATTTGAATACAACTATCATATCTCCATTCTTCCTCAGACCTCAATTGACAGTATTTTTTTTTTTTTTTTATTTTTGAGGCAGGTAAATGGTATAGTGGATAATGTTAGATATGGAGTTAGGGAAATCTGTGTTTTAAGCCTGCTTTTGATACCATAGTTAGATGACCCTGAACAAGTTACTAGCAACCATTGTTTAACAGAGATTGGCAGGAATGTATTCCCAGGCTAGTCCATTAGTTACCTCACTCCAATTCAACCTTAACTCATTAGTCACTATTTTTTGGTTCTACTTATTAAAGCCATTATGAATCTTTTTAACTATACTCTCTCATCTGACTCATCTCCATTCTATACTGGAGGAGAGCAAAATTTTTTTTTGTTACTGAAATATAAGTAGGTTTATATCTTTAGTGATCCCAAATCTACTGATCTGATAATCTTGCCCAAAAAGGAAAAGTAAATGAGATTCATTAGGCATGTCCTATTTTTGATGAATCCATATTGATTTGTAGTATTACTTCCTCCCTTCACATATTCTAAGTATTCACAAATTAATTAACTTGTAATCTTCTAAATCAATATTAAACCTACAGGAATTCTTATGAACTATTTAATGGCTCCCTTTCTATTTTATTTTGATGTCCCTGTTCTATAATTTTGCACTGTTGTTGATTTTTATAATGGACAGTGGGATGGGTGGGGATTGGTAGGAATTTAGGGCAACTTAGAACTTCCAATTGTAGACACATTGGGGGATCTAAAAATATCATTACCAGAGAATATAAATGACATTGCCACTATGGAATAAAAATCCTGCATTTTACATGAAAAGAATCTATATTCCTGAATGACTAGTTCTACTAGTCACAGTTCTACTAACCATGTATTAGTGTGACTTTTTCTATAGAGCAAATGGATAACAGTGTTTAAGAGGTAGTGAGTGGCTTAATCAATGAGGGAATAAACATTTATTAAGTTCCTTCATTACTGACTGACAGTAACAATCTGTTCTTTCTGAAATAAATGGTGAGATCCATACCAGACTACTCCTCAACCCCACCTCTAAACCATAAAATTTAATATTGAGGTGTATACTAGACCACTCATATCAATGACATGAAGAACCAGATCTCTCTGTCTTTTCCTATAAGTTTATCTTCTTGTTCCTAGTTCTTTGCCAAATTCTTTTGGAAATTAGCCTGCTTCAATTGGAGTTACAATTATAAATAACTTTGCCCCTTGATTTGGAGATGGATTCAAGCCTGCAGATTCTTTAGAGACACCTTGCAATTCTGGTCTAAAACCCCAATCTTTTGGGGTCTCTTCTGAACCTCAACAATATGACCATGACCAAATAACTTAATCTTTATGATCTTCAGGTTTGTTTGCTTTTTTTTTAACCTGTCAAGAAGAGTAATAAAACATATGGTCTCTACTTCAAAAGGTTGTGAGAAAACAAGTGAAATGAGATAAAAAATGTAAAGCACTTTACCAAGTTAAAAGTTCTATGTAAAATCAGTTTTTACTAAGATCATTTTTCACTTTTTTTTAAAGTCCTAGGTCATTCTAGTAGTGGAGACCAATGCACCTTAGCTTTTACAATTTGGCCCGATCCCAGAACGGAATACAAACTGCTGAGAGTCCTAAAAGGGTTATCATAGTGATTAAGGATTGATGCATGAGAAAGATTAAAGAATTAAATTATGTATAACTTAGCTAAAATGATGGCCTACCTAGTGGAGGGGCCTGTTGTACTGCAGTCCAAAAATACCTTAGGGTCTAATTGCTAAATGGAGAAAATGACGGGTTTCTGAAAGAATACAAAGCACTTAGGAGTGTGCCTAAGGCTGGCTCTTATACGGGCTCAGATGGATTAGCCTGGTTCTGGTCATCAATCTCTTTGCATGCCCATTTTCTTACCTGAAAAATAAGACTTTTTACGCCCACCCACTGTTTAGCACACAGGGTTACTAAGAGGCCTAATAACCTAATAAAGGCTAATAAAGAATTTCAGTGCCTCATAAAAAAGGCTGTTTACTAGAGCCTAGTGGCGCTTATCATTATACAGCAGGACCAATCTTTGGCAGATATGAAAGGGAGTAAAGAAGGAGGAAAACAGGAGCTTAATATTAATATTAGACTTGCTGGTGGGAGGCTGGAATACTGCACTGCCAGGAAGAAAAAGGCAGGCAGGTCGTGCCATTCACAGTTTGAAGGAAATGAGCCCTCTGCAGCCTTTTTTACTAATGAGGAAAGGGTTTGAATTTACTGGCTTTTCTCCAGGGATATTTAGGGATTGAAGGGAAAGGTAGGGCTGCTGATACATGAAAAATGGTGGGCACAGAGACCAGCCATTATGTGGTCATCCATAATCGATTATTTGGCATGAAGTCTGAGAATCTCCTAATGAGAGATGAGTGTTTCCAATCTGATGAAACACAACCTCATCTAAAAGTTTTGTCCTTTACCTGTGCAAAATGAAGCAAAAATCCAATCACAATGGCTTTTTTTTTTAACTGCGAGAAGAAAATGATAAGTAAATTGTATAGAAAAGTTCCTAAAATAGAACATAACAAGGAATAGGATGGTAGGAAGTACACTGGATTTAGAAGTAGAAGACTTGGGTTGAAGTCCCAATTCTTTCTCTCATTCAATTCAATTCAATGAAAATTTATTAAGCATCTACTATGTGCTAGGCACTGGACTTTGTTACTTTGACAAATCCTTGTTGCCTGAGAATAAGTTTCTCATTTCTACTTCATAGAACTCATCTCATCTTAGTTCAGGTATCATTTTCTACATGATATCTTTCCTGATTCCCTCTTTAACTGCTAGTATCTCCTGTTCCTAATCACCTTGTGGGTCCAATATTTTATTTGTTCTCTTTATGTTTATTATATTTATATATTTATTATGTGTAGAATTACCTGTTCAACATCTTGACTTTCCCCATCACAGTTTCCTTATTTCACAATTTGACATAAAAAATTAAGTGGGAATATTTGGGGAAGCCACAGATAACATATGAAGGCCAGTAGATGACACAGAAAAAGTTTAAAAAGTCAGAAATACATAAAATATGTGTATTGTATTGTATAATATCAATATATTTTATCTTTTAATACCATAATAATTTAAACTTCTCTGGTACAAAGATAACAGGACTTCTTGTCTCTGCTCTACTAGAATGCAAATTTCTTGGGAGTAGAGATTGCTTTTTTTTTGTATTTGTACCTTCAGTAACCAGTACGATGTCTGGTACATAGAAGGTATTTAATGCTTATTGATTAATTCCCCTGTAAAATGAGGATAAGGATATTTAAGCTACCTAAAAGAGCTGTAAGCCATCAATTATTAGACACAGGTGAGTTATAATTAGAACTTCCACAATTCAGAAGGTGCTTTTTATTAAAAACTCTAGAAAATACGCAATTGTATCAAGTGGATATTCACTTTTCTCACTTTCTGGACTAAATGAGTAGTGCTCTCAACCTATAAGTCTTCCAAAAATGAAATTCATTTATTAACCATTGAAAACTACCTCAATAACACACAACACTTGACATGTCAACAGTGAAATGTAATAAATAACAAAACAACACTATGTCTGTATAGAATAAGGTGAAGTTAGGCTCCAACACCAAGTGACTGATATTCCTTATAATCAGTCACAGCTGAGATTGGGGCTACCCCTTTGAGCTTCCTTGTCTAGTTTTCAGATTTTGGTTCTAGTTGGAGAATTTGATTGCTGGCTTGAATCCTCAGGCTGCAAAACTTCAAACTGAGCCAATAAACATCCAGCCTCTTTGAATTAATTAGAAAAGTTAACAACGCACTTCATTACAAAGCTGTTCAACTGGCCTTGCTGTTGCTACCCTATCCAGGGATGTCTTTTTAAGGATGGGTTTGATAGCTTGAGGGGAAACATAGCAATTAAAATTGGCCTTTTTTTTTTTTTTTTTTTTTTTTTAAAGAAGCCTGCTGCTTGCCATTTTCCTGCCTGAAAATACCAGACATGGTATTTTTGTGAATACTTTGGAATCAACAAAGTCCAAAAAATGAACTGAAAATGAATTTTTAAAGGAGAAATGGAAAAAGGTAGGTCATCTTACAATTCTGATTCCAGAAGTTGTTTTTTTGTTAAAGGTACTAAACCAAAATATCTATAAATAAGAGGGTTTTTTTTTTTTTTTCTGGTAGCATGGTGAGTAATTAAAACAAAACAAAATATGACCCAAGTTCAAAAGACTAATAATTAGTTTTAAAAAGAGACTCTTAAGATAGAGGGCAGGAATTATCTGTGCTTGTGTGTGTGTGTATGTGTTTGTGTATTTTTGCAAGTGTGTGTGTGTGTGTATACATATATATATATATATATATATATATACACATATATATATATATATATATATATATGCAGCTAGGTTGCACACTGGTTAGAGCAATGGATTTGGAATTAGGAAAAAATCATCTTCATGAGTTCAAATCTGACCTCAGACACTTACTAGCTGTGTGATTGGGCAAGTCATTTAATGCTATTTGACTCAGTTTCCTCATCTGTAAAATGAGTTGGAAAAGGAAATGGCAAATCCCTCCAGTTCCTAAATGGGGCTATGAAGAGTCAGACATAATTGAAATAACTCAACAATTATAAATACATATAAATATGTATATATTATATATGTGTATATGCACATATACAGACCCAATATACACATATGTGTGTATATATGCTCATAATATTTTTTTTAAAAAAACTAATGATAGCCAAATGGAGAAATTATATAATAGTGAATAGGAGTCAGGAAGCCCTGATTTCAAGTTCTGCCACTGGTAATTACTAGCTCTGTGACCATGGGTTTAACTTTTTCATGCTCTAGACTTTTCTCTAATAATCTAAAAGTAATCAAAGAGTTGCAGATTTGTATTAGTGTAAGGAATTTCCACAAAAAAATCTGACAAAATCATAGGTTTCTCTCCACCAAATTTTTTTAATCAAAGGAAAATAGACTAGAAGGACTTAGAGGTCCAGCTGCCCATTTCTCTAATTTTAAAGAAAAGAAAATTTGAGACCCAGAAAAGTAAAGTGAGTGGCTTTTAAAATGTATACATGCTCCCAGGGAGACAGTGTCAAAGTTTGCTCCTCCAAAGGCTATCTCGATTGATTTAGTATTCTCCAGCTGGGTGATGAAGGTAGATCAACAACAATGACCAGAAGGTAGGATGGTCACTGCTGGATTCAGGCACTGGGCTGGAAGCCAAGACACCTGGGCAGATTAGTCCCAACTCTGCAACTAACTAGTTATTTGACCTTGGAGAAGTAACTTCGCCTTATTCACTTCACTTCTCTAGGATTCAGTTACTCAACTATAAATGAAAAAAACTGAACTACAATTATCCCTTCTGTTTCATGATTTTCCCTATTATGGTTTCATTGCAGGTTGGCATGAGAAATTAAATGGGAGTTTTTTGAGTATTTGCAAATGACACAGGAAGACCAGCAGATGACACAGAAGTTTAGACATTCAGAAATTCATAAAAAAAAGTATAGTGTTATATAATATCAACATATTTTATCTTTTAATATCATAATAATTCAGACTTCTCTGGTACCAAGGGAGGGCTAAACATTTTATGTGGATTTTCCAGAGAGGATACTGTGCCCCTAACCCTCTAGATGTGGAAGAGATAACTATAAATAAACATTGAAATTCCTTCAATGTCAAACATTTTATGATTCTGTGATTCTACAGTTTTTCTCCACGAAGTTCAGCAAGCATGTATGGGAGTATTTAATGTGCATAGAATGCCATGTTAGGCTACTGTGAATAAGTGTGAGGAGAATAGAAATAAATCAGTCCCAGTCCTCATAAAATTCATAAACTAGGAGAGATTTTTTCTACTCTGAGATTCTTAGCTTCCTCTGGCATTTTAACTTTTTTTTTTCCTAAGGATCCCTTCATAGTCATTACAAAAATGGAAACTCCCTATTTCTCTCCATGGTTTTCCCATGTCTTCCTTGTTTCAGATGGGCTCTCTAATTGCTATAAACCATGGCTTCTCTATTCAAAAGGAGCATAATAATGAGGATAGGAGAAAAGTTTCATGCAAAATCAAAGGAAGGAAAGGTTGTTTTTTTGTTTGTTTGTTTGTTTGAAATAAAGCCTTTTATTTTCAAACATATGCATAGATAGTTTTCAACATTCATCCTTGCAAAACCTTGTGTTCCAAATTTTTTCTCCATCTCTCTCTGCCATTTCCTCCCATAAATGGCATATATATGTAAAACATGTACAGTTCTTCTATATGTATTTTCACAATTATCATAAAAAATAGATCAAAAAGGAAAAGAAAAGAGAAAAAAAACAAAATGCAAGTAAACAACAACAGCAACAAAAAGGGTGAAAATATTTTGTTGGGATCCATATTTAGTCCCCAAGTTCCTCCTTTTGGATACAGATGACTCTCTCCATCACAAGACCATTGGAACTGGCCTAAATCACTTTCTTGTTGAAAAGAGCCACATCTATCAGAACTGATCATCATATAATCCAACTGTTCCTTGTACAATGTTCTCTTCATTCTACTCATTTCACTTAGCATCAATTCGTATAAGTCTCTCCAGACTCTCTGAAATCATCCTGTTGATTGTTTCTTATAGAACAATAATATTCCATTACATTCATATACCATAACTTATTCAGCCATTCTCCAACTGATGGGCATCCACTCAGTTTCCATTTCCTTGCTACTATAAAAAGGGCTGCTATAAACATTTCTGCACATGTGGGTCCTTTTCCCTCTTTTATGATCTCTTTGGGATATAAGCCGAGTAGAGACACTGCTGAAGTAAAAGGGGTATGCACAATTTGATAGCTCTTTGGGCATAGTTCCTTCCATATTGCTCTGCAGAATGGTTGGATCAGTTCATAATTGCCACAACAATGCTTTAGTGTCTCAGTTAGGAAAGGTTATTTTTCTTCAGTAACCAAGGAGGTTGAACCAGGTGGCCTCTAAGGGCCCTGCCAGCTCTGATAATCCATTCTCTAGAGTTCTTAATGTTCTTAATGTTTCAATATGTCATCTACCCTTCTCATGATCTAGGGAAGCTTGTAGGCAAAAAACAAATTATGTATGAATTCAATATTCAATTATGGTGAAATGTCATTCTCAAAAAAAAAATCTGTGTCTAATATCACAATTCCTTCTCTAAAGTAGGATATTTTTGCACTTGTCAAGTTCTTTACAGTGTATTAATTGGTTTGACAACCACCCTTCTCCTCAAAATGGTGTTATTGTTGTTTAGTCATGTATGAACTCATGATCCCAGTTGGGATTTTGTTTTTTGGCAAAGGTACTAGAGTAGTTTGCCAATTCCTTATCTAGTGCATATTACAGGTGAAGAAACTGAGGCAAACAGGAGTAAATGACTTGTTGAGGGTTACAAAGCTAGTAAGTGTCTGAGGCCAGATTTGAGTCTCAAGATAAGTCTTCCTCATTCCAGAGCCATTATGCTTTTACTACCTAACAGACATGAGCGTGGCATGTATTATTAGCTCCATTTTCTAGATGAGGAAACTGAAATTCAGAAAAATGAAGGTACTTGCCTAGGGCCTCCCAGCTGTTGGGGGTGAAGAGACTATGTTGAACTCAGTTCATCTTTCTTTTTCATTTCTTTCTTTTTTCTCCTTGAGGTAATTGGGGTTAAGTGATTTACCCATGGTCACACAGCCAGAAAGTGTTAAGTGTCTGAGGTCACATTTGAATTCAGGTCCTCCTGACTTCTCATTTCATCTTTCATTTTCCAAAAGGACCAGTGACCTCATGGGGTGATGTCTTGACTTTTGAGTGAATTGGATTTAACTTGAAGGAATTGGAATTAAACAGCTGCACAATGTTGTTAGACTCACCTTTTCTAAAGGACTCTTCAAAGTCCAGTAGGAAGACAAAAGTCAAGACAACTGGTCATGGGTTAGGATCCAGAGGATGACCCTAAAGTCTTATATGGCTGACCAAGCTCCCTGGGCTCCACAGAGCCTGCTTCGGCCATCCTCATGGCTTGTTCTCACCCGATCTTCCCAAGTACGTCTTCACATGCTTGGGGCAGACATCCCCTAATTCACTAGTGGGCTTGAGACCTATCAATTATCCTCAATATGGTTTAGTCCATCTACAAAGATGGTTTTCTGGGGTGTTTGTGCATGCTACGGCTTCTTGGAGCCACAAGTGAGAATTGGATTAGAATTGAACAGCAAGGATGGATGAGCAGCTTTGGAAAGGTCCTGGCAAGTCCTCCCACCAGAGATGCTGGTCCTCCCTGCTAGTCCAATTGTTAAATTTTCAGTGTGAACATTTATGCTTTAGAAATCATCAAATGCTATAAACCAGGGCTTGATTTATTGTGTTGTTGAAAGTTTAGCCCTAAGAAAGTGATGGAGAAAATGTAAATAATGCAGTTTTTATGTTAAAGTGTGTTTTGCCTACATTTCTTTTTTTTTGGAGGAAAAAGCTATTTTTCTTTTTCTTTTTTTTAACTTTTTTTTTGGTGACGCAATTAGCTGCTCCTAGAAGGTTGTTAAACATTTACAGACATACCTCTGAATGGGGTTGGAGGGCAGAGTTGGGTCTCCTGACGCCCGAGACATCCAAGTCTTCAACCACCCCCAGCTACCCTGCTGCAGCCCAGCTGGTGTGATAGAGTTGACATGTTTAGTCAGCCTAAGATCAGACAGCAAACCTATACAAATCAAAATGTCAGCTAGAAGAAGCCAAACTATTGAGAAGGGAGGAGGGAGGGGGAGGTTATAAATTCCCGAACTGGAAGATGGCAGCTTCAGGAATGATTTGTCCTCTCATATTGCTCAGCCACTCTGACTAGCAATTTAATGTCCTCCCAGCCTGTGTGAGGCAGCCATTATTACTGTGTTATCAGATACAAACATTTAATAGCTTTGTTTGCATTTCAAAGCCTAAAGTCAGAGTCCTGTTATTCATAGTGATCTAATCTTTTATCTCATTATAATTGTTTTAACTGGCTCTTCTTCTCAGAAGGGTACATTAACAAGTAGATGGCTGGAGATACATAACTGCATCTCTTAGGGTATTGCTGACAGATCTGGCCTTATCACTCCATCTCAGCTTTTTCCAAGGTTCATGGAAGTTCAGATTCATAAACATGTCACACACAAGATTTCGACTTTCTTTTTCTCTCCACATTTTTTTTAATACTGAAAGGGGAAAAAATTGCTTAGCTACCAGAAAAAAAATAAGCTGAGTGGGAGGCTCCTAGCTGGATTAAGCAATTTTGGAGACTAAGGGTGCTTGAGAACTTGAAGGGGGGATTTATTTTATCAACAATGAAAAAAGTACAATGAAAACAACATTCACAAGGACAAATGTTTTGTTAAATGTAATGGTGCCCTGTGGGATCTAATCTGAAAGAATTATATAGTACAGGGATGAATTTAAAAATTTGGGAGAAAGTTAGGGAAAGGAGGAGGCAATGAGGAAAAGATTTTTGTCCATGGACTACCATAAACAATATCACAAATCAATTTAATTTTAAATAGAGATATTAAGTTCCTTCTATCTGTAAAACACTGTCCTGAGTGGGGAGAGGAATTGCTAAGAGTAATTTTTTTTCCTCAAAGTGCTCACAAAGAGAAATTTGCTTATCTGTCTCTCTGTCTATCTATCTATCATATATATATATATACAGAGAGAGAGAGAGAGAGAGAGAGAGAGAGAGAGAGAGAGAGAGAGAGAGAGAGAGAGAGAGACTGCACCCAGGCTTTCCTTGATACAGAGTATTCTCAGAAGATGAAATTCCCTGGATCAAAGCAGATCAGTACCTTTTCTGCAACTTCCTATCTTCATGACTGCCTCAGAAAGAACATTGTGATGTTAAGTGGCTTGGCCAAAGTTACAAAGCTTTAGAGATCCATAGGCAGCACTTGTTCTGAGGTCTTGCTGATCTGGGGTCTTCACCCTATCCATTCATCCCCAAGACTCTTTAAGGGGGTTTATAAAGCCAAATTTATTTTCCTAATAGCAATAAGATGTTTTGATTCCTAATATGGTAAACATCAACTGCTATAACGTGCATAAAGAAAGCTGTTTGTGGTGATCCTCAATAATTTTAAAGTCTATAGATGGGCCCTGAGACCAAAAAAGAAAATGAGAAAAGCTGCTTTATATCATGGCTGCCTCACAGATGTAGATATAGATATGTGTATGTGTATGTTTGTGTGTGTGTGTGTAATATATATAATATGTAAACACACATATACATAAATATGTATGTGTATTTGAATATGGCTATAAAGAGAGAGAAATGAAGTTGGAGATAAATATGAATGTGGATATGGTTATGAATATAGATATGTAAATAGATATAGATACAGAGAGATAGATATAGACATAGATATGGGCATATGTTATATATAATCACATGTAATGGTATGATAATTTCAATATAACAATATAAACATATTAATAACTATGATAAAATTAGAATATGATCCATTTAGTACAAAATATGATAAGAATTCAGAAAAGGAAGAGAGCTCAAAGAGTTTTGCTAGTGCAATCATAAAGTACATTGAGAAATGTCGAATTCTTGAGTAGGGAGGAGATCTATGCTGGTTGATAGACAATATTAGGACCATCATTTTCAGCTCTGTGTGCTACATTTCAGGAAGATATTGAGTAAGGATGATCTGAATTGCATGAACTCTTAAAATCATGTTGGCCAGGGATGATGAAAGGACTGAGGGGTTGAGAATGGAGAATAAGAAGAGTTGAAAGACAGTAGTTTTTGATGAAGAAACTCTGTTCAAATATTTGAATGGTCATCATGTAGTAGAGGGATTACACATGCTCTGTTTGGTCAAGCCTAAAGACTATTGATAGGAGTTTCTTAGAGGCAAATTTAGACTTGATTCATAAAATCTTTCTAACTAATAAAGCTATTTATAAGTGAAATTGGGCTACCTCAAGAGGCAGAGGGCTCCTTCTCACTAGAAATTTTCAAGCGGATAGTGGAGAACCACTTGCCAGGTAAAATCATGAGAGAATTCTTGTTCAGGCATGTGTTATAGTCTGTGGCCACTGAAATTCCATCCAAATCTTAAATTCTTCATCTGTCATGATGCTGATATTAATTCCAGCTAGAGAGGAATTAGAGTAATTTCATGAAAGAGGTTGAAGAATGGGAAATATTTCAACAATTAGGTATCAAGAGTGGGGAGAGCCTTCCATGCCCAGGGAGTGATGTGAGCAAAAGAATGAAGATAGGATGGAATCTAACAAAATTGGGGGATTGTGAGCAGTTGAGTTTGGCTGAAAGGTTGGGCACTTAGATTGAAGTACAACTAAGTTCTGATTAGTGTGAATCAATTGAAGCATTATCAAGTTTTAGAATTCATACTATTCAATGTAATAATATAAAACATGGTAATTTATTCTATCCTAACATAAATATGTACTGTAAATTTGAATAACATGACCACTGCATGGTGCACAGGATTCATTATTCCCAGTACTAAGAATCTGGTTATAGTTTGAGACATCTAATGAGGTAATAGTAGTAGTTCTTGTTGTTTTTGTTGTTATAGTTGTAGCAGCAGCAGTAATAACAACAATAATAACTTGTATTTATATAGTATTTCAAAATTTACAAAGTATATTCTACATGGTAAACCTGTGAGGTAAGTAGGGGGTAGTATTATTATCCCTATTTTACAGATGAGAAAGCCAAGTCTCAAAAAGTTGAAGAGATTTGCTCACGTCAGCTGGTAGAAGTGTCAAATTTCAATGCTGGTCTTTTCCCTATACAATCAAGTACAATTTCCATTGTACTATGGGATTATTGAAGTTATGTTATGATTACTAGGCTGATGAGTCTAGACTTGATGCTACAGGCAATGGAGAAATTCTAAAAAAAAATGATAAACTGATTAGGTCTGTGTTTTGGGAAAGCTTCATCTGCTGGTGTATGCAGAATAGATTAAAGCCACTGAGAGACTAGAGGCAGAACAAGATTTAGAAGACTATTGTAGTAATCTGGAAGAGAGGTGATTAGTGTCTGAACTAAAGTGGTAGCAGTGGGGATGGAACAGATGGGAGAAATATAAAAGAAATTGTCGAAGGACAAGACTTGGCTGTTGATTAGAAGTTCCTGAATTTTGTCTTTAGAGTTCATAGCTTCCCCTTTGTAGATGTTATTCTCACTCAGGACCCTTTCTTTGTCCTCTAATAGGCTCCCTTCGGAATCTACAATCCCTCATTATTTTTTACAGTTCCTTATTTTGAATTATCTCAGTATCTGACATTATTAACTTAATCCTTAATGTAAGTACTTTAATCAAGTCAAAAAAGGCTAAATCTGGAAAGGACCTTAGATATCATCAGCTTAGTAAGAGCTTACCACTGGATAAGTATATTTGGATTTAAGAAGATCCTCATTTCAAATACATGCATATTTTTGCATATTTTTCCTAGCTCTATGAACTTGAATAAATTATTTAATTTCTTTCAAACTCAATTTACTCATCTGTAAAATGGTGAGAATAATAGCACCTACTTCCCAATGTTGTCATGAGAATTCAGTGAGATTTCATATATATACATATATGTCAATCCCTTTGCAAAGTATAAAGCAACTGTATAAGTATGAACCATTTTATCAATAAATTAATCCATATTTTCATTTTAATCCTTGTCTGTAAATTTGATATAAAAAGTTGCATTGCCTTACCAATGAATTCTTTCTTGTTTTGAGTTATTTCAATCATGTCCTACTCATCATGAGTCTGAAGTTTTCTTGGCAAAGATACTTGAGTGATTTGCCATTTCTTTCTCCAGCTAATTTTATAGATGAGGAAACTGAGGCGAACAGGGAAACGTGACTTGCCCAGGGTCACACTGCTAGTATATGTCTGAGACTGCTCTGAACCCAAGTCCTCTCAACTCCAGGTTGATCACTCTATCCACTGTTCCATCTACTAATGAATATCACAAGCAAGGAAAAGATTTTTTTTTGAGCAGGAGGAGGACTTTCTTCAGATCATTTTGGGATTCCAACTTGCCTTGTGTTCCTTTTTTTTTCCTGGGGTCTTGCTCTCTGGTCCTTTCTTAAGCAAGGTTTAGGGAACCTTGCTATTTTATATTAAACAAAAATGAGCTGGAAGAGTCCAAGTGATTTGCCCAATGTCATACATTTAGTTAATAGAAAAATTATTCAAACCTAAATGTAAATTATAGGAAGACATCATTCATGTTTTCCACTTTTCTAGTATGCAATTCATATTTGCTTTACTGAATTGAATTGTTTTAAAAGGAGAGGAAGAGGCTATTAGAATCATGAAGTCCAAAGCTGGAAGAGACTTTACAAAATATATAGTCTAATCTAAAACCCTTATTCTTCTCCCTCTTGCCTCAGTTCTACCCAACATAGTATTTTAAGAATGAATAAACTGCTATCCAGAAAACTTTGTATTGTCCAAAGTCATGCAACTCCTCTTTGTCATAACTGAGACTTGAATACTAGCCAAATCTTCATTCTACTATAAGTCTTTTATAATATGCTCCTTGGAGGAAATGAAATAGGAAACTGAAATTCATTAGCTATTAATTGATTCTATGTTCTATTATATGAGATGGTATGGTACAGTGGACAGTTGAGTGGTACAGTGGGCCAGAGAACTGGACCTAAAATCAGGAAGAATCATCTTCCTGAATTCCAATCTGGCACCAGACATTTATTAGTTATGTGATACTGTGTCATTCACTTATCCCTGTTTGCCTTAGTTTTTTCATTTGTAAAATGAGGTGGAGAAGAAAATAAAAAAACTGTTCTAATGTCTGCTAAGAAAACAACAAATGGAGTCATCAAGAGTTGGATACAACTGAAGTGACAGAACAAAAGCTATTACAACCAGAATAAGAAGTATGATATAGTAGGAAAAGAGCACTTGACTTCAGGCAGGAAGCTGAATTCAAATACTGGCTCATAGCTGGAAGATGGGACTTCACATACAAGAAATAGCAATTGGGTAATTTATTGGAATGCAAAGTATATGAAGGGTCATCATGTGAAATCAGTTTGAAAAGAGAAATTAGAGCCAGAATATGAACAATTTTAAATTCTAAGTAGAGGAGTTTGTATATTATCTTAGGGAAAATAGGGAATCTGTGTAATTTCCTGACTAGAGGAATGGGCATGGTTAAAAATGTACATTATGAATAACAATTTAGAAAAGAAAAAGAAGGGAGAAAGTGAAAGTGAAAGGATCAATTAAGAGACTATTATAATAGTCAAAGTAAGAGGTGATACAGATCTCAATTATGGTAGTGGCTGCAAAGTAGAGAAGGGAATGGATAAGAGAAAAAGACACCATAAAGACAAAATTGTGTAGATTTGCAACTGACTAGATATAAGAAGAGAAGAAGATTGGAAAGGCATAAATGATGGTTCAATAAAAAATAAAGAATTTATGAAGAGGTGTGAATTTGGAGAGAAAAAATGAGTTCTATTTTATATATGTTGGGTTTGATGCTGAGATTAGAGTTAAAGGATGTATTTATCTGGACTTTATAGAAAAGAGGATCATAATCTCAATTTTTCTCTCTAAATTATGAATGAGGGTTTCTGCTGAAAGGGAGAAGAAGGTGGATTATATAAGTAGGCAACTTGAAAAGACAAAAGTAAATGGTCTGAGTATGATAGAGTGTTAATCAAGGGACGAATAAGAGCAATGAGAACCCACTTGACTTAAGATAACATAAATTCACACAGTTGTGGTTCTTTATTTAGCAGCATTATGCTAGGGGAGAAGAAAAGCCTGATAAGGGGGAAATCCTGGCTTGTGGCTTAGAAAGTAATGAATGATGAAAGGACAAGAGGACAAAGGAGTAGAGGGCAGCTATAAAGTTGAATTGGTTAATTAACTGTAGAATCAAGGTTGTAGAGTGGAGAAAGTGAGGATAGAGTAGGGGGTATTGGTCGGAAAGCAAGAAGGGATAAGAGTAATTGGAGGTTGCATTGAGGAGTAAGAATAATTTTAAGAAGTAGTAAAAAGAAAAAGAAAGGTCAGATAGAGGAATTTCAGAATCAGGAATTATAATGAAAATAGCTGATATTTGTATATTCTCTTAAGTTTTACAAATATTTTACATCTGTTATCACATTTGATTATAGAAGTGAAGTGAAATTGATAGTATAACCATCATCAATAGAAAGGTGCATTTCTTCCCAGATTAAGGCAGATGATGAACTGGTATTTTGGGAGAACTCTTCAAGTATAAAGATAAAGGTTGGGGTAGTAGGAAAGACAATAAATTAGGTACTAAATTCTTTGATAAAGAAGCATGAATGACCTCAGGGCTGGTAAATGATGAGCACCATGGTCTGAATAAGCTGATATATTTGGATGAAGTGAAGTTCAAAGGAAAGACTTCCAAATGATGATGGCAGAGAAGAGCTGTGAAAATATCAGTGAGGGATAAGATGTATAGAAAAACTTATCTACTGTCCTGAGAAATATGGGAAAAGATCCTAGAGAGGAAATACAGGCAGTCATTAACCCATGGAAGAAAACTAGTTTCCATGATTGCGAGGAGAAGGAAAGAGGAAGAGAAAAAGAAAGGGAATTTGTTGATTACTTTAACTTTGAAGATGACTTTGAAGGCATTTTTCTCAGTAGGATATCTGTGGAGTAACCATACTTGCCCATAAATCAAGTATAGTGATCAAGAAAATCCTGTTTGAAGAAATGCAAGTCAAGACAATAGTGATATACCACTACACACCTGTCAGATTGGCTAAGATGACAGGAAAAGATAATGACGAATGTTGGAGAGGATGCAGGAAAACTGGGACACTGATGCATTGTTGGTGAAGTTGTGAACAGATCCAAACATTCTGGAGAGCACTTTGGAACTATACTAAAAAAGTTATCAAACTGTGCATACTCTTTGATCCAAGAGTGTTTCTATTGGGCTTATATCCCAAAGAGATCTTAAAGAAGGAAAAGGAACTCATATGTGCAAAAATGTTTGTGGCAGCTCTGTTTGTAGTGGCTAGAAACTGGAAACTGAATGGATGCCCATCAATTGGAGGATGGCTGAATAAGTTATAGTATATGAATGTTATGGAATATTATTGTTCTATAAGAAATGACCAGCAGGATGAATACAGAAAGGCTTGGAGAGACTTACATAAGCTGATGTTAAGTGAAACGAGCAGAACTAGGAGATCATTAGACATTTCAATGACAATACTACATGACGATCAATTCTGATGGATGTGGTTCTCCTCAACAATGACAGGATCCAAATCAGTTCCAATAGATCTGTAATGAACAGAACCAGCTATACCCAGAGAAAGAACACTGGGAAATGAGTATGGATGACAACATAACGTTTTAACTCTTTCTATTACTGTTTCCTTGCATTTTTGTTTTTTTTCTTCTCAGTTTATTTTTACCTTCTTTCTAAATTCGATCTTTCCTGTGCAACAAAATAACTGTATAAATATCTATACATACATTATATTTAACATATACTTTAACATATTTAACATGTATGGGACTGCCTGCCATCTAGGGAAGGGAGTGGGGGGAGAAGGAGGGGAAAAGTTGGAACAGAAGGTTTTGCAAGGATCAATGTTGAAAAATTACCCATGCATATGTTTTGTATATAAAAAGCTATAATAAAAAAATTAAAAAAGAAAGAAAACCTATTTGGCCAGTAAACATCCTCTCATTTTAAACTCAGCTCTTTAGTAGAGATGTGATATTTCAAACAACTAGATCATTGCCTATTCATGGATTTAAAGTGAGAAAAAAAAGCTCTCCAGTGGAATTGTCTCTTAGCCAGCCATAATCCCCTTGTGCTATCCATTGACTCAGCCGCCCTTCATTTCCTGTCCCCTGCAGCCTGAGTCTACCAACTTATTCAACATTTAGGACTGGCAGGAGCAGTTACAGCTGACAGTAACAGCCAGAGACTGGGGAGATAGGGAAGGAAATGTGGTGCATTTATTTTCTCCTCTAGGAACACTGCAAAGTATATTCAAAAGAATAGACTATTTACCAGAGAGATGAAACTTCTGCAACTTCTCAGAGGGGAAAACATTGGGTCGAGATGAAGCATACAAGTAAAAATTGTGTGTCAGTGTGTGTTTGTAGATTCTAAATTAGTGCTATCTTCTCTTAAAGGACTTGTTTCCTGAGCTCCTTCTCTAGTGTTTTTGGCTAACTTCACCAATGAAAAGAGAAAAAGAAATCAATAATAGAAGGATTTTCCCTTTACAGAATTGCAGATCTGGATGCTCCTGGCAGAGGATGGATATACCACATGACCTCCACATAGACTTTTCAATCCTGAGACACCATGAACTCCACACTTCCTAAGAGCAGACAGGAACCTCAGAAGTCCTAGTCGGACCCAACTTCAACAAGAGAAACCTCTGTAATATTTCTAACCATCTGATGAACTCCAGGGAAGAGGATCTTCTAGGTTCCAAAGCTGTCTGGTCCATATTTGGACAGTTCCTTTCACTGAGCTAGCTACAAAGTGACTTCATGACAGTTGAATTTTTGCTGCTTCTAGACCTGCCCTCTGAGATCAAGGAAAAGTCTTAACATCCCTTCCCTATGACAGTCCCTCAGTTGCATATGGGCTCATGTGTCTAGAATTGGAAGGGCCCTCAAATGCCATGTGGTCCAATCCCCCTTACTTTTCATGGTAGGAACTGTCAATGTCCTTCAAATGTGGCTTTGAGAACTGAACATCATATTCTCCATGGAATCTGACTAGGGCAGAGTGTAACAAGATGACCTTTTGCTGTAAAATAAGAATAAACTACTCTAATCCAGGCATTTCTACAGCCTCATTTGTTCCTTTTTTCAATGTCTGCCTGCTGTGGTACAAGGCACTGCTTTAGCTGCTAGTGTGTGTATGTGTGTGTGCATGTGTGTGCGTGTGTGTGCATGCAGATACACATGTATACCCATATCTGGGAGTGATGGTGAAAAAAATAAATATAACATATAACCCTTATTTTTTATCCTGTCCCTCAGGAAGCTTACCAGCTGTTCAGAGACAACACAACTGAAATTGATGAACAATTTAAGACATAATTCCAAAAACATTTTTAAGACATTGTATGATAAATTTCAAATATGTTATGGAGATAGAGGAGGGAAAGACCTCTGTGGTCTAAAACACATGAAATTTTAAGTATATGGAGGAAGGGGAGACATTCTAGAGCAATTTGAAAGTCTTCTTCCAGGACTAGTGAGTTTAATGTAGTGGCTAATTCTTCAAACTCTCTTCCTCATTTTATTAGATATCATCACAGGTATCTTCATTCAGCATGTAAGTAGTTTTTTCATATACAGGAACAATCTGTCATTTCCCCCAAGGTAATGACATCTGCTGCCTTTAGCAGAGCATTGAAGAAATCCAGAAAAGAGAGGGAGGAACGAAGGGGAGGTAGAATAGAGGGTGATGTGTCACTTTGGCAAGGAAAGAGGGAAAAAGTGTCACACTAGGGAATTCACTTGAAATACATTCTAAAGAAATTTCTTTAGGAAAATCAATTGATATTTACATATGTTTGCCTGATTTAGGGAAAGACTTCACCTTCAATAGTCTGAAGACAGTGAGTGGTCTTCCAGGGATTGCTTTTTCCCCCCCAGCCATTTATTTTTATTTTATTTTAGATGTAGTATTTTATTTCTCCCCAATTACATGTAAAAATAATTTTCAGCATTTGTTTTTAAAAGTGTGTTCCAAATTTTCTCTTTCCCTCCTCATCTCTCCTCATTAAAATCAATTTGATATAGTTTATACATGTGTAATCATGCAAAACATACTTTCATATTAGTCATGTTGTAATAGAAAACACAGGCCAAAATTTTAAAAAAAAACAAAACAAGAAATATAAAATAAAAAAGTATGCTTCAACCCATATTCAGAAACTACAAGTTATTTCTCTGGGGATGGATTGTATTTTTTTATCATAAGTGCTTCAGATTTGTCTTGTATGATCATACTACTGAGAAAAACTAAGTCATTCACAATTATCTCACCAGTATTGCTGTACTGTATATAGTTTTCTCCTGGTTCTATTCATTTATTTTTCTCTGCATCAGTTCATACAAGTCTTTCCAGGTTTCTGAGAGCATCTAGCTCAAAATTTATTATAACCAACAGTATTCCATCATAATCTTATACCACAACTTGTCCTATTATTCCCCAATTGATGGGCATCCCCTCAACTTTCAATTCTTTGACATCAGAAAAAGAGCTACTATAAATATTTTTAGAACATATAGATCCTTTTTGTTTTTGTTTTTGTTTTTGTTTTTAATCTCTTTTGAGATAAGACCCTACTAGTGACATTGCTAGGTCAAAGAATATGTGTAGTTTTATAAACCTTTGGACGTTGTGACCAACTCTTCTATATAATAGTTGAATCAGTTCCCAGTTCCATCACCTAAGTATCAGAGACTCAGTTTCCCCCCATCTCCTCCAACATTTGTCATTTTCCTTTTCCATCCTGTTAGCTAATCTAATGGCTATGAAGGAGTACCTCAGGTTGTTTTAACTAGCACTTCTCCAATCAGTGATTTATATTTCTTGATTTCTTATATGTCTATATACAGCTGTTGATAACTTTATCTAAAACTGACCATATTTTATCAATTGCAGAATGACTTTTATTGCTGTACAACTGACTCATTTCTCTATGTATTTAAGAAATGGAGACTTTATTAGAGAAGTTTGCTTTAGTTTTTCACAGTGATGATTGCTAACTATATTTTCTTTCATCATATTTCATCTATTTATTTTATTCTTTATCTCCTTTCACTCTATCCTCCCTCAAAAGTGTTTTGCTTTTGACTGCTGTCTCCTCTAATCTGCTCTCCCTTCTAAGAGTACTCCATCTTCTCTGATCCCCTTCCCCTCCAACTTTCCTTTAAGTCAAGATAGATTTCCTATATGCAATTGAGTATATATATATATATGTGTGTGTGTGTGTAGTTTTATAAACCTTTGGACGTTGTGACCAACTCTTCTATATAATAGTTGAATCAGTTCCCAGTTCCATCACCTATATATATATATATATATATATATATATATATATATACACTCAATTGCATATAGAAATTGTGTGTATGTGTGTGTATATATAAATATATATATATATACATACCCACACCCACACCCACATGTGTTTGTGTGTGTGCATGTGTGTGTGTGTGTGTGTGTGTGTGTGTGTATTATTCTCTCTTTGAGCCAAAACCAATGAGAGTAAGGTTGAAATGTTTCCTGCCACCTCCATCTCTTCCCCCCAATGTAAAAGATCTTTTGTGCCTCTTTTATATCAGATAATTTTTCCCATTCTACTTCTCCATTTTTTCTCCCAGTGCATTTTTTATCACCCTTTAATTTTGTTTTTTAAGATATCATCTCATCATATTCAAATATCTGTATCCTCTATGAGAAAGTTATTATGAATTACAGATATCATCTTCTCATCTAGGAATATAAACAGTTTAGCCTTATTAAGTGCCTATGATTTCTCTTTCCTATTTACCTTTTTATGCTTCTCTTGAATCTTGCACTTAAAATGTCAAATTTTTATTTTGGGGAGTTTTCATCAGAGATATATTAAAGTCTTCAATTTCATAAAATGTCCATTTTTCCCCTGAAGGATTATACTTAATTTTGCTGGATAGGTGATTCTTGATTATAATTCTGGCTCCATTGTTTCCTGAATATCATATTCCAATTCCTCCAATTCTTTAATGTAGAAGCTACTAAAATCTTGTTACCCTGACTGTGATACTTGATTTGTTTCTTCTGTTTGCTTGAATTATTTTCTCCTTGACCTGGAAGTTCTAAAATTTGTCTAAAATGTTTCTGAGAGTTTTTATATGGGGATCTCTTTCAGGAAATGATTAGTGAATTCTTTCAATTTCTACTTTACCCTCTAGTTCTAGAATGTCAGGGCATTTATCCTTGATAATTTATTCAACAATGATATCTAAGCTTTTTTAAATTTTTGATCAAAGCTTTCAGAAAGTCCAATAATTTTAAAATTATCTCTCCTTGATCTTTTTTCCAATTCATTTTTCAATGAAATAGTTCATATTGCCTTCCATTTTTTCATTCATTTGTTTTCCTTTTACTGTTTTGTGATGTCTCATCAAGTTATTAACTCCCACTTGCTCTTTTTTTTTTTTTTTTTTTTTTTTGGCTGAGGCAATTGGGGTTAAGTGACTCCCCCAGGTCACACAGCTAAGAAGTGTTAAGTGTCTGAGACCACATTTGAACTCAGGTCCTCCTGACTTCAGGGTTCATACTCTATCCACTTTGCCATTTAGCTGCCCCTCAATTTTAATTTTTAAGGAACTCAATGGGTCAATACTATTTTTAAAAATGAGTTCTTTTCTTCAATGAATTTTTGTGCCTCTTTTTCCATTTGACAATTATAATTTAGTTTTCTCCAGGGAATTTTTGTATGTCTTTTACCATTTAAACTATTCTGTTTTTTCTGTTCATTTATTTCTCATTATTTTATTGTATCACTCTCATTTCTCTTCCTACTTTCCCCTTAATGTCTCTTGATTTTTAAAATCTTTTTTAAAGCTCTTTCATGACCTGAGACTAGTTCATATTTTTTTCTTTGAGGCTTTGGATGCAAAAGTCTTGACTTTGTTCTCTTCTCTGAATTTATGTTTTGATCTTCCTTGTCCTCATATTAATTTTTAATAGTCAGAGGTTTTTTTTTCCTGTTGTTGGTCATTTTCCCCACCTATTTCTTGATAATGTGTACCTCTGCTTCCAGTGTGGAAGACTCATTGTCCCAAGTTTCAGGGGTTTTTTGCCGCTGTTTTCAGAGAAATTTCTATGGTCCTGAAAGTTTTTTTAATTCTTTTTTTAATTCTTCCAATATAATTTAAAGAGAGGTATGTTTACTATACTTCTAGTAATTTCTCTGGTCTATGAATGACCTCAGGCATTATTTTCTTCCCTGGAACTGTGATGAGGGTCCCCTCCCTTTTATACTTTGGGACTTTCATCAAGACTCTAACCCAGAACTGAGAAGGGGAAACAACAATCTACCCTGAGTGGCGGCAAAGAGATCACTATAATCTTCTGACCAATTGTTCTATGCCCTTGGGCTGAGAACTCTGGAAGCAGCTGCTGGCGGTACCAGTCATGATTTCTGATAATCTGATAATCAAGGATTTCTGAAAGTCTTTCCTTTGGCCTGTACAATTCTTTGTTATTAGCCTGATATGGGAGATTTGGATCACTTAGAAGGAAGGGGTAATTATGAAATGGGGAGAGTGGGAGCCCTGAGTCATTTTAACTTGAAAATTACTTAAGTATGGATTGTCCAATTTGTTACATCAATACTTAAAGTGAGGTGAATTGATGAAAAATTGTAATTCACATTAATGCTATCTTCTCTAATAATTATGTATAAATGTAAAAATTATTTAATAAAGGTGACCATGATAGATTCAAAGAGTCTGGATTTGCTTCCTAGCTCCACTTTTCACTACCTATGTGACCTTAGGCAAATTACTTCTCTCTGGACCTCAATATCATGTATCTGTTAAATGAGAAGGCTGAATGGGAAGCTCTCAAAACTTTCTTCAATCTCAAACTCCAAAGTGCTGAGGTGGTGGTTGTGGGTTTACTTTTTATTTAGGCCAGACCTGTGATTTCATTTTGTTGAATAACTTATTAATACAGATCTTCACCTCAGGAATTTATGATCTTAGAACTATGACCTAGCCACTTAGAGCTTAAATGATTTGCTCGGGTCATATAATAAATATGCAGAATAAAAGGAACTTGATCCCAAGACTTCTGGACTTTAAGACCAATTCTTTCCAATATGTCCCCATATCTTTCTAATCCTGAAATATGCTACCATTAAATTTTTTGACCAGGAATCATATAGGCTTTAATTGAAGTATAACCCTAATTAAAAAAAAAAAAAAAAAAAAAAGGCATTTCTTCCTATCTGAATAGGTCACAGAATTTGAGACAGTTCTTTTTTTTTTTTTTTTTTTTTTTTTTTTTTGAGACAGTTCTTTGCCTGAGAGGTAGAAAACGATACCAATGGAGACAGAATGACAGATAAGGCTATAAGTGAAATCTCTGAAAACTTGGAAGAATCATACACTGTGCATTTTTCTGTAGTTTACATCAGATTGGTATTATCCTAAATCAGTGCATTTGCAAACAGTTCCTGATCTCTTTTGTTTACTCCCAATTATAGAAAAACAACTCCTGATACTAAAAAGTAATTCAGGTTAGTCTGTAGCCCAGCAGAAGTTGCCAGCTCCTATTTGGACCTCATGTATTCTGTGGCATGTCTCCAAGTCAGGACAAATAGGACCCAAGGTAGCCATATGACAGCCCTTGATGTATCCTTTGTTTTTATATCAGTATATTTTTAGCTAAGTAAACTCTCTCTGAACATGAGATATGCTTCTTTTCCTTGCAAAATAGCATTTTGTAACTTAAAGATAACCCCATGGACCATCTGATGGCTCCCTCAACCATTTTAATGAGGAAATTGAGACCCAGAGTCTCAGTGTAACTTTTACCAAGGCCATGCACCTAATAAGTTGTAATTAGGACTAGAACTCAGGACTCTGGGGCATTATGGTACAATGTAGTAGAAGGAAAAATATGACAGAGAAAGTGACAGTGAAGAAGAGAGGTGAAAAGAGGAGAGAAAAAAGAAAGGAGAGCAGAGAAAGAGAGAAACAGAGAGGAGGGGGAGAGAGTCACAGAGAGAAACAGACAGGGAGGGAGGAAGAGAGGAGAAAAAAGGAGGATCAAGAAAAGGGAGAAAGAGAAAAAGAAAGAGAGGGAGAGAGAGAGGGAGGGGGAGAAAAAGGGATAAAGAAAAGGAAAGTGGGAGAGAGAGAAAGGAAGAGGGAGAAGGAGAGGAAAATGAGGAGGGAGAAGAAGACTAAGAGAGAAAGAGAAGGAAAGGGAGAGACAGGGAGTGAATTTGTTGAGAGCTTACTATGTATCAGGCACTGTTCTAAGTATCAGGAATACAACTTTTTAAAATAGTGCCATATAAAATGCTATTATGCTCTAATTGGGGAATACCACAGTTAAAATAGAGCAGGAAAGGAAAGAAGCGGGGAAAGATGCTGGAGAAGAAGTAGAAAAATCAGGAGAATGAAGAATGGAGAGGAGAATAAAGTGAGGATGGCCTGGGTACTTCAAAAAATGATGGTCTGGGTTAAGCTGCACCAGTCCAGTGAGACCCACAGGTGTCTTTAGTCAGAAAACTTGAGTTCTAATTCTGTCTTTGTCACTATCTGGTTATTTGACTTTACATTATTTCAGGTTCCTGGGCCTTGAATTCTTTACCTGAAAATGAAGGTCCCATCTGCTTACCTATCCACTCATTCAATAAACATAAATGTTTATTAAGCATTTACCATTTGATTGTCCCGATCCTGGATTAATGTTATGACTGTTACAAGTTTACAACAAATCATTGCCAGGCTCTAAACCTGAGTAAATTGAGAGTAAACAAGGTAGTTGATATTTAGGTGCATTGGCACATGGGTGGGCAAGTTTCTCCAGGCACTCTGACAGGTGCAGAAGAAGCAAAAATAAAAATGAAACAGCCATTGGCTTCAAGGAGCTTATATTCCACTGGAGAGAGGAGACAGGTTAGCAATAACATGAACTCAAAGGAGTAAATATAAACTATATATGTATGACATGAATAGCAAATAACTTGAAATGAAGAAGGCACTGGTTATGGATAAGGGAAAGTGTGCCTCAGGGATGTCATGGGCTTTGAAATGAATCTTACAGTCAACTGAATCATATTCTTTATTTACACTCCTAGATCACTGTTCCTTCTACTGCTCTTCTTAAGGTCAAAAGAACCCTTCTAAAAGGCTAGTATTAGCGTAAGAAATAATGATCACTTTACAGGATAACCACATTACATAAAAATAATATTTACAAAGCACCTTACAAATATCATCTCATTTTTCAGATCCCTCTAATCCAGGTCCATTTGTCTATCCATTGTACCTCCCAGCTGCTCTTGTTAGGATTTTACTGTTGGTGGGGAAGGAAGGTGGCAAATCACAGTATAATAGAAAGAAAACTAGCTGGCTCTGTCATTTGCTGCCTACATTGCTTGGAACGTATTCTTTACTTCTTGGGCCCTCAGTTCCCTCATTTTTATTAAATGTTCTCTAAGGTACCTGCCAGCTCGGCCATCCAATACTCCTGGGATCCGATCCTAGCAGGGTACACCAGGACAGGTAGTGGAGGAGAAAAGCCAGTCAGTGTTGACAGATAGAAAACATTTTAGTTGACAATCAAATTTTGGAAATGGTCTCTAAGACTTTGATGGACAATGATTTGTTATAAACTTGTAATAGTCATAACACTTATCTAGGACCAGGACAATCAAATGCTAAATGCTTAATATACATTTATGATGGGTGGTTCCAATTGCTTTGTATTCTCTTGGACTACATCAGCCATGTTATTATAATTCACGAATATAAACCAGAAGCTCGAGTTTTAAGTGTAGGACTGACTCTGTGGTGCTCTGAAAAGCATGGTTCACCTCCTCTGGTCCATTGGATTCATTTCTTTTTTCATACTTTGGCTTACTTTTGGCGTTCAGGGGAAATGACAAACAGTGGGCACAACTTTTAATATGTGAGTGTCTTTGTTGTTGTTTTCTTGCTGTTCTGACAGTTGTCTTCCTATAGGAGAAATAGCCGAGTGCTTCCAACCATGAGGCTAATGGAAATTTACAGCACACAGATCATTTCCTTCATCCAATCTCAGGAAGATTAAAAGTAATAAAACTTGCTTAGCTCATCCTCTTTAAGTCAATGCTGGAGCAAACATCTGGGCCAGGGCTTAGACTTGTCATTCACCTCATATTGGATGGGAATATTTAGTACTTCTGGAACCATGTACCCTCTACTTGGGTTCAAATCTAGGAATAGTCAGCTGGAGGTCTGTAAATGATTGACAGAGGCTTCCATAGCTGCCAGATGTTTTCATTCACTTTTCTTCTCTGTCAACAGTTTATTTGAAAATAGTTTTTAAAATGCTAAACAGAAAGAGACCAGATTTCTTTCCATCAGCCATCCCCCTCCTTGTCAACAATTTTTTTCAATTCCTTTTTTTTTTCTATTTTCACCAAGAAAGCTTTTGAATCCAAAAGAATAGGAAAAACACAATGGAAGACACTGAATCTGTATTCCCTGAAACCAAGCAATGGGTAGAAATGAGATTTGTGCAAGAAAGTGGAAGGGATCATCTAACTGAACCTTGGGGCATAAGTGCCACCATACTTCCCTCAAGCAAAATAACTTTATGAGACTCAGGACCAAAATTGTACTGAATAAATCTGAATTCCATCATCTTGATGCAGGACTTACTGAACAAGGAAAGGTCAGGAAATTACCAATTACCACTGGTTTTGAATATGTTGATGATTTGTAGTAAATTTATAAATAAGCCACAATATTCAACCTTGTACAATCTGAATCCTCAAAAGGTTTGAATGTCTAGGAATCAATGCAAAACAACAAAGATTTAATTAAATACCAACAATATAGGTACTGTGTTAGGCTATTGGGATCATTGCTGATACTAAAAAGGACTGTGAAAAAGAATTTTTTAAAAAATTAGTTTTATTTTATGATAAGTTTTAAATTTTCTCCTTCCTAAATCTTTTTCCTCACTGCTATATTGTGAATGCAAGAAAAACAAAATCCATAACAAAAATGTATAGTCAAACAAAACAAATTCTTGTGTTAATCATTGCATATAAATATATATACATATATATGTGAGTATATGTGTTTACATACAGATTAAATCATACATATATAGTCTGAGTATATATTTATGTAAATTAATAGAGTATTATATATATTGATATATATGCATACAATATAGATACACATATACTCAAATATATATAATATATATAATGTATATGCCTATATAATGTTTATATATATACAAACACATATATGTATACGCATGCATATATATAAACATACACACAGAAATAACACACATATATTTTGAGTCCATCAGCTCTCTATCTGGAGATGTGTAGCATGTTTTGTCATCAGTTGTCTGGAAAAGTGATTAGTCTTTCTGCAATTAGTGTTCCTAAATCTTTCAAAATTATTTGTTTTTGCAATAATGTTTTTTTTCTCCTGGTTCTTTTCACTTCATTTTGTATCTGTTCATGTAATTCTTCTCAGACTTCTCTGACATCCTCTTCTTCATCATTCTTTATGTTACAACAATATTCTATTACATTTCTATCCCACAACTTGTTCAATCATTCTCCTCCTGATCGGAGTTCAATTCCCCAATCAATTCTTTGCCACCATGAAAAGAGCTGCTATAAATATTTTTGGATATCTAGGTCTTTTCCTCTTTTTTTTTCCTCCCTTTGAATTATAAAGCTAATGGTAGTATTGTTGACTCAGAGGTTATGCATATTTTAATAGCTTTTGATCATATCTCCAAATTGCTTTTTCCATAATAAAATAATTCACAGTTCCACCAGTACTACATTAATGTACCTGTTTTCCCACCTGCCCTCCAACATTTATCATTTTGCTTTTTTGTCAGTTTTGCAAATTTGATGGGTGTGAGGCAGTACTCGAGTTGGTTAAATTTGCCTTTCTCTAATTATAAGTGATTTAGAATATTAAAAATACTGTTGTTGATAGCTTAGACTTCTTCCTTTGAAAACTGTGTATTCATGTCTATTATTAATTTATTAATTTTGGGATATGGATGAATTTGATAAGTAACAACTGTCTAAAGCAATAGGTTCTTTTGTTTCTCACTTATAAGGGAAAAACACATGATTTAACTAGGGATATCTAAAGCAGAATTGTACAGTAGAAGAGACAAGAAGGACACTAGGGCAATTTATACTCCTGCTTTAAACTGGGGCAGCAGTTGATACCTCTAAAAGTAAATTAAAGAAGCAGCCTAAGGACCAGCACCTCTAAAAGGCAGGTCAGAGAAGCATAAGAGAAAGCAAGGCAGAAGCTTGAGAGTTTCTGGCAGAATGGTTTCAGACTATGGCAGGAAAAAGGAATCCAAAATAGTCTTTCATGAAGCTGTTCCCAGAACTCAGCCCAAGCTATTGCCATTTCAAAGGTGAGCATTTCATGCTCACTCCATGTATCAGGGCAATTCAGTGCAGTTGAAATGAATAAAGTATTTATAAGAAGGGAAGAGATAAATCTCACCCAGGTGTATCTGATAAGTTTTACATCTCTGATGGCACAAGGTCATGAGGTAATTCTTAGCTTAGCTAAGAAACTGGAAGTTTCCTAGTGTACAAAATTCCAGTCATTGGATTTCCCAGAAAAGGAGCAGAATAGGGGGGCATACAAGGAATGAGACAAACTCTAAAGGAATATGTCACCAGAAAAGCAATTCTTGAAAAAAAAATAGAGATTTTTCCAGACTTACAGCAAAGGCTGCCAAGGAAAATTGGGACATAATGGAAGGAATGCTAGTTTTGAGTTTTGGCAAGATTTGACTTGAAAGTCTACCTCTGATACATAGTAGTTGTGTGATCAAGAGCAAGGCTCTCTATTTTTCTTTGCCTCAGTTTTTTCATCTATATAATAGATATAATAATTATATTATATTTTATATGTTTTATTTGCAAGTTTAATACAAAGATTACATAAGAGAACATATATAAGCAATGTTCTTTTTCTTACTTTTTTTTTGAGGCAATTGGGTTAAGTCATGTATCTAGATTCCAGTAAGTGTCTGAGGTTGGATTTGAATTCAGGTCCTCCTGACTTCACAGCTGGTGATCTGTCCACAAGCACATAGCTGCACTTAGAATCACTTTCTAAGCTAAAGTGCCATATAAATGTTAGATATTACAATTAAGTGAATATCTGAAGGTTCTCTAGATTTCATATATATAGATCTTCAAGAATGCACTAGAATTTGTTTATAAGAACTTAGTTCAAATTCATTAACAGAGGCAGCTAGACAGAGTAGTAGATGAATACTAAACCTAGTTTAAAATCTAGCTTCAGATATTTAACTATGTGACTATAGCTAAATCACTTAATCACCATTTACCTCAGTTTCCTCAATAGTAAAATGGGGATAAAAGTAGCATACCTCCCAGTGTTGTTGTGAGAATCAAATGATAGCACTTAAACCAGTATTTAGCACACAGTAGGTACTTAATAAATATTTTTCCTTCCTTCTTAACAATCCATAACTCTCTCTTAAACCCTTAAACTTAAATTAAAAAAAAATCTTCAGTGCCTCCCTATGGTCTCTTGGATAAAATACAGTTATGATAATTGGTCATTTAAAGCAGTTTGATGTCATAGCAGATATACTATTGTATTTGGAATTAGGAAGATTTGAGTTCACATCTTCTTTTAGACACTTGCCCATTGTATGGCACTCATTTAATCCTCAGAGTTATCAGTTTCTTCATCAGTTAAAAATGACAACGATAGTAATAGCACCTACTTCACAAGGTTGTTGTGAGGATTAAACAAAGAAGCATATGTAAAACACTTCATAGAGCCTAAAGCACTATGTAAATGCTAGCTAGCTATAATAATTATTATTAAGGCTCTTCAGAGCCTTGGTCTGACCTTCCTTTTCAAATTTGTTTCATTTTATTCTCTTATTATACACACTGTACTTTTGCCAATCCAGCCCACTAAAGCTTGCAGTACTTGTCTGTCCATATGAAATCTCCCTGTCTTCCAGAAGGTTGTCTCTCCAGTCCCTCGAGGAGGCTTTCCTCCATGTCTGGAATTCTCATTCTCTTCCTTCCCTCTTAGAATTCTTAACTTGTCTCAAGGTTCAAGGATATTTCATTACTCCTCTAATTGTTAATATTCTCCTTTTCCCCCAAGTGACTTTGAGGCTACCCATCCGAATTAATGCAGTATTCGCTCAATAGAATGAGAGGTCCTTGGTCATATGAGCAGAAAGATGGAGGACTGATCTCCATGATCCCTCCAATCTCTCCAGAAAGTTAGTGAGTTTCAGTTCCTGGCTTTCTGCATTTTTTAACCTTCTTTTGGATTCCCAGGGTTCTCGACCATGGAGGCAGCTGATGTTGAAGATATGCAGTCTTTGTTGTATATCTCAACACAGACTTCATTGGTCGTAAATTCCTCCCTTCTTCAAAGATTTGATTAGTAAATATCCCTTGCTCTCCTAATTTGTTTGTAATATCATCCTTTATACCCAAATCATATACCCATTTTGACCATATTTTGGTGTAGGGTATGAGATGTAAATCTATGCCGCGTCTCTGACATATTATTTTCCAGTTTTCCCCTCAATTTTTGTCAAATAATGAGTTCTGCTCAAATATGAGCAGAAAGATGGAGTACTGGAGATTTTCTCTGATCTCCATGACCCCTCCAACCTCTCCAGAAGAGATATACAACAAAGACTGCATATCTTCAACTTCAGCTGCTTCCATGGTTGAGGACACTGGGAATCCAAAAGAAAGTTAAAATAATACAGAAAGCGAAGAACTCACTAACCCAGAACTCATGCCTCACCTCTCACATTACTGCACTGGCTGACCCAAAAGAACCCAACACAGACTTCATTGGTCGTAGATTCCTCCCTTCTTCAAAGATTTGATTAGTAAATATCCCTTGCTCTCCTAATTTGTTTGTAATATCATCCTTTATACCCAAATCATATACCCATTTTGACCATATTTTGGTGTAGGGTATGAGATGTAAATCTATGCCGCATCTCTGACATATTATTTTCCAGTTTTCCCCTCAATTTTTGTCAAATAATGAGTTCTGCTCAAATATGAGCAGAAAGATGGAGTACTGGAGATTTTCTCTGATCTCCATGACCCCTCCAACCTCTCCAGAAGAGATATACAACAAAGACTGCATATCTTCAACTTCAGCTGCTTCCATGGTTGAGGACACTGGGAATCCAAAAGAAAGTTAAAATAATACAGAAAGCGAAGAACTCACTAACCCAGAACTCATGCCTCACCTCTCACACTACTGCACTGGCTGACCCAAAAGAACCCAACACAGACTTCATTGGTCGTAGATTCCTCCCTTCTTCAAAGATTTGATTAGTAAATATCCCTTGCTCTCCTAATTTGTTTGTAATATCATCCTTTATACCCAAATCATATACCCATTTTGACCTTATTTTGCTATAGGATGTGAGATGTAGATCTATGCCGCATCTCTGACATATTATTTTCCAGTTTTCCCCTCAATTTTTGTCAAATAATGAGTTCTGCTCAAATATGAGCAGAAAGATGGAGTACTGGAGATTTTCTCTGATCTCCATGACCCCTCCAACCTCTCCAGAAGAGATATACAACAAAGACTGCATATCTTCAACTTCAGCTGCTTCCATGGTTGAGGACACTGGGAATCCAAAAGAAAGTTAAAATAATACAGAAAGCGAAGAACTCACTAACCCAGAACTCATGCCTCACCTCTCACACTACTGCACTGGCTGACCCAAAAGAACCCAACACAGACTTCATTGGTCGTAGATTCCTCCCTTCTTCAAAGATTTGATTAGTAAATATCCCTTGCTCTCCTAATTTGTTTGTAATATCATCCTTTATACCCAAATCATATACCCATTTTGACCTTATTTTGCTATAGGATGTGAGATGTAGATCTATGCCTAGTCTCTGACATATTATTTTCCAGTTTTCCCAGAAATTTTTGTCAGATAATGAGTTCTTATCCCAGAAGCTAGAGTTTGGGGGTTTGTCATATACTAGATCGATTATTGTTATCATGTGTATCTAATCTATTCCACTGATCCACCACTCTATTTTGTAATCAGTACCAAATAGTTTTGATGACTAATGCTTTATAATATAGTTTTAGCTTTGATACTGCCAAGTCACCATCCCTTGTGTTTTGTCTTTCATTTATTCCTTTGACATTCTTGAATTTTTGTTCTTCCAGATGAATCTTATTATTTTTCTAGTTCTATAAAATGATTTTTTGGCAGATTGATTGGCATGGCACTGAAAAAGCATATCAACTTAGGCAAAATTGTCATTTTTATTAAATTAGCTGGGCCTACCCATGAGCAATTACTATTTTTCCAATTGTTTAGATCTGACTTTGTGTGAGAAGTTCAAGCATCTATGAATAAATATTATAGAACAAGTAAATAAAATAAACAAATAAAGTAAATATCATAAAACAAAGGAAAAGGATCTTCCACTTGATGAGGAGGAGCCTGTGGAATGTGAGGAGGACATAGAACAACAGCTTGTAATTTCTTAGTGGTTTAATGGAGAAATGAAAGTTATGAGAACAGAATTTATGACCTTCACAGCAAAAACAAAGAATAGAGTAGAAAAAAACAGAATTTATGAAGGTAAGTCTCACCAAAGAAATGAGAGAACAGTGGATTAGGGATGCAAATATAGAGAATTGAACAACAATATGAAAGAAGAGAAGCAAAAAGCAATAACATTAAGAGAAAATATATTCACTGTGTAAACAAAATATACTGATCTTGAAGACAGGATGTGTATAGAGAACCTAAAGATCAGAGGTCTTCCAGAAAAAATGCAACAGGAAAAAAACCTTAATACTAGAAAAAACCCAAGGCTGCAAAAATCAAGAAATATAGTGTTTACATTTAACAATTCATCAATTCAGAAACAATTTCTGCAAGGAACTATGAAAAATACTTTCAAATACAAAGAAAAGAAAATTCAAATACTACAAGATTATTCTGCCCCCACAAAAAACTTAAAAGAGAATGGAATAATGAAATTCTGAGGAGCAGGGGAGCTCAGGATGCAAGCTAGAGTAACTTACCTCGAAAGTCTGAGCTTACATACATGAAAACAGATGAGCTTTCAAATATAAAGTTTTTTGAAAAAGAACCACAACCAAATATTTTATTGATGCATGTTCATGAAGATATGATGTTTTTCTTTCTTCAATGGATGCCTTAATTATATCACAGAAATAGTGGTATTTTGTTTCTTAACTTCATGAACACGCATTAATAAAATATTTTAAAAAAGGATTGATGAATTGAATATACATTAAAGAATTAGAAAGCCAACAGGTAAGCCTAAAACAAGAATAAAAAAAAAGATGATATTGAAGACTAGAGGGTGAATAGGTAAATAGGAAGCAAAAAAATTAGAAATGTTAGATAAAATTAAAAGCTACTTTTTTCCATAAACTAACAAATTGATAAACCCTTAGTTAATCTGGTTTGAAAGAAAAGATCAGAAAACCAAATCAATAACATAGTAAATGAGCAAAGTGAAAACAATAAACCCAGGAGAAATATAAATTATCAGACTATATCTTGTGCAGTTATATGTGAATAAAACAGAGAACATAAAAGAAATAGAGGAATACCTTAAAAATATAAAATACCTAAACTATCAGATCAGAAAGAAATCACAAATGAGCAGTCTCAAAAAATGAAATAGGAAACTAAAAGAACTACCAAGGGTAGGGGACTTCTCTTGCAAGTGAATTCACAAAAGAATTCTATTCAAGTTTTAAAGAATAATTAGTACTTTACTAATTATTCTAAAAGATTGAGAAAGTACAGTACTGGAATCCTTTTATGCAACAAATATATTTCTAATATCTAAAGAAAAGAAAAATAAAAACACAGAAAGATTATAGTCAATATCCTTGATGATCATTAATTCAAACTTTTCAAATAAAATCATGTCAAACAGACAACAGCAATTTATTCCAATAATCATTCATAATTTTCAAGTGAGATTTATACTATTGATATAAGGATAGTTCAATAGTAGGAAAACAATGAACGTAATCATGTTAAAAAATCAAAACATCACAAATCACTTAATCATCTTAATAGATGCATAAAAAGCCTTTGACAAAGGCATAAAAAGCCTTTAAAAAAATATAGGCATCAGGGTAGCTAGGTGGTGCAATGGATAGGGCATCAGCCCTGAAGTCAGGAGAACTTGAGTTCAAATCTGGTCTCAGACACTTAACACTTCCCAGCTGTGTGACCCTGGGCAAGTCATTTAACCCCAATTGCCTCAGCAAAAAAAAAAAAAAAAGCATAGACATGGAAACACCTTTTTAATATAATAAAAAGTTTCTATCTAAAGTCAAAAGTAAGCATCATGTGCACCAGAATAAGCTAGATCTTTTCTAATAAATTGAGAGCAAAGTCCTTTGGGGTTGATCTAAGGATCAATCTTAGAATCTGAGAGAGAGAAGGCAGAGAGAAACATAGACATGGTCTTCTTCAGACATTTTATTTAATTAATGTAGATACTGAAATTTAGATGAATAAAAAGATTTATCTGTAAACCTATATAGCTAGTTATTTATCACTGTTTCAAAGAAATAAACAAAATATCTCCATACTCATTGAAAGGATGCCTGAAATTTCCAAAAAGATTTCTTTAATTAATTAATTAATATTAAATATTAGTACCCATTCCTACCTTAATGTGAATAAATATCAGATGTTTTCTTGAATGAAGCATCTGGACAGGGGGAGATAATTTGTCAATATTGATCACCTAGGAATAGAGACAGGACCAAGAGGTGAGAAAAGGTCTCAGAAAAAGGAAACACAAAAGTCTCACCTACTTCAAAGTTCTATCCTAAAATAAAAATAGGTTAATGGACAATAACTGAATTGCATCTGAAAATTCATAGTTACGATGTTCGAGTTTGATTAGAGGCCCACTATTTGACTTTTAGCAATTTATCTAATCTCTCTGCTTATTATTTGTAGTGTGTGGAAAATTAGAATGAATGTCTTCTGTCATAAATGCATCTAAAAAATGAAGTTTTGTTTGTCTTTTTTGTTTTATTTATTTATTTTTACTAAGTCAATTGGGGTTAAGTGACTTGCTTAGGGGTCACACAGCTAGAAAGTATTAAGTGTCTGAGACCAGATTTGAACTCAGGTTTTCCTGACTTCAGGGCTGATGCTCTATCCACAATGCCATCTAGCTTTCCCAAAATGAAGTATTATTTTTAAAAATCTTATATGCCTAGAAAATACATTGTCTACAAATGTGATGCTATAATATTCCACTGTCTCTCTGGTCTTATGCAATGTGAGAATTCTCCCCAATGATGTAAATTTAACCCATTCACCCATGACACTGATTCATTTCCTCCCATTAATTTACCATAGGGCAGGTCAGTCCTAATGTAGCAGGGGTAACTTTAGTTTTCTTGACATTAAAATGATACACCTATCCCACTGTCTAACCTTATTCCTTGTTCTAACTAGTTCAGGTATTCTAAACCTGGGGTTTATGAACTTATTCTTAAAATATTTTGATAAGAGTATTTCAGTGTAATTGATTTCTATCATAATTCTATTTATTTAGTTTCTTGTATTTTAAAACTTTCAAAAAGCCTTTCTGAGAAGGGATTCACAGACTTCTTCACCTTTCCAAAGAGGTTCATGGTTAAGAATTTTTAACCCAGTTAAACTTTCTGATTTTTCTTTTAAATCAGAGTTGCTCCTATAGAAAAAAAAACACACTGTGGTCTAGTGCTACAAAAATTATTGTGAGTCTACAGTTCTGAAGCTGAAAGAAAGTCTTCACTTTGAAAATTCTTGTAATTTGAATATTCAATTGTTGTTTGACCAGTTAATTATGTACCATCTGAGATGCTAGGGAATATTTTTTCTCTCCACTTCCCCACCCTACCTGTTCCCATTTTTTTTTTTTTTAAAGCACTAGATTATGATAAAGGCTGAGATTCCAAAGTGCAAAATAAAGAAAGAATATGGAATGATGGCCTCCTGCAGTCTAAAGCTCTGTTTAAGTGGAAGAGAAGTGGGAGTCTGAGCAGCTCTGCAAAAGGGAGACAGCAGCAGGTTGGGCTGGGCTACCGTTTATTGTTGCTTCAGTTAATCGATGATTTGTAATAAGATCTGCTGAAAGGCTGGGGATTTTATAGGAACAGTAAAGGGAGATTTGTAGCCTTACCCCAATGGAAATAAAGGTTTTACTGAAAGCTAAGAATGCCAGTTAATGTAGCCAATGAGGTAGGGCTCTTTTTCAACAAAGCCATAGAGATTTCATTCACTTGCAACCCTAGGACAATAAGACTCAACATGCAGCCAATTGTGGGGAAAAAGGCTAATTCTCCTTAATTTATTTTGCTTGGGGAGGGGAAGAAGTGCCTTGTCCCTTCTTCTTAAACTCTTCTCTTTGCTCTTCTTCCCTCTTCATCTCTACCTCTTGATATCCATCTAATTCTTCAACGACGGTCATATCTCTCTCATAAAGCCTTTCCTTACCCATATTCCAACACTGAAAATGATTTCTTCCTTATATGATCTCACAGTAGCTTAGGTAGTATAATGGTCCAGAAGGGGTCCTCAAACTTTTTAAATAAGGGGCCAGTTCACTGTCCCTCAGACTGTTGGAGGGACCGAATTAGTAAAAACAAAAACTTGGTTTTGTGGGTCTTTGAATAAAGAAACTTCATAGCCCTTGATAAGGGGGATAAACATCCTCAGCTGCTGCATCTGGCCCGTGGGCCCAAGTTTGAGGACCCCTGGAGAGTGTGACCTTGTAATCCAGGACGATCTGTGTTGAAGTTCCAACACTGACAGTTATTGCCCAAAGGGCATACCTTATTGACCCAGATTTGCCACTACTAGGATTATACCCCAAAGAAATCATAAAGGAGGGAAAAGGACCCACATGTGCACAAATGTTTGTAGCAGCCCTTTTTGTGGTGGCAAAGAATTGGAAAATGAGTAGATGCCCATCAACTGAGGGATGGCTGAATAAATTTTGGTATATGAAAGTAATGGAACATTACTCTTCTATAAAAAATGATGAACAAGCTGATTTTAGAAAGGCCTTTAGATTTACATAAACTGATGCTGAAGAAAACAAGCAGAACTAGGAATATATTGTTCACAGTAACAGCAATAAATTTTATGATAGAAAACACAATCTATGGTGTTGAATAGATGTTGTATGGATTGTATAGATGTTGTATGGATTATATGGATGCCATCTGCATCCATAAAGAGAACTATGGAGATTGAATGTAAATCAATATATGCCATGTTCCCTTTTTCTTTCGTGGTTTTTCCCTTTTGTTCTGATTTTTCTGTCCCAACATGATTCATGAAGAAATATGTATCAAAAAATTAACATACATGTGTACACAGAAAAAAAAAAAACACTGAAATATTCCTTTGGCCTTGTATAAATACATAAGCCTCATTTTCCTTATTTGTAAAATGAAGATAATAATGGCATTCAACTCATAGGGTTGTTAGGAAGATAAAGAAATGATATATATAAAAGTGTTCTGCAAACCTTAGAGCTTTATATAAATGCTATTATTGTTATTATTATTATTATTATGGAATTTTATATGAACTTTTTAATACATTTATCCCAGTCAAATTTTGATAATTAAAACACCTCTGAGATACCTCTCAGACTGGCTAAGATGACTGGAAAAGATAATGACAAATGTGAGAAAATTGCAACACTAATGCATTATTGATGGAGTTGTGAACTAATACAACCATGGGTCCGTATTCCAAAACAATCATAAAAAAGGGAAAAGAACACACATGTGGAAAAATTTTTGTGGAAGTTCTCTTTGTAGTGGCAAGAAACTGGAAACTGAGTGGATGCCCATCAGTTGGAGAATGACTGAATAAATTGTAGTATATGAATGTTATAGAATATTATTGTTCTGTAAGAAACAACAGCAGGATGATTTCAGAGAGGCCTGGAGAAACTTATGTAAAGTGATGCTGAGTGAAGTAAGTAAAACCAAGAGATCATTGTACATGACAACAAGAAGATTATATAATGATCAATTCTGATGGACCATGTCCATCTGATGGACCTACTCTTTTTAATAATGAGTGATTCAGGCCAATTCCAATAGACAGAATGGAGAGAGCCCTCTCTATGCAGAAAGAGAATGATGGGCACTGAATATGAATCACAACATAGTATTTTCACCTTTTTTATTGTGAGAATTCCTTTTGTTTTTCTTTCTTATTTGTTTTCCTTTTTGATCTGACTTTTTTCTTATGAAGTATGAAATTTGTGGAATTATATTTAGAATTGCCCATATTTAACTTACATTGGATTACTTGTAGTCTAGGACTGGAGATGAAGGAAGGGAAAGAGAAAAAAATTGGAACACAAAGTTTTGCAAGGGTGAATATTGAAAACTATTTTTGCATGTATTTTGAAAATAAAAAAAAAAACTATTATTTATTTTTTTTAAAGAAAAAAGAAAGAAAATCTAGAGGATGATTTTCAGGCTTATGCAAGAGTTAAAAATCCATGAATGGTTTTGTGGGAAGCTGCTCATAGGACTTGGTATATCTCCATTCCAAGATTTCCTTGAGATTCTTGGGAGCATTTCATTCAATGCTTCAGGGCAAGATAGGAATCAAAGACAGTTTAGATGTTTTTAGAGAATATAGTCCAACCCTGTTTAGATGAGTCTGACTTATTTCCTACTCTTGAGGTCACAACCAGGTAAACATCAATCAGTCAGGAAACTCAAATTTTCAAGTACAGAAAATTCAGTCAAAAGGGGACCAGGGAGGGTTAGGACTATCAGGTACTGGCAGGAAGGACCTTGGTTAGGGAATAAATAGCTTAATAGTCTAAGAAAGATATCTGAAAAACCAGAGTTTTCTTGTCTCACACATTAAGAAGTCCCATTGACCTTTTTTCAAGAACAGTTCTGTCATTCATATCCTTAGAACATCCATGATCTTCAATAGGTGATGAACTATTAATTTCACAGTACATTACTTTTGATGTTGCCTATGACTTTGGGGCCTTTGGTTGTATTCACAAGGACCATATGCCCTTTACAACCATTGATCCTAGTTGTTGGATCAATGTCCCCACAAACTAATCTTCCAGGGAAATAAGTGTTTGGCCTAGACTGTGTTTTACTTCACATGCTGTGAGACTTAACTTAAGGTTTTAAAGCCAAATTCATACTTTTTGTTGTTCATCTCTTCTATTTGGGTTACCTCTTCAAAGATAATCCAGAGAATGAATATACTGGAGATGAAAGAAGGGGATTGATTCTTACTGTCCCATTTGTCTGTATAAGGAAGCTAAACTGTTCCTTTGGGTCATATGAAAAAGTACCTTTGAAAAAAGATAATAAAACTTGACAGACAACATCTAAATCAATATTCTTTTACTGTAGAAGTGTTGGAGAAATGAAGAGCTGTTTGCTTCAGGTTTGTTACCAAAATTAAATAAATTAGCTTAATGAATTCTAATAACACATTTACATACATTGCTAATTTGATTTTAGGGGAAATATGCTTAGAAAAGACACCATCAAGGATGCAAGATTCAGAGTTTGACCTATTTTTCAAATTGTGAGGTTGCAAAGTCTGCACAATTCTTAGTGAGTATTATTTTCTTCTGAAATGAAATCATCAGTAATGAGTTTTTTAGAACAAAATTAACCCCATCCCCACCACTCATAAATGAGCAAGAAATTTTAATATGTAGAATACAGACACCTTATAAACTTTGGACTATCTTGTATTTCCCATCGGAACTATAATGGACTATGTAATAAGTAGGAAACTAAATGACATTAATAATAGTAATAATTCATATTATATAATACTTTAAAATTTACAAAACATCTCATTATTTCATTTGACCTTTATAACAATTTGATCTTTTCATCTAACTGTGAGGTAGATATTTGCCCTCATTTCAAAGATGAGAGACCTGAGGCAGAGAAAGAATGAGTGACTTACTCATTATTCTATAGCTAATAAATGTATGGGACAGAATTCCAATCCAGGTCTTCCTGGCTCCAAGTTTACCTTTCTATTCACATTGCCATGTACTATATGCCACATGCAATGAACATTATTAGTTATTTCATTCTCTCTTATACTCTCTATAGAGATCTTCTTCTCTGATAGGAAACTATTCAGTTTATTCATGGTTGTTTTCTAATGGCAGAAAACTTACTATCTTTCTTGTTCATTCTTGAAGATCAATCATTATAGGGACGCTTTTCTTCCCACTGTACTGCAATATCCCTAATTTAAAAACTTACCCAACAAAGCTAGCATTATCCCTTAGAGCTACAAAGGAATAAAAAACCTGTTCTCCCTTCAACACAGAATATTAGAAGCAAAAAAGTTTTTATATCATGAGATTATTGGATTTATAGCCAGGAAGGCTCATAAAGTCATGAAATCTGACCCCAGACACTTAACACTTCCTAACTGTGTAATCCTGGGCAAGTCATTAAACCCCAATTGCCTCATAAAAGGAAAAGAAAATAAAGTTTCTTTCTTTTTTTTTTTTTTTAAGTGAAGTGACTTGTACAAGATCACACAAAGTAAAAAGTGGCAGAAAGGATTTGAACCTAATTTCCAACTCCACTCAGAATACAGGGGTTTTCTACAAGGCTAAAGAATGAACACCTTTTATTCAAAAGGATGATTTAAGTATTTTGAGAAGTGGCAATCTAAAAACCATCTCAAATATTCCTTCCCCCTTGACAAAAATCTGACTGATGGTACATATACTAGAACATTGTAGCCCTTCTGTCAGTCATTAATAACTTTCCTAATGTAAATGAACACAGAGCCATTTGGCTGAGCTGGCATCTGGACAACCTGAAGAATAACGGTAAAGAAAGGGTGACCCCTACTCAGCATTCATCTTAATGGGGTGTTAAATTTGAAGCACCGCTCTGACCACATGGAAGCCAACACTATTAAACACCTCATTGCCTGGATGGTGTTCCAGATACTGCCAGGAATTGCAATTGCCCTTTGTTGAATCAGAAAGGAATTGTGCTACCGAATCTTTCCTTCCAGTATATTTCCTGGACTAGTTGGGTCTTTTTTTTTTTTAAACTCCAGTTGGCATTCCATTCCACTTATTTTAATTGTGAATTCCTCATCATAGATTCTCAGGTCCAAAGGCACAGTGAAATCTCATTATTTGAATAGGTGGTTTAAGGCCAAGTCCCACCCAAATCAAAGTAAGTACCACTTTTCATTCAAGCAGATCAGCTTCTCCCATTTTGATTATTCATTTCATGTGATGCATGGATACTCCATAATCCAAACTGGGACTCTGATTCCTCAAGTGCAAAATGCTTGGATAATTCTTGAGGTCATTTTGAAAATCACTCACAAATCAGTAAGTGAAAATGATCAAGAAATTTCTTTAGTCAGTCAGTAAGCATTTATTAAGCTCTTATTGTGTCCTAGGTACTGTACTAAGCATCACAGACATAAAGAAAGACAAAAGATAATCTCTGTACTGCTTTCATCTGTTATAAAGAAGGGGGAGTTCATAAACAATAAGTACAAATTTTATTGACCAAATTTACATAACATTATATAACTATGATGTCATTGTATCATTGCAATTGTTCTACTAGGTAACTGTTAATAAATAGCATTATTGTTTGTATTTTGTTTTCTTTTTAAAAAATTTTTCTCTTTGATCGGATTTTTCTTGTGCAGTATGATAATTGTGGAAATATTTATAGAAGAATTGCACGTGTTTAATATTTTGGATTACTTGCTGTCTAGGGGAGGGGATGAGTGAAGGGAGGGAGGAAAAAATATTTGGAATACAAGGTTTTGCCAGGGTGAATGTTGAAAACAATCTATGCATGTTTTGAAAATAAAAAGCTTCAAAATAAATAGCTTTATTTCTATTTTATGAATAAAGAAACAGAGGCTGGAGAAATAAAATGACATTCAAGATCACACTGTGCTAGGAATTGATGTCAGATCTTCTATCTTCAAGGACACTTCTCTTTCCCTTATAACATGTAGGCAGGAAGGACAAAATGGGTGACTAAGGAGATAAGATTGGCAGAGCAATGTGTGATAATGGGAAGTACAGTGGACCCAGAGAAAGACGTCCTGGGTTGGACATCCTGGCTCTGCTATACATTATCTGAGAATTAGTCTGTCTTTTTGACCTCAAGTTTCTCCACTTGTCAAATGATGGGATTTGAACCAGATGATCTCTAAGATTTCTCTCAGTTCAATATTCTGTGTTTTTTATGACCCCAGAAGATGAAATCACTAGTGTCTTCTTTGAGATTGGTGTCCTCTGAACACTTTTTTTCTGAAAGTTCCCTGTTGTAGATGACCCCTAGAACCAAAGCAGTCCACATGATTAAGCAGAATAGGTTACCTAAGGACTGTGATCATAGGTCCCAAGAAGATTCCCTACAGAAAAAAAAAAAAAAATCAATTGCACAAACCAGAAGAAACATGCAATTCTATTCTCTGGGAATAATGGTAGTCTGTCCTGTTATTCCTTTGGTATTTCATAAAGTTTTAGAAGTCTTTCAGTCCAGATTTCTCATTTTACACATGAGAAAACAGAACTTCAAATAGGGCAAATGACATTTAAGATAACTGAGGTAATGGATTCAAACTCAACTCTTTCAGTATTCTGATTATCATAGTCAATGTTCCTTTCATTGTACCATGTTGCTGCCTAGGACAAGTGTAGTAGGGAAACTTTCTATCACTGCAGATGGGCAACTCTTTTGCAGTTAATAATCTCAGAAGGTTACCTAGAGCCCTGAGATATTATGCAACTTGCCTGTGACCATACAGTCAATACAGAGAAAAGAAAGAATTTGAAAATTGATCTTCCTGAAACAGAGGCTTCTGTCTTTAAGAGAGATGGTTCTCCTCTCCTTAAAGTTTGGTATCCTGTGAAACTGGGATTCACGCAGAAGAGGTAACATTTACATTACCAGTCAATTACAATAGTGTGTACAAAATTTGAAGTTTAACAGCCTTTTTTTAAAAATAAAAATTCTATCCAATAAATATAAATAGATTCATCAACTACATACAAAGCTTTCTGTAAGCTAGTGCAGATGATACAAAGAAAAATAAAATATTCTGTTTGCACTGAATGAATTTAATAGTTTGGTGAGGAGTTAGATGGCATATTGTCTAGACTGCTAAATTTGGACTTGGATTCAAATACTGCCTCCAGGCACTTGTTAGTTGTGTGATCCTGAGTAGGTCACTTTACCTTTTCTCAAGTTCGTTTTCCTCATTTATAACATGAGGATAACAGCCTCACCCTCATCAGCTGTTTTGCATTTCAGTCAGTCAATATATGTTTCTTAAGCACCTATTATGTGCTAGACATGAATAACATAAAATGTTATATAAATGATAATTACATCATTTTTAGAGGATTCTTCCTTAATCTTTCAGGATTGCCAAGGATTGACAAACTAATTTGTCTGAGTCTTCTCACAATGTGATTCTTGTTACTGTTTTCCCATAAATTGTCTACCCAACTTAGTAAGGACCAGCTCCTTTTAGGGCCTTTGTCATTTCATGAACACTGATGCTGGCAGACTATTTTTGGTTTCATGCTTTCACTACAGTAGTGACCCACTCTCTTTTCTGGTCATATAGGCTTTTGATGATGTGTTTTTATAGAGCTCCATGCCTTCTAGGTAATATGCAACATTCTATGTCCATCATGTGTTTTTTGCTTTATAAACCTTAAAGTACAATATAAATGTGGTTGTGATTATTGTCCTTTGGGTGCACCTCTAATTCTCATTCCTTAAAGAATGTGTTATTCTAGAAATCTCTGAGCAACATTGCTAGAAGAATATTGCTAGTTGTGTTAGTTAAAATAGGATGTTAATTCATGGAGAGCCTTGATGTTAGCAAAAGCTTCCCTTAATTTTCCCAAATGCACCTTAGCCCAATCTCTTTTTGCTTCTCTGTTTTGATCCTAGGTTATTGCTCTTTTACAGCATTCATCCAGTCAGCTCTCTGGACCATTCATGTGATCATATATCATAATTTAGACAAGAATCATGTTGCATCCACTTGATTTTTTCATATATTGATAAGCTGAAAGGATCTCATTAAGGGAACTTTATGTTCTTAGACTTGATGCTATTGGTAAAATGATAATAGTATGAAGGAACATCTGAAGGACCTCTCTATTATTCATTATTGTTACCTCAATCTATCAAAGGATCTTGCATTAATTTAACATATGCATATGAGACAACTTTATCATAGGACAGGCCTCCAAGAGTGTTTTTTGCTTTACTAAATAATAACATAGGAAGAATAATAAGGAATAATAGGAAGAATAATAGGAAGAACCCTTTAGTTAGTATTTTGCAATACTAGACTGCAAAGTACTTTGCCTATAATATCTCATTTAATCTTCCTAATAAAAATGTGCCATTATTATCTTTATTTTACAAATGAGGAAACTGAGATTGAAAGAGGACAAGTGATCTGCTGCTAAATTATGGTAGTCTATCTTGTTTCCTCTGCACGTAAATATTTTGCATTTAAACAAGGAAATAAACTCCAAATTAGAATGTAAAACTACAATAAAATGGGCACAAAGTTCTATGTTCACTTTAGGAAAGGAAAATGAAATTCCTACTAGACAGATCAGGAAAGGCTTCATGAGAGAATTGGCTTTTGAACCAAATCTGGATGAATTGGCAGAACTTAAATAGATGGAGAGAGGACATTGCAGACACAGGAAGTGGACATAGACATGGAGGTAGGAAACCATAGGGCAAATTAGGAAAATGTCAAATAGAAGGGTCCATGAAAGGGAATAGTGAGAGATTTTAAATGGCCATAAATGTCAGATGAAGGAATTTTTGTATGAGGACACTGAAGAAGTAATGTAAAAAGATCCAGGGGAAGTAAAAAAGGGAGAGGGAAGCTGGGGAAATTAAATGTGAACCTTAGTGACTTCACAAATTGCCCAAGGTGGGGGCAAACTGCATTCACATAACCTTGACTTTGAAAGCCCTATTTTTAAGATACATGAGACACTGCCAATACTCATATTTACACTGAGCCTAATTTGAAAGATTATCCCACAAACTACTCATTACCTGAATCCTCCCCATTCCACAATGTTAACAGTCTCTTGTGCTCAGTGACACTATATATTTCAGCCTTATTCAAACACTGATAATGAAGAATTTACTTTTTGAAATAATTTTATCCTTATTAGCTTGAAGATGAGAGCTTTCTAGCCACAGGAGCAAATTGGGACCAATGTGAATTAATAGAAATAATATTGTTTACTGTAGACGCTGACCACTGTGGAATGACATGAGTCAAATATGAAATGCTATTGTTACAGATGAGAAAGGAAAACATCCAAAGTTAAGACCACATTTGCCAGAACTTCTAAGCATCTTTTAAAAGTGCAGTTATAATTTGTTTTGTTCTATCATCATTGTCAACTTTATTCTCCTTCTCCTCTTCCATCACCTTCTCCTCTTCCATCATCTTCTCCTCCTTTTTCTTCTTGTCCTCCTCTTTCTCCTCCTCCTCTTCCTCATTTTTCTTCTTCTCTTCCATCATCATCATCATCATCACCATCACCATTATCATCACTTAGGAAATATCAGTAAGCAAAGTGGTGGCTTAAATAAAATTTCTCTTATCACTCCCATATTCCCTTTTAAGTGTACTTCTGTGCTCTGTTCAAGTGTCTATATTCTCAAACTCTCATCTATCTCCAATGCTCAGAAATTATGCTGTGGATTCATTTTGCTTTCCTCTATTTCAAAAGCTTCTCTTAGGTTATTGAAAGATATAAGTGACATATACACAATGTACATATATATGTATATATATCCGTATACACGCCTATGTACATTTGCACATGCACACACATGGCTGATAATATTTCATGTATTTTCGGGAATATCTACATTTTAACAAGGAATTATTGACTTAAATCAAAAGAGTAAAGCTGTAATGGCAGAATTCCAGGTATCAGCAGTAGGAGTCACCTCACAATACCCTTCAAAAAATATTACATTCCCTCCTTGGCTATGTATAATGATAACCCTGGATAAGCAACTAGAGCAACTAGTGCATTGTATCTGTCTGGGCATCATTGGGAAAATGGGGATTTACTATTATAGCTGTTCATTTCCTCACAGAGACATGAGAGAAATACCTAATGAATTCTGTTGGCAATAAACTGTGCAGATGCAGAAGGTGAAAGCACCTCCTCCTTAATTCAGAAAGACTCAGAAAGAGACATGAGGATGGATCTGAACTTCAAAGCCCAAAAAGTGATACAGGTTGATCTTCTGGTAGACTGAAAATCTTTTGAAAGCAAGGACTATTTATGTGTAGCTTTATATCTTTAATGCTTAGTACAATGTCTGCCACATAGTAGGTCCTTAATTCTGGTTCAATTTAATTGAATAGTATGAAGGGGATTTCTAGACTCACAGAAAAAGCAGCTGATAGAAAAGATAATAATATAATAATTAATTATATAATAATAATCTAAGGGTCTTTTCTTAGTCCTTGTACTTTGTGTCCTCTCTGTTTATTCTCACTTTCTAGCCACTCATCATTTTCTTTGATCATATCACCTCTCTTAAAAGATCTATTTTTTATTATTATTATTTTTTTTTTTGCTGAGGCAATTTGGGTTAAGTGATTTGCCCAAGGTCACACAGTTAGGAAGTGTTAAATGTATGGAACCAGATTTGAATTCAGGTCTTCCTGACTTCAAGGCTAGTGCTCTATCCACTGTGCTACCTAGCTGCCTCTCTTTTCAGCCCTCTTCTCTCTTCTTTCTTCATATTCTTTTACAGGTGTCTTCAACAGCTCCCATGGGTTTATTATCTTCTCTAATGATAATCACTTGATGATTTAGATGCTAACAGATTGATTTATTCAACCTCAATCTATTTCCTTAATTGCAATCCTGTATCACAAAGTGTCCATTGGACATTTCAAACTGAATATTCCAAATATATCCCAAACTGGACATTTCCAAGGCAGAACTTGAAATGTTTCTCTCCAAACTCACCCGTCTACTAAAGTTTTTTATGTCTTGAGCAGGACACCATCATCCTTCTGATCTCCTTGATTCTGATGCTGAACTACCTGATCTGTCTCACTGCACATTGAAAATAAATTGTCAAATCTTGCTATTTGTGTTACCACAATATCTCTCGTGTCTGGCCTATTTTCTCTACTCAGCCACTGATTTAGTTCAGGGCTTCATCACCCCTCACCTAGAGTGAGGAATACTGGAATGGAATATTAATTGATTTCCCTGACTCACCTCTTTCTTGCTTCAATCAACCTTTCAACAATAACCAAAGTGATTTTCCTTAAATCCAAATCTGACCATATCATTCCCCTATTCAATAATCTCCAGTGGTTCCTTATTCCCTCTTATACTAGATAAACTTCATAATTTGACTTTTAAAGCTCTTTATACCTGGCCCCAGTATAGCTTTCCAGTATCATTATTTATTACTAGCCCACCTACATTCTATTATCCAGTCCCTTAGGTAGATGACATAATAGATAGAATGCTGTTCCTGGAATCAGAAAGACAAATTAAAAACTCCTTTCCTCCTCCCATCCTCACTTCTTGCCTCCCTCCTTTCCTCTTTTTCTCCCTCCTTCTTTCCCTCTTTCCCTTTTCTCCCTCCCTCCCTCTTTTCCTTTCTTCCTCCCTCCCTCCCTCCTTCCTTCCTCCCTCCCTCTCTTCCTTCCTCCCTCCCTCCCTTCTTCGTTCCTTTCTTCTTTCCTTCCTTCCTTCCTTCCTTCCTTCCTTCCTTCCTTCCTTCCTCCTTCCTTCTTTTTCTCCCTCCTCCCTCCTTCTCTCTCTCCTTCCTCCCTCCTTCTCTCTCTCCTTCCTTCCCTCCCGCCTTCCTTCTTTCCTTCCTTCCTTCCTTCCTTCCTTCTTTCCTTCCCTCCTTCCTTTCTTCCTTCCTTACTCCCTTCCTCCCTCTCTCCCTTCCTCCTTCTCTCTCTCTCCTTCCTTCCTTCCTTCTTTCCTTCCCTCCTTACTTTCTTCCTTCCTTACTCCCTCCCTCCCTCTCTCCCTTCCTCCTTCTCTCTCTCCTTCCTTCCTTCCTTCCTTCCTTTTCCCTTCTCTCTCTCCTTCCTTCCTTCCTCCCTCCTTCCTTCCTTCCTTCCTTCCTTCCTTCCTTCCTTCCTTCCTTCCTTCCTTCCTTCCTTCCTTCCTTCCTTCCTTCCTTCCTTCCTTCCTTCCTTCCTTCCTTCCTTCCTTCTTTCTTTCTTTTTCACCAGGCTACTCCATTTACTGTTTTCATTCCCTTGCTCTGGATATCTTCTATTATTGGAAAGTACCTCCCTCAGCTTCACAGAGTGAGATGCAGCTCATGGACCACCTTCTACATGAAGCCATTTTTGGTGCCCCATTTGGTGCCCTCTCTCCCCAGTAAACCTGTATGTATTCTGTAGTCATTAATTTTTCATGTGCCCATAAACATGCCTTCTATCATATAACATTAAGTTTCTTGAAAATAGAGATATTCCATTTTTAGGGCAGGGTTGTATCCCCAAAGTGTAGCACAATGTATGCTGGTCACATTATAGGCTTCTAATAAAGGTTATTAAGCACTAACTACTGTGCAGCACAATGTGCAAATTTTCATAAGACAAAGCCCCTTCCCTCCTTGAACTTATTACTTTTAGGAATTTGTGGTAAATTATACAATTAATCATAATCATAATATAAAATAATACATTTCAGTTCAAGTTATGATATCCCAAGGGGAAAAGGTCATTACCAACTAGGAGTACTAGGGAAGGCTTTATAGGGGAGGTGGTATTTGAAGGATGGTTTTAAAGGACTTTAATAGTCAGGGAACAGCTAGGGGTGTAGTGGATAGAGCACTGGCTCAAGAGTCAGAAGGACCTGAACTTAAACCTGATCTCAGGCCTTGTGTGACTTTAGGCAAGTCGTTTAACTCCACTTGCCTCAAAAAGTCTTCTCTAGAACCACGATTGAAAAAGCCAGAGAGAGCAGGAAACCAAGAAGATTAGCAAGACCCAAGAAGAAGGCAGGAATAGGAGATGGGGAGAGGGACTTTGTGGCTTATGGTGCCTACTTGCCTGTTGGAAAAGCTAATTGGCAGGATGATCAAGCTTTTTTTCTAATAGGTTTGCTTTGATTTTTGGAATAAATTCTCCAGCACTGAAGTAAGTAAGAAATTCTCCTACATCTCCTCCTTTTGTAGGGTCTAGGCTATGGCAAAACATCTTTTCTTGGAAAGAATGGGGGGAAAAGTTAAGATAATACCTAATCCTTAGGAGTTTCTATTTGTTAGCCCTAAGGGTCTGAGTCTCAAGTATAATGTTCTGATTAGAGAGGTTGTCAGGGAAACGGAAAAAAAAAAATCCAGGTGAACTCTAGCATTTTTCCTAAGCCAAGTTTGCTTCCTCCAGTTTCCATTATGGGGCAATTAAACCTTCCCATTGTGGCCATCCAGGAAGGTTGATTTGTTCTCCAAAAGGTACTTTGTAAATGAATCCCAGAAATAAAAAGGAGCTCTATGCTTTTAAGCCAGCCACATCCCTAGAAAATGTAGATAAGATTCAGCTTTCAACTGTGCATTTCAATGGGAAACTTATTCCTCCATGTGTTTTCATATCTGTCAGTACCCAATTACAGAAATGAAGGCATTTCAATACATTGAAACTTATCCTCTGGAGGTTAAGAAATAGGGAAAAAATGGGAAATGACCTTGTGATATGTTGTTGGGGGCAGAAATGTGATTGTTAGGGATAGGGAGAAAATATTTGTCATGTAAAGTTATCTATGACTGATAGTGGGAAATTCTCTGGTCTTAAAATCAGGAAACCTGAATTTAAGTTCCTCCCCTGAAACTTGCTCTTTTTATTGCTAGAGAAAAATTAATCATCTCTTTAAACCTATTTCCTCATATTTACAATGGGCATAATAATATTTCATGGCTCACTTCACATGGCTACCGTGAGCATGGACATTTATAAGTGTTAAAGCACTATATGAATGAATATTATTCATAATAATAGTCCGTTACTGCCATTCATTACAGAGTCTGGAGTACATAGAATTCTCTTGCTGGTACTTCCAACTACTTGTTCTCAGGAGACTACAGGTTCTTTGAATTAAAGAAATGCAAATGGTGAAACAAATTGTGGATTGGGCCTATAATTAGAAAAGATCTGGGTTCAAACCCTATCTCATAAATCAAACAACTATTTAAATAAGCTGTTACACAGTTAACCCTCAACAAATGCTTTATCACTCTCAGACACTTTACATAACTCAGCATCAACTTCTTCATCAGTATAATGTGAGAATAGTGGCTAACTCACAGCATTATGAATTGTTGGTTAATTGTTAAGTCATGTCCACTCTTAATGACTCCATGGCACGTCAAGCCTTTTTATCCCTTACTGTTTCTTAAAGTCTGTTCAATTTAATATTCTTTGTTTCTATGACATTCTCGATCTAGCTCATCCTCTGCCACAACTGTCTCCTTTTATCTTCAATTTTTCCCAACATCAGGGTCTTTTCTAGTGAATCCTGTGTCCCAGTATAGTTTTTGTAATTCTTTTATTGACAATGAGAGTTACTCCATTTCTTCTAAGGGATTCTTAACCATAGTAGTATATGTAATGAACATCTGAATTAAATCTACTCATACCTATCCATTTAAGTTTAGTTTAAGACCATTTATTAATTGCAAAATTAGCCATTCTCTCTATTCAAGAGGCCTTGGAAAAGTGGAAGTGCTTAAATAGTATTTATTTCTGGAACATTTCAATCTAATACCCTGAATGTTGAGATTACTTCAAACAGTTTTTTTACATAACCTGTGTTATTTAGGTGTTCCAACTATGGAATAAGGCAATAGTTGACTATGAGTGAATTTTTAGTTACTATAGTCCCATAATTTCAAAGTATTTCTGAGCATAAAGATAAAGATTCGAGCCTGCAACCATTCTGGTTTATAGTCTTCTGAATTCTCTGATCACTTATCAATGTTGTTTACTAAAATGTGTTAAATTTAAAAATTGAAGTAAACTGAGCATGAGCAATTTATTAGGTAGGCTAGGAGAAACCAATAAAATGGATCAATGGTCTCTCAGTGGCCAAAGATCCCGAGGAGTACTTACTTACAAACTTCATATAGTTTTGGAAAATACAAAAAATAAAAATAAAGAGAAAGAGAGAGAGAGTTGGGTAGATGGGAAAGCAATTGGTTACAGCATCATGGAGGTGGAGATTAGTTATATCAAGGAAAGTGGGCTCATATCATAGACAAAAAAAAAATAGGATTGGACAGGAATTGAGAGTGAGAGCTTACAAAAACAAAACAAAACAAAAAACAAAAACAACCTTCTTTCCTACTGTGACTCAGAAATGTCCATTTTTTGAGTTCAGCTGCATCTGCAAGGACAAAGATATCAAACCAGACTTCTTTGGATAACAAACCAGACATCCTTGAAGGATAGTTAGTGAGTAAAGATATTAAATCAGACTTCCAGGTGTCCACCTGTTTCCTTCAAGGGTAGAAGATTTCCTTGACACAAGAACAGGAGAGTGATTAATATGAAAACTATTCCTAAACTTAACTCATTACAGGACAGCTAAATTTCTGAGTTAAGTTCAGAAGCAAAGAATCATGACTTAGGAAGTTGCAGGACAAGTCAATTAAGTTTAAATAGGTTCAATTTTAAAAAGCTATAGAATCATACACATGCAATTTATTTCATGTGGCATCTGAAACTGAGTGTCAGACTCCAGCTGTGGTATGACCAAAGTAGGACACTGGAGGATGATTACTTCTTCGTTCCTAGATTCTATGCTTTCCTTGATGTAACCAGAGCTTACATTAATTTTCTTGGCTGACATAGCCCATTAGTGACTTCTCATGGGTTCACTGCCCTCTGAAACCCCAGGGTCTTTTTTTTTTTCTTCAGATGAACTAGTATTAAGGTATTCTTCTACCATGTACATGTAAAGTTGACTTTTTGGACCTCCACATAAGATTTTTCACTCATCTCTTATTTTTTTTAAATTTATTTTATTTAAAAAACACAAAATATGAAAAAAGAAAGACAAAAAAAGAATGCAAAACAAAACGAGAACATTGTCATGTACCCAACAGAACATCAAGGACAATTAAAAACATCAAATAACAAATTACAAGTTCAAGAAAGCATATATATTAATAGTAGAAATGATATTCATGAATATCCATCTATTCTTTACTTTCCTGAAAATTGTTGTTTTGTTCTCTATTGCACACCTTTTTTTAACTTTATTTTTCCCCCTTTCACCCTCCTACCACCACCAAAAAGGCTACAGTTAAGAAAGGATATATTTCTGTATAGATATGTAGATATATACATATACATACATACACACACATACCCACCCCACATCTTTCCTATCCCTGCTGTCTCTTTGCTTTATCCTGCTTATTAACTTATATTGCTATTACTTAACCTACCCCCACCCATGGATCCTTCTCTTGTCTTCTTCCCTCACTCTTTATTTCCCTATCTGCCCATCCCTTCCCCCTTATTTCTTTATAGATTTTGGAGGATGCTATACTGGAGGATGTTTTACTATTCATAATATATATATATATATAGTTGACTATTTAATCCCCTGATGTGATTAGGTTTTCAGAACTCTGAGCCTTCCTCCCCGCTCTAATGCTTCTATAGCTATTCTCCCCCTGCACCTCATTTGTATAACATAATTACTATTTTTATCTTAACTGCTACTCTGTTGTTGATGTCAGTCTTAAACATGTGATATACATTTCCCATGTTAAAAAAAAAAAATAAACAATTTGTCAGTGTTTAAACAGTTTGTCCATGAGTTTCTTGAAAGTGATCTTTGAGATTGGCTCTTATATGTTAAATTTTCTATTAAGTTCAGGTTTGGTTGATATAAAGTTCCGATAATCTGCAAATTTGTTGAAAGTGCTTTCTTTCTCATTCAATAGTATAGATAATTTTTCTAGATATGATATTTTTGGCCAGAGGCCTAGTTCTTTTAATTGTCAGTAGGAATGGTCCAGAACCTGGGGTCTTTTATTGTGGCTGCTGCTAAATCCTGTATAATTTTAGTTGTAGCTCCAAAATATTTGAATTGTTATTTTCTTGTTTCTTGCAAAATTTCTATCTGATCTGAGGTTTTGGCAATTTGCCAATAATATTCCTATTTTCCCCAAAGGATCTCATTGAGGTAGTGATCAGTGAATTTTTCCCTCATGTTCTATCACTGCAGAAACATTTTCTTGGATTATTTCTTGCATTGTTGTGTCAAGGATCTTTTTTTGGCCACAACTTTTAGGCAGTTCTATTATTCTTATATTTTCTCTTCTTGAACTGTTCTCCAGATCTGTTGTTTTTCTTATGTTTCACATTTTATTTTTTATTCTTTATAATGTTTGCTATTTGTTTTTTCTAGTAATTTTTTAAATTATTAATTCACATTCTTTTATGAATCATGCTGGGAGAGAAAAATCAGAACAAGAAAGAAAAATCAGAGCACAAGGGAAAACCATGAGAGAAAAGAACAGAAAAAAAGAAATGAACATAGCATGTGTGGATTTAATTTTGGTCCCCTTAGTCTTTTTTCTAGATGCAGATGGCATTTTCTGTTCAGAATTTATTGTCCAATAATCAGTTATTTGATCACTGAACCACTGAGGAAAATAAAATCTTTCAGAGTTGATCAATGGACATTCTTTCTGTTGTTGTATACAATGTATTCCTGGTTCTGCTTGTTTTGCTCAGCATCAGTTCATGTAAATCTTTCCAGGTCTTTCTATAAACAGCTTGTTCATCATTTTAAAAGAACAATAATATTCCATCCCATTCCATTTGTGTTCCACAGTTTGTTCAGCCATTCCCCAATTGATGGGCATCCACTCTTTTTCCAATTCTTTGCTACCACAAAAAGAGCTGCTACAAACATTTTTGCACATATGGGTTTTTTTTTTTTTCCTCCTTTAAGATCTCCTTGGGCTACAGATCCAGTAATGGCATTGCTGGGTCAAAGGATATGCACAGTTTGATAGCCTTTTGGGCACAGTGCTAGATTGCCTTCTAGAATGGTTGGATTATTTCACAATTCCACCAACAATGCATTAGTGTTCCAGTTTTCCCAAATCCCCTCCAATCTTTTCCTGTAATCATTGATAATCTGAGAAGTGTGAGGTGAAGCCTCAGAGTTGTTTTAATTTGTATATCTCTAATCAATAGTGATTTAGAGCATTTTTTCCATATAAGTATAGATGGCTTTAATTTTGTCATCTGAAAATTGTTCACTTCTTTTGATCATTTATCAATTAGGGAATGACTTGTATTCTTATAAATTTGACACCATCCTTTATATATTTTAGAAATGAGATCTTTATCAGAAACACTGTTTGTAAAGATTTTTTCCCAATTTTGGACTTCCCTTTTAATCTTGTTTCTGTTGGTTTTGTTTATACAAAACCTTTTTAATTTAATGTAATCAAAGTTGTCCATTGTACTTTTCACAATGTTTCTAGTTCTTCTTTGTTCATAAATCTGTCCTTTTTTCAGTACCTGATAGATAAATTATCCTTTGCTCTCCTAATTTGTTTATAGTATCATCCTTTATGCCCAAATCATGTACCCATTTTGATCTTATTTTGGTATGGGCGTGAGTATTTTTTAATTTCTTGTTCTCTCACAGCATCACTAGCTTCCCCTTGCCCAATTCTAATTTTCAAAGACTTATTTTCATTTTAAGACTCTATCTTTTTTCTAGTTGGATAACCTTTTTTATTCATAATCTTGTTTTTCTTTGATGATTTTTATTCATTTATTTTTATCTTTTCTCAATGTCTCTCATTTGATTTTTAAATCCTTTTTTTGAATCCTTCTATAAATTATCTCTGAGCACTGAGCCATTTCATGTTATTCTTTGGGGTTGATACTCTTTTTACTTCAATATCCTTGTCTGAAGATGAGTCCTGGTCTTCCCTATTCCCACAGTATATTTCAAGGCAGTGGGATGGGGAGGTTCTTTCTTTTTTGTCAATTCTTTTTTTTTTTTTTAAATAAAGGATTAGTGTAAGCACCTCTAACTGTGGGGTGGGGAGGCGATGGTAATTCTATTTTCACTTTAGCTTTCCTCTCTGACCTGGAACCCCACACCAAGTATTCCACTCTCCTGCAATTGCCTACAGCCAGCAGCATTCCTGCCCTGCTGTTTCTGCTTTCACTAGGTGCTGGTAACTTCTTCTTCTTCTTTTTTTTTTTTTAATAGCTTTTTATTATGCATGGGTAATTTTTCAGCATTGACAATTGCCAAACCTTTTGTTCCAATTTTTCCCCTACCTTCCTCCCACCCTTCCCCTAGATGGCAGGATGACCAATACATGTTAAATATATTAAAGTATAAATTAAATACAAAATAAGTATACATGGTGCTGGTAACCATGTCATGTTCATTGTAAGTCAATAGAGGTTCCCTCAGAATTCCTGGACTCAGACCTTGCCTTCTCCCACAGTTCAGGAGGTGAAAGTTTCTGTGGTTCCTGCTGAGGCTCCAAGCACACCAAGGTAGTCCTATGGCCCCCCACTTAGTGTTTCCTTTGGAGATAACCTGGAGACTTCACTTGGGTTAATCCTGGCTCTGAGTCTTTCTTTGGATCTTCTCGGGTTGTATCAAGAGAACCCTAGTTCTACTTCAAGACTTTTTCATCAGTCTATGTTTGCCCTGAGGCACAAATTTGTTCTGTTTGTGGGGGAAATCTGGAAAACTTGAAATTTACCAACCTAATCTGCCATCTCCCCAGAATCCTCCTCATATCTCCTATTAAAATAATTCCACTCAAACCAATTTTCTACCTTCTTGAGATCTTTTTACACCTTGGATCTTTGAATCTATATGTTAGCTAACCTTCAGAGCTTCATGTCACCAAAAGACAGGTAATAAACAGAACAAGGCACAGATGAGAGGACTAATGATCAAAAGTAATCCTTGTAGATTTATGAGACTGACCTAGCCTAAAACACAGTATACCCTTATGAATTCAATTTTTGGAGAATTATCAGCTGTGTTCAGTTTACTTTAGGGGAATTATAGTAATGAGTAAATTGCTGTTTTGAAGGCAAGGGAACAAGGTTTGCTTTCTGGCTCTAATGTTTATTACCTATGTGACACCAGGCAGGTCATTTCACTTTTGTCACATTACTCATCTCTAATATGGAAATAATAATGTTACACTACTTATTTCCAAGGGTTGATTTTGAAGGAAATATTATGTAAACTTAAAAATACCAATTATAAATATGACCATAGCTTTTCATAGAATGGTAGGATTTAGGGCTAGAAGGGAAACTTCTTCAATCCAATAATCATCATTTTAGAAATGGGGAAACTGAGACACAGAATTTTGACCTAAAAAAGGACATCAAAGGACATCTAGAGCAACCCCATCATTTTAATGATGGGAAAACTGAGACACAGAGTTTTAAGTGACTTACTGTTACTAAGGTCACATAGGGAGCAAGTTCAGAGTCAAAAATTAAATTCAGGAACTTGGACTGAATTCTTTGCTAAAAACTCAGTATTATTTCTATTATGTCATTCTGCCTTTTATCATACCAAATTGCTTCCAGTTCTGATTTTTTTTTCCTATTTAGCTTCTCTGTCTCTTTATTTGTGTACATCATTACAACTTTCTATTGTATCCTTGATTGAGTTTAATGATAATATATAGAACACTTCCAGGGAATCTTTTTCTTTGACAGAATGAAACAAAGCTTGTGCATTAGAATTTGAACTATGCCTTTCACTCCATTTTTTGTAAGGGCACTAGCATTCCCCTATGTGGGCCAAACAACCTCAATAGTTCTTCCTAAAATAAATATATTCTGAATATTGATGTAGATGAGAATCAAATCTACAGGAACTGTTTGTGATCACCAGCCCCAATGAGGAGGACAATGGTAAGTATTGGAGAGACCAAATTGCATTTAGGATCAGAATACTTGAGCCCCAATTTTGGCTTTCAGTCACTTGCTACACATTACATTTTCCTCCTCCATAAAATAACAGACTTGAACTGATGCAGAGCCAAGTTAAGTGCCTTTCTCAAGGTGACACAGTTTTCAAGTAGAAGAATCAGAATTCAAATATGCTTTATCTCATTTTAACTCCCTAAACCTCCAGCAACTGATATTCCCCAATAACCTCCCATTCAAATACTAACCAAGTCTAATCCTAATCCTTTTCAACCTCTCCAATGCTGCAGGATTACTGATTTTTCTGGTGAGGTCATTGCAGTGCCTCTCTCGGGAGGTATTGTTCAACTGGTCCTCAGGAGATACTATTTCTCTGATCCACACTGGCCTTCTGATACTAGGAAGATAGCTCCCTATCCTCAAATGGTATTTGGTGTTGCTCAGATATTCGCAGATGGCTTTTTTTTTTTTTTTTTTTTTTTTTTTAGCATTATACCTTCTTTTTAGTGTCAAAACAAATCTTTTCAGGGATGCCTGTCTGCTATTTCAGCTTCAGTTTTCTTAGAACTTCTACTTGAGAAGAAAAGGTAGACAAGTATTTAGTCAGAGATCCTACAATCATTTAACAAAAGCCAGACAAAGGTTCTGGTTGTTGTTCTTCTCTTTCCTTCCTTCCTTCCTTCCTTCCTTCCTTCCTTCCTTCCTTCCTTCCTTCCTTCCTTCCTTCCTTCCTTTCTTCCTTCCTTTTTTCCTTCCTTCTTTCCTTCCTTCCTTCCTTCCTTCCTTCCTTCTTTCCTTCCTTCCTTCCTTCCTTCCTTCCTTCCTTCCTTCCTTCCTTCCTTCCTTCCTTCCTTCCTTCCTTCTTTCCTTCCCTCTTTTCTTCCTTTTTTCCTTCTTTCTTTTTCTTTCTTTCTGTCTGAACTTTTATGTCTGAGATCAAGACAATATTATATCATAGTAAAAATATAGGCCCTGGGGCTTAGGACCTAGGTTCAGAAACCACCTACCACTTATGTAACTTCAGTCAAATCAATTTTCCTAGGTCTCAATTTTCCCATCTAGAAAATGAGGGGGTTGGTTTTGATGTCTTTTAGATCTTCTCTAGTTCAAAATCTATTGTCCTATGATTGCCATCCTTTGTTAAACATAGCCTTAGACTGTCCCAAGAGTTTCTTTGGTTTGTCACCAGTGAGAATAAAACTTAGATAAGGAGACAAGTTCTCTATTCTTCAGTCACCTCCCTTACATTCTGGTCTTTATTATCTGTAGTGTTAACGAGCAAAATCCCAATCCCCTATTGCTTTAGTACTGTAATTTGTCCAATAGAAAAATCTCATAATTCTCTTACATAATTAATTTAACAATAAATTTTTAGCTCATGTAAGATTTGAGGAGTATAATTTATGCAAATAAAATTCTGAATATATTGTCAAACTCCACCCCTCAAAAGAGGCAAAGTTTGGCTTTTCTATCTGGCAGCTCTTATCTTAAGGGCTTTGTCTTTATACACTATAATTTGAAAGTGTAGTTGGGTGGAAAAATGATGAATTTGGAATCCTAACCTGACCATATGCTAGCTGTAGGACCTTCGACAATTCACTTTATCTATTGCTCTGGGACTCAGTTTCCTCATTTGTAAAATGGGGGGGGGAGAGGGAGAGGGAATAGAGAACAACAAAGCAACCCCTAAGTTCCCTTCTGCTCTATATCTATGATCCTAGGACATCTCAATGATCTTCTAATGAATAAACAACCCATTGTACACACTTAACAACAAAGGACCCAACAAATCAGGATCCTGTTAGAAATGTACATAATATAGGGAGAAAATACTGATTAATATGAAAAGTGAGAGCAGAAGGAGGAAAAGAGAAAAGGGGGAGAGGGAGAGGCAGACAGACAAAGAGAGACAAACAGAGACACACACACAAAGACAGAGACAGAGAGAAAGAGACAGACATAGAGAGAGAGACAGACACACAGAGATAGAGGCACAGAGACACAGAAAGAGACAAATGAGATAGAGACATAGAGACACAGAGGAAGAGAGACAAAGAGAGACAGAGACAGAGAGATAAACACATAGAGACAGACAGAGAAAACAGAGAGAAACAGAGAGACACACACAAAGAGACAGAAAGACAAAATGAAGAGACAGAGAGAGATGAAGGCATAGAGACACAGAGAGAGACAAACTAAATAGAGACATAGATATACAGAAGAAGAAAGAGAGACAATGAGACATGGAGAAACACATGGAGAGAGACAGAGACAGAGAGACGGACAGAGACAGAGAGAAACAGAGAGACAAAGAGAGAGGAAGAGAGCCATAGAGACATAGAGAAAGAAAAGCAGACTAGACAGACAAACACAGAGGAAGTGAGACAAAGAGACATGGAGAGAAATAGAGACACATTGAAACAGAGAGCTCTCCACCAATTAGATTCTTGTAATCTGCAATGGGCTGCATGTGAGCTCCTACTCAAACTAAGTGGGTGCATGGGTTTAGAAACTTAAAAGCTGAGGGAAAAATCTAAGATTCGTACGCCAAAATACCATTTCAAAAAAAGATTAAAAAAAAAAAAGAGAAGGAAAAAGAGGAAGAAAGGATCTATAAGTAGATCTATTTACTAGTTATTGTGCTTAGTACTAGGGATACAAATTCGAGCAAAATTAAAGATAGTTCCCAGTTTCCAAGAAGTTACATTTTAGTGGAAATACACTGGAATGTGTTAGAAAGGAATATATTGAACACATTTTAGGGCTTTATGATTACCAAAAACACTGAGAAGCAATGTGCTTATTTACGGTGTGTTGACAATAGGAGACCTGGATTATGTCCTACTTTGAAAGTTACTAAGTGTGGAGCAGCTTGCTCTAGGACCTTCTTTTCCCTGTCTACAAAATGAGAATATGGGATTGGCTTGTCTTTAAAGTCACCTTTCTGATATTCTGTGAGATCCTATGATTCTGTAGTTTAGATTTCAGTGTTTTTCTTTTTCCAATTCTCCAAAACATCCTTTTTAAAGCACAGTTGTGAACATTCTCCTTAAGAATCTACAGCTATGGCTGCTGGGATAAAATGCATTTTATCAGTGTGGGTCCTTCACAGTCTGACTCCAGTGTATCTGTCCAGATTTATTTCACTTTACACTTCCTGCACGTACTCTGCATTACAGTCCAAATGGCCTATTTGTTTTCTCCTGAACTAACCTTTTTCCTTCTTCCTCCAAGTCTTTTCCTCCCTCTTTATTTCTACATTTACAAATTCTTACCTGCCTTCAAGATTCATCTTAGGTGCTTCTTCCTATGGGGAACCTCTCCTGATTCCCAGAATTCTTTTTATTTTATTTTATTTTTAATTTATGGAATAAAGCAAACATTCCCATAGCATAATATAATAAATTAATTCCAAAATGCTCTCTCTTCAAATTATATTATACAGGATGGTATTAGATTTGGTCTATGCAAGACCAGGGTTCAAATCCTGCCCCAGGGAGTTAATAGCTTTGTGACTCTGGGTAAGTCACTCTCTATCTCTCATTAAGTCTCCTCAGCAAAATGAGAGGGTCAGACTCAGTGGTTTCTAAGGCTCTTTCCAGCTCTAAATCCTTTACTCTATAAATGTCCTATTTCTTCTAGCAAAATAGAAACTCCTGGAGGATAGAAGCTGTATTTCTTCTTTGGGATTTATCTGTCCAGAGCCCAGCAGTCTCTGGCATACTGCTAGAGCCAACTTTAACAGACTCTGGAGTGTCAATTGTTAAAATTTCAAGGTAAGCATTTGTACCTTGTTGTTTATCCTTTATTCTCAAACTGGACCATGACATCAGGGAGGTGATGCTGTGACATGCAAATGAATTGGGTTTAAGGGAGGGCGGACCTTGCAAGGTCACCTGCCTCACCTTTCCCTCCAGAACCATCTAAATTAAGTGGCTTCCTTGGTTGGCTGTGTGAAGAAGGGGAATAATTAGGAGGATTAGGATAGAGGCTAGAAGGGCAAGAATTCCGCCTAGTTTGTTAGGAATTGAGCAGATTGCGTATGCAAATAGGAAGCATCATTCTGGTTTGATGTGGGGAGGGGTGGGGCTGGCAAGAAGTTGCCTGGGGCTACACATAAATCAAGACTACGGGAGATGACTCTCGATGAAATCGGAGACTTGGCCTTTTTTTAAGATCTTCCACAAGTCTCAGTTTATCTGAGTCTGAGTTTATCTGAGAACCCATTCAGTGATTAAAGCCAGATAGAAATTGATGCAAAGAATCTCCTCTTTCACCTAACAAACAAACAAACAAAAATCACCACCCTAAACAAACAAACAAACAAATAAATAAATTTGGGAGGGAAAGGCCCTCAGGTTTTTCTGACCAAAGCAGAACAATGATCAAATGGGGATTGGTCTAGGACTTATTAATGGCCAATGAGAATCAGACAGGGGTCCTCAAACTTTTTAAATAGGAGGCCAATTCACTGAGCCTCAGACTGTTGGAGGGCTGGACTACAGTAAAAACAAAAACTTTGTTTTGTGGGCCTTTAAATAAAGAAACTTCATAGCCCTGTGTGAGGGGTATAAATGTCCTCAGCTGCCGCATCTGGCTTGCGGGCCATAGTTTGAGAACTTAAACTTTAAGACATGGTCCTGAAGAAAGAAATCTAGCCAGTAAACCTCAAAATATCTTGAAAGGATTCAGTGATGCAAAAGAAAAGAAAAAATGCTTTTAAGAGCATCTGGAGTTGAGGGCATGATGCTATATGGGCAGAGGGAGGAAAGGGAATGAAGGAAGAAGGGAAGGATGGAAGGAGAGGAGGAAGGAAGGACAAAAAGAAGGAAAGAATGAAGGAATGGAGGAAGGATTCTTCCAAATGACCAATTCTGGTTTGTGGGCCAGTTTTAAATGCTCTAAATCAGAATTTGGTATCATTGTTTTGTAGCTTATCTAGATTTATGAAAGGAGAAAATGTTAATAATTCAGATTAAACTTAAAAGTACTCTGCATACATAGGATGAGATGTGGGGGAAAGGGATATTAGGAGCTGTTGTTAAACTTTTATCAGAAAGCTCCTTCATGGTGGTCATGTATTAGATGCTTGGTAAATTGAAAATACACTACTGACAGAAGGAGAAAATTTCCAAAGTTCCCTCAAGAGAGTATATTTGAATTTTGAAAATTGTTAAATGACTTAAAAATTGGTGTTAGTAAAAGTGAGATGATGTATCCTGGATTTCAGAGACTTTGAAAATTCAGTAACACAAATAAACAGCAAACACAACCTTTAGGCAGAAGGACAGTGTCATGAATTTTATTATCACTAGCTCTGACAATTGGTTGGCAAATTCTGTCATGCAAATAAGAAATCCAAAAATAAATAGCTAGTTGCTAATTGAAGGAATTTCACAGATTGAAGAAAGGTTGACCTTTTCCAGATCTTTAATTGGGCTGTTTGTTCATATAGTAATGTAAACTCGGTGACAGTTCCCTTCATTTATCTGTGCCCTGGTCTGAGATCCAGAATGCAAGCGCAGACTAGTTCCAGCTCTAATTAGCAGGATGACAGGAGGAAGTCATTTTATTTTTAAGTTTTCTTTTTCTGTAAAATGAAGAAAATGGACTAACTGGTGTTTCTGGCTTCTTTTAACTGTAATAATCTAAGTGGAGACTGCCCTTGGGCAAATCATTTAATCCCTCTCACCTTCAGTTTCTTCAATTGTGAAATAATAACAATAATAACGATTATTATTGTAAAAATAGCTCCCTTGCTTTACAGCAATGTTAACAATCAAATGAGATTACATGTATAAAGTACTTTGTAAACCTTAAAATGCTATATAAATACTAGTTAGCTAGCTAGTCGTAGTAGTCTGTTGATGATAGCAGCAGCAGTAATGGTGGTGGTGGTGGTAGATTCTAAGTGGGAATCAGAATTAGATTAATAATTGATGTTCCCCATGGCACTAGAAATTCAAGAACCTTTGCAAAACGAAATGCAAGAACTACATCTACTATATATAGGGTACCACATAAGCTTGATTAAGATAGAAGCCATGCAGCCCTCTTTGTAGTTGCCAGAAACTGGAAACTGTGTGGATGCCCATCAATTGGAGAATGGCTGAATAAATTGTGGTATATGAATGTTATGGAATATTTTTGTTCTGTAAGAAATGACCAGAAAGATGATTTCAGAAAGGCCTGGAGAGACTTACATGAATTGATGCTGAGTGAAATGAGCAGGACCAGGAGATCATTATATACTTCAACAACAATACTATATGATGATCAATTCTGATGGACGTGGCCCTCTTCAACAATGAGATGAACCAAATCAGTTCCAATAGAGCAGTAATGAACTGAACCAGTTACTCCCAGGGAAAGAACTCTGGGAGATGACCATGAACCACTACATAGAATTTCCAATCCCTCTATTTTTGTCCACCTGCATTTTTTATTTCCTTCACAGGCTAATAGTACACTATTTCAGAGTCCTATTCTTTTTGTACAGCAAAATAACGGTTTGGACATGTATACATATATTGTATTTAACTTATACTTAAACATATTTAACATGTATTGGTCAACCTGCCATCTGGGTGAGGGGATGGGGGGAAGGAGGGGAAAAGTTGGAACAAAAGGTCTTTCAATTATCAATGCTGAAAAATTACCCATGCATATATCTTGTAAAAAGGTATAATAAAAAAAAAAAACTTTAAAGAGACTGATTGAAAAAAAGAGATAGAAGCCATGGACTTTATTGTCCATGTGAAACAATCTAGAAATGAGTTTGGGGGATATGATAGATGAGTAAATAAATATGATACAGACTAATATCCATTAAAGACATGAAAGAGAGAGAGAGAGACTAAGAGTGATGAAACTTCCAAAGAAAGATTATTTCTAACATAGGGGGTTGGGGAAATTTTCACCAAGAAAGGAACATTTCCCACTCTACTCTCTGCCATACACAACCACAGAGACATAAACAAACATGAATTGACCTAAGTCTTATGTTATTCTTGTGAAGAAACGAGTAATCCTACTTCTCCCAATTTAACTGAAGAACAGAGAGCAACATGATTTTTCCATGGTCACACAGTAAATCATGAAACTTGAAAAAATTCATGGCCTTGAGATTTTAATCCCAATACAATGACTAGGGTAGTTTTGCTTAAGGGTAGCATGGAAGTAATATAATAACAATATGACCTTATTGTTTATCTGGAACTTCATGCTTTTCAAAATATGTTCATGTCTATCCAATTATATGACTATTTCCTCAGTAGAATTTGTACTCTGGGAAGGCAGGGACTGTTATATTTTTGCCCTTGTATCTCTGGCACATGGCAGGCTTGTACAAATAATAACTGCTTCATAATTCCTAAAATTGAATTAAACTGGATTTGATCCTCAGAATAATTGAAATAGATATATCAAATATACTTATGTCTAATTGCTAGCTATAATATACTTATAGCTACTTACTCATTATAAAACAAACTTAGACATATAAAATAAAAATAGACTTAGACAACTGGGTCTGATAGAAGACATGTCCTTCCAAATGCCATGGGAAAACAATAAAACTTAGGGTGCACTTTTTAATCTCATGTTTGGCCTTATTGAATAGACGACCTGAAAGTGATACTCTTTGTGGAAGTGAGACATGAAAGAGAAGTAAATGGAAAATTTTAAATAACAGGTCTTCCTGCTTTCAGAAAACTAAGTAGAATCTGAAAACTGAAACTATTCAATTGTGTTTTGCAGAATATACGTAAATGAAGGATCACTGAAGGCAACTCCAAAATTCAACAGCTGCTTAACTGCTAACTATATTACTGCATTCAGGATGTTCCACAACCAAAGAAGAAGGCAATCTTGCTTTACAGTCCCACCCAGAGTGCGGGCTTCCACTTGAGTTGCATCCAATTGCGGTTTATATTGTGAGGGAAACCAATGGTATTTCATCCAAGGCGAGCTGTTCTGAGGATAGATGGTTATTCTCCTTGGCATCACATTGCTGATTAGAGTAAGCTGGATGTTCATGCCTACCTCTCTTACAAAGCTCAGTCATTTAAGGCAGCTGAATTCTCTGTGAAAACCTTGTAAGTTGAATAATGGCTAAATTAAAAAGAAAACTAGTCTCCACCAACCTAATGCAGAGTTGCAGATTCTATTCTATTTTTTTTTATACTTCTCTTTCCTCAGAGAAAGAGAAAATTTCCATTTCTCAACTCTGTTTCTGGAAGATACAATTCTATAAACTGGTATCCAGTGGCAAACTTGTTTCTCTTGGCACAACATTTTAGCTATTTTGAGTTGTATAAAGTTAAATTGATGATGGATCTTAAAACTATCAAAGAGAATAAAATCTATACATCTAGTCAGTATTTGATCATTATCACAGGATTTTTCCAACATATTGCTTTCCCAGTTATGAAAAATGTATTAAGACTCAAGAAATCAATAATGTCTTTTTTCCTGACAAAGCTCTATTTCAATCCAATAAATTGTCCAATAAATGGGGACAATGGTTAATACTCCCCTTTCTGGGGAGAGGGGTGCCTTCAGCTCCCAAAGAGGAGTTATTTTCATGCCTGGTTGACTCTGGGGAAGAAGGCATTTTAAAATTTTCAAAACCAATTCTATTTTTATAGCTGATTATTTAAAACCAGAGTTGGAAGATTTTTGTCCTAACCTTGGATAGCCACAATCATCTTTTTCTTACTGTGAATTTCCTTACCTAATTGAGACCTTGGTCAAAATGAGCGTAACTCTCATAACTTCTGGAGATTTGTGGGTATTTATGGGAAAAGGGGGTCAATTAATTCTTTTTTGGATTTGTCAAATGATATTTCTTCTTATTTCACTTCCATGATTTAAGGATCTATGTTTTTCCTTCACTAAGACAGCTTACTACCTCTTGGTAGCTTAAAAGAAGTTCTATGCCATTCGATCCTTCATCCCATGACCACTGGACTTAAAGTCAAATAGGAACCAAATTCAACTCCTAATCTTAACACCACATCTATGACCACAGGTAAATCTCTTTCCCTCTCTGAGGTTCAATTTCTTCACTTGCAATTTGAGGATAATTCTATTTGTAGTGTCTGCCCACAGGACTATGGTGAAGCTCAAAGGAAATAAAGTCGGTAAAGCACTTTGTGAACCCTAAAGTTCCAGATCTTGGGATCTTAGTATAAAGCAGTCATCCAGTTCAACTCCTCTATTTTATAATTGAGAAAATTAAGATTGAGACTTGGCCCACAGCTGAATTCAGAGCTGACCTCAAACCTAAGACTTTGACACAGGACTTTCAGCCTCTCCCACCGTAGTATGCCCTCAGCCACTACTGTGCTATTATTTGTTTGTGTTTAATTACCTGAAGACTATTGCACAAAAGGATAAAGCAACTGATTTCTGTAACAGTAAAATATTGGTGTATAAACTCCTATTCTGTGGGTACACTAAAAGCATCTTCAATACAACAGGATTATATGTATTTCATCTCATTCCCATATGGTTAAATAAAATGTTTTGGTCTTAATCTCTCTTTAAGTAGGAAGATTGGTTGGTTAGCTGTTGTCCTTTTTTGAAAAAGACCAAAATAGCAACACTATGTGAGAGTCAAGTTAATATATCTGACTAATTGATGAGACCAATATGTACTAAGAATGTTCTTCCACAAGTCTATGAACATGGAGGGTGTATTCTCTTTCTTTTTTCTTCTTTTTTTATTAAAGCTTTTTATACAAAACATATTCATGGGTAATTTTTCAACATTGACCTTTGTAAAGACTTCTGTTCCAAATTATTCCCTCCTCCCCCCACTCCCTCCCCTAAGTGACAGGTAGTTTAATACATGTTAAATATGTTAAAATATATGTTAAATCCAATATATATATATACACATATTTATACAGTTATCTTGCTGCATAAAAAAAAAAATCAGATCAAGAAGGAAGGAAAAAACTGAGAAAGAAAACAAAATACAAGCAAGCAACAACAGAAAGGGTAAGAATACTATGTTGTGGTCCACACTCAGTTCCCACAATTCTCTTGGTGTAGATGGCTCTCTTCATCACTGGACAAGTGGAACTGGTTTGAATCATCTCATTGTTGAAGAGAGCCACATCCATCAGAATTGATCGTGGTATAGTCTTGTTGCTGTGTACAATGATCTCCTGGTTCTGCTCATTTCACTTAGCATCAGTTCATGTAAGTCTCACCAGTCCTCTCTGTATTCATCCTGCTGGTCATTTCTTACAGAACAATAATACTTCATAACATTCATATACCACAATTTATTCAGCCATTCTCCAATTGATGGGCATCCACTCAGTTTCCAGTTTCTAGCCACTACAAACAGGGCTGCCACAAGCATTTTGGCACATACAGGTCCCTTTCCCTTCTTTAAAATCTCTTTGGGATATAAGTCCAATAGAGACACTGCTGGATCAAAGGGTATGCACAGTTTGAGAACTTTTTGATCATAGTTCCAAATCACTCTCCAGAATGGCTGGATCCATTCACAATTGGGGTAGATTCTCTAACTTTGCATGTCTTGCATTTCTCCTGCTCTAATTCAGTTCTGCTTTGCTTATAGAACAGAGCACCTTCTCTGCAGAGGGCACGCCATGCTGGGCAGTCCTGTGCCAGAGTTTCCCATGTCATACAATTGATTCTAAAGTTCTTAAGAGACACCTTGTATTGTGTGCTTGTATTGCTTTTTCTGACCATCTTGTGAGTGCTTGTCCTGTGTGAGTTCTCATAAAATAGTCTTTTTGGCAAGCATCCCTTTGGCATTTGAATGATGTAGCCAGCCCAATAGAGTTGTGCTCTCTGCAGTAGAGTTGGAATGCTTAGCAGTTTTGCTCAAGAAAGGACCTCAGTGTCTGGTATCTTATCCTGATAGGCAATCTTTAAAATACAATTCAAATAGAATTGATTCAGTTTCCTGGTATGGCACTGGTATATTGGTATACAGCATGAATATATATGTGTGTGTGTGTGTGTGTGTGTGTGTATACATATATACACACGCACATATATGTATACTGGTATATATTCACCAGCATAAAACAACGTGGTCACCACAATGGCACAGTAAACCTTTAGTTTGTAACTAGTCTAATACCTCTGCTCTTCCACACTTTCCTTCAGAGCTTCCCAAACACTCAACTAGGTTTGGCAATGCATTTATTAAACTCATTATCAATGTGTAAATCCCTGGAAAATATACTGTCAAGGTAAGTAAACTTATTCTCCCCATTCAAAACTTCTCCATTTGCTGAAACTAATGGGTCTACATATGATAATGTGGTGCTAACTGATGGAATATTTGTGGCATGTAGGGTATGTTCAGGGGAGAATAGTTACCTCTGTATGAGGGCTGCCAAGCCCTTTAGCATGCTGATTTCCACTTAGAAAGAGAGACTGTTGAATCCAACTGCCTTCATTTCATAGATAAGGACACTGAGGCACATACAATTTAAATGACTTCATTTATCTGAGGTGAGATTTGTTACCAATCTTCCTAATGTCAAGCAGTATGTTATCCACTACATCCCACAGCTTCTAAATGGAACATGCATAATTCTGTTTAAGAGAGAGGAGAATGGATTTAAGACTAGGCAGAACCATAATGGGTTCCTGAAAAGCACCATATTTTGTATAAATTGTTATTGATGTTGCTGTGTTGGTGGCATATTTTAGATAGAAAACCTTCTTCCTGCTTTGTAAACATTAAATACTCTAAAATTTTCACTACTTGGGTCTACTTTATATCTTTGTTATACATGAATGAGTCAGGAGTTCATAATTAAGTCAAATGCTTTATGATAATCAATAAAGGCCATATAAATATTATAGCCTTTTTGGAAAGCTTGTTCAATAATCACCAAATTGATGAGTTACTCTTTGGACCACTGGGACATTTTGGCACATCTTTTTGTTCTTCAGCCAATGTTATTATTTTTTTTTTTTTTTTTGTATATTCTTAGATTTTTTTTTTTTGTCTGTGATATGTGTCTTGCATAAAATACATAAACAAATATTTGTCCAGTTTGGAGAAGGATTATTGGTTTTCTCATAATTTGTCAATAGACATGTAATAGTTTCTCTTAAGAAAGTTAGTATCACACTTGTGTATGAGAACTTAGAAAATGCTTTGCTAGTAATTTATGCATCATTCTGATGAATTTGAACCAATAAGTGTGGTTTTTTTTCCCTATTCCAACATGTTTTTGTTTTGCAGAGAAGCTACAAGAGAAGTTAGGTGGCTCATTGGATAGAATACTAATAATCTGGAGTCAGGAAAACCTGAAGTCAAACCAAGTCTAAGACACTAACTAGGTGCATGACTTTGGATAAGTAATTTTGCCTCAGTTTTCTCAACTATCAAATGAAGATAATAACACTATTTTTCCAGTGTTATTAAGGATAAAATAAGATAATATTTATAAAGTATCTGGAACATAGAGGTACTATATGAAATACAGCTACTGCTATTAAGCTAGTATTTCAGTTACCTCCCTTAACACAGATATTCTTTTGCTCATCAAAAGCAAACTTTCTTTTTTTTTTTTTTCCTTTGATACAACTTGCTTTTTGATTGTGAGATTATATTGATGGCCCGATATTTTCCATATTCTCATTATTTGGGAGTTCCATCTCTTCTCCAATTTGTTTCCTTCTTAAGTTTCTTTAGTACAGTGGTTCCAATGATGAGAAATTGTTCATTTTGATCTTTGCATACAAAGCTGGATAGCACAGTAGATAAAATGGTAGTTCTTGAGTCATGAAAAACTGAGTTATAATCCAACCTCAACTATTTACTAGCAGTGTGACTCTGGACAAGTCGCCTAATGTCTGTCTGCCTCAGTTTCCTCAATTATAAAACAGAGACCACAACAGCACTTACTTCCCAGGATTGTTGTGAGGGTTAAATGATAATATTTGTGAAGTGCTCACTTAGTGCGGTACTTGGCACATAGAAGGAAGTTAATAAAAGCTTGTTTTCTCCCTACTTTGATTCCTGTCACCTTAAATTTTTGACTTTTTTTTCCTTTGTTGAAAATCTAGAATTTTGGAGGCTTTTTTGTTTTTGAATGCTTTCTCCAGTTTCATTTTTGGGTGATGATATGGCATTAAAATTATTCTACTCCACATACCAGCTACACAGATGGACCTGATCTTCTCATACCTTTTTGCAGAGTTTTAATAGTCTTCTGAATTTACTTTTGTTATGATGGTTGATTCTAGTCTTTAGGAGTATGTTAGTAGTTCTCCCTTCCTCATGTGGTTCTGAAAATGGAAAGAAATGCCATATGTACTGTTGTATGCAAGTCCTAAAATGTTTTTACATTTACATTTTACATTTTCTATTTTTATGTTTATACATAGAACCATCATCTGTCACAATGGTTATAGAAGACTCCAGCAAATTTTATGAATGATTATTTTAGTTTGTTTGCTAATTGGACCCATAATGTAAAACAAAACAGGGTTTTTGAAATCTGAGTTTATGTGTGCCCATATCTATTCAAAATCATTTGGAAAATTGATTTTGTTTTGTCATGTTTCATTTTCAAAGGGAATTTTTGCATTAAATGAAGATTTTCATTTTCTTCAATTTTTCACTCTTTATATTTTTATAACCCCTAAGTTACAGCTATTTCATCCAATTTAGGATGAAAGTTTTTTCACAGATGAAGTTTTTTCTTTCAAATGTCCTGTTCTGTTCACCAATATGTTGTTATGTGACTTAGAGTTCATAGTCCCCTCCTCCTCCTCCTCCCTCAGCACCATTAAACTTTAAGAGTCCTTTTTTCATTCAATTTGTAATTAATAAAAGTTTTTAAACTTAGATGAATCAGTTTCCAAACCAAAAATGTGACACCAGTTCCATAACAATTTTTTTCCAGCTTGATAGGACCTTAAAGAGCTTATGTTCAAATAACACGAAGTTTGTATTCATCTCTATTGCACAATGAGAAACTGAGGTAACATTTTGGTATTCCTTCAAGAATTTTTCTGCATTTCTTCCTATGGGAAAGGAAATATACTAATATTTATCTCTGTAATTATTTTATTGCTGATTTTAAAAAAATATTTTATTGCTGATTTAATGTTCCAAAGAACAAGGTTCGAGTCTAGTTTTTCCACCTTCACTCTGAATCCTCGTGCAGAGCTCTCATGAACATGTTGGGCCCCTAGGGCAAGCAGCACTAAAGTGTAAATTCATGATGAGAAAATAATGCAATATATAATTAATATTAATTCGATAGAGTGGAAATGCAGACCATAGGCCATCAATTTAGGAAAAGAGAGATCCTAGGAAACCATAACATAAAGGGGTGAGATAAGGAAATAGCAGTCCATTGCTGGAAAAGCTGATATCTTAGAAGAAGTAGGAGTTTTTATTGAGGGTATGTGATACAATAGATATTATCTTCATAGGTCTAAATTAAGGTAAAGACAGCAACTGAATAGTTTTCTAGTATAAATACTCTTGCTAACAAAGTGTCAGGTCCAATTGTTTCTATACTATTAAAGGACTAAAAGCATTGCCAAAATTTATCATTATTTAAAAATTATTATTTAAAAAATTTGCAATGTCTAAATGTTGGTTTCCTGGGACAAAGTCTCCTATCCTAGTTACATTTCTGACCAGGCAATCACTAAAGTCCTTTTTCTCCATAGCTTTCAAAGATTCTAAATAATATAGTGTCAATTATGGGAAAAATCCAACTCCTCATTAGGGATTTTCCATCGTCCGCTAAGAATACTAGGAAATAATGGCTTGCAGTCTATAGACCATCTAGCTAATAGAATTACTCCAGTGATTTAATGGATCAGTAATGAAGATCAAGTGAGTTAATATTTGTAAAAAATACTTAGCAGCTTAGCATACTATAATAACAGGTTCTACACAAATGCTTTCTTATTCCCTTCCTTCCCCTTATCTTTGTTCTCCATTATGGGCAATTCTAAATGTTCATCCATAAATCTCTTCTAGAGGATCAAGCTTACAATATAGAAATCTTCTCTTGCATCACTTAACATTTTGTATGAAATATATATACATATATATTTCATATTATAATCATAGTAATATGTATATATGTGTATACATATCACTATGATGACCCATTTTTTTTATCTTTCTTTCACTTTATGACCTAACAATTCCCTTTTCTGATTTGGACCTCTGGTATTTTTCCACTCTTCTCCACCTTGCTTGATCTCCCCAGACTTCACCAGTTTGCCTGTTCCTTTAGCAACTTCTAGTTCTCTTTCTATTAAATGAAATGCCCATTTTTGATCTTCCACAGTAAATTATTACTGCCCAAGTATCAGAAAGACATAGAGTACTCAAATTAGCCCAAGGAATAGAATTAAAGTTGAAAATGTGCCTTCTTCATTCCTCCCAAGAGAACTGAGGAGTTTGGTCTTCCCCATGCTTTTGAATTTTATTAATGATTTACCTAGATTAATAAAGTACCCCAAAACTTGACCTCTTTCCTCCCCATCAGAAACAGAAGGTTTAGCTCTACTCTGGCTCAGCACAATCTCTCATTTGCATTCATCAACCTGGCCACTAATGTAGAAATTTAAGCCTTTGCTTTGTAAACAAAGAGAGAAATCCAAGAGTTGTGGTCAAATTCTAGAAAAAGAAAAAAGAAAAAACCCCAGCTGCTACCAATAAACAACATGCTTAGAAGGCTCAGGGGACTGTTGAACCAATATTTGCTGAAGAAGCCCATGTGTGAAAATATTTTCCTCCTAATACTATTAGGATTTCCATAACAGTTCTGGGAAAGCATTACAAAGTATGAAAATCATTGATATTTCATTTGTTTTACCAACATATATTACCAGGACTGCTAGAAATGGGTATAACAACTTAATGTTTTTCTTTGGTAAGTTTTCTCTTCATTTATTGCAATCTAAGAAATTCCATGTCATTATTTATTAATCTAGAATACCAACTCCTAGGTAGAAGGAAGAAGAGACTAGAAAAATCTTACTTCATTTCAGATGACTGGAAAACAAAAAGTGAAAAAAATTCCATTCACATTACTCTCAGAAAAGTAAATATAACTCCTTTTTATGATAGTCTTCTCAGGCCAAGAAGATTGCTATCAATTCACAATTGAAGAGATAGCCTTGGCGTCATGGGAATGGAGGTAAGCTGTAACTCTCTCAGCACCCACAGACACTCCATATATCAAGTGAATCTAATCTGAGAGGTAGAATATAGTTGGTGAATTCAGCCTAATTCCAAACATCTGCTTCAAATATGAAGGGGATGATGTGTCTGGACTGCACATGGAGAAGACTGGCTTAGGGTGACCCTGGCATTTGGGATTATTGATGAAACAATCAGTCAGAGGGATAATTTCATAATACTACTTTTGGGAAGAGGCAATATTATTTGTATTTTTTTTTTTCAAATGCAAGTTATCGGCTCAAATTTTGCTTCTGCAGACACCACTGTATGGAAAGAATGAGGTGGGTTCTAGTAAATAAATTATTTTCATTCTTCTGTGGTTTTAGTCCCAGAAAAACATTTTTTTCCCCCTTTGGCTTTAATGATAAAGATACAGATAAGGGTCCTGTCACTTTGGGTATGAGGGTAAGTTGGGGAAAGCTTTTTCAGTCAAGACTAGCCTCTATTTATAATAAGCAAAGTGACATTTCAGGAATCCTGAATAAAAAACAAGAAAATCTCATGGCATACTTCCCTCTCTCCCAACCCACCTGTTATGCTCTATATGACAGGCATCTGCTTTACAGCCAGACCTTTGCAGTAATTTACAGGATGCATTTGATAACCCACAGAGGCACCATTTTTCAAAATGTGGAGGCCATCAGAGACAAAATAGAAAATTACTGCCCAAAGGACAAACATGAGACATGTTAGAGACCGAGAACAGATAAGCACCCAGATGTTAGGACATTTAGCTGAACCATTGGAGGATCCCTCCAGGTTTCCTGAGTCTTACTAATGCTTCTTCTGCCATGTTATAATGCCCACTCATAGATATGTCAATATTCCTCCTTTACCAGTGACTGGCATCTTTATACCCAATCTTGGCCAAAGTGTTGCTGGTATGGAAATAATAGAGATGGGAATTTCCTGAGAGGGCATGGTTAGTGTGTTTACCACAGGGTAACCATAAGGCAGTTAAGTGAATAAGAAAAAATAGGTTTCAATAAATGGCTGTATTTAAGGTCTGTTCATTCCTTTCATATTTACTGAAAGTCAGCATGCCTTTTTGTGAAAACTGGGCAGAATCCTGTTAAAACTGGCCAAGTAAGGTTTAATTCTACTCTTAAATACTCTAGTAAACAATCGAGTATGGCTACTCTGCTAAATTTCTGTTTTCAAAAGGGTTATTGGGGGCATATTAAAGTTTGACATTAGTTAGCCTATTTGCAGGGATTCTTCTAGAGGTAAATTTCCCTTTTATATTGAAGGGAAGAAAATCATGAACAGAGGTATGCTGTGGATGCCCCCAAAGATATTATTTCTACTTAGTTAAGACTAAGGCTTTCATGAAGAGTAATGATGTTTAAACCTAACTTATCCATTAACTGCTTTCTGGATATCCATGGCACTAATATTCTCTGTTCATAGTCACCAGAAAGATATTAGAATAAGCAGGGTTGATTTCATTCATAGTCTTGTTTCCACAGCCTGGCAAAAATCTCAAAATATCACCCTACCCTATCTGAAATGACTTCATTTCACCTTATTAAAATTCTACTAATTAGTTAAGAAGAACATTATAATATAAACATACCAAGAAGATACTATAGGGCATTCACATTGTAGTATAATTTTTTTTCTTCCTTTCTTACACCCATCTGAGGTCAATCACATTGAGATGTCTTATTTTTTTTTCAGAGGTGGGGGGAGAAAAGAGAGAAAGAAGTCATGTCAAAGACTTACTATTTCTGGGAAGGGTTCTTATAGGGGCAAGCTTCTAGAAGTCAAAAGACTGTCTGATGGTATGATGCACATGAGGGATGGAAAGTAAAAGTAGGTGCTAAGAGATAGAGGGCAAGTAGACAAAAGTCTTCTACTTTATAATTTTGCCTCAGGCTGGTCTTGTATCTAATTCTCTTTTTGCTTTTTTTTTTTTGAATGAATATATTCCCTTGGCTGTAAGAGTTAAGCGTAAGAAGTTCAAACCATTTCTCCCATAGCTTTAACACCAAAAGCCATACAAGAATGCTTACATAACTAAATTGTTTCAGGCTGCAGGATCTATAACACAGACCTTGTCTAAAGGTAAATAAGGCTGTATTAGAGCAGTGATTGAGTTGGAGAATTAAGGTTAACAACAATTTGAGTAGGGAGAAATATCGACTGGGGTTTTAAAGGTCAATGCACCAGAAAGAGGCAGACGATAACAGGAGAAACAGATGGAATTTTTAGCTTGAATTGGGAGTTTCCTGGCTGCCATTTAAGCCAGACTTGTCTCAATATTTCAATGCCATTTTACATTTGGTGCCTGTGTTCTTAACAGTGGGGTTTAAAAAACCCACCCTTAGAAATGTTTCTGGAGCTGGCGCAGTAATCTACTCCGGCGCCTTCGTCAACTCATAAATAGGAATCTGTTGTTTACCGAAAAGTCCAGAATGGGTCCTTCAGCAGCATTATGTTCCTGAGCCTCATTAAAAGCAGGGTGGTCTAATTAAAACAGTCTCCTTTGTAACTCTCAATGGGGCCTGTGGCTGGGTGTGCAAGGATGAATGCATTTATGTACCTGGATGGAGCTAGTGGCTTTGCTATTTTGCCCACCCTAATTTCTGGTCTTGTTATTAAATTCATCATCAGCATAGTCCTCCAGCTCCTGAGCTAGCTCTCAGAAGGGCCCCAGATGAACTATCCTGAGCTAAAGTAACCATTTTTTCTCTTGTTCTGAGTCCGCTTTATTTTTTTTTTTTCTCTTGGATAAAGTAGGATTGTAATGGAGGACACTCAGACTTCTCTCACTGCCTTTCTCCAGTTTAAGTTCCATTATCTATCAGGAAACCTTTGGCAGATCTCTTTCCTGAGATCAGCTGACCCTTCTTCTGAGCCCCAGTTTCCTTTCTAGGTATAATAGTTCCCGTTGACCCAATTTACCAGATGGCTGTGTTAACTCATAGAGCTCACTTAGTGAAGTACATGAATTCTTCTCCATGAGTTATTAATAATAGCATCTGATTCATGATCCCAATCAGTCCAATCAAGTGATCAACTTCAAAATACTTGGGCTACAGTGTAAACTTTGGCCTTTTTGTGTCAATGTTTTACACTCATTTGAGTTTGAAGATTTATTACAAATTTACATTTCTCCAGATATCAATGTTAAGATTAAACAAATTAGAGTTAGATACTTTAATTCTTGTTCATAACTATCTCACTGTATTCACTTTTCTAATGATTTTCTCTTCCTTTATAACATCTTCCAGGAAAGGGTTTGTCATACTTCCTATGAAAACTAACTTTCCCCAAACAATTCTCCATAGGTAAATGCAATAAGAAGGGAAGCTTAGATTGGAAAGTCCTCTGTGTGACCTCAGGCAATAATGCTAGAAGATTGGTACTCTTATCATTCCCATTTTACAAGTGAAAAAACTGAGATAATCAGTTAAGTGACCTTCCCAGAATCATTTGCTAGTTAGTTTCTGAGACCAGATTTGGGCTAAGATCTCTCTGACTACTAAGTACAAGGTAATTTGGGAAGTGGAAAACCAGGAAAGGTTGCAGGCAAAAGACCACCACTGTGTTGAGTCTTGAAGGAAAAAGAATTCTTTGAGGTGAAGGTGAAAGAATGTATGTTCTGGGCATGGGAGAAAACAAGTACAAAGATTCAGAGGTGGGACATAGAGTGTCTTCACAAAAGACTAGTTTGGCCAGATTAATGAATGTAAGAGAAGAACTGATGAGATTAGAGGAGCCATACTATAGAGATGTCTGTTTCAGAGTTCCCTGTCATAGCTGTTTGTGTCACATAGTTCATAAAATGTCATTTAGATATTTGAATCTAAAAGAATGAAAGAAACAGTGAAATTCAGTTAGATAAAGATAAATATTCCTGCTAGAACATGAAATAGAGTGTGAAATAATGTTATTGTTCTCCACTTATTCTTTTTCTCTTTTTTGCATGGATATTGGAAGCAATATCCATAGGTATTGGATGACAGAGAGAAAGTTGGCCTTGAAGTCAGGAAACCCTTAGTGTAAATCTAATCTCAGACATTACTAGCTATATGACTGCAAGGAAGTTGCATCTGCCTCGGTTTCCTTAGCTGTAATATGGACATCATTATAATATATACCTCTAAAAGTCATTGTGAAGATTAAATAAGATAAATATTTTTAAATCATTAGTAAGAGTCTTGCACATCATAATATATGCCACTAAATAAATCCTTATTCCATTTCTTCTTTCCATTACTAAGTAGTTATAATCACTAATCATTAATTAGCTTTTAACCTTAGTTCTGCAGCTAGCTCTGTGACATTGGACCAGTTGTTCAACTTCTCCAGGCTTCAAATTTGCCATCCCCAACATGAGAGGGATGGATTGTATCTTTTCTCAAAGGGCTTTTCTAGTGCTAACATTCTCTGAATTTAGGAATTTAACCACAGAATGATGAAACTCCCACTCAGAGAAGTCCAAAGTCTTGTCTAAACTCAATGTCCAGTGGTGTCACCTTGGCAAATCACTTCCATTTTTCTGAACCACAGTCTGATCATCTGTAAAATATAGGGATTGAATTAGCTGATTTCTAAATCCTTTCTAGTTTTGACATGCTGTGATTCTCAAGATAAATATTGTTTTGACTAGAAATGACTACAAATTTAGCAACAGAGAAGGCATTTGTTTGTTTATTTTATGTTTCAAAATAAAACAAGGACATCTATGCATTTACCAATCAGCTTGTTTGGGACACATAATAGAGTTTGAAAGTATGGAAAAATCTGCCTAGCAAGAAGTTTCATTTTTAGTATTAATAGAGAAGCATATAAAAATTGGTCTGTGTGCCTCAAGAGAAGAGCTTAATGAAAGTTTGTTAACAAGTAGTTTTGAAATAGCAAGGCACATGGGGTAACTAGATAGCTGGTACAGCATTGACTCTGAACTCAGGAGGCCCTGAATTCACATTTGGCCTCAGCCAGTTAATACTTACTACCTATATGACCCTGGGTAAGTCACTTGACCTCACTAGTCTTGCCCACCCAAAAAAAGGAATAGCAAGGCATAATAACATAAGTTATATGATATCTAATAGTCAACATTAACTTTTATTACAAGTAATTTTAATATGTAATATTGATAATATATGATAAATATAAAATATTATTTTAATAATGCACTTATTTATGTGGCATGTTACAGTTACAGAGTGCTTTCATAGCCATGGTCAAATATAATCATCGTTATTCTTGAAGATAGGCCATGTAAACATTAATTCTATGATATAGATGAGAATCTGTGACAAAGAGAAATAAAATGATTTGTCTCCAAAACATGGAATGAGTAAGTGACAGAAACAGAATTTAAAACCAAATATTCTGAAAGAAAACACTTTTGGTGCAAAAAGTCCTTCTTTTCCCCATCCTTGACCTTTCAAGATGATAATTGAATGAAAACCTTTTGGACTTTTCTCTAATACTGCTAATGATAAACAGGAATTACTCTTATGAGAGATCAACTTGGATGATGTCCAAGGGAGTTCAGTTTCTAACATATCCAAAAGAACCTTTTTGTGAGACTCAGAAACTTTCTTTTTCTAAAAAATGATCTGGAATTTCATCATGCTTGTTCATTTCGTAAGAATATTGACTGCCCATGGGTAATGGTAGAAATTCAAATGTGGCACATACTGTGGAATAACTAACCTAATTCACAGTCACATTATGAGTTGGATCCTCAGAGCATGGGCTACTGGATCTCCCCCTACTAAGAGTAAATCTGAGAGTTTGTAAGAGGGCAGAATATTTTCAATTCTGTAACAAATTAGCCCTGTTTAGTCTAATCCCCCCCATTAACAGCCAATCTTAATTAATCAGTTGGATTTAATCAGCTTTTAAAAAACAATATTTATTAAGGACAGTCGGCACAATATCATTTCTCTTTCAAATTTATGAAGCACTCTCCCAGAAATGAATAGAATTTGGATAAAGAGCACAATTTTGGAAAACGTGACAAAGAAATTAAGTCTCGGTCTTAATTGCTTTATAGGGCACTTTTAGAGTTCCCATAATATGTCATGTGACTTTTCTTGTAGAGTCTTACAATATTCTTTCCTCAATGTGTCCAGTTTGTCTTTGGTTTTTGATGCTGACACACATATTGACTGTTCATAAAATGTTGTTTTAGGAAACTGCTAAGACTAGAAAACTGATGGGAAGTCCCAAGATTCTCTGAACCTCTGATATTTACAAAGTATTTTTTTTTCTTTTCTTTTTCTTTTCTTTTTTTCTTTTTCTTTTTCTTTTTCTTTTTCTTTTTCTTTTTCTTTCTTTTTCTTTTTTTTTTTTTTTTTTTGCTGAGGCAATTGGGGTTAAGTGACTTGCCCAGGATCACACAGCTGGGAAGTATTAAGTGTTATGTGTCTGAGGGCAAATTTAAACTCAGGTCCAACTGACTTCAGGGCTGGTGCTGTATATGCCACCTAGATGCCCAAAGCATTTCTTTGCGGGAGAAGGAGATGGTTAAGACTAAGGCTAATGCTGAGGCTATTCTATTTTCTTTAATACTCTCTTTAAAGGGATTGATTAGCATGAATTTCCTTTATGGTAGAACAATTTGAAATCCCATGGTTTTAAGTTCACTATTTTATAAACAATATATAGGATCTGATCAAGTTTCTTCAATCAATTCAAACCTACTTATACAATGTTAGTATAATTCATTCCCTGGCTTTCAAAGACATTTAAATTGATCAAGAATTTTTTGTACTTATTCTAAAGCATATGAGTTATTGATTTAAGTAGATATTCATGTCTTTAATTGATTCATTTGAGATGTTTTCATTTGATAAAGGTATCAGGCCTAAAAGAGATAGAATGATTGATTGATTGATGGCTCAATTCCTCCCCCTCCCCACTTTGACATAAACATACATGTGTAATACTTAGGAAATTTGGACATGTCTGTTATGCCACAGTTTTCTTTAACTGTTCTGACTCAGTTTCCCTGTCTCAGTTTCCTTAACTGTTCTGTCTCTGACCCAGTAAAACTAAGGATTATTCGCTCTCGGGTTATAAATTAGCAAGATAAAAGAGTAGATCTCCTGATTTTTTTTATGGATTTACAATATTCCTTTAGAATATTCCAAGATTAACCCATGATATCTTTACTTCTTTGTCTCTGGAATTTTTAGGTTTTATGGCTTCCCCTCCCTGATAAAAAAACTTTCCCTCCCTTTCTCTTCTTTGTCTCCAAAAAGGTATTTAAGAAGTTGGGGTTCCTCCATTCATTGCTGGAGTGTGGTGGCTGGCAGTTGTATGCTGGACGCTGGATTCTTTGGGTCCTCCAGTCCTGGGACCAATATGCATTCCTTGGTCCCAGTATACTTATCTCTGTCTGACTGCATAATCTGAGACGAGAGTCCTGTCCAGTCAATTTTACTCTCCCATTAAAAAAATATTAAAACTCTCTAATCTCTCTTCCTGCCTCAGTTTCTCCGGCAGTTTTCTTTAACTGTCCTGACTCAGTTTCCCTGTCTCAGTTTCCTTAACTGTTCTGTCTCTGACCCAGTAAAACTAAGGATTATTCACTCTCGGGTTATAAATTAGCAAGATAAAAGAGTAGATCTCCTGATTCTTTTATGGATTTACAATATTCCTTTAGAATATTCCAAGATTAACCCATGATATCTTTACTTCTTTGTCTCTGGAATTTTTAGGTTTTATGGCTTCCCCTCCCTGATAAAAAAACTTTCCCTCCCTTTCTCTTCTTTGTCTCCAAAAAGGTATTTAAGAAGTTGGGGTTCCTCCATTCATTGCTGGAGTATGGTGTCTGGCAGTTGTGTGCTGGACTCCTCCAGCCCTGGGACCAACATGAATTCCTTGGTCCTAGTATATATTTATCTCTGTCTGACTGGATAATCTGAGACGAGAGTCCTGTCCAGTCAATCTTACTCTCCCATTAAAAAAAATATTAAAAACTCTCTAATCGCTCTCCTGCCTCAGTTTCTCCGGCATTACAATTTGGAGGTCCCACCGAGATAATAGAAACTGAGAACTGGATTAGAGATTAGAGATTTCTCGGTCTCCACCTAGGCCTGAGGGGGGCTCAGGACCTGGGTCTATTCCTTAAGAAAAGACCAGCACTCCTAGGAAAAGGAAGCGGTTCTTCAGCCTCAATCCGGCCTACAGTGGACAACGAAATCGATTCGGCATTTGATTCGGCATTCGGGAGAGTAAGTCTGTCTGGGTACCTTTTGGGATACCATCTGGTTCTGGTTCTGGTCTGTTCTGTTGCTAGCAACCTGTGATCTCAGAATAAATACCGACGGGTTTAAAAATTCTGAGACGGGTATTTTCTGGGACGCTGGAAAATATCCTCTGGGTATGTTTGCTTAATGTTGTAACTGTGTAGTCTGTGTGATATATGTTCTATGTTCTGTGTGGTTTGTCTGTTATGTTGTTGGTTGGAAAACAACGTTGCAACTGTGCATAGTAAATTGGAGCTCCATGTTTGTTTGTGTGTGTCTGTGTTAAAAGTTAAAATAAGCTTGCAAGAGATAAGGATTCAGCCTCTGTATTGCAGGCTTAGAAAATATCAAGAAGTTTGAAAAATCTTTCTCTCTCTCTTTCTCTGTCTCTGGCTGACTGCAGCAGCCTGTGAGAAAAAGGGAGAAAAGGGAAAGGAAGAAAAAAAGGAAAAAAAAAATAGATTGAAAGGGATTTGAAAGTTTGGAAAGTTAATATACTAACATTTAAAGGAAAGAAGTTTGAATAGAATATCTAGGCATTCTCTGTGAAGGCAGAGAAAAGCACTAAAAGGGCTTGGAAGTTTACAGAAGCCCCTTTGGATTCTGGAATGGGAAAAGGGAATTCAAGGTGAAACATACCTCTCTCTGGGGGTGGAGGTCCTGGAAACAGCCCCTAGTCTGTTTGCTGATTTAAGAGCTTTGTTAAGTTTTAAGAACAATGATTAAGAAATTTGGGGATTAGTTGTTTGGAAAATTTGCTTGTGATTTAAAATTTTTTTTAGGAAAAGCCTACTAGAGTAAAGAGCAATAAAATTCAAGCTTAGCCTGGCCTGAGCAATAAAAAGCTCTAGAGATAAGATGCTAATAGCTTTTAGAAGAAATGTGGTAGAAGAAAAAACTTTTAAAAACAGCTGTATTAGTTTGATTCAGTTTGTTACCTTTTGAAATATATTGAGTTATTTGTTAACATAAGTTATACTTTAAATCCAGCTCTGCTGGACATGTGTGGGTTTTGTGGAGGTTTGGGTTATTCACTATAGGGTGAATCTTACAGGTTTTTGAAGGGAAAAGGAAAGAGGAATGCAGGTGATTTAGGAAGGACTGATTTGTAAGGGAAATTAAAGGTTCGCATGGTGTTAGGAAGGTGAAAGAAAGACTTTTGGGAGTAGGTGAAGAGGTGGGGGAAGGAGTCACCCACCCCCACTGCCTTCTGCTACTTTACCAAAGGAGCATCTGGGAAGGAAAGTTCTTTAAGGAGATTGTTTAAGTATGTAATCAGGGGGAAAGAGAAAGTTGGAAATGGGTGGATTTGGGAAGAAACCTGATATTGGGAAACTGATGGGTTAAATCTTGAAAAGGATTCCCATGTAGGAAATTGAGTGGGGAACCCGAGGGAAGTTTTTTTCCCTAGGGGTCAGGAGTGGGGGATGGGTGGCCATGTGGAATCCTCTCCTCCCCTCTCCTCTCTAAGTATGTTCCTGCCGCTTTTTTTCTTATCTGATTGCGGCAGTGCAGCAAAGTGTGATTTTTAAGGACATGCTTACTTTAGGTAATTGATTGAATATTTGTTTCTTCATAAAGGTTTTCTTGGTTAAGAGATATGGTCGTAAATGTGATCCATACTTTGGTCTGAGTATTTCTAAAAGTTTAATTGCTATGTTAAAAAAACCTTCTTGAATTCTTTTATGTGGAATTGGGTGTTTTGTATAAGTTTAAATTGATTGTATTGGGTCATCCTGAGGTTATTTAAAGGGCCTCTGAACATAATAGTTTTTTTCTTTGTCCTTTTGAAAATGTTTCTGTTATGGACAATATGCAATTTGGGATATTTTTCTATGTATTGGGTATTTTAAAAGCAAACTGATTTGTATGTATAATGTTCACTCATGTAACATCTACCTAGATATGATAATTGTTCTAAGTTGTGAACTTACTGAGACAAAATTTCTTTCTGTTATTACTGTAAGGTTATGGTAACTCTTTGTTTAAGATTTATCAGAAATTTGATTAATGACATTTGTTATTGGAGGTAAAAGTTTTTGGGCTTAGAATTAATTAGTTAATGCTATTTGGGAGTTTTAAAGCTCCACCCTCTGACAGTTACTGGGACAATTGATTGATAAGCTGTTAAAACTCAACTGCTTATGTTATGTTATAGTTATGTTCTTGCATTTTTCCTTCTGTAACTGATCTCTCTCTGATCAGAGCAATGGTCAATAGAACTGTTAAATGCAATTCAGTTATGTCATGCCTTGCTATTTTCAGTCTGGCCATATGTAGTCATTGTATCCTAAATGCTTGGGCAACTGAGTATTTCGCCTGGTCATCTGTCTGTTACTGGATATTTGTGTTTTGTTTAAGGTTTCTACATGAGAAGTGGACAATTAACAGGGGTCTGTAAGACTGCAGCCATTTGCTTGGCCTGTAAAGCAAACTCATTTCTTCACATAGGAAACTGCTGGCCGATTTATTTTGGCCTCATGTTTTGCAACAGTCTGGTGAACTGAGTCTATCTGAGACTGATCTAATCTTTATTTGTTAGATTTGTGTTTTTGTTTTAGATTTTGGTCAAATTACAGATATTGGCTTGCTTCTGGAACCGGGATCAGGTTTGATCAGCTTTGATTGTCAGCATGACACACCCACTCTGCAAGGAATGAGAGCCTCCTGTCATTTCATAGCCTGAAGCAGCAGTTTTAAAAATGAGACCATGGACTGGACCCTGCATTGAGTGTACTTGGACTGATATGAGGGACTTTGGGAATGGTTGATGACTGACTGTTAAACCTTGCCTGGATCATCTATTACTGGGTGTTTAAGACTTGGGATGGGATTTGTTAAAACTGTGTAATTATTGCTGTTATGTTTGAGGGCTTTTAAGGAAATGCTACTGTATTAGTCTGTTATGTATAGGGATTTGGATTTGCTCTTGGGATTTATATGGGGAATGGTCATTTGATAATTCCTTTCCGTGAGAAAAAAAAAGGGGGAGGTAGAGATAGAACATTGGGGAACCTGGTATATTTTTTTCAAAATACCTGAAAGAATGGGAACACCTAGCTCCTATTCACTTTGCCTTAAGCATTTCTGCCCCACCCTCTATCTCATTAGTTCAGATTGAATTTGGATGCTTTAGTTTTAGAATCCCTTATTTTGTTAAAATTTCCCTGGCAGACTCAGTTTTGAGATTTTTTTTTAGAAAAGTTTTAGAAATCAGACACCTGTCGTGACACTGGCAATCTCTGCTCTGTTTTTCCATTCCTGTAACCCCAGTTCATTAAGTATTTCAGCATTTCAAAGGACCTTGAAGTTTGGCATGAAGCACCTAAAAAGTTTGGAGTTTGCCTGCCTTGATGGTCTAACTGCATAATCTTCTCAGAAATCCGTATTCTAATAGCAGCCCTGTTTCTCTGGGTGGGGACGGGTGGAGCTACTACAAGCCTCATCCTTCCCCCATGGAGAGGGCTGCCTCTCTGACTGGGCCTTGGATCCTGCTGCTTTGTAAGCAGACTGAGTTAAGTGCACAAATGACCACAGACCTAACTGTCCATCTCAAACTGGATTCTCTGGTTGAGATGGTGCTCTAGAATCGTAGAGGGCCTGACATGCTTGCAACAAGGGAGCCTTTGTACAGCTGTTAACTCTGGGGTTATCAGGGAGAGACTTGCTCTTGCCATATGAGTCCTTACATTTTTTCTAGTTTTATTTTTGGCTCATTTGCTTTACATAAGGTGGGTCAAAGACCTCCTGGGTATCTAGAGGAAGGTGCTAAGATTCAAAGGTTTGAATATTTAGGAGAAAGAGTGTGGAATGTTATGCCACAGTTTTCTTTAACTGTCCTGACTCAGTTTCCCTGTCTCAATTTCCTTAACTGTTCTGTCTCTGACCCAGTAAAACTAAGGATTATTCCCTCTCGGGTTATAAATTAGCAAGATAAAAGAGTAGATCTCCTGATTCTTTTATGGATTTACAATATTCCTTTAGAATATTCCAAGATTAACCCATAATATCTTTACTTCTTTGTCTCTGGAAATTTTAGGTTTTATGGCTTCCCCTCCCTGATAAAAAAACTTTCCCTCCCTTTCTCTTCTTTGTCTCCAAAAAGGTATTTAAGAAGTTGGGGTTCCTCCATTCATTGCTGGAGTATGGTGTCTGGCAGTTGTGTGCTGGACTCCTCCAGCCCTGGGACCAACATGAATTCCTTGGTCCCAGTATATCTTTATCTCTGTCTGACTGGATAATCTGAGACGAGAGTCCTGTCCAGTCAATCTTACTCTCCCATCAAAAAAATATTAAAAACTCTCTAATCTCTCTCCTGCCTCAGTTTCTCCGGCATTACAATGTCATTTGTTGAGAGACATCTTGACGGAAAAGGATGTGGGTATCTGTCAAATAAATTTACTGATTTTCTTATTTATCTTTGATTTATTGATTTATGCCAACTGACAGTTGTTCTCTATTTGCTTGTATTGTTTCTCCTTGTATAAAGTTACCTTTGAAGTAATTCTACGTGGGCCAATATTCTGAAAGCCTATAGTCAGAGTGCAAACATCTATATTGATGTTTTTCCCTAGAACACTAGGGTCAAAGACTTGGAGTTTAAAGTGGCTTTTGATCTAGACTAGTTATCCAGTGCTCTTAATTTTCAGACAAGTAAAATAAGGTATAGAAAGAGAGAGTAGCTTACTTGAGGTCATACATGGAGTGTGTGGCTAAGTGGGGATTTAAACTCATGTCTGCTGACTCAAAGTCTAGTGTTCTTTCCAGAATAATCAATAATAGGCAGGATGATGCTCCTCTGAGATTCTGAAGGTCCTTCACAGAAAGTTTCATGAAATAGCAAGGCACATGGGGTAACTAGATAGCTGGTACAGCATTGACTCTGAACTCAGGAGGCCCTGAATTCACATTTGGCCTCAGCCAGTTAATACTTACTACCTATATGACCCTGGGTAAGTCACTTGACCTCACTAGTCTTGCCCACCCAAAAAAAGGAATAGCAAGGCATAATAACATAAGTTATATGATATCTAATAGTCAACATTAACTTTTATTACAAGTAATTTTAATATGTAATATTGATAATATATGATAAATATAAAATATTATTTTAATAATGCACATTTATGTGGCATGTTACAGTTACAGAGTGCTTTCATTGCATGGTATTAAAGGCGTTTTAAGTTTTTGAGGTATGCCAGCCATCAAGCCATCCAATTTTTACTATTATATCATTTTCTTTTGTCCTTATCTGACATACAGACAAAGTTGAGTTTGAAAAGTACATTAACCAGTGAATGTCATTTCCCAATAAAATTGTTAATATATTATTTCCTACCCCCATATTACTGTAAAAACTCCAAGCTGTAACAAGTTTATCCTTTAACTAATAAGATGAGTTCTTTCTAGGACTACAGTGCCAAAATCAGTCCTTTCTCAAGCTCATTTCCATTGAGTTCAGCCCTTCCCTGGTCCCCAATTATTTCTAACCATTTTTGTTCTAGAGCAGCACAGCATCCTGCAGCTGTGATTCATGCTTGTATCACTCTGACCATCCATCCCCTGCCAACAAAGGAATTTACTTCTTATAACTTTTCAATCTAATGTTGTCTTACTTCTTATCCTACTTCTACAAAAATCAATTAGGAACTTTTGGCAGGGTTACGTCTCTACAAGCTTAGATAGCCAAGAAAATTCATTTTATTATTGCTCATTGCTGGGGGTGGGGGAAACAGAATAAAAAGGAAAGAATAATACATTTAGTGGCAATTGATATGACTACCATTTACTAACTTTTTGACTCTGAACAAGTTACTAAGTCTCAGTTTCCCCTTCTATACAATGGAGATCAAATGCAAAAATGTAAATACTTCCCTGATAGGGGATGCTGTTAAGGATTAAATACAGTAATGCACATTAAGTACTTTGTAAATGTATATATATAAATATATATATATGTTATATAGCAATAATAACTAAGAGAAACATATCTTCAACTATGCTAAGTAATTAAGTAACATAGTCTCTCTATAATGAAAGTTTATGACTATAGAAGCTTAATTGTGTCAAATCCCAAAGTATTTAGGAGACTAGAAATGGATTATTTGAGGAGAGCGAAGAAGGATTAATCATATTTGGCTTTCCAATTCCCATGTGTAAATTATTTCATGAAAACAGCTGAGGTTAGGTATGGAATCCAGCCCCATGATATATAGACTTGCAGATGAATGAAATATGATAATTACTAGTTATGATTTACTCTTTGTTTTCAAGGAGAGAAAGGGAGTTAACAACACCTCGAGAAAGTTGAATTACAAAGCTCTTTCTACCTAACTTACATTGCTTTATAGATCTTTCTGGGGACACATCAACAAATCACATGATCTTGCAACAGGGTATTGACATATGAAGAAATATCATTAAGTGGGTTTGATAGCAGGCTTGGTTGAAGCTTAGACACTAGATGCTACTATTCATTTTGGAGGCTTTTAGGGTCAATTTTATAGATTTTAGGGGAACAAGGTAGGTTTTACAAATAAAGGCTAGAATTATGGATCTTTGAACTCGGTTCTAAATTATCTTTAAATTCTTTGTTTCTCTTTTATGAACCTACTCATCTCTCTTCAGCATCATAATCAAATAGATCTTTGAAAAGGAGGCTAGCATATGTTAGTTTATGTTTTGAGGATTATACTTTGTAAATGATATTTTTAACTGTCCTTCACAATTTCTAGAAGGTAAATTTGATTGTTTCACTGTTCTATACTTGTCTTATTTTCCCATATATGCATTTGTTTCTCTTAGAATAAATTATAACAACCTATAAGAATTCGACAAATGCAAGAACTAACCTACCAACAGTCTTTGGGTTCCACTGGCATCCTGAGGAAGTGTGTTGATTGGACTCCTCTGTGGGGAGCTCCAAGGAGAGTGTGAGCAAAGAGAGTCACAGATAGGTAGTCATTCAAGCTGCAACAATAAAGGGAATATAGCTCCATTAAGGAGGTCACAGGCCCATATAACAACAACAGTGATAGCTAGCATTTATATTACATGTTAAGTTTGCTAAAGTATTCTGCAAATATTATCTCAAACAATACAGATAACTAGTGAAATAGACTCTATTATTTTAAAGATTAGAAAAGTGAGGCAGAAGTGGGTGACTTGTCTAGGGTCATATAGCGAGTAAATGTTTGAGGTAAGATTTTAATTCAAGTCTTCCTGACTCCAAGTCCAATGCTTTGTGTGACCTAGTGTGATCTTAGTAGACACTTAGTACTTGTGGATTGATTGATCATGATTAATTAATTACTACGGGAAAGACTCTATCATATTTTGACTAAAAAAAATATCATTTTTTTCCCAGCCACAACTTGAAAAGTTATAATCTGTCTCTGTGCAAGGAGTACCCACTCACACCTTGAAGCATTTGAAGAAGGGATTTTAGGGTAGGAGAAAGATATATCTGTTGCCTGCAAGAGATTCACTTTGTTATTAAGGGATTGGAAGAACTCTTGGGGTGTGTATGTGTCGGTTTCTCCTTGTATAAAATGAGACAGGAAGATTCAATGATATTTAAGATCACTTCTAGGGAAGCTTATGACTAGAGAAAGTGTGGTAGAATGGGATGTGTACAGGAATGTGTATGTATCAATTTCTCTTATGTGAAATGACAAATATACTTCATGATATTTAAAGTCCATCTAGGTCTAAAAGCCTGTGACTAAAGAAAATGTGGTAGAATGATTTGTGTATTGAATTGACATGAGACTATCTGGATTTAAAACTTAGATCTTCTACTTATCTCCAATATAATATTGAGGTAAATCATTTAACCTCTCTGGGCACTGATTTCTTTATAAACCAAAGGAATTGTACAAGATGACCAACAAGGTCCCTTCTATCTCTTACCCATAAGTATGAGAGTGCAGAATTTTTCTGGCATGAGGAGCTTTCACTAGAGGAAGCTTTCTCCTAGTCTCTGCAAGAATGAACCGGCTAACTGGCCTCTATAAAGTGAGGATGAATTATGGCAGTAGTCCTGGGGAAAGGATGGGTGTATGGACCTCTTCACTTCCTCTACTGTGTCATTCAAAGTATGGCCACATTTCACACTCTTTGTAACTCATCTTTTCTGTTAACTATCAATGCTAAATGTCTTCAGTGTGGCTTCACATTGCCTTGACTTAGGACTCACAGTTCCTACTAATTCTGTCCCAATGTGTTTTGTCTCATGTCACAAGTTAAGAGTAAATTGAATCGTTCTTTTTCCTGGCTTGAATGGTGATAGCACGGGATAATGACGCAAAAGCCCACAGATAGATCGTTGCATAGATCTGATTCTTGAAATTGCCCTGGGTCATCAATCTTGAGGGTGGGCACCCTTCACATTAATGATTAAATTACATATGTTGTTTTCTATCCCCACCCAGATGCTGTTATTTTCTTTTAATAACAGGGTAATGTCCTTTTGGGCAAAACAAATTTCTATTTAAAGATTGGATATTGATCATCTCTGGAAAAATAGTTTCTTCTACTTAGGGCTCAGTACTATCACTTCTATAACAGTTTGTTATGTTCAGGCTGTGCTCTGGTCCAGCATCCTTTTGTGTTGGTCTACTGTATGTGCTGACCATTCCCCTTCTACTTCTTAAAATGATAACCGTGTCAGGTAGAGCATCCCACAAAGGTTGTATTTACAAGTTGAACTGGAACTATTTGTGTTTTTCTGAACCCATTTAGTCATATAACAGTTCAAGAAGAGAAAACTAAGGCAGAAAATTTTCTAGGTAGTTGCCTACGTTCCAACTCTCTGTAAATTGCTAGTAGGCTGAAGTTTCTTTCTGAAGGAGTTGGGCAGTTATTCAAAATGCTCAAGAGTCTAGGGAGAAACTAACATTTGTGGGATTGATACTACTACTAGGACAGACTACTAGGCAATGCTAGAGATAGCATTAGATAATTAATGTTCATCTCATGTTTAAAGTAAAGCACACCATAGACATGAGAGATCTCATGTATTGTTCATGGCAAGAATATGAAGAATGCCAGAATAGCATGAAGAATCTTTGTTTAAGAATTGTATGCTACTATCTTGAAGCATATGTGTGAAGACATTGGAGAAACAGTATGAATTAGGTTGCATATGTTTCATGCAGAAGATTTTTCTGAAACTCTCCTACACACTCAAAGCCCATGTACTTCCTGGGATTGTTGTGAGGATTAAATGAAATAATATTGGTAAAGCACTTAACAGAGTGCCTGGCACATGGTAGCTGTCTAATAAATAGTTGTTCCTCTCCTCTATCATTCCTAATGCTGCAGGAAACATGAATGAGTGACCTATGACTATATTGAAATTCCTTCCAAAGTATTTAATGCTACTGGCATAGTCTTACATTGATATATCCAATATTTGTTGATGAGAAGATATGGAGCACATCTTTTGATCCAGAGATCCTATTGCTGGGTGTTTACTCCAAGGAAATCAAAGATAAAAAAGAAGGTTCAAATACCTACCAAAACAGTAGGGTTTTGTGTGTGTGTGTTTGTGTGTGTGTGTGTGTGTGTGTGTGTGTGTGTGTGTGTGTGTGTGTGTGTGTTAACAGAAACTGGAAAGAAAAAGCAAATATATTCTGACTAGAAAATAACTAAACAAATTTTAGTACATGAATGCAATGAAGTATCACCAGACCATTAGAAAGAATGGGTAAGAATAACATATGGAGGCATGGAAAAAATTTATAATATAAAGGAAGCAGAGACAGAAAACTGTAACCAAAAATGAATCCAATAATGTAAATGGAAAGGACAAGAAAAGTCAAAACTGAAAGCTATAAAATTATGATTAAACTTAGGTGATAAGAGGATATACATCTCTCCCTTCTTTGTGAAGAAGGGATGGAGATGGGAAGGGGTATGAAGGTGAAATATAGCAGAATCAGTGAATGAGTTGATTGGTTTTTGCTGGACTGCTTTTGCCTCCTCTTTCACTTTTATTCTGTGTTATATAGCATGGTTCTCAGAATATAGGAAGGGAAGAATCTATTGTAAAATGGGGATGATATTTTTTAAAAGGAATTTATTTTAATTCAGTGGAGTATTAGAGAGATACCAGTTATAGATGTTATCATGTAGCTACAGCCCAAAGTGTTTACTCCTAGGTCTTTTCTCTTCATATCATCATTGTGGTCTATATTGTGGCATGTAACATGTTCTCAAGTCACTCTGTGGGATCATGTTTTAAAGTGCTCCAGAGCCCACACAGCATGTAGCAGTATCAAGAAGCTAGGCTGTAGATCCAGTATGAGCCTGCCTTTTGGAATGGTCCCAGCAGAGCAAAACTGCCATTTCAATCCCTGGAGAAAAGATCCCCTGAGGTGAAATTAAATGTAATAAGGAAAGATCCAGGGAAATGATCTGATTGGTTAGAGAAGAGAAAAAAAGAAATGCTGAATCCTCCTGACATTTCCTTGCTCTCCCCATCTCTAAATGCCAACAGATAATAGTTGCCAGCTTCTACATCCATTTCTATGAAAAACTAGTGCATGGGCAATTCCTATGAAGAATATCCCTCCAACAATGCACAACAATGTACATCTCCAATGTACTCAAACAATGATCTCTCCCTCCTCTGAACTCCTATAGCATCACTGACTTGACTAATTGGAAGCAGCTTGCTTCAGTGGAAAGAGAATAGAAATGTGGTCAGAGGACTTAGGTTAGATTCTCAACTCAGCTCTTTATTGCCTTATGACCTTGGAAAAAGAATGGAAAAGAATGAGCCTCAGTTTCCATATATTCTAAAATGAAGGGATTGGATTAGAGGGTCTCTTGACTAGCCCTAACATAGTGATTCTATCATCTTGTGCCATTTCTCTTATATTAAAGTTATAAACTGTTATTTAACTTTTCATATATTTATATCTTCTCTGTGTGCAAATCCTACTGTTTGACAGCATTGCCCCTTTAAGAAATAGGAAACAGACAAGTCCATCATCCAGGGATCTACTGTCAAAAAGCATAGTGAGCCCAGCAAAAGCTGTCATTCAGCAAAAACACTGCTCTCTGGCTTGCTCTCAGTGTGACCTCTCTGCTCCTATGGATATTTCAATCTCTCTCTAGCTCTTTCATCCATGTTGACTTCTGCACAACAACCAGCCTATACTTAGGACTCTCGCCATTTGATGTTTTACTGTGTTCTCTGACAGAGAGGCTCAGATCTTACTTCCTTGCTGGGCTCGAACTCACCGATTTGTTTCCCCCTTGCCACTAGGTGTTGTCTCACTCCTCCATACGGCCCAATAGAATTATGGACTTCTCTGTCTGCCTTGAACTCAGATTCCAAACCTATTCTAAATTTCTGACTTAGATGTCTCTCCAACTGGATTATAAAGCCCTGGAGAAGCACATCTTTTTGTCATAGAGATTTTTGTTTTGTTATAATTTAAAATCTGAGATACTGCAAACGATATTCACTTAGTTACCTTAATAATAATATCCTATCTTTCTTATATTTACCAAAAGTATAATAATGTCTTATAGTAATAACATCTATATATAGTGCTTTAAAGTTTGGAAACGACTTTACATGTTAACTCATTTAGTTCTCATACCAACTCTATTATCTGGGTACTATATTACCTCCATTTTATAGATGAGGAAATCATGGTCACATAGCTAATAACTAAGACAAAATTTGAACTCAGGTCTTTCTGACACCATGTCCAACACTATCCACTAAACCCCTTAGCTGCTTCAGAAGTGAAAAAGTCAGATATTTATTTGTTAAAAATCCATTTATGTTACCATTTAGGTTCAAATATAGATAATTACCAAAGAATGAGATCATTTAAGGATAAAAATAATTAATAGATAATTGCACACTCAAAACATAAAATTAAAAAAATCTAAAATAAGCATGTGATATAAAAATTATATTGATGAGGAAGCTGACAGGGCTTGTAAATGTGGGAGATCTCTCTACTTGTCTCCATTCACTCCACAATCCAGTCATAATGACCTACTCTTTTTCCAGTGATTGTTTCATATTACTAGGAATGCTCTTTTTCTCTTTAGTTCCACCTCTTAAAATTAATGACATCTTTTAATAATCTGCTCAGATGACATTTTCTGCAGGAGGGGTTTTGCAGTCTAAATGCTACTATCCCTTTTTTCTAAGGCTACCTTCTATCTACAGTGTCTTTCTTATAATGTAATTATTAATTATATGTGGTCTCTCATATTAGAAGGTAAGCTGCTAGAGGAAAGGAGTTTGTTTTTGCCTTATTTTGTATTCTGAATTCAACAAAAATCCTTTGCACACAGTAAGGCATAATAAATATTTATTGATTGATTGACTAGTCCAGAACCTAAACTGACAAACTAAGGGAAATTCTACTGCTGAAGTATGGGAGTAAATCTGGCATCAACAGATTATATTTGGAAGGAGGGGGGAAAACAAAATACAGGTTAGTGGCTGTGAACTTCAAATTCCTTTAAGTCTTTGTTTCTTGGAGCAAGAGATTTAGAGTAAAAGTTCTTAATCTGGGGGCCATGGACAGCCAATAGACCTGTAGCTAAATTTCTAGGAAACTATGAACTTGAAAGAGAAAAATTACACCTTTATTTTCATTAATCTTTGGTTTTGTTATAATCTTAAATATTATCCTTTCTACATTTAAAATATTATTCCAAGAAATAGTCCTTTGGCATCACCAGTTGCCCAAAGAAGTCCAGGACACCCCAAAAAAGTTCAGAACCCTTGAGCTAGAGGGAGGTTGAACAATAACCAATCAGGATAGAATAAAAACCCACACTCAGCTCTCTTGTAAAGACCATATTTGGATGGGGAGGTAGGGGAAAAGGAGATGTCTAGTCCCTATTCAAAACAATACATGTATGGGAGTGCAGGGGTGAGGGGACTGGGGTGAAATGACAATGTTTTTTCTTTCCTTCCTTCCCTCCCTCCCGCTGCCTCTCCTTCCCTTCTTCCTTCCCTTCCTCCCTCCCCCCTTTTCCTTCTTCCCTCCCCTCCCCCTCTTTCCCTTCCTCCCTTTCTCTCTCTCTCTCTCTCTCTCTCTCTCTCTCTCTCTCTCTCTCTCTCTCTCTCTCTCTCTCTCTCTCTTCTCTCTCTCTCTCTCTCCCCTCTCTCTCTCCCCTTTCATTTTTTTTTTTTTTTTTTTACTGTATTTGTACCATTGCTGCAATGATTTCAAGAATGAGGTTTTTCCTCCCTTCCAGAGTAGCTTTGCAACAATAACAGATTGGCAGGTGAAGGGCTTTCATCCCAAACCAACAATTTTACCATCTGTAGGCAGTTATAATCCAATAGAGTAGGAAGGAGAGCTGGTTAATTATTTCTTAAGCTTTTCTCTATAATTCAGAATCTTCTTTGAGGGGGAAAGCCCAAGAATCAGGGAAGGAAGGGACTTAGGAGATCAAGAGGAGGGAAGGTTCTAGGTGAATCAATCAGCTATTTTTGGGATAGCAGAAGCAGAAACCAAATGGAGTGCTGACAAGTAGACACTGCAAGCTGATTTAATTTCTAGACTTTTAGAATGGGACTGGATGCTATTCACCTCTTTTACTCCATTCTTCATCCTCCCTCTATTCTGGCCCTAATATTCTCTGCAACAGACTTGGTCACAGCACTGTCTACTTTAAAACCTGGTATTCTCATGATAAAATTCTTTTGATGGGAAACAGTAAGGATAAATAATTCTACAATCTAAAAGCTACTTGGTAAATTATAAGGAATGTCAACTTAAGTAAGATTTCATAATTGTAGCAGATATCAGCAATAAGCTGCTTTAATATTGGAGAGTCCTTGGAGAAAATAAAATCTTTTACAGTAGATTTCAATCATTAGCAAAATTTCATATTGAAAATTAGTCAGAAAAGGTAATTTGTGTCAAGGAATGACTGTAACATTCTTTGTTAAAATGATTTCACTAACTCTGATTCATGCTAATGACTTAGTGGATTTTAATTCAGGAGATGAGAGCAATTTAGTGGTCAGCAGACATCACAAGAATCCATCATCAAGCTGGTCAATAATTCATTAGTTCTTTTTAAATCTTGAAACCTTCATGAACTTAAACATCAGTAAATCTTGATTATAGCAGATCTTCATCCAATAAAATACTGAATAGAGGATCATAATGTTTCAAAATAAGGCACATGTCTGATTCTATGTAGGAATTATGTCAAAGAAAAGAGAGTAACTTGGTCAAGTGTATAGGAGAAAGGGGACCGATATGCCAGCAAATGGCCTTTTAAATCTTGACTGAATTCTATTGACCTATTTTGAGAAGTTTAGTGAGTTAAGCCACTGTTTCTTAGAAAGACACATTGACTTCTGTGAGTCTTAAGGCAAGTTGCATAAATTCTTTGACTCAGCTAATCCATATAATGAAAAAAATATATACTTCTCAATGGAAATACTAGAACAACTAACAAAATTATTTTAAGATATTTCATGAACTATTATGTAGAGTGTCCAAAGGCTTAAAAGTAATAGTAATAAGAACATTTCATTCTTATGTGCAATCACAGGATGTCAACCCGATTGAAATTTCAGGGTCAGAGACAACCTGTAACAGCAAGCTTGCTTAGTCTGGGTCAGAGCCTACTATTTGCCCTCTATGAGTGGCAAGGAACTTTATTTTTCTATGGCAGTTATTATCATCAAGTAGATGGTGTTGTGGTAGAATACAATCAACTTTTTTTTCCTCCAAAGCAGTTGGGGCACCTACCCACGTATGTGTTGGTTGTCAAGCACCTACTGGGTCTATTATCTATATTAAGTCTTCAAGTCATTTATATTATATATACAAAGGTAGATATGGCAAAAAAAACCTTCTGACTCCAATTCTACTTTCTACTCACTCCTCTTTTTTTCCTTTTCAATATAGTATTCCCATTAATAATGCTTCATGTGCATAGTTAGAAAAACAGCTAACAAGATTAATAAAAGTATAGTAAAAGTAGGATAATAAATTATTTCTCATTTGCCTATTATACATAACCATAAACTTTAATCTCCCAACTCAAATCACCATCTTCCATTCAAGATCTCCAGTAAGAATTTTAGTGTATAACTATCACCTAAAATATTGGAAAATCCACTTGCTCCATCACAATAGGAAAAATAGATTATCTGAGAATCAGACCAAAAGTCAAGTTCCTTCTTTTAGGAGTTCTCATTATGGTTCATGAAACTATTTAATACTGTGGCTTATTGCTATAACAATTGCTGCTTCCTGAGCTGGCTTTCTCCTCATCTTATCTTACTATGTTCACTTCTCCCTAGCTTAGTTACAAAGAACAATGGAGGGCTATTAAATTATAATACAAATAATGGCTAGAAGGGAATAGGTAAATTGTTTCTGAACCTATCATCATGCTCTCCATTCACTTTCAAAAAAGGCTTTGTATGCTCTTGACATTTCATACACTCATCTTACATTCACTATTCACTGCTTTACCTTTAGATGTCCAATCAAGTCATGGGAATTAGCTTTAGAATATCAGAACTATTTCTGGTTAGAACTATTTCATGTAAAATTAAGGGACTGGATTAGTTGATCTCTAAGGTCCTTTCTAGCTCAAAGTCTATGATATTTGATTCATTCTTTATTGGGATGATGCCAATTTTCTTTGTAATGTTCTGCTCACTCACATTTCCATTCCCATTGTTCCATTACAGTTTAGTCCCTAGAGTGTTTGAATAACCTCCTAACTCATCTTCCCTCTCCCTTTCCATCAATTATTCCTCAATCCTATTTATCTTGCAAGTCAAAAGTGTGGGATATGGGAGCAAGTCAGTCAATGTGCTTTTTTTTTTTTTTTTTAATCAAGTAGACCTAACAATTATGTTATTTTTTCTTCTTTTGTCTTAACATTATATAGAATCAAAATCTATATGACTTTTGATTGTTCTATAAAACACCAGTGATATTTCCAATTTTTGTGCTTTTTAAAACTAATTTTGTTCATTTTTTTCTAAAGGTAATAGCCTAATAGGATTGTCTATGTAATTTCCCCTTTCCCTACTCCTTGAAAGTAATATACCACTATTTTCTTCCTTTTCCTCTTTCTTCTTCAACCTATTTCTTCCTCTTCCTCTTATTATTCTCTATCCTTTACTTTCTGGTTTTTGTCTTTCTTTTTATCAAACCAAAACTGGTTTGAGAAGGAAGAATATATACATATAAGCATGCATGAATGCGCGCGCGCACACACACACACACACACACACACACACAGTAACTAGTCTAGTGGATAGATTATCAAATCTGAAATCAGGAAGACTCACGTTTTCAGTTTAAAATCTAGTCTCATATACTCAGATATTTATCAGCTGTGTGATCCTGAGCAGGGTAGACCCTATCTACCAAAATTCCTCGTCTATAAATTGATTATAATCAAGTTAAATGACAGACCACTCCAGTATTTTTGCCAAGCAAACCCCAAAGATGTTCACAAAGAATTGAACATGACCAAAACAGTGACAATATTTCTCTTTTCATCACACCATTTTGCCACAATTTTGAAAACAATAAAAGGAAAAAGATTGAAATTTAGGGTAGATCTCTAAAACAACCACAAAGCTATTGGAACTGAGTTGTTCTCTAGACAAAACAAGTGTCTTAATCAGGCTTAGATTCAGTTCTGGAACATTTTGCCCTCTAATAGCATAGCTTTCAATCAGTATGGATCTTGTCCACTTCATGATGAGGTATCAAAGGAAGAAGACTTTTTTTTTCTTTTTTATTAGGATTTTATTTAAGTACTTCTAAAAATATTTTATTTCCCCCCAATTCCATGATAAACAATTTTTTTTTTACATCTGTCTTTATTTTTAATGTTTTGAGTTCCAAATATCACATCTTCCAACTTCTCCCTTCACTGAGATGTTAAGCCTGGCAAAACAATCTGATATAAATTATATATGTGCCATAATGTAAAACATTTTCATATTAGTCATTTTTTATAAGAAGAAAGAAAGAGAAAGAGAGAAGATGAAGAAGAAGAAGGAGAAGGAGGAGGAGGAGGAAGAGGAGGAGGAGGAAGAGGAGGAAAGAAGAGAGGGAGGGAGGGAGGAAGGAAAGAAGGAAGGAAGGGAAGAAGGGAAGAAGGAAAAAAAGGAAGAGAAAAATAGTATGCTTCAATCTGTATTCATACAATGTCAGTTCTTTCTCTGGATGCAGAATTCCATCATGAATTCTCTTGAATTATCACATTGTTGAGAGTAGCTAAGTTGTACAATGTTGTTGTTACTATGTACAATGCTCTAGTTTTGCTCACTTTACTTTTCATCAGTTATGTCTTTCCATAATTTTCTAAGATCCTTGAACTCATCATTTCTAATAGCACAATAGTACTCTACCACAATTATATACCACAGCTTGTTCAAACATTCCTCAATTCATAGACATCCCCTCAATTTTCAATGCATAGACCTTTTAGAAAGAGTTGCTATAAATATTTTTGTACAAATACATTCTTTTCCCTTTTGGAGAAAGACTTTTGACGGAGATTTCCTAAAAAGCACCTCTGGAGACACAGACAAGTGGTAGAAGCATATAACCATAAAAAGGAAAATGGTAACATTTATAAGTTGCAGGGGGCTAATTTTGATCCTGTATACCAACTGCAGGAAATTAGATATACTTTATCTTAGCTACTTCTTCTTTCCATATTTGCCTTCTTCAGGACCTGTCTTGATATTATTTCAATGATAGCTTTTTGACTGCAGATTCTTCCAGTTGTGTGATTTCTATCTCTGCTTTCTCAAGTGTGCTTCCCCAATTCTCCATTACAGATGTAGGAACAGAAAGTCTAGTAATGGCAATTCTTTCCTACAATCTCCCTTTCTCAAAAGTACAAATCTGGCTATGCATCTGAAAAGGTCTCCCCTATACAACTTCTACCCCTCTACCTCTCATTAGAAAGTCTTCTATATCTGGGCTTCAAACTCATTTTTCTTCAGGATTTTGCATTTTCTTACCCTCCTAATTTAGATTTACACTTGCTAATGAACCCTAGGAGTTTGTCTCTCTGTCTCTGTATCTCTCTGAGTCTCTGTCTCTGTTGCTGTCTCTTTCTCCCTTCCTTTCATCTTATCTCCCTCTTCTCTCTTTCTCTCTCTGGCCTGTTTTCTCTCTTGCTGATTCATCTGCCTAAAACAAATTCTCTTACCTGAATTCTGCTAATTGGTCTTTTCTTTGGTGATAAAATTGCTTATATATTTTTTCTATCTCCTGCCCTCATTTAACATTGGACTCTAAAGTTGTAGGATTATATGATTAAGATTAAGTTTACATGACCCTCCCCCCTGAGCTGATTCACTCCCAACAATTACAGCAACAAACATAGCTGACATTCATATGGTATCTTTATGTTTCAAAGTGCTTTACATATATTAAATCATTTGATCCTCACAACAAACTTGTGAAGGAAGAGCCATTATTATCTTCATTTTACAGAAATGATTACCCTTCCCAGGTGTCCCTACCATGAGATTTTTTTCCTTGACTAATCTCTTCTGCTCCTTTAATGTCTGATGATATAGCCTAACTCCCTTTCCACTGACTGAACTGAGTTGACAATCATATTCTGGGGTCAATAGACCCTAAAAATTCATTTTCTTACCACATTGTCTCAAGCCATTCATCTCTCTTCAGAAGCTCACTCATGGCTCAGATTCTAGCCCTACTCCTCTACTCCCTGTTTTCACAATAATGCTTCCCAAAAAATACATAGTACATGTAGTAATTGCAGCATCTTTTAATCATTTTCCCCTTTCCTACTTCCAAGAAGTTGAACAGGTTCGGTGTACCTATGTGAATGAATGCCTCTGTTAATGAATGTTTCATAATTTGTATTGTATTGTTAACTCATTTTATAGTGATGCATGCATTATTTCATTATCTAAATTATAACCTTGTATAGTAAAAAAACAATATGTGACTTCACATAGCTCAGTGTGTGTAAAGAAGTGCTATACACAACAGAGATTAGATATATATTTTCCCAAATAAGAATACTCCTCTGGAAGACACACAGTCATTGGTAAAAAGTAATGCAAAAGGTCCTTAGAAGACAGCATGTTTCAATTTCCCTTAGCAATGAACTTGAGAAGTTCCTCATAGCTATAATTCTGTCAGTAGCAAACTAAAGGTCTTAGAGTGAAAAATAATTCCATTAAAGACTTTGTAGATAGTAGAAACAGCTGGACTGGAATGATTTCCTCTCTTTCAATGAGTATTTCAAATAGTTTCCTAGCAGAGATGAGGGGGTGTGAATTTGGAGTTCAATGACATTTCCCCTCTGTCCCCTGAAATTGCTGGAAGTGGCCTCCGTGGAACCAGGAAGACATTTCTCAATATGTTGTAAACAACTCATTTTTTTTATTCTACATCAATCCACAGGATTTAAACCTACCAGTAAATAGTCTTCCAAGTGGAAGAGAGAATCAATTCTTCTCAAGCATGTAGACTGGACTGAAAATACCCTGATTTAGAGCAGCTAACTATAAATTGTATTTTTATAAACTGATTTATTGAGCATTTTTAATATCACCCATTTCACTAGGTCTTAAGAAAACAGTTTCAAAATTGAATTATTGAGTTTTCTCATACAGAACAATTTCCTTCTATAAGAAAAGTTTTCATTACAAAAAGTGGCCTAAATAAATGTAATCATGCTTTCAGAATTCATTACTTCTTGGTGAAAACATTTTATTAGGAGTATGTTCAGTCACTAGTGTTGAATAGAAATTCGGAAAGAGTTGTGTTTGTTTTCTGAAGCGTGCTTAATGTAAGCCTAACCATTGGACACAGTGCCTTCATTACCATTCTCGGCAGTGGGCTTGCATATATTAAAACTCATTCTCCAGCCCCACACAAGATTTTCCTAAAAATGAGCCTTGCATTAAATATCCTGGTCTGTGTGAAGAAAAAAAAAAGTTATAGGCAATTAAGCATGCCAGCAGCACTCCATTCTCAACAATGTCAGAAGACTGTGGAGATGGGTGAAATCATTGTGGATATAATTTCTTTCAGGAGTTTTTTGCTTCAATTTGAATTTTTCTATGACTAAAAATCCCTAAAGCTACTTCCATTTAAAATATGTCAAACTTATAGTAAAGTAATTATTTTAGTGAAAGACTCATTAACAAATATAAGGCAACCCACTGTGGGAAATTTTCAAATTTTATCAATTAGACTCTGTGTCAGGGCTGGAGGGGCAAAAAGAGGCCAAAAGTATTATGCCATAAAATTATGTGAGTTGGTCCTTCAAAACCTAAAAACTATAATGTAGTAATTCTTGTCAACAGTGTAGAGGTTTATTCACAGGATTCATTCATCAGAATTTCTGGAATTGAAAAAAGGAACACAAAGAAAAGGATCTGGAGAAAAACAAAATTAATTTTATCCCATTGTCTTGGGAAGGATGGATCTCAAAACCCTATTTGAAATGAGAAAACACTCTATGCTATTATGGATGACTGAAGTGAGACTGCATTATGAGTGGGGGTGGGAATCAAGTTGGTGATTTTAATTAACATAATGATTATTTTATTCTTAAACCGCTTACTTCAGTTATGACTCCATAATTCTTAAATGAGGTCACCTTGGTCAATTCCAAACAAATAACTGGTCCTTGTAGAGATAAAAACAATACCTTCGTAAGGCCACATGGGGTAGTGGGAAGAACATTAGAATGAAAAGCAAAAGATTCACATTTAAGTCTTAGTTCTGAAGCTGATTAATTGTGGCATTGTGAACAAAGTATCTAAAGTATTTGACTCAGGTTTCTCATCTGTAAAATGGAGTTAATCATGCTTTCAATACCTACCTGATGGGGACATGGACAGGAAGGCATTTTAAAAACTGAAAACTGAAAACTACCATATAAATGTGAGCTATCACAATTAATATAAGTTGGGGAAGCTTGTTGGTGTAGTGGATAGAGTACCATCCCTGAAGTCCTTAGTTCAAATATCGCTGCAGACACTTAACACTTCCTGGCAGTGTGATCCTGGGCAAATGCCTCCCCCAAAATAAATAAATAAAAACAAATTAAAAAATTATTATAGTGCCAATTAGTAAGTTGCTTAAACTTTTTACTTCTTTGACTTTGGGTATGAATGACTTCTAGATTGAGCCTTGGAGAGTGTAGTTGCAAACCTATTAACAGTGTGTGCACATTTACCAGTTATCCATCTTTGTTTAATTAAAAAAATGTCAAAGTAATTGCTTATTCATCTCCTATATTTTCTTGTTTTTCCTCTGGTATTTTAGTGTTGTGTGCATATGGGCTTCAGTTCCCTGGGAAAAATTAAAAGAGGATCCAAAGAAAGTCACTTTTTTCCAGTGTTTATTTTATTTTTCTTATTAAAAATTTGGCATTTCCTCTGCTGTGGCTGACAAGATTAAGAAGTTCCTGGAGAGTAAGGCAATGTGTTTTATAAAATTATATACCCTAAACTAGATATGTGCATAACTCAGTCCTGGACCGTGGGTCTGCTGAAAATCAGAAATTCTCTTGGTTTTGTTGCTCCTTTGAGTTTTAATTCCCCTGGGTAATTGAAGACCTCCAACTGAACCAGATGGAATTGTTAACAAACAGTATATTATCTATGAGGGACTGACTTGTTGGTAAGCTTTTCCCTGCCATCACTAAAAAATACTTGAAAATACTGAATGGGAAAGTAGAGGGTTTATAGCTAGAAATAGCATTGAATCTTAGCCTCTAATTTAACAATGGAAGAAACTAATAGTTCTTCATGTTCTTATCAAATTCTCCTCTTGACAGTTATGAAGTCATCAAAATAAGTATAGCATTAAATATTTCTGTCACTTTCTCCTTCTGCTTTAAAAACCTCATGGGGATAAGGACTGTTTTTCTGTGTAGGTTCTTCAGCATAGTGCATTGCACACATTTAATAAATGATTATTGAGTGTCTGTTCTACAAATAGTATGTGAAAATAAAGGAGTGAAAAATAAATATATTTTAGAAATAAGTTGTATAGGAAAAGGAAGTAAAAGTCTAATGATCTAAAAACATCAGTGAACCCTACTAGCAGATATCATATTTCATAATTTTAAAAATTTTGCATTTGTGTTTTTAAAGGGATATTTATATCTCCCCACTCTCCTGACCTTTTTAAAAGAGATGTCAAAGGAACATTTTATGTCTCTTTAACTCCACCCCAATTTAATATTGTATGTGTATAGAGAAGAAAAACAACAAAAAACAATACAGAAATCTGTTTCTTAGTCAACCATTTTCAAAACTTGAGTTCTCCAAATTTGAAAACTAACCCAAGTTCAGGGTCATAGAAGAAAGTTTAGCACAATGGGAAATTTTTGTAGCAGGTTTGGCTCAAAATTTTGAAAAAAATTATTTTTCTATAGGATCATGTTCATTCCCCAAAGGGACATTTCCCTGATTGAGTAAAAATGTGTTTCATGTAAATGTCTTTGAAATCTATGTTTTTCATGATGTTAACTGAAAACAAGGCAACATTTCAAATTGAAAATATAGACTATAAAATACAACTCTCATTCAGAGATTAGTAGGTACACAAATGATGGGTCCAGTAATAAGTAACTATTGTCCCTTGGATTCAATAATCTTATTCTTATCGTCTACTGCAATAGAATTTTCAAGGTACTTTTATATACATCATCTCATTCTTTTTAGTTTCTTTAATATTCTAATCTTATATTATAATAATTAAATGAGGTTTTTCTAGTACTCTATTATATTACTCTCACCATTCTGACAGAAGAATATGATATAATGGATGAATGTTGGACTTTGACAAGTCTTGGTTTCAAACTTTGCCTCTAACATTTTTTTTTGTATAAAGTTATTAAATGTCTATGAGCCTCAATTTTCTCATCTTTAACATAGGGATAATGATATCTATTATATCTACTGCACTATTATCTAACCTTTGCCATTAGATGATTATGTGATCCCAAACAAGCTATTGAGTTTAAACATTCTTACCTGTAAAATTAAAGGACTTTTAAAGTTTCTTCTAGTTCTAACATTCTATGATTCCACATTCCTGCTTCATAATATTGGATATGTTTATTTGTTGTCGTTTTTTCTTTATTTTTGAAGAAAACCAATGAAATTATGGAATAATGACTTGAATTGTGCATGCATTTGCTTTGTCAGGCAGAGTTGTACAAAGTCATAAGTGTCACTCTCTCTTTCAGAATCAAAGTCCAGCAACAAAACAAATTCAAGACCACTGGCAATAACCAAGGATGCAATGATAACTGACAGTCAAAATAGTCAGGCCTTATGTTTGGAACTACAGCATCCACCTAACTGATATTTTTTTCTCAGTAGTTAGTCATAGTTTTGAGCATAATGCTAATAATGATTATGATTATGGCTTGCATTTTTATTGGGTTTTACAGTTATAAACTACTTGCAAATACACTTATGTATGTACCCTACTATTTCTGTTCTCACAACATTACTATAGAGCAAATACTAGCATCTCCCTTTTGTGATGGGAAATTGAATCTCAGGGATTTTAAATGACAGCCCCATGCCTAGTATGGGCAAGCCCAGCATTAAAACCCTAGGCCTTTGGTCCCAAATACAGTATTCTGTTTAGAATAAACTGATTGTTCTCTTCCACATATCAATAAAATGAGATGGCCATTATTACTTACTTCATAGGGTTCTTGTGAATAGTTGTGAAGTACTCTACAAAAGCTCTCAAATGCCAAATCTAGGCAATGAATACTCCATTTGTAATGATGACTCTTCATTACTACCTGTATTGCTAAAACCAAATGATCAAGAATTAGATTGGGTCATAAACTTGGTCACCAGTTTCTGCAATGTGTCACTTTGTGCCTTTGAAGACATCTGCTTCCAGAAGTAAAAAATTGCTTCCTATATGAGCTGGGTGGAAACAGAGATGGTATTTGGCCTTGAGAGTTCCTCATAATCCCTGAATGTTTGAAATTTTCCATCACAAGAAACACAGGATGTCATGGGACTCAAAAGGAGGCAGAATAAACATGTCTAACCTTTTCTCCCTCTACTCTTCTTCAAGGGAAATTGTAATTCTTGCCAGGAAGCAAGCAGGAGGTTGGGCCAATGAACTCCACTTTGCTCTCCTCAAAGAGGACTACTGGACTAGAATTATATCTATTTGCTCCTTCAAATAACAATAATCCAAGGGATAGACAGATTCAAGCTAAACTCTTGACCTCTAATCATCAATAGGAAAGGAAGAACCACGTCCTATATCCAAGGGTTAATTTCCTTCTCATGAAGTACCAGTTTCACAATGAACATACATAGCAAGTAGTAAAGAAACAACATTGAGAGTAAAACAGAAATCAGAGAATGCAAACATGAAAACCTATTCAAGACAATACAGAGTGAAGGAGCTCTCCCATTAGAAGCAATATAAATCTACTCTACTAAGATAGAAATGGAAATTTCCAATCTCTAGTATAGCAGAATGGGAACAGGGACATGATAGAGACTGCCAACTCTTCTGCTATCAGCTTCTTCCCAGAAAAGCCCTTCAGCAGCCTGAAGTGGGGTTGATGTTAGTCTACCTTATTTCTTGAAGCTGGAAGCCAGAAGTGCCTATGAAGCTCCTACAGAATACAAAGTACTCCAAAGCACAGAGACTGAAGAGCTGGAAACTCTTCTCTCTCCTGTTCTCAGTGACTCCACCTTGCCCCATGATGAAGAGAAGCCCATAATAATGGGCTTTGGGACTGTTACTATAAGCATTTAAAGGTTGAGTTGACAGTAGGAGCTGGGCAGTTTTTCCAGAAATAACTGAGATCATAAACAAAAGGCAGAAGTAAAACTAAAAAAATCAAACAAAACTCAATAACAATAGTTCCAGAAAAATAATGATGAAAAATTCTACTTTCTTGTCATCTGAGAAATGGATTATTAAGAAACATCTCATATGGTGTCAAATATATTCAATCTTTGCTTTGGTCATCTTTGTTTACATTGTTTTTCTTTGTTAAGAGAAGGGTTCAATACTGGCAAGAAGGTGGGGGTATTTTGTGTGTGTGTGTGTGTGTGTGTGTGTGTGTGTGTGTGTGTGTGTGTATGTGATTATTTTGATGAGAAAACAAAAGGCAGAAACAAATCTATTTTTAAAATAAACAAAAAAAATAAGCTGTATATTACCAAGGAAACAAGAGAAACAAGTTTCTATAATCTTCAAACAAAAGTATTCAATAGAACAATTATACTATATATTTGTGCTATATTTATTAATTAATGTTCAATAAACAGGATCTCATTTGAACCTCAAGAAGTCTTTTGCAACTGGTCCTATAGGATTTTAGCCCTATTTTACAGATGAGGAAACTGAGATTGGTAGGATTTAAGTGACTTAAACAGGCTTACATAGCTCGTAAGTGTTATAAGACAAGATTTGAATCAAGGACTTCCAGAAGCACCAATCCAATTTAATTTCAAAATACTTCCTGGATTGAGATACATCGATGGAAGCCATATCAAATTTGGAAGTATGGACAAGAGAATTGTAGCAAAATAGAGGTAATTAAGCCTATAATTTCTTATAAAATTGTCATAATTCACAAGTATTTTAATATATATAGTTTTATATTTTAGAGGGGAAAATGTTACTTTATAAATATTCTCTTACAGAAAACTGAATCACATCACAAGGGTTCTAGAGTAAAAGAAACAGAGTTTGAGGAAAATAAAGAGTGTATATTTATTTGTTACTGAAATGATAGTGCCCACATTGAGTTAACAAAATGAAGGCCAACTTGAGGGAGGGTATCATGCTTTTTATGTTTTGTTCCTCACACAGTACTCAGGAATACTACTGCATAGTGTTGACCACACAATAGGGATTCAGTCAGAATCTCAACATCTTAGCTATCCTGAAAATGGAAAAACAAAAACAAAAATCTCTTCCACTTACCTAACAAAAGGTCATCTAGTCTAGGCTATCCATCTTACTTCTTGGTGGCTCTCATTATTATTGATATTGTGCTATATTTATGAATTAGTGTTCAATATATAGGATCTCATTCAAACCTCCAGAAGTCCTTTGCAATATACCTATAGATATTTTAGTCCTATTTTACAGATGAGGAAACTGAAACTAATATCAAACCTAAATTTTTCTCGTTAACTTCTATCAATTTTTTTCTGTTCTCTCTCTGAGAGATGGCAATCTCTCAGCTAGAAAAAGATAGCTATCCACCTGAGTTTTCTGTTCTTGTGGCTAAATGCTCTGAGTTCTTTCAACTAGTCAACTGTCATGAACCCAAAACTTGACTATCTTATTTCCCTTCCTCCTCCATATTCTGCATTTTACTGATGCTCTTTCTTACTATCTTGAGTGGCTGAGAGACTAAAATAAAAGATTACATTCTGAAATGTATGTAAATGTACACACAGGTCACCTGGGGTATGTAGATGAGTAAACTTTTGTGGGGATTCCTAGTGGAAGCAACTTTATATAAATATTTGCAGAAATATGAATTACTCAGTTATTTTTTGGAAGGCTTCTAAGTAAACAAATAAGTCAGACTCGAGTGGCTGAGCAGAGAGCATTAAGCTAGGGAAGTACACATTCCTGTCAGTGTCTCTCTGTTCCTAGAGGGTCTGCTGACATTTCCCCTGTGCTTATCTGTCTACAGATAAAGGGAATCTTGTCTTCTTCCACTCTTCTCCCCTATGAGCTCACCAGCTCATATGGAACCCAGCAGGGCATCATTGACTTCCTCAAAGTTTATTTATATTTTATGTGGCTGAAGGTCAGAATAATTCTGGTTGGCAACTGGCACATGACTACAAAGGACAAAGGAAAGGCAGGAGAACCCGACAAACTGGGGAACCCCATCCAAAAGGTGATAATAGACTCTTTCCTCTACTCCTCACCAACAGAGGCTAAACTAATGTCCAGTTAAATGAGGAGGATCAGGTTATGTCTGAGTTTCTCTCCTCTGTTCTATGGCCATTTGTAATGGAAAGAGTTATAAACTAAGATGCAGGAGGACGAGGGTTTTGTTAACTCAGTTTGTGAACTTAGACAAATTGCTAATTCTCCTTTCGTCTCAGTTTCTTTGTTTATAAACTGAAACACTTGGGCTAGGATATGTCTAAGGTTTTGAGATGACTCATTTAAATAGCTCCCTTTTCCCCTGTTTTTAACTAATTTAGTAGCCACACTCAGCAGATGCCCAAATTCTGACTTAAGTGTGACTACTAGCTAAAATGAAAGTACATGAGTGGGGACTCTGATTCCATTGTAACTACTAGCTGACTATAAAATATAAGTAAATCAGTGAGGGCTTGCTAGCTATAGTTTTAGGAGTGTGATTCAACAGAGAGTACCTTGGACCTTCTCCCAGAGAACGTAACCTTCAAGTTTGAATTGGTAGAGAATGAAGATAAATAGCATGAAGGAGGTATTACAGCTAAAATGGAAATATTAAATGTAGCTTCAGAGTATTCTACACTACTTAGTTAAGGAAAAAATTTTTGGTTTTCTGGACCTATATTTTTATGACATTCTATCTGTCTGAGACACAATTCCTTATGCTTCTGGAATTTCCTACCCTGTTTGGAATCTTTCATTCTAAAAACTTTTATCTCCCATGTAACTTTGCTAATAATATCACTTCTTAGCTTGTGAAGGCACTCAACAGATCTGAATGAGACATACCACTCCTTCCTATAAAATATTCATCCCTTTTCTGCATCACAGAATGGCACTATTGTAGGGGATAGGACTTGGATTTATTTGTACCAAATTAGAAAGAATTAAGAAGAACCAGGAACAATGTGGGCATCATCAAGTCAGGCGAGAGATAGCTTGTCAATGCCTTTCTTTTTTCCCAATTTAACCTGAAAATTATGTCCCCCTCTACCTTATTTCCACCAAAGCCTAGACTTCATATATCTCACCCCATCCAAAGATATGCTTGTATCCTTGATTTTCTTGTGATCTGAATGTGTCCTTATCCCACTCCTCATATCCTTGAGTAAGTTAAACCACCAGTCTTTCCTTGTGAATTATGGTAATAATGGCCTGATATTTTGCATTAAATGACTAATTGATTTTTCTGCAAATGCCCTTCAAGGTTCCAGAATAATAATCACAATGGACTGGAAGAGCACTCCTATTCTCTCCTACCATGAGAGATTCAGCATAATGGAAAGAATGAAAGCTAATCTTAAGGAAGAGATGGGAAACCTGAGTTCAAGTCCAAGCCCTGCCATTGAGTAGCCAAATGACCCTACAGAAAGTCAGCTTATTTCTCGGGAATCTTTTTCATCCTGCACAAAAGAATGGTGTTAGACTAATTGATCCCTAAGGTTCTCTCCAGGACTGACATTCTATGACCTCTATGACAGCATACAATAGGAACTCACGTTTTCCATGAGTTACAGAAGCCAGCTGGGGGAATCAATCGAAATTCAGAGCAGAGGCTGGCCACGGAACTCTCCAGACAAAGAAAGAGAAAGCATAAAGAGCAAACGGTTATAGCTTAAAACTAACTTTATGGTGACTACAATCACAACTTAAGTATGTATTTTTTTAAGAGTGAGAGAAGAAAGCCATTGGTTCTTGATTAGAGCCATGATTTAGGTTCATTAATGTCAAGAGAGAAGATTATAGGTGATAAAAGAAGAAATGATTGTTGTAGGGAGACTATAATTAGAAATGTAGACAAAAAAAGAACTGTTTGCTGTGAGAGAGGACAGCGGTCTCAAGAGAACAAAAACATGTCTAATGCCAAGGAAAGGTATCTAGTGGGAATTTCCAAATTTTTTTCCAATGTAATAAATGTTATGCATAGTCTTTTTGACTTTAAAGTGTGGAAAGCATATGAAAAAATCATTTTAAATAGTAAGTTGAAAGCTAAAACAATGTTCATGAGTACTTTAATTTCTGCATGAGTCCTAACTCCATGCCAGAAAAGTTTTATAAAGTGGAAAGTGCTATTAAATGTGAAGGAATGATGATAGGAAGGAGTCTAAAATATAAAAAAAGCATCTATCAGGGAAAAAAGAGAAAGAGGCAAAAGGAGGAAAAAGGAGGGGGAAAAGGAAGGTAGAAAAGATTTCTTTGATATTATCTAGATATGATGAAAAGCCTTGTTAGCAGATTGAATCCTGGCTCCTCAAAATGTTAGAATCAAATGACAGCATATGAAAGCACCCAGGAATCTTTAAAGTATTATACAAATACTGGCTATTATAATTCCTGGCTAAGAGGCACAGTGGATAGAGGACTGGCTTGGAGTCAAGAAGACCTCAGTTCAAATCCTGAAGATCTCTGTTCAAATCCTGCTTAAGTTATCTTGGACAAATCATTTAACTCTGTTTGCCTCATTTCCTCATCTGTAAAATGAGCTGAAGAAGGAAATAGCAAACTGCTCCAGTGTCTTTGCCAAGAAAACTCCAAAGATGGTCACAAAGAGTTGGACATGAGTGAAAAATGAGTGGACAACAAAAATTATAATTGTCCTTATGAAACCATGGAGGTTTTAGCTAAGGAGCACTGTGGGGGATAATTAGAGGTAGAGGGAAGAAGGTAGGAAAATCAACAGAGAGAAACAGAAACAAAGATATAGAGACAGAGACAGAGAAAGTAAGAAAAAGAGAAACAGAGATAGAGGAGAGAGACAGGGAATCTATAAACAGAAAGCAGTTGGAAGTAATTCACAACAATAGGATTGAATTTTGTCAAGTAATGGAGCTTGTTTTTTATTTGTTTTTCCTATTATGAGAAAGAGAAGAGAGAGGACAAAATGTGTGAGGAGAGTGATATTCTTAAAGATATAAAATGATCAGTCTTACTTTGTTCTCCTCAACAGATTGTGTTAGTGTTGTTTAGCATCATATTCCTCTTCAACAAGTCATTCTTATTGAGCGAATTTATAAAGACACATAATTAAAGATGGATCATGACTGGTTAAAATACTGCATACCATGGACAAATTTTCTAGAACTTAAAAGAAAACTTAGCAACCCTTTTGGTTAAAGTGTGAATTTGAAAATATGCATGTTCAGGGTAGTGGAGAATATAATAATAAATACTAAAGAAAGGGAAATGGGTGTGGGGGAGAAATCTATTTTATTTTTCACTTGATTTTGTTTTAGGATCCAAGGTAAAGTAGAGAGAAAATGGGCCCCTAAGGTAATGGACAAGAGAAGGGAAAATTTTCAATTATTACATTTCTTATTCAGTATTATTTTAAGCTGCCATTTTCTAAAATGGCTTAAAATTTTAAAACTTCCTAGGAGTCAGAAAAAGTTAATGTAACAAACAAAGTTACTTACCTTGAGGCCAATAACATATTGCTATTTTGATTTAATAACATTTTAAATTAAATTTAGATACTATTAGCAGTAGGGGTTCTACTTATTCAGGAAACCACAACAACTGAAAGTTCCATGATAGATGCTTTTTTGGAAAGGAGACACTAGTAGCTATTCAAATAACATTCAAATTCATATTCCTCAATAGCCTAATCTCCCTCTTCCTTCCACCTGCCCTATTACCGTTCTTCCTTCCACTTGCCCTTTTTTTCCAGTGGTCAATCAGCAAAAATTTATAGTCTGATATGGATGTTCATCCTAGTGCTCACAGTTTTAAGATTTTAAATTCAGCCTACCAGTTAGGTTTGGCATGAATCCAGAATAGTTAATTGAATTGGATTTTATTTAAAGGTTAGATATTTTCCCACATATTGATGAATAAAGAATAAAATAAAGGAATTACAGAAGCTATTGCTTAAGCAGATTTCAAATGCCAGGAAGTTAATTATAATAATGCTAATTTACTCTTACATACTGCATACTTTGTGGTTTACTAAGCTCTTTTTATCCTCTATTTCATTTGATGATCACAGCAAGTCAGTGAGAAAAAGAGTGAAAATGGTCATTACCTTAAATTCATAGATGAAGAACTTGAGGCTAAGAGAGAGAAAGTTATCCATGTATGATGACAGAGAAAGAGTGATAGGTTCAGTCTCCAACACAGGGTAGGGGACCACTAATCTGGGATTTAATGCACAGTTATGATGATCATATGCTCTATGTTCCAACTTCTTAAACTGTGATTTTCAACTAGATATGGGTTTCATACTTAAATGTGGGGGTCATGAAAATACAGTTTATTATCAGTAAATGTTAGAATTGTATGACTATTTTATATAACTACATATCTGGGATCACATAAAAAGTTCTCAGGTGAAAAAGAGTCTCGAGTGAAAAAAAGCTTAAGAAGAAATATTCTATGCAACCTTTCCTTGTAACACCCTAGTGCTTTTTCCTCCCCTTCCCAAAAAAACACACAAAAAAGTCTTCATTTAACTGTTAGTCTGGAAGAGTTCAGAATTCAAAGGGCTCCTAAAATTGCTTCCTGAATCAAAATTATTTTCCATTGTGCCTTTGATACAGCAAGTCATTCATATGTAATATGACAGGTATCACCCCCAGTTTCCTATTTGTATGAAAAGTGTGCCAGAAGGACAGAAGTGGAGCAGTTATAATACCTGCTCTCCTTTCCCAGATCTATCCAGTTAGGAGAAAAGAGAAGTCAGGCAAAGGTTTAAGGTTACCTGCAGTTTGGAAACAATTACATTCTCGCCTTCCATCCTAGAAAAACCAGACAAAGACTTACTTAGACTTCCACCAACACTATCTCAGTTGTAATGGGGTGGAGAGAAACTGAACTCAGTAGTCAGAAGTCTGACTTTCATTTGGCTTGCAATTAGGCAATAGACTGTAGCAGGAAACAAATACAAGCAAACCCACTAATTAGCCAGCTTTGGGGACCGTCTGCTGCTTACCACTGAAAATTGTTTCAGAACACAAAATAAATAGCATCCAGTGTGAGCTGTTCTCACATACTGTGCACCACAAACTCTGGGCAATCTATAATCCTTTCAATTAGAGTAGTAGACTCCAAACTACAGTCCCCATTAGACTCTGCTCACTGAAAAAGGCTAAATAAGTAGCCTGGAGTCAAGTGAAAATCTACAGGAGCTGCTTTGTAATTTAAAAGCAGGAAGAGTCCAAGTTCCCAGGGAGGTAGCAGAAAGTATTAAGATGCCCATTTCATAGATGAAAAAAAGAAAAAAAAAAACCACAAAAGAATTCTGCACATAATCTCAGAGTGAGAAGAGGCTTCAAGGACAGCTAGTCCTGTTATGCCACAGTTCTCTTTAACTGTCCTGACTCAGTTTCCCTGTCTCAGTTTCCTTAACTGTTCTGTCTCTGACCCAGTAAAACTAAGGATTATTCGCTCTCGGGTTATAAATTAGCGAGATAAAAGAGTAGATCTCCTCACTCTTTTATGGATTTACAATATTCCTTTAGAATATTCCAAGATAACCCACGATATCTTTACTTTTTTGTCTCTGGATTTTTTAGGGTTTTATGGCTTCCCCTCCCTGATAAAAACTTTCCCTCCCTTTCTCTTCTTTGTCTCCAAAAAGGTATTTAAGAAGTTGGGGTTCCTCCATTCATTGCTGGAGAATGGCATCTGGCAGCTGTATGCTGGATGCTGGATTCTTTGGGTCCTCCAGCCCTGGGACCAATATGGATTCCTTGGTCCCAGTGTACTTATCTCTGTCTGACTGGATAATCTGAGACGAGAGTCCTGTCCAGTCAATCTTACTCTCCCATTAATAAAATATTAAAAACTCTCTAATCTCTCTCCTGCCTCAGTTTCTCCGGCATTACAGTCCAAATTTTCCCAATCTAAGAATCCCATGACATCTCCCCAAAGTAGTCCTTCTGCTTTTAAATAAATATTTTACTAAGTGAAAATGACCTCTCCTTTCCGCTTTTGAATTGTTTGGAAATTTTTCTTTGCATCAAATTTACATCCACCCTTTCCCCAGCTTCTGCCTACTGTTCTTTCTACCCTCTGTAGAGAACCAGAAAAAGAAAATTCATCTCTCTTCCACAACACATATACTCCAAGTCCTCTCTTCTTTAAATTAAACATATATATTCAAATCATATAGTGAAACATCTTAGATTAATTACATGATGTAGTAGATAGAGTAAAAGATTTTGAAATAGCCCAGGCAATAAAATTCGAGACAGCCGCAATGAGGTAGATTTAGGATTTATTTGGTACCGAACTCGGGACGGAGTTCTAATTGAATTCCGTGCCCTCACAACCCTAGGGACAGCTTTTTAGACACGTTTTTCTTTGTTCGGCTATTTTTACATTGGAATCTGTGATTAGCATTATTACATTGGAATCTGTGATTAGCATTTTACTACAGGGTGGGAGTAGGTATTCTGTTGCATAAATAGACCACCCTCCTGGAACTGATAACCTTAAGGGCGTCGTTGACCCGGTCTTTTGAAATACAAAAGAAACCCCCAATCTAACTAAACAAACTTTCTTCTGCTGGCCCGAGGCGGAAAGGGAGATTTGTCCATTTCAGATTTGGGATTAGGAAGATCTGAGTTCAAATGCAGCCTTAGACTCTTAATAACTGGGCAAATCACTAAATCTCTCTTTGTTGTTATTTTATTATTGTTCAGTCCTATCTGACTTTTCATGATCCCTTTTGCAGTTTTCTTAGCAAAAATACTAGAATGGTTTGTCATGTCCTTCTCTAGCTCATTTTACATATGTGGAATCTGAAGACAAACAGAATTAAGGGACTTTTCCAGCACACTCAGCTTTTAAGCATCTGAGGCCACATTTGAATTCAGGACTTCTGACTCTGGGCCTGTGCTCTATCTACTGTGACACTTCTTTGTTCCCAAACTTGTCTTAATTTTGGTTTTCTCTTCTCAAAATGGGGTTAAAAATTTTTGTCCTTGAGTCATTTAAGTTGTGTCTCATTCTTTGTGACACATTTTGTGGTTTTCTTAACAAAGATACTGGAATAGGAGGCCTTCCTTCTCCAACTCATTTTACAGATGAGAAAATGAGATCTCCAGGGTTAAGTGAGTTGCCCAAGGTCACACAGCTAGTACATATCTGAGACCACGTTTGAACTCACAAACTTTCTGATTTTAAATCCAATATTCTATCTATTGAGCACCTAATTTAATGAAGATAACAGCACCTACATTTTAGAGTTCTGAGAATCCAGTCAGATAATATGGATAAAACATGCTTTCACATATTGAAATGCTATGTAAAATTATGATTATTGGTTCTTTAAATTACTCTTATGGCATGTTTTTTATTAAAGATTTTTAATTTTCAAAAGATATGTATGATAATTTTTCAACATTAACCCTTATAAGATGTTATGTTCCAATTTCCCTCCTTCTCCCCAGTCCCTCTTTTATAGCCAGTAATCCGATATATGTTAACCATGGTAAAAATATATGTTAAGTCCAATATGTGCATATATATTTATACAATTATCTTGCTGCACAAGAAAAATCACATCAAGCCAGAAAAAAATGAGAAAGAAAATAAAATGCAAGCAAACAACAATGAGAAGAGTGAAAATGCTATGTTGTGATCCATACTAATTCCCACAGTCTTCCCTCTACTTGCAGATGGCTCTCCATCATAAAATCATTGGAACTGGTGTGAAACATCTCATTATTGAAAAGAGCCACATCCATCAGAATTGATCATTATATAATCTTGTTGAATGACATGATTCTGAAAGTTTTTCACCATTCTCATTGTCCCTCCTTTCAACCCTTTTGCCAAATAAAACTCCTAGATTTGAATAAATCAGTATAAGGTTGGTCTCTTACACTTACATGATAAATTCTGTATTGATTAAAGGGGTGATAGGAAAGAATAAATCCAAAAATATTTTTGCATTTTTCAGAATTCCAACATTAGATCTTCATCATTGTGGATTAAGCATTCTCTCCTATTAAAATGGAGATATATTTTGGTTAAGTAAAACATTAGTTTTTGTACTATTAGTGACCTTAAAATTGGCTTAGAATAATTCCCAAAATTCCATGGATGGCACTTTATCATTTACAAAGTGCTTTCCTCATATGAGAGACCTATGACATAATAGACTGTGACTGGCCTTGACATCTGGAAGACTTGCCTCTGATAGATACATCTATACTGCTGAGAAGAGGTATGTCATTCACAGTGGATTATCTTATAATATTGATATTACTTTGTACATAGTCCATTTCCCTTTGCATCACCACATGGAAGTCTTTTCAGGTTTTTCTGAGAGCCTCCTGCTCATCATTTCCCAATATACAATAGTAGAATAATATTTTTAAATATATAAAATAAAATAGATGAAATTACAAAGGAAACCAATATTAGTGAAAATAAAGATGTATCCTTTCCTGATCCCTCTCCCCCAAGTTCACTGACATCTATCCAAAGACAAACAGACTCCTGGCAGAAATATTGTTTTTTTGGAAGTAGAGAGGTAGAGGAGCCTGGGGGTGAAGGATAGGGAGTAGTCTTGTTCTTAGAGGAACCAAAATGTGAGATTTGAGAACTTGGGGTAGAGATATGAAAGGAAAGAAATGTTCACAAAATCACAGAAACAGAAGGAGGCTCACAAGGTGCCCTAGCCTTAGCATAATAATTTTTTGCAGTTAGAATGGAGCAGAGAGACCACTTAATCAAGTCTTTTTATTATGCAGATGAGGATTTGCCCAGGGTCAGATAGGTATCAAAAAGAAGACCTGCATTCAAGGTCAGATCTTTGGATTCCAAGGGCCATACTTTCCCCACTGCCCCATATTACTTTTTTTTTTTTTTTTTTTTTAGTATAACACATATCCACATACGACTATATACCATATTATTCTGGGTCTGACAAGGCACAATTTTACTTAATTCACCACTTTTACCTGGGTTTATTCCCTGTCTTCATAGTTGGTGGAAATAGACCATATTTATTGGCTCCCATAAAGATATATTCTTTTTGGTGGGATTGGTACCTTTTTCTGATTTCACAATCCCTACCCAGACCAGATTAACCTACTTATTCTTTCTTTAATATGACTCATTTTTTGTCACCTACAGTCTGGGCTGGCTGAGTCCTAAAATTGGCTCCTAATCCAGGAAGAAAAAAAAATCATATAAAAGAAGAAATGTTATATAGTGGAAAGAGCACCAAAGTTTGAGTCAGAATATTTTGTTTCAAACCTAAGATTATCCATTTATCAGCTCCATGAACATGTGAAAGACGGGTCATTGCTCTGAGTCTCAGTTTCTTCTTTTTTAAAAAGGGAGATAATAATGTTTGTGCTACTTACATTCCCAGAGGTATTGTGAGCAAAGCACTTTGTGAAATGTAAGGTACTATATAAATTTGAGCTTCTATTATGGGACATCCTATATCTCACATTGTCAGAGACTGACTTCCAGTACTTTCAAGTACCTCATTTTCTTCTTATTCATTTCTTTCATTCTCCTTTGTTCTATCTTGACCCAGGGCTTTCTGGGCCAGGTCACCTCTCATATTTGACCTCTGGATATAGGTAACCAACCTAAGAAAGTAAACTTTTGGTTCTTTAAATTATATATTATAGGGAAGGAGCTTCATTTATTGGTGAAGAAATTTTACCTTTATTCTTAGATTTGCTTTCTTTTTCTCAAACCTACCTGCAGTCCTGTCTCAGCAGATCTACTAACCTCCAGGACTTTGATGTGGAATCCTTCTCATCTCTAGTCCTGTATAAAACCAAAATCCCACCTTTAATAGGCACTTTCTTCTTATCAGAAGAAGCTACCATTTGAAAGAAAAATAGGAAGGGGGGAAAGAGTTAAAGCAATTTGGATAATTTCCAACTTCTTAAAAAGTGAAGAAGGATCAGTGGAAGATGAAAAATCTCAGGGATACATGTCAGTGAAAAATGTACCATGTAGAACCAAGGGAAAACTTTCTCTCTTGGTTTACTATAAAGTATTCTATTACCATCTTATTGAAAAGCTGGAAAAAGACTAAGGCCCAGATGACCATTTTGACATCAGCTGGCAATTTATAGTTGAGGGTGGTGGGATAAAGGCAGCAGTCTTTTATCAAAGCTGTCATCAGAGAGATGGAAATGAGTAATAAAATATAGTGAGAACTGAAAATGTGTGTCTATGGGCGGGGCAGTGGCGGATGCATAATAGCTTTTTATTCTGCTGTGGCAAGAAGCTACTTAGCAGCCCATCTCTTTCCAACATTCTTCTCAGTTTTTTCCTTCCAAATTATGGAACTTCCAAAAAAGCTTCCCATCTTGTCCCCTTTTCCCTTGGGAACTTGAGATCTGCTGAGCAAAAACCACATCCCAAGGAGAATTTACACTTTGACCTCCAGCTCCCCTTTCTCTAGGGTACAAGGAGCCAGAATTTTTTTTTTTTAATAGCAAACATACCAGGCAATTCCATTGACTAAGGGTTATGGTGAAACAGAATAAGGAGAGGAAATTTTGAAGGCATTTGGTCCAACTGGCAAACATAGAAAAATGGCTGGCAGGCTACCTTAAACCAACACTCGTCGTCTGCTTGTGAACTCTCTCTTTGCTTCCTGCACAAAGTATGTAGAAACCCAAACCACAGAGTGGCCTTTCAGGCCCTTCAGAAGTCATGCTGTTCAACTGTTTGGCTACATCTTCTAACATAGGCAGATTTCAAGACTATCTCTAGAGGATTATTCCCTCACACATCCAATGGGTTCAATCTTTTGGACTACAATGTACAGGTGATTAAAATCAATAGGTCAATTCTATCAAGCAGCTGTTTTGACAGCTTTCATGGCTGTTAATTCATTCACTCACCATTGAAAAAGCACTTAATAAATGCCTCTTCTGTGCATTGTGTTAGTTACTGGGAAGACACAGAACAAGCATCTATTAATTGCCTACTATATATACTAATTTTTTTTTTTTTACAAATATTATCACATTTAATTGTCTTTCGGTAGAGAAGTTCAATGGCAAATAAAACATGATGTTTGCTTTCATGGAACTAAAAATCCATTTTCATTAATGAACCAATTCAGACTGACTATATTGACTATGAACACAGATTTTTAAGAAAATGAAATTCAATAATAAATTACTTGCTCTAGTGACTAACAAGAATAGTCTTATTTCTAATCTATTTCTGGAAAATTAAGTCATTCTTTCTTATTCAGTCCATGATAGAAATAGGGACTAACTTTTGACACAGAGCATTTGAAATGACATAATTCAACCCTCATCTCTGTTTTCCAAAATCTTTCTTCTTCATACACTCAACAGATCTCATGTCTCTTCATCTTTGGATTTCCTATAAGATGCAAAGTTATTATGTTGTCATTATTATCATCCATCATTATTGACAACAACAAATATATGTTGAGTATTTGCTACGGGTAGGGACATTGTATATTGAACGTTGAGTACCAGAGTAAGTAAGAAGTACAATGATAAAAGATTTTCCTGTCTCTGCTCCTGTGATGTCTGAGCCAGACATCTGAGCCACAATGGCACCAAGCTCTTTTTCTATTGTATTAAATTTGCTCTTACTCTCCTCCCCTTGTCAGACATCCAACTTCAGATGACTCACTCCTGCCTTGGAATCCCCAAATTGTATGAGTCTTTCAAAACTAAATATGATCACAGATGCAGTGACAACCCTTAATTTCCAAATGGATAATTGTTAATTGATTAAAAAATAAAGAAGAATTGGGCTTTCCTATGGCTGGCTTTGATTGGACACAATCCCTCATATTCTTATTAATACTAGACATCACAACAACCCATCAGTATATGGGTTAATGGGTTAATGAGTGGGAGCTTACTGAGAAGGAATATCACTACAATGTTCTAATCAAAAGTGACTGAAATATGTAAATTGTTTTCAATGGTATAAGAAAGCAACAAACAGGCAAATGGTGATTATTTTGTTGACATCTGATGTTATTTTTTCCAAGAAGGGATATTATCTCCAAGTCTCCAAGCATCCTGGAGGAGAGAGGTGATTTTTATTTCCAACTTACCTCATGGTTCCAAATTATTTTCTAATGCTTAAAAGTTCCTGAACCTTGCTGATTAGCTTACTTAAAGTCTAAACATTCATTAATAAATGTATAAGAGAGGAAATTACTTATTAAGGGTTGTGGATGCCTTGAATTTGTGCAAAGATCCTACCATCTCAGAAATGTTGCTCAATAAAGTAATACATTTTAGAAAATATTGTTTGTTTTTCTTCTTGAAATTCTTCTGAAGGTAAAGCCATAGTGAGAGTACCTATATCAGTCTGAGATAAAATCCACACTAGCCTGTTAAAAATTCACAGTATAGAGGTAAACATGTTGCATTTGAACTGAGGAGATTTGGGTCTAAATCCTAATTCTGACACTTAGAAATTATATAATTGAGAAAATTTGCATGGTTGCTGGGGGAGATATAATGAAAAATAAATACTACCTCTATCTGAGTCTCAATATACTCATCAGTAAAATGGGGGTGGTAGTATTTGTACTCTTGAGGTCATTGAGGGCATCAAATGAGATGATATATCTAGTCAAGACAATAAACATTTATTATGTTTGTGTTATATATAGGGTACCAAACTAAGCTCTAGGGATACAAAGAAAGATAGAAACATTTCCTGTCCTCAAGGAGCTCATAATCTAATGGGGGAGACAAGATGAGAACAATTAAGTACAAACAGGATAAAGACAGAAGGGAAATAATTAACAGAGAGAAGTTATTATCATTAAGAGGGATTATTAGTAAAGATTTCTTGCAGAAGGTGAAATGTTAGATGAGTCTTGAAGGAAACCAGGAGGAAGTAAAGAAAGGAGAGTCCCAGTCATGGGGAACATTCAATAACAATGCCTCAGTTCTCATAATGGAGTATCTTGTTTGAGGAATGTCAAAGGGGGTGAAGAGGAGAAAAAAGACTGGAAAAAGGAACCGAAGGCAAGCGATGATGTATTTTAACAGCTAAACTAAGGGTTTTTTGTTTGATCCTGAAGGTCATAGTGAGTCATTGGAGTTAACTGGGGGGAAGTTCATTGAGTAGGCAGTGTACATGGTCAGAACTGCTCTTTAGAAAAGTCATTTTCATGGTCAAGAGTGGAAAGAACTTTTCTGACTGGGATGTATTAAACAAATCTCCTCATCCAGAGTCATAAAATGCTGGATCTGGGAAGGACTTTGGAGATCATGTAATCAAACCCTTGTTTCTTCCATGAAGACACTGAAGTTTAGAGATGAAACAGGGACATGTCAAGGTCAAAGGGTGAAATTGGAAAGATGCCCCAAATTTCCTTATTCGCACACAAGTGCTGTTCCATTCTATCACAACATCTGCCAAATAGAGCTAGTGGTGATTCTGGCATTCGCGAGTCCTCCAGAACGCAGCTATCTGGGAACTGCAAATAAATACAAGAAAAGCACGTTTGCACTCCGTGGTGGAAGGAATGTTGGGCTTATAGTCAAGACTTAAGTGCACGTTCCATGAGCCCCAGCTCTGCCTCTTACTGTTCCTGTGGGACCTTGGACAAGTAGCTTAACCTCTCTGGGAGTCAGGTCTCTTCTGCAAGATGATTGATGGGGATTAGGGGGGAAGGTCAGCTCCACTGGTGCCAAAGAACCATTCAAACATCATTAAAAATGCAGAGACTCAGGAGGCTCCAAAGGAAAGACAGAAAAGGAGAGAGCACTTTTAAAATAAAATGTGAAATTTATTATATACATTTTTTCTTTTTCAAAAAAGGCAAACTGTATGAAATGGAAGCAGCTTCATATATAACCATTTTACATTTCTATTGTGCATATGGAAATGGACTTTATTTCGTGTTGAAGTTCAGCATAAAAACAAATTGCTTTGTAAATCGATGAAAGAAGTATTTTTCAAACTAATTTGGTCAGAGAACATTTAGTGCTTTGAGATTTATTGACCAATATCTCTCACTGGATGTTGCTAAGCCAAAATAGCACATTATAGAGGGGAATCATATTCAAGGATGGTTTGGGATATATGACCCCCAAGGTGCTTTCCTACTTTAGAATTTGATGATTCTTAAACACTGGTCATGGGTGGAAGAGAGGGAAGAAGTAAGATGGCATTTGGTATTCTATAGGAGGCGTTCCAGATTCCATCATTTCTCCAAGTTTGGACATTATGCCTCTCCTCATATGGACTCCACTTAAACTTACCTAAGAATCCCTGGAGGTTTTGTGTTGACTTAGAAAGTCACATATGAAGAGGAAACGAGGCACAGTGGATAGAGCACTGACCCTGAAATCAGGAGGATCTGAGAATTCAAATTCAGCCTCAGACACTTAACTCTTACTAGTTGTATAAGTCACTTAACCCTAATTGCCTAACCAAAAAGACAAATAAAAAAACAAAAACAACTTCACATATTAATATTATCTGAGGTGTTAAAGTAAATAGAGCACTGAGTCTAAAGTCAGAAAGACTCATCTTTAGACACTTAGTAGCTGTATACCCCTAGTCAAATCAATTAACTGGCTTGCCTCAATTTCCTCATCTGTAAAATGAGCTGAAGAAAGAAATGGCAAACTCTCCAGTAACTTTGCCAAGAAAAACCCCAAAGAAGTCATGAATTTAATATGGCTGAAAATAACAAAATAACAGCAAATATGATCTATGTTCTATTGCATTTTTATTTGTTTTGTTAAATGTTTCCCAATCACATTTTAACCTCGTTCAGGTCATTCTCAAGAATATTGTGGTCACATATAACTGGCAGCCTCATGTTTGACCTCTCTGACTTATGATTATCCTAAGATTTTTTTTTTGTTGTTGTTGTTTATCTACTTATTTCTGCTACTATATCTTACTACTGACTCAAAATTAGCTTGTGATAATTAAAATTCCCAGATTTTATTCAATATACTCTTTAGTTGCACCTCCCCCATCTTGTTATTGTGGACCACACTTAGGCATCCTAAATGTAATAATTTATATTTATTTCTATAAAAATTCATCTTTTCAAATTTATCACAGGAAAAAGTACAAAAGATCCTGACTGTACCATGTAGTCTGATTGTTTTCCCTCCTAGATTTGTTATATATATATTTGAGTAGCATGCCATCCTGATAAAAATATCAATTATTATAATGCCAAGGACAGATGCTTGGGGCATTCCACTAGAGGCTCCTTTCCAAACTGATGAGCTTCAACATATCAGTAACATTTTTCAATAATTCTTCAACTGAAACCTATGCTCCACTTATTCTGTATAATTCTTGTCCCATCCTGAGAACAGAGAGCCATCTTCTTGCTCAGTAGTATTAACAAACAAATAAACAAATAAATAAAAAAACAAATAAATCTATAAAGCTCAGGGTCACCAATCCATACCTAAGTATCTATTTGACCTACATGATGACTTAATTAAACAATGTAATATTATCTATTTTATTATATTTTTATTTGTTTTGTTAAATATTTATCAATTAAATTTTAATCTGGTCCAGACAGTACTCCAGAATATTGTGTGGTACATGAGGTCTGTACTAGTCTCAGCTTTGACAACTGGTCTAGATCTCAATGCTGGGTGAATACCAATGCAGCATTTGTATCAATTATCTCTCAATCTCCCTTCCACATGACAGCCCATCTCTTTTGCTATTCATATATCTCTCTGATAATATCCTTTATACCTCTCCTCCATCCTAACTTCATTCATTTAATAAATATTTACTGTGTTTCCTATGTGCAAAGCATTGGGAATACAATGTCAACTTCAAAAACAGTTCCTTCCTTCAAGGTGTTTGCATTCTATGGGGATGTTACTCTGCTGCTACTATTCTTACTTGGCTGCAGCCTGCTCACATACAGCATGTAACTCATTATTGCCCTCTGGGGTGAGGGGAACTTTTAATTCCTTAGAAACAATGTTATTCCATGACTTCCAACCAAACAGCACCACAGGGAGAATACTGATGTTTAAAAGGTGGGCTTTTGTTTAGGATCCTTAAGTGCTGACAGCAAACCTTCATTCTCTCTCTTTTTTTTTTTTTAATTTTTAATTTTTTTTTAATGAGCAAACAGTTCTCTCTCTCTCTCTCTCTCTCTCTTCTCTCTCTCTCTTTTTCTCTCTCTCTCTCTCTCTCTCCCTCTCTCTCTCTTTTTTAATAACTTTTTATTGACAGAACCCATGCCAGGGTAATTTTTTACATTATCCCTTGCACTCACTTCTGTTCTGATTTTTCCCTTCCCTCTCTCCACCCCCTCCCCCAGATAGCAAGCAGTCCTTTACATGTTAAATACAAACCTCCATTCTCCAAGTCCAATCACTCAGCAAGGAAAGCTGACTTGTAATCTGCCCTGTACTATTTTCTGTATACTATTAGGAAAGTCATAACATCTCTCTTTCTCTATTTCCTCATCCATGAAATGAGCTCACATTTTGCTTTGTCTACCTCATAGGATTATGGTAAATACAAATAATATTTAAGTGAAAGTATGTGAAAATGTCTTTGAAAAGTATTTTAATATTAAAACAAATCTAATATGATTATAGTTGTTGCTGTTATATATATTATATTATATATATATGTATATACATATACTAAAAATAATATTGAAATTAATCCAAAAGGAAGAGCCCTGATTTGGGTCCATATACAATTTAAAGTTTACTTCAAAGTTATCCAGGTGAGGCATTAATCGGGAACTTATTAATTCAGCAATCAATTCAACTGAAAAAAAATTATTAAATGCCTACATTACACCAGGTACTATGAGATTCAACACAGAGTAGTGAATAGAGAGCCTGGATTCAATCCTGCCTAACAGATACTGGCTGTGTGACCCTGGGCAAATTAACCATCCAGTGTTTTAATTTTCTTAGAAAGCTACTCCCTAACACTTTTAGTAGTGAACATTTACCATCTGTATTGTCGAGAGATTTTCTTCAGTAGGGATCAACCTATACTGATAAAATATTAAACCTCTCCTTTGAAATATTCAAGGCACTTGGAATGACAACATAGAAAACAGCCCTTGCCCTTAGGTAACGTGCATTCTACCATGATAAGCTCAGAGATATAGATAAGGAAAAATAATTTGAAGAGGGAGAGACTGAGAAGTCTTGGGGCTAAAACAGTGGACTTGGAATTAGGAAGACCCACACTGAATCCTGCCTCATGTGCTACTAGCTGTGTGACTGTTCAAGTAACTTAATTGTTCTGGGTCTCAGTTATCTCATCTATAAAATGAGGGAGAGGTCTGGACTTAATAACCTTTAAGATCCTTCCCATCTCTAAATCTATGATTCTATTGTTCTATAAATAGTTTCTACAAGGGGAATCTGAGAAGCTTCCAGTAGGGGATGGATCCTGAGCCAAACCTAGATGAAAGCTAATGCTTCTAAGAGGAAAGTAGCCATGAAAGAGGAAAGAATGCTGCCTTTGACATCAGTGGATATAAGCTGCTATTTTACTATCTTTATGACCTCAGGCAAAGGTTATTTAACTACTAGTTGTTGATCTTTTGTAAATAAAGGAGTTTGGACTAGATAATCTCTACATCAGGCTTTTCTCTTCTCTAAATCTATATGTTTTGCCACATCCCATCATGACTATGAGGAATTTCAAATGGTCCATAATAGATGTGCTCTTCAGTAATCTATTTATTTATAAATTACAAGCCTTAGTTCATGATCTTAAATAGATGATTGGATCTAGAGAAGATAAAACTCCTACAGAGTACCTATACAGTTATACAAACAGTATTCAGAACGGAAAGGGGTCTTGGAAATCATCTGATTTAATCCTCCTCATTGTCCAGATGAAGAAATTGGACCCATGAGAGACTTATTGATCATACAGGGAGAAAAGTAGCCTGGTGGGGAGATGGGCAGTGCATTGTCGAAGATAGGACATTGAACTTGAAAAGAGAGATCTGAATGATCTGAATCATACCTTAGATATTTTTCACCTGTGTCACCCTGGACAACACCAAATTTGTCTCAACCTCAGTTTTTTTTTCATCTATAAAATGAAGGAGGTGGAATCCAGGGGCATCTAAGGACTTTTCTTTTTTTTTTTTTATTTTAATTTTTATTTAATAATTACTTTATATTGACACTCGTTTCTGTTCCGATTTTTTTTTCCCTCCCTCCCTCCCTCCACCCCCTCCCCTAGATGGCAAGCAGTCCTTTATATGTTGGATATGTTGCAGTATATCCTAGATACAATATATGTTTGCAGAAGCGAACAGTTCTCTTGTTGCATAGGGAGAATTGGATTCAGAAGGTATAAATAACCCGGGAAGAAAAACTAAAATGCAGATAGTTCACATTCGTTTCCCAGTGTTCTTTCTTTGGGTGTAGCTGCTTTTGTCCGTCATTTATCAATTGAAACTCAGGTCTCTTTGTCAAAGAAATCTACTTCCATCAAAATATGTCCTCATACAATATCGTTGTCGAAGTGTATAATGATCTCCTGGTTCTGCTCATTTCACTTAGCATCAGTTCATGTAAGTCTCTCTAAGCCTCTCTGTATTCATCCTGCTGGTTATTTCTTACAGAACAATAATATTCCATAACATTCATATACCACAATTTACCCAGCCATTCTCCAATTGATGGGCATCCATTCATTTTCCAGTTTCTAGCCACTACAAACAGGGCTGCTACAAACATTTTGGCACATACAGGTCCCTTTCCCTTCTTTAGTATTTCTTTGGGATATAAGCCCAATAGAAACACTGCTGGATCAAAGGGTATGCACAATTTGATAATTTTTTGGGCATAATTCCAGATTGCTCTCCAGAATGGTTGGATTCGTTCACAACTCCACCAACAATGCATTAGTGTCCCAGTTTTCCCGCATCCCCTCCAACATTCATCATTATTTTTTCCTGTCATCTTAGCCAATCTGACAGGTGTGTAGTGGTATCTCAGAGTTGTCTTAATTTGCATTTCTCTGATCAATAATGATTTGGAACACTCTTTCATATGAGTGGTAATAGTTTCAATTTCATCCTCTGAAAATTGTCTGTTCATATCCTTTGACCATTTATCAATTGGAGAATGGCTTGATTTCTTATAAATTTGAATCAGTTCTCTATATATTTTGGAAATGAGGCCTTTATCAGAACCTTTAACTGTGAAAATGTTTTCCCAGTTTGTTGCTTCCCTCATCTAAGGACTTTTCTAGATTTTTATTAGAAAGTAGAGTTAGCATTCAAATCTAAGCTTTAGTTCCAAATTTTATGCTCTTTCAAAGGAAGAAGGGGAAGGATAAAATTGAAGAAGAGTCTATGTAAGACACTAATAAAAATTCTAAAAAACTTCTTTATGATACCCTGGAATTTCAGTGTAATGTTAGTCTTATGACTCAACCTTCAGGAATTCTTTTAAGGTGAAACCATCTTAATAAGAGCTTTGTTTAGGAGTTCATTGATGAAATACTTTCAGGATCCAGTCAAAAGAAGATCTTTTCCATATTTAATTCTGTCATGTGGAAAATCATTAAAGACACAGCTTATAGTTATGAAACAGGATAAAGGCAAATGGTCCACAGAGTGATGGAACCTAGGATCTTTGTCTCATGAGTGCTATCTATACTGAAACCAACTCGGCTTTCAGCTCTCAGCGCTCATCAGCCATCTTGCAAATGAATTGCCTTGCACCAAGAGTTTGGGACAAGTTAACCTTGTTTGATCCTTACTCCTGGAGAACTGTCCTGGAGGACCAGCTCAGACAATTTATCTCTCCTCAGTGATCCCATTTCACAATTCTTTCTATGAAATAATATCTGGCAGTTCCTCCTCTGATTTCTCCCAGTTTCTGGGAGAACATTTATAGAGACATCTTCCAAGACAACAGACCATGAATTAATTGTATCTGTTTCCGTGTAGGGTTGTTTTTTCTTGGTGATGTGACAGGGAAATTGTCAGTCCTTCTCCTTGGCATTCAAAACATTCAAACCATCTCATGGGATGCTATGAGGAGCCTTAGAATTTCATCTAGTCCTCACCTTATTCCCTTCCCCCAATCCCTGGGGAAATTAAGAGAGACTCAGAGAAGGCCAGTGACTTGCCTAACATCACACCACTAAACATAATGTGTCTCAGGTCATGGAACACTTAAAAAAAAAATCCTATTTGGCTTTGAACAATTCAGAATCAGTGCTGATGTGAGTAAGAACCTTTTTTTGAAAGTACATTATCCTGCAAATTCTGCTGGAGTCAGCACAAGGGGCCTTTAATTTTCTCTATCTTCAAGCTGACTTTCAAGTATGTATATATATATATATATATGGCGAACTAAGTGCATATAACACTGGGGAGGTTTCATAGTTCACTGATTGACATAAAAATGAAACCCCAAAGATTTAGGCTATTCAAAATCATGTCAATAATCTAATTGAGAATTATTTAAAGGGACATGATCTAATTGAGAATTATTTAAAGGGACATGATCTTGGTTAAAAGGTTTAAATTTATTTACTTTGATAGTGATTGCATGTAAGTGACCTTTACTAGTGGTTGCATGTTAAGTGACTTATGGAAACATTTTTCTTTCTTCTTTCCCTTTTTAAATTGGGATTTGGTCATCTAGGTGAGCACCAAATATGGATAGAGCACTAGCCCTGAAGTCAGGAGAACCTGAGTTTAAATCTGGTCTCAGACACTTAACACTTCCTAGCTGTGTGACTCTGGGCAAGTCACTTAACCCCAATTGCCTCAGCAAAAAAAAAAAAAATAAAAAAATAAGAGGGATTCAAATGGGCTGTTACCAAAAAAACCCCCAAAAAAACAAAAAACAAAAAAAAAACTTCAATTTAACAAACATTTATCAACCACTTTTTATACTCTTATAGAGCTACATATGACTACCTGGCAAAGTGAAGATAAAAAAGACTTGGGTTTCTGTTCAGAGGAGCAGATATAGTTTAAGTACAAAAATAAGCAGAAAAGTAAGTAAGCTATAAATTAGAAGGTGTTAAACACATAGGAAAAATTAAAATACATTGATTTGGAAAATCTCAGGAGCTGGTAAAAAATGCTGATTTTGAGGTGTCCCTGGTTCAGGTAGTCAAGGGGAGAAGTTGCACAGCAGGCACTTGGGAAAGTGGGTCAGAAGCTCAGGACAGAGGCCAGGACTGAAGAATCAAGATTTGGGAGTTATGGAGGTGCTAATTCCAGCTGCTTATTTTCAAAAGGAATTGCCACAAACTGGGAGAAGTCAGAGAAAGAACTGCCAGAGATTATTTCATAGAAAGAATTTTGAAATGGGACCACTGAGAAGAGCTAAATTCCAGACTCTTGAATCCACATTATTCCTTAAGATAGTCTTTTCCTTATTTCTTTGAAAGCTGAAATTTAAAGGGCTTCTGAGGAGAAAGCTGTAATTTGAATGTGCCACCCTAAAGTGGAGGCCAAATGCACTTTTTTCCTGTAAAGAATGATTATCATTGAAATTCCTCTTTCTCTTGTGGTCAGCCATAGTCTGAACTAGTTGGCTCTTAAGACATACATTCAGGGCTTTGATTTTTTCCAGCTGTTGCTTTTAGTCTCTGATTTAAGTCAGGCAGCTGTCCCCCTCCCTCCCCATATTAAGTGCCTCCTTTACATAAAAGCATCCTCATCTAGGCCCTGCAGAAATACAAAAGAAGTAGAGACCATAGTTGCTGCTTAACAGAATTTTACACTAATTCTATAGATACACTGAATCTTAAGATTTTCGTCAAGCATCTCATCAGAGACTTCTCCTTTTCTTCCTGTCTCCCCATATCCCAGCATCCTTGGCCCATCTGCCTTTCTCCCTTTCTTTTTCCTGTCTCACCCAGAAGTGTAAGGGCAGCTTACTGGTCCAGCACACAATGATTAGCATGGAAATTTTGACCAGCTGCAATGCTGAACTGGGCAATTTGGTGGTCCCTGCTCCTGGAGATATATCACATTAACATAGACATCCAGTTGGCATAGTCTACTAAAGTGTAAAACTCCCAAACTCAAAAGATCTGACAGCTTAAGTCTTCCCAGAAGCTTGGAATACAAATATGGACTGCCATAACCCCCCCTAGCTATTCCAAGTATTAGTTGCAGCTTCTTTCACACCCTAACACATTGAGACCGAATGGGGAAAGTTTTCCTTGCTCCCTATTGTCATTTTCAGATTCTCATTCTTGGGCTGTCCCTTAGGACTCTTCTTTGAGATTCATACAATCCAAATTTATCACTCAATCAAGATCCTGTTGGCTATAATCTACTCATCCTTAGGATATTCTTCCTCTTCAATCAGTTCTGTGATTTCTCACTCTCTTCTCTCCTCTCCAATTCTTGCCTTCAGAATGGACTTTTCAAAATACATGTTGATGTTTCCTCAAACAAGCTAACCTCCAAGTTCTTCAATTTACTCAGCTTCTAAGACCAACTCATACAGGAATGGTCACATCCTTCTTCTTGTCAGCACTCACAAGTTTTCCATTTCCATGATCAAAGAACTATAAAATATTTTGTCTGATTATGATATTATTCCATTTTTTCTTTTGCTTTGCTCCTCCTAAATCTATTTTTTCATTCTCATCATGACCCTTAATCCTTCCACCTTTCCCTATTCTTTGCTCCTCCTAATCCCTTCTCTTTTTTTTTCCCTTTCAGGCTTTTTCAGGAAATCATTCTTACTCTACCGGCTGTACTCTACACTATCCTCTAAAATCCCTTGGTCTCTTGTGTGTCACTATTCATCTTGACAGGAAAAAGATAATGATGAATGTTGGAAGGGATATGGGAAAACTGAGATACTTGTACATTGTTAGTGGAGTTGCAAACTGATCCAACTATTCTGGGAGAGCAATTTGGAGCTATGACCAAAGGGCTACCAAACTGTGCATACCCTTTGATCCATCGGTGTCTCTACTGAGCTTATATCTAAAAGACATCTTAAAGGAGAGAAAGGGACCCACATGTGCAAAAGTGTGTGTAGCAGCCCTTTTTATAGTGGCAAAAAACTGGAAACTGAGTGAATGCCCATCAATTGGGAAATGGCTAAATAAGTTATGGTATAAAATGTTATGAAATGTTGTTTTTCAGTAAGAAACAATCAGTAGGATGACTCCAGGCCCAGGGGAAAAGACTTTCACGAATTGATGATGCTGAGTAAAATGAGGAGAACCCAGAGAAAAACATCATACATAGCAACAAAAAGATTATACAATGGCCAAATCTGATGGACAAGGCTTTTTTCAACAGTAAGATGATTCAGGCCAGTTTCAATGGTCTTATGATAAAGAGCATTATCTGCATCCAGAGAGAGGAACTGAGTGTGGATCACAACATAGTGTATTTTACCTTTTTTGTTGTTGTTTGCTTGCTTTTTGTTTTCTTTCTCATTTTTTTCCCTTTTTGATCTGACCTTTCTTGTGCAGCATTATAATTGTGAAAATATGTATAGAAAAATTGCACATGTTTAACATATATTGGATTACTTGCCATCTAGGGGAGGAGATAGGAATAAGAAAGGAAGAAATAAATTAGAACACAAGGTTTTACAAGGTTGAATGTTGAAAATTATTTATGCATAGGTTTTGAAAATAAAAAGCTTTAAAAATAATTTTAAATGGTGAATTGCTGGCCACCCAAAAACAAAAACAAAACACTACTCATCCTTTGTTCCCAACTCTGCATTCCCCCTCATCTGCCTACTCTGCTCAGAATCCCATGCTACCTAGATTAAATAGTATTAACATAAATATTTCCCTTGTCTCAAATCTTGCCTCAGTACAATCTTTCTTCTACAAATCATCAAAGAGACTTCCCTAAAGCACAAAGGACTTTCCTAAAAGTCCTAAAGCGACTTTTCCTAAAGTCTGACCATGTGCTTAATATCTTCTTCCTCTAAACTCAATAAAATAAAATGGCTTTCCATTATTTCTCCAAAGACAAACTTCTCTATTTAGCATTTAAAGCTGTTCAAAACTTGGCCCTTGGTCATCCTTTCTAGCTGTATTATACATTGTTCTCCTTCATCTACTCTCAATGCAGACAAATTGGTCATCCCTCATATGTGACATTCTCACACTTTGATTTCTTTATACTTTCTGTTCTCCATGCTTGGGATCCTCCCTTTTAGCCTCTATCTCTTAGAATCCTTCCTCTGCTTTTACATTAGACTTTTCTTGGCCCCCCTTCAGCTACTAGTGCTTTCTCTCCACATTTATCCTCATCTCCCATATGATTTTGTCTATTCTAAATATACTTTATGTATATATGTTTGTTTATTTGTTGTCTTTCTATTCCATTATTGTTGCTCATCTTTAATTTCTTTAAAAGAAAACTAATGGCATCAAGTTTTGAATTATATTTAAGTGAGGCAAAGTTGCATAAATTCATCAGCCTCAATTTTTCTTCCAGAGACACTGAAGTCTAATGGTAAGACAAAAGTCCTGTTGCTTAGAATCAAGTGAATGTTAAATAAATGCTTATTAACTGTTGAATTGGAAAGGAAGTTAGAAAACATCTAGTTCAAATCTTTTTCTTTCTTTTTTAGGATAGGAAGGCAATCAGGATTAAATGATTTGCCCCAAGTCACACATCTAGTAAGTGTCTGAGTCCCAGTTTGAACTTAGATCCCTCTGATTTTATGCTCAATGCTCTATCCACATTACCCAACTATTTCTATTTTTTGATATTATGAACACATCAAATTTTTATAAACATCCTGACATTTCCTCATGATCCTAATCCTTTCATCACTTCTTATATTTTGCTCCTCCTAACCCTAAACACTTGTGAAACCCAAATCCTTCATTTTGATAAGTCTACTTACTACATTGTGTGAGCCATTTTATCTATTCTGTCCTTAATTTCTTTAATATAAAATGAAGGTGGCTAGATTAGGTGATATCTAAGGTTTTTTCCTAGTTCTAAGAGAAAAATGACAAGTCTGGTTTGTTTTTATACTTATAGTACTAATGGCAATACAATTACCTTCAGTCCTAACCTTTGTCTGTTGTGGGGAGCATCCAATCAAGTATAGAGTGACAAAGACAGAACAATCATTGTCCATTTATAAGACCCACTACCAACTGGACTACTTCAATGAAGTGTCAGTCCATTCTTTCTGGAGTGACTTGGGAGGGACGCGATGTTCCAAAGGAGGTTTTAACATCACATCCTGTGAGTGCAGGGATGAGAGTTGGGGGAGGTCTGGAGGAAGGAGGAGAGGGTCTATTTTGTAGTGAGAATCAGGACCACTATCAGGCCATCCATGACAAGTATCTCAGTGAAGATCAATATTAGGATCATGCCCATAAATATTTGGAGCTGCTCTGTTATCTCCTGAACATCAACATTATTTATATAATATAATAATATAATAAAATAATTATATATAATATAATATATATAATATAATATAATATAATATAATATAATATAATATAATAATTATATATAATATATATATATAATATAATAAAATAATTATAATGTAATATAATAAAATAATTATAATATAATATAATATAATAATATAATGCCAATGGAAGGCCAGCTGTCAGCTTACCCAGGCTCACAGTGAGCCTGCCCTCAGCCGAAGGAAGTTCTTGAATAGCATCAAAGGATTGGTGATGAGAACAACCACCTCTAGACCATAGATGGTGAATATATCAGTCATGATGAGGGGAATGGTTGAATTCATGATCAGCTTTGGCTTCATGACTGACATGGCTCCAATAACAAGGTCACTTTTCTCTGTGCCATAAACTGCACCAAAAAAGAGCTCATCATATTGAAGGACACATACCTGAGATCAGCAGACATATCTGGGAAAGTTTGGTCAGTTCTGGATGGGGAGAGGGGCTGAGCAATAGGTAAAGGACTGGGGATGGTGAACTTCTGACATCCAAATCCTTCATTGTGATAAATCCCTTTACTACTTTGTGTAAATGTGTCATTTTACCTCTTCTGTAATTTCCTCAATGTGAAATGATTAGAGCTGGACCTGATGATATCTAAGGATCATATAATTCAGAACTAGAAAAAAGACCTATCAAAGATGAAAACTTGTACTAATGGACAGCAATGGGAATGAAGAATATGGAATAATGTAAGTGATATTTTCTTTTTTTACATTGTACTGTTCAATCTTCATAAGACTAGAAAAATTGGCAAACCAGTATTAAATCAAACCTTGGTTTGTAGCATTTGCTGATTTTCTTTCCTTTTTTTTTTTTTAGCTTTTTATTTTCAAATTATGCATATAGATAGTTTTCAACATTGCACTCTTGCAAAACCTTGTGTTCTGAATTTTTTCTCTCCCTTCTCTCTACCCACTCTCCAAGTAATCCGATATAAGTCAAACATGTGCAATTTTTCTAAACATATTCCACATTTTTCATGCTGCTCAAGAAAAATCAGATTGAAAGGGAAAGAAAATGAGAAAGAAAACAAAAAGCAAGCAAACAACAATAAAAAAATCTTGTGATCCACTTCAGTCTCCCCAGTCCTCTCTCTGGGTGCAGATGGCTCTCTCCATCACAAGTCTATTGAAACTGCCCTGAATCACCTCATTGTTGAGAAGAGCTATGTCCATCAGAGTGATCATTGCATAATCTTCTTGTTGCTGTGTACAATGTTCTCTTGGTTCTACTCATTTCACTGAGTATCAGTTCATGTAAATCTCTCCAGGCCTTTCTGAAATAATCCTGCTGATCATTTTTTATAGAATAATAATACTCCATAACATTCATATCCATAACTTATTCAGCCATTCCCCAACAGATGGGCATCCATTCACTTTTCAGTTTCTTGTCACTACAAAAAGGGCTGCCACAAACATTTTTGCACGTGTGGGTACTTTTCCCAATCTAAGAGATAAACAATCTATCAATAATCATTTATTAAGTGTCTGCTCTTTGCCAGACATTGTGCGAAGTGCTAGGGTCCCAAAAAGAATCAAAAGACAGCCCCTGCCCTCAAAGAGTTTACAAGAGGAGATGCAAATAAATATATACAAAGCAAGGTATATATATAAGATAAGTACGATTAAGAGAGTGAAGATGCTAGTATTAAGAGGGCTTGGGCAAGGCTTCCAGGAAAAGATGAAATTTTATTTACGGCTTAAAGGAAGCCAGGGAAGCCAGTGATCATAGCAGAATAAAGAGTGCATTCCAGGTATGGGAAACAGCCAGAGAAAATGCCCAGAGCTGAGAAACTGGAGGATCTTATTTGTATAATAGCTGGCGGGCAGTATCACTGGATCAAAAGAACCTAATGGAGTATAGTGTGCTAGAACAGGTGGAAGGACTTAGATCATAATTGGCATTGAATACCAAAGAGAGGATTATAAATTTGTGAGAAAATCATCTCAAAGAAATTCTGGTAGAGGTGATAGTTTAATAGTGCCATCAATGAGGTTCTGATCCTGGGAAAATGAACAGAGAGGTTTGCCCGGTACCATCCTATATGAAGGCTTGGAATAACTGCTTCTTGAAGCCATCATGACCTGTTAGAAGGGTCTTATTCATGATTCAGAGCTCAGACATACTGTGACTGTTTTTTATCTGCTTAAAATGTGGGAAAGAAAATTTAATTGGCTACTGAGCCAGAAATGAATGTGCATTAGAAAGGAACTTACTGACCAAATTGAGCTCTCCCTTTCCTGAGGCTTTCTGTGAGCCTCTGGAGGGGCTGGCACAGAGTCCCCTGCATATCACTCTCATTGGCCAACTAGATTGGCAATAGGGATACCTGTTAGGAAACTGTCGGCAGTAAATAAAGTAGGTTTCAGGTGACAGGATGGTAGAAGAAAGAATATGAAGGGGAGGGTGATGAGGAGGATAACAAAAGTTCTGCAGGAAAAGGATCCAGTCTTGTCAGAGAAGGAAAGCAAAGGAGAGAAGGGGAGTCAAGTCACTCAAGTTGCCGACTTGGGTGACTATTAAAGACTATTAAAAATATATATTATTTTCTATTGACCCAGCATTATTCATAGGAATTCATAACTGGAAGGGATGTTGGATATCATGAATCCAGCCCCCTCATTTTAATTTAATAATTAAAGCATGAAATCCAGAAAGAGGTGGCAATTGGTCCAAGGTCAGCTCGTACAGGGAATTAATAGCAGAATGTCATTAAGAAGAGTATGAAGCTGCCTCTGTGGTTACTTGTATTTGCAAAGATTCCCAGATGAAGAAGAGTGTTAAGAACAATTGGAGATCAAATTCAAACTGATGGCCGCGAATGAGATTTTCACTGGTTGCTTCCTTTAGAGGGGAAATAAACTTTCCTTGTCACACCCACTTCTTTCAGATGATTCAGGCTGGATGGCTTTGGATGAAGTGGTCTGGCTGCCACTGAAGGAGGAAAACAATTCTAAGTGCCAGTGGCTTCTGGGAAATAGATCTTTTCAGCCATGCCCTTCATCCAGGGTGATGACAAAGATGTACATAACCAAAGAAAGAGTCATTGGAAACCTACAGAATGATGTTCAGTGTAACCTTTAATGAGACTTAACACTTGTTATAGTAATTAATGAGCACACTCTTTGCCAGTCTTGCTAACAGCTGCTTCTACAATGTAAAGAATGAAGAGTATTGCTCATAGAATTACAGGTAAAGAGAGAAAGGATCATCTAACACAGTGGGTGCTATTGATTAGCACATAGGGATAACTATGGGCTATATGTTAACAACTTTAAAATATAATATTATTTATGTTTTGTAGTATTTTTTATTAATTTTGTTAAATATTTCTAAATTACCTTTTAATCCAGTTCACTCAGAAGCATGTAGCTACACATTTGACACTGTGGATCTAGTTTAACTGTCATTTTTGAAATAGGGAAATCAAAAGTTAGAGAAAGGAAATAATTTTTTTTCAAGGTCACACTGCAAATAGTAAAGCTGGGATTTGAACTCAGGTTCACCATTCAAATTCAGTTCCCACTGTCTCTCTTTATGGACATCCTATATGGCACTAAGAGTTAAAGGCACAATTCCTGGATTCCAACACAACTTTGGTACTTGCTACTCAATTAAACCTTGAACAAATTGCTTTTTTTAGTTTGCATTTATATCATGTTTTAGTATCTGTAAAATGCTTTCCCCTTAAGAAATCTGTGAGCTAGGTAGTAGATTGTTATATCCATTTTTCAGATGAAGAAATGAAGGTTAAGAAAAAAGGAACAACGCCCTTTGATACTCAGCTCAGGTCCTGATATCAAACTTATGTTCCCTGATATAAGACTGGTAGGAGGGTAGCTTTATGGGATAATGGGGAGAGATGATACAAACATTCATTTATTCATTCAACAGCTCTTTTTTATGTAGAAAAACAATTTATTCCATCATGAGCACTTACAGTTAGTCATAGACAGTAATAGGCTGCTGATTTGGACAAGTTATCCCCAAAATAACAGTTTTTTTTTTTCCCTGAGGCAATTGGGGTTAAATGATTTGCCCAGCGTCATACAGTTAGGACGTATTAAGTGCCTGAGACCAGGTTTGAACTCAGGTACCCTCTTGACATCAGAACTGGTGCTCTATCCACTGTGTCACCTAGGTGCCCCACTCGTATAAAATGAGTGGTCAAGGACTAATTCCACTTATGTGGGGAGTATTGGGCAGGGAAAAAAAAGGAAAAAGGAAGAAAAAACATCCAGAGTTAATTTTAAAGTTCATTTCAGCTGCCAACTGCTCCAAAAGCTATTTTTAAATGGCTATTCTGTTCATAGCCCTATGCCTGCTAACTTAGAGATGAATGAGGCATTTGCTTGCCATCCAATCTACCCTGTTTGCTGAAAGCTTCTAGACCATGGGGATTCCTCTGGAGACCATGTTCTGGGGGACTCAATCTCTATTCTTTTGGAACTTTTGCTCTAGGACTGAGCTTTCCTGATTGGTGAGGTTGTAAATTGCCAAATTATGTAGCTCAGTGCAACAAGGTGGTCCAAACCATGCTTCTAACCCCATGCAGCTATTATACTCTGTAGCCATCTTCTTGATGTCTACTGGACTGCTGCTCATTATTTCCAATCCCTTACTCCAACATTTGCACCATTAAATATAATCAAATCACTCTCCATTGTTTCTGGAAAGGTCATGTCAATCAACTTCCCAATGTCTCCACTTATCATGCTTGTGATTTCCAAGACCAAAATATCTTTCCTCATCCAGCACTCCTTATAAATGTTGTCTACCTCTATCATAACATAAGGCCCTGGAAAAGGCTTTTTAGTCCATTTCCCCAGTGCTTAACATTGTGTTAGGCATAAGTGCCTAATAAATTTGTTCAACCATTCAAAGAACTAATCTTGAAAGATGCTTACAATCTAGTAGGAATGCTAAAAAGAATCAGAGCAGCATCTAGGGTGGAGGTAACTGAAACTTTATCTCAGGCATCCAATATGCTAGGAGGGAGATGTGAAGGAAACCAAGAAAGTAATAATATTCACGTGCTCTGAAACGTGGGCTCAAATCTTTCAGAAAAGAATTATTTATCTCTCATCTATCTATCCACATACTATGTCCATACATATTTATCCATACAAATATATGCCATTTCTAACTTGGAGAAACAGACAGACAGACACAAAGAGATAAAGATAGAGTAAGATAAAGATAAAGAGACAGAAAAAGAAATAGAGAAAAATAGAGACAGACACATACACAGAGAAACAAGAGACACACACGGAGAAAGAGAGAGATAGAAACAGAGAGAAGCAGAGACAGAGGCAGAGACAGAAAGAGAAAAGATATACAGAGGTGGAGACAGAAACAGAATATACTAACTGGCACATTCCCTTATACTTTCTGTCATGATTTTCTGTACCAAGACAGTTTTTAGTAACATTTATAGGAATCTTAAAAAGATCACAATATGTTAAAAATATAATAACATTCCAGAACAATCATCACTTAGTTCCTTCCTATTTCCCTTAGGAATGAAGACTTCCTTTTATGATCAATATCTTAACTTTGAATTTCAAAGAGAAGCAACTGTCTCCAGGTGGCTCATGATGCTACTTCAGGGGGTGAGAAGGTAGTGATTCAATCTGGAGAAGAGTTAAATCTGGTGATTATCCTTACTATATTTCAAAGGAAAGCCATAAGCTTTGTTCTTTTCACTATCCTAAAGGGGTAAAGTCTGGAAAGAGTTTTAGCATAGAAAAATAGTATTTCCTAATATTTTTAAAGAAACTAAAAAATGTTTTTTTTTTAAACATGCTTCCATAGGAACACACTTTCTCTAGCCCTCAGAAATATTTATACATCTTATTGTTTTCCACTGATTCTGCATCGTAATCCCTTGCATCTACTGCATAGTTAGCATCATTGTCTTTGCTTTACCTTTCTCTTGAAACTTTCCAACCATTTTGACCCTCTGTAAGCATGTTAATTGAAGAAGATGAGTATCATTGTGTATTGCCCTTCTTCTTGTGCTTTCTAACTAACATTTCCCTGACTCTCACCTCTCCTCAGAGGATCAGGGATCCAGAGCTATAGATTAAATTGTCTGAGGGAATGAACTGCCATACTCAAGAAGACTCACCTTTACATGTTGATCAGAAAAAAATAGAGGCCATTTCCATGTGATTGTCCCAAGGATCTCATATATTAAACTCCATCCTAACTCTAATACCTTGCTTCTTCCCCAGCAGTTATAACTTCAGAGGCATCCTTGAGGTCTCCCTAGGTCTCTGTCTATGCCTTATAGGGTGATATTTCTTACAAGGTATTTCTCCTGTATGGAAACTGAGGCTCTGAAATCACAGAGTTTCACACAGAAATCACACAGTGTTTATGTTCACACAACTAGCTAGTGCCTCAAGTAAGCTTTGAACCATGTCTAAATATCACCAAATTCCAAAGTTGGAAAGGCTCTTCATTGAGTCCAACCCAAGCCAGAACACAAAATTTTTCAACAAAATCTCTAATCCTCCGTTCTGTTTAACATGATAGCAAAATGGAAATGTGGACTAGAATTTAAGTGAGGAGTCAGACCTGGAGAAGTTGATACGGAAATTATTCATCCAGAAGAGAAAATTATCACAAAAGGCAAAATAGAAAGAAAAGAACACTGGATATATATCCTAGCCCTATTCCTTGTTACTAGTGAGACTTTAAATAAGACACTTACACTTCTTTTAGAATCTCAATTTTCTCATCTATAAAATGAGCAAGTTGAACTAAAAACTAGGTGATTTGTAAGAGCCTTCCCAGGTTTCCATCTCATGATATTCTACTGGAATGGGAGCAACCAAGAAAATACAGAGGGAAGATAAGTGAAGCCAGTTAAAGGTAGACCTTAGCAATGAACCCACAGTCAGAGTTAGGGTAGATGAATGGAAGCCAATGAAAAAGGCAAAGATGTCCAAGAGCAATATTGTTGATGTAATATGACAGAAGTCAATAAAAGAAGAAGGTTTCAGGAAGAAAGAATAGTGGATCTTGTCACCCCTAACAGAAGTCATGGAGAATGAGGACTGAGAAAAGACTAATTTTCCCTGTGACTGACATGTCTTTTCTACAGCCCAGTAGCTGCTTTAGCAATTTTCCTCCTATTACAATTACTAAATCTACCTTGAGGTGATTTCTGGTAGTTTGCTTTCAAGCATCAGTAGCTTTAGGGAAAGGTCCACTAAAATATTGTTTTTAGAGAATGTTTGCTTGTTTTCTTAGATAAGGCCTTTCCCCAGTTTGGGAAATACAGAATTGACTGCCTTCTGGTACTGATCCTCTGAATTCACAGACTATGATCAAAAACCTGGGCCACAGCTCTGCAGATAAGAAGGAGGATGGGTGAATAGAGCAGGAGATATGACAGTCAGACCAGCATTGCTTGTCAAAGAGACAGGAGGCAGCAAGGACATAAAAGATACACATTCTGTGAATTCGTTTGCATATATTTTGATTGTAATTTTCCCCCCAGGAGAATGAAATGGGATGTCATAATTCTGACAGGTATTCAACAACTAGAGAAGGAGAAAAAATAGCTGATTTCCAGGGCTTCATTAACAAAACCTTCTTACTGGTAAGGAAGTGAGAAGATCTTGACAGGGTCCAACAGTGCCAAGATTTGAGGATTCAGATGACAAATGCTAAATGTGTGATTGGCCTGAAGAGGCCAGGAAGTACCAAAAGAGTATCTTTTACAGACCTAGGGCTGTGTGACCAGGACCTTGCCCCAAAGACATGAAAATTTAACACATACATCTTCAATACTACTTATTTAACTGACATTTATTAAGCCTCATTAATCTTAATGATAAAGCTATAAAAATATTATCTGATATCAAGAAGGTTATACTTTTTTGGGAAATGGGGACCTATGGTAGTATGGACAAATGCATTTACAAATATCTTGGGGATGGCATGGGTGGCTGATGGTATCACCCAAGGTCTTTTGCAGAAAGAAGTGTTTTGCTGAGTTCTGAAGGGAATTGGAGAAGCTAAGAGTTAGAAGTGAGGAAGTAGGATATGGGACACAGTCTATGCAAATACTTACATATGGAGATAGAGTAGCATATTTGAAGGCCATTTAGATACCACCAAAAACCAGGTGAAGAGAAATAAGATAAGTTAGAGTTAGATCATTATGGGCTTTAAATGCTAAACAGAAGAATTTCTATTTGATCAAAGAGGCAAAATGAAGCCTCTGCAGCTTATCAACCAAGGACATCACATAAAACTATCTGTACATTAGGAATATCACTTTGAGAAATCATATTATCTCAATAGATGTATATTATAATCTCAATTATAATCTCAACAGCATTTCTTCCTATTAAAAGTACTAGAGATCATAGGGATAAAGGGAGTTTCTCTTAAAATAATAAGTATCTATCCAAAACCTACAGCAAATATTATTTATAATGGAGAGTAACTGGACACAGTCCCAATAAGGTCATAGGTGAAACAAGAATGCCCATTATCACCACTATTATTCAATCTTGTGCTAGAAATGTTGGCTTTAGAAATAAGAAAAGAAAAAGAAATTTAAAAAATTGGAAACAGGCAATGAGGAAATAAAACTATCACTCTTAGCAGAAGATATGATGATATACTTAGAGAATCCTAAAAAATCATTCAAAAACCTACTGGAGACAATTCACAGCTTTATCAAGTTGCAGGATATAAAATAAACTCACACAAATGATCAACTATTTCTATATGTTATTGACAAAGCCCATCAGCAAGAGATAGAGAAAATCCATTTAATATTATTGTAGACAAAATAAAATACTAGGGAGTCTACCTGCTGAGACAAACCCAAGAACTATATGAACATAATTATGAAACATTTTTCACACAAATAAAGTCAGATCTAAATAATTGGGAAAATATCAATTATTCATGGCTGGGCCAAGCTAATATAATAAAAATGACAATTCTGAATAAATTGTTCTATTTGTTCAGTGCCATACCAATTACACTACCAAGACATTATTTTATAGAACTAGAAGAAATAAAATTTATCTGACAGAACTAAAGGTCAAGAATATCAAGGGAAATTGTTGTGATTACAGGAGCCACCTGCCAGTGGCTGCTGGAGGTTTAACTCAGACCTATAGAATGGATCTCTTCATGTGAGAGGATGATGATGATGATGATACAAGTTGCTGAGAGGCAGTTGCTGTTCTCTGATCTCACTCTTGAGAGGCTGTTGTGTTGTCTGACCTCTCTCCTCTTCCCTCTGCCTCCAGTTTATTTCATTCCCAATCCACAAGCAACATCTGTGTCAGTAAAAGCTGCTTTGCAACTCCTTCAAGTGTTATGATCCACAGCTGTGGAGGCTCTTGGAGAACTGACCTGCCCCTTCACCCAGACATGGTCCTTAAGATGAAATAATGAAAAAAAATACAAATGATGGTGGCTTAGCAGTATCAAATCTAAAATTATATCATAAAGCAGCAGTCATCAAAACCATTTGATACTGGCTAGTGGATCAGAGGAATAGATAAGATACACATGATACAATAATCAAGGCCCATAGCAATCTAGTATTTGATAAACTCCAAAATCCAGCTTGGAATAAGAACTCATTATTTGACAAAAATTGGTGGGATAACTGGAAAATAATACATCAGAAACTCGTTATAGACCTACATCTCACACCCCATACAAAAATAAATCAAATAGAACAAGGGATAATTTACCTATTAGATCTTTGGAGAAGGGAGGAATTTATGACCAAAGAAGTAGAGAACATTATGAAAATGGACAACTTTGATTACATTAAATTAAAAAGGTGTTGCACAAACAGAACTAACAGAAACAAGATTAAAAAGAAAAAACAAGTTGGGAAAAAATCTTTACAGCCAGTATTTCTGATTAAGGTCTCATTTCTAAAATATACAAAGAGCTGTGTCAAATTTATAAGAATACAAATCATTCCTCAATTGATAAATGGTCAAAGGACATGAATGGACAATTTTTAGATGATGAAATTAGTAATCTATAATTATGTGAAAAAAAATGTTCTAAAACAACTCTTAAGTACCATCTCACATCTCCCAGATTGACTAATAAGACAGGAAAAGATAATGATAAATGTTGGAGAGGATTTGGGAAAACTAGGACATTAATGCATTGTTGGTGGAGTTGTGAAATGATCAAACCATTATAGAGAGCAATCTGGAACTGTGCCCAAAGGGCTTTCAAACTGTGCATACACTTTGACCCAGCAGTGTCTCTATTGGGTCTGTATTCCAAAGAAATCATAAAGGAGGGAAAAGGACCCACATGTGCAAAAATATTTGTAGAAGCTCTTTTTGTGGTAGCAAAGAATTGGAAAATGAATAGATGCCCATCAATTGGTGCATGGTTGAATAAGTTATGATATAGGAATGTCTCACAATTATCCAAAAAGAGATAATAATTGAAGAGTCATTAAATTTGTTTTCCTGCTCTGGTGAATTTGCCTTAATTAATTTTTTATTATTTTTGCATCAAGGTTTATAGGGTTGATTTGAACTTTATTATTTACCTTCAACTCCAAAGTGGCTAGTTACAATTCTGCTCCTCTAAATGATCATGGAAAGAAAGCCAGAGTGTTTTGAGAGATTACTCAGGAATACCTCTACTCTTGAGGTAGAGTTAACTATCTCAATCACTGTCCATACAAATTTTCAACAAGATAAAAGAGTTCCAATTATCTACATCCAAACTAAGGATACAAAACATATACATGCTTATGTTTGTTTTTTCCAAGGATCAGTACTCTCTAGTGGAGGATAGAGAGAGAAGAGTTACAGCAATATAATTGGCAGCAAAACTAGGTATAAATGCACAGCACTAGGGGAAGGCATTTTAGCATTATTTAGGCTTTAACACAGAGAGCTATAAAATCATTCAGTGTAGCCAAAGTCTTCAAATGTATGAACTGGGGACTATCAGTCATCTTTAAGCTATGTTATTCTTTGTCTTATTAATGACTCATAAGATGAGGTTGGTTACTTCGAAGAGATTTAAATTTCCAATCTATTAAAGGAATATCAGCAACCTGTTATTTTTTTGCTATTGAAGAAAGGTCAGGTTGGAAATTGGACATGAGGGACTTCCTTTTAGTCAAATAGCAGGTGGAGAACATCTCAGCATGAGAAAGCAAAACCAGAGTCTCTTGAGAAATGAGTGGCTCCCCAGAGAAGTGACTGGAAATAAATGTATTGATCAGATCACTTAGAGCAATATACCCCAGACAGGCAATATCTTCTCTATGTAAACAAAGCTCTGGCTTACTTAGCAAAGGTGCATTAGGCCTTTGCTAATCTGGTTCTCAGAGACTAAAACGGATCTTCTGGGTTAGTTACACTTGATTTTTTTTTCCATTTCTTCAACAGATGACTGTTAATTACTAATTTTTATAATAGCGTTGGGAAATTTTCAAAATATGTACACGGCTCAAGCTCCAGATGTATTGTGTATTTGGTTAAATAGCAAATACTGTCAGGAAAAAAAAAAAAAAAACTATGCAATGCAATGTACTATATATAAGCAGCATGTAACTTCAGATTTGTACAGCAGAAATTGGAGTCTCAAAGGCACACAGACACGTCATCTTCATGTCTCTTCAAAGGATATTGATGTATTCTAGAATAACTGGCTCTTTTGTCCTTTACGAATCAGATTAGGCTAATTGTTATTTTTATTTTATTTTAAAGATATATTTCCAAATTAGTCATGTTGTAAAGGAAGAATCAAAATGAAAGGGAAAAAACATAAGAAAGAGAGGGGAAAGGTGAAAATGGCATACTTTGATCTGCATTTAGACTCCATAATTCTTTCTCTGGATGTTCTAAATCTTTTCCATCATGAGTCTTTTAGAATTGTCTCATGTCATCATATTTCTGGGAAGAAATAAATCTAGCAAAGTTGATCATCACACAATGTTACTGTTACTCCCTGCAATGTTCTCCTGGTTCTGCTCACTTCACTCAGCATTAGTTCATGTAAGTCTTTTTAGGTGTTTCTAAAATCCACCTGCTTGTTATTTTTATAGAACAATAATTCATATACATTCATATACATACAATACATTAACATACCACAATTTGTTCAACCATTCCTTAATTGATAAGCATCCCCTCAGCTTCCAATTCTTTTAGATTAATTTTTATAACCAAATCCAACTGCGCCAGAGAAAGGTGAGAGATAGAAAGGCAAATAGGGAAACTGAAATACTTTTTTGACCCTCTAGACCAAGAATAAGATATATCATCCAGGTTGGAGGAAGAGCATCTAGACAGATCATCATCTACTCTTGTGTTTAAAAAATTTTCTACAGTGATTTTCTACAGTGCAAATCTGACTATGTCACAGTAAACTCCAATTTCTCCCCAGGATCCAAAAGGAACAAATTTAATCCCTCTATTTGCAAAGTAAATCCCTTTGGTATCCATTCTCACACTTTTTGCACCCTACTCCCTTTTATGCATACCATAATCTAATCAAATTGACCTTCTTATAGATCTTCAATAAAAACAGCCAGGTGATGTATAGAGGACTGCTCCTGGAATTAGAAAGGCCTAATTTTAAATTTCACTTCATGTGACACTGAACAAAGCACTTAACCTCAATTTCCTCAGTTCTAAAATGGGTATAATAATAGCACTACTTGATTTGTTGTAGGAATCAGATGAGATGATACTTAAAAAGCACTTAGTATGATGCTTGGTACATAGTAAGCACTCTGCAAATGCTTATTATTCTGTTTGCTTCCCTTCTTCCTACACCACAGTAGCCTGGAATGCATTTTCTCCTCACTCTAGTATGCTTCCAGGTTCAGCTCAGATTCTACCCTCTGAATGAAGACTTTCTTGATTCTTTTGCTGCTAAAGTTTCCTCTCTCCTGCTAAAGTTTGTTTCTACTTAGATATTCTCATTGTTGTGTCTCTTGATTAGACTGTAAGTTCTTTGAGGGCAGAACCTACTTTATTATTTTATAGCTGAAAATCTTGGTCCAGTGCCAGACATATAGTAAGTGTCTAATAGCTAATTATTGGTTTATTGATTGATTGAACCCAAAAGATGTTCGAGAGCAAGAAAGAATCTCATTGGAACAAAATGAAACAATGCTTCCCACACTACCTTTCTGTAAAAAAACAACACTATGAATTCTAGGGTATTAAATAATTGGAATTTTACATTATCTAGAGATATTGTGACCGATGGGAATGAAAAATCTGGAAATGCCATTGGCCAGGATTCTACTATAGTTTTCTATGGTCCTGCTACTTTAGAATTAACCCCATCTCCTGGGGGAAGAGAAAAGTATAGTAAGGGATAGAAACAGACCTGCCAAAAAGGAGAACAGCTATTGTATGGTAGTTTAATAAGGCAAAGGAAAACAGAGCTCAATAGGGAGATATGAACCAATATTCCTTTTCCAGTATTGTGGGCCCCACCTAGAATAGAACTACGAGTTATAAGTACTGTCCTAATCCCTGGATCTTGCTCTTGATTCTACATCAGGAATTGGCAAACTATGGGCCACAGGCAAAAATCTGGACTATCTCTTGTTTCCATAGAACCTGCAAACTAATAAATTTTTTGTTTTGCATTTTAAATTACAATTTTATTTGAAATGTAAAAACCATTATTCATTCTGTAGCTATATAAAAACAGGTGGTAAGCTGAATTTGGCCTAAAGCCATCATTTGTAGATCACTGTTCTACATTAAATCTTAAACTGTGTGATCCCATATGGGTCACATAATTGAATGTGTGTGTGCATGGGTGTGAGAGGTCATGAAATTATGATTTATTATAAGTGTTTGATTTGTAGGCTCAGTATATATACCTATGTACTAGGGTTCAAGTAAAAATTTCTGGGGTTAAAAGGGGTCATAAGTGGAAAAATTTAAGAAGCTGTGATATACGTGAATTCAAAAATTAGACCTTTTTCCTTTCTGGAGAAGTATCCCTTTCTAGTTTTCATCTGGATGGGAGACAATGAACCAAAGAAATAAGAGGTCCCTAAAGTGCTCAAACCCTACAGGTTATAACAAATTATCTTGCTTTGTATATGATTAGTTCACATGTATTTGTCATCATCTTCAATAAATATTAACCACTGCATATCTAAGAAATATGGCAAGAACTGTAAAGACATAACCATGTATAAAATATAGTCTGTGACATTGAGAAGGTTAACATCTAGTCTATTCTCATCCTACCAATTAAATTGAGAAGCTGCGTGATATTGTGCAATCAACATATTAGGAGTCAAGATACATGGCTTCTAATTTTACTTTCTACTTACCTCTCTGAAACACACTTTCTTTATCTGGGAAAAAGAAGACTGGATTAGGTCATTTCTAAGTTATCTTCTAGCTATAAATCTATGAACTGTGGTCCTGTTAGTGCAAGCTTTTACTTTAGCAGATAAGGAGAAGGGAGAAGGTGGAGGCAAATAGCAAAGATGGGGAAAATAAACCTAATAATGAAGCTATAAAATGAAGTCCTCAAGGGAAAAGTTTGGGACCCCATTATATGAGCAGGGCAAGTCATTGAACTTCTCTGAATGGTGATTTCCTATAAAGAGGCCTCCTGCCCTGTCTAGCACCCTGGTTGTAATGAAAATTATATGAGATCATGTGAAAGGGCTGTTTTATTACAAAGGACTATCCAATTAAGGTGCCCTATTATTGTTACTGGTAATCATCAAGATGATAACTTATCTTAGGCTATGAGCCTTTCATGAAACATTGTTAATATTAAATGTTTATTATCATTATTAATAATAATTTCTCTTTATAAAATTGGCTCAAAAATATCTCCAGGAGACAAAAATTGTGTCCACGATATATGATAATCTCCAATCAATTCAATGTTAAGTCAAGCTATATTATTTCAAATAGGACTATATCCCTTGCAGCTGGAAGAGACCCTAGCGATCATCTAGTCTAGCATCCCCATTTTATAGATGACAAAGCTGAGATCCAGATTGGTGAAGGCCTTTACTTAAGGTCACACACCAAGTGAAAAACAATATTCAAGCCTGAGTTTTCTGTCTCTAGATTCAGTACTCCTTCCACTCCCCAGGATGCTTCTCGCATCAACATGGAGGAGATTGGACCAATTCCTTCCTTCACACACACCACCACCAAGACCAACAACAATAGCAAGAAAAACAGCAATAGTAACAACAATAGCAGTAGCAACAGCAACATCATAGAATTTTGAACTGGAAGAGAATTGAGATATCATTTAATCCAACATTTTCACTTTTATAATAGACAAACCCTAGCTTATAGAAATGAGGTGTCTTACTCTTCATCAGGTCGAAAGTAGCTATTTCTTTTTTCTTTTCTCTTCATTTCTCTTTTTTCTTTTCTTTTCTTCCCCTCTCCCTCCTTCTCTTTCTCCTTTCTCTCTCCCTCCTTCCCCCTCTCTGTTTCTGTCTCTCTCTCTGTCTGTCTCTCTTCCTCTCTGTCTCTCTGTTTCTCTCTCTGTCTCTATCTCTTCTCTTCTCTTCTCTTCTCTTCTCTTCTCTTCTCTTCTCTCTCTCTCTCTCTCTCTCAATCTCTGTCTGTCTCTGTCTGTTTCTCTCTCTCTCTCAATCTCTCTGTCTCTTTGTGTCTCTCTCTTTCTTTCTTTTTCCTTCTTTTCCTTCCTTTCTTTTTCTTTCTTGCCTGTGTATACCCAGCACCCAGCATTATGCCTAATTTCCAGTAATCACCAAATAAGTTTGTTGAGTTAGATTGAGCTAAAATTCCAGCCTCTTAGAATCAGGTTCCCAAGCTTTTTTGAGAATGAAGAGCCCTTTTTAATACAAGAAACTTAATGTCCACTTACATGATAGTGATTGTACTATTGGTATCCATTGATTACATAAATACAAGATGATAGTCATGAATGATTATTATATTTTATTGCTCAGTATAGCATCTACATTCATTTGAAAAACAGTTAAAATACATACATAGGCATGTGTATGTGATATACTATTTGTTCAGACTACAGAATTGTGTTTGACTTTATTAAACAAAGTCACTTAATAAGATGGATCCCTTGCAATAACTCTAGGTCCCCTTGGAAGTGCCACAATTTGGTAATCACTATTTTAGAAGCTGAGCCTCAGTTGATTCATTTAATTGAGGACTTCAGTGGGTTTAATTCACATAAGCAATTTTAAAATAGCCCATGGCAAAACATTCTATTTGTTTGTTCAATCTTTAAAAGTAAAGGATGGACTAGCATTTCAGTTGGAGATTTTTTTAAATAGCTGATAGGAAAACAGAATATATTTGGCAGAAATTTATATTAATAGTTCACCTGCTTTGGAATTTTTTTTTTCTCTGATAAGATGTACCAATTTCATAAAACCATGGGGTTTACAGCTGGAAGGAACCTTAGTGATGATCAAATTCAAACTTTGTACAAGAAAAGAAAGAAAATAAGGTTCGGGTAACCTCAAATCACTTCCTCAAGGTCATAAAGGTAGGAAGGAAAATAGCTGAGATTCCGGGAATTACTTGGGCCCTCTAACTCCAAATGTGGTCCTCTTTCTACAATATTACAAATTGAATTTTTCTACTTTAGTTGATGAGCTAATAAAAGGAAATAATTTTCAAAGATACTAAAAAGCGAAAGAACCTTTGAGGAAAGTCAGTTTTTAAGTCATTAAGTCAATAGACATTTATTAAGCACCTTTTATTAAGCACATTTACTAAGTGCCAAACATTGTGCTAGTTGATGATGATACAAACAAATGTTAAAAATGTTTAAAAAACAAAACAAAAAATGTTAAAAATAAAACAAAACAAAACAACAACATACATGTGTGTATGTATGTATGTGTGTATATATATGTGTGTGTGTATGTATATGTATATATATATAGCCTGGAAAACCAGTAGGATGAGGGGAAGGGAGAGTATTACAGGCATAAGAGACAGAGAAAACATGTGGATTTACAAGATAGAGTACACTTTTCACAGAACAACAAGATTGTCAAGGTCACTTGATTGAAGAGTATGGTGGGGAGGGAATTGGTATGAAGTGTAAAAAGACTGGAAACATAAAAGGGGGCAAGGTTATGGAGGGTTTTGAATGCCAAATGGAGGATTTTGCATTTGATCCTGGTAGTGATAGGAAGCTGCTGGAGTTTATTAAGTGTGTATGAGTGGTATGGTGACAAGATAAGCATTGGTAATTTATTATTCGGAATGTATACTGCTGGAACCTCCCAAAATATTTGTGTAGCATGATTACTAAAAAATTTATCATCATCATCATGATCATCAGCAACATCTTCATCATTACAATTGGCATTGTTATTAATGTGATTGTTGTTATCATTATACCAGGAAGAAACTATTTAAGACTATATATTCATTCTCTGAATGCAGTTATATATTCTCCAAAATCTATTATAGACCCAAGTTCCATAATACTTTTAGAAGCCAGGATGAGACACCAAGCTTTCTGACTGGACTATTCCAGTCAAAAAGGCTTCTATTTTAAGGAATAGGAAGCCCACAATTGACTTAGGGCCAATTCTTCCTGCTTCGTAGGAAAGATTTGAAATGAAGCTTTTTTTTTTCTAAAAATAAAGCATTTCCCTGAGAATGCTGGCAGAGTCCTTTCATTCTCCTGGCACAAGGAATGGGCAGAAAGTGATAATGAAACCTGAAAAGCGCAAGGTGTTCTCAGAATATCAGTTAGGGATATGATAGAGACAGAGACAGGGGTGGGGGCTTATTGATGTTCAAGATGCTCAGTGACTCTGAGTGCCAATAATGTTTTACACATTTTTCTAAGGTGTAAAGGAAGCATTGGTTATAATGAGAACCTTTGTATTTTTATTGCCTCTGGGAATATTCTCTATTACAGACAACTGTTGTAAAATGTATGTGTGATATTCTGCTACATAAAAAGTAGAGACGAAGAGAGAGCATGAAAATGTTTGAGCAAAATTTTATTCTCTCGTTGAATCAATCAAATCTATATCATAGAAGCGAGATCACGTGTCACCTAACATCAGAAGAATCCTAGGACTATATTGCATCAACTTGAAGTTCTTTTTGTCAATAGAAATTGAGAGGATGGATGAAATCCTCAGAAAAGCACTCAACCACAGTTTAGCCATTGTTTTCTGATTCCAACCTCACCAGACCCTTTTCCCAGAGTCATTAATAAATAGCAAAAATTGACTTTTTTCTGAAACCTCAGCTCTTTTTTACATAGTGTTCAGTTTAAAAATATATTTTAAATAAATGTTTTATTGATGCTCTTTTTAAACATTGTTATTATTTCCCACTGGCTTTTCTCTCATAGAAAATGATCCTGTGACCAAAAAAATGCAGTTAAGCAAAACAAAAATCAATATATAGACCACATCTGATAATGTATGCCCCATTTTATATCTACAGTCTACAAGCTTTCTGCCTGAAGGAGAAGTGTTCTTCACTGTCAGACTTCTGAAATCATACTTGAATCATGACTTTGATTTCAGTTCTGTTGTCTTTCAACAATGTCTTCCTTTATGTTATTGTGAATATTGTGTAGTTGTTTTCTGCTTTGATTCTTTCATCCCTTTTAGCAAGGCTTCTGATTTCACACTTTGTTGCAAAAATAGAAGCTATTTCCATTTCCCTTTACCTCTCTTTTCTGCCTATCTCCACATATCAGAAGACTTTAATATAGACAAGAGCTAGAAGGTCTTTTGTTCTAGACAAGGTCAACTATTCTCTGTGCTCTGAATGTGTCCGTCCCCTTTCAACTCCACTCTCTTATCCAGTTTTCCCTGCTATTTGGAAGTACATTCAAGATTAATCTGTGCTTTAAAAAGCTTTTAGTTGACTCTACTATACACTTAATCCCTTTTTTCTTAGATTGAATTCCTAGATTTACACTTATCACCTTATTTTCATCACTTCTTATTTCTTAACTCCTTGTAATCCTGCTTTTAACTTCATTATTAAGCTGAAACTTCTCTTTAAAGGTTTATGAGTGATTGCTACATTTAATTTCTTTTTTTTTTTTCTTTCTTCCTCCTTTTTGGTTTTTTGTGGCATTTGATCCACTGAATGTCTCCTCTATTTACTCCTTCAACCCACCACCTGGATGATCTCACCTCTCTGAGCTTTCATGTCAGTATTCTCTCTTAGTCTTCCTCTTACTTCTCTGAGTACTCCTCTGTCATCTTTACTGAGTCATCATCCATGTTCCACCTTCTTTATTTTATTTTATCTTTAAGGATATACCTTAGGGATTTGTTTTGGGACTTTTCGTGTTTCTTACATTCCATCTTTTCATGATCTATTTAGACGCTACAGTCTCAACTATTGCCTCTATGGAGTAACTCTCAAAACTATAAAATCCAGTCCTAGTCTTCTTGTTTTTGCTCCAATACTACATCATTATATCTTTATTGAATAATTCCAACAAATTCTTTTTGGAAAATATTTTATTGGAAACTATTTTTTATAGTTATTTTAAACTCAATATATCCCTTTTCTCCTAATTTTCTTATTTCTACTGAGACAGCATGAACCTATCAGTTGGCCAGGTCTACAACTATATAGCCAACTGCTACTCTTTGGTTCCTCCCATCCCATAGCCTATTTGCTCAAGTTTCTTCAAATCTCCTCCACAATCTTTCAGATCCTTTTTTTTTTTTTCTATTCCTATGACCACTACTGTAATTCAGGCTCTTATCATCTTTTATCACTGAATTATGGCAAAAACTAATTCTCCCTGCCTCTAGTCTCTTTCCTTTCCTATTTAAACTCAAATAGAAACAGAACCACTTAAATCCCACATAGGATTCTGGGAAGCAGATTGTCTTAGAAAATAACATGTAACATTATCTATGTTCTATTGCATTTTTTATTTATTGTGTAATATATCCTAATTACATTTAAATGTGGTTCAGAGTATTCAGAAGTGCTGCCAATAGGCCTGACCTATTGCCAATAGTTTAATGATAATACTAAAGATGAAATTTTTGCTCTGTACAATTGCAAACGTGATATTCCTAAAGCACAGGTTTGCTCATTTCTTTGCTTGGCTCAAAATCATCTAAGATAAAATATGGTTTCTGTGTGTCATTTAGATCCCTTCACAGGGTGAGCTAGTTCTAATCAAAGTTAACAAGAGTTAAAATAGACAGGACCAAAAGAGTGGTTAGATTTTCAGATGAGGCAGCTAGGTGCAGTAGAAAGAGTACTGGACTTGGAATCTACAAGATTCATCTTCATGAGCTCAAATCTGGTCTCAGATTTCTTCTTCTTAGCGATATGACTCTGGATAAGTCACTTAACCCTGTTTGCCTCTGTTTCCTCATCTGTAAAATGAATGAGAAAAAGAAATGGCAAACATTCTGGCATTTTTGCTATAAAAACCCCAAATGGGGTCATGAGTCATGAGGAGTTGGACGTGACTGAAATAATTAAACAATAACAGAATATCAAATCATCATAATCATAGAGAGGTTGACTTATAAGTAACTATGCTAAGAGTAAGGGATAAATCAGTAAAAGGGAGAAGCTAGAAGAATAAAATCACACTTTATCTCAACTTTTATTTAGGGCCTACAAATCCAGTGACAGACACTTAATAGCTGTGTGATTTAAGGCAAGTTAATTCTTTATGTACATCAGTTTCTGATCTGTAAAACGGGGATGAAGATGATGATAACAACACTATCAACCTCTCAGAGTTGTTGTGAAGATGTGAAATAATATTTACAAGGCATTTTGAAAACTTAAAAGTGTGACATAAATACTAGCTCTGATTATTATAAAAGAAAGAGAAAATGTAGACTTTGCGCTTAAGAAGGTTTCAATCTAATGGGAAAAATATATAAAGGCACCTCCTATAACCATATCAGGGAAAATAGGATAGATATAAGAAAGAAGTAAAAATAAAATGCTAGCTAAAATTGAAGGAAAGAGAGACATGGGGAGTTCTGGGAAAGCTTCCTGTTAAAAGCAGCATGTCTTCAAGTATACAAAATTCAATTCAACACATATTTGCTAAATGCCTACTTATGTGTTAGGCACAGTGTTAGCAATGGGGATTCAAAGACAAAAACAAAACAGAACCTGGCCTCAGTGACCTTACATCCTACTGGCAATACAGAAAATCTACACAGAAAATTGGATGCATGATACTTTGAGGTGGGAGGGAGCACCAACACCTGAGGAGACGGATCAGAAAAGGACTCACAGAGGAGATGCAACCTGAGCTGAGCCTTACAGGAAGCTATGACTATTAAGCCAAACTAAACCCATTCCCTCTTTTGGCAGATCATGAGGAATTCTTATGAGGAATGCTGTAGGTATTTTAACTTTAACAAAGTATATCATAAATTCTCATGAAATATGTGGCCTAGACAATAGTACAGTTTTGTAAATAGTTGAATTTAAATCTCAACTTAAAAAAAAAAAATTAAGTCTCCATTTGTGTCCCATGGATCTATGTTTAGTTCTGGGTTATTTAATATATTTTTTTTATCAACTGTATGACCCACGTTGGGCGCCAAATGTTATGAGTTCAAATATTGGAGTTCTTGTTCTTCTCAAAACACAGGGCTTAGAGGCTTAGAGCCCTCCGAATATCTCCAAATCCAAAGGTTCTGTCCTTCAGCCTCTGCCTCTGCTTTCTTTAGCCTCCAACCAACACAGAGATGGAATGTCTCTCTTGTCTCCTTCTGGGGAGCCCAGCCACCAACTACAGTGGTGTGAGATGAAGATGAATCTGGTTGTCCACTGAACTCTCACTCGTAGCTTTATCCTCTGAAAGCTCTTCATCCACCACCAGCCAGCCAAGTGGAAAAAATGTATTCTGCCATAGATCCCTCATCGCTGGCCTTTTATCTGACTCTTCTGAGAGAATGGGATTATGGGTTTTCTCCCATAGTGCTCTCTGGCCCAACGAGCTTTAAGGGAGGTGTGGACTCCCTTGAAGTTAGAAAGTGTACTTTGTGAAGCTAGCATACTTGTGGACTCCAATGAGTAAAGGTGTGAACACAAGCCTTGTATTAATTAGTTCTACTTAGTACCTTGTTTCAGGTTCTGGCCAAAATCTTCTTGTAAGATTAGATCAACTCTAATTAGTTAGCAGTTAGTAAGGATTCCAACAATCAACACCATGGATAAAATCACAGATGGATTAATGAATTTTCAGATGAAACAAAGTTAGGAAGAATAATTTACACAAAGAATGGCAGAGACAAGATCCCCCCACCAAAATAAACTGAGAGGGGTTAGAACATTTAGCTAAATCTAGTAAAATGAAAAATCCATTTTTCCCTTTTCTTTTTTCCTTCCTTCCTCCCTACCTTCGTTCCTTCTTTCCTAACTTTCCTTCCCTACTTCTCTTCTCCCTCCCTTCCCTCTTTCTCTCCCTCCCTCACATCCTCCTTCCTTGCTTCCTTCTGTCTTTCCTTCCTTTACTCTATTTCTCTTTTCTTCTTTATTAAATACTAGGATAAGTATTGGAAAAACACAAATTAGCAAGGAAAGCAATCTTTGCCCTTAAGAGGCTTACATTCTAATGGAAGAAAGCAGCACATAGGGATATTGCAAAGAGGAGAGTGTCTGCAGCAACATGGTCTGGAGTAGGCTTGTTATATATTGCCGTGGGTTCTTTTTTTTTTATTATTATAGCTTTTTTTATTTACAAGTTATATGCATGGGTAATTTTACAGCATTGACAATTGCCAAACCTTTTGTTCCAATTTTTCCCCTCCTTCCCCCCGCTCCCTCCCCTAGATGGTAGGATGACCAGTACATGTTAAATATATTAAAGTATAAATTAAATACAAAATAAGTTTACATGTCCAAACTGTTATTTTGCTATACAAGAAGAATTGAACTCTGAAATATTGTACAATTAGCCTGTGAAGGAAATTTTAAAAAAATATACAGGCAGGCAAAAATATAGGGATTGGGAATTCAATGTAATAGTTCTTAGTCATTTCCCAGAATTCTTTCACTGGGTGTGTCTGATTCAATTCATTACAGCTCCCTTGGAACTGATTTGGTTCATCTCATTGCTAGAGATGGTCAGGTCCATCAGAATTGATTATCATATAGTACTGTTATTGAAGTATATAATGATCTCCTAGTCCTGTTCATTTCACTCAGCATGAGTTCGTGTAAGTCTCTCCAGGCCTTTCTGAAATCATCCTGTTGGTCATTTCTTACCGAACAATAATATTTCATAATATTCACATACCACAATTTATTCAGCCACTCTCCAGTTGATGGGCATCTACTCAGTTTCCAATTTCTTAGCCCTGGATTCTTAAAAGAAAAGACAAAATTTCAACTCTCAGAGCCAAAAGCCCTAAGCATTGGATCCAGGTTCCAAGTGGGGAGTAAGTAGAGGTGAAGACCTAGCAAAATGTGCAGTAGTGCAGGAAATGGTATGGAGGCTTGGTCCCTGATAAAGCAAAACTTCACCATCAAAGCTGGGACCTGATTGTCCCTGGTGGGGAGTAGGTAGAGAGGAGAGTACAATTCTAATGGGCTTAGAGCATCTGGAGAAATGTTTCTGTGCCCACATCTTTGTGTAGTTAAATGACTATGTTTGTAGTGGTTACCATCCTGTATACTTTAATCCAGAAAGTTTTATCTGTTACTTATATGACCCCAAGCAAAATGATTTAAAAATTTAACTGTCTTACCCCACATTTTTTTTTTTTTTTTATTTTTATAAAGAGAAAAAAATAACTCTTATCCAGAATGTTTCCATTTGTAAAGGGGGGGGGGGGCAGTGTGTGACATTTCTCTCCTAAATCATAAGCTTCCCTCCTTGATTACATACTTCTTGATTGTAATGATTGCATATTCTTTCCTGTGTATAACAAGCATAATAACAGTAGAAAAAGTTTTTGTTTCCCAAGATGCTCTAAGGTGAAGTTTTATGACAGAAAGTCCTAGGGAAATATGACCTTGCAGAGAAAAAAAGGGGAGAAAGGGAGAAAGGTTTTTTTGTTTTTGCTTTTGTTTTTCCTCTTGGAAATGGTGAGTGGAAAAAATGGCAGAATCTGCTGGGTGACATTGTCAGACAGTAAGCTAAATCACATCCTTCCAGTTGTAGTTCCTAGAAAACTTCCACCAGCTAGCAAAAGACTCCCAGGCCAAAATATTTTGGGGGAGCGAAGTCATCCATATGTCCTTTAAATACCTTTTCTTCAATTGTTTTTCATTTCTGAAAATATCTGGGGACAGTTTTATAGATATAGGCAAACAAAAACACCCAGAATATTTCTTTATGATCCCATTTCTTCTCACAACTCTTTTAGGTATTCAATTAGTTACATAAGTGAGAAGCCAGAATCTTCTATTCCTTTACTATTTACACAACAAACTGCTTCATCAAGTCATTCTACCTCTTCTTTTGAAGAGGACAAGACAAATTATTCTTTATAAGAATATAGGTGCCTTGATAAGAGGAACACAGCAAAATCAGAGGTCCTTAGAAGCCACCTGAAAGTATCTTGTTTTGAGAAGGAAGGCAGATGAAATATTGTTCTTCTGTTATTTAACACATAACATGTAGTTCTCTTGTGTTCATGTTTGTTATGCAGACATTAAAAGTCCATCTTCCAAATTAACAAGGAAATGGAAATATTTTTCCCCTTCATCTAAAGACCTTATATATGAGTTCTTCTAGTGTAATGGAGCCTATTTTCACAAGTTTTAAGCATTACTCTGAAAAAGAAAGTTATAGGGTCTAAGAGCAGACACAGAATCCACTGGCACCTGTTCTTAGTGAATATTTGACAAGGGTGTTTTGCTTGATAAATTCATCTTCTATCCTGAAAAGGACAGGCATGTCTCTTCCAGATAAGTGAACTTTAATTTATTTAAATTTAATGGAAAACCATATGGAGGAGAACTGAAAGCTAATTTAAAATAGTGCTCAGAGCAATCAATATGTTAACAAATTCCTGTAACTTTTTACACTTGGCTGAAGAAAAAAAAAATCTTTAAAATATAAGGTGGTCTCCTCCTTCAATCTCATCCCTTCCCTAAAACGGTATTATGATGTTTTGCATCAAATCATCAGGAGTCCAAATCAGTCTGTATTATAATATGTTGCAATTTTTACAAAAATTCTTTTTGAAACATAAATCATACAATACATAGGGAATCAACAGGAAAGGTACTTCAGGTTAAAGGAGGAATTCTCTTTGGGGGAGGCGTATCATCAAGAGATCCATTCAAAATTCCTTTGGGCTTGATGTAATACAAAAAGTGCTGTTCTTTTAGGTCAAAGTTCTAAGTTCAAGTTCTAATTATAATAACGGTACAATATATAGAGAAAAGAACTTTTGTTTCCTGGACCTAATACTAGAGGATCTCTGAGGTCCTTCCAATTCTAAACTTCAATAACTGATAATTAATCCAACCATTCTGGAGAGCAATCTGGACCTATGCCCAAAAGACTATAAAACTGTGCATACTCTTTGATCCAGCAGTATCTCTACTGGGTCTGTATCCCAAGGAAATCACAAAGGAGGGAAAAGGACACACATATGCAAAAATATTTGTAGCAGCTCTTTTTGTGGTAACAAAGAACTGGAAAAAGAGTGAATGCCCATCAATTGGGGAATGGCTGAACAAACTGCGATACATGAAGGTAATGGAATATTATTGTTCTATAAAAAACTATGAACAAGCTGATTTTAGAAAGGCCTGGAAAGATTTATATGAACTGATGCTGAACAAAGCAAGCAGAACCAGGAACACCTTGTGCACAATAACAGCAAGAATGTGTAATGATCAACCATGAAAAACTTGGTTCTTCTCAGTAGTTCAGTGATCCAAAGTAATCCCAATAGATTTTCTTCAGAAAATGCCAAAAAAAAAAAAAAAAAGACCTAAGGAGACTGAATGTAAATCAATACATGCTATGCTCACTTCTTTTTTTCTGTTTTTTTTTCCCTCTCTCCTATGGTTTTCCCCTTTTGTTCCAATTTTTGTCTCCCAATTTTGTACACAATTCTGATCATGATGTTTTTCTATTTGAAATCCTTCCCCTAACTGTATTATCTACCAAGTAAAACCCCTACTGTATAACACTTTTCCTGTATCATCTTCCCCTTTTCTAGACTCTTATCTGTTGGAATCCTTACTAACTGCTAACTAATTAGAGTTGATCTAATCTTACAAGAAGATTTTGGGCAGAACCTGAAACAAGGTACTAAGTAGAACTAATTAATACAAGGCTTGTGTTCACACCTTTACTCATTGGAGTTCAATGAGTTCACACCTCCCTTGAAGCTCTTTGGGCCAGAGAGCACTATGGGAGAAAACCCATAATCCCTCTCTCTTGTATCCCACAACTCCTCCCTCTTGTATAAAAGAAACAGACACAGAGCACTTTGGGAGATTTCAATGGAATGACATGAAGAGTGGAGCTGGCTCTGGAGGCTGAAGAAAGCAGAGGCAGAAGCAAAGGACAAAGCGGCAAGAGCTCTTGGAACCAAGCAGAGAGATTGGCCTCTAAGCAAACCGGGCTATATTGGAGATAATAAAAGATCTGAACTTTTATCACCTGGCTGTGTTTTGAGAAGAAAAAGCTCACCACATTTTGGTGCCCGAACAGGGACCGATTCAGATCCATCTGAACTAGATCACAACACTTATCTTCTTGGCAAACTGGATATACTCTATATAACACTTGTTTATTAAATATTTGTGGAGAGAAAAGGGGGAGTTGAGAACTGAGGTCTTTGACAATCTTGCTCTTTGACCTCAGACTAGGTCTGCATTTTGTAACAGAATGAATGAAAACAATATATTTGAGAGTGATGAGGGACAGTATACCCTCTGAAAGCCTTGAATATAAATTACTGCTTTCCTTCTTTCTGCTTTTACCAGGGGATTAGAATATTTTTAATTAAAACTTGGCCTTAAATTGATAGACATCAATTTACCTGTTTGGGGTAGCTTCCATATTCCTATAAGTGCTGCAAGGTCAATTGTTCCCAGACTGAAATTTAGAAACAGACAATTGGACACTCTCAGAATAACTAATACTAAATTTCCTTCTCTCAAATGGTGACCTTCTTGCACAGACCTAGCCTGCTTTTCTACATGTACTTTTGGACTACTGCCAAGTACAAATAGATTCCATTTGCCTAAATATTAAAAAAAAAAAGTCTAAAGAATGATTTTAAAACTATACATAATCAAAATCTCTTCCAATTGCATCTGATGCTGCAAAAAAGGAGAATTTTTTTAGGTTATTGAGTTCTCTACCTGCCCTGGAGAGCTCACACTATTTAAATGGTAGGATTTCTTTGCATAATGCATCCTGAACTGAACTTTGCTATCCTGTGGCACTATCTAGAAGGAGATCACTGGGCTCATCCAAAAAGATTATTTTGTATGGTTCAGAATATTGCCATTTTAAATGCTAACAGGTTCATTGAAGGAGTAGGGAATTTTTCTGGCACTCAAGGGTCCAGAAGGTTGGAATGTTCCCTGCAAGGTGGCAAGTTGAGAGCATGGGCCATCCTTCATCTCCTGGTCCTCCTTTTTCTTAGTGCCTTCTCCCTGAGATTATCTCCGATTTATCCTATATTTATTTGTTTGTATACAGGTATGCCTTCCATAGCACAGTATTCTCCTTTGTATCTTCAATATATCATAGATTGACACAAGGAATTGCATGGGAATTTTGGGGGAGTTTTGCAGAAGCTGTAGATGACAAAGGCCAGCAGATGATACTGGTTTAGGAACTCAAAAATACATAAAATAGATATATGGTATTACGTTATGTTAACCCAAATTTTACAATGAAATACTGTAAACACTCCATAGAAGAAAAATAAAAAATTCAGACTGCTTCTCTGGTATAAAATGAGGGCCAAAATTTTTTATTCATATTTTCCAGATTTACAGGATGGGGGGCACTATGTCCCTAATCCCTGCAACAAGGAAGAAATAATTTTAGAGTCCTTTGCATGTCGACTCTTCCTTTAGTCTTTGAGTTCCTCGAGAGCTAAGACTGGTTTTTATTTTATTTAGTTTTATTTATTTATTGGCCTTTTTTGTATCACTGGCATTTAATACAGTGCCTGGCTCGTAGTCGGGATTGAGTAAGAGCTTGTTGACTTGATTCACACAACCTAGGCACAGGGCTGTAGACATGGCAGATGTTCAATAAATATGCATTGATTTATTAATTGATTCTTGAAGTCTTTTGGCTCTACAAGACATAGGTTAAATTTTACAAGAGGTCTTAATTCTCTTTAGTTATTTTAAGTAAATCATATGCCATGGACATCCTTCCAGCATGTCATACATACATGTAAGAAATTATATATCTATGACATATGATATGTGAGCTATATTTAGGTCTCAACAGTTTCTACTTTGGGGAACAGAATTCACAAATATGTACTGTTATAAAAAAGCCTATAATTTTTTTTTTTTTTTTGCTGGATTTAGAAAAAAAATCACTTCTGCCAATTTTTTTTTTGGAAGAAAGGGAATCTCTAAAGTGAAACTAAGAGATTAATGTGATTTCTGAAGTTTAATAGAAAGACGTCTGCTTTCAAAGTCAGAAGACTTGGCTTGAAAGCTTGCCTCTGAAATCTAATAGCTGTGTGACTCTGGGTCAATCACTTTTCCTCTCTGAAATTCAGTTTCTCCATCTATAAAGTAAGGATAATGATTACAACAGCTTTCTCACAGAGATGTTGGAAGGCAGGCATTTTAAAGAAACCTGAACTAGCTTCATTGACCCACTTGTTTCTCTTGTATTTTTCCTCCCTATACTTTTCTCTGAAAAATTCCAGTTGTAATACATTTTCAAAATGAAAAGATGACCTTGATCTTTCAGATGTTACATTAGGGAAGTGCAAGCTCTGAGTGGTTCTATTAAATTTAAAACATTTTATGGGAATTCTAGTAACAGCCTAGGACTAGCCTCGTTGACATGGCAGAACTCATTGCCAAACTGATGGCCATTTTTTGATGGCCAATAAGTGAAAAGTTAACTATCCATAAAAACTGGTGTAAGAAGTAAAAACAATGTCTCTCAGAATTATATAGGACTTTTTTACTTCCTCAGAAAAGAGGTCAAAAAGGTTAAGAATAATATAGTTTTAAAACTAACATAAATGATAACATAATTCTAAATGGTGCTCAAAATGGTAAACCCTTTGTTAACAATGGGAGCTAGATCAACACAGCAAATTGTATTATGGAAGGGAAAACTATATATAGGATAAATTGGAAATAATCTCAGAGGGAAGACACTAAGAAAAAGGAGGACCAGAAGATGATGGGCAGCCCATGCTCTCAACTTGCTACCTTGTAGAGAACATTCCAAAACAGTTAAACTTTCTGGACCCTTGAGTGCCAGGAAAATTCCCTACTCCATCATATATTGATATAAATGAAACTGTATTACACATACACATAGAATTGCAGGTAAATGGAAATGTGGTTCACAGGGTCTCTTCAGAGCAGGAAATGAATGAAAAAGCTGCTACAATTAGTTTCACCAATTGACCAGAGAGATATTGAGAATCATTTCTTCCCCTGCAGTGCTCATATATATGAAATATCAGCTACTTGATAGAAACTGTCAGAGATTGTATTCTGTAAATATAGTTTGTATGGATAAAATGACTGCCATGGAAATGTATTTAATTATATTAAATTGCATAACAGAGGATAAAGGAAAGAAATTCTAGAAAGAACTTGGCAAGATCCTTTAAAGCAAGTTAACATATGCATAAATATTTGATAACGTTGATGAGAAGATATGAGAAGGGAAGAAAAATGTATTTTAAAGCATTGTTCAGAATTAAGAAATATAAGAATATATCATGATTACTTGTTTTAATAATTATAAGAAATTGTCTTTACATGTAATTAGAAAAAATAAAATGCTATTTAAAAGAAAAAAATTAACAAGAATTGATGGTTTTAGCACTGTTTTCTTCCAGTCTTTCATGCTTTTTCAAAATTTGTAGAGGAGTCTCAAAAATAATCTCATGGTATAGACACAAGTCTTATCTGTTTCTCAGGAAACGTATTTACAGATTGGCTAACACTGGAAGACTGACACCAGACAATGAGACAGTACCATGTGTAGCCACAACAGAAAAGATACACAAAATGGGCCATTAGAAGAGAAAGTATAGACACCACATGTCTCTCTGGGCCACCTTGCCTGAATCGTAGGGGAAAAAACAATAGAATGTCCATGGGGAAAGCATCCAATGAAGTCTTAGAATGTCTTCATAGTTGTTTCAAAACCCCAGAAACTCTAAAAGGGTTGTTCTTCCTTTCCAAGGATTTGAAAGAAATAAAATTTCCCAATCATATGTTTTAATTAAAACTCATCAGTGGGGAGATTCTCCTCCCTTTCCTCCTCCTAAATTCCATATCTTATATGAACACACACACACACACACACACACACACACACTCATACACACACATACCCCACAAGACCCCATGCCTCAAATTGTAGCAAAAATGCAGCTCAGAGATAGGCAGTTTTGGATTGCTCTGTGTAAAGGTCAGCAAGCTTATGATGTCTTTGCTTCCTTTGTTCTTAACACTAACACAGATCATCTTTGATAAAAAATATGAGAAAGAAATCTTGTAGGCTTTCACACATGGTTTTCCATAGCAGACCATATTTTCATAGTAGAATATTTGCTTGAGATGTGTAAAGAATACAAGATCCAGGTGAATCTATTGTACATTGAAACATAAAGGAAGGAAGGAAGGAAGGAAGGAAAGAAGGAAGGAAGGAGAGAAGAAGGGAAGGAAGGAAGGGAAGGGAAGGAGGGAGAAAACAAAGAAAACCATCATTCAGCAGAGCAAATGCAGCCTTTTAGACCTTCCTGAAATAAAGTGTTTATATCCATATGCTTTTATGTAACCCACAACTTGATTTCCCTTCTACCTCTACCACCAACCCCTGCAAAAAAAAAAAAAAAAAAAGGAATGATTCTGGACTCAAGTAGATCCATGATATCACTTCTATGGAGAGTGGGGGCAAACCCACTGTAAATGTAATTTCTACTTAGATGGATTTTTCTTTTGATGATCTTTGGTTCCCACTCAGTCACATATTTCATTAATATTTCCATGAATTTTCTGGAACTGAAAAGTAATGGGATCTAGGAAGAATCATCATACTCAATGGAGCAATTAAAATTCCAAGATTTTATGAGGATGTGACATGAGAGAACAACAACAAAAAGTAAATAAATGACAACATATTGAGTTGAAGGTACGTGGCTCATTAAGTACGGGACCAACTTTTTTTCTGGAAATCTAAGTCAGAGATGCCATTGTAGGACTGGCTGGTGACAATGGCATAGACAGGGGAAAATTTTGCATGTGGACAACTAGGTAGCGTAGAGAGCTCAGAACTTGTTCAAATGGAGCCTCAAATACTTAGTGTGGCGACCATGCTGGCACCCCAGACATCCCAGAATTAGCCGGAGTCAGGATAAGCAAAAGTCCTTAGTCTTTATTCTTAGTCTTTAGATGCAGGATTGAACAGGATGGAAGCAGAATCTCTGGCCACTGCCTTCTTCCTCGTCCACCACAAAGAGTGACTTTGGCTTGTCTTACTCCACCCTCTAGTCCCTCCTACAATCCTGTATACAACAATCATTGAGCCAGCACAAGATAGTGGGAAGGACCATTTTCTGAGCATATGCCCATAGAGTATTGTCCAATCAGTGATTAGCCCTAAGTGCTTGAACCAACCTCAGTGCAACAACTCAAGAGTTTCAGCCCTCTACAACTTAGTAGCTGCATGGCCTAGAACAAGACACTTAATCTCTTATTTACCCCAGTTTTCTTACCTATACAATGAGGATAGTAGTACCTACTTCCCAGGATTGCTGTGAGGTTTAAATGAGATAATGATTGTAAAGTACTTAACACAATGTCCGGCACATAGTAAACTATGTAAATATTAGTTGTCACTGTTATCTTTAAAATTATGATTAAGATTATTGGACATAGCAGAGATGTTGTACCTGAATTGTGAATCGGTGCATCCCAGACCATGGTAACTAGAGTGAATAAGAGTGAAACAACTGTCTACTTCTCCCCTTGACACTTTGAATATAGTGCCTGGGTGGTAGAGTTGTTAAATCATTGACAAGATTATTCTGAATTACTGTTGAGGAAGTGACTAACCCTTTACCAAAGCAGTTTGCAACATTTTGAGGAAACGTAACATTGTGCTTGATTATTTTTCTGTTCCATGCCTTCAATGTATCTAAATTAGAATATGAAAGGATTTTCTTTTGGGCAATAGGAATTCGAGTTCAAGGTCAGAATCTGAATGGGAAATTACAGTAAACTATTTATAGAGATTTTCTAAGACTTCAAACTTATGGGTAAGAATAAAATTTTAAGGTGAAGTGTGATAGAGTTATGAAATATTATGTGTGAATGATTTACTTTAAAAAATTTTTAGACTAAATCAAGAGGAATTAGTATGAAGGTAAGGGATAGGAACCTCTGTATCACTGTTAAGGAAATCTTCCTATACATGGCACTGCCAACTTAGTCCCTTTATTTGCCATGGGGTCTATGTTAGAATTCCATCCCCTGCCTCACAGGTGGAGGGTTCCCTCTATTCCTTTTCACATGGGGTTCAAAAACTCATTATAGTAAGGTCATAGAATATTACTTAGTGTATGCTGTTGTAATCCTATCTATGCAGCTAATTTTACAAATATAAATAATTGACAAAGGACAAGTTACCCTCTGGTAGTTTGGCAGCAGATCATAGGATAATAGGCTCTTGTGGTAGGTTATTACAATAACAATAATTTCAGTAAAGTGATCTCCAACACAGAGTATTGTGATGACCGCATATTTTAAAGTCAGCCAGAGTCAGGAATTCAGGTTAAGGGAAAATCTTCAATCTTTATTCTTTTTGAGGTGAAGTAGAATCAGCAATGTGAGCAGCTGCAACAAGACACCAGCCAGCAGTCTCTTTCTGCTTCTCTCTCTGCCCCTCTGCCTCCATCCACCAAAATCATCATTTTCTGTACGACACATCAGGACTTGCACAAAGAGTGGGCGGGGGCCATTCTTTCTCCAAATATGTATATTAATAAAGTATGGTCCAATTACTATTTAGCCTCATGTGCTTGGGACCTCAGTGCATCAACTCGAGCCTCAGCCCATTACATCTCCCGCTTTCTTTTGTTTTAGAACATAAGTGGTCATGCCATCCCTGACTCCTCAGGGAGGTCAGACCCCACAAGGGGAGGTGATGACACCCTCCCTGACTTCTCAGGAAAGGAGATAAAAGCACTGAAAGGGAGGTGATCACAACCCCCCTGACTTCTTAGGAAAGGAGATGAAAGCACCAAAAAGGAGGTGATCACCACCCCCCTGACTTTTCAGGAAGGGAGATGAAAAGCACTAAAAAGGAGATGATCATGCCCTCCCTGACATCTCAGGAAGAAAGATGAAAAGCACCAAAGGGAAGTGGGGGTTGCTAGAAGGTTTCTGAGCTGAAGGGTCTTATTATGCACAAACCCATTAGCATGGGAGGCATTACACAAGCACATAGCAATAACACAGAGGCTATTAGTGATGACCTTCCCCTCAGTCAGTGCAGGCTTGATGTGGTGTAACAAACATGAATTGTATACGCAAGTAGTGGTATAACAAACAATATAAATCAACATGGTATTATAAAAGATTGCCAGAAGCCCTAGAAGGAGAGTACAGCAGTCACACATACACCTTCTTCAGAAGTCAAGAGATAGTCCAAAACCAATCTATTGTCCATTGCTTCACATGTCAGGGAATCCAATGATCCCCCCAAGTTTTTGAAGTCCAGCAAAAGTCTTTTTATGTGTTAGGGAATCCAGTGATTCCTGAGGGTTTTCAAGTTCTACAACAATCTTATGTCTCAGAGAATCCAATGATTCCTGAGGGTTTTCAAGTCCAACAATTTTCAATGTCCATGAGTCAAACGCCATAACTACCACACTCTTTCAATGGTGAGCACAATCAGCAAGAGGACCACCTGATATTTCTTGGGTCTTCTCCTTTGTTTCAAGAGTCTGCTCCATCTCTCTGCAATGGACAAGGCAAATACAGCTTGTTGGCACCCATCTGATTCCTTCTCCACCTGTAGAGATACAAGCAAACCCTCTCCCCCAAGCAGTTAGCCTATCTGGTCCCTTCCATTCACCACTTTCTGGGTCTCTCCACATCACCTGGAGATTATCTAAAGATAGTGGAGCTGCTCACACTGGACACAGCCCTTCTGGTGGGTTATAAAATCTGTCTGCCGGAGCCAGTGCATCTTTGTCAAAAAATCAAGAAGTTAATAGTATAAAGGGTTAGATTTAGAAGTTCTCTAGGATTACCTGTGGCTCCTAAATGTGATGACTACATATTTTAAAATCAGCCGGAGTCAGGAATTCAGGTTAAGGGAAAATCTTCAATCTTTATTCTTTTTGAGGTGAAGGGGGATTAGCAATGTGAGCAGCTGCAACAAGATGCCAGCCAGCAGTCTCTTTCTGCTTCTCTCTCTGCCCCTCTGTCTCCACCCACCAAAATCATCATTTCCTATACAACACATCAGTACTTGCACAAAGAGTGGGTGGGGGCCATTCTTTCTCCAAGCATATATATTAATAGAATATGGTACAATTACTATTTAGCCTCACATGCTTGGGACTCAGTGGATCAACTCAAGCTTCAGCCCATTACAGAGTATACTCCCCAAATCTTAGTTTTTAAGCTTATTATATGAATCCTCTTTAATATAATTCCCATTAATAGAGCCACATCTATGATAGTGAATCCTTTGAAAATGCCATGAATAATTTGGCACAGAAAATTTTCTTTTCCAGATCTTCAGTACTCTTGGCTGCTAAGGAGACAAGGGCTTTTGTACCTGCAGAAGGGCTTGAAAAGTCACATCTCCACAAGGGTTGTTCCTTTTTCTGTTGAATGATGAAAGGAACATGAGGAAACATCAGGAGATAGAAAAAACTGATTCCATGATCCATCTTGAACTAGCATAATAACTGGATACAGAGAGTAAATGTAACCATTAATTTTTCTCTCAAAAAGAAAGCATTTTCCACATATTTGCATCAGTTGAGATATACTTTTATAATTCAATCAAATTATAAATACCTTTATTAGAAATCTGTTGTACACAAAGTACAAATCAGAAAGAAATTCTGCTTCAAACCCTCCAACTCTCTTCTTAAGATGGAGAAACCTCCATTAATTCTTGGCCCAGATAACTATTTAATAAAATAACTAGTGCCTATTTTATTCTCAGTTCCACTCTCAACTTTTCTAACTTTTTTTCTTCTTCATCAGTAGCTTACCTTCTTATAGATTCTCTGTTCTCTTTTCTAGCTATCTTTATGAGTTGCCTTCTCCCATTAGAATAAATGTTTCTTGACTGTAAGGATTTCTTTTTCTTTTTTTTTTTTTTTTTTTGTATTGTATATTGAACACCTAACCTATTTACTGGCACATAGTAAGTGATTAATAAATGTATAACTTATTTTTGCTCTGTGTATCTAACTAGATATCATCTATCTATCTGTCAATCATCTACCAAAGTAGTATATTCAATATTCTCTCAAACCTACCTTTTTTTTACGTTAAATTCTTATAATACATTTCCAGATTTATCATGCTGCACAAGAAAAATAAGACCAAAAAGGAAAATGAGAAAGAAAAAAAAAGCAAGCAAACAACAACAAAAAGATAAAAATTCTATGTTGTGATTCATATTCAGTCTCCACAGTCAGAGGATGTTCTAGATACAGATGGCTTTCTCCACCACATATATTGGAATTGGCCCGAAGCACCTCATTGTTCAAAAGAGCCACATTCATCAGAGTTGATCATAATTAAGCCTACCATTTCAAACATAAACTCTTTATATATTTATACAACTCTTTAAAGTTTGCAAAATTTTATATAACTCTTTAAAGTTTATATATTTATATGTCTTTAAAGTTTACATAATATTTTCCCTATTTCCTCAAGCTATTTCTCCTAATTAATATAACTTTTCTCCAATTCTGAATTCAATATATATTCTAAATGTTTTATTCCCTTCTCTAATTCATCCTGTCCTAGTTTACCACTTCTCTGAACTGGTTCTATATTCCTAGATACCTTTTCATCTACATGTCTTCTCAAGTAGGTTGTAAGCTCTTGTAGAGTAGACATTGTGCTTCTTATGCCCTTTTGTATTCTCAGTACTTTTATAGGGTTAATGTTCAATGTCAGTGAAGAATTAAAAAATAAGGGCATCATAACCAGGTTCCGTTTTATTTTTGTTGATAGCTTTTTTCAGACTTTAAAATTTGTATGGAGGCGGGAGGAAGGGAGGATTTAAGTCGGTTGTTTTACGTTGTGTCCAGTGGCAAAGAAATCATTCAAACACTACAGAAGATCTTTTGTTTAAACTCTCTTCATGTGTATTATTCAGACCCCAGAATTACCACACTGACTTTAGAATGGCATTTGACTTAGCAGTTCAATATTCCACCTTCAAGTAACATTCAGCTACAGTTACTCAATGATTTTCATCTGCACAAAACAGTGACATAGTAGGCTTTGCATACTGCTGTTTGCCATGAAAACCTCTCTTTAGTAACTGAATTCTACTATGGTAAATGCTAGTATCCCACTGTCAAAATGAAAGCACACATTCTGCTTTTATGCCAAAAAAAAATTCAATAAACTAAAGGGTTTTAGGAAGTATACTTTGTAGTAAGATTTATTTGGGTATTTATTAAGAATTGTGTAATGTATCAAAGCAAACTTTTTCTCTGTGTATACATGCATATATATGTGTGTGTGTGTATGTATATGTGTGTGTGCATATGTATGTATATATATGTGTGCATATGTATATATATACAAATATATGTGTATATATGTATATATAAATATATATAGACAGAGACAGATACAGAGAGACAAAGAGAAAGAGAAAGAGAGAGAAAAGAAGAAGAGAGGAGAAAAGAGGAGAGCAGAGGAGAAAAGAGGAGAAGAGAAGAGGAGAGGATAAGAGAAGAGAGGAGAGGAGAGGAAAGGATTGTACTAGGGACAGTATGGGGAAAATAAACTTATTTATTCTGAAGTAGAGATTAATTTGGGAGGGAGAAGTGAGAGAAAAAAAAAAGAAAAGATCTGAAAATTGAGAGAATGTCCATCAATTGGGTAATACCCACTCAAATTGTGGCATAGGAATATAATGAAATATTATGCTATAAGAGATAACAAAACAGATGATATCAGAAAACCCTTGGAAGTATGATGCAAGCAAAATTGATCAGAATCAGAATAATTTATATAAGCCTAATAACATGGTAAACAAAAGCATTATTTAAAAAGTTAGGAATTCTGGTTGAACCAATCCTTTTCTGGAGGATCTGTGATAAAGCAATTTATCCCACTCCTGACAAAGAGCTGATACTCTCAAGGCCTGGAAAGAAGTGTACTTTTTTTGGTCATGACTGTGGTGTGAATTTATTTAACTGCCTATACCTATATTTTTCATGGTAGAACAGTTTTTAATTGGAATGGAAGCAGATGAGACAGGTGATACAGAAAAATAAGAAGTAAAGCATAAAGAAGAGAGACATTGAAATGTTTTTGAAAGTTCATTGGAAAATAAAAATAAATTCAGACATCACAGAGAAGTAGGATGTTTTTGAAAGTATCATAAAGCATCTAGTGGTACAGTGAATGGTGTACTAGGTACAGAATCAGGAAGACCTGAGTTCAAAACCATTTTCAAATACTTCTTACTTTAGTTACCCTGGGTAAATGACAGCCTCAGTTTCTTCATTTGTAAAACGGGGATAATAATAGCATCTACCTCCAAGAGTTTTTGTAAGGATCAAATGAGATAATAGTTATAAAATGCTTATTACAATAACTAACAGATAGTAAGCACTATATAAATGTTCCCTAGTATTATTATCATTATATACTTAATATTTCATTATATACATTATTACATTATACACATTAAAGTAGTAAAAGACATGAAAAAGATTTACAGTCTCATATACAATCCACTTTCTGCATTGTAATTGCTTGTAGAAATGTTCATTTCTGGTTTTGATGTTTTAATTTAGAATTTTTTTTAAAAGTATATTTAAAAAGATTAAAAAAGCACTGGTCTAGGAGTCAGGATACTTGTGTTCTAGTCTTCTCTCCATTACAGACTAGTTTCATGAACTTAGTTAAGGTCATGAGTGGACCTTACTTTCCTTCTCCATAAAAATGAGGGTATTGAATTAGATGAACCCTAAATCCCCCACCAGCTTTAATAGTCTATGATTCTATTCTTTGTACCCTTGCACATATTAGCTTCTCAGTTGGCTCAGCATGAATAGTTTGATTGTATTTACTTGTCCAATGTAACCTGACTCTGCCACTCACAAATGTGTGACCTTAGCCAAGTCACCTTGACCCTCTAGGTCTCAATTTTCCCATTTGTAAAATGAACAAGAAGATCTCCAAGTTCCCTTCAATCTGAGAAAATCCCAGGAACTCCTATTTGGATTATAAATGGGACTGCTGCATGGAGGTATCCAGGTAGCTTTTGCTTCAAAAATAAAATTACAAAAAGATAAAAGAACTCAGTAACAGGAACTCTGGTTGACTCAGATAAAATGTTCTTTGTAAAAAAAAAAAAATCAAACTTTACTCTGTCACAAGTGATTAACCTAATGCTCCAACAATAGAGAAGTCATTGACAACTGAGGGGAAATAGAAGACTGAGGGAAAGGTGGATGAAAATTCTGTCTTTATTGCAGTCATTGCATCTCAGCCTTATATTTCATTTGACAGTGATACTGGCCAGGGAGCTGCTAAAACTGTATTCTCTCCAGCTTTTGGGTTTTGTTTTGTTTCCTTTGTTTTTGCAAGCTACTGGGTTAGTGACTTTATTTCAGTTCTATTTCAAAGTGTAGAAAAGAAGGCATTGAAATTGATTTTGTGGATTGTTTAGGAAAAGCAATGTGATTTTGAACCAGGAAAATAGAGGAAGGGTCAGAGATGAGTTTTTGCTTCCCTTGGTGCATGCAGACTGATGAACGGAGATCCACATTTTTTTCATTATTGTAAATGGGATTTCTTAGAGTAAAATCTGGACCCCACTAGTCCCCCAGCTCACCCCAAACCTCTTCTTGAGCTTTCTCTAAAGTGTATTGTTTTTCAAATATTATTTTACATACATACACATTCTGGTACAAACTGAATAATGTAGATCTATTTTAATCACTTAAAAGAAAAACATAAAAACAACCATGGTCATATCGATCCAACCACATGTAGCCTGAGTTATTCACATTCCACAGACAAAACAACATCTTGCGGTCAGATTTCCAGTCCCTTTTAAGGAGAGTTCAAGTGACTAGGGGACTTGGAGAGAATTGTTGACACATGTTTCATTTGAATAGGCTCTTCAGATGTCAAAGCTAGAAGTTTTAGAGATCACATAGACTCACCTCATTTAAAGGAAGAAGAATTAGTCTTAGACTTGCTTGCCCTAGATCAGGGCTTCTTAAACTTTTTCTATTCATAAATCTCTTCATTTAAGAAATTTTTATATGATCCAGATAATAGGAATATAAAACAGGTATACAAATCAAACAGTTACTGATAATAAATCACAATTTTGTAACTCCCATATTCAGTTACAAGATCCCTCTATGGGGTTGCAAATCTCAGTTTAAGAAGCTGGGCACCTAGATCATATTAGCTAACAACTGGAACAATTAGGTTTTAAATCCCTTTTCTCTGCTTCTATATCCAGCTGAGCTGGTACATTATATAGACTTCTGGGCCTAGGTTCAAGAAGACCTACATCAAATCTAGCCTCAGATTGCTTATTTACCGGCAGAGTTATCTTGGACAAGTGACTCAACTTCTGTTTACCTTCATTTCCTCAACTGTAATATGGGGATAATAATAGCTCATACTTCCCAAGGTTGTTGTAAAAATCAAATAAGAAAGCATTTATAAAGCTTTTAACACAGTATATGGCATATAATAGGTACTAGTTACTCCATTATTTTATTATACTAAAGATATAACTTACTTTTAAAAAAACTTTCATGAGTTACAGGCAATAAACAAACAAACACCCACATTAGTGAAGGAATTGTTCCCTATTGTTTCACTTCATAGATTAAACAAATTTGGTGGATAAAAGAGGAATTATACAACGTGAGCTTCTAAAAATCCATTGGACTAAAAATTATTTAGCTGGAAGAGACCTCAGAAACTAGACTAGACACTGGTTTAAGAGCCTAATTTTTGTGATAAAGAATTTAAGGCCCAGGAAAAATCTTATTCATAACTTTCAGAGATGTTATTTGAATGCAAGTTCTTGAACTTTTAAAATCAGTAGGTTAATTCAAGAGGCAATGTTTGAATATGTTTGTGCTTGTGTTTATATAGTGATTATGAAGTTTAACCAGCTTTTACTACACTGTAAATACCTTTTGACCTAATGATATCACAATTTGGTCTATACTTATAAAAAGATTAAAGAAAAAGGGGGGAAATGTTATCTGGACAAAAATATTTATAGAAGTTTCTCTTGTAAAAAACTGCATCCCTTTTGATCCAGCAATACAACTGCTAGGTCTATACTCTAAAGATGCTCCTTCCCCCAAAAAGGGAAAAGGGCCTATGTGTACAAAAATATTTATAGCAGCTCTTTTTGTGGTGGCTAAGGATTGGAAATCGAAGGAATGCCTATCAATTTAGGAATGGCTAAACAAGTTGTGATATGAAATATTATTGTGCTATAATACATTACAAGTAGGATGATTTCAGAAAAGCCTGTAAAGATTTGAATGAATTGATACATAGTGAAGTAAATAGAACCAGGAGAACATTGTACACAGTTAATAGCAATATTGTTTTATGAAGAACTATTAAGTTTTTAGCTTTTCTTAACAATAGTGATCCAAAACAATCCCAAAGAACTGATGAGGAAGCATATCTGTCCCCAGAGAAAGAACTGATATTAATTGAATGCAGACTGAAATACTCTATTTTTCACTTTCTTTTTTCCTTTGAGTCTTTTTGTACAAAATTACTAACATGGAAATGTTTTACATGATTGCACATGTATAACCTATCTCTGGTTATTTGGGGGAAGGAGAGAAGAGAGAAGGAGAGATAGAATTTGAAACTCAAAACTTTAAGTAAAAATATTAAAAATTTTAAAAAGAAAAAGGAAAAAAGAAGTTCCTCTTGTATTCCCAAAGAATTATAAACTAAGGGAGAACTCATGGATTGGAAAATGGCTAAATAAAATATGCCATATGAATATAATGAAATACTAATGTGTGCATATGAAAAATTTTCAGAGAAAACTAGAAAGACTTGTATGAGCTGATGCAGATTATGAATAGAATCAGAAGAATGATGTATACAGTAACAACAATTATTGTTCATCCTAGTTCTCCAAGGCAACCAATGACATCATGAGGAGGTTTTATGATTTGCAAGGGAATTGGACTTAAGAGAGGTAGAACTGCACAAAGTTATCAGCCTCACTCTTTCTTCCAGTCATCAGAGTCCAATGGCAAGACATAAGTTGGGACAACTGGCAATAGTTTCAATAACAAGAATAACAAGACAAACAACTTTGGAAGAATTTAGAACTCTTATTAATGAAATGATCAGATGAGATTTTAGAAGCCTAATGATGAAGCATGCTACTCACCTCTTGGATGAGTGATGATGGATTCAAGTTGTAGAGCTAAACATATTTTTTTGGATGTGGTCAATGTGGGAATTGATTTTGTATGTACCCATTTTTACAAAGATTTTTTTTTCTTCCAATTCAGCGGGGGCAGGGGGCAATCAGTGGGTGGGAGAGAAACTGAGTCTTGTTTACTGAAAAATAAAATATAATCCAAAAAAGAAATTTAAGAAGCTTTAATTATATACCTCCTCTGTGTACAAGATACTGTGCTGTAAAAAGCAATCTTTTATCATGTACATCATGTATTCATCATGTATAGTCAAATCCTATTTTCTTCAGTGCTAAGTAATTGTTAAAAGAGCAGCTCATTAAAGTAATTTACTCAGGTGTAAATGACCAAATTGATCCTCTGAGTATTTTAATTATAAAAGAATAGATAATTAATAAATGAATCTCTAATGGTGGACTTTCCTTTGTGGGGGTTGTATATGTGTTAAGGAATACTAAGAAAAGCCTAGATACCTACACTTGGTTGTATTTTGCATACAATAATATATTTTTTTATTAAGTGATTCAGTCCTGAAAATAAATTCTTTAAATCTTCAAATCCCTTACATTCAAATAGACCTTTCCTTCATTATCTTTCATAATACTTTCTTGATTCATCCAAACCCAGTTTCTATTCCTGCTTTTTTAGTCAATAAGATCATGTTCAAATGGAGTAAGAAAACCAGCTGTGGCAAAGTCAAGTCGTATTTGGAGGATGAAGTTCATGCATTTTTGGAAAACAAATTGGGGACTAATTGGCATGCTCCAAGCTTCAGTGAAATAGGTAGGAATACCAACATAATCTATAACATTAGAGGATTTATAGATGAAAGGGTGCCTAGAAGATCCAAGGGTCTAATTCACTCATTTTACAGAAGAGGAAACTGAGGTCTGGGAATGTTAAATCATTTAAATTAAGATTACACAAGTATAAAGTAGTAGAGTTACAGTTTGAATCCATGTCTTTGGATTCTATACTCAGTTTTATAAAAAGTATAATAAGAATAACTGTTTAAAGATTTTTCATTGAAACTTTATATGTAATTGCCAAAAAATCCCAACTGGAAACAATTTAAATGACCAACAATAAGAGAATGGGTAAATAAATTGTGGTTCATTATTGTGACAGAATACTAATACAATTAATAATGACAAGTCTTAAGAAATTCAAGGAAATCTGGACCTTTATAAAACAATGAAAAGTTCAACACAAGAATGTTGAACACATACATTAACTACAATCACATGTTGATGTGGATAAATGAACAAAAAGTCCCAATGGAGATTTGTTGGCAGGGACTGAAGGAGTTTTATAATACTTAGTTCTTTGAAATTAATTCATTAAAATCTATATAGTAGCTAACAAAATTTAGTGGTTTTTTTTTTTTTTAAATATTCGAGGTTAAATTTTCCATTAAACATTTTGGAAAGAAAGGACTAAAGCAATGAAGTAGTGATTTCAGCACCTGCTATATGAAAAGTCTGTTTCTATTCTTCTTAATTTTTTTTCCCTGAGGCAATTGGGACTAAGTGACTTGCCCAGGGTCACACAGCTAGGAAGTGTTAAGTGTCTGAGACCAGATTTGAACTCAAGTCCTCCTGACTTCAGGGCTGGTGCTCCATTCACCAAATCACCTAGTTGCCCTGAAAAGTCCTCTTCTATATGCTGGAGAAGATTCAAAGTTTGGATATAACACAATCCTTGACATCATCCAGCTTATGAGCTAGGTGAGAGGGTTCTGTTCAATTGTCCTTTGGAGAATATTTTGGTGATCATGTTTTTATTCAGATAAAAGAGCTTTAGAACTGGGCTATGTATATAGCGTTGTATGTAACTGTATGTTACATTTACTGTAACTATATGTAACTTTACTCTTCTGGGGCTCAATTCCTTCATCTATTAAAAAAAATTCCAGGAGTACAAGACAATATCAAGTTAGTTCCATTTGAATCAGTCTTTTTATTTATTTTTTTAATTTTTATTTAATAATTACTTTATATTGACACTCGTTTCTGTTCCGATTTTTTTTTCCTCCCTCCCTCCACCCCCTCCCCTAGATGGCAAGCAGTCCTTTATATGTTGGATATGTTGCAGTATATCCTAGATACAATATATGTTTGCAGAACCGAACAGTTCTCTTGTTGCATAGGGAGAATTGGATTCAGAAGGTATAAATAACCCAGGAAGAAAAACAAAAATGCAGATAGTTCACATTCGTTTCCCAGTGTTCTTTCTTTGGGTGTAGCTGCTTTTGTCCGTCATTTATCAATTGAAACTCAGGTCTCTTTGTCAAAGAAATCCACTTCCATCAAAATATGTCCTCATACAATATCGTTGTCGAAGTGTATAATGATCTCCTGGTTCTGCTCATTTCACTTAGCATCATTTCATGTAAGTCTCGCCAGTCCTCTCTGTATTCATCCTGCTGGTCATTTCTTACAGAACAATAATATTCCATAACATTCATATACCACAGTTTACCCAGCCATTCTCCAATTGATGGGCATCCATTCATTTTCCAGTTTCTAGCCACTACAAACAGGGCTGCTACAAACATTTTGGCACATACAGGTCCCTTTCCCTTCTTTAGTATTTCTTTGGGATATAAGCCCAATAGAAACACTGCTGGATCAAAGGGTATGCACAATTTGATAATTTTTTGGGGCATAATTCCAGATTGCTCTCCAGAATGGTTGGATTCGTTCACAACTCCACCAACAATGCATTAGTGTCCCAGTTTTCCTGCATCCCCTCCAACATTCATCATTATTTTTTCCTGTCATCTTAGCCAATCTGACAGGTGTGTAGTGGTATCTCAGAGTTGTCTTAATTTGCATTTCTCTGATCAATAATGATTTGGAACACTCTTTCATATGAGTGGTAATAGTTTCAATTTCATCCTCTGAAAATTGTCTGTTCATATCCTTTGACCATTTATCAATTGGAGAATGGCTTGATTTCTTATAAATTTGAGTCAGTTCTCTATATATTTTGGAAATGAGGCCTTTATCAGAACCTTTAACTGTGAAAATGTTTTCCCAGTTTGTTGCTTCCCTTCTAATCTTGTTTGCATTAGTTTTATTTGTACAAAGGCTTTTTAATTTGATGTAATCAAAATTTTCTATTTTGTGATCAGTAATGGTCTCTAGTTCATCTTTGGTCACAAATTTCTTTCTCCTCCACAAGTCTGAGAGATAAACTATTCTATGTTCCTCTAATTTATTTATAATCTCATTCTTTATGCCTAGGTCATAGACCCATTTTGATCTTATCTTGGTATATGGTGTAAAGTGTGGGTCCATGCCTAATTTCTGCCATACTAATTTCCAATTATCCCAGCAGTTTTTATCAAATAATGAATTCTTTTCCCAGAAGTTAGGGGCTTTGGGTTTGTCAAACACTAGATTGCTATAGTTGACTATTCTGTCTTGTGAACCTAACCTTTTCCACTGATCCACTAATCTATTTCTTAGCCAATACCAAATGGTTTTGGTGACTGCTGCTTTATAATATAATTTTAGATCAGGTACAGTTAGGCCACCTTCATTTGATTTTTTTTTCATTAATTCCTTGAGATTCTCGACTTTTTATTGTTCCATATGAATTTTGTTGTTATTTTTTCTAGATCAATAAAATATTTTCTTGGAAGTCTGATTGGTATAGCACTAAATAAATAGATTAGTTTAGGGAGTATTGTCATCTTTATTATGTTCGCTCGGCCTATCCAAGAGCACTTAATATTTTTCCAATTATTTAAGTCTGACTTTATTTGTGTGGAGACTTTTTTATAATTTTGCTCATATAATTCCTGACTTTCCTTTGGTAGATAGATTCCAAAATATTTTATGGTATCAACAGTTATTCTGAATGGAATTTCTCTTTGTATCTCTTGCTGTTGGGTTTTGTTGGTGATGTATAAAAATGCTGAGGATTTATGGGGATTTATTTTGTAGCCAGCTACTTTGCTAAAATTATGAATTATTTCCAATAGCTTTTTAGTAGAATCTCTGGGGTTCTCTAGGTATACCATCATATCATCTGCAAAGAGTGATAGTTTGGTTTCCTCATTGCCTACTCTAATTCCTTTAATCTCTTTCTCGACTCTTATTGCCGAGGCTAGTGTTTCTAATACGATATTAAATAATAATGGTGATAGTGGGCAACCTTGCTTCACTCCAGATCTTACTGGGAAAGGTTCCAGTTTTTCCCCATTGCATATGATGCTTACTGATGGTTTTAAATATATGCTCCTGACTATTTTAAGGAAAAGTCCATTTATTCCTATGCTCTCAAGTGTTTTTATTAGGAATGGATGTTGGATTTTATCAAATGCTTTTTCTGCATCTATTGAGATGATCATATGGTTTTTGTTTGTTTGGTTATTGATATAGTCAATTATGCTAATAGTTTTCCTAATATTGAACCAGCCCTGCATTCCTGGTATAAATCCTACTTGGTCATAGTGTATTATCCTGGTGACGATTTTCTGTAATCTTTTTGCTAATATTTTATTTAAGATTTTAGCATCAATATTCATTAAGGAGATTGGTCTATAATTTTCTTTCTCTGTTTTCAGCCTACCTGGTTTAGGTATCAGTACCATGTCTGTGTCATAAAAGGAGTTTGGTAGGACTCCTTCAATCCCTATTTTTTCAAATAGTTTATATAACATTGGAGTTAATTGTTCTTTAAATGTTTGGTAGAATTCACATGTAAATCCATCTGGTCCTGGGGATTTTTTCTTAGGGAGTTGATTGATAGTTTGTTCTATTTCTTTTTCTGAGATGGGACTGTTTAGGATATTTACTTCTTCCTCTGTTAGTTTGGGCAAGCTATATTTTTGGAGGTATTTTTCTATTTCATTTAAGTTGTCGAATTTATTGGCATAAAGTTGGGCAAAGTAACTCCTAATTATTGCTCTAATTTCCTCTTCGTTAGTGGTGAGTTCTCCCTTTTCATTTTTAAGACTAACAATTTGATTTTCCTCTTTCCTTTTTTTAATCAGATTTACTAAGGGTTTGTCTATTTTGTTGGTTTTTTCATAGAACCAACTCTTAGTTTTATTAATCAATTCAATAGTTTTTTTACTTTCAATTTTATTGATCTCACCTTTTATTTTTAGAATTTCAAGTTTAGTGTTTGACTGGGGGTTTTTAATTTGTTCCTTTTCTAGCATTTTTAGTTGCAAACCCAATTCATTGACCTTCTCTTTCTCTATTTTATACAAATAGGCCTCTAGAGATATGAAATTTCCCCTTATTACCGCTTTGGCTGTATCCCATACATTTTGGTATAATGTCTCATTATTATCGTTTTCTTGGGTGAAGTTATTAATTATGTCTATGATTTGCTGTTTCACCCAATCATTCTTTAGTATGAGATTATTTAGTTTCCAATTATTTTTTGGTCTACTTCCCCCTGGTTTTTTGTTGAATGTAATTTTCATTGCATCGTGGTCTGAAAAGGATGCATTTACTATTTCTGCCTTACTGCATTTGAGTTTGAGGTTTTTATGTCCTAATATATGGTCAATTTTTGTATAGGTTCCATGAACTGCTGAAAAGAAAGTGTATTCCTTTCTGTCTCCATTACATTTTCTCCAGAGATCTATCATATCTAACTTTTCTAGTATTCTATTTACCTCTTTGACTTCTTTCTTATTTATTTTGTGGTTTGATTTATCTAATTCTGAGAGTGCAAGGTTAAGATCTCCTACTATTATACTTTTACTGTCTATTTCTTCTTGCAGCTCTCTTAGTTTCTCTTTTAAGAATTTAGATGCTACCCCACTTGGTGCATATATGTTTAATATAGATAGTGCTTCATTATCCATGCTACCCTTTAGCAAGATATAGTGCCCTTCCTTATCTCTTTTAATTAGGTCAATTTTTGCTTTAGCTTGATCTGAGATCAGGATGGCTACCCCTGCTTTTTTGACTTCACCTGAAGCATAGTAGATTTTGCTCCAACCTTTTACCTTTAACCTGCATGTATCTCCCCGCTTCAGGTGTGTTTCCTGTAAACAACATATTGTAGGATTCTGGCTTTTAATCCATTCTGCTAACCGCTTCCTCTTTATGGGGGAGTTTACCCCGTTCACGTTTATGGTTAGAATGACCAATTCTGTATTACTTGCCATCTTGTTAACCCCGGTTTATGCTTTTCTCCCTTCTTTCCCCTTTCCCCCCCTTCCCAGTATTAAGCTTGTGAGCACCACTTGCTTCTCACAGCCCTCCCTTTTTAGTATCCCTCCCCCCGCCTTAGAGTTCCTCCCCCTATCTTACCCCTTTCCCTCCCAGTTCCCGTATTCCCTTCCACTTAGCTTATTCCTTCCCTTTTCACTTTTCCCTTCTCACTTTTCAATGAGGTGGGAGAAGTTTCACCATAGATTGAATATGTCTTAAGATTTTTCACTTAAAGCCAATTCTGAAGGCAGTAAGATACCCACTATATTCATCCCCCTCCATTCTTTCTCTCAGATATAATAGGTTTCCTATGCCTCTTCATGAGATGTACTACCCCCACTTTACCCTTTTTCTGATACAATGTCCTTTCCACATCAATTTCTAGAACAAGGTATACATGTATTCTTTATACATCTATATAGTCAAAATATAGTTCCCAAGATTAATCTTTACCTTTTTAGATTTCTCTTGAGTTCTATATTTGTAGATCAAACTTTTTGTTAAGTTCTGGTTTTTTCATCAGAAATAGATGAAATTCGCTTACTTCGTTGAATGTCCATCTTCTTCCCTGGAAAAAGATGCTCATTCTCGCTGGGTAAGTTATTTTTGGTTGCATACCAAGTTCCTTAGCCTTTCGGAATATCATATTCCAGGCCCTTCGATCTTTTAATGTGGATGCTGCCAGATCCTGGGTGATCCTTATTGTGGCTCCTTGATACTTGAATTGGGTTTTTCTAGCGCTTGCAATATTTTTTCCTTCATCTGAGGGTTCTGGCATTTGGCCACTATATTCCTTGGTGTTTTGTGAATCAGTCTTTTTAAAAGGGAAGTAGATCTATTATGGAAAGAGTAACATCAAGTTCATCATCATCATTGTAGTCATCATCATCACCACATTTATATGTTGTTGACGAGTCAGTTAATGAGGTCCACCTTGGACTTTGTTTCACAGTTTGTCAAGAACTAAAAATATTACTTATGTAGATGATCTCATCTCTCCTTCCAAACACAAATCTCTGATTAAATTGAAGTATTTTTCTCTTTTTGAATTTAGGCAACAATAATAAAGCCTTGTCAATTTAAGGCTTGTACAGTAGTATATAAATATTAATGTATGTAAAGAATATATAACATATGGACCTCAATTGATTTTTTCAATCAATCAATGCCATGAATTGTGTTTTATCTCCATTTTATAGATGAGAAACTGAGGCTAAGAAAAATAAATGACTTCCTTGGGGTCACATAGCTAAGAAAGTAGCTCCAAAATTTAATGGTCCAGCCATTGTAGCACCCAACTTCCTCAAAAATGTGTGTGCACATATGTGTGTGTGCATGTGCGTGTACATGTGTCTATGTGGCTGTGAATGTAAAGAGTAGTCAAAAATGTAGTTTTTCCAGCCCTGGTAAGCATCAACAGAAACCATCAGCCCCAAATGACCAGTTTTAGTAAAAGAAAGTGCAAAATTCCTGTGGTGAGGCTGCTGAGTGCCAGTGCATGTGGACAGCTGTCTGTACATATTTTTGACTGTTTCTATTTTCAGAATGATTTAATGTTTTGGGGAAAATTGTTACAAAAGGACTTCACCCCACACACACTTCCAACAGGTTGGTTTAGTTTAGTAATTAGCAATCACAATATGTGCTGGGATAATTATCCTCAAAAGTCTAAAGAAAAACACAGATGTTTTTAAAGCTGCAGGATAGAGATCTTTGCTTTTCATTGTAATAATTTAACATATAAAATGAAATAGATGTGGCTTTTCCTGGAATTTTATTTTCAAGGTAGATTAAGGAAGACTTTGCTTTCACTGAAGAGAATAATCTTAGATACAAGTAAATAAATAAATAATTTTCAGATTCTAATAAGATGTAAGAAGAGAGAGATTGAAAGAAATGCATTTTATTTTATGCTCTCTGGATTTAGGCTGAAGCTCTCACGATAAGTGAATGCTTCAACAAACCAAAAAACAAAAACAAAAACATATACTGATGCTCTTACTCTTTGCAAGGCACTATGCTAGACTCAAAAAATAAGCTCAGTAAATCACTTTGTTTTAGTTGAAACATCAGACAATTTAGGATCATAGACACAAAACTAAAATGAACTTCTGAGACCTTTTTTTTTTTTTTTTTTTTATAAATAAGTAAGCTGAGACCCAAGTTAAGTGGCTTACCTAAGGTCACAAAAGTAGTAAATCTAAAAGTAGAAATGGGATTAAGACACTGGTCTTATCACCAGTGAGTAGACTTAACATTATACCTCATATTGCCTCCTCAACTTACTTATCCCAAAAGAATTCATGATATTGAAGCCCTAGAGTAAAACAGGTCATTGATTACCTATTTAGTTTTTAGTGCCTTTTATGATTCCCATATTGTATTACCCAAATAGTTGAAATATACACACCAAAAAGTTGAAAAACAACCAAGGTAGCCTAGACAAACTGAAAACAGTGCAAGGATTCTATGACTTTACTTCTACTGCTTCCCATGCCTTGATCAAACTTTTCACCTCCCCTCATTAAAGTTCCTTTCTCTCTTCCAACCCCACTTCAGCTGCTATCTATTCTATGATCTTGATCCTTGAAATGAAAGTGATCTCTCTGTCCTCAGATTTCCCAGGATATTTTGTGTGGATCTTAACTTTGAACTCATCATCCCTCATTAGTTATTTGGGTATGTGTCTTTTTCCTGTTAGGCCATTTTTTTTTCTTAAGAGAAGAACAGAGCTGGGTCAGCTAGGTGGTACAGTGGATAGAGCACATCCAGGAGGATCTGAGTTCAAATTTGACTTTAGACACTTAACACTTCAAACTGTGTGGCCCTGGGCAAGTTACTTAACCCTAATTGCCTCAGCAAAAAAAAAAAAAAAAAAGAGAGAGAGAGAGAGAAAGAAAAGAAAGAGTAGACAGAGATGAGAAAAAATTCTCATGCTAAGAAGGCAGAATGTGGATGGTATCCCCTCAAAGGGAAGAATGAAGACACGTAGAAGAATCAAGAAGAGTAAAGGGAAGGACAACATTTTCAAAAGAAGAGAGTTATTAAAAAAAAAAAAGTATTGAGAGGTGCAGATGCACCAAGTCAGATGAGGACTGACAATAAGTCACAGATCTAGCAGTTAAGAGCTCACTGGCAACCTTTTAGAGAGAAGTTTCAGTGAAATGTTCAGATCAAAAGCCAGACATCAGGGAATTAATAAATGAGGGCAGTCAGGGCAATGTTTGCTACAACTTTTTCTAAGGATTTGGTAGAGAAATGAGAGATTGAGGATGATAACTCCAAGGAACAAATGAAAGTGATTTTGTTCGCTTGTTTTTAAAGATATGGGATATCGGTCAAGATATCAGTAGGAAAGAAGCTTATAAAGAGGGAAAGATTAAATATGATAGATAGGCAATAATCATAATATTATCCTTAATATCCATAATATAATCATAATACTGGAGGAGAATGGAAGAAATGGAGATAATTTGACCTTGGTAAGGTAAAGCATTCTTGTTTTCTCAAAGTTACAATAAAGAAAGAAAATATGAGTGAAAATGAAGGAGAGTTTTTTGGAGGTAGAAATAGGGGAGAAGAGGGAGCTCAATGGATGATCTTTTCTTCAGTACAGTAATAGGCAAGGATAGCATTGCAAGGGGCAAGGAGAAGTTGTTGAACAATTTGATAAGTAAACAGAAACACTGCCACAGCTGCTGAGAACAATGAAATATCCAGGGAAACAATCAAGAAAGAATAAAAAGTTTGTGATGCATCAGGGATGGCCTAGCTTGGATGAGATACCCAGAACTGCAGCTGGCTCAATAGACATGGTGGTGTGACTTCTTCCAACTCTCATCCAGAAGTTTAGGAGTTTAAGTAGATAAGGTAGAGACAGTCCAAAGTTCGACTGTAAGGGCATACATGGAGGTAGATCAAATAATAGCCTGAGGACAATATATACTTGAACCATTCAACTATAGAATTAGAGATTTGAAGAAAAGAAAGAGAAGCTAGAATAGAAGAGATGAGTTGGAAGAACAAGGAGACTATTGAGAGAAACAAGGAAAAAATAGGTTTATGAGGAAAGAGAAAAATTAATGGAAAGACAGAAGATTGTGATCAAAGAAAATTTCAGAGTCAAAATCATGGTTGAAGCATTGTTATGGATGACGGTGAAAAAAGGAATGATCACTCCTATTGGTTTCTATAAGCAGAGCAAATGTATCCAGAGTTTAAGGGATTGGTAAAAATGACAAAAGAGGATGTTTAAGGCTTCATCAATGTATATCTTGGAATTCCTAAGTATGAAGGCAGAGACTGAACTAGAAAAAACAAAACTAAAGAAACAAAAAAGATTATTAACTAGGTCTTGAACTCCTAAAAGGAGTCCACTTGATTGTAGAATGCAATATATCTGAATGAAGTGAACCTCAAAGGAGGAACAGTCACTGAGAAAGGGTGACAGACTCTGGAAGTCTCAATGAGGAGCACAAAATAGCTCAAGGCCTTCTACTGGAACATGAGAAAAAGAATAAATAGATCTAAAGAGGGGCGTCACTGAGTCAGCATCTTCCTAATTGAACCAAGTTTCTGTGAGCACAAATAGATGGAAAGAGTGTGAAGAGAAGTGACGAAGCATGATGGGAAGATTTTTAACTAGAAAGTTGCATTGAAGAATGCTTAATAGAAAGGGAGAACTTTCTATGGATTGGGGAATGACAGGACTGAGCTGGGTGGGACAAGAGTAGGAAGCAGACAAGAGAAAGGATTTTTACTGTAGGAGCCAATGACACTGAGGTTTTAAAATTTTCATTTAATGAAAGTAATTCCATAGCTCCAAATGTGTTAAAATATTTTAACCCTATTTAATTCCCTATTGAATTATACCTCGGCAAAGAAGGGGCATAATAAGTAGTATAAGGAAGAATCTAGAGTTGGGAAGACTCTTCTTCCTGAGTTCAAATCTATCCTCAGACACTTACTATGTGACCTTGGAAAAGTCACTTAACTCTGCCTCAGTTTCTTCTTCTGTAAAATGATATGGAGAAGAAAATGAGAATCTACTCCAGGATCTTTGCCAAGAAAATCTCAAATAGGGTTACAAAAAGTCAGACACGATTGAACAACAAAAATTTAACCACATAATTCCTGAAGACAGGAAATTGGTCATATTTATATATGTCAATTAATCACCTTTATCGTATAACATAGTGCTAAGCTTCTAGAAGATATTCACTAAATAATTGCTGAATGAATTTGAATCCCATCATTCTCCTTGTGTTTATACCTGGCTCTTTTATGATGCTCCTGACTATGTGTATGAAAAGATGCCTCTCCTTCCAAGTATAAGTAGAAGAAAAAAAATGAGGTTTTCTTAAAGATCTGTAACACACCAGGCATTGTGTTAGATTCTCACAGAGCAGCGAGGATATAAATATGAAAAAGAAGCAATCTCTGCTCAGAAAGGCCACAATATCTTCTCATCCCACGTTTATATAAGTGAATTTAGGGCATATACAAAATGAGAGTATGGCACAAAGAACAGAATGATGGACTTGGAGGCAGAGGATCTGGGTTCCCATTTCTTGTACCTGGATTGTTAACTTGTCTAGACCCAGGCCTTCGTTTGGAAAACGAAGAAAAGAGACTAAATAGCTTCTTTGCTCCCTTCCAGCTATAAATACATGCTTTAAATATCCAGTGGGATTGGAGGGGAGGACCCTAACCAAATGAGAAAGGTCTCTTGAAGTAGGCAAGACAAGCTGAGCATTGATGGGAGCTAGGGATTCAAAGAGGCAGACCATTTCAAGCACGGTGAGTAGCCTGTGCCAATTATGCCACGCGGTGGGGTCTGGAATGTTGTATATGAGGAAGAGAGAGTAACCTGGCTTGTCTTGTGTGTTTCTTTTGGAGCATAATTATTTATACCACAACCAGTACAGATTTCTATTCTTGTCCAGGTGGTAGGATAGGGCCTATGTGTCTATCTATTATACATCAAAACTGGATTCTGAATTCCAGTTTCAAAACTACTTGTGTAAAAGCAAAGATCCATCTCCAGCTAGCAGAAGTCAACCTTTGTTTTTCCCTGATATCATCCCTCTCCCTTCCTAGAGTGGGCTGGAACTGAAGAACTCTGTGGGAAAAGAAGTACAAATAGTGAAAGAAAATGATGCTGCTCATTTCTCAAATTATGATACTAAATGACCAATTTAGAGCAATTTAGTGGCACTTTGAGGCTATAGAGCAAAAAATTCATCACAGACGTGACAGTTGACAGCTTTCTGATTCTCTAGAAGAGTGCCGAGGAGAATGAAACCACATGCTATAATCTTCATCCAGATTTGACAGTTTAATGACCTTTCTCTGACCCACCAAAGTTCTGTAGGGTAACATAAAAAAGATGAGTTTTTACTTTTGCTCTGTGCATCATACAATTCACTCTCCTCTTCCCACTTTTTGATGATTCAAAGATGATTCATGTGTCATTTTTCCCAGAAAACATTTGCACTGAATGATATTCACATATGGTCACAATTATATAGGGACTAATACGATTACCATCTTTGACCAGAAATTTTAGTTCAATGAAATAGTGAATAGTCATCTGCACTAGACTCTGACTGACAGGAAAAATAGAGAATCCTGCAAGGAGTCTCAGAAACCTTGGCTCTTTTTTTTTTTTTTAAACAATCTCTTTTCTGACAGAGAACCTATATCTAAACAGTAGAAACTTTCCTGTAGGGATATAACATAATGGCAGTTCTGCCCTATATGGTATAACACAGGCTGATCAAAAAAAAGAAATAATAACCAACTACCTACTAAGGGCACAGAATTATTATAATAGGCACCAAGGATGAAAAGAGAAGATGCAAAACAAATCCTGTTCTCAAAAATCTCATATTCTACTGTGCAAGATATAACTGTAAACATAGAGGGTAAGCTGCTTCAGATAATGTGCTAGGAAAAAGAATTAATAAATGTTGATGGAATTGAATTGTGATTAAAAGTAGTGTGGTCCCAATCCCTGTATGAGTCCCAGACCTTTTCCCAGACTTTTCAGTCCATCAGCTAGTCAGTCAACAAGAATTCTAAAGCATTTTCTATGTAGGAATAACTTTGTGGTGCATGAAGTGCTGGACTTGCAATCAGGATGATTTGAGTTCAAATCCAATCTCAGATAACTGACTGTGTGACTCTGAGCAAGTCACTTAATCTGCCTGTCTCAGTTTATTCAATTGTAAAATGAGGAGAAAGATAGCAGGTGCCTCACAGTATTGTTGTGGGGATCAAATGAGATAATATTTATAAAGTTTAACTAAGTGCCTACTATGTGCCAGACACTGGGCAGCTTACCATTCTTGGTATAAATTAGGCAGTTAATAAATTCTTGTTATAATATTTTGTTTTAATAAATGTTTCCCCTATTTAAATATTGGAGATACAAAAAAATAGGGAAAACATAATCCCTGTAATTGGCGATTTCACATTCTAATGGGGAGGACAAAATAAGAACTATATAGACAAGATAAATATTGTTGACTCATTTCAGTCATGTGACTCTGTGACCCCATTTGAGGTTTTCTTGGTAAAGATACTGGAATGGTTTGCCATTTCATTCTACAGCTCATTTTACAGGTGAGGAAACTGAGACAAACTTGCCGTGGGGGTCACATAGATAGACCAGATTTGAACTCTTGAAGATGAATCTTCCTGATTGCATGACCAGTACTCTATACAATATGGTACTACCTAGCTGCTCTACAAAATGGGTAGATACAAGATCAATGGGAAGTAATGGGGGAGTACTGTAGAAGGTGATGTTTTAATTAAGTCTTGAAGGAAGCCACTAGGTAGACAGGAGGAAAAGCATTTCAGGTATAGGGAATAGACAGTAAAAAGACTCAAATGCTATTTTTTGTTGTTAGAATAGAATGCCCAGATGCAAAGAAAGGCAACTGACATTGGATCATAGAGTAGGTGGAAAGAAATAAATTTTAGAAAGAATGAAAAAGTAAGAAGGTCCAGGATGTAAAGGACTTTAAAAGCCAGACATTTATGTTGGATCATGGAGGCAACAGAGAACCACTAGAGTTTAATAAGGAAGATGTATGGGCAGGTCAGAGCTGTTCTTTAACAAGATCACTTTGGATGTGATGTGGATTTAAATGGAGGATGATTGGTAGTAGGAAGAAACTTGAGACAGGGAGATTTTAGAAGGCTTTTATAGTAATCCAAATGTGAGGAGGAGAGTCTGCTCCAGGATGATTGCTGTGTGAGTGGAGAGAAAGGAAACCAGGGGATGGACTTAGACAAGAAACTTGAAAGAAATGACAAGACTTGATTAATTATTAAAATATAGTGTGTATTATGAGTATATATGTGTGTATACACACATACATTTAGACATATGCATATACTCACAATATCCCTGTAAGTTAGTTACTATTATTATTCTCATGTTCCAGATGAAGAAATTGAGCTTGAGAGATGTTAAATGTCTTCCCCAAAGTCATAGTATTAGCAATGTAATTAATTAATATATTAATATTGATTATATACTCACAATATATGTGTGTATATATACACACATGTAAATATATATGTATATGAATATGTATATGTATGTATATGGCTCTTTGCAGCCTGAAAGCCCTGTATGGAAGCAGCAGTCAATAGACATAGAAGGATATCTTTTAGAATCATTTCTTTATAACCATAAAAATCATGTCATTTAGCCCATCTATTCATGAAGCTTTTCCAGCTCTGGGTCCAGGTGTGGCTCTGCTCTCTCATGTTTTCATACTACCTAGACCTGTCTCCTACCTGCTATCACCTGCCTCCTAATTCTGGTCTTTTAACCCTCTTGCAACCCTCTCTCCAGCCCTTACATCTCTTCTCTCCAAAATTCTTTCCAACTCAGGAAAGCTGACCAGCAGCTGATTCCCTCCATGGATGAATCCCATTAACAAGAAAGAAGAGGACAGTGGAAAGGGGAAACAATTTGCTTTGAGATCTCTCTCTAGAAGAGGTGCTTTTTTTTGATTGATCCAAGTGTCTTAATAGATAAAAAGTGAAGCTTCCTGAAGAAGAATTGGACAACTCACTGCTTCCCTCTGCATTTCTTCATGTTCCTTCTAGTTTTCTACACTCCCTTAAATGGCATGATGTCCATTGTCATTTGAATTTGGACAATAAAAGTGAAAGAGAATTCTTGAAGGGGAAAATCACCCCTAGTGATCTTGGAGAAAACAAACACAGGGGATTCTCCATTTCTAATTCTGCAGATGGGGCTGACTCCCTGAGTGCTGACTTATTCTCAGAACCTCAATTATAGAGAATGATTCCAAGCTCCCTAGGTGCTGACAGAAAAATGTGTTTGTAACAGAAAATGGATCAGTAATAAATAGACAATTGGCCAGAGAGAAGCGTCAAGGTTTTGGCCACCATGATCTCATAGTAGTGGTCTGGAATCAGAAAAACAAACAAACAAACAAACAAAAAACATGAGCTGACTTCAAATACTTACTAATTGTATGACCTTGGTCAAGTCAATTTAATAAGCATTATTAAACATTTTTATTAAGACTTATTTCTATTAAATTATTAAGAAATAATTAATTTCTGTTAATGTTTCACACACACACACACACACACACACACACACACACACACTACAAATACATATACACACACAGTCTTCCAGTCACTTAAGTTTGCAAGTTCTAATCCTAGAAGTCATATCAAATGCTTTATTTTCCTTTATCTTCCATTTCCAACTAATCACAAAGTCCTGTTCATTGTTCCATTTCTGTTTATTTACTCCTTCATGTAAATAGTACAATCCTAATTCATGCTCACATCAACTTCTGCCCAAATTATTGTAATATCTAACTTGTCCCTTTGCCTCTAGTATCTTCCATTCTAGTACATTCTACAATATTGCTAGCATAATCTTTCTAAAATATCACCATATCATATTCACTCAAATAGATCTCTAATCTCATCAGAGCGAGTATTCCATTACATGTTGCAAATCACAATCCATCTCTATCAGAGTATCCAATGGCACTCTTGGCCATATCTACCTAAAAGTTCAATATTGGTGTCTATGCAACTTAATTAGGGTTTTCCTTGATTTCTTGTGATGTTAACATCATCATCATCATCATCATCATCATCATCATCATCATCAACAATATATCATCATCATCTAGTGTTTAAACAGCTTTTTAAAGTTTGAAAAGTACTTTGCTTATGTCACTTCATTTGATTAGTACAATCCTGAGAGGTAAATGCTACTATCATCTCTATTTTACAATTGAAAAACATTGAGACAAACAGAGATGAAGTAATTTGACTGAACTCAGGATTTCCAGACTCATGGCCTAGTATTCTATGCACCATAATATACCTAGCTAAGGATGCCCAACACACCAGTGCAGTATACTGACTGATTGATAATCCCCCACTTTTCCTATATGACTAAATGCACCTTTATTTTGGCTTACATATTTCTTCTTATTCTTTATAATTGATGATTTTTAATACACTATAGTCCTTTGTGGCACCTACATGGCACAATGGATAGAGTCAGGAAGACTCATCTTCCTGAGTTCAAATCTTGGCTGTTTAATCCTGAGTAAGTCACTCAATCCTGTTTGCCTCAGTTTTCTCATCTGAAAAATGAGCTAAAAAAGAAAATGACAAATCACTTAAATATCTTTGCCAAGAAAACCCCAAATGGGATCACAAAGAACTGGAGATAACTGAAAGGACGAGTGATCTTCCTAATTATGAGCCTTTTCCATATGATCCACGGATTACAACGATGTAGGAAGAATTGAAAATGCATTTCTTGTCACCACTATGCTAAAAAAATCTCTAATTGTTTTCCATTATTGATTAAATAAAAACCAAACTCCTAGCCTGACATTCAAGGCCTTCCAAAATTTGACCCCATTCTACCTTTCCAAACTTATTTCCAACTATTCCACACAGCAAATCACATTTTGTTCCTGCCAAATAGCAGGAACTTAATAAACATTTATTGATTCATTGATTGCTGGGACTTATCAACCATTCTCCAAACATGATCAATTCTCCCCTGTTCCTACTTTCCCTCACACATGGTCTTTTTGAACTTCGCTTATTCTTCAAAGCCCTTGATCAAATGCTGTTTCTCTCCACCAAGACTTTCCTTATTATAAGATGCCTAATTATTCATGCTAATAAGAACAAACTATTTTCTACTTAAATTCCTATAGATCTTTTTTTGGATCTCGCCTATTGTACTTGTTCAGTTTATAGAGACAATAAAATGCAAAAGTTCTATATGTGTGTTAGATGTTATGATGCTATTCTACCTACTTATCTCAAATTACTTAAGGGTATTTAATTGTATTAAATTTCTCTGAATCCACATAGACAGCATTAAGCCTTACGGATGGGGGAGTCAATAAATATTTATATTCAGTCCCTGGCACATAGTAGATACTTAATAACTGAATTTTAACTTGAAACTGAATGAATAAATGGACAGATAAATGGATGGACAAAGTAATACTTAACACTAGAATTAACCTCTTCCTCTCAAGGCAGATAAAAAATCTCCCCCTAGAATTTTTGTATTCATACAAGACCTCAAACCAATTGAGATTTAATGGATAGATGTCATTCTAAAGTTGCTGCACCATATCACTATAATTTTAACCTACTTGTTTTTGCTTTTTCAATTATATGCTCTATTTCTAGATATCATTAGATTAGATTTTTCAGTCAAGTCTTCATAACTCCACTTGATAAACCCATTTGGGATTTTTGTGGCAAAAATATTAGAGTGATTTGCCATTTCCTTCTCCAGCTCATTTTGCATATGAGGAAACTGAGGCAAATAGGATTAAGTTACTTGTCCAGAGTAACTCACCTAATAAATGTGTAAGGCCAGATTTGAACTCAGATGAGTCTTCCAACTCTTGATCCAACACTCTAATCATTGTATTACCCAGATGCCCTATATCACCAGATATAGATCTGTCAATTAGATTACCTCCAAAATAAAGAGGTTAGGTAAAAGTGCAAATTTTCATTTTCCTAGATATTGGACAATCCAATCAAGTGAGAAAATCCAGGAGTCAGTGTACTAAAATGAAAAGAGCACTGGACTAGGACACAGGAAATATTTGGGTTTTAGGCCCATGTCTTAGAGTCAGAAAATCTGGATTTGAATACCAGCTCTTTTGCTTCTGCTCTGTGCAACTTTGGGCAAGTCACCTCTTCCTTGGGCCTAAGTTTCTGTTTCCATAAAATGTAGGGACTGGACAAAACTATTCTCAAGGACCCTCCCAAATCTATCTATGAGTCACCACATGTTTGTTGAGTCTATGATGTCCTCAGCACAGTTCCAACAAACCAGGGAAAGACACACCCTTTCAGCCTGTTTCAGGGTAAAGATCAAAATGTCCAAGAAGGTCTGTGCATTGATAGATTCTATTTATGGCTTTTTCTGTTACAGAATGAAGCCACATGAATAAAAACCACTTAATTTTCAATACCAGGAGGTTTCTTTTAAAGTATGATAGGTGGAAAGGGAAAAAAAAAAAAAAAAAAAAAAACAGCTGCAATTTAGTTTCTTTCTCGTTTTAAACTCAGACCTTAAAACCTCAACATTTGCCTGTCTACCAAAAGTGCATAAACTTTATTTTATTTTTCTTTCCAATCACTTGGTGACTGTGTGTAATTTAAAACAAATCCACAAAATGTTGGTTAACAAGTGATTCCCTCTTTCAAAATAGATTGTAGACCTAAGATGGGTAAATAATTGAATGATTTTCATTTTTCTTTCTTTCTTCTGAATTCCTTAACAAACCAAGAAAGGTTCTACAGGAAAATACATGATGTAGAATTAGCATGTGGGCTGATAGAAAAGTATGCTGGAAATTTTTAAAAATGGGTTTTAAACAAACAAATAAAAAAACTGATTTCAAATCCTCATTCTGCTTCCTATTATCTCTACAACCTTGAGTAAACTGGTTCACTGCTCTGATACTCAGGTTCTTTGTGAAAAAGTGGGAATTAGATTTAATCATCTTCTAAATTCCCTTCTAATTCTCAATCTATAATTGCCATTAATCCTTGTTTTCTTACCATTCCATTTGAGCTATTTGCCAAGTACTAGCTGAAACAGGTCTATGGAAAATGCTACAAATGGTGCTGAGGATGATTCTAATCATGAGTTCTGTCAAATTATTTGTCATAATCCTTTTATATGTTGGTTTAGGCTGAGCTTCCAAGATACAAGCTATTCAGCTCAAAAAATCCAATCTTTGCTACTATAAAAAATTTATAAAATGAATTTGTATTATTAGTATTTGTTTTTACATCTCTTATGTTTTCAAATATATTCTTCTTTCTTCTCTTCGCCTATCTCTTCTTACCAAGAATCATTCTTTTTAATAAAGATTTTAAAGTGGAGAGTTGGATATGTAGGAAAAGTCTGATATTATATAGAGTAATCATTAGAAGAATTTTTAAAACCTTTTTGATGTGTTTGCCTGTTCAATTTTGGAACTAAAGCCTGGGATGTGATATCCTAACTGGCAAATGAGCAAGCCCTACAATCACTACTTCCTATATATAGTCAGTTCCCACACCATGGTTTATATCCTCCCTGCACATTTTTTCATTTGCCCTGACACTATATATATAGTGTACCCAGACTACATTTGCCATTCCTGTTATGGCTCAGAATACAATCCACTTCCCTGACAACCACTCTTCCATATGGGTTATTTCCTCCTAATATATAAGCTCCTTAAGGGCAGGGACTATTTTACTTTTCTATTTGTATCCCTGATACCCATCAAAGAACTCAGCACTTAGTACATATTTTTAAAATTGTTTTCATCCATCTGTGAGTGTAGATACAACAACATGTAAATGAAAATCTCCTCATATATAAGTCAGAGACTATCTCTGAATGACAGGGTAGGCCCTTCCCACCAATTTAAGGAGCTTCAAAACCATGAGGAAACTTAGCTCTAGTTTGCAACAAAATTCTCTAAATGATTACCCCCTTCTCCTGTGTCTTTCTCTCAGAACTCTCCTAAATAATCCAAGACAACTTCACACATATCCATTTTAAGAATGGGTAGATTGGGGGATTACTTTCCATTCCAAATTAGGATTACCACAAAAACATTTTCACAGTTCTGAGTTCTCATTGTTCTTTATTGCCTTTCAAAGTCATCAAAGGAATGTTCTTAAAAATCTATGTGTCTCATAATTATCTTTAATGAGTTCCTTGTTTAGTTTAGGATAAAATTAGTTCTATTTTTTATGGCTATAAGCCATCTTTCCAACTGCATGTATACTTTGGCAGATTTTGAATAGTCCAAAATGATTCTTCAGATTTTGGAGAAGCCCATCTGGATGTTCACAAATAGGCAAACCAACCTGAAAATGAGGAAGTTTATTAGTGGTAAGCTCAGTTCTTTTCTTTCTTTTTAGTGCATTGGAAAATATTTGTACTTGAAAAGTGTTATCTTCTTTATGCAAAGCAATGAGACAGAATGGAAAAAAAATAATCACAAACAGGATATAGAAGGCATGGGTTTGAGGCAAGGTTTTGTCATTTGCTAGATATAAATTCTTTGCTAAATCCCTTTATTGTTCTGAATGGTAGTTTCCAAACCCTTAAATTGGAATTGCATTTGCATTACCTATTGCACTATGTTATTGTGAAAGTAGTGTTTTGTAAGCTGTGAAGTGTCATAGAATTGTGTTATTATTAATTATGATTGGTATTATCATTATTGATGTACTGTTTTCTCCACAACTAGCATAAATCATTACTGATTTTATGTGAATCAATCAGCAGTTTTTCCAATGTTTGTCAGACTTTCTCACCTAACTCATCTCCTGAGTTATCTACCTATCCATACCCTGTCACTGTAGTTACAGAATTCCTCCCCTCAAACGTTTCATTTTTGTGCTTCTACAGCAATAATTTTCAGACATGCTGGGCTTTGGAACACCTGCTTTGATGAACATCTGTTTTGCTTCTGCTAGCGAAAATATAACTATAGCCACTTGAGGAGACATACTTCATTGAAAACTTCCATTCATCTCCTGTTGAAAATAATTGATTCTGAATGTTTTCCAGGTGATAGCTATGAAACCAAATCCATACTTATTCCATTAATGATGGGCCATACTTGATGAAATGAAGGAAATGCAAAGGCACAGATGAATTACTATTAACTCATCATAAACACCTGAATGCTTCCGATGAGCAATTAGGTACTTAGACTGTTGGCTTAATCTCTGAATGTTGATTCCTCAAATCCCTTTTTCGCTATGATAATGGGCCACATGTATTCAATAAATCTTTCTGCCAATATGGCAGAGAAAAGTATGGTATATTTATTATGATGCTGTGATCTCCCAGTGATTGGTACTACTAAGGCAATTTTGGAGAGACAATGTAAATCTACATAATGTGGTTTTGTAGGAAGATCATTGAGACAGAAGGAACACCAGAATAGTAGTCCAGAGATGCTGTCAAGTCATCTGATGTTTACCTCTCTACCTTAAATTCCTAACCTGTAAAATGAAATAGATTAGATTAAATTATTGCAAAGTTCTTTCCAGCTCTAAATTTCCAAGTTAAAAATTCTAGTTTTGGACTCAGAAAGCTCGGCTTTCAATGCCTGAGTTTAAATTTTAGAAAATCTTTTTTCTCTGTCTGAGCATCAGTTTCTTTTTCTGAAAAGTGATAATGGGGAATAAAATTATTCTTAATGGACATTCTAGTTCTCAGATTCTAAGAATCTATGTTTTGACATTACAGTTTCTGTGTCTAGTACTACAACTGATTAGAAAAATGCCTTAATTTTTCAAGTTTCCTTGTCCATACATGTCAGGTGAAATAATAAAAGTAAGAAATCACTAACACCTCTAAGTGTTGTACTCTGGTTAGAAAACAATTTGTTCTGGTAAGTCATTGCCATATATTAAATGATCAAATGTGTGTACTCATTAAAAGGAAATGGAATAGTACTATCATAATTCATTTTCAGAAATGACCTGACAACACGGTCTACTAACAGAATCCAATCTTAACACTGGAAGAATCTGGCTAATTTCATTACAGTGTAACTGCTGCAGGTTCTAACTTTAGCAGCATATTGGAAAGGTTAAATATCTTGTGTTTTGAACTCTAATTTTATTGATAGGTTGAGCAATATTCTTTGAAAAATTTTTACTGATGCTTTTTTTATTGTTGTCAATTTTCAATACTTCTCCTTTCATTACCCCAAATAGGACCTAGTTTGTAATAAGATGCAATGACAATAATAATAATAATAATAATAACAATATTTATGTAGAACTTAAAGGTTTATAAAGTGCTTTGTTCCTGTTATCTTATTTGATTTTTACCTTTGACAATGCATGTGCCTCATTCGGTATCCACTGTACTCCAAGGGAAGTGTGGAATGTTTCACCATTGAATTTCTGGAGATAAGCTTGAAGATAGAAGATCTTCTTTCTTCAAATATTTTCTTTTTTCCCCTTATTCTAGCCACCATATTCATTATTCTCTTGAATGTGCTTACTTGATTCAGCTGTACATCTTGACCACCCAACATATTGTTGAAGCAGGTCCCAGTAATTTCTATGTTATAGACAGCTGAAAAACAGAAGAACTCAACCACAGGAGTAATAAAAGTCCAAAAAAATGTGTCAATTGACAAGGAAGTTGAAAAAGGCCTGTTGCAATGACTTAGCATGGTCCATTAGACTGTGAGCTCCTTGAGAGCAAGAACTTTTGTCTTTTGCCCCCTCTTTCTATCCCTAGCACTTAGAACAGTGCCTGGTACATGGTAGGTCTTTATTAAATGTCTATTGATGGGTTCAAGACCACTGAAGAGTGCTATGGGGAGATTTAAAAAAACACATGTGGAGAGCAAAAATTACTTTTATATTTAAAGTAGAATTGGATTTATATTTGAAGTATTCAGTGGTACACTGTAATGTGGCAGAATGCAAATCCCTGGGTTCTGAGCTTTGACAAGTCAGTTAGCCCCCTTTCTTCCCCCCCAAAATGCATGTATTTGTAAAAGGAGGGGATTGGGGTCACTATTCTCCAAGTATTTATCCAGCTCTAAACCCTATAATGTGGGTTGAAAAGTGCCTGAGAAGCAGATTCCCAGAGTTATGAAACTTGGCTCTTTGAGACTATGACACCAGCATATTTCATCCAAAGAAGTTCACTACTAACCACGTGGTGCTATCTTGGGACAGTGGTTGTCCTTGGGAAGGTGTCATAGGTCTATGACATCTCACAAATAATTCCATCTCTCTCCTCACATCACAATCACTATAGTTTAAATCTTTATTATTTCTTGCCTGAACTGTGACAATAGCTTCCTAATGGTCTCCTGGAAGGCAATCTCTTTTCATTACCAATCCACCTATTGCCAAACTAGTATTTCTAGTTAGGGAGTTTCAGGGCCCCCTTTGCTTCTAAAACAAACTATAACTTTTTCTCCTTCATATGTAAAACCCTTCACAACCCAGATCCTAACTATCATTCCAGGCTAGTAACACACACTCAACATGTTTGCCAAACTATCTTACATGCTGTTGCTCCCATACATAACGTCCCATCTTTTTGCTTCCTTCCCCAATTTCTATAATGCAAACACGCCTCACTCTTAGAATTTCTGTTATGTTCTACCAAGGTTCAGCTCATGCAATAGATACTTCCATCATGAAATATTTCTGATTGCCTTCTCTTCAATAATCATGCATATCTCTATCAGTTTATACATTGTAGTCTCTTAGGAGAATCTAAATTCCTAGAGCACAGAGGTAATTTTTCTCTTTTTCTATATAATTTCAAGTGCTTACTATAATGCCTTCTACAGACATTTAATAAATGCTTTGAGATTGGATTGAATGAGATCAGACTGGATTAAGTATTATTCCTCTTAAACTCATCTGCCCTATACAGGTGGCTGTGGTTACATTAAATATTTGCCTTCCACCGCCAGCAAACTAGACTCCATTGGCCCACCTGCTTCCTTTCAAAGCTTAGTACTCTTATTACTTTTTACAAGAAGTCTTTCATGTTTGTTCCAGTTTTTAATGCCCTCCCATAATTGATTTTTAAAGTATTTTGCATAATTCTGAATTGACTCATCTTAATAAATGCTGGTTTTTCTCCAAAAAAAAAAAAATGCAAGCTCCCTGTGGAGAGAGACTACTACATCTTTTTGCTTGTTTTTTCTCAGCATCTCCCCTACTCCAGTTCTTAACACAGTGAGTGAAATATGAAAAGACTTAGGAAAAGCTTATTAAATTAAGTTGCCTCAATGGTGACCTATCTTTTTTTATTAAAGTTTTTTATTTTCAAAACACATGCATGTGTGATTTTTCATTATTAACCCTTGCCAAACCTTAGGAGCAGTTTTTCCCCTCTTCCCTCTATCCCCTACTCAATATATATGTTAAACATGGTCAAATATATATTAAATGCAATATATGCATACATACTTTTACAATTATCTTGCTGCACAAAAAAAATCAGATCAAAATAGAAAAAATGAGAAAGAAAATAAAATACAATCAAATAACAACAAAAAAAGTGAAAATGCCATGTTGTGGTCCACATTCAGTTCTTACAGCCCTCTCTCTGGGTATAAATGGCTCTCATCATCACAAGGCCGTTGGAACTGGTCTGAATCATCTCATTGTTGAAGAGAGCCACATCTGTCAGAATTGATCATTGTCTAGTTTTGTTATTACTATATATAATGATCTCCTGGTTCTGCTCATCTCACTCAGCCTCAGTTCATGTGAATCTCTCCAGGCCTCTCTGAAATCATCTTGCTGGTCATTTCTTACAGAACAACAATATTCCAGAACCTTCATATACCACAACTTATTTAGCCATTCTCCAATTGATGGACATCCACTCAGTTTCCAGTTCCTTGACATTACAAAAAGGATTGCCACAAACATTTTTGCACACATCAGTCCCTTTCCCTTCCAAAGATTTCTTTGGGATATAAGCCCAATAGTAACACTGTTGGATCAAAGGCTATGTGCAGTTTGATAACTTTTTGAGCATAGTTCCAAATTGCTCTCCAGAATGGCTGGATATATTCACAATTCCACCAACAATGTATCAGTGCCCCAATTTCCCCATTATCCCCTCCAACATTCTGCATTATCTTTCCCTGTCATTCTAGCCAGTCTAACAGGTATGTAATGGTATCTCAGAGTTGTCTTAATTTGCATTTCTCTGATCAATAGTAATTTGGGGCACTTTTTCATATGACTAGAGATGGTTTCAATTTCTTAATTTAAAAATTGTGTGTGACAGCCCTTTTTGTAGTGTCAAGGAACTGAAAACTGAGTGGATGCCCATCAGTTGGAGAATAGCTGAAGAGATTATGGAATATGAATGCTATGGAAAACTGTAATGGGCTTGGAACACTTGAGTCAATGCACTGAGGTCAGGACAGCCGAGCACTTAAGGTTAACTACCGATTGGACAATACTCTATAGGCATATGCTTAGAAAATGACCCTTCCCACTATCCTGTGCTAGCTGTATACACATGATTGGTGTATACAGAGGATTGTAGGAGGGACTAGGGATGGAGTAAGACTAGCCAGAGTCAATTTGGTGGTAGATGAGGGAAAAGGAAGGTCATAGAGATTCTGCTTCCATCCAATTCAATCCTACCTCTAAAGACCAAGAATAAAAAACTAAGGACTTTTGCTTATCCTGATTCTGGCTGATTCTAAGGTATCCAGGGTGCTAACGCGGTCATCACATTTGGTGCCTAACGTGTGGATCAAGGACCCTAATTTCACTGAAGAAGTCTCTGGTGACCAGGAAATAGGGTGAATATTTTAATAGATAAATAGGGAACTAACTTTGTTAAGAGCTAAACTTGTAAACTTTTCTAGCTGAAATGGGGCAGATAATGGGAAACTATTCTCCCCCAGCTCCAGCCCCATGCCCACTCTCACCCTAAGGGGATGCTATAAAAAGCATGCTTAAGTCGATCAAGGGACAAGACTTAATTATAATTTGGTTGCAGATTGCTAGACTCTTGGGTACATTAGAACACATGTCCCCTTGGTTCTTAAAGGAAGAAGAGATAGGACTAGATAATTGGAAGCTGGTAGGAGGATGAGGAAGTGTGAGGAAAATGAGGAGGACAAAGAATGGATTAAAAGTGATATCACTGGAGGGCATGGGGAGTTAAGTGAGGATGAAGGTCCTGGTGAAGGGTGTGGTGATTCAATCCTGCCTGAACTGGAACTGGTTCTTGACATACCCCCATCAACTTCACCTTCTGGGATGGAGGGAGGAGGAGGAGTGGGAGAGTACTTTGGTTTTTTAGGCAGGGCTGCTGTTGAAGGCCTGCCAACACTTTCACCTGTTCCTATCCAATGGAAAACTGATACACCAGTGTGGATAAAACAGTGGCCCTTAGCTAGTGATAAAATTCAGGCCTTATTAGATATAGTGCAGGAGCAACTTGACCAAGGACACTTACAACCTTCTAAGTCTTTGGAACTTCCCAGTATTTGTTGTAAGAAAGAAATCTGGAAAATTGAAGTTGTTGACTGATTTAAGAAAGGTAAATGAACAGATGGAAATTATGGGAACTCTTCAGCCTGGACTTCCATCTCCCACTCAATTGCCTAGAGAATGGCCTCTTTGGGTTATAGATATTAAGGATTGTTTCTATTCTATCCCTCTAGAGAAGGAGGATATGAAAAGATTTGTCTTCTCAGTGCCCAGCATTAACTTAGCTGACCCTTATAAAAGATATGAATGGACAGTTTTGCCACAGGGAATGAAAAATAGCCCTACTCTGTGCCAAATGTATGTTGCTGCTACTCTTACTCCAGAAGAAAAGCATTTCCAAAAGTAATATTATTATATTACATGGATGATATATTGGGATGTGCACCTGAGGAACAAATGTTAGAAGCATGTCTACAAAGACCATGGAAACATAAAGGAACTGCAAATTGCACATAGCTCCAGAAAAAATTCAAAGACAAGCTCCTTTTCAATATTTAGGATATGAAGTATATCCTAAGGTGCTTACAGTACAAAAACTTTCCTTAAGAACAGAGAAGATAAACATCTTAAATGACTTTCAGAAATTGATAGGTAATATCCAATGGATACATCCAGTGTTAGGCTTGACTACCTATCAGTTACAACCATTATATGACATTTTAAGGGGAGACAGTGCTTTAAACTCACCATGCCAGCTTACAAAAGAAGCTCAAGAGGCTTTGAGAGAAGTTGAACTGGCTTTATCCAATGGGGTTGAAAAAGTCATTCAAAAACCCTTGGAAATATCAGTTTTTGCTACACGAGGCACCCTCAGCAGTCCTTCATCAAGGAGACAGTGTGATAGAGTGGGTGAACCTCCTAGCATAACCAGAACAAAGCCTTACTCCTTACCCAGTTCTTGTGGCTAGAATTTTATTAAAGGCCATTGAGCAGTACAATTATCTGGGATAAGACCTGACAAAATATACACCTTTTATACTAATGCATAAATTAATGTATGCTGTGAAACCATCTCAGACTGGCAAATTTTATTAGCCATGGCTCCAAATTTCACACACAGGTCTCCATTAAAGATAACAGACTATTACATAAATGCCAATGGATTCTCAAAGAAAAGGTTTCTAAGGTTCCTCTTAAAGGACCAACTATCTTTACAGATGCATCCAAACTTAATGTTTGTGCTGTATACTCTCGTGACTTCACTATAAAGAGAGTAGTCAGAACTCCTTTTCAGTCCACTCAGCAGAATGAATTGTATGTAATCATGCTAGCTCTTATTTATTATCCAGGAGATATAAATATAATATTTGATTCAGCTTATTCAGTAGGTATGGTACAAAGAATTGCCACAACCCAAATAAAATTTGTAGCCTCTAATATATATCAGTTCTTTAAGGAACTTCAAGAGCAAGTGAGAAAGCATCTAGGTAAGATTTATATCTTGCATTTCTACTCTCATGGTGGACTTCCAGTTCCTATTTTTGATGGTAATTCAAAGGCAGATAGCTTTCTAACTATGCTGGCCAATATCCCTTTATTTCAGGAAGCCCAAGAATCTCATTTTAAATATCATCAGGTTGCTTCAGCTTTACGTTTACAATTTGGAATAACAGGAGAGGAAGTAAAGAGCATGGTAAAAGCCTGTACAGCTTGCATTCCTTTCCATGCTCCTACACTGCCTCCAGGGAAGAACCTTCATGGTTTGAGACCCAATGAAATTTGGCAAATGGATGTGACACATTATAAATCTTTTGGTCGTCTGTTTATCCATGTTGTGGTAGACACTTTTTCAGAATTCACTTTTGCAATACCAACAGCAAAAGATACAACCCAAGTGGTCACTGAATTCCTTATACAAGCATTTGTGGTTATGGGTGTGCCACAAGCAAAAAAAACAGATAATGGACCTGCATATACTTCTAAACATTTTCCACACTTTTGTGCACAGTATAAGATTTTTCACACCACTGGCATACCCTTTAATCCTCAAGGACAGGAAATAGTAGAGAGGAAAAACAGAGACATTAAGACATTCATCCAAAAACAAAAGAAAGGGGGAGCAACAGGTAACTCTAGAGAACTTCTAAATCTAGCTCTTTATACTATTTACTTCTTGATTTTTGTCAAAGATGCACTGGCTCCGGCAGAAAAGTTTTATAACCCACCAGAAGGGCAGTGTCCAGTGCAAGCAGCTCCACTGTCTTTAGATAATTGCCAGGTGATATGGAGAGACTCAGAAAGTGGTGAATCAAAGGGATAGGTTAACTGCTTGGGGGAGAGGGTTTGCTTGTATTTCTACAGATGGAGAAGGAATTGGATGGGTGCCAATGAGCCATATTTGCCTTGTCCATTGGAGAGAGACGGAGCAGACTCTTGAAATGAAGAGAAGACCCAAGAAACATCAGGTGGTTCCATCACTGACCATGCCCACCACAGAAAGAACCTGGGAGTTATGGCGTTTGACTCATGGACATCAAAAATTGTTGGACTTGGTTCTGATAAAGGCCTCATTTCCAAAATATATAGAGAACTGACTCAAATTTATAAAAAATCAAGCCATTCTCCAATTGATAAATGGTCAAAGGACATGAACAGACAATTTTCAGATGAAGAAATTGAAACTATTACCACTCACATGAAAGAGCGTTCCAAATCACTATTGATCAGAGAAATGCAAATTAAGACAACTCTGAGATATCACTACACACCTGTCAGATTGGCTAAGATGGCAGGAAAAAATAATGATGAATGTTGGAGGGGATGCGGGAAAACGGGGACACTGATGCATTGTTGGTGGAGTTGTGAACGAATCCAGCCATTCTGGAGAGCAATCTGGAATTATGCCCAAAAAGTTATCAAACTGTGCATACCCTTTGATCCAGCAGTGTTTCTATTGGGCTTATACCCCAAAGAGATACTAAAAAAGGGAAAGGGACCTGTATGTGCCAAAATGTTTGTAGCAGCCCTGTTTGTAGTGGCTAGAAACTGGAAAATGAATGAATGCCCATCAATTGGAGAATGGCTGGGTAAATTGTGGTATATGAATGTTATGGAATATTATTGCTCTGTAAGGAATGACCAGCAGGATGAATACAGAGAGGCTTGGAGAGACCTACATGGACTGATGCTAAGTGAGATGAGCAGAACCAGGAGATCATTATACACTTCGACAACGATATTGTATGAGGATGTATTCTGATGGAAGTGGATTTCTCTGACAAAGAGACTTAAGTGAGTTTCATTGGATAAATGATGGACAGAAACAGCTACACCCAAAGAAGGAATACTGGGAAATAAATGTGAACTATTTGATTTTTGATTTTCTTCCCGAGTTATTTTTACCTTCTGAATCCAATTCTCCTTGTGCAGCGGCAGAACTGTTCAGTTCTGCAAATATGTATTGTATCTAGGATATACTGCAACATATTTAACATATATAGGACTGCTTGCCATCTTGGGGGGGGGGAGGAGGGAGGGAGGGGAAAAAACGAAACATAAGTGATTGCAAGGGATAATACTGTGTAAAAATTATCCTGGCATGGATTCTGTCAATACAAAGTTATTATTAAATAAAATTAAATTAAAAAAAAATTGTTGGACTTAAAAACCCTCAGGAATCTTTGGAATCCCTGAGACATGAAAAGACAGTTGTAGCACTTGAAAACCCTCAGGAATCATTGGATTCTCTGAAACACGATAAGACTGTTGTAAGACTTGAAAACCCTCAGGAATCATTGGATTCTCTGAGACATGATAAGACTGTTGTAGGACTTGAAAACCCTCAGGAATCATTGGATTCTCTGAGACATGATAAGACTGTTGTAGGACTTGAAAACTTTCAGGAATCATTGAATTTTCTGAGAAATGATAAGACTGTTGCAGGACTTCAAAATCTGCTGGATTCATTGGATTCCCTAAACATAAAAAGACTGTTGCAGGACTTCAAAAACTCTCAGGGATCATTGGATTCCCTGTCACGTGAAGCACTGGACAATAGATTGGTTCTGGACTATCTCTTGGCTGCTGAAGAAAGCGTATGTGTGACTGTTGTTTACATACCTTTCTTCTAAGACTTCTGGAAATCTTTTACAATACCATGTTGATTTATATTGTTTGTTATATCATTACTTGCATGTACAATTCATGTTTGTTACACCATGTTGAGCCTGCACTGGCTGTGGGGAGAATCACCACTAATAGACTATGTGTTATTGCTATGTGCTCGTGTAATACCTCCTATGCTGATGTGTTTGTGCATACCTGTTTCTAAAAAGACTCTTCAGCCCAGAAACCCACTAGCAATCTCCACTTCCCTTTGGTGCTTTTCATCTCCCTTCCTGAGATGTCAGGGAGGGCGTGATCACCTCCTTTTTAGAGCTTTCACCTTCCTTCCTGAAAAGTCGAGGTGGTGGGGGGAGAGGGCGGGTGTGATCACCTGTGTTCTAAAACAAAAGAAAGCGGGAGATGTAATGGGCTTAGTACTCTTGAGTTTGAGTCAATGCACTGAGATCAGGACAGCTGATTGGACAATACTCTACTAGCATATGCTTGGAAAGTGGCCCTTCCCACTAGCCTGTGCTGGCTCGATGATTGGTGTATACAGAGGATTGTAGGAGGGACTAGGGGGTGGAATAAAACTAGCCAGAGTCACTTTGATGGTTGATGAGGGAGAAGGAAAGTCGTGGAGATTCTGCTTCCATCCAATTCAATTCTACCTCTAAAGACCAAGAATAAAGACTAAGGACATTTACTTATCCTGACTGTGGCTGATTTTAAGGTGTCCAGAGTGCTAATGCGGTCATCACAGAATACTATTGTTCTGTAAGAAATTACCAGTAGAATGATTTCAGAGAAGCTTGGGGAAAGTTACATGAACTGATTCTAAGCGAAATGAGCAGAACCAGGAGATCATTATACACTTCAACAACAAGACTATACGATGATCAGTTCTGATGGACGTGGCTCTCTTCAACAATGAGATGATTCAAAACAGTTCCAATTGTTCAGTAATGAAGAGAATCAGCTACACCCAGAAAGAGAACTGTGGGAAATGATCATGGACCATAACATAGCATAGTATTTCTACTCTTTCTGTTATGGTTTGCTTGCTTTTTGTTTTACTTCTCAGGTTTTTTTTTCTTTCTTTCTAGCTCCAATGTTTCTTGTGCAGCAAAATAACTGTGTAAATCTCTAAATGTGTGTGTGTGTGTGTGTGTGTGTGTGTGTGTGTATGATTTTAACACATACTTTAACATATTTAACATGTATTGGACTACCTGCCATCTAGGGGAGGGGTGGGAGGAAGGAGGGGAAAAGTTGGAACAGAAGGTTTGGCAAGGGTCAATGTTGAAAAATTACCCATGCATATGTTTTGTAAATAAAAAGCTATAACAATAATAAAAAAATTAAAAAAGAAAATAATGAATGATACACATTGTTTTTTCTTCTCCAAATTAGACTTCTAAAAGCCTTTCAACTAAACTTCATAAGACTTGCTTTTATTTTCACTATTAAGATTAGTCTCTTCAGGATGTGATTATCATCTCCCTACCCCCTATCTGCTTAACTAAATGTGGAATCAAAAACTGAACACAATTCTATGTCTATGACCTAATCAATACAGTCTCTAGTGGATATATCATTTCCTTCATTTTGGACATTCATTTGCTTAATACTTAGAAAAATCTGGTTAAGGCACCCATCATCTTTAATTCAAGAAACATTTTTTTTTTTAAAATCTAGATATTCAGAATCACTATCAGCAACAATATATGTATGTTTTTTTCATTCACTAGTGTTCCTTGAAAACCAAATATGAGGTCACCTGACCAGTAATATATGTCGTTGGAATCTTCTCAGGGACCTGGCTTGATTTCAATGAGGATGTGATCAGAAGAGAAAAACAGATCTGCAAATACTGATGCCAAATAAATTGGATTGCAGCAGTCCAAGAAAGTGTGCCCCAAAGAAATTAATATCCTCAGAGCAGGGTATGCCAGATATTAGTTATTTGTAAATGCAGCCCACGTCTCTGGAGAAAGCTAGCCCTTTCACTGGCTTGATCTTAGTGTCATATTCCTTCATAGCTTGGTATATTTTATACCAAAAATGGATCCTTTTGGGTAATCAACAAAGTTCTTTGCTAAGAGCCCAGGATATGATCTAGAATGTGTACAAAATAATCAAGAAAGAATTATCAAAAAGGGGAACTATGTCTTTGGCTTAAAATCACTAAAGACTTAAGAATTTTTCACAGGACTGTGAGGAATTAAAGGAGCTGGTAGAGTATGTATTGTCCTCCTGACTTTGGTAACTGGAACAGGTTGATGTGAACCATGAAGACGGAGCAATGTAGGGAAAAGAAACTATTCTAGTCTGAGACTTATTAAACTTTCTCTGGAATTAACATAACAGGTTCATATGTTCCCTGGGTCCAAATGATCATCTCAGTTTGGTTGTTTCCTACAGACTTCAGACTACAAAATATGTGTTTACGTGCTGGGAAATGTCTCTGCTTAACTAATGTTTCAGAAGGAAAAGAGGCATGCATGAGATCATCTTTGAAAATAGGACAAAACTTTTAAAAATGTTAAATAATGATACTTTGCTAAGTTATTTTCCTTCACTTTATAGTTTGGAATTATAAAACAATAATTTTAGAAAACTGCTTATTTTCTTTTAGATAGCATGCCTAAAATTCAGCAAAAATTCCATTTTCATGAAAAATTCTTATTTAAATAAGAATGTGCAACAACTAATTTCATTTTACTATGTATGAAAAAGTAATGAACAATTGGAACTAAATTTAAAGAAAAAAAACCATAGAAAATCAGATACATTTTTTTTTTCTGCATCCCCTTTGGGGTAGAGTCTTAACTATTATACTAATAGTTTGTCTTTACTTCCAGCCTGGTTTCTGCCAAAAACATTTCGCCCATAGAGAGAAAATACCACAAAACAAAGCAAAAAAATCAACTTTCTTTTTGATTATCAAGTCTTCTTTTTTTGGTAGAGAGCTTTCCAGCATTTGTTCAAATCACTGAAGAGCCCTAGGTAGCACAATCGATAATGTGCTGAGAACTGAGCCCGGAGTTAGGAAGACTCCTCGTATTCATGAGTTCAAATCTAAAATCAGAGGATTACTATCCTTACTAGCTATGTGACCCTGGGTAAGTCACTTAACCCTGCTTGCCTCGGTTTCTTCATCTGTAAAATGAGCTGGAGAAGGAATGGCAACTCACTCCAATATCTTTGCCAAGAAAACCCCAATGGATTCACAAAGAGTCAGACACAATTAAATAGTATCCCTGCTATATCATGACAGATCTGTGATCTGTTTTCTCTTTCTATCAAAGTAATTTACAGCATACTCTGTATATAGTGCCAGGCATTGGGGATACAAAAATAAAATTGAAATAGTCTATTCCTTTAAAGAGCCTACACAACTTACATACTACTAGAAAATATATTGTCATAAATACATAAGTATATATAGGACAGTACAAAATAAATACAGAGAGATTTGGGTTGGGAGTGAGGATCAGTAATAAGTGAGAGAATCAGAAAATGGCTTCTTAAAAGAGATTACACTTGAGCTAAGACTTCAGAGGATTAGGATAATAACTAAACAATATTTTTAAAATAAAGTGATTTTATATTTAATTATATAAATACATTTTGTTTTTCAAAGTAGTCATATTTACATTATTTTCTTTGTGTCTCATCAGAAACTCTGAGGTGAAAATATATTTTATATGTCTCCATTATACAGATGAGGAAATTGAAATTTAGAGGTGTTAAACAACTTGTGTTAAAGTCACACAAGTAGCTGACTGGGTCCAGAACAAAATCTCTCTCTTCAGGCCAGAACAAAATCCATCTTTTGATTTCATTGTCTTTTCCATTCTAGCACATTACTATATAGTAGAGTTCTTTAATATCATGGAAAGTTAAATTTCATAAACATTTATCAAGTGCTTACTATGTGCCAGGTACTGTATTTATTGGGAATACAAATATAAGCAGAAAGATAGTCCTTGTCCTCAAGAAACTTATATTATAATAGGGGGAAATGATGCACAAAAGGAAATAAAAAATCAGAGATAGGGCAATCAGGAAAAGGAGACAGTATTGTCCCATAAGACATGGAAGAGAGAATCCAGAGAGGCAAAAGTAGAATGTGAGAAATGAGGGATGAAAATATTGCTGGCCAAAACACTTTCTTAAGAATGGAGATTCTGTCAGTTCCAATTGATCAGTAATGAACAGAACCAGCTACACCCAATGAAACAACACTGGGAAATACGTGTGGACCACAACATAGCAGTTATTGTTTGCTTGCATTTTTATTTTTCTTCTCAGGTTATTTTTACCTTCTTTCTAAATATGATTTTTTCTTATGCAGCAAGATAACTGTATAAATATGTGTGTATATATATTGTATTTAACATATACTTTAACATATTTAACATGTATGGAACTACCTGCCATCTAGGGGAGGAGGTGGAGGGAAAGAGGGGAAAAATTTTTGCAAGAGTCACTGTTGAAAAATTACATATGTTTTGTCAATAAAAAGCTATAAAAAGAAAAAAAAAAAAAGAATGGAGATTCTGTGAGAAACCAGACTGTCAGGGTAAAAGACTATAAGAGAGGTTTGTACTTCCAGTGTGATAAGATAGTTGACAAATATTTATTAAGCACCAAAGTACCGAAAACCTCTCTAAGACCTAGAGAAATAAAGGAAAACAAACAACAAAGAAAAAATTCTTAATCTCAAGGAGCTCTTTCCTTATGGAAGAAAAAATAAGCATGAAACAACGTATAGATAAACTAGGTATATCCAGGGCCAATGGAAGATAATCAATAGAGGAAAGTTACTAATATTAAGGTGGTTTGGGAAAATCTTCTTACAGATGAAGGGATTTTCAATGACCTCTGAAATAAACTAAGGAAGTTAGAAGATGATGAGGAGTAAGGGTGTTCAAGGAGGGAGGATAGTAAAAAAAACAAACAAACAAACAAAAAAAAACCCACTGATTTTCAATATGGAGTATCAACAGCAGGGATTCTAGTGTCATTGGACTGAAGAAGAGTATACAGGTGATGGGAGGAGCCAACATGGAAAGTTGGGAAGGGGGAAGGTTGTAAAATGTTCCTGGAGGTGAAAGGGAGTCACTGGAGTTTATATTGGATAATTAAGCATGATCAGACTTGTGCTTTAGGAAAATTCATTTGATAGCTGCTTGGACGAAGGAATGGAGTGGGGAGAAACTGTAGGCTTGGAGAGTAAACATCAGAGTTATGCAATAGTCCAGGTATGAAGTGATGAGAGGTAAGAAGAGGGATATGTAGGAGAGATGTACAAATATTAAGACTTGACAACTGATTAGATATGGGTGGTGAGAGAATAAGGAGTAACAGATAACCTAAGTTTTAAGCCTGAGTGACTCAGAGGGTAAAGTAAAAAATAAATAATAGAAAAGTTCAGAAGAGGACAAGATTTGGGGTAAAAGCATTTTTTAAATATCCAGGGTTGGAATGAACATGCAGAGTGAGGAGGCAGAGACAGAGAAAGTTTACACATTTAGGAATGGGGATTGGAAAAGATATTTCTGCTGTTTTCACTTTAATAGCAAATGAAGGAATATTTGTCAAATGCTTCTTTTGCATTCTTTCCTTTCAAAACTGATAGTTTTTCTGCAACTATCAATTTCCCTAAATGTCTTGAAGATATTCATTAGACATTCCAGGTGAAGGAACATTCATTCAAATGACGGTTTCAGATACTCCAGCCAAGAATCTAGTCATCTAATTTCTTTTTGAGGTTTGTGGAGAGAATGAGCCCCACATGGTGTCCTTTCTGTCTTGCTGGGGATCTAAGAAGCTGCAGCTGGGTGGAAGAAGTGATATCTGCTCAGTATCCGGAAGCAGCCCTCAGCTTGAGTCAGATAGAATCCCCATGCCTGCTGGATAATATCTGTGTGACCTCAAACTAATTACATATTTCATTTCTCTCTGCCTGGGTTTACTTATTTTAAGAGCTAGAATACCAATAGCTACTACCTACTTCAATCAATCAATCAATCCATACAAATTTATTAAGCATCTTCCATGTACCCTGGACTAGTAGGTCAACAAACTTTTACCTCAACAAACCATCATTTGTTAAGTGTCAGGAACTGTGTTGAATAATAGAAATATACAAGAAAGGCAAAAAACAGTCCTTGAGATGAGGTCCCATAAGCCATGATGAAGTACAACAAATCAAGAAGAAGGAGAGTTATCTAGAATAAGTTCACAATCTCAAACCATTTCCATGTCAAGAGGCAAAGCTTTATTATAACATCACAAAGCAAGCAAAGTTCCTAATGAACTTACTTAATAAGGGGAAAAGGGAGGTCTTTTATGGGAAAGGACCCAGAGCAAAGTATAATAACTATGCTAATTGTGTGAACCAGCAAATCAATTGGTGACCATGTCTGTCCTGCTTATACAAGATAGCCTGGGAAATTGATATCTATAGTTTAATCTACAGTTATTGTGGATATCAGTACAATATAGTTCTGTCTGTACAAGATAACTTCACAGGGTCAGCTTATTCCTCAAAAAAGTCGTTCAAACTTGCTACCCAGAGACATGATCTTTTGCTAAAGTCAATTCATCCCATTACTTGCCTTCAAGTAACCCACATTCTAATGCGGGAGACAATATGCCAAAAAAGCTTACAAGATAAACAAGAGAGATAATAAACTCATAGGAAAGCAGTAGGTGGAAAAAGAATCACAGGATTAGAAAAGGCCTGCAGAAGGTAAGCTAGTGCTTGAGTTTAGTTTTGAAGGAAGTCAGGAAAGACAAGAGATGAAGTGAAGAGAAAACACATTACAAACATGGGTGATAGCATGTGAGCAAGCATGTAGTAATCTCTGGTATTATAATCATTAATGTTCTTTGTAAGTTAACTTCTTCAGAGTTATTTGTTGTTCTCTAATACCACCTATTGCATAATTTGTGTCTTTCCCTGGCAAAACAGTTTTTTTTTTCTTTTTAAATTAAAAAAAAATTGAAGCAGTTTTCAAGTTCTTTTACTACATAGTTTGAGACTAGTTGTTAGGATATTCAGACAAGTAAAACAAAACAAAACAACTTAGCAGATGATCCAAATTTATATTAAATCTATTCTTTTGAGCACTTTTCTCCTGGTACTAACTTGTAGTTTTTGGTTCCAGTCAACTATCTAATTTATGATTAGAGATTCCTTTTATTCAGGCCAGGACTGAATCAGGTCAGTCTGACAATTTAAATTTAAGATTGTAAATAAGACATCAACAGTCAGTAAAAAGAGTTTTACTCAGTCATAGAAATGATGATCCATTTAAACACAATTTCCCTGCCTCTTTCTTAGCCATTATGCTACATCCCATTTAGAAATATGGGTCAAGCCTGAGGGAGGAGCTCCAGGCTCCTTCTACAATGATTATCCTTAGGTTATAAAATCCTTAGACTATAGAAAGCTATATTCTAAAGATAACTTCACTCCCTGTTTAGGAAAAATCTAATCGAGACTATGGGCCAGCACCCATTTAAAAATCTTCCTCCTCAGATGACAAAATTCTGCTTAATTGACATACAAATGAACCAAAAGAGGTCTAGATCAAACCAACTAGGCTTTGTTTTTATTCAACTCCAGCTATATTATAGATGCCTGCTAGCAAAAAAACAAAAAACAAAACAAACAAATGCACTACAACAATAACAAAATCTTAGAGCAAATAAACGCAACAACAGAAAGCAAACTATTTTTTTCATCTAATGCTATTCTCACTAGCAAGTGATTTCCAAACTTTTCTGAAAGAACTCAAATGAGGCACAACCAACTATCTCCCAGGCAATTCCAGGCAACTATCTCAGGGCACTTCATTAAGCAATGAACTAGTTACAATATTTTTTTCTTTCAAGTTATGATTTTTTTTTTCACTCTTATGCCATGCATATAGCATTATGTTTCTTGAATTGTTTTACTTTCATTTTTTAAAAAATGCTCATGTTTCTACTGGTTCCCTTCCCTTCATACTTTATCCTTTCTCATATTTGCTTTCATTTTTTACTTTGTTTATTAATTGTTTTTCTCTTTTGATTTTCTCTGGTTAGATAATTCTTTTAAAATTTTTCCCTCTCAATCAATCAAATAGATTCTCTCTTCTCTTCCTCCCCTTCCACTAGCCTTATTTGTTAGTTTTTTAATTTCTTTTTTTTTTTGCATCTCTTTCTAAAAACAACTCCCCATTATATTAACCAACATTTCCTTCTGTTTATTCTTCACTTCATTTCTGATCCATCACCCTTGTAATTATCTGCTCTCTCCCTTTTCTCTGTATTCCTAATTCAATTAAAATTGCAAATTATCTACTCTTGATTCTCTTCCCTAGAAAGTTTCTGCCATTACTTTCTAGGACTTGTCCCATGGATTTCCCTTTTTGCATTGTGTCTTACTTCCAGAACAATGGCAATTATTGTAGTTATTGGAAAGGACAATGCTCCAGGATAAGGCCTCATCCATACCATCTTTCCTGGTTTTGCAAATTACTACTGAACCATCCCTTCATTATTTCTGATTGTTAGGACATATATCCTTTCATTGAACCTAAATCTACTTCTTTGCATCTTTTTGCTTTGGTCAAGAAGAAGAAATCAATTACTTTTCCACAAGAAAATGTTTCATATAATTGAAGAAAGTTATAATGTTCCTTAAGTGTTCTTTTTTATGGCCTACATCACCGTTCTTTTGATGGATCATCAAATGTCATTGTCATCAGTCTATCCTGCTTTAACGCTTCTATTTTCCTCAGTCTTTCAAAATTTACTGATTTTTCCAGTAGTCTAGAATGTGATAATCTGGGTCAGGACAGAGAAATGCTCTCTTATGCCTTTATTTATCTTGCACATCCATTCTCTATGAGCCATTTTTAATCCATTCTTTCCCATCAAAAAATCTCTATATAAGTGCATTAATTTCTTTAGACAGCTTCTCTTTTTCTTGCTCATCAGAATTGTTCTTCATTGTTTTTTTAGAATTTCTTTTAGGATAATACCCCTGAGGTGACTTCTTCTATAAAATTTTAGAGAATGGGATCAATCCTTTCTCTAAATGCTTTGAAATCTGCCTCCCCAAATCTATGGTACAAATAAACTATTATGAACTTTTCCTCTTCTCCAACACTAATTCTGAGAAGCAATAGGTTGTTAACTCTCATCAAAAAAGTGTGTATCATTTCTACTCCAGTACCCAATTCTTCTTCTTTTTTTTTTTTTTAATGAAAATCATAATGCAAACAAAATAAGAATAATAATAGCTAACATTTACATGGTTCTTACTATTCAGATACTGTGCTACTATTCCAAATATTATACAATTTGATCTTTACAACAACCCTGAGAAAGAGGTACCATTATTCTCATTTTAGAGAGGAGAAAAGTGAGGCAAAAAGAGGTTAAATTACTAGCCCAGGTTCACAAAGCTAGTAAGTGTTTGACATCTTATTTAAAATCAGGTCTTCCTGACACCAGGATCAGTAACTCTATCTTGTGCATTATATGACTGCACTTCTCACATTTTCCCTTGTTAATATCTCAATTTTTGAAGGATAGGATTATTATTAACATAAGTTAATTCTCCTTTTGTTAGAGAGAGAAACTAGCAGATAACAGGATAATGGACATATCCCATCACTACTACTTAATGTGTCGGTGCCAGGCTGGTGATCTGTTTTCTAAACTCCCTGTCTATTTCATTTTTTGTCCATTTGGACTGTAGTACTCTGTGATAAAACAATATGCCTTCCTTTTCTGCCTTCATTAATCTTCAAACAAATTCTTTCTACCATGCTTCTATGTGACAGTTTCTGGGTTTCCTCATAAGATTATATCTCCCTAATCTCCCTAATATATAATATCTCCTACTCTGTCATTCCACCCCGCCCCTTTTTACTCATTCTTATTCTTTTAAATAAATCATAACTTTTCAGAGGCACATTCCAGTGATTGTCCTCATTCTTTAAGTATTAGTGATATCTATGAAATTAAATTTATTTCCTTATACTGGGATCTAACTCATTATCCACATTTTGTGCATTTTCATATAGTTAATTGGTTCCACAGTTTCTATTTCCAATTCCTTTCTTGATTTTTCCTCTGTGAAAACTTCTAAATTTTTTTTTTACATTTTTACATTGTAATTACTATTTATTATATATAAATTCTCTTGTTTGTAATACTACAAATGAATATATCCATATCATTTCCTATTAGGTGTACTCCATCCCTGATTAGGAGCTTATCAATCCTATTTTTGCAATCACCATCCTGAAATCCAGCCTCGTTCTTAGAACCTGACATCTTTTTAACTAGACCTTTCTTTACTGTCTTACATCTGTCTTACTCTGTGGAATCCTTGGTCTTTAAAGTCTTACCCAATATGTCATAATTTCTAAATAACATATGTCAAAATGCTTTATAACCAATAAAACATTGTACAAATCCAATCTAATGATCCTCTGAAGAATATATGGAATATCTGTAGCTATCTAGTACAGAGTATTGAGCTCCAGTCAGTGTGAGTTGAGTCTTCCTCCTAGATCATCAGATAAGAGCCTATGCTTTCATGGATTTATGATAAACTATTGTCTTTGAAGGAATGAGAAAAAGATTTTCAATATGTTCATAAAATTTCAATGTAAACATTTGAAAAATTAAGGAAAATGAATTTAATTAACCAATTTCAACTCCAATGAGACAGCTTGCTCATTTTAAATTTTGTAAATAATATTTGTAAAGCATTTAATGCAGTGTCTGACACACAATAAACACTTAATAATATTCATTTTCTTTTTTTTCCTTTCCTTCTTCTTTACTTTCTTCTTTCCTTTCTTTTCTTCTCCCTTTTTTCTTCTTTCTGTCTTTCATTTCATGCTTCTTTTTATTCTTCATTCCCTTCCTCTTTGTTGATAACCAATTTACCAAGTGAACTGTCTAATCATTTTGACATTTTAAATAAAAATTTTGCAAAATGACAGAATAGAGAAACAGAGAAAACAATATTTTCAAGAGGAACTGAGCAATTTGTAATAGCCTATTTTTAAGCTCATTTTTGCTTTTTAAAAGAAGCAGGGATATCCTTGCTACTTTCTTTTTTAAACTTCTAAGTTTGGGCCTGGAGCAAATAAAAAAGGTATGCTGAGATTTTTCATATGATGAGATAAGAAAACTAAAATAATAACAATTTCTTCCTGAGAGTCTTCTAGAAAAAAATCTGGGACATTTTATAAAATGGAATAAATAAAACCTAATTGCTAAGCTGAAGAGTAAGCATTGGTGTGCTGGCATATGCATGCTTTTACAGTCAGAAAATTTGAACTCAAAGTGCTAGCTTCATTGATTACTAGACAGAAGACTTTGAGCATGTCACTTGATTCCCTGATTTTTTTTTTCATGAAATGGAGAGATCAGTATTGATCCACCAAGTTATTTTGGGAACTCAATTAGAAAATGTATGTAAAAATAATTCAAAACTATAAGATGTTATATAATCACAGATTATTAATATTAATAACCTTTTCTTCCTCTGTTTATAATTTTGTCACTCCTTTGTTTTCTCTACACATGTATTTTCTTACTTTCTGCTTTACTTTACTTTCTGCTTATGTGTTTCCTCTATAAAAACAGGCTCCCAAATCCAATCCTTCCTGTTCCTTCAAATCCTAAGAAGAAAAATTCTCAGGTAGTTGGAGAACCATAGTAGGGACAGCATCCAGGAAGAAAAATGGAAGAACAGATGGGAAAGTGTGGAGCAAGAGAAGAAAAGGAGTAACTAGTGGTGGACTATGCAGTTATTTTGATAATTCTGCTTTCCTCTTCTTCCCCTTTGGGTAGAAAATGGGGATAGAAGGCATAGAGAGAGAATTCTATTTTCCCAACTCTTAAAAGATGTGATATTTTAGAATTAGATCCTGGAAATTTTAGAAGTTTCTTCAAAGGCTACTTTAAAGGCAGTAGAGACTTATGTTTCTGGGATAATTTTTCATTTAAAAAATGGCCACTCCCCATGTTTCTGGAGTTGCTTGAATTGCCATGTGCCTACTTTCTGACTCCCCCATATTCAGCGGGTCCAAAACATAACTCATCATCTTGTTTTCCAAACCTGTCCCCTTTACCAACTTCCCTACCTAGTGACCATCACTCCATCCTCAAAGTCCTTCTTGCTCATTACCCTACACTTATCTTTGAGCCTTTCTTTTTATTCACTCATAGAATAATTACCGAATCTTAACAATTCTACTCCCACAGAGTTTCCCGTATGTCTACTACTCTGTCTCTGCTGCTACCATCCCACTCCAGTCTCTTATCTCTTCTTACCTAGAGTGCTGTAATACTCTCTGCTCTTCCTTTCTCTAACTTGTCTCCTCTGTAATCTGTCCTTCACATGCCCTTAAGGCATTTGTCTTGAATAATCATGTCACTACAATACTAAAAAGTCATCAGTGACTTTCCATGACAAACTGATTAACTTATGAACTTGAAATCCCAGAATTTGAAGCTGTTTAAAATCTGATTCCAATAAATCTTTCCAGCTTATCTCATAGAAAACTTCTTCCCATACTAAATATGTTATAGCTGTACTAAATTACTTTCCCATTTTTATTCTTTCCTTTTCCACATCTTCTGTTTCCCCAAGCCTAGCACAGATTCCTGCTCATTCCTATTCTGTTGATTGAAGTACCTCCATCTCTTCAATATAAGTCAGGAGCCTTTTCTTCCAAACAATTAACTTTGACACCCCTCTACACCTCACTCCCAGGTGAAAGTGGTCTCATCTTCAGATTTCTCATGGCACATTTCTTGGACTTCTCTTTTACATTCATTACATTCTCCCTTTCCTCAATAAAATAATTATTTACATGCATGTGTTCTTCCCCCTTTAGATTTTAGGCTCTTTGAAATCCATCTCTGTAGAGTGTCTATTTTTATATCTTCAGCACTAACACAGTATCTTGCTAAGTAGACATTGCATATATTTTAAAGGAATGAGTGAATGAATGTGAAGTTTTTACTGCAAGAAACAAATGATCCAATGAGAATCTGTCCAGCTTCTAATTTTACTATCTAGAACTCAGAATGGGTTTCTATTCACATATTCCAAATATATTTTTACACAAAAAATGAATTCTGTGAAATTTTATATGAGCTTTTGAGAGAATGAAAACAGCTACTTCCAAATGGGACTGTGGTCCTCAATTATCCAATGGAAATATTCCATTTTTATGTATAGCAATAATAGAAAAATAAAATTCTTAAAAAATAATAGAGCCTAGGGAATAAGTAGCATATTTTTTCTTAATATAAAAGCTGCACACCAACCCAACGGGGTCCTATGCCCTTAATTTTCAAAGTAGCAGTTGGAAATATACTTATTACTCTGAATGTGAGTCAAGAAGTCTGAATACATGTTGAAATGCTTGGCGGGGAACAAGGAGTCTGAAGGGAGAAATCTCTAACAAAGTTACAGAAAGAAATATAATTGGAAAACACCCTTGTGTAAATTACCCATTAAATATCCATGTGGAAACTGAGGAAGGCAGCCTCATGGCATGCTTTTAGAGGCTTCCATTACAATTGGGAATGTCTCAGACCTACAAATATGGGAAAACGAAAGTCTTTAATTATAGATGGGCCCTGTCTGAGGCAATGTACTCAACTGCATTGTAAGTGATTCACTATTGACAGGCCAGAGGTCTTAGAAGGCTCCTACTGAATCATAATACATGATGGATTTCCCCTAACCCCTTGCTCTTTGAGAGCCCAGTCTCTAGAGCATATGGTTTTGTTGTGTCCCCATGAGATGTACTCAGGAAAGCATTTTTAAAAAACAATAATGCAAATAGCAAAGGTTAAAAGGAAAAGTAATTGGTCAAAGCCCAATTCAAAATGGAACCCAAGTTAATGTTTGAAAAGTGAATAAAAAAGCTAATTTCCACAAGCATACTCAGTACAAAAGATACTTGTAAAAGAAATTGGATTTTGGAAATAAAATATTTACTGTTAGTAAAAAGAGAATTAGCTGATTTTTTTCATTAAAAATTCTGAATTTGATAAGTTTCAAAGAGCATTACATGCACATAGAAGAACAGAAAGAAGATTGGTTGTACATGAAATAGAAAATCTCCATTATACACAGCTTGCTTTTTTTTTCAGTTAAGTAACATAAAGAATGCTACTTTCAAAGTTAGCTTGTTTGTCTAAAGTTCCTACTCTTTGCTTCTTTGAGCATTTCAAAAATGTGTTTCATTGACTCTTTTTTTCCGATTTTTAAAATCTTTTTTGGCAATTCTATTCTTGATTCCCTCTCCTACACCACTCCAGTTCAATTGAGGGGAAAAAATTAATACAAAACCTTTGTAACAAATATGTATAATCCAGCAAAAGAAAGAAATCCCACTTTGGCTGTCTTAAAACACATCATATTATGCACCTAGAGTCCTTCATTTTTCCTGTCAAAAGGAAAGCATCATCTGATGTTTGGTCACTATATTGATCAGAGTTCTTGGATTGTTCAAAGTTTGTGTGTGTGTGTGTGTGTGTGTGTGTGTGTGTGTGTATTCGTCCTTAAATATTGTTGTATAAATTTTCACATCACTGTACATCAGTTATATAAGTCCTTCCAGGTTACTCTGAAATCACCCTCTTTGTCATCTTATATGGTATAATATTTCATTACTTTTATATTTTATTCATAAGTTCAGTTCCCCAAATGATGCTTATTCCGTTAGCTCACAGTTCTTTGCCACTGCAAAGAGTTGAGTTGTCATAAAAATTTCCATTAATCTGTTTCTCTTTCTTCTTTTATTGAATTTTTCTTTTATTTTTAATTTTCTTTTTAAAATAATAATAGCTTTTTATTTTCAAAATATATATAAAGGTAGTTTTCAACATTCATCCTTGCAAAACCTTGTATTTCAAATTTTTCTCCCTCCCTCCTTTCCCTGCACTCCCCATCCCATGCGACAAGTAATAAGTTAAATATGCAATTGTTTTGTACAAATTTCCCCATTTATCATGCTGCAGAAGAAAAATCAAATAAAAAAAAGAAAACAAAAAATGAAAAAGAAAACAAAAAAGCAATCAAACCACAACAAAAGGTGAAAATAGTATGTTGTAATCCCCTTTCAGTCCCTACAATCCTCTTTCTGGATGCAGACGGCTCTCTTCATCACAAGTCTATTGGAATTGGCCTGAACTACCTCATTGTTCAAAAGAGCCACATCCATCAAAATCAATCATCACATAATCTTGCTGTTGCTGTGGTCAATGTTCTCTTGGTTCTGCTCACTTCATTTAGCATCAGTTCATTTAAGTCTCTCCAGGTCTCTCTGAAATTATCCTGCTGATCGTTTCTTACAAACCAATAATATTCCATAACATTCATATACTATAATTTATTCAGCCATTCCCCAACTGATGGGCATCCACTCAGTTTCTAGTTCCTTCCCGCTACAAAAAGGGTTGCTATAAACATTTTTGCACATGGAGGTCTTTTTCCCTTTTTATGATCTCTTTGAGAGACTGTCCCTGTATAGAAACTGCTAGATCCAAGGGTATGCATAGTTGGATAGCCTCTTGGGCTTAATTCCAAATTGCTCTTTAGAATAGTTAGATCAATTCACAACTCCACCAACATTGTATTAGTGTCCTAGTTATTTTATCTCTTTGAGATATTGATCTATTGTATGATATCAAAGAGTATGCACAGTTTAACTACAGTTAAACCATAGTTTAACAATTTTTAAACAAAAAATTGTTTTGTGAATGATAAAATAATTCATAGCTCTACTAATAGTGTATCAGTGTGCTTGTTTATCCATAGTCAATGAGAAGAAAAATGAAAGTTTAGTATGGGAGACTAGTCACTGAAACTTTCTACATGGCTCCTCCATGTCAAGTAGTACCAAAAGTAGCTGTATGATCACAAGATGGGTAGCTGTCACAAATTTACACACACACACACACACACACACACACACAGTCTGAGCTTTGAGGTGAGGGAAAAGAAAGAATGGAATAGCATGGATTCTATCCCTCAACCAAAGATTACAACTCTTCTCCCTTTCCAGACCATGATCATACCCTGGGCTTTAAGAGCAACCCAGAGAATAAGAAAAGAAGACTGGAGAAAAGGAAAAGGGAAGCGGCTAAGAGCAGAAAAAGTGAGCTTGATCAGAGTACTTAACTTCAGAATGATCAGAGAAATAAAAGTGAGAACTCAAAATGTAGAATAAACATAAAGTCTTCGGTTTTAAAGGTAGAAAGGATCTTAGAAATCATCTGCTTCAACCTCTACTCCATGCAGGAAGAAAACAACCCAAATGGAATTTCAAGCAAGCATCTAGAACACTATTCATTCCTTCTTCATCTCTCACTTCACATTCAAAACCAATCATTCACTCATCTTACCTTTGGTACTCTAGTCAAAAAACACAATATGTGTATTTCTCTCTTTAGACACAACTAGACTAAAGTAAAATTTCTTTCTGCCTCGAAAACAGGAAAATGAGGTTAGAGCAATCTATCCATCTATTCTTTTCTCAGGTCATTCATAAGCCTGGGCAAATAGGACAGTGTCTCAATACTACAAGAAAAAGTGAAACATTACACTCTTGCCTAAGGGAATATTCCCAAAAGAACCTCGGGAAATTTGATGAATTTATGATATGAATGGTCCAAGTATGAGAGGCAAAGTGCAATAGTAGAGAGCATTGAAATAGGACCAGTTATAAAACCCATTCCACATACCGGTTTCTCCGCTCTCATTGTCAGTAATATAAATCAAGATAGTTTCTGACTCCTAGGGAATTTAGGACACACTTTCAGATCATATGTTTTTATCACCTAAAAGCTTTTGGTTGTAGAGATTGTTCTTAAGACATTGATGAGCCTAACCATATACAACATAAATGGGCACTGTTAGAGGAAATTGCAAGACCACATTGACTATAACAAATTTCTGTCTTCCATTCATATCTTAGTGACTTATCACATTTTCAGGAATGATTGTTTTAAGTATTCTCCTTTGTCTTCAAAGCACCAACCACCACTCACTTCTCATTTTACTGAGAAGGCTGAAATTGCAATTAAGTTCCTGACACTGAATCTCTACTTCTCTACACTTATTTATGTCTTCTACATTTCTTTCTTTCTTCCCCATTCAATAACTCTCTTCCTACCAAAGCTCAACTCTTTACTATGGTCTTGATTCCCTTCTACTCCCTCTGGGAACATTATAGAGCCACAGATTCAAATCTGAATGGAATCACCTCAATTACCCAGTTATCCAACATTATGCAGATAGTGATATTTAAACCCAGTTTGAATTTAAACCCAGATCTTCTTATTCTAAATCCCAAGCCCTTTTCACTATGCCATGCTGTCTTCCCAAATGAAAATAAGTGATATTTTTTCAATGCTCATTTTCTCTACTAGTTCCTTTCCTTCATCATACAAATATTCTCAGCTTTTCCCAGTCTTAAAAAAAAAAAAAACTTATATAATTTATTTATTTTGTTAAAATTTAAGTCCTGAACTATCTCTGTCCTTCCTTCCTTTTCTCTCTCCCCACAACACTTACTAAATATGCATCATTTGATGCATATTTATAAACCTATGTAAAACTATACATTGCATTCTTCTATTTATCAATTCTTTCTTTGACAATGGAAAGGATCTTCCTCCATAGACCCTTTGTAGTTGATTTTATTATTTATAATTAATACTCAGAATAACTTGGGTGCTCACAATTGTTTTTCAAATGATAATGCTGTTATTTAATGTAATGGTCTCTTGGTTCTGTTCATTTCACTTTTCATTATTTCACACCAGGCTTTCCATGTTTTTTTCTAAAATCAACCAGCTCATCATTTTTCATAACATAGTAGTATTCCATCACAATCATATACAACAATTTCCCATTTCCCATTTGATGGATATCATCTCAATTTTAACTTCTTGCTACCACAGAGTGTGCTATAAATATTTTAAAACATATATATGTGTGTGAGAGTGTGTGTGTATCTATCTATCTATCTATCTATCTATCTATCTATGTGTATATATATATATATATATATATATACACACACACACATACATATATTTTTTCTTTCTTCCTTGATCACCTTAGGAAACAGACCTAATAGTGGTATTTCTTGGTCAAGGTGTCTACACTGTTTTTTAATTTTCTGGGCATAATTCCAGGTTCTAGATTGCTCTTCAAAAATGGTTGAATCTTGGCCTATTATTCCAAATAATTTAATTAATAATGGAACTGGTTCATCTTTAAATGTTTGGTAAAGTTCATTTGTAAATCCATCTGGTCTTGATGCTTTTTCTTAGGAAGTTAATTTATGACTTGTTCAATTTTTTTTTTCTAAAATAGGTTTATTTAGATCATAACAGAATCTTCTGCTAATCTAGGAAGTTATATTTATGTAAATTTTCTTCCCTTTCATTTAAATTATTGAATTTATTTGAACAGAATTGGGCAAAATTATTCCTAATAATTGCTTCGAGTTTACCTTCATTAGTGATCTATTCATCCTTTTTCATTTTTGATATTAGTATTTGGTTTTCTTCCCTCTTTTTAAAAAAAATCATACTAATCAATGGTTTATCTCTTTTATTGGTTTTTCATAAAAACAACTTCTAATTTTTCAAATTAATTTAATGCTTTCCTTACATTATATTTTATTAATATCACCCTTAACTTTTATGATTTCAATTTGGGAAATTTTTAATTTTTGCTAGTTTTTAAAATCACATGTTCAATTCATTGATCTGCTATTTATTGATGTAAGCAGTTAGAGATATAAATTTCTATTGAATACTTCTTTTACTACAATACATAGGCTTTGGTATGTTGTTTTATTATTACTATTCTTGTTTGTAATCTTAGTTCCTTGGCCTTCCAGAATATCATATTCTAAATCTTCCAGTCTAAACATAGGGACTATTAAATCTCAAGTTATACTGACTATAGCTTTATGGCACTTGAATTTTATTTTCTATATGCATGTATTATTTTCTTCTTTTCCTGTGTGCAATTTTTCTGGGATTATTCATTTCAGATATCTTTCGGGCAGTGATTGGTGGATTCTTTCAATTTTGTATTTTACCCTCTTGTTCGAGAATATTAGGGTGGTTTTCCTTAATAATTTCTTGAAATATATGATAACTAGATTGAACAAAGACAATGAGCTTGTGTTTAGGACATGAGCTGCATTCATATTTTGTATCTTTTATTTTTTCTTATTTATTTATTTATTTGTTTGTTTATTTATTTAGTCTTTTGTTTATTTATTTTGTTGAGGCAGTTGGGTTTAAGTGACTTGCCCAGGGTCACACAGGTAGGAAGTATTAAGTGTCTGAGATCTGATTTGAACTCAGGTCCTCCTGACTTCAAGGCTGGTGCTCTATCCACTGCGCCACCTCACTGCCCCATATTTTGTTCCTAAGAATTAATTTGTATGAGATCAAAGTGATCCTGGGAAATACAGTATAAATATACTGAAAAAGGACTTATCACCATAAGCCAAGGAAACATTCCTGGATGAGGAAATTGGAATTTAAATGTCTCCCACTTTGTGCCCACAAGTTACTAAACTTAAATCAGGGATTGTGATGGAACTGAAGAGGATAGTTCTCTGCCAAACCTAAACTAAATGCCTTATAACATTCTATCTGAGCCCTCCGTAGCACTCCAACTGATGAGAATGTGGTATAACCTAGCCAAAGCAGTAGCCTCAAGGTGTTGAATAATTGCAGCTACCTATTTAAAAAATGCCCCTACAGCATTCAGTGAATTGATCCACCCAGCCTAGATACCACTCCCTGAGAAGAAACAAAATGACTTCGAGACTTGTCTGGCCCAGTCTGGCAGCAGCTACCCTGTGGCAGAGTAATACATTCATCTCAGACTTGAAACACCCATGCCTGGCAACCAAGCAGCCTTCCATTCTAGAGCAGACACATATTGACTCCTCCAGTCAAGAAAAAATATCCTATTAGGAACAAATCCAACAGTGCCTCCCATAGAATAATGATACTCTTCCCTGACAAGAGCCAGACAGATTGATCAGTAAAATCACTCCTTATCACCAATGCTGCACCCTATAGTGAACTTTGTGGAATTCTTCCAGAAAGAGAAAAGACATGAAAGCCCTGAAGTTTTAGAGTTGTAAGTTGTCTTGACCACATGAGTTCTTTATACAAATGCCTCAGTATCACTGTAATTTAAGTTTATGCAAACTCTTCCTCCCAATAGTCTCTGTGTATACCTGTGAAAGAATGTGACCATCGGAAGGAGGAAAGGGTTATAACTACTGTTTTTTATATTTAAATAAAAATCTTTGTTAAAGAACTGAATCTAGCAACTGGCTGTCAGTCAACAAATTATTTGTTAAGTGCCTGCTATATGCTAGGTGATGTACTATGCCTTTGGAATACAAAGAAGGGCAAGAGGCAGTTCTTACTCTCTAGAAGCTCACAATCCAATGGAGAATCACAACATGAAAACAGCTATATACAAACAAGATATAGAAGGATAAATAGGAGATAATCAAGAGAGGGGAAACACTAAAATTAAGGGGAAATGGAACAGGCTTCTTGTAGAAGATCTATGTCTTTTTTGATTCCCATAACTGAAAGAAGCATATCCCTTCATAAATCTATTAAGACACTCTGATTTCTTCTTTATGATAAAATACCTCAATTGGTCATCTAGTTTTCCAATGATACTCAGGAGGAGACACAATACCCATCATAGTGCACAGAGAAAGAGTTAGGGGAATGAAATAGCTTCAAGGAGTAACTTCTGACAAAAGAGAAAATAACTGACTATAAACTCAAGAGAGATTTAGCCCTCCAGCCAAAATTTGAGCTACAGAGAGGATCAGGCCCAGGTAACCAAACTGCCAGAAGAAAAGTTTTGTTCAGTGTTTAAAAATATCAGCAAAATGATATCATGAGAAAAGAAAAAACATCCAGGCCCTGCCGAATTAGAGATATTCATTGTTTTGGTCATATCTATTCCATACTTGTATGTCTCACTACCAGCACATTCTATTCCCACAAATGCTATGGGTATTTTTTGGAAGATCTTTTTGGGTATATGGAACCTTCTGTTTTCTCAAGGAGCTCACTGAGGTATATGCATAACAAAAGAATCTCTAGATCAAAAGACAGAGATTTTAGTCACCTTACTTGGACAATTTCTTTTTTTTTTTTTTTTTACAAGGAGTGAATAATTAAAAGCTTCACCAACAATCTTCTAGTGTGCCTGTCTTTTTACAACCCCTCCAATACTGACTATTTTTATCGTTGGTCCTCTTTTTGAATTTCTGGGTGTGAGATAAAAACTCAGGATTGCTTTGATTTGCAGGTCTCTTATTATGAGTAATTTGGAGCATTCTTTCATATGGTTACTAATGGGTGACTGAGAACTATTTGTTCTTGCAGCATTTATATAGTACTTTAAGGTTCACAAAGTGCTTTACAGATATTATATCATTTTATCCTTACAACAGCCCTGGGAGTCATTATTATCCCAATATTAAAGATGAAACAAAAAAAAAAAAAAGGTAGAAATTAAATGTGACACACAGCTAGCAAATTTCTGAGACCAAATTTACATTCAGATCTTTTTGATTCTGCCCTACCATCTAGCTGTCTCAGTCTTGCCCATTGTCTTAGAAAATTTAAAAGTATTAGAGTATTGAGCATACTCACTTTAAGACCTTCTCCTTGCCAGACTTTTGTATTTTGTAAGAATGTCATAATTTGAGTGGCTAAGGTTGCAGGAGAAATATGTTTGTATATATTCTAAGAGGGGAATTCAAGGACATGGTTTTTAAACCTGAATAGAGGTTAGAAAAGAAATCTGAATTTTCTAGATCTCATAATCCCATAATCTTATCTTTTAGCAGAGTAAAGAATTTCCTAGATGCCTCATCAACTTAGAGTTTCTTTATGGATAACTTTAGCTTTAAAGGTTCCTGAGTATGAAAATTTTCTCTAGAGAGGGATTTCTAATGTATTCTGCTCTCCAGTGGAAGAAGTGGTCCATGTCATTCTTGAATAGGATCATTTTGGGGGGACCACAATGCTACTGAGCATTTAGTTAAGGAGCTAGAGACAGTTCATTTTTTACCCAAGCAATGTCCAACAGAGGCCAATGGTGATTTCAAGATAAAGATTTATGGCAGCAGTATGAACATATCAATGTCCATGTAGTCCTGAAACACCAACGGTCCTACGTAATCCTTACTTTGCACACATTTTTGCCACTTGTGTTTTATACATGTGTCTCCCTCCTCATGTAACTCTTATCTACATATATACCTCTAAATGTATACATTTCTACTCCTGACTCTTTACTCCAGACCACTCCAGACCATATCTTCATGATAGATATTTTGTCAAAGAAGGCACTCTAGATTCATGGGCAAAATATTTTGTTGATGCATTTCTTACTAAACCTTCACATGCTTTTGCATTGAATTACATGTGTCCTTTTTTTTTTGGGGGGGGGGGAAAGGGATGGCTGTTAGTTCACCATTTTATATTTTACTTTCACTGAATACTGTCCAAGCAATGCCAAGTGGGATCTTTATTTCCAGTGGTCTCTCTCTGTTGGCTGTTTTTCCTTTCAGTTAGGTATACTTTTACAGCTGCTGCTGCTTCAACAATTCTGGTAGCTGTTCTCCTGATTTCTTTGATAAGGATAAGATAACAGCTGCTTTTATAAGTTACACAAGGTCCTTTACCAAAGAAAGAAGTTATATACAGGAGGTAATCCCACCCCAGGCCCAGAATTGCTCAGAAAGCACGACCTCATGGCTTGTGATTAGAGGGAAGTAACTTCCCTTCCAATCCTCAGGATAATCATTCACAATTACACCAACAATGTATCAGTGTCCCAGTTTTCCTATATCCTCTCCAACATTCATCATTATCTTTTCCTATCATCTTAGCCAATCTGAAAGGTGTATAGTGGTATCTCAGGGTTGTTTTCATTTGCATTTCTCTGATCAAAAAGAGCACTTTTTATATGACTAAAAATGGTTTCAATTTCTTCATCTAAAAATTGTTCATATCTTTTTATTATTTATCAACTGGAAAATGGCTTGATTTCTTTTAAATTTTAGTCAATTCTCCATATATTTTAGAAATGAGGCTTTTATCAGAACCCTTGAATGTAAAAAATGTTTTCCTAGTTAATTGCTTCCTTTCTAATCTTGTCTGAATTAATTTTGTTTGTACAAAAACTTTTAATATAATCAAAATTATCTATTTTGTGATCAATAATGATCTCCAGTTCTTCTTTGGTCACAAATTCCTTCCTCCTCCACAGATCTGACTGGCAAACTATCCTCTGTTCTTCTGATTTATTTATAATATCATTCTTTATGTCTAGATCATGAACCCATTTCTACCTTACCTTGGTATATGGTATTAGGTGTGGGTCAGTGCCTAGTTTCTGCTATACTAGTTTCCAATTTTCCCAACAGTTTTTGTCAAAGAGTGAATTCTTATCCCAAAAGCTAGGATCTTTCAGTTTGTCAAACACTAGATTGCTATATTATTTTCTATTTTGTCTTGTGAACCTAAACTATTCCACTGATCAACTAGTCTATTTTTTAGCCAGTACCAAATGGTTTTGAGGACTGTTGCTTTATGATATAGTTTTAGGTTTGGCACAGGTAGGCCACCTTCATTTCCATTTTTTTTTTCATTAGTTCCATTGAAATTCTTGACTTTTTGTTCTCCAGATGAACCTTGTTATTATTTGTTCTAGATCTGTAAACTAATTTCTTGGAAGTTTGATTGGTATAGTACTAAATAAATAGATTAAAAAGTAATGGCATTTTTATATTTGTTAAGCCTATCCAAAAGCACTTTATTTTTTCCAGTTGTTTATATCTGACTTTATTTGTGTAGAAAGTGCTTTGTAGTTGTGTTTATATAATTCCTGACTTTGCCTTGGCAGGTAGACTCTCAAATATTTTATATTATCAACAGTTATTTTAAATGGAATTTCTCTTTGTATCTCTTGCTGTTGGACTTTGTTGGTAACATATAAAAATGCTGATGATCTCTGTGGATTTATTTTGTATTCTTCAACTTTGATAAAGTTGGGATTGTTCATTCTTTAGGCTTCTCTAAGTATACCATAATATTGTCTGCAAAGAGTGATAATTTGGTTTCCTCATTACTTACTCTAATTCCTTTAATCTCTTTTTCTTCTCTTATTGCCATAGTTAACCTTACTAATACAATGATGTTAGTGAGCAATCTTGTTTCACCCCTGATCTTACTGGGAATAGTTCTAGTTTGTCTCCATTACATATGATGCTTGCTGATGGTTTTAAATAGATGCCACTATTCATTTTAAGGAAAACTCCATTTATTCCTATACTTTCTAGAGTTTTTAACAGGAATAGGTGATGGATTTTATAAAATACTTTTTCTGCATCTATTGAGATAATCTTTTTTTTTATTAATTTGGTTATTGATATAGTCAATAATGCTAATAGTTTTCCTAATACTAAACTAGCCCTCCATTCCTGGTATAAATGCTACTTGATTGTGATGTATTCCCTGGAAATGATTTTCTGTAATCTCTTTGCTAATATTTTATTTAAGATTTTTGTATTAATATTCATTAGGGAAATTGGTCTATAATTTTCTTTAGGTATCAGCACCATATCTGTGTCAAAAGGAATTTGGTAGGATGTTTTTCCCTATTTTTTTTTCAGTCAGCATAGTATTGGAATTAATTGTTTTTTAAATGTTTGGTAGAATACACATGTAAATCCATCTGGCCATGGAGATTTTTTCTTAGGAAGTTGATTAATCATTTGTTCTATTTTTTTTTCCCCTAAAATGGGACGACTTAAGTAATTTAATTCCTTTTCTGTTAACCTGGGCAATCTATATTTTTGTAGGTATTCCTCCATTTCATTTAGGTTATCAAATTTATTGACATAAAGTTGGGCAAAATAATTCTTAATTATTGCTCTAATTTCCTCTTCATTAGTGGAAACTTCTCCCTTTTCATTTTTGAAACTAACAATTTGATTTTCCTCTTTCCTTTGTCTAATTGAATTAACAAAAGGTTTATCTATTTTGTTGTTTTTTTTCCATAAAACTAACTCTTAGTTTTATTTATTAATTCAATATTCTTACTTTCACTTTTATTAATCTCCCTTTTTATTCTCAGAATTTCAAATTTGTTATTTAATTCAGGGTTTTTAATTTGTTCTTTTTCTAGCTTTTTTAGTTGTAAGCCAAATTCACTGATTTTTTCTTTCTCTATTTTACACAAGTAAGCATACAGAGATATAAAATTTTCCCTTATCACTGCTTTGGCTTCATCCCACAAATTTTGGTATGTTGTCTCATTATTGTCATTCTCTTGGATGAAATTATTGATTGTATCTCTGATTTGCTGTTTCATCCATTCATTCTTTAGGTTTAGATTATTTAGTTTCCAATTATTTTTTTATCTATTTTTCCCTGGCCTTTTAATTGAATGTAATTTTTATTGCATTGTGATCTGAAAAAATGCATTTATTATTTCTGTCTTTCTGCATTTGATTTTGAAGTCTTTATGTCCTAATGTAAGGTAATTTTTTTTACAGGTTCCATGAACCACTGAGAAAAAAGTGTATTCCTTTCTGTCTCCATTCAATTTTCTCCAAAGACCTATCTATCATATGTAAATTTTCTAATATTCTATTTACCTTCTTAATTTTTCTTATTTATTTTGTGGTTTGATTTATCTAGTTTTGAGAGAGCAATTGTTATTCTGCTTTAAATGTGTTTGTTGTGAACAACATATTGTAGAATTCTAGCTTTTAAATCCAGGCTACTATCCACTTCTGTTTTATGGGAAAGTTCACCCCATTCACATTCATAGTTAAAATTACTAATTCTGTATTTCCTATCATCTTATTTACCCCATACTATGTTTTTTTCTTTCTTTCCCCCTTTCCCGCCTCCCCAATATTTTGCTTCTGACCAGCACTTTTCTCAAGCAGCCCTTCCCCTTTATAGCCCCTCCCCCTTTCTTACACCTTTCTCCTACTATTTCTGTTTTCCCTTCTATTAACCTCCCTCTTTTCTTTTCCCTTTCCCCTTCCACTTCCTGATAAGGTGAGATGAGTTTCTCTATGAATCCAAATATGTCTAATACTCTCTGTTTGAGCCAAATTTGATGAGAGTAAGATTCATGTAATGTTTATCCACCTCCTTTCTTTCCCTCAGTTATAATAGATCTTCTTTCCCTCTTCATGAAATGCAATTTCCCTCATTTTATTTCAATTTCCCTATTTTTTTTTAACACAATCCCCTTTCTACCTCTAGTTTTATATTATGACAGCAAAATCAAATTTTGCCTGAACTCTCTCTATATACCCATAACAGAGATATAGTTATCAAGAGTTCTTTCCTTTTTAATCTTGTTATACTTCTTGAGTTCTGTACTTGGAGGTCAAATTTTTTGTTTAGATCTGATCTTTTCATCAGAAATAAATGAAATTCACCTATGTCATTGAATGTCCATCTTCTTCCCTGAAAGATAATGCTCAATTTAGCTGAATAGTTTACTTTTGGCTGCATTTCAAGTCCCTTTGCCTTTCAGAATATTAGATTCTAAGCCCTTCGATCCTTCAATGTGGAAGCTCCTAGGTCCTGGGTAATCCTGATTGTGCCTCCTTGGTATTTGAATTATTTTTTTCTGGCTGCTTGTAATATTTCTTCCTTGCTCCAATAGTTCTGAAATTTAGCCACAATATTGCTTGAAGTTTTCATTTCGGGGTCTCTTTCAGGAGATGATCGGTGAATTCTTTCAAAGGTCATTTTACCTTCTGATTCTATGACATCAGGGTAGTTTTCCTTGATGATTTCTTGAAAGATAATGTCTAGGCCCTTTTTTTTTTTCATCAGGGTTTTCAGAAAATCCAATAATTTTTAAATTGTCTCTCCTAAATCTATTTTGCAGGTCAGTTGTTTTTCCAAGGAGATATTTTATACTTTCTTCTTTTTTTTTTTCATTTTTTTTTTTTAGTTTTGTTTGATTGATTCTTGATGTCTCATCGAATCATTCATTTCCATCTGTTCAGTTATGATTTTTAGTGAATTATTTTCTTCAGTTACCTTTTTACAATTTTTTTGGTATTTGGCCAATTGAAATTTTTTTTTGTCTTATGGATTTTTTTTTTCCATTTCACAAATTCTATTTTTTTTAAGGAGTTATTTTCTTTTCCACTTCATAAATTCTATTTTCCAGGATATTATTTCCTTTTTTCCATCATGTGGTTTAATACCCAGCCTATGGTCTTTCTTCAGATCTTCTTGGGTTGTCCCTAGAAGACCCTGTTGGTCCTAAGTTTTCTTCATTTTTTTACCATTTGTAAGGAAAATCTGAAGAGCTTGAAATTTATCAACCTACTTCCCCATCTTCTAAGAATCCTCCCCTAAAACAATTTTTAAACATTAATTTTAGTTTTGATTTCCAGATTCTTTTTTCCCTTCCCTCCTTCTTCTCCTTTCTTACTGAGATGGTAAATAAACAGATATATGTTATACATGTTCAATTATGGAAAAACATTTCTAAAATAGTCATTTTGTACAAACTTGACTAAAAAAAAAGGAAGAAAAAAGTGAAAAAATAGCATCCTTCAGTCTATATTTAAACAATATCAGCTCTTTCTCTGGAGACAGGTAATATGCTTCTTCATAAGTCCTTTGATAAATTCTTGGATAATTTTAAGGAACCAATTCATTCACAATTCTTCATTGTAAGATATTGTTGTTTGTATAATGTTTTCCTGGTCTTGTCACTTCACTTAAGAAGTAAATTAACTGTGCATAGACTGATGGAAAGTGAAGTAAGCAGAACCAGGAGAATATTGTTCACAGTACTATTACTACAAATACAGGCTCATGGCACATCTCTCACATTGTAACAATGATCAACTCTGAAAGACTTAGTTATCAATTCAAGATCCAAGACAATTCTGAAGGACCTGTAATGAAAAATGTCATCCACCTCCATGGAGATTAATGAATTAATCAATAAATTCTGAGTACTGATTGAAGAAATTTCTTTTTTTCTTCTTTCCTTCCTTCCTTCTTTCCTTCCTTCCTTCCTTCCTTCCTTCCTTCCTTCCTTCCTTCCTTCCTTCCTTCCTTCCTTCCTTCCTTCTTTTGTTTCTTCCTTCTTTACTTTCTTCTATCCTTGGCTTAATTTGAATTTCATTTTTATATGATTATAGATAGCTTTAATATCTTTGTATGAAAGCTGTCTGTTTCTATCCTATTTATAATACAGGGAATGAACTGTATTTTTTGTTTGATCTTTGTTCTTTCAGATAAATTTCAGATATTTTTTCTAGCTTTGTAAAGTTATTCTTTGGTAGTTTGATTAGTACACCAATTTTCCTAATGAATATTAGTGTAAAATTTTTAAATGAAATGCCAAGAAGGAGATTTTAGTAATATATCACAAAGATCATACACTATGACCTGGTCGAATCTGTATTTTGGTGTGTTGCTTCACTGATGTCATTTTCTTTAATAAAATGATTGTTTCTATGATTTGTTTTTTGACCCTCTCATTCTTTAGTATTAGCATAACTCTTTATTGAATATAATTTATATTGCTTTGTTGTTGATCTGAAAAGGGTGCATTAATATTTCTCTTGCTCTGCATTTATGCCCTATTTATATGGTCAATTTTTGTGGAGTATACATATAGCTAGGAACATGTGTACTCCTTTCTATTCCCATCCAATTTTCCCCAGAGTTCTAACATGTGTAATTTTTCTAAAATTCTATTCATCTAAAATTCAAAACTTATTACTTATTTATTTTATTGGTAGGTTTATCTAGCTTTGAGAACAAAAAGTTGAGGTCCCCCACTAATATAGTTTCTTGTACAGCAATAAGGTCAGCACAATGACTCGGTACTTGGTAGTCAGTCTATACTCTCTTTTATATGTAGTATAGAATAGTATAATATAGTATATAGTAATATTTCTTTCTTGGCTGCCATTGTTAAGTCAAAGTAAGTTTGAAGCCAACTAAAATCTTTAGGTATTTTTCAGTTCCCTTATTCTATCTTTATAAAGTTTTGGATCAATGGTGGGTTTTTCATTGTTATTCTTTAAAAAAAAAAAAAAAAGCTTTACCTTAAGTAACAAGATTTTCAAGACAATGTAAGAATTTATTTTGGAATAAATATCATAGAAATGCTCAGTCACTGAAAGAAAGTGATAAAGACCATGTAGTTTGGAAACTTTGCTTTCCATATTGCCTTTGCCTTTTTTATCTGATATCTTCCTGTCTCTTTTAAGGAGAGAAGTGAACTACGTTCTCTATTGGCCACAGTTGAAATAATCTTGGAAGATGTCTTCTTTGGGATCAGGTATCTTACATAAAACTTTATTGCATTTTATCTCATTGGCTCAAACCCACCATTTCTATCTGTCAAGAAATTTTTATATCTTGAATTCATCATGTAATATATTTCCTCTCCCTTAAAGATCAGTGTTACCCACAAATGCAATGAGCAGACCATCAATCTCTAAATTGAAATTATTGATGAAAATGTTCAGTAGTACATCATCAAGTTCAGAACTGTATTGCCAATACTAAAAACCTGCCCCCGGAATAACATCAGTTCATTGAGCACCACTCTTTATGTCTAGTTATTCAACCAGTTCTGGATCCAACTAACTGGCATATTTTTACCTATTAAAATTATAAAAATAAGCAAAATAAACTTTTATTTAGTACTTTAAGGTTTACAGATCATTTTTCTCTGGACAAGATAAGTAATGTAAGTATAATATGTACATTTTATAAATTAGACATCTGAAATTCTAAGAGATTTACTTAGTTGCTCAAGATCACAATAGCAGGGTCTGAGATGGGACATTAGATTACATGAAAGCCTAGATCACATGACTCCAATTGTTTTTTCCCTATGAATAGAATGAACATAATAAGAAATAAAGCTTTTATGTCTGAGTAGTCCTCATTTACACACCTGGTAATCCCCTTGAAGCCCTCATAACTGACAATATCAAAGGCCTTGCTTGGTCAGCAATGTTGTATACAGAAATATTGTATACAGAATTCTATTCTGCTCCTAGCTTATCTTCTGGAATTGTCAGGCAGCAAATACCATATCTACTATTCTTAACTCCTTTTGAAACCACACTGGCTTTCAAGTAGATGATCTTCTTCCAGGTGTAGGGTCAGCCTATTTAGGAGGATTCTGGCTACAATTTGTCAGCAATGATTAAGAGATGAAAAATGGAGGCATCCTGGAGCTCCCGGGACATAACGTCCTTTTACCTTATAATCTGGAAATTTTTACTTAGTCTTCCCATTTTATGACCTGGTTTAAGATTTTCAAGTCCTTGGAGTCCAAGAAATTGCTCAATTCTGAAGGTCCCCACAATAGTATTTATCATCTTAATAATATATTCAATGACCATTTCCCCTCTATGTTCCTCCATTCTATAGCTAACTTTAAGCATTTTCTGTAAGATATGATCAGATGATACTGAGGGGTTCCAATTCTACAGAACAATACAGGACAAATACATCGATTTTCACCTGAGTTATCCTCTATCCTGAATCCATTAATGTTTTATATAGCCAATCCAGTGCCAAAAAATCTCCTTGGCCAGCCATATCCTTTTATCCTGGTTTTAAATTCAGTCCTTACACCTTTATCTACATCATTATGTAAATTATTACTTTCTCAGTCTTGTTTGGGAACCTCCAAAGAAAAATATAGGAGAGGAGAGGTATTAGACTGATTACCAAGCTACAGAGTTATTGTGCTTACCTCATTGCTGTACATCTGTGAAACCGAGAAAGTATATCTGCACCATGCCAGGAAACTGAGTTACTTCTATTTAAATTATCTTAGGAAGATTCTGAAGATCACAGAGTAGAATAAGATACCAGACAATGAGGTCCTTTCTTGAACTAAATTGCCATGCATTCAAACTCTATTGCAGAAAGTACAACTCCAGTGGCCTGGCCACATTATTCAAATGCCAAATGTAAGTTTACCAAAAAGACTTTTTTATTGAGAACCCCAACAGGGCAAGCACTCACAAATTTGTCAGAAAAAGAGATTCAAGGACACTCTTAGGTCTCTCTTAAGAACTTTAGAATTGATTGCATGATATGGGAAACACTGGCACAAGACTGCTCAGCATGGTGTGCTGGGCATATCATGTGCTCATCAGAGAAGGTGCTGTGTTCTATGGGCAAGCAGAATTGAATTAGCTTAGAAGAAATGTGAGATGCATATAGTTATATAATCCACCCCAAATGTTCTTTGGGACTATTTGTGTCTAACCTGAGGCAGAGTATTCTGAGATTGTATTTTTTGGTCTGATCACTGACTTTGACACAGTGGTGTCTTTTTGGTGCTTTTTGAGAATTAAGAACAACAGTCAATACATTTTAAAGAATACCAGAAAGGGCTAATTGTACTTCTAACACAATATTTCCTTATTGCTTTTTACTAAAAAATTTTGAAAAAAAATTAATTTGCAAGAAATGAGGGTGAACTTAAGAAAATAAAGTAAGTTTCTGTCAAGATAAATCATCAGAAGGATAGTTCCCCTCTCCCCCAAGAAATGGTTAGAAATAGGGGTGGGAAGCAAGGTGAAGAATAGGATAGATAAACATATTTTCTCTTTTTTATTGTAGGAAGTTTATTTATGTTTAATAAGAAATTTTTATATCTTGAATTCATCATGTAATATATTTCCTATCCCTCAAAGATCAGTGATATCCACAAATGCATTGCTTTATGAATCATGTTGGGAGAGAAAGGTCAGAGTAAAAGGGAAATATCATGGGAGAAATAAATAAATAAATAAATTAGAAGTGAACATGGCATGTGTTGCTTTACATTCAGACTCCTTAGATCTTTTTCTGGATGCAAATGGTACTTTATGTCCAAAGATTGTTTTGAATCATTGAACCACTGAGAAGAACCAAATATTTCATAGTTGATCATAATACATTCTTGCTGTTATTATGTTATATATATGTTGGTTCTACTTGTTTCACTCAGCATCAGTTCATTTAAATTTTTCCAGGCTTTTCTATAATCAGCTTGTTAATCATTTTTATAGAGCAATAATATTCCATTATTTTAATGTAGCACAGCTTGTTCGACCATTCCCCAATTGATGGATATCTTTTTCTAATTCTTTGCTACAAATATTTTTGTACATGTGAGTTCTTTCCCCTACTTTATGATTTCCTTAAGATATAGATCCAGTAATGGCACTGCTAGATCAAAGGATATACAGAGTTTTATACCTTTTGGGGCATAATTCCAGATTGCTCTCCAGAATGATTGCAGGATCATTTTACAACTCCACTAACAATGCATTAGTGTATCAGTTTTCCCACATCCCTGTCAATATTTTTTATTATCTTTTTCTGTCATCTTAACCAATCCGAAAGGTGGGAGGTAGCACCTCATATTTTTTTTTAATTTGCATTTCTCTAATCAATAGTGATTTAGAGCATTTTTCATATAACTAAAAATGGCTTCAATTTCATTAACTGAAAATTGTCTATTTATATCCTTTGACCATTTATCAATTGAGGAATGACTTGTACTCTTATTAAATTGACACAGTTCTTTATGTTTTAGAAATGAGACATTTATCAGAAATATTGTGTTAAAAGATTTTCCCCCAGTTTTGTACTTTCCTTTTAATCTTGTTTCTATTGGTTTTATTTGTGTAAAAACCTTTTAATTTAATGTAATAAAAGTTGTCCATTTTGTCTTTCCTAATGTTCTCTAGTTCTTCTTTAGTCATAATTTCCTTCCTTCTCCAAAGATCTGATAGGTAAATTATCCTTTGTTCTCCTAATTTGTTTATAGCATTTTCCTTTATGCCCAAATCATGTATCCATTTTGACCTTATTTTGATATGGAGTGTGAGATATAGTTTTATGCCAAGTTTTTGACATGTTATTTTCCAGTTTTCCCAGCAATTTTTGTCAAATAGTGAATTCTTATTCCAGAAGCTGGAGTTTGGGAATTTATCAAATATTAGATTACTATAATCCTTGATTATTGTGCTGTATGTATTTTATCTATTTCACTGATCCACCACTCTATTTCTTAGCTAGCATCAATTTGTTTTGATGACTGTTGCTTTATAATTTATTTTTTTTTTTTACTTCAGCTGAAGCATAATAAATTTTGTTTCAGTACTTTTACTCTGTATGTGTCTCTCTGTGTCAAGTGTTTTTCGAGTAAACAACATTCTGTAGGATTCCGTTTTTTAATCCACTTCACTATGTGCTTCCATTTTTGTGAGAGTTCAACACATTCATATTCATAATTATGATTACCAGCTCTGTATTTCTTTCCATCCTATTTTCTCCACTGTATATACTTTTGTTTTCTCTTTCCACCTTGTCGTCAGTTTTAGTTTTTTTTTAACCCATCCTACCCACTATCTTATCTTCCATCAGCCCTTCCCCCTTCTTTTACCTTATTTTCTCTAGTGTTTCTGCCCTAACCTTTTATTCTGTTTCTCCTTTTTCTTTTCCTTTGTCTTCCTAATTCTTTATAGAATTCAATAAATTTCTATACCCAACTGAATGATTAAATTATTCCCTTTTAGAGCCAAAACAGATGAGATCAAGCTTCAGACAATGCTCATCCCCCTCTTTTTTTCCCCTTGATTGTAATAGGTCTTTTGAGCGTTTTGGTGTCAACTAATTATCCCATTATATCTACCCTTTCCTCTTTTTTCCAGTACAGACCTTTTTGCACTCATAATGTCTTTTTTTTTTTTAATGTCATCACATCAGAGTTCATTAACAAACACACTCTTGGTCCATGTGATGCCCCTTTTGTCTGCCCCAATATCAGATATGTTTTTTTTTTTTCTTAATAGAATGTAATTTTTTTTAATATTTTATTTTATTTTATAATAACTTTATATTGACAGAATCCATGCCAGGATAATTTTTTTACAACATTATCCCTTGCACTCGCTTCTGTTCTGATTTTTCCCCTCCCTCCCTCCATCCCCTCCCCTAGATGGCAAGCAGTCCTATATATGTTAGATACGTTGCAGTATATCCTAGATACAATATATGTTTGCAGAACCGAACAGTTCTCTTGTTGTACAGGGAGAATTGGATTCAGAAGGTAAAAATAACCCGGGAAGAGAAACAAGAATGCAAATAGTTCATATTCTTTTCCCAGTGTTCTTTCTTTGGGTGTAGCTGCTTCTGTCCATCATTTATCAATTGAAACTCAGTTAGGTTTCTTTGTCAAAGAAATCCACTTCCATCAGAATACATCCTCATACAATATCGTTGTCAAAGTGTATAATGATTTCCTAGTTCTGCTCATTTCACTTAACATCAGTCTCTCCAAGCCTCTCTGTATTCATCCTACTGGTCATTCCTTACAGAACAATAATATTCCATAACATTCATATACCACAATTTACCCAGCCATTCTCCAATTGATGGGCATCCATTCATTTTCCAGTTTCTAGCCACTACAAACAGGGCTGCCACAAACATTTTGGCACATACAGGTCCCTTTCCCTTCTTTAGTATCTCTTTGGGGTATAAGCCCAGAAATAACACTACTGGATCAAAGAGTATGCACAGTTTGATAACTTTTTGAGCATAGTTCCAGATTGCTCTCCAGAATGGTTGGATTTGTTCACAACTCCACCAACAATGCATCAGTGTCCCAGTTTTCCCGCATCCCCTCCAACATTCATCATTATTTTTTCCTGGCACTCTAGCCAATCTGACAAGTGTGTAGTGATCAGATACGGTTTTAATAGTTATAGAAGTTATTTTCTGAGTATGAACTGTCTGCATTTTTGTTTTTCTTCTCAGGTTATTCTTACCTTCTGAATCCAATTCTCCCTGTGCAACAAAAGAACTGTTTGGTATCTGTTTCTAGAATATTGGGGCAGTTTTCCTTAATGATCTCTTGTAGAATGCTATCCAGGCTTTTTTTTGGGGGGGGTCATGGCCTTCAGGTAGATCAAAAATTTTTAAATTGTCTCTTCTGGATCTATTTTCCAGCTTGGCTGTTTTGTCAGTGAGGTATTTCACATTTTCTTTCATTTTTTTTTCATTTTCTTTTTAGTTTGTTTGTCTAATTCTTGCTGCCTCACAAAGTCATTAGCTTCCATTTTCCCTGTTCTACTTTTTAATGTATGATTTTCTTCAGATAGCTTTTGTATCTTTTTTTCCCATGTGTTTTATTCTACTATTTAAGAAGTTGTTTTCTTTAGACATTTTTCTCTTCCTTTTCCAAGGGAGCACTTCTCATTTCTTTTCTCATTTTTTCTTCTATCTCTCTTATTTGCCTTTTGAAGTCTTTTATGAGCATTTCCAGGAAGCGTCTTTGGCCTTTTGACCAATTTATCTCACTCTTGGAGATTTCTTCTGTTGAAATTCTGAACTGAGTTTGTTTTTGTCTATTCTGTCACTATAGTAGTTTTCTATGGTCAAGGTTCTTTTCTATTTCTTACTATTTTTCTTTCCTTTTCTTTTGGTATTTCTTTCTTTCTTTCTTTCTTTCTTTTTTACTTTTATGATGAAGCTCTGCTCCTGAGGTAAAAGTGGCAGTGTCCCAAGCTTTCTGTGCAGTTCTGAGCCTTGACTTTCAGCACAAGGTCCCCGTGTGTTTGTAGTGGGGGTAGCCTGGGTTCCAAGAGTTTGCCTTCTGAGCTGGAATGGGAAGCTGCTACACTGATTCAATCCTCTACTGAGCCAGGACTGAGGATTTTAGTTGTTGATTTGTTATGATTAAGCCTCGCTCACTGGTTTTCCCAGAGTCTATCTGACCTGGACTGAACACCTTTTTCACTTTAGTGAGACTGACTCTTCTTGAAGTTTTTTCAATCTATTTTAAGCTGAAGAATGGTTTCATTCCCTCAGACTCTGTTCAAAGGCTTGGTTTCATGTGGTTTTCTAGGGAGAGCTCGAGCAGCTTGCTGACTTTACTTCGCCATCTTGGTAAACACATTTTCAATTGCCTCATTCCAGTTATTTTCAATTGCCTCATTCCAGTTATCCCATGATGGTACTCCTCTTAGAAATACTAATTCACTTTATTCTTTAATTCCTAATCTCAACTCCCTCTTATCTGTTTGAAACTGTGGAAAGCCTTCCTCATCAGCTTACACTTTCAACTTAATTCAATAAATACTAATAAGCATCTATTATATATAGATGTATAATGTAGATTATATGTAGATAATTTATATATAGATTATATGTAGAGCAAATAATTGCATAATTAGAATATGCAGTACTATATAAGTACATTGGAGGGATATAAACTGAAGTGTTTTGCAAAATCCGGGTAGAAAATTTCCTACTGCAATGGAGAATGGGGAAGATTTCACAGGGGCTAAGCATTTGAGTGGACTTTAAAGGTTGGATAGCATTTTAATAGGCAAAGAATAGAAGGGAGGCTAATCATCAAAATGTATGAAGTAGAGTAATAGGAGATAAGATATGCAGAGTGAATAGAATAGTACCAGTTTATAGAGGAATTTGAAACAAAAATTTGAAGATTTTTAAGATTTTCTTTTTTTTTTTTTTAAATTTTATTTTATTTAATAATAACTTTGTATTGACAGAATCCATGCCAGGATAATTTTTACACGACATTATCCCTTGCAATCACTTATGTTTCGTTTTTTCCCCTCCCTCCCTCCCCCCCCCCCCCAAGATGGCAAGCAGTCCTATATATGTTAAATATGTTGCAGTATATCCTAGATACAATACATATTTGCAGAACCGAACAGTTCTCTTGTTGCACAGGGAGAATTGGATTCAGAAGGTAAAAATAACTCGGGAAGAAAATCAAAAATGCAAATAGTTCACATTCATTTCCCAGTATTCCTTCTTTGGGTGTAGCTGTTTCTGTCCATCATTTATCCAATGAAACTCACTTAAGTCTCTTTGTCAGAGAAATCCACTTCCATCAGAATACATCCTCATATAATATCGTTGTCGAAGTGTATAATGATCTCCTGGTTCTGCTCATCTCACTTAGCATCAGTCCATGTAGGTCTCTCCAAGCCTCTCTGTATTCATCCTGCTGGTCATTCCTTACAGAGCAATAATATTCCATAACATTCATATACCACAATTTATCCAGCCATTCTCCAATTGATGGGCATCCATTCATTTTCCAGTTTCTAGCCACTACAAACAGGGCTGCTACAGACATTTTGGCACATACAGGTCCCCTTCCCTTTTTAGTATCTCTTTGGGGTATAAGCCCAATAGAAACACTGCTGGATCAAAGGGTATGCACAGTTTGATAACTTTTTGGGCATAATTCCAGATCGCTCTCCAGAATGGCTGGATTCGTTCACAACTCCACCAACAATGCATCAGTGTCCCCGTTTTCCCGCATCCCCTCCAACATTCATCATTATTTTTTCCTGTCATCTTAGCCAATCTGACAGGTGTGTAGTGATATCTCAGAGTTGTCTTAATTTGCATTTCTCTGATCAAAAGTGATTTGGAACACTCTTTCATGTGAGTGGTAATAGTTTCAATTTCTTCATCTGAAAATTGTCTGTTCATATCCTTTGACCATTTATCAATTGGAGAATGGTTTGATTTTTTATAAATTTGAGTCAGTTCTCTATATATTTTGGAAATGAGGCCTTTATCAGAACCTTTAATTGTAAAGATGTTTTCCCAGTTTGTTACTTCCCTACTAATCTTGTTTGCATTCGTTCTGTTTGTACAAAGGCTTTTTAATTTGATATAATCAAAATTTTCTATTTTGTGATCGGTAATGGTCTCTAGTTCATCTTTGGTCACAAATTTCTTTCTCCTCCACAAGTCTGAGAGATAAACTATCCTATGTTCCTCTAATTTATTTATAATCTCGTTCTTTATGCCTAGGTCATGGACCCATTTTGATCTTATCTTGGTATGTGGTGTTAAGTGTGGGTCCTTGCCTAATTTCTGCCATACTAATTTCCAGTTATCCCAGCAGTTTTTATCAAATAATGAAATCTTATCCCAAAATTTAGAATCTTTGGGTTTGTCAAACACTAGATTGCTATAGTTGACTATTCTGTCTTGTGAACCTAACCTTTTCACTGATCAACTAATCTATTTCTAAGCCAATACCAAATGGTTTTGGTGACTGCTGCTTTATAATATAATTTTAGATCAGGTACAGCTAGACCACCTTCATTTGATTTTTTTTTCATTAATTCCCTTGAGATTCTCGACTTTTTATTGTTCCATATGAATTTTGTTGTTATTTTTTCTAAATCATTAAAATATTTTCTTGGAAGTCTGATTGGTATAGCACTAAATAAATAGATTAGTTTAGGGAGTATTGTCATCTTTATTATATTCGCTCGGCCTATCCAAGAGCACTTAATATTTTTCCAATTATTTAAGTCTGACTTTATTTGTGTGAAAACTTTTTTGTAATTTTGCTCATATAATTCCTGACTTTCCTTTGGTAGGTAGATTCCCAAATATTTTATGCTATCAACAGTTATTTTGAATGGAATTTCTCTTTGTATCTCTTGCTCTTGGATTTTGTTGGTGGTGTATAAGAATGCTGAGGATTTATGGGGATTTATTTTGTATCCTGCTACTTTGCTAAAATTATGAATTATTTCTAATAGCTTTTTAGTAGAATCTCTGGGGTTTTCTAGGTAGATTTTTAAGATTTTCTAAGCATCTTCCCCTCAAAAGCAACTCTTTACTAGGAGATCTTTAAATAGAAGATAGTCTTCCTTTTTCTCTATCTCTCTGTTTCCTCTGTCTGTCTGTCTATTTGTCTTTTTCTAGATCTGTTTCTTTGACCTTTAAAAATATGCACTCACAATCTGTAGGAGTCATTTCAATGAAAATGAATATGTTTCTGAGCTAGAAAATTTCCTGGAAGTCCACAGCCTCATTAGTTCTCATTAAATATTCTTGTCTCAAGAAAAAAATTCTGTTTATTTAGTGGAACTCATCTCATCAATAGTCCTATTTTCCACTATTGAAAAAATCCTAAGGTGGAGAGAGTATGGGTCTTTAACAAATTTGGTGTACTGGAGTGTGTCTAACATTTCTGATAGAAGAATTAGGGCATATAATATATATTTTTTTCAAGTTCTCTCTCTTTTTTACTGTCTTTTTCACAATTTTTAGTGGAGAAAGGAGGTCGGACTCTTTAACAATTTAGCATATTTTAATTTTGAACCCAGTTCATCTGCATGTGTCTTCTCTACTCGATCATAAGCTCTCTGAGAGCAATAACTATGGTTATTTATCTTCCTATCTCACTAGCAACTAGCATAGTCTTTTGTATATAATAAGTGCTTAAGAATAACTCACATTTTTATTAAGCTATAAGGTTCAAAAATAAAGCCCCTGTGACATAGGGAGTAAACATGTTTTACAGATAACTGAAGTTATGAGAAATTAATGACTTATCCATCATCCAGTAGATAGTAACAGTGTAAGATAAAATTCACATACAGATATCCTGACTCTAAAGAAAGTGCTCTCATTCTGACACTTCTAAATATTTGTTTAATTAATAAATGAAATTAGAATCTGACCATTTCATTTTTCTTCATGTTAAGATTCAATAAATATATGGAAGGTGAACTTTGAAGAGAACCTTGTACCTCCCTCTGTTCTAGCCCATACTTTTATGCTTTTTATCTGAAATAAATGAACAGCCTCTTAAATGAGCTGATCCAATACTGGCCATTTTTTTAGTCTCAAGAGCCTGAGAGGGTTATAAAGTGAAATCATTTTGCAGATCTCAGTGGCTGTTCAGGAGCAGGAAGAAGCTAAGAGGTGTAACCTCCTTCAAAAATAAATGTGAATCCTTTGAATTATTCACAGTCTATATTCAGCGGGCCATGGAGGCCATTTAATGATGGGTACATTTTCCAACACAACTTCTCTGGCCCTAAAAATATCCTTAGTTCAGTTCCCCAGCTCCCAGTAAGCCTCCCAATTTTCACACTTAGAGATTTCACACTTGAATTACATGAAGCCAGACTTGTAGGATGTTAAATCTGAAAGCAACCTTTGAGTTCATTTTATCTACCTCATCTCATTTTAGAGACAAGGAAACTGAGACCCAGAAAAGTGAAAAGATTTGCCAAACATGACACTACTAGTTAATGAAAATAATTAACATTCTTTTCCAGAAATATTCTGTCTTAAATTTTCTCTCAAATTTCTTTCCTACTCCACAGATTCTGTCCCATCTGTTTGAAATTTCCAAAAACCTTCTTCTGCTTACTTTCTGTTTAATTAAATAAATATTTGTATTAAGTACCTAGTATCTACAGAATATTATACTAGCTCCTGGGAGAACTTAAAAGTTAGGGTAAAATTATAATAACTAATAGCCAACATATATGTAGTACTTACTATGTGCTAGGCACTAAGTGCTTTACAATTATTATTGATTATGGTAGGTAAAAGATTAAATAAGTGAAGAAACGAAAGTTCAATCTTCTAAGCCTATCAATTTATTAAGAAATCCTTGGCAATTATCCAACAAACAGGGAGCAGACCTCCTCAGTTTATGCCTTATACATTAAAAATAAATGAATCAAATAAGGCCAATTAATTGAAAGGAAACAATACAACCTTAGGTCATCTGATATATAATTGGATGACAGATTAGGGACTTCCCATGTTGGGAGAAGGAGAGAGCAATCCAATGAATTAAAAAAAAAAATGGTGGTTGATTCCCATCCCCAACTGTCTGTGAACAATCAAAAAAATATAGAAATAAATGATTGATCCACAGGGAGCCAGTTTTCAAATAGGGCTTATTGGTTGCTTGAAAAGTACAATTGTAAGAAAATGCCCTGCATCAGTATTTGAATTTCATCTAACCTAGGCCTTTAGTTAAGAGTCACTAACCAGCTTCCTAGCTATGATTTTCTCCCAATTCCCACAACTGAATAGAGTTTTCTCATAAAACAGAAATTGGACTAGAGCAATTATTGGCTAATATGTTTTCCAATATGTTTTCCATGAATACACATGTATAATTTATATCAAATTGCTTGCCTTTTCAAGGAGGTGGGGAAGGGTGAGAGAGACAGAGGAAGAAACAGAGACAAAGAGACAGAGAATTTGGAACTCAAAATTTAAAAAAAAAATGATTGTTAAAAATTGTTTTTACATGTTATTTTAAAATGCTTATTTGTCTATATTAAGCAACTATCTTTTTTTAGTGTCTTTTAGAACTATCTCTAAAATATGGCAGATATTTTAGACCTCAATTATTGGAAAGCCCTTTTGTGGATGGCAAAGAATTGGATAGTTCCATTGGCTGGAGAAAGAAAGGAAACAAGGAAGGAAGGAAGGGAGGGAGGGAGGGAGGGAGGGAGGAAGAAAGGGAGGAAAAAAGGAAGGAAGGAACGAATGAAGGAAGGAAAGAAGGAGGAAAGAAGGAAGGAGGGAAAAAGGGAGGAAGGGAGGAAGGGGGGAAGAATAGGAAGGAAGGAGGAAAGACGGAAGAAAGAAATGAAAAAAATTATTTCTTTGCTTCTAAGATGCCTTTTACTTAATTATGCCTTCAGTTCTCTTTTCTTAGTGTTCCATCCTTATCCCCATCCCAACTTCCCATTCTCCTTATCCATCCCCTCACCATCTCTTCCAATTCTGAGGTTAAACAAATTCAAGTTATAAATTTGGGCCCCTGATATGGGACACTTTGATAAAAAGTGATAATTGGGAGGAAGAGCACACTGAACAATAAATTTGCCAAAATCGTGCTAATTTCTACATAGTTCTTCTTGGTTTGAAGTTCTCAGATCTACTCCCTGAATTCCTGATACCATCTTAGTCCCTTGACTTTTCTAAGAAAATCTGCTTTCTGACTTAGTTTGGCTTCTTATTTACATTTCTACTTGGTACCACATTAGTTCTTGACTCTTTTTCCCCCAAAAGGGGTTTTCCCTCAGTCTCATTAATTGTTCAAATCATTGACTTGTGTCAATCTTGGAGGAGAGGATTGTGTTTTATAGTTCTAAAACAAGCCTATAAAACATATACATTCATACAATTAATCCATAACTGTTCTGTGATCACTAAGCCAAATGCAAATGTCTTATACCTCTGTCTTTCACAAAATACCTAACAGGTACTACTTTCTCCTGACTTTTTTTCTTTCATGGCTGAATTTGTCTCCATCTATTTTTACATGCTTTAAAGTGGTTTATGTATAGGGAAGGAGGATGGGAGGAGTAAGATTACAATATAATATCATTTTATGAACCCCCTTATCCTCTATACTGCTCTCTGTGTGTGTGTGTGTGTGTGTGTGTGTGTGTGTGTGTGTGTGTCTGTCTCTGTGTGTGTTTGTCTCTCTTTTGTCTCTCAGTATGTCTCTCTCTCTGTCTCTGTCTCTGCTACACACATACACATAGAGGAAATGTATAATGGGCTAAAAAACTTTTTTGGGGGAAAAATATTAAGAACATGTATTCCCAGAAAAGAATATGGGCATGTTGAGAAGTGTAAGTGATGAAAAAAATTGATATTTTGAGTAATATACATTTATTCCTTCTACATCACAACTTTCCCCATATTGACTTTGATCTTTCAAGAGTCAGAATAAATTAATTGGGAATTTTGGAGGAGTTTTGCAGAAGCCACAGATGACATGTGAAGGCCAGCCAACAACACAGAGCCTATGACCAAATCTTTAATCCAAATTTTACAATAAAGTAGTCTAGATAAACTATGAAATAAAAAGGACAGATTCAGATGTCTTCTCTGACATAGAGGGAGGGCCAAAATATATTATATAGAATTTCCAGATCAGAGAGCACTGTTAAAGACCAGGCCTAAGTGCATTGTAATGGGCAGGTCAATTCTCTGAGAGCCTCCACAGCTGTGAACATCTGAAGGAGGAGAGAGATCAGACAACGCAATGGCCTCTCAGTGGGGAGGTTGGAGAACAGCAATGGCCTCTCAGTCTCCTTGAATCACCATCATCTTCTCACAAGAAGAGAAGAAAAGGTCTAACAGAGGTAAAGCAAAGTTACATATTGTGTTCCCAGCAGAGCACTATGCCCCTATTGCCAGCAATGTGGAAAATGTAACTATTGGGAGTATGATAAAAGTACACTACTCTCAAGATATTTAAAAAACCAGAAAAAGGGCTCTAGTGTATCAGGTGGATCTCCCATGAGGATCTAAAAAAATTGGATAGGAATCCCAAAGGATATAAGCCATAACGTTGGAACATAAAACATTGCATTCATTATGTAGGTGGAAAAGAGGAAGGAATGGAATCCCTTTTGTTTTGTGAATTTTTTAGTTTCTATACTGTGATCTCTAATTCCATCACCACTCCCTGCCCCCCTCCATATACACTTCTAGATTGACAGTAACAACCTGGTGAATTAAAAAGAATATTGACTCACTTATTTACTTCTTTGACTTGTTCTACACAGGGCATGCATACTACTTAATATCTGTGGGATTTAGGGCTGTCAATCAATCTCTCTGGATCTCAAATTCCTCATCTGTGAAATGAGGGAGTTGTCCTAGATGGACTATAAGATCTCTTCCAGTTTTAAATTCGTGATTCTATGAACGATGTTTACAAAATTAAATAAGTGACTTACATTTCTGAAATTTACTTGGATAGCTCTTACCCCACCCCCAAAAATATTTATCTTATTACATTGTCACTGTGCCTGAAGTTCTTAGTATTATCTTCAAAAAAAAATCTTAATAAGCAATTCATAAACATTTATTAACTGCCTATTATATGCCAAGAACTGTAATAATTACTGCTAGAAGGGAAGTGTACCAATCCATTATAAGACATTGATATCAAATTTGGATCAATATAGTAGATTCATTGACTATCACGTTGGAATACAAGAGTTGTAGTTGGTGTTAGGCACATCTAAAAATACTTCTTTGTTGGACTAGAATATAAAACAGATGGGTGAATAGAAAATAGAATCTTTTATGTTTGTATTTTGTATATATACAGATACACACAATGTTGTAAAGTTCATTAGGGTAACAACCACATTTTACTTGAACTTTATATCTTTCTCTATCACAATGCTCTCTATTCAATTAGTGCAAAATGAATACTTATTGAATGAATATTTGATTTTAAATAATTCCACTAATTTCCACCCACGACCTTTTTTTTTTTTTGCCTGAGAAATTTTTACATGACCTTGGGTATATAGGTACATAAAAAGATATATAAGTCAAACATTTGCTGATAATAAATCACAAGTTCTGCCCACCCATTCAGTTATGAGACCCTACATGGAGTCTTGACTTACAATTTAAGAAGCTTTGCTCTAGAACAAAGAGCAAACTAGAGTTGGAGCAGTTTGTCTTGTACTGTCAAAGGCAACATGACAACACAAGGAAATTGGGAGCATGAGGTGTCTTTAGGGATATTTGGGGCTGCAGGGTAAATTATATTCTTTAGTTAGAGGTATTGCTGTTATTCAATGATTTCAGTTCGTTTCCAATTCTTTGTGACCCCATTTGAGGTTTTTTAAGCAGAGATACTGTAATGCTTTGCAATTTCTTTCTCCAGCTCATTTTATAGATGAAGAAACTGAGGAAAACAAGTTAAGTGATTTATCCAGGGTTACACAGCTGGTGTCTGAGGCCTTCCTGATTCCAGACCTGCTACTACTATGTATTCTATCCATCTAGCTACCCATGATGGCATCCCTAGTCCTTAATATTTGGATCTTAGTAAAATCCCTGAGCCTTAGTTTCCTCTCTATAAAATGAATATACTTTTATGTCAGTAAGGTGGAAAGATCAGATGAGACAATACACAAAAGAGTTTTGTAAACCTTAGTAGTTGTTATGATTGAGCTGTCTCAGTCACATCTTACTCTTCTTAAGAACTAAGTGATTTGCCATTTCTTCCTCAGGTCATCTTACAGATGAAAAAACTAAGGCAAACAAAATTAAGTGACTTGTTCTGTAAGTTTCTGAAGTCAGATTTGAACTCCTTATTCTGGGGTGAACTCTTTATCTATTACTGCACCACTTATGCCAGCTGTCATCATCTCTACCAGTAACTGTTATTGTGTTCATCATCCTCTAAGTTCCCTCCCAACGCTAGATTTTCTATAAATGTGAGCAATCATTATTATTAACACCTTGGGAGCAGCTGAGTAATCAGACAAGGTTTATAAGTGATTGGGGAAGTAATAAAATTACTTCCAGCATTAAGCATCTTTCCTGAAATGTGAATTAGTAAGTTTAGGAGGAAAATAAGCTTGATCATTTAGTTATTCACCCTGAGTTATTTGAGCAATGATTTCCCCCCCACATGGTATCTCAGAAGAAACTTTTTTTTTCTTACTACCCTGTTTATAAATAATTTTCTTCCACATATTTTTCCTAGTCTTACAATATTTTTATTTTGCCCCTGCAGGATAGAAATGTGATAATGAAGTTGGGTGTTTCCAAACCAATTTGTTGCCTCAAGTCTGCTTGTGGTTTTTGAATTTTCCTAGGTTACATTAGAGACATGATGGCCTCGAATTTATGCCTAATAAAAACAGGAATAATGTAAGAACTCTGAGAGCCCTAAAGGTCTATAGAAAAGAAGTGATGTTCAGTTATTGGAAAATGGAAATGCATCATAAAGATACTGAGTACCCATTTTCATTTGATATAACCCCTCAAGACTTTTGGAAAATAATAATAGTTTTAGTCTTTTTCTCATAGCCAGAATGATAACTAGGGTGGAGCAAACAAGACTTCCCCCCCAAGGAACGAAAAGTTAGAGTATACAAAATCTAGTTATTACAATGATCCCAATGAGAAGAATTCTGGAATACCAGAGCTAAAGGAAACCTTTTTTGGAAGGTCACCTATCTTAATCTCTGTATTTACAGACTGTTCTCTATACTTAGAATGATTCAGTTATTTAAATATAGAAATTCTTCAAAGTGTTGAATGATACTATACCTTGAATGCTCTCCCAACTTATCATTTCTTCCTTGAAATCCTAGATTAAATTCCAATAGATTTGAGATGGAAAGTACCATCTATATCCAGAGAAAGAACTATGGAGACTGAATGTGGATCAAGACATAATATTTTCTAACTGTTCGGACATGTATACATATATTGTATTTAACCTATACTTTAACATATTTAACATGTATTGGTCAACCTGCCATCTGGGGGAGGAGGTAGGGGGAAGGAGGGGAAAAGTTGGAACAAAAGGTTTTGCAGTTGTCAATGCTGAAAAATCACCCATGCATATATCTTGTAAATAAAAAGCTATAGTAAAAAAAGAAGAAGAAGAAGAAGAAGAAGACATAGTATTTTCATTTGTTGCTTGCTTTTTTCCCCTTTTCTAATGGTTTTCCCCTTTTAATCTGGGTTTTTTTCTTATGCAGCATAAAGAATAAGGAAATGTGTTTAGAAGAATGGCACATGTATAATCTATATCAACTTGTTTTCTACCTTCAGAAGGGAGAGAGAAAATTTTAAAACAATATTTTGCAAAGGTGAATATTGAAAACTATCTTTGCATCTATTTAGAAAAATAAAATACTGTTTTAAAAAAATCCCAGCTTAGATTCCATTTCCTATGCTATACCATCTCCCCTTCTGATTATCTCTAATTTATCCTCTATAAAGCTCATTTGTACAGAATTTGCCTTCTATCTCCCCCATTACATGTGAGCTTCAAGAGGGGCTGTTTTTTTCTTTCCTTTGTATCTCCAGAGCTTTGCACAGTGCATAATGTATCATAGCATTTAAGAAGTGTTTATTGACTGAATGAATGACTGCCAACCTTAAACTTCACATAATACTTCTCTTCTTTTAGCTCTCTCCTGCACTTATTATGAAATATTATTTTATAAGCCATCCCTTTTGATGTCATTCTTCTTCTAGATTACATATTCCATGAGGCTAGCATCTTGTCTTATTTAAACTTTTTCTTTTCCTAGTTGTAATAGTAATAGTATTATATTCAATTATAGTATCATGCAGTGTTTTACATACTATATGTACTTAATAAATATTTGTTATTTTGTTGATATTACTTCAATGGCTTAATTCTGAATGAGATGTAAAAACAAATAATATATAACCCCCATTTTGAAGTTTTCACACTCACTTCACTTAGAAGAATAAGTCAATAATAATTCCTGATCCTAATGATAAATACTGTACATCATTTCAATCCAAAACCTAACTCTAATTTCTAATGCTATCTAACAAGTTCATGATTAAAAGAATATGTTTTGCAGCTAGATCATCTAGTGAAGTCTCTGATGTCCTAAAAATACAAATGATCAAATGGAATCCAAAAAGAAAAGTATATAAACAGAAATACTTAGTTACTTGGTAAATATTTCATGCCTGGCACCTAGGAGAGTGGCTTGCATAAAAATGTTTGTTTGTTTGATTGACTGAACTATATAGAAAGATAATCCTTTCCTATTGAAAATCCACATCTGTCATCTATCTTTATCTATGTATTATGTACATATAAATATATATAATACACACACATATCTATTTAAATATAGCCAGTAGATTAAAAAAAAAAAAAAAACAGTGACAGGCATTTTATTCAGAATCCATGTGGTGATGTTTTTGTCCATTAACAATGAAATGCAATGACCTAAAATATTTATTTTAAGGATGAGATTCCCCAGAGGCTGTTTACTACTGTTCCTTAATCCTTACTCATTAACTTAAAATCAAGATCATATATTTTTTTAATAAAATGCCAGCATAAAATTGGAGAGCTTCTTATGAAGCCTAGTATGAATTAGGTGCTATGATTGATATACCATATTAACAAATTAGCCCATCCCTCAAGGAGCTCACATGTGAATTGAGAAACAAGATTCATCTGAGAACCAAGAGAGGGGCAATTTCATGAAGCAACAACAGCCTGACAGTAGTAATAACAATAATCATAGCTGACAATTGTAGACTGCTTTTTTTTCATCATTTCATTATGTCCAACCATTTATGATCCTGTTTGGGGTTTTCTTGGACAAGATACGAGAGTGCTTGCCTTCCTTCTCCAGCTCACTTTACACATGAAGGAACTGAGGCAAATAGAGCTAAATGGCATGCTTATAGTCACATAGTTAGTAAGAGGCCCTGGCTGAATTTGAACTTAGGAAGAGGTGTAGAGGGCTGAAACTATTGGGTTGATGCACTGAGGTCAGGATTGCTGCGCCCTTGAGGCTAACTACTGATTGGACAATACTCTATGGGCATATGCTTGGAAAATGGTCCTTTCTACTATCCATATTGGTTCAATGATTGGTGCATAGAGGATTGTAGAAGGGACTAGGAGGTGGAGTAAAACTAGCCAGGGTCACACTCTTTGGCGGGATGAGGGAGAAGGCGTCGAGGAGATTCTGCTTCCATCCTGTTCAATCCTGTGTCTAAGACCAAGAATAAAGACGGACTTTTGCTTATCCTGATTCCAGCTGATTCTGGGGTGTCCTGAGTGCTAGTGAGGTCGTTACAAAGAGGAGTCTTCCTGACTCCAGACCTAGCCTTCTAACTGCCCATATTAATACTTTTATATTAATTGTACCACTTGATCCTCAGAATTATCCTGTGATATATCAAGAAAGGATATTATTATCTTTTAATGATGAATAAGAAAAGAAAAGGTCAGAAATCTGAAGTAATTTTCCTCAATATCCCACAACTGTAGATAGAAAATTTGAGATATAAACTCAGTATGTGAGCTTCTATTATGCCCAAATAGAAATAACCTAATGTGACATGAATGAATAATTTTACAACTCATTTTTTTGAAAGTCATATTTCTGGAGTTGCCAGTCAACAGACAGAAACATCCAAGTAAGCAAAAAAAGATCTTATGGGGGAAAGAGTGGTCTTAAAGCTTATTGCACTTACTCTGCAAGAGAGAAAAGTTCACATTTTCTGATTTATCCCTGTGAACTGCTTGAAAAACTAAAATCAAACAAACAAACAAAAAAAAAAAAGTGGCAACTGAAAGTAAAGAAAAGAACTAACTATAGAAACATATAGTAGTCCAGGGTCATTTAGCAATGAGATAGTCTCTGCTTTCCCTTTGTTGTAGTATAAGACCTTAAGTTGTTGTGAAAAGGCTGAATTTTAATTGTTCTTGTGCAGTCATTTCAAGTGTATCTAACTCTTCATGATCCCATTTGGTGTTTCCTTGGCAAAGATGCTAGAGTACTTTGTCATTCTTTTATCCAGCTCATTTTATAGATGAGAAAACTGAGGCAAGCAGGGTTAAGTGACTTGTCAGGGTCACACAGCAAGTGTCTGAGGTCAGGTTCTAATACAAGTCTTCCTGATTCTAGGCCTAGGACTTTAGCCATCCAAGCTGCCACATTTTATCCAAACATATTGTTAATATTTTAAAATGGGAAGACATAAAATATTTGCTCCCTCACCATTTCTTAGAAAAAGTGAACTGATGAAAAATATCCTCCAAAATGAAGATGCTAAAGAAGCCAAACAACAAATATGGCAAGCAAAGGTAATACCAGTTTGTGTTAAATCCCTGTGATGTATAGTCTAAGAACCCCTCAGCCTCAGATAAAGGCACATTTGCAAGAATAGAGAAGGGCTCAAAAGATGAGTCAAGAGAAAAACTATTGCTGACCTTGTGACTCAGAATTGTCTCATAATGAGGTCTATTTTGGATATGTTGAGTTTGAAATGCTATTGGGATCTACAATTGGTCATGTAAATAGGATCTCAGGAGAGTGAATGACAATAAATATATGAGTTAGCTACATAGGGATAATTATTGAACTAATAGGAACTGATGAGATCACCAAAAGTGGAGTGAGAGAGACAGAGACAGAAAGAGAAAAGCACACAGAGACAGAGATTGTGTGAAAGAGTCAGAGACAGAAGAGAGAGACAGAGACAGGACAAACAGAGGAGAGATAGTGAGAAAGACCAAAAAAGAGACGGACACAGAGAGAAATAGAGACACACACACACAGAGAGAGAGAGAGACAGAGGTAAAGGGTGGGGGGAGAGAGAGGGAGAGACAGGAAGGGAAGAAGGTGGAGGTACAGAAAGGGAGAGAGAGAGGGAGGGAGGAAGAAGAAGGGAGGAAGGGAGCAAGAGAGAGAGAAAAAGGGATGGAGAGAGAATAGGGTTTTCACAAGACCTAGATGGTGATACAACAAAAGAGATTAAGAATGAGCAGGTAAGAGGAAAATCAGAAGAGAGCAGCGTCTTGGAAATAAAGGGAAGGGAGCGTATATCCTTATGGATATAAGGATACTATTTTACAATAGTAAAAGCTACAGAGAAGTCAAGAGCGATAAGGACCAAAAAGAGTCTTATTTAACAAATGAGATAAAAGTGACTAAAAAAAAAAATCACTGAAGATGTGTATGTCCAGAAAATGATATAGGCCAGTAATGAACAAAAACTGGTGGAAAGTGCACAGCCTGAGGATAATATACTAGGAGGAGAGAGTATAATATGTATATTACTTTTATGGGGCAGATAAATGATGTAGTTGATAGAGCACAACTGTAGGGTCAGGAGGATCTGAGTTCAAAAACCAGTTTCAGATACTTACTAGCTGTGTGAACTTGGGCAAATCACTTAACTTGGATTGTCTCAAAAAAAAAAAAAAAAAAGAGAGAGAGAATGCTACACTCAAAATATTAAAAGAACTAGAGGAAGGTCTTCAACATGTCAGATGGATCTTCCACAGAGGATTTAAAGAAAGATATGAACAAGACATGGGATGAGGTACAGAGGAATTAGTTGGTAACACTGGAGATAAGAACATTGGTGGGATCACAGATCCCTCAAAACAAAGTAAAACTCCATGTTCTGTTTACAAGGTAGGAAAATGGGTACATACATTTTAGCAAGGCTTCTGCTATCCCCAAATGGATAACATATAAACATACATATACATGCATACAAACACACATGTATGTATATATATATACATAATATGCATAATGTGATTATATGTATATATATATGTGTGTGTTTGTATGTATATATTTATATTTATGTGTCTATCTCTTACAACCTACTTGTTACTGTTTTTCTCAATCATTTTTCAGATATGTCCATCAGTTTTAATTCTCTAGGGGTAGTTAGGTGGCACACTGGAAAAAGTGCTAGGCCTGAAGTCATGAAGACCTAAGTACAAATATGGTAACTAGTAACTTTGGGTATGACATTTAATTTATTTTTCTCAATTTCTCTTTCTATAAAAAGGAGATATGATGATGATGATGATGATGATGATGATGATGATGATGATGATAAGGATGGTAAAATTTCATTTGTGCAGAACTCATTCCTACACCAAGCTAAATCTGGGATGTATGGCTGAATCTAGCTAAGCCCTGAAGAGCTGCCAAGCCAATAGTCATGGAGTATAAATCATGGATAGAATTCTAAAGGAGGTGACTTGTGAATGAGTGGAATTAGAATCAACTTTTCTGCCAGTTGTCAGAAACTGTACTAGGTGGCAGTATTTCAGTTAAATCTGTACCTGTGGCTAAATCTTCCCCCTCTCACTTCTTTTTTTTTTTTCTTTCATTTCAGTTATGCTCAAAATATCCCATTTCCTTCCCAACCCACCCTCCACTCTTCCTCATTCCACTCAACCACTAACAGTCTCCTCTCCAGACTAACAATATTAAATCTTCTAAACAATTCACAAGTACTTGGGCAATGACTCAAGTTGTTTTGTTTATTTTTTTTTTGTTTCCTCCTATTGTGTAGAGCTAAATGTTTATATTCAAATATTTTTATAATCTAGGAAATGACTTGGTGAGGACTAAGAAGGAGTGGGTAAATGAGATGGCCTGTATTTGTCTAGTTGACTGATCTAGTTAAGATCGTAGACAGTTTTGAATACTCACCAAAGTGCAAAAACCAAGTCTCATAGAACACTTCATGTTTTCTGTTTCTATATTTAGCAGCAGATGCTGTCCAAATCATTTAATTAACAATCATTAATTATGTACCTATTATTATTCAATGCAATGCAATTTTAAAAATTCATAATTTTAAGGCACTATGTTTTAAAGTGCCAACTAACAATACATTAGGTACAGCTATAGGAGAGATACAAAATTATGATGCCCAACTCCATGAACTTGTAACTGTATCAAGTATACAACATCATAGGCAATAATGTGCAGCTATGTTTCAAAATAAATTATAAGATGCACATTAAACATATACAATGCTATATAAAGTCCTAGGAAATGGTTATTTCTGACTAGAATTTCAGAGAAGAGTTTATGGAGGAAGTGGCATTTACCCTGAAGGAAGGATTGAATTTCAAAAGGCAAATAAGACATGACTTCTGTCTTCAAGAAATCAGTCAATAAGCACTTCTTTAGTGCCTACTATAGGCCAGGCACTCTGATGAACTCTTGGGACACAAAAAGAATCCAAAAAAATCAGAATGGGGGAGACAAGAAGCTAGCAATTATGTACAAACAACTATATGAAAAATAAATGAGAAATCTTTAGCACAAAAGACCTCTGATTAAGAAGGATGAGAAAAAAATCATATGGAAAGTGAAATTTTCATTGGAACTTAGACGAAGTCTGTAATATTCTTCTCTAAAATGTATCTTTCTCTGTGAGCAGTTTCTTGGGGAGTTTTTGGAGGCAGCCTTAGTTTCAGTTCTGAGTAATCACCCCAAATACAGCCAGGAGTTAAAGTCCAAATCCTTTATTGTCTCTTTCCAAGTCTTGTCTCCTTTCTTGGGCCTGGTTAGCTTTCTTAGAGGCCTATCTCTCTCCTTGGTTCCGAGAGCTCCTGCCACTAGTCCTTTGACTCTTCCAGTTTCAGCCTCCAGCCAGCACAAAGGTGGAAGATGGAATGATTCTGTCTCCTCCTCTGAGACCTTCTAGTGGGCTTCTGTGTCTGATCCTGAGAGCTTCTTGCTTATATACTGTACACTGAGTTTACATCAATCATTATATCACTAGGAAACCATTATTTGTTGTAGGATTAAATCAATGTTAAACTAGATTTAACCATTGTCTCCTCAATTCCACTTAGTACCTTATTTCAAGTTCTGGCCCATAACATCTCCTTGTAGGATCAGATCAATCATACTGAACCATGCTAAATTAGATAATTATTGTCTCTATCAATTCCAGTGATTTAGAATCTTGTAAGAATCCTAACAGAAGTCAAGGGAAGTCAGGAGGTAAAAAGAAGAAAGAAGGGCATTTTAAGCATTAAGGACCAGTCAGTGGATGCTCCTGGAACTGAGATGGAATGTCTTGTTTATGGACCAGTAAGGAGGTCAGTGTCACTAGACTAAAGTGTAAGAAGACTGCAAAGGTAGGGAAGAAAAAAGTCTTGGCCAGATTATGAAATACATAATACTAGAGGATTGTGTATTTGATCCTAAAGTTGATAGGGAACCACTGGAGTTTATTGAGTTTATAGGTTGATAGGAAGAAAGAAGATAATGGCATTCTATCTATATACCACTTCAAAGCTTGCAAAATGTTTTCCACATGTCTCCTTTAATCATATATAACTATAATACAAAGAGTTTCTTACATCCAAATATAATGAAAACATAACAGAAAAACACAATGTGAGGAGAAAGAAAGTTTGGGGATTCCAAGGAGTGGTTTGTGGAGCTTCATTCAATGCCCATCAGCTGATGTTTGAAGAATGATTAGAACTTGATGATGTGGAGAAAAAAGAAGAGGATGAGGACTGGCATCATTACAGGAAAAGGTGACACAATCAAATCAAAGACTCGGAGACAGAGACCAATGGGGAGGAATTCAGGTAACAAGGAGAATTAGTGTGAGATAATCTTTCTCTTTGAAGATTTTCTTAATCCTCCTGTGAAATGACTCTCAGATATTTAACTGTGGCTTTTTTGTCCACCTTTCTAAAATCCCTTTTTATTGCCTCACTGTTGACAAAGTTAGAAATGTATGAAACTGTCAAAAACAAGTTTCAGCACAATACTGAGTCTGTCAGCATCTTGGATGACTTTAGATATGATTGAGCAAAAGAATTTGTTTTCTTAGTAGCAGAAAATATTACTTATTTTACAATGTGACATGGGGAGAGTTATCTATTTCAAATTTATGGGGCTGCAGTTTTAATAATACACTCCAGTGGGAAAGGGCGATTTGTTTTATGCCATACTTCAGAGTGTCAGCTTATGGCCTGGTATTTGAACATTAAGAGAACAGGAGAAGTGGACAAAGTCCCACACTGGTACCCATTGCCAATTTGAAAATTAAAATTGGAAAATGCCCTCTTTCTCAGTATTACCTGACATGCTAAAGCTGTCTAAGGTCCCAGTTTGAATGAAAATATCTCTGACCTTAAATTGCATTGATTATCTATCTTTGGAGATAAAAAAACAATCTATTTTAAAAAACTGTAATGGTTTTCAGCCTTTTCTCTCAAATTCAATTTAATTCAGCAAGCATTATTGAATACTTGTTAAATATACAAGGCACTATGCTAGCTACCATTAGCACAAAGACTTATAAAAGAAACATATTTTTGTCCTCACAGAGCTTACATTCTTCTAAGAAGAAATGACAAATACATAGAAGGATAATTACAAAATACATACATAGCAAATGAAAAGTGTTAGAAGACATGCACTAATAACTGGGGAAATTAAGAAATGCCTTATATGGCAGGTGGTTCTCTTTTTTAGGCTAAGGATTCCAAGAAAGAAGTAAGGAGGGAGAACATTTTCAAGCACAAGTGGGCACCCCACTTGTAGTTCCCTGGTTTTTTTTTTTTTTTTTCATTATGCGATGCAACACTCCAAAATTTTGGAGTAGTGAAAAAATTTTTTGAGCCTTCACCATTAATGTGGGCATTATGTAATGCCCAAATAAATGTAAAATTTATATATATATAAATATACTAATAATTAAATCCATTATAAAACAAAAAAGAAGTGAAAAAGATATTACAAAATCAAATAATATTTGATCCTACAATCAACAGGAAGTTTCTAAAGTTTATTGAGCAAGAAGTTAACATAATCAGACCCTGTCTTTAGGAAAAGAAATTGAGAAGCATAATTTCCAAGAATAGGAAACTGATTATTCCAATGAACTTTGCTAATATAAGGTCTCATCTGGAATATTAGATTCAATTCTGGGATCATGGTTTAATTAGCTAGAGAGTGCCCAGAATAGGATGACTATGATGCAAATAGCCTTGGCTTCATGTCATATGATGATGAATTGAAGGAACTAGCCATGTTGAAATTAACAGGGCTAATGATAACTGTATCCAAGAATTAGTTATCTTCAAATACTTGAAGAGCTATTGTTTGGAAGAGAGATTGGGCATGTTCTGTTTAGGATCAGAGGATAGAGTCATGAGCAAGAAGTAGAAGTTGAACAGAAGAAAATGGAAACTTGATGTCCTGAAAAATTGCCTAAGAATTCAATCATTCCAGAAATGCAATAGGTTGCCTTGAGAAGTAATGGGCTTTTGTTCTTTTGGGGTCTCCAAGTAGAAGTTAGATGAGCATTTGTCTTCTATTTGGGGATTCTTTTGGTGGATGGATTGAACTAGATGTTCACTTGGATCTCCTCCAACTCTGAAAATTCAGTGATTATGTAAAATCAATTTGTCAGTTGTGGAAGATGGATTAGAATGGAGAGAAACTTAAGGCAGAGAAACCAATTAAGACACTATTGTAAATATCCAAATTAAGTACAAAGAACATAAAAAGAAAAATGCTATCTGAATCCAAAGAAAGAAGTGATAAATAAAAAAAGTATGCATAGAATGATTTTATATATAGATATTTATACATACCCACATGTGTATGTATATGTGTGTGTGTGTGTGTGTGTGTGTGTATTTGTAAATAAACCACACACATGTATGTAGATAGACAGACAGACAATGGTCTCCAAAATTTTTGAGTAGTAAAAAGTTTTCTTGAGCTTTCACCATCAATATGGGCATATTTGCTTATTTGTAAAGTATATACACATTTTACTATGTTAATACTTAAATACATTATAAAACAAAAATGTAAAATATATGACAAAATCAAATAATGTTTGATTCTACAATCAATAGGAAATTGCTAGAGTTTACTGAACAGGAAGTAACATAATCAAACTTATCTATCTATCTATCTATAAAAAAAGAGTTACTACAAACATCTTTGTGCATGTAGGTTCTTTTCCCTCTTTTATGATCTCTTTGGGAATCAGACCCAGTAGTGGCACTGCTGGATCAAAGATTATGCACAGTTTGATAGCCTGTTGGGCATAGTTCAAATTGCTCTCCAGAATGATTGGATCAATTCAAAATTCCACCAACAATACATTAATATATTTAATATTTGTCATTATTTTTTCCAGTCATTTTAGCCAATCTGAAAGATCCAAAGTGGTTCTTCAGAGTTGTCTTAAATTGCATTCATCTAATCAATAGTGATTTAGAGCATTTTTTTCACATGACTAGAAATTACTTCAATTTTTTTCATTTGCAAATTGTCTATTCATATCCTTTGACCATTTAACAATTGGGGAATAACTTTTATTCTCATAAATTTGGTTCAGTTTTCTATGTATTTTAGAAATGAGATCTTTATCAGAAACTCTGAGTGCAAAAATTCTTTCCCACCTTTCTGCTTCCCTTCTAATCTCAGCTACATTGGTTTTGTTTGTGAAAAACCTTTTAAATTTAATGTAATCAAAATTTTTCATTTTGCATTTTATAATGTTATTTAGTTCTTCATTGTTCATAAATTATTTTCTTATCCACATATCTGACAGAGAGACTATCTTTTGCTCTACTAATTTGCTTGTGTATCACTCTTTATGTTTAAATCACAAACTCAATTACTATAGTCATTGACTATATATAGTCTTGTGTAAAAGACACATATAATATACTAATAATTAAATCCATTATAAAACAAAAAAGAAGTGAAAAAGATATTACAAAATCAAATAATATTTGATCCTACAATCAAAAAAAAAAAAAAAAAACTATTCCACTGATCTACTACTCTATTTCTTAATCAATACCAAATGGTTTTGATGACTGTCTCTTCATAATATTGTTTCAGTCTGGTAGCTTCCTTTGCATTTTTTTCATTAATATCCTTGATATTCTTTCATCTTTTCTTGCCTAGATAATTGCAATGGCTCCCTATTTCCAATCTTTCCCTTCTTGAATTCATCCTTCATACAACTGCAAAACTACTATTCCTAAGGCATAGACAAGGGCCAGCGCATGTCACTTTGCTGCTCAAGAAGTACTAATAATTATAATTAGTTTTTAAGGCCAGCAAAGTGCCTTAGAAATATGATTTCATTTATCCCCATAATAACAAGGTCTTAATATTATTTAAATTTTCAGATAAGAAAACTTAGGTGACAGTCACTTGGCTATCAAAGGGTCACATGAAAGTCAGAAGTATTTGAGGTGGATTTGAAGCCAGCTCTTCCTGGCAAATAAGAAATTTAGATTTTATTTAGATTGGATCAAAGCCAAGTTTCTTATATCAAATGAAGATAGTGTTGAAAAGGACAGATAAAGAAAAAGTAACTCAGGGTACACAGTTTAGCTATCTCTAATCCTTTATACTCTCCATCCTCCCTTTTTCCTGTTCTTTTATATTACCCACCTTATTGTCTTTTTGCCCTCACTGACTGTTTTTGTTTTTGTTTTTGCTTTCTAACCAAAAGGGATCTTTAAATATTAGGTGTTTTGCAAGCTAAAATAAAATCATCATTTTTGGAAACTTAAGATGTTGTAGGCTATTAAAATTCACAACTTCAAGACTTTTGGTACATCCTATATTTAATGTAATGTTTTCAGAATTAATGGATCTGAACTAGTCTCTTTTGTTCAAGCTGTTTTAAAATTCCATCTCAATGTATTGAAATTGATGCATTAATAAAAACCAAGTTATAAATTGGTGTGTTCCAGGATCCCTGATTAAATAACAGGAAGTGATACTGAACTAGTGATAACTCACTAGTACAAAGAAATTCAGGAATGAAATCATTTGGGAACACTGAATATCAATAATGAATGTTATATGATGATTTCTGGAGAGGGTTCTGTTTCAATCAATCGAACAGAATATATTTATTAAATGTGTAGAAATCCTCTTGATTCACTTTCCCCAAATGAAGTGGGCTCCATGTCCTTCTCAGGGGTCTGGAGGATACTTCTGAGAAGTTGAGGATGTTTCTTCTCTAATGCTATCAACTCAATCCCCATTCAATTGTGTTCCCCTTATTAACCATAAATGATAGAAGAGAATGTGCCTTATCACTATCCTTAGAAGTAAATGAAAATGTTGATAATTCTGTCTTTATTATATTTTTTCAGTAAATATTTCTTTGAAAAACTAATTAATACTAATTGGCTAAATGGACCATTATTCCTCCTGATATAGTTTAAGCTCCATCCAAAATAGTCTATTTACTGTTTCTCTTCAGAGTGTTACATCCGATGTCTCTGTCCCTTCACACAAATTGTCATACATATCTGAGACTCTTTCCTTCCTCACTGCTTCACCTTTCAAAGACAACTCAAAGCATTGTTGTTCTGTTATTTTAAATAGTGTGACCTTATTTGGGGTTTTCTTGATAAAGATACTGGAGTGGTCTGCCATTTCCATCTCCAATTCCCTTTAGAATAAGGAAACTGAGACAAACTAGGTTGCATGATTTGCTCATACTAGCTGTGTGTACATGTATCTGAGCACTTTCATGTGCACGCACAAATCATAGTAAACTATATTTGGCATATATATACATTTATTGACTTATTTATGATACATAATATTATTCTCCATTAGAATTTAAGTACCTCGTGATAAGGGACTGTCTCTTATATTTGTATGCTTAGTGCCTTACATAATGAATTAATAAAGGTAGGCTGATTAGTTAGTTGACTGATTCAGTGATTGATTCCTACAGCCTTGTGATCTTGTTGATGGCAGTTTTCCCTTGCTACCTTATCTTGTCATGTATGCTTGAATAGTCACTCTCTCTATTCATATGGGACTAAAGGAAAGAAACTTAGGCTAGAAAGGCACAATTACATCTGAAGACCTTTGGAGAACTAGATGAGAGTAAAGCTATATTTTTGTTTAGTCATGTTTAAACAACTATACCATGTCCAATGGGAACAAAGGAACATGTCATATTTTTCTATATCCTCTATAATCTCCTAATATGTAGTGTCTTATATATATATACATACACACATATACATATATGTGTGTCCAGGATATTTGAAGTGATTGTACAATTATTTGAATCATTGTTGTGAAAACTGGCCATAAACTCTACCATATTCAAGGGTTAACAAAAGGAAATTCCTCTCTTTCTCTCCCAAAACCACATAAGTCCCTAAGATACATGACCTATGTTTTTCTTTTCAGGCTAACCTCTGAGAGGTTACACTTCATAAATTTTTATTTAGAAGCCCATTATTTAAACTTATTCCATTGATCTAAGGAGAAGGGAGATCTATACTTACCTAACTACTCACAGCATCCATTTTCTAAATTTTTAGAACTGATTCAAACATTTTATTTTTTCATTTTATGTAAAAGTCCTACCTGAAGAACATTATGGGATGAGTTGGTTAATATTAATATCATTATATTTGGGGGCTTAATTAATTCAAAGGCAATTATGTCCCCAATATTCCGTTCCCTCTCTGCCAGTAAAAATTAATAGAAATCATTTTAATCAGGAATAAATAAAGAAAAATATTTGACCTCAATGAATATTTCCCAGCAACCAAGTCCCCAAGCTTTATGATTATTTTCATTTCTAAAACTTTCAAAAATTAGGAACAGAAAACTTTTCTTTTCCTTGTAATCTTTTTTTCATACATATGGTTTTTGAAAGGAATTAGAAATCTATATTGCATTTCTGTGAAACTTTCTAAGAACTGTGTTCCTACCTACTCTGACTTCAGTCATTGCTCATACTTTCAGACAATGGTGTTAGAATCCTAGTATTCAATTACATTAGCAATAGTGAAAATGTAGACCAAAAATGAGTTTAAACAGTGAGAAAGCTCTTAGTAACCAATGTAAATACAAGGAACTAGACAGGAAAATTTTTCTTGTGTAAAATAGAGAGGACAGATCTTTAAACTCTATCACATACTAGCATTATCATGAACTAAAGGATTTGAATGGTTAAAAAATAGGGAGGAAAAATCATGTAATTTTTTTAAAGAAAGAAATATGGTATTTGTATTGGATTCCTACACAGGGAAAGGGGCTAAAAAGGGATAGTTTTTAACAAAAGCTGGTCTAATTATATAATTTTAGGCTTAACCAAACATTCATGCAAACACAGAAACTATTAGTAGGCCAGTTCGAAACTAACAGTCTTGAGTTCTTCAGTAATCTATGAATGCGTCTGAACTAGAAAACCTTTATGGAAATGCATTGTTCCAAATGCCAATTGACAGAGGATTTTGCCTAATGGTTAAGTATTCATGTTTTCATGGATGAATCTTTTCAATCCTTGTGTTGCTCTTTCTCAGTAGAAAGGGATGGTTTAGGGTTAAAAATGCTTTGAAATTCAGAGCTGAAAAGTAGCTGTCCCAAAATGTCTATTTGACCATAAAAGCTCTAATGAAACAAGTGACAAGTAAAGAAATAGGACAAAACCTCACTAATTTGCATTTGTGAAAAGTTTCCCTGAATTAGGCTAAGATTTACTTTCTTCAGATCAATAATGAGAGGGTTTGCTAAATAAGTCAAGTCAATAAACATTTATTAAACACCTACTATGTTGCCAGGCACTATGCTATGTACTAGAGATACAAAGAAAGGCAAAAAACAATCTGTCCTCTCAAGAAGCTTATGGTCTAAGAGGAAAGGCAAGAAATTGACTACATGCAAACCAACTTTGTTTACAAACAAGCTAACAAGAATTAATTAGATATAATCTCAGAGGGAAGGCCCTAGCATGAAGAAGGATCAGAAAAATATTTCTTGTAAAAGTCAGGAGTTAAATCAAGATTTGAAGGAAAGTATGGAAACTGAGAGACTGAGATGAGGAAGGAGAGAGTTCCAAGCATGAAATCTAGTAATTTGTGAAAATGCATTGTTGGGACAGCCACAGAAAATGTATTAAGCCAAGAGATGGATTATTGCCTGTAAAGAACAAAAAGGCTATGATCACTGAATCACAGTAAATTAATTCTATAGGCAGATCTAATACATGGGATGTTTATAATACTTTTTAATACTTTTTTTTAAACTAATAGATTATTGCATGCAAATGAATGCTATTAATTACAGAATAGTTTTCTGGACTCAAGAGAGTTGCCCTAGCAAACTGTTGTTTAGAAATGCTTTGTTCACAGTTTGTTCTAGTTGTTACATGAACTTAAGAGACTAAAACACAAAACAAAATATAACAAAAAAACCCTGCCATACTGTAAAAACTTTTTAGATTCAGATTTTTCATTGTGTTAGACTGTGTTTTTCTCATTAATTGAAACTATTGAAATTTTATATCTTTCTTTGGTTTATTAAAAAAAAATTCTACTCTTTTTCTTATGTTTCACTTCAAAATGATGTTTTAAAATGTCCTTAAATTCACTCAACTATAAAATATTTAAAGTTGTGTCCCTCACCTGATACGGGGAGAAGACTGGATTTAGAGTCTGGAGACTGGGGTTGCAATTCCATAACTACAATTTCCTAGTTATGTGATCTTGCCAAATAATCTAACTTGTTTGGACTTCAGTCTTCTAATTTTTAAATAAACTACTTTTATCATTGCATGTAACAAACATTTATTAAGCATCTTTTCTACACTAGGCACTGTGCTAAGTACTTTACAAATATATCACTTCATTTGATCCTCACAATAACCCTGGGAGCTTGATGCTACTATTATCCCCATTTTGTTGTTGCTATTGTCCTTAGGTCTCAAAGAGAATAGTGACATCATGAGAAAAGCTCATTGTTGCTTAGGAACTTTAGAAGATGGTATTGTCCTAAATGGTAACAGGATAGATAAATATATTTCCATTTTAAAATTGAAGCAACTGAGGTAAATAGAAGTTAAGTGACTTAGCTATGGTCTCTAGCTGTGACTAGCTCACTCATAGCAAGTGAGTATCTGAGACTAGATTCTATTTCAAGTATTCCTAACTGCAAATTCAGCACTCCAGCCATTGCACCATGCCTCTGGATATTCCATCATTTTCCTTTTATAAAATAGATATTTCTTTTTTTTTTCATTTTCTCTTCCTTCCTTTCTTTCTTTCCTTTCTTTCTTTCTTTCTTTCTTTCTTTCTTTCTTTCTTTCTTTCTTCTTTCTTTCTTTCTTTCTTTCTTCCTTCCTTCCTTCCTTCCTTCCTTCCTTCCTTCCTTCTTCCTTCCTTCCTTCCTTCTTCCTTCCTTCCTCCTTCTTTCTTTCTTTCTTTCTTTCTTTCTTTCTTTCTTTCTTTCTTTCTTTCTTTCTTTCTTTCTTTTTTCTTTCTTTCTTTCTTTCTTTCTTTCTTTCCTTTTTTTAAAAATTAAAGCTTTTTATTTACAAAACATATGCATGGGTAATTTTTCAACATTAACCCTTGCAAAACCTTCTGTTCTAAATTTTCCCTCCTTCCCCTTACCCCCTCCCCTACATGGCAAATAGTCCAATACATGTTGAATATGTTAAAATATATGTTAAATCCAATATATGTATACATAATGATATAGTTATCTTGCTGCATAAGAAAAATTGGATCAAGAAAAAAAGACTGAGAAAGAAAACAAAATGCAAGCAAATAACAACAGAAAGAGTGAAAATGCTGTGTTATGGTCAACACTCAGGTCCCACAGTCCTCTCTCTGAGTGTTGATGGCTCTCTTCATCACTGAACAATTGGAACTATTTGAATCATCTCATTGCTGAGGAGAGCCATGTCCATCAGAATTGATCACCAAAACAGAGATTTCTAAAGCATAGTTTTGACCATGTCCCTCACATTCTCAAGAAGTTTCAATACTTGGAATAGCAATGATAATAATTATAATAACATTTATACAATACTTTATGGTTTGTTATGTGTTCTACAAATTTTATCTCATTATATTTTTGTATAATGCAATGTTCACAGTAATAAATATAGAATACCATGAGTATATTACAATGCTTGATATGTAGGAGGTGCTTAAAAATGCTTAATTAATTACTTCATTCATTACATGAGGACAACATAGTAAAGTAGAAAGAATACTAGACTAGATATGAGGAAATCCAGGTTTTTGCTTGTTTGTTTGTTTGTTTTCACTAGCTCTTCCACTAACCAGTTACTTCATGAAAATGACTTTAACTTTTCAGTTTCCCAATTTATACAGTAAAGTTACATATATTGAATAATCTTTTTGATCCCTTCTACCTGAGTCTACAATGAATTCTTTCACCATCTTAGATTCTCTCCATTGTAAGTCTCAGGACTAGATTTTGGGAAAATAGGGAAATAAAAAATGCATACTTTTTGCTGGGTTCTTCTGTCCACAATGTGAACCTCAAAATCCTTTAGGGAACCACTGCACTTTGGAGTAGTATATTCCATCACAGATAGCATCATACATTATGAAAAAGAATTCTTTAGCATATAGCATGCTGTTAGTGTAAAGATTAAGCAAACCAACCCCACTGTTTGTCTCTGGCCTCTTAGCTTCAAGTTTGCCAAAGTCTAAATGGGCCAAACTATTTTGTAGGACTAGCTTGATTGATAGACAGACAGATAGATGATAGATAGAAAGAGAAAGAGAGAGAGAGACAGAGACAGAGGCAGAAACAGAGACAGAGAGATAAAGTGAAAGGAAGAATAATCTTAGAGTGGTAAGAACCTGGGTTAAAATTATGTTTCTGCCACTCACTAATGGAAAAGAAGAAAGAAAGAAAGAAAATTATTTCTCCAAAGAGAACTCATAGCTGTAGATTATCAGGAGGAATGAGAAGCCACAACCAGGTGAATGCCTGGACAAATCATGTCAGTTCTCTTAATGGCTCCAAATTATTCATGCCAGCTGCAGGGGAGCTCGAGAAGTATTCAAATTGGAGAATTCTCTAGAGGCTAAAAATGTTCACTGTGGTCATGAAAACAACTCACTGTTCCATAGATTGGACTGAATCTTTCATTTTTCAACCCAATGTTTGGCATCATGTCGACATCCATTGAAAAATAAAATTCAAATTGTCTGTTCCCTTAGCAGGGTGTCTTCCTTCACCACTCAGCCTTACCATTCCAAAGTCTATAATATATTCCTCTTATACTTCACCATCAGGAGTACTACTTTTTCTTCTCCCAGATGCTCAAAATGATGCTTCCATTGTGTTAAATGAGGTAGGGAAACAGACAACTAACCACAAGGGCTGTCAGGAAACTGCTCCATCTAATTGATGTGCTTCAGCCATTATGTACAATTTGTATCCATATTCTTCTGTCTCCAATAAAAAGCACAGAAATGAACTAACTGTTCTTGGGCATTCAATTGCAAGAGCAATTGGACATGATGGCTGTGAAAGGAGCTGTCTTTTAGAAATGGCAAATGAAAAATTGTCAAAAAAGAAAATGTTCCTGATTAAATGACCTTGTGCTGGATATATCTCTCTAGACACACCCTATCAACTCACTCATTTAAATCTTTCTGTAGGTGACAATTATTCCACTCATGGAACTAATTATCTTACAAAATGGATGGTAACTGAATAGAGAACACTGAGTCTGTAGTCAGGTGATCTATGTTTAAATCTTAGATCCAAAATTTATTAACTATGACTGAGGCAGGGCCAGAACTAACCCAAGGACAACTAGGGATCTGTCCCACAGCTTTGAAATCAGGAGGGTGATGACAGTAATCATACTCCTTCAGCAGCATCAGTGTAAGAACATCTCAAATTAGAACCTGGTTAGTAAAGCTACTTGAAGTAGATATGGTATTCTTCTTCTCTCCAGTCATTGCACCCAGGTAAGATTCTTCTACAGTGTGACTTCATCCCAGATTAGCACCTCCCCTGCCATTCCTGGTTAGCCTCCTTCTCTGCACACCCACTCTCTTCTTCCAGGGGCAGCCTCTTTAGAAGCACCTTGACAGCTTGTATCTCAGGATCTCCTCTCCTCCTCAACTGACTTCGTCTTAAAATTCATGTGGGTTATTATTATACCTTAGCTGCTTGCCCTGAACATTAAAATTACTAGTTATAGCTATTCTCCAAGTATACAAACAAAATCTCATTTTCTAGCCTATCTTCCAGAAACTCTCTCTCTCTCTCTCTTTCTCTCTCTCTCTCTCTCTCTTTCTCTCTCTCTCTCTCTCTCTCTCTCTCTCCCTCCCCACCCCTGTCTCTCTCCTGTCTCTGTTTTTTTTTCTCTGTTTCCTGTCTCTGGTTCTCTCTGTGTCTTTCTTTTTCACTCTCTCGGTCTCTTTTTTTCACTCTCTCTGTCTCTGTGTTTTTTCCTGTCTTTGTCTCTCTGTATATATGTGTGTGTGTACATGTGTGTATATATATATAACACATATGTGAAACAAAATGCTATAGAAACTTTCTGTGCAATTATATATATATATACACACACACATATATATACAACACACACATATATATATATATTTATATTTATACACACACATACCACACACACACACTCACACACACACACACACACACACACACACACAAGTGGGCCAAAATTAAATAATACTGTTTGAGACCTGGCCTCCACCCCCTCTCCAGCTATGTCTGAGAACACCAACTCCTCACAGAATTTCAACCACCATGCTTTTTATTCTCCCCCTGTTGGGGGCCTTTTTGGGACGACTGAAAAATCAACTTGTTTCTAAAAGAACAAAGGGGAGGCTGACATATTAAAAAGTACCGTTTGTTAGCTAGGCAACTGAAGTTCTGAAATGGGTGATCAATTCCCAATGTGAGCAACAAGGGCACAGAGAGAAGAAAAAGGCAACTGCTAATTATGTGTGGTGAAACTGTGCTTTTAAGTTAGAGGATAGTAAGAGCTAGTCCAATGCATCATCTCTTTTGTGATTATCCAGGTAATTGAAACAGTATTAACCCCCTGATATTTGGGATTTGGAACTCAATATATAGTAAAAACCATTAGCACTTAGAGTTGGTGATCTAACCCAAGCCACAGTAAGGAGTTATTCATATAATCACCATAAAAGTCTTCTTGCATTATTGAACAGTGTATGTAGTTTTGCTCTGAAGTCTTTTATTCCCTTTTCCTTTGTTGTGCCTAGGAATTTCAAAAAGCTTTTCTCTGCAAGTGATGCCAACCCCCTCCTCATGTTATATCTCCAATAATGACCACAGCATTGAAAATACTTCCTTTCTTCTGTCTTCTCAGAAGAGCCTGGTTATGCTGCAGCATCTTGCGGAGAAATTAGAGGCGAGCTCTTTACAAAGCAATCAATACATCCATTTTATTCAAACCATCTTGCCAATGGATAAACCTAGCTGTGGAAAGGTTAAGTCATTTGCTCTGGATCACAAAATAAAACCATGATATTGTAAGGAAAAAAAAAACAAAAACCCTGGAGTGAAGAAATCCTTGCCTTTACCCCTCAGAGGTGGTGGACAACAGCTTGAAAACAAGACATACATTGTCAGACAAGGTCAATGTGTTCATTTGTTTTGCTCAGTGACACTTCTTTGTTACAAGAGAAGGTTCTATTGGGGAAGAAAGAGACATTGAAAAGTGACAATAATGTAAGAAAAAATCAATAAAACTTTTGTTTAAAAAGAAAAAAAAGTAAAAGTGTTGATTCCATCTCAAATGCAAATCATGTCTTACCCTCCAAATCTCTTAAAAAACAGACCTCCCCAAGAAGTAAAAATAAAACACCAAATTCTACTAGACAAATAATGAAAGAAAATATATCATTAACATTCCATTGGTAAATAGCAGACTAAGAAAATGAAGCTATACTAGTATTAGTCTCACTCTTCTGCCATAAAGCCCAGGTTCCTTTTATTAAACAAAGAACTATTCAACAATAAATATTTCTCATGCAAGGCCAGAAAAGTTACTGAAATTGGCTCTTTCCCAGCTTGACTGATTCAGCAGGAAATTAGCCAATGTGCACAAAACCTTGTGTTCTAGGGTTTGGTTTAAAAAAAAAATAAAAACAAGTTGGGAAGTCCAAAAAGTAAAAAAAAAAAAATTCATGTAAACACCTACATTTTTTTCCTGTCTGTGAATCCCAGCAGAAATGGGACAAATATACTGTGAAACTGGTGCGTAAGGAAGGGTGTTCACCAGACACAAAGTATAGGCCAATGGATGCCAAATAACCCAAATCAATCAATGCCCAACCTTTTAGTGAAAAGATACTTTCCATTTTACTGAAGCCTTTAGATCAGGGTGGGGCAGTCCTGGGAGTTTGAGGGGTTGATGTTGAAATCCTTGAGGCTAATTGATAGAAGTGACAAAATTGCTATAATTCCCTCTCCATTGTAAAAGAAATCAAGGCAAACCGCAAAGAATCCTACCAAATGTAAGGGGGACTCCTGATCTGACTGGTACTCTAAAAATGATTCTGCCAAAGGGAAACTCCTCTACCTTTACCTCAAAATAAATTCCCAGGTAGCCTTTTGCAGATTTCTGAAATTTCACAGTTTTGCTTTATTCCTTTGAGTTGGTATGTGTTCCCTATTAAAATGAAAAGTATTATTGCGAAATGATACACAGTAAGCCATTTCTGTCATTAATATCATAATAAAAACTGTATTCTTTCCAACAGGTAAATGCATCTACAATGGAAACGAATCCCTTGAAAAGTGAGGGTTTTTTTTGAAAGGAAAGGGAGGTGATAAATCCAAAATTGGGATACTACTAGGCAAAACCCAGTCCTTGTGAGATGCTTCATTGGACTCGATGAAACAGAAGTAATGGGGGTAAAATTTCAAGATTGTTCTGTATACCTGGGAGAGTTGAATGCCAAGCTGATTGAGAAGAACACTGAAGAGAATGCAGGAAGGTACTAAAAGCAAATTTATTTTATTTTGTCCAGTTCTTTTCACATCACTCTCTTGCTGAAAACCCTTCAAAGGCTTCCTATTGCTAGAAAAATCCAAAATTTATTATTCAGGAAACCAATGTCTTTTAGAATCTGACTCTTTCATAGATCTTTCCAGATATATTGACTATTACTTCTCACCATACTTCTTGTGCTCCAGTTCAGGTTAAGTTTTTGAACTTTATCCTGTGCCTCCCCACCTCAAGCCCTCTTTACTTTCACAGCCTCCACTCTCTTTCCCATGCCTCACTTCTTATAAGCTTTTGAAATCCTACCCATGTTTCAAACCCAAGAGAAATGCTTTCTTCAAGAAGCCTTTCACGAGCTCTCAAATATATGATCTCTCCCTTGTTTAAATTCCCATAGGTCTCTGTCTGTAACTCTGTTTCAGTCCTTACCATAGCTTATTCTGTATCATTATTTTATATTTTTTCTAGATCTCCTTTAATTATTAGTTTCTCAAGGTCAGGGAATGTGCATTATTCATAACTGATCTTTGCTCCATTTCTCACTATCTTTTAAAACAGCACATTTTAAGTTCTCAAAGATGTTGGATTGAATTATACAATTTAATCTACAAATTTCTTTTGTGGAGATGAGATTGGAAAAGACTTCCTTGTAAGGTTTCACTGATTATGTCTCCTTAAAATCCTGTATTTAATTAATATTCTGTACAAGAATTATGTAGCCGTTCTCTATGAATATTTGATTCACTGACTATACCCCTATCAACCTATCTTTTGGTATGACTGAATGAAGGAAGAATTTTTTAAACTACTACATGTGATAGAATCAGTCGATACACTGAAATTTCAGGCTGAAAAGTCATTTGCTTTTGTAGAAGGGATGAAAAAGGCAAATAAATAGAATACTGGTTTAGTCATGCAAATTCAATGTATGTGTGGAAGAATTTTCATTTTTTTTTTTCTGAATGGAAAATCAAGACCAGTCAATCCTTTTTGAAGTACTACCTAACAATAAATAAAGTTCTAAATTTTGGACTAATATGTACAACAAAAAATACACAAGGAATCATCACGAAAATATATTTCACTTATAGGAAATTGACTTTATTTATAGGTCAGGGACTCATTAATTCCTACAATGTATAATTCCTGCTTCCAGTGGAATTAGCTGCTATGTGAAACACTATATTATGTAGAATTGAGAATATGCCAACATGAGGATGGGCAAGTGTATTGTGCTATTGTTTGCGGAACCTATACATCTTTCACTAGAACTAAAAATTCAGAAGCAAGCTCAACTGATATAAATCATATGGTCAGTTGTCCAGTAAATCTGATCAGTATATCTTTATTTCCTTCCCACATATACACAAACACACCAATTCTGATATGTCCTGCGTATAGTACAAGAGCAGCCTGAGCCACAAATTCAATTGACTCAAGTATTTTTGAATATTTTCTGCACCCTACTATGGTATCACAAAAAAGTAGGCACAAGATCAAATACCATTAGGTAATATCACCTACACCTCTTGACCATATTATCTATCTTCAGACTACTTGAATTTCCCTAATATGTATTATCTGCTTAAAGTAAAGAATAAAAAATACAACACTATCAAATGAAGGCTACTTTCAGCATGTAGCAAATATCTCATACACCAAAGCCTTTCCTTACTACCCAAGATCTTGGTATGCTCTAGTTGAATTATCAGTTCTATCAATAATTCTTCTCATCATTTACTCAATATTGGTTAGATCTATACTTTCATATTCTGCTATGATCATCAGGAATGTGTGAAGTCTACAGAATTCTGGTTTATTGTCATGATAATTTTGTTGAATGGAAAGAACTATAGTTCTGGAGTTAGAATAACAATGCTTCAATTTCAGTTCTTTCACTTATCAGATATGCTCCCTGAGATATGTCTTATCAGTTCTCTCAACCTGGATTTTCTCAATGGAGATGATAATTTTAATTTGACACTGAAGACAATTCCTAGAAAACATAGAAATACATAGTAAACATTTTTTTCTGGTTGTACATTTACATTCTTTTTGGGGGCACATTTCTTTTTCTTTCATCTCCTTCATTTTTTTTTTTTATGTTGTTGTTTTGTCCTTTATTCTCAAAGAGGGCCATGATAGCATCTGGGAGAAATGCTACAACATGCAAACGAATTGGGTTTAAGTAAAGGAGGAATGTGCAAGGTCACCTGCCTCACTGCCCCTTCCAGAATCATTAGGGTCCAGTGGCCAGATATATATCAGAATGAATGAAGATGGCCCTGATTGCAGTGGGAGACCTTGACTTTTAAAAGCTAAGATCTTGAACAGGTCTTAGATTTCTTTTTTTTTTCCTTCATTTTTTAAATGGTTAATTTCCATCAGATTCACTTGCAAAAAATAATTCCCTATCTGTATCTTCTCTTTTGGTTTTAGTTGCATTGATTTTAGTTATGTAAAAAGTTTGTTTTTAAATCTTACTCTATATAATACAAATCATCTGTGTTTCTTTTTTGATCTCTTCTAGCCTGTTCCTGTATATGATGTATGATTATTATGAAATATATAATCTATTTTATTTAATTATTTTATTGAGCTATAAGGTATTTGTTGATGATCTAAACTTATTTTTCTCTAGACTAGACCAGTTTCCAATTTTATTATTGGCAGAAAGAGTACTTTCTCCAATAGTTGTTTTCTTATGTTTATGGTACTTTAGACGGTTGTGCAAATTTTCCCCTTGATCTTGTCTCCTTGTATATCTCATGAGGAAAGCATTTTGCCAACTTCTAAATCCTGGGTTCAACTATGAAAAAGAACTTGGGATTCAAAAAAAGTTTATGTCTTTACATCTTTACTCTGTTACTTATTATGTATGTAGCCTTGGACAAATCACTTCTTTCTGTGTCTTGACTTGGAAGATTGTATTAAATCAAAGGAACCTTTTATGTGTCTGTTGTTGGATCCCATGGACCATTGAGGGATGCCTGCAGACCCTTTTTTTCAAAATATTATGTTTAGATTTTTACTAAATTTCTGTTAGAGCTTATTGAAAATAAAAATATAATTAACTTTTATATCCAGCTTCACAGAACCCCTGAAATCTATATATAAGTCTCATAGACATCCTTGGACCCAGGCTAAGAACTGACAAACTAAATGATCTCTAAGTATACTTCCATTTCTTTGTTTCCTATTGACGTTCTTAATTTACATAATGCATTTTAACACCTCATGGTACAATGCTCAAGCTTTTTACCCCAAAGATGTAGTTATATGCTCTGATTTATTTTGAAAAAAGTTATATTAAAAGAATACTTTCTGTTTGTGAAAACAAGAGGATCTTAGAGAATCTATTATGCATATGTATCATATTCATAAAGAAATATATAGAGGTATGAAGTGGTTTGGCAGCCCATGGATAGGTAGACTATGATCCTTTACAGAGGAAAATCTTATCTGCTTCTCAAATGTGTTGGAAGGAGAAGAGTTGGACAAGACAAAGTACACCATAAAAGTGTTTGTCACATTCCCCTTTCCTAGTCAGTGGCAGGACAAAAAGAAAATTTAGAAGGGGAGAAGTCTAGAAATGGAAATTCAATGGAAGGTAGCAGTGTTATTTTTTAGGTTGCATACCTAGATGTATTCCTATTTAAATACTAAAGTTCTTTGAGGAGTCCTACCAGTTATAGACCTAATGTTAGTTGAGTGCTAAAATTTGAAAGAGTCCTACCATGTCCACTGAGACTTTCTGTGTTCTGAATATGGTAAAACCAGTGGGAGAAAATGCAAGAATGGGATGTATCAAAGATCAGCTGGGCAGTAAAACCGAGAAAGAGTTGATTGTCAGGACCAGGGAGCACACCTGGTAAAAAATGATCCACTGAGGACATAAGAAAGACTCTAGGTGCTCAGTCTATAACACTGGGAAATACTCAACGGGACATCTTTGAGACTTTGGGTTTCTGTAAATTGCCTATTGCCCAGAATGTTTGTTGATTCTTCCTTTTATTTTAACAACACTTTCCTTTGACATGTTGTGCCCAGGAGGCTTGTAAGAGGGGTATTGGTGCCAGTTTTGGGGCTATACAGTGGAGAAATTTTCCCAGGTTCTTGGAGGGGGCCAAGTGAAATGTGAACTCTCCTCCCCACAAACCATAACCAGTGCCCTTTGTACCACAGGTAATATGTGCACAAAGGTTACATTATCACTGTTCACATTTAAATTGCTTCATTTCTAGGCTGTTTTCATACCAACTTGTCCTGGTTTGGACTAATACCCCAGAAGGCATTTGGCTGTAAGCCTGGGTAGTCTGCACTTTTTAAAGACTTGAGGGGAATAGAAGTGTCTGACTTCTTCATTATAATACTGCTTCAACTCCAGAGACATTTTGATGTAATTCACCAATTCCTAACCTCACTCACACAGTAGCATGAAATTTCATGGATATTTGCCAGGGCTACTAGGTAGAGATCAATTGATTTCTAGTGGAATTAAATGTAGTCAGTTTTGAGGGATAGTGAGAAAAATGGTCTTAAGTAGACCAAAAGATTTATACAGAAGGATACTAAGAGATAAGATTGAAAAGCTAATTTACATCTAAAGAGTGGAAGAGTTTGGACTTTAATCCTTTAGAAAATGAGAAACCACTGAAAAATGATTGATTAACAAATGTATTAATTTACTCAACAAGCTGTTATATGCCCAGGAAAGACTATGGAGGTCTATGGAGACATAGAATAGGTGGGAAAATGTGATCTTTGTCCTCTAGTACCTTACAATTCAATCGATAATGGATGATAAGATCATAGATAATAGGATCATGGATTTATGAAGGGATCTTGGAGATCATCAAGGCCAATCATTTTACGTGTGAAAAATCCGAGGTACAGACTGAGTGAGTTCCTGAGAGTTACACAAGTACTAAGCATCTGAGGTGGGATTTGAATCCAGATGTCCCTGATTCTCCCTCCAATATGCCATGATGCATCTCTATGGTATAAGTAGCTCATTGTTAGTAAGGGGTAGTTATTAAAGCCCTTGGTTGGCTTTTAAAGAGCTTTATCACCTCCCATCTTTCCAATCTTCTTATATATTATACTCCTCCAGTGGCACCTGCTGCCCTGTTGTTCTCTGCACACAATGCTTTGTCTTTCAATTCTTGGCTATCTTCCATTTTGAAACTTTCTCCCTCTTCATGTCCATATTCTCGCTTCCTTGACTTGCCTCAAGTCTCAGCTGAATTCCCCCCTTCTACAAGAAACTTGTTCTGATGCCCCTTATATTCAGCGCCTTCTCTCTGGGATCCAATAGATCTCAATAAGATCCCTCTGGGATGCAATGAATCCAATGGATTCTTTCTATATTTTGTACATAATTATTTGCATGTTGTCTTCTCATTAGACTATGAGTTCCTTGAAAATGAGCGTTTTGGTTATTGTGTTGTTTTTTGGTTATCATGTTGTTTCTGCTCTTTTTTTTTTTTAATCTTTATTTGCATCCCCAGCGCTTAGCATAGTTATTGGCATATAGTACTCAGGAAAATGCTTATTGACTGATTGAATAGAATTAGATTGTATTAGATATAAACATCAGCAGGAGAAACTGGGTGGTGCAGTGAATAGAATACCAAGCCTGGAGTCAAGAAGTCATCTTACTGAGTTCAAATCTGGCCTTGGATACTTATTAGCAGCTATGTGACCATGAGCAAATCATTTAACCCTGTTTGTCTCAGTTCCTCATCTTTAAATGAGCTACAGAAGGAAATCGCTAACCACTCCAGTACCACTGCCAAGAAAACTGTAAATGGGTTCATGAAGCGTCAGACACCATTCAAATGAGTGAACAACGACAGCACTGCCCTTGCAGTATTTAAGTGGGTTTAATAAGGCAAACAGTGCTCATGCACAGATACCAAAGTGGTCAGTCTTAGAGGAGATCCCCTCTTCAGGGTATAAGAGAATATGAGAGTAGACTGTGGGCAGGCACATCAATAGCTTGGCTATTGGGGACTTAGTTTTATTGATGTTCCATAATGTAATAAAAGAGTGATGAACTTATAGGCTGAGGGACTATGTTAAAATCTGTTCTCTTACTTTGATCTTTATGACTTTGGGCAACCTTTTTAGGATTCAGTTTCCTCAACTGTAAAATGAATGGTAAGACTAGATGCCCTCAGAATGGATTTGTCGTCTTAGTTTCTGAGAAAGGCAGTCATAAAGTCATGTGATATGTATTCAGGCCAAAGGACAGTGCAGAGGACCATAGGGTCAGACTTGGAAGGGACATCTGAAGTCATCTAGCCCCACTATATAATTTGACAAATGAGGAAATGAAGGACTGATGAATTTTCCAAAGTTATACATGGGTCAGGATTTTATCCCCATTTGCTCTGACTCCAATACCAGTGTTCTTTTCCATTCTACCACCCAATCTTTCCAGTCCTGAGCTATTCCTGAACCTAAGCATCAAGATGATAACCCAAGAAATAGTTACATAGATGACAAACTCAGCTGGGAGCTTTCTATCTCATCACATGGGATTTGGCTTGATGATCTAAAGAATGCAAGAACCACCAAGGACTTATCAGCCATGTTTAACTGAGCACAAAACACTTTTACTGAGTTGGAAATTGGAAGCCCATGGGTTCATAGCCAGAGAGTTAGATTTTTATTGTTGAAATGAATATAAAGTAAGAAAATTGAAATGTTTAGGAACCTGATCTTGGATGTAATATAATTCTTATAGCCTTCACCAAAGATGTATTTTAATTTTACTTTAGGCCTCCTAAAGCCAACTCTGTCCTTGTGAGAGGCACTTGAGATAAGGGGAGGATTCCCAACAAGTATTTTTTGTTTATTTGTTCTATTTCACAGTCCCCAACTTTGGGTAAAGAAAATTATAATTAATTGAAAGAACTTTGTATATCAATGTCGCATCTAATTATGATCTCTTGCCCAGTCCAGAACCAAACATGACTTTGTAGATAAGAAAAACAACCCATACAATTACCTGACTAAACCTGCTGTCCATATAGTTCCCTTGGTCCCTGTCATTTGTCTACCAACAGGGATAGGTTACCTTCTCTCCATTTGAACAGTTCTCCTACCTAGTAGATTCTTACAGGCGATCTTAACCTAAAGTCCATAAATTTTTTTCTAATACTTTGATAACTATTTCAACAGAATGAGTTTCTTTAATAATGTCATGCATTTTGCTTGATGCATTGGTTTTTTTTTTTTCTGAGAAGGGGTCCATCAGCTTCACCAAGTGGCCAGAAGGGTCGTCTATGACACACAAAAAAAGAATATTAACCCCTGCTAAAAAATCAGCTAGTCATAGAATATTAGAAGTAGAATTGTGAAGATCATTTAGTCTAACCCATTTGTTTTATAAATAAGAACTAGATATATCAAGAAGGGAAGTTGCTAAGGCACACAAGTACTTGATTACAAACTCAGAAGGGAAATTCACATATCTAGTCCAGAATTCTTTTCTCTATACTATACAGTTGGCTGTTCTGAGTTTTCTTTCATCTCCTCTCTTTATCATTTTCAATTTTTTTTCCTTGACCTGAATTGCTTTTTCTCTTTACTTCCTTAAAATCCAAAGTATCATATGTAAAGAGAATAGGAATGAAGGCATACTAAGGATTAGAGTATGTTTATGTTTTGGAGAACAAATCCATTGAACAGACTGTGGCTCAGTAGAAGTGCTTGATGCATTTGGCAAATACCTCCTAGCTTTACCATTGATGAGAATCACTACCTGGTCAACTCAGCTAAAAATTCAACATGATTGGGGAATAAACCTTGAGAGAAACCTGAATTGTAGTCATTCCAGAATCTAGTCTGCAAAATTGGCTTAGACTCATATAGATTTAAAGCTAAAAAGTTACAGATCATTTAGTCCCATCCCTTTCATTTTACAGATATAGAAGGTTTAGAAAGTCTAAGTGCCTTTTCCATGGACTTTTATGCAGCGAACAGTCAGGATCTGAATCCAGGTGCTTTGACTCTCAATTCAGTACTTTTTTTTCCACTGGACCGTGCCAATTCACTTGAGCCCAACCCAAACAAAGATAAAGTGGGTATCTTTGGATAGCTAATTTGTAGGACTGTAGGTTTGGAGGCAGAAAGAGCTTTTTAGCATCTGGATCTTCTAACTCTCAAGCCAGTGCTCTTTCTACAATAATTTAGGGACATGAAGATTTCCCCCTCCACACCCTAAGCACAAGTCGACTAAAAGACATCTGGATGCCTCTTCAGTGTTTTGTTCTGTCCTTGAGCATAGGTGGCTGAGTCATTGTCCTAATATGAATGTTTTCACTCAGGGAGACAGCTTATTGAGTTCAAGAAGTGCAAGAATCCTAGAACTCTCAGCCAGAGCTTGCTGGCAGCAAGTAGCAGAGGAGATGACCGCAGGCAGGAGGCAGAACAATAAGCAATGACTTGCCTTTCCAGAATACATCAACAAAGGAGGAATTGTTTGGACAGTGCAGAGTTGAGGTAAAATGTAAACCCCTTTAGTGGTCCTGAAAACTACTGCACGTTCTGAGGCTTAAGTCAAAACTTCCCAGAGAACTATACCCATAGTTATTTTATTCATGTTTTTGTCAACAAGAATTTGTGACCATATTGTATTAAGTATGTCTTTCAAATGGAAAAACACATAGTTTTCCTTAGTAGAAAATTATGTATTTATGTTATGTCTTGAGCACTTTGGAAAGATAACAGTGAAAGTATAAAAAGCCAGAAAATGCAAGAAACAGGGCTTGTCCTTTATATTTAGAGGCCATATTTGCCCAAGAGAAAAGCAATCTGCTCATGACAGAGCTGAGAAGGAGCCCTTGGTAGAGAGGGAGAAGCAGAGGATAAGGAAAATATTGCTCCAGGAAGTGGTACCTAACGAGCTAAAGATTATAAAGGGAAGATGAGAGGGAGAGTACATTTTAAGAAGTAGAACAGTTTAGCTGGTAAGTAAAACAAGGGAAGGGAAGTAATGTGCAATAAGCCATAAAGGAACCATATTATTAAGGACTTCCAGTGTTAAATGGGTCCACTTCTAGCTTTGAAACAATAATCCTAAACAGAATTTCTAAAATTTCTTTAACAAGGATCAAAATCAATTCAATCCAACAAATATTTTCTGAGCGCCTACTACATGCTAGGGATAGAAAGGAAGAAAGAAAGAAAAAAGAAAGAAAGAAAGAAAAAGAGAGAGAGAGAAAGAAAGAAAGAAAGAAAGAAAGAAAAAGAAAGAAAGAAAGAAAGAAAAAGAAAGAAGGAAAGAAGGAAGGAAGGAAGGAAGGAAAGAATGAAGGAAGGGAGGGAGGAAGGAAAGCAGAAGAAAGAGAGAGAGGGAGAAAAGATGGAGAGAGGAAGGGAGGAAGGGGGAAAGGAAGAAAAGAGGGAAAAAAGGATGAAGGAAGAAGGGAGAGGGGGGGTAAGAGAAGATAAAGGAATAGAGAGAAGGGAGGGAGGGAAAAAGAAAGGAAGAAGGTAAGGGAGGAGGCAAGGAAAGAAGAAACAAAGGCCTGTTCTCAAAAAAACTTACAATCTGCAGGAAAATAGCATATACTGAGAGAAGTATACATGAAATTTGTACATAATTCAATGAAAATAAGATATACTTGCAGGGATGGTGAAGAAAAGAGAGAAAAGGATCAAGGGAAAAAAATCTCTATACTCTGAAAAAGTAAACATCCCTGAAAAAAACAACACAAAGAACTTAAAAATCACTCTTAGACGAGTATAACTCTCAGATCCTTTCCTGAGGACAAATTTTGGTAGGGGGCAAAGATGAAAAGAATCCCAGGTTATGCATGCCTTAAGGATTATAAGGAGCTTACTGAGAAAGAAGGGAAAGAAAAGGAGAAACAAGAGGGGCTCTAAAGACAAACTTAATGATTTAAGTTTTAGTTTTAACTTTTTCTGTCTATTCTATTTATCTATCTATCTGTCTATCTGAATTTCTTAAGTGCCAACTATGTATCAGGCACTGTGCTAAGTGATAGACCTCAACCTATTTCTTTTCTCCTCTATTTTTAAAAAAACTTTTTATTCTTTTCTATCCTGTTTGAGCTTGGCATTTACTCAGTCCATACATTAAAATACTGTTAGAGCCGAAGTGAAACACCATTGAATGTATTTCATCAAGATTTCTTTTTTTCCAAATGGGATTTGATTTTTTTTTCCATCCATATTTCAGGACCTAATGGGGTTAGACTAAAGCTCCATTGAATGTGATTTTATGATTTGTATTTTTCCAGACTGGCTTCTCCTTTTACTGGAGCTATTCTCATGAACTATCATGCATAAACTCATACAATGTTAGCATTGGAAAGAACTTTAGAGGTTACCTAGTCTAACTCATGACTATAACCATACTGAAGAGGATAGAAGTTAGTTTACTTGATTAAAGTCTCACAGCTTATTAGCTGTAGCTTATTAGCTACAGAACCAGATTCAAATCCAGATTTTATTTCAAGGCTCTAGTGTTCATTCCACTCAGTAAAATGTCTTCTATTTACAGGGACTTATAATAAGGAAAAATGGAATTCTGGTAACTCAATCTAATAACTCCCAGTTCTGTATTTCTATAGGTATAATTTGTCACAGTTATTCACATTTTTATAGTGAGCAGATTTGCCCTCAGTAGAATAATTTGTTCAAAAAAATGGGGATCAGTGGGTTATAGTGAATGCACTAAATCAAAAGTCAGGACAGCAGAAGATATCCTAGAATTTAGAATAGGTAAGAGCCTTAAAAGTAATCTCGAATTATCTCACTTTAAAGAAACAGACATTGAGGGTCAGAGAGATATAGTGAGTTGTCTTAGAAAAGCACAAAGGATTGTTAGATTTATAGCAAGAAGACCTTAGAGACTATCAAGGACAACTTTTTTTTTTTTTAATTTTGTAGATAAGAAATTGAAGCAGCAGTCAGATTTAAGAGCTTACACAGTCAGCTAGTGATCACCCAAAGAACCCAAATTCTGGCTCCAAATCTTGTGTACTATCCACTATTCCATGTTGGCTCTTTGCGCCCATGCCCCTGGCTCCAGATTGAACCCTCACAGGAAAGATTTCAACATGGGAAACAAATCTACATCTCTGACACTGTCCATCACACTCTCCCTACTAAACTAGTGTGCTACTTGTATAAATATATTTTGTAAGTATTTCCCATACATTGTTCTACCTAATCTTTGAAGTAACCTTGAAGTCGATGGCATAAATATTATTAGCTTTATCTTAAAAAGAAGAAAACTGAAACCCAGAGAGTTTAAAGTACTTTTAGTTATTCAGTGAGTTGCCAAATCTTGTCTATATCTCCTTCTACATCTTTCATATTCAGCACTATCACCCTAATTTACTTTTCAGTAGCTCTTGCCAGGGTTACACAATAGCTTCTTAATCCATTATCTCACATGCCATCTCCCCAATTCCAAATCCATCTTCCACATTCCTACTAAATTAATAGTCAATACAGATATGACTATTTTGAAGGCAGTTAGATGGCACAATAGATAGAATTCCAGGCCTGGATTCCTTTTCCTGAGTTCAAATCTGACCTCAAGTCATTTGCTAATTGTATGATCATAAGCAAGTAACTTAATCCTGTTTATATCAAATTTCTTATTTGTAAAATGAACTGCAAAAGGCAATGTCAAACTAGGACCTTGTCCCCTAAAACCCAAAAGAGGTCACAGAGAATTGGATATGACTGAGAAATAACTCAACAACAAACATGACTAAGTCACTTTTTGTACTTTAGGCAGTTTAGGGAACAAAAGCAGATAAAGATTGGGAATGGAGTCAGGAAGACCTGAATTCAGACACTTAATAGCTGCATGAGCCTGAATAAGTCACTTAAATATTTGTTTCATTTTTTTTTTTTCTTAATTTCGTCTCCTACAAAATGAGGATCATAACAGCACATACCTTCCAGGGCTGTTGTGAGGATCAAATGAGATAACATTCTAAAGAGTTTAGTTTAGTGAATACCATATAAATGGTTTTATTGTTGTTATTATTATTATTCAACACTCAGGGGCTCCCTATTGTCTCTGGAATAAAACACAAAAGTCTCAATCTTGCATTTGAATCTCTCCACAATCTGATTCCCACTAATCTCTCCAGTTGTTGCTAGACCATCTTTACATATTAAAGGTAGGACTATCGCAAAGCAGGAGGAAGGCAATAAGGTTTTTTGTTTGCTCAAATTGGTTTGAACTACAGATGCAAAGCATGTTGGTCAGCTTTGAATAAAAAACAAAAAAACATAGTGGATAAGATCCATGTGGCTCTGTGGGGTTTTATCAGAGACCCCATGAAATAGGCTTGAAGGCACAGAAAGATGGCAGGAAGAAATTAGGGAATAATGAAGACTTTCTGACTTTAATTCAGATAGATAGTTGTGCCAAAGATCCTGTTCCTAATGAGTAAGAAGTCAAGGTTAAAAAATAGAATGAAGCTCATGAGTATTAAGTAATGGCACTTTTGTGTTCCAAAGACCTTAACTACTAGGTAGGGGAATTTCCTTCTGTAGATAAGATTCTTGTCTCAACTGAAGCTCTGAGAAGAGAGAAACAGACCTTTCTCTTAAAAGAAAAAGACAGTCACATTTTTATTTGTTTTTCTAGTCCTACAACAGGGTATTTAAAGACTCTGTGTCTTTAAAATATCTATAATTTAAATATATTTTATGTTAAAAGGAAAATGACAGAGTTTACTCTTTAGCTGCTGGTAAAGAAGTCATACTTTAGTGAGTTTTCCAGCTGAGAAGTCAGAAGCTAGAAGGAGAGAGTAATTTGACAACTTTGTGCCCAGAGGAATTGTGAAGAACTAGTAGCAAGCAGTAGAAACTAGAGGACTAGCAGTGCAATATCCAAAAATGACAATGTGAGACCAGCAGGAACAATATGTGACAAAACTAACACATATGTACATATGCATATATAGAAGCACAATACATACACATATCTGGCAGAAACATGAGTTGCCCTACATTTATATGCCATTGTCTCTGTGAGATCCCAAACTGTGTCTCTCCCCATGTATTTTATACATGTGTACATTCTTCCTACTAATGATTCATGCATCTATGAGAACGCATGCTTTTTTTTAAAGCTTGTATGTTTAATGTGAAGAAATATTTCCCTCCCCAGATTTCTTATTAAGGTGCTGCATTAAATGTTTATCTTTTGAATTCTGGCTTATTAGAATGGCAAATATTGGTGAAGGCTCATGAGCTATGATTTTAAGAGAATGCAGAACCACAGAGTAACTTGAATCTGGGATTACTTTGGGAAGCCTATTCTCTGAGATGAGAAAGGAAGCTAGCCTTAGATACTACACCACATTCTCTACTTCGTACCATTTTTACCACACTATCTATTCTATTTAAATTGGTCTCTTATCTGGTCCCTACACACACCATTCCCTTACCCACCCAATGCCTTTGCAAAGGACATCTCCTTCAAATCTGATATACACTCCCTCCTCATAGTCACTTCTTAGAACCTCTACTTTCTTATATTTTAGATGCTGCCTCCTATACAAAATAATTACTTCTTGAAATTACTTTGTATTAATTTCCAGATGTTTTAGAATGTATTTTTCTGTGTACATATTATATGCCCATGTTGAAATGTAAGCCCTTTCTAAAAAATTATTAATTGATTTATTTATTTGTTCATTTATTTTTAACATTCATTGAAAAAAAAAATGATTTCTAGATTCTTTCCCTCCCTCATATTCCTCCCTTATCCATTAAGAATGCAAGAAATTAAGGGCAGCTAGATGGTACAGTAGCTAGAGTACCAGCCCTGGAATAAGAAAGACCTGAGTTCAAATACTGCCGCAGACACCTAACACTTAGTTGTGTGACCCTAGGCAAGTCATTTAACCCCAAATGCCTCACCAAAGGGATAAAAAAGGAATCCAAGCAATTACATTAATTATACATGTGCAAGACATATTAGCCATATTACAGAGGGAAAAATAAGAAAAATAAGGAAAGCGAAAAAAGCTAAATCTGTACTCAAAGTTCATCAGATGTCTTTCTGAAGGTAGATCACATTTTTCATCATTGGTCCTTTGGTATTATCTTAAATCATTGTATTGATCAGAGTTGCTAAGTCTTTCAGAGTTTATGATTGTTTACATTATTGCTGATAATGTTCTTCTGGTTCTACCTATTTTACTTTGTATTTGTTCATATAAGTCTTCTAAGTTTTTTTGAAACCATCATGTTTGTAATTTTTTTATTGCACAATAGTATTCCATTACAAACATATACCAAAATTTTTTCAGCCACTCCCTAGTTGATATGCATCCCCTCATTTCCAATTCTTAGCCTCCTAGAAAATGAGCTGCTAATACACACACGTATATGTATATATACATATATATTATATATGTTTAATATACATAATACATGTATTTATATGTATATAGCATTGTCTACTGTTAATTTAAATGCTGTCGTTAATAAAAGATTGTTGATTTGAATCGACTTTCTCAAAATTATGTGGCTAGTAAATGTTAAAACTCAGATTTGAATCAAAGTATTTTGATAACAAACCTAGTATTTCTTCTGATGTCCTATTGGAGACCTTAGTTCTACTATTGGCTTTGTCATCAATGAATGGCTTGATCTTAAGCAAGTCACATAATCTCTGGGTTCCAGTTTTTTTTTTTTTAATCTATAGTATGAGGGAATTGGGCTTGATGATATCAAAAGAATACACCATATTGAATTTATATGACTGAATTCTATGGAAAAACAATTATGATTACATTGAGCACTCATTTGATATAATGGATAGAGAGCTAGTCTCAAGAAGACTTGAGTTTTAGATCCTGCCTCTGAACCATACCAGCTATTTGATTTTTGGTAAATCCCTTAACCTCTCAGTGCCCCCAATGGAGTAAATAGGGAATTTCCCAATCAAGAAAGAGTTGTCCCTTCAGAGATTATTCAAACTACCATCTGGTTTGCAAAACTGGATGCCAAATAAAATGAGTAGTCAAACTGAAGGAAAAGAGATTTATTAGTGCACTAAGGAAAATTGCTCACTATTAGGCTATAAATTTGGTTTCTATAGCTTTTCTAGCCAACTTAAATATGTTAGCAACCAGCAGCACTCTGTAATAGGTCAGTGAAGCTAAACTAATCAATGTGTGTTAGGTTCCTATATTTGAATGCTTTATTATTAAAACTTAAGGCATCTCCCTGATCTGGTGGTCACAGCATTAATCAAAAGTGGAAAGTCCCAAGTTCCTTAACCAGGATTATTTGAAGTTGTCTAATAGGATTTGAACATGCAACAGTTAAACTGGAAGATACAAATAACACAAAGCATTTCTGAATTAGCATTTTACTCCCTCTGCACAACTTTCTCAAAAAGTGTCAGTTGTTGAATTGGTGCTTAACCAAATTGATAGTTTTTTTAAATAAAACTATATCCTCTGCCATTAGAATCATAGATGTCATATTCTACTTCCCCTTCCCACTCAAGATTAGATCATTTCTAAAGTCCCTTCCAATCTTAAAATTCTGGGGGTCTGTGTTGTTAGAATTCTCATACAATTTCTCCCCCTCTTTTACTCTATAAATTAATGTAAGTAGACCTTCCCCCTACTCAGCATTTGCCACTTGACAGACTGGCCAAAGTAGAAAGGTCCAGGGGAAATCACAACTTGAAACACCTAGGAATGGGCGTGCCATTTCCATTACCTTCCTAAGCCCTGCTTTGAAACCTCTGAATGCATTCAACATTCAACCAGGAAAGTAAAATGTATTTCAAAGCTTAGGAATTTCATATTTGGAGCAGGAACTGTTGCTCTAATTTACCAAAACAACTCATTCTTTTGCAGTTTGATGCTATATATCTGATGATAATGTGACTAAGAAGTAAAAATGATAACCATTTTATTTTCAAACTGTTTTTGGTCTTATTTCAAATATTCAGAGAATAGACAATTTTTCAACTTTAGCTACTCCCCTTAGTTGGCATTATGGTAATTATTTTTTTGCTGGTAACATGTTTTACCAATAGCTTGTAATCTCCTGGGAGATCAGTGCTATCTTCTTCCTCATATCTATATCTTCAGGGCCTTGTAACACCAAGTGGATCTTAATAGGTCCTTATGACTTATTGTTCTCTAGGACATAGGTATGACTGAGAGATTTCATTCACCTACTAAAACTGACCCAAATTATGATGGTCCCTTCAAAGTAGGTCCCAGGGACAGTTAGGTTAGCTTTGCTCTTCAGATTTTGGTAGTACTGAAAGTGCTTTTAGGTTGTGATGGTCTCTTTCAAATATGGCACATCTTTATCTTTTTAGTATTTTTTTGAAGCAGCCACAATTAATTTTAACTGTGATTGGAAGATGAAATGATCGATCAAACTGGAAGGTACAAATTGGGGCACAATTACATCAATTAATTAATTAATTAATTGCAATTAAATTATATTAATCACTATAAGACTATAAAAATAATAATGAGAATTTGATCTCTTCAACATTCCCGAACCTTTCTTTAACCTCAGTTTATACATCTCTAAAATGGGAATAATAATATAAAATACACACACACACACAATTTAACTTGATCCTCTATACAACCCTGTGAGTTAAAGAATATTATTATTCCCATTTTAGAGATGAGTAAATGAGTCCAAGGGGAAGTTAAGGACTTTGTCAGGGTCATGAAGCCAGCAAATGTCTGAGGGGGAGATTTGAACTTGAATCTTCTTAACTTTAAGTCCAACCTTTCATGTCTTCTAAAGCAGTAGAAAGTATGCTAAATGAAGGGTTAAAGGCTCTGAATTTCAATTCTCTCTGTATGATTTACTATGTGTCTTTGGGCAAGTAACCCAATCTTACCTCAGCTTCCTTTTTAAGATAAGGGGTTTGGAGGGAGTTGGACTTCCAGCTATAAATCTGTGACTTTCTTGCATGGTTAATAAACTAACTTTGAAGGTAGCTCCCAAAGAGATTACAGAAATGGTAGCATCATTATAATAAGAAAATGCATGTGGAAGGGGTACCTGAACAAAGGAGTTGGATTACAGACCAAAGTTTTTAAATCTAGCCACTTCTGGTTTTAAATCTCAATTTCCTCATTACTAAATGGGTATCAGGGTCAGCCAGGGACAGAATGTACAGTGTGTTGTGCTTAGAGCTAGGAAGCCTCCTCTTTCTTAATTCAAATCTGTTGGGCCTCAGATATTCACTGTGTGACCCTGAGCAAGTCACTTGAGGCTGTTTGCTTCAATTTCCTGATCTGTAAAATAAACTGGAGAAGAAAATGGACACCAATCTAGTATTTTTGTAAAGAAAATACCAAATGAGTTAATGAAGTACCAGACCGGATTGAAAAACAACTCAACAAAAACAAATGGGAATGATAATACTTATATTACTTACTTCATGATATCATTGTGAATAATAATTGATCTATAAACTGGAACTTTAAAAAAACATAGGTTATTATTAGCTTTTAAAAAGCAATCTCACTGCTTTAGAGTTATATTTCATACCTGTTGCTTAAGTTTTGTTAAAAAAAAATATTGACTCTGTTCCTGATGAGTTATTATAGGAACTACTTTTTGGCATAATTATAGTTCAGATTTAGATTTTGGAACAAGTATAGGAAATTTTCACAAGACCCCAAATTTCATATATATTGGTGATGGATTAGCATACCAAAATTGGTTTAAAGTGCACTTAAAGGATGTCTTACTGTAGAAGAATTCTAACCACAGTATTTCTAAATTTATATAATTTAAATGCACTTCAGATTGCTGCAGAGTCTAAATATGTCACTCATAGTACAGATAGAGAGGTAGGTCACTTCTTGGAGAATGAAACTGGAAGTTGACGCTGGAGCTGCTGTGTTGGTCTAGATCTTACACACATGGCAAACATTTACCAAGAACAAAAAGTAAAGAAAATTTTTCTTTGGGGCCAGTCTATTTCTCTCCCTTGGCTTCCTTCATCCCTTCGAGATTGGGTCCATTTTGGCTAGTAATTACTAAGTGATAAAAAAAACATGTTACTTGCCTATGGCACGTTTGGGGGGAAGTTCTTCAGGGATCAATATTTTTAAAATGCTAAAATCTTATGCCCTCAAAGGAGTATAGCTCAAACTGTTATGGTGTGTATGATAGTTAGGAAGTAGGAAGATCTCCAGTCATCCAGAAGTAGGCAAATAAATGCGAATGCAGATAATTAGTTATTTATCATCTCCCTTTTAATACTGATAGTTTACATTTATGTAGTGATTTGTAAATTACAAACAAATTTAGAATAGGAAATTATCTTAAGAGATCCCCCTTTTACTGAAAGGATATGAAAATTGGTAGATAAGAAAGTTAACATAGGAAAAGCAGGTATAAACGATAGGATTAAAACACTGTCCCAATTTTACAGAATAAGAAATTGAGTTTCAGGCATTTCATAGTTAGGGCTTCAGCTCAGTCTTCTTGACCTCAATCAAATTCAGTATCTTGGAGCTAGCCTGGAAGCTGCAAAGGTCTGGTTCATATTTCAACGCAGATAAATAATAATTGTATGTCTCTGGTGAAGTGACTCTCTTGATCTCAGTTGTCTCATCTTTAATTGGGGGGAGGGAGAGGCAATAATAATAGTATCTACCTCCTAATGTTGTTTTGGGGAATCCAAGGAGATAGAGGGAAAGAAAAGTTATTTGCAAAATATAACCCCTTCCCCTACAAAAACATAGAGCTTTGTAAAGCTTAAAGTGCTGTGTCAATAAAAGCTGTTTTGTGAATCACTGGGAGACTTGACACATATCCTCAACTAATTTATTTACTCTTTCAAAACCCTACTGAATACCTTTTATTTTTTTCTAAATATCCTTCCTGAATTAAGAATTAATAGAATGGCTGAAGGGGGCTCTAGATATGATGATGTAAACTCTTCATACATTGGCTCTTTTTTCTACTCATTTCAAAAAAACAAAGTTGTGTTTTAAAGTAGCTTGACAGAAGGAATATCCTTTGTCTGACTAAGTGTCCAAAAAGACTGTAGGGAAATCCAAATCAAAGTCATCCAGTTTATCTAAATACAATTTACAACATGTCAACTCTCATTCTTAGCATATGTATTTGGAAAGGATGTGTGCACACACTGCTCTGTTTCCATAACTGAGTTATGTGTTTACATGGAGAGAAAGAGAGATTTCGGTATGTGTGGTCACTGAATATTTTCCCCATTCAAGCTTACAGGAGGGGAATTTCCTTTTGCTGTTTGCCTCTCAAATTCTTCATGTTTGTTTAAACCAGTTGGATACCATGAACTGATGGCTGTCTAGTGGAGAGGTTTCTCTATCTACGTATGTACAACCAATTCTCTCTGTGGCTCTGAGTTCCCACTGATGCAATTATTTGTCTATATTAACCTTACTGAGGAAAAAAAGGAGGGGAGAGGGTCTTTTCCTGGTCGCTAATAAATAAACCCAAATGGAGCAGCTATGTAAGAATTTGAAAAATGGCATCATCATCTACTGGGAATTGTGAATGTAGCAAAAAGGAGTTCATTGTATTTTGGGGGGAAGGGTTTTGTGTGTGTATGTGTCTTGTTTTAAAGGCTCAGTTGTTCTACATGAAAAACAGATCTATTACAAGCATACAATGTTAAGTCCATTTTTCATATTAATCTTTCTTTGTAGATTTTTTATTATAGATTAGTATTTTGCATGAAAACAGGATATTGTTTTGAAGAACTCATTTATTCCTCCTATTTCCCCCCTGCCTGAAGTAATAATCCCTGATTATAACCTCCCAATTAGTTGCTATGGAGAGGTTTATGACTTCACTGTGGACTATGAGGAGGGTGGAGAGGACCTGAAGTTAAAGCAGGAATAAAAAGATCATGATTTCAGAAAACAGGACACACCAGTTCCAAACATACTATAAACACAACATTTTTTTTTTTCTAAGTAAGCCTATTTTTCAGATTTCTATGAAGTGTCCATTTCTTAACTGTCAGTCCTGAGAAAGGAGATTAAACATATTCAAATTACAGGCTTCTTCTGAGCCTTAACCAGGTGTTTTCCTCAGGCAGCTGCCTCTGAGTCAGTTGTGGCAAACCATGGAACTGGAATCTCTTTGAGCCTTTGCACTCCAAGCATAAGCAAATATTCATGGCTGACAAGAAGCAAGGGTCCCTTGATCAGGAAAAAAAGGAAAAAGAAAAAAAAGTGGATACCCACCCATATGTACTGTGGCCTTGAATATCAATGTATGGATTGATTCCAGACCTTAAAAGTTATTTCCGAATGTCCTGGCAGTGAGTAATTGCTGTTCTCCATTTGGACAGTTTTCCGTTTGCTTTTTAATTGTATCATAGCATCACTGATATAAATAAATAAATAGAATTATGTTTACTTCAAAGCAAGAAAAACAACAATAACTAAATCCACTGAGCTAAACTTCTTAATTGCACGTTGCAAATTGGAGACAAATTGAGTCCTAGAGCTACTGGAATGGGGGGTTGGGGGGGGGGGTTGAAAACGGGATGCGTTACCCGAGTGTTCATCAGTAACATGTATTCACTTCATTCTTGAACATTTTCCTTTTTCTCTCTGATCATCAAGTCGAAATCTGAGAGCATTTAAAGATGACTCCGATCGCCTATAAGAAGGGCCCCGTTTGCATACTCCAGGTACAAGTTTCGTCACTCACGATTAGTGAAAACATGTAAGTGATTAAATATACACATACACACATTCAAAACCAGCGTTTTTCTTCCCGTGCATGCATGCTTGGGGGTAGGGGGTGGGGTGGACAGGGTTTGCTGTGGCCAGGGCTGCCCTGCTCCAAAGCTGAGGTGGGAGACAGAGGCCGGAGGGAGCTGCGGTGGCTGCAGCGATAGCAGTCAAGACACTCCAAGGCTATAGAGCGCCTCGGAGACACAGAGACCCGAAGCTGCGTGCGCACAGTCTCTCTCCCACCCAGCGCTCTTCTCGCTACAGAGGCAGAGGCAGAGGCAGCGGCGGTGGCGGCGGCGGAGACTGCAGCAGCAGAGGAGGCGGCGGTAGCGGCGGCTGGAGCGACGGGCTAAGGACGTAGACAATGAACTTAGGAGTTGGCAGAGCTGAGACTCAGGTCTGAACCACCCCGCCCCCCTCCCTGCACCGCCCCCTCCCTCCCTCCCATTCTCCTTCCTCCCAGCCCACATCTCCAGATCAGCGCGGGGGCTGTACAAGAGCGCGCGCCTGGCTAGCCGGCAATCCTCCTCCAGGCAGCCAGAGGCAGGGAGCAGAGCTCCGAGAGGAAGTCGCCTGGGGAAGGGGAAGGGGGTCTCGAGCCTCCGGTCTTGCTCGTCCCCTCCCCGAACTGCGGGAAGCGGCCGGGAGAAGGCAGCTGGAGCTGAATGGTTGTGAGTTTCAGCTGCTCTCGGGGCTTGCGGGGGGAGGCTTGGTGATTCAGGGAACCCCGAGAGAGATAAGTAGGATTGGGTGAGGGTTACAGCGGGACAAGAGGGGCATACCCATCGCGGGCCATACAAACTGAGGAGAAAAATGAGTGGAAACCAGGGGAGGGGGTAGTTCAGTGGGCACCGATCCTCCGCTGAGTCCGCGGAATGAACGCGCGCACGAGTGGCGGGTCCAGCTTCAGAATTCCTAGTGGGCGGCCCCAGGTCACGGAGGGGCGGGAGGGGGGAGGGTGGAGAGTGCGGATTGGCGTCTGGCCTGTTGGGTATGGACAGCAGAGGGGGTTAACTGAGGTGCTCTGGGTACGAGGGACTGAGTGGCTCGGAAGAGCTCTGGGTTCCCCCAGGGAAGTTGTTCTGCCTCCCGTTTTGCCCCCAGGGCAGGCGGACGTACTCAGCCTCCACGCACGGAGTGTATTTTTTCTGTTTCGGGGCAGCTTTCAGAGAGTCTCGGAGTATCTTGGGTGCCTAGCGTTTGGCAGAGCGTCGGGTGTCCCGCTGCTTCTTGAAGAATACGTGGTGAGGCTGGTGAGGGCAAAGCGCACTTGGTGAGCAAGTTATCGGCAGACGCTCCCAGCTTTTCTCTTCCTCCTCATCCTTTTTCTCCTCCATCTCCTTCCCACTCAACCTCAGGTCCCCCTCTAACGTCACGCGCGTTTTTGACAGAATTACATTTCCTCGGAAGGAGGAAGCCCAAACGTGGGTTCCTCTTTCCCTCGGGACAAGTAGCGAGGTAATTTGCTCTTCCTGGGCGGAGTGAACTCGCACTGTGCTCGGAGATCCCCACAAGATCTAGGACGCTTGCTGCTGGTGGGGCTAGAACAGGAGAACTCGGGGGATCTTGAGGACTGGGGGTAGGTCGGAAAAAAGGAAATTCATTGAATTTATTTCAGATCCTTGCTACAAGCATTTAATTAGATGACATGTTGGATAGAGCGGTGAATCTGGATCTGGAAGATCTGCATTCACAATTAACCTCAGATACTTACTGTCTGGATGACTCCGCCAAGTCACTTTACTTATGCCTGCCTCAATTTTTTTTTTTTAAATCCGTAAAATGGTGATAATAATAACACCTACCTATTGGGTTTTTTATAAGGATCAAATGAAATAATGTTTGTAAAGCTCACCTCTTACTTCTTCAGTTTCCTTATCTATAAAATGGGGAATAATACCTCCCAGGATTGTTATGAAAATCAAATGAGATGTTTGCAAAGCCCTTTATAAACATTTAAGTGCTACATAGACTAAGCTGATACTCAGTGGCAAGTGTGAATTATAGACGATTGGCCTTTGTATTCCCGGTGCCTAAATCTGCCTGACACTTAGTTGGCACTTAACAATGTTTGTTGTTTGGAGCTGAAGTGGAGAGAAGGCACAGGGCTTGGTGCAGGGATGCTGAGACAAAAATTAAACTGTCCTGTTTTCAAGGAGTTTAAATTCTTCTAGAAGAATGGGAAGGAAAGGTGAGAAATTGGGGGTTAGGAATGTTCTTGAGCCTTGGTGCTTGGTGGAATCGCACTCCCCAAGGAGCAGAGATCTGCTTGGTTGAAGATCTTCTGTCCTAGAGCTTTGGCATGCTACTGATCACCTTAGCCCAAAGTATAGGCTAGAGGCCAGGAAGGAGCTTCCTCTCGGATTGTATTGTTCTCGGGTTAACTGTTATGCTGAAAAGCAGAAAGGTTTTGAACTTTTGCTCTCTTCCTTCCCCTCTACTGCCCGCACACCCCCATGCACTTCCTTTTCCTTTCCCTCCTACACTCTCTTCCTCATTCCTCCACTGCGCAGGGTCCCTGTCTTTCTAATGAAGCTTGACACAGGATCACTTGGTGCTCTCCAAAGCAGAACTGCTTAAACAGATCCGCAGCAGCTGCGGTATCCCTAGTTGGTCTCTGGGATATGGGGGGCAGCATCCAGTGGGGTAAGATATGGTAGCATCTTTTCTAAATGAGGTAGAGCATGAGGGGATGACATGGAGAGAGGAGGGGAGGGGATGGGAGAGGTGAATGTGTTAACGAGTGAAAGAGGGTCCCCATGGTGCTGAGTCAGGAATTTTTTTTATTTTTGCTTTTCAATAAATTGTATGTCATCTTGTGAGGGGAACCTAAGATCTAAGTCATTAAAATGTATAAAGTGATCTCACAGCCTTAGTAGGCTATGCCATCTGAACTCAGATGGATTGATTGATCAATTTTAACCTATATTTAATATGGAGACATTTATACATATAATATGTACACATGGTACTTTATATGTAACATCGAGAAGCAGGAATTAGACATGTATATTGTATGAATACATTGTAAGTATCTGTATGCTATTAAACACAATAGACATTTTTACATGCAATATTTTACTTCCATAGAAACTCTTGTGTGTATAGATGTGCATATGATGTATATTTATATATATCAGCCACTAGATCTCTGTTCAAGGTGTTTATACATGTTATTTATACATAAGCATACAAATACATATTTATATATATTTGTATTTATACGAATGTTCTTATTCTTAAAATATAGGTTGCAATTGGTCAGTTAGTTGATCTCAGCCTCAAGAGATATAAGTGATAGACATAGATAGATAGACAGATAGATAGATAAATGGGTAGGTTGAATGATGAATGGATAGATAGATATTATATGTCTGAAAATATGATTTCATTGATGTCTGGAACTCCTACTATGGAAAGACCTTCTACTGATTCAGATCCATAACTCCTATAATTTATATCCTTAGAGAGTTGTGTGTGTGTGGGGAGAATCATGGAGGTACTGAGATTTTTAAATAACTTGCTCATGGTCACCAAGTTTTGTTTGTATTTGAGGAAAGACTTGAACGTGAGTATTATGTTTTTAAGCCTAACCTTTCCCCATTACACCAAGGTGTCTCAAACTTCTCTTCCTCCCTATCCCTCCTTCCTTATCCCTCTTCTCCTCTCTCTGTCCCTCTTCCTCGCTTTCTCTTTCTCTCTCTCTCTCCCACCCTTCTCTCTCTCTCTCTCTCTCTCTCTCTCTCTCTCTCTCTTTTTCTCTCTCCCTCTCCTCCCTCCCTCTCTCTCTCTCTCTCCATCTCTCTCTGTCTCTGTCTCTCTCTCTCTCTCTCTCTCTCACACACACACACACACACACACACACACACACAGGATGTATGTTATCAGCAGACATTAGTTATAATTCTTACCTAGAGCATTTTCCTCCCTCTTTTTCCACTTTGAGAAACAGTTAGCCCTGCTTGGTAATGCATATTTGAGATTTTGAAGAATGGTCCTGAAATGCAGGCTGCTGGCAGTCTGAAATAGATTCTTCGAAGAGCATTTGCTGAGGAGGCATTTAGGTTCAAAGGCAACTTATTATGGCTTGACTCTTTTCAGGCAACTCATCCTAGCCTAAATTTCACGTCTCTGTCTTGTAATTCTCCTCTTCTTGCACCTTCTATCATTGGATAGCTGTGGGATTGTATGACAGCTTTGTTACCTAACAAAGAGATTCCTTTTATTGTCATTCATATTTCATGAGTTAATGGTATGCGATTTTCAGGAGTAAATTGGAAACTCATTGGAAGCCTTTGGATGCTGGTCTAAAATTTGCTAAAATGTTAAACTGTTATACTTTTTTTTCTAATTTGGTTTGGCAATGAAGGATATTTATTTCTTAGATTTCCAGAAGTCCTAATAGGACTCCACCCAGTTGTTGTTATTGTTTGTCTTTCTTACTGGAAGAAGAACATGACATCAAGGATATGATGCCATGACATTCACATGAATTGGGTTTAAGAGAGGAAGGACTGTGCGAGAAGTCACTTGTCTCACTTTTCCCCCTGGAGACATCTGAGTCCAGTGGTAAGCTATAGATCAAGGTGACTGGAGATGGTCCTGGATGAAATGAGAGATTTTGGTCTTTTTAAGCTAAGGCCTTCAATAGATCTCATTTGACTGAGGCTGCACCCATTCAGTGATTAAGGATAGGTAGCAATTGAGGCAAAGAATCTCCTCTTGAACCAAGTCATTTATTTGGATTTTTTTTTTTTTTTTTGGACTGGGTGAAAGAGGAGATTCTCCATCCAGTATGAATAAAAGGAGTAGCGGTGTCTTTCTGGCTTTAAACTTAGACATCACTTGGTTTTACAGGGAGAAATCTGAATCTTAGAGAGCAGCTTGTCCATGACTATCCATCCAGTTAGCATTAGAGTGAGGACAAATAATAGCTGAGAATGCTGGTTTTAGAATCAGAAGTTCTGAGTTCTAGCTCAGGTTTTGCCATTTCCTGCTTATGTGATCTTGGGCAAGTCACCACCTCCCTTGGAATTTGATTTTCTCATCTCTAGAATAAGGGAGTTAGATTAGATGGAGCCTCAGATCCTTTTCTGCTCGAATCAATAATTGTGTATTGTCAGGGCTACAAAGAATCTGTATGTATATGCGTGTGTGTGTGTGTTTGTGTTTGTATAATTTTTGCATTGATACTAGATCAAGAAAAGTTTTATACTTGTAGATATTGAAAGTATTATCTTCATCTGGGAGATGAAGAAACTAAGGTACAGAACTGAAGGTAGTTGTGTTCAAAGATAATTTATTATAGCTTAAATTTTGCCAGGCAACTATTTACAACTTAAACTTGTCTGAGTACATATGCTGTTCAGCTATCTAAATGTTCTGATTCTAGCCAAATCCAAGCTTTTTTCTACTATACTTTAGTCTTGTGATCTACCATACAGAACATATTAGTTTGTGCCTTGTTCAGTATATTTGTCAACAGTATATATTGTTATATAGAGAATAATAGGAGCTTGAAGAGACCTTGATGTCATCTTGTCCAGCTTCTTCATTTTATAGATAAGGAAACTATTTATCCAAGTTTGTATAGGCAATAAAATAGAAGTGAGAAGGGGGCAGCTAGGTGGCACCTAGGTGGCACAGTGGATAGAGCACCAGCCCTGAAGTCAGGAGGACCTGAGTTCAAATCTAGCCTCAGACACTTAATACTTCCTAGTTGTGTGACTCTGGATAAGTCACTTAACCTCAATTGCCTCAGCCAAAAAAAAAAAAAAAAAGTCAGGATTCAAATCTGGGACCCAGTGAGAGTCCACTAACTCTGAATATTTCTCCCACTCTGTTCTCAATTTCCTTTATGGTAGGTATAGCATTATGGCATGTAATATATTACCTCAATACCAGTGTTCAGCAACGTAGAAGGAAGAAGACATATTTGGAGATATGTAGTACACAAAATTTCGTTGCTTTTCATTGATTACTATAGTGTAACAAGATGAAAACATTCTGCCCTTGCTAATGATCCAAATGCTGTCACTTATGATTCTGTAAATGCTTCCATCTTTCTTTACAATTCCTAGAGTTGTTTCATAGTCCCTGGGCAAAGTCAAAAGAGTCCTTGGGTTTTTTTGAATGCCAAGAGCAGGGGAATTTGTCCAGGTGCCAAAATGAAGGAATGCCTTTTATGAGAGGTTGAATGATCAGTTATATATTGTCTTAGCAAAATGATTCAGAAAAGAACTCACATGGCTTTTAAAAAATCACAGGAAACCCTAAACAAAAATTGTGAATTGATAACAAAAATAATCTTTAGAATAATTTAGCATACTCCAAAACGTAGGGGTGCAAAAGTCAAACAATGCAAGAAACATCACTGAATTTTTCACCAGTATCTAATCTGCCTACTTTTTTTTTTAATATATAATTTATTGTATTTTTTTCTTTTTTTTTTTTTTTAAATTTAATTTTATTTAATAATAACTTTGCATTGACAGAATCCATGCCAGGATAATTTTTACACAGCATTATCCCTTGCAATCACTTATGTTTCTTTTTTTCCCCTCCCTCCCTCCCCCCCCAAGATGGCAAGCAGTCCTATATATGTTAAATATGTTGCAATATATCCTAGATACAATACATATTTATCTGCCTACTTTTTTATCCATTCAATTAACTCTGCCTAGGAAATTTAAAAATGAATTAAACCTGTGATTTTGGTGAAGGGAATTATGAGTGAGAACAATTCCCTCCATCAATGTAGATTTGTTCTCTAGGTTTTAGAGAATAATTTAACCAGGATCTGGTAGCCACTGAGTATCAGAGACAACCTCAAATGTAGATCTTCCTGCCTTCCAGACTAACAGCACTCTCCATTAGTTCTTACTGCTTCAGCAATGTAATGGGCATATTAAACCTGTGCCACACTGATTCCTTCCACATACATTGGTCCTTTCAATTCTCACCACAGGTAGGTAGAATAGCCATCATCGTGCCTCCTAATAGCAACTTATATTTAGATATTGATTCAGTGTTTTTAAAGCCTTTTGCTTAGATTAGCTCATTTGATCTTCATAAGAGTAAACAAGGTACAGTAATTATTCCCACTGTACATATTTTAGCACAGTATTAACATATTACACAATATATAGTACATATATTGGCCCATGGATAGGTGCTTAATCAAAAATAATTGATTTATATAAGGTAACTGAGTTCCAGACTTCCTTGCTTGAGGTAAGTAATAAAACTGTTTATACCCAGGGTCTTGTAATTGTAACTCAGATGCTCACTACTGCTGTTTATTATAAGAGTGGAGACATTATATTCTTCCTTTCTCCCTCCCTCCCTCCCTCCTTCCCTCCTTTCCTCTCTCATTCCCTCCCTCTCTCCCTTTCTCCCTTCCTCTGTTCCTTTCTCCCTCCCTCTCTCCCTCCCTTCCTCCCTCTCTTCCTTCCTTCCTTCTTTCCTTTCTTCCTTCCTTCCTTCCTTCCTTCCTCCTTCCTTCCTTCCTTCCTTCCTTCCTTCCTTCCTTCCTTCTTCCTTCCTTCCTTCCTTCTTTCCTTCCTTCCTTCTTTCCTTCCTTCCTTCCTTCCTTCTTCCCTTCCTCCCTCTTTTTCTTTTCTTTTTTTTTTTTTTTCTTTTCTCTCTTTTCTTTTTTTCTTTATCTTTCTTTCTTTCTTTCTTTCTGTCTGTCTGTCTCTTTCTTTTTTTTTTTTATTATATATTTTTAAAAGGAATAGCAAGTTGTACATGATAAATTTGCAGTTTCATGTATATTCATATCTTTTCTTATAGTATGTTATGGCAGTGCTTGTTTTATTCCATAAATTCAAAATAAAAAAAAAATTTTAAAGACATCTGTCTTGTTCAAGGATAGGTCATAGTGTCTGAAAGGAACTTTAGATGTCATGTAGTTTAACTCATTTATTTTAGAATTGAGGAAACCATGGTCCATAAACATTAAGTGATTGGTCCTATATTACACAGTGACAGAGCTGAGATTCTCACCACATATCCACTGAACTCCAGATTTAGTGCTCTTTTTCCTTTACCATGAGTGTGGCCAGAAGTTTCTTAGAAATTATCTTAGGCCAATTTTCCTTAGGCAAGTATGATCTCTTCACAAAACACACCCTGGCTGAATGTGTTTGCTCCCCTGGAAGCTCTGAACTGAATTCACTGGTTCATTCTTCCAATACCAAGTACATTATTACAATCTCAGTTCATTACGAAACATCCCAATGTCACAGTGGGTTTGTGATGAGCCAACCAAAACATTAGGGAAATCTTTAAATAACTTCATTCATGCCCCTTCTCCTTCAAGGGCAGTGGCAAACCAGAAAGCAAGCAAAGAAATTTGAGCAGTTCCTGGCCATCTCATACTAGGACATCTCATCCCATCTAATATTCTCAAAAGACCATGCTAGACAGCTAGGTGGATAGAACGCTGGGGTCAGGAAGGTCTGAATTCAAATCTGGCCTCAGATATTTACTATCTGTGTGATCCTGGGAAAGGGATTTAATTTCTTTTTGCTTCAGTGTCTTCATCTGTAAAATGGGAATAATAATAGAATTACCTCCCCAAGTTATCAGATAAAAATAAAATATTTGTAAAGCATTTTGCAAGCCTTAAAGCATTTTATGAAGGCCAGGTGTCACTTAGAGAATATTCAAAGCAATGATACGTTTACTATGTTTAATTATTCATGTCATAATTACCCTGTCAGGTATAAGCTCTGGGAAGAATATGGATCTATGTCTTACCTACTCTGTTTCCTGCCCCTTTTTTCCTTTCCCCAACTTTCTCTATAAAGAAGTAAAGGGCAGAACACTGGCTTACTGACTTTTGTAACCAGTCAATTTACAGTGATTTGACTTCAAAATTAACCATGTGAAGAAAGAGATAGTGTGGTGTGGTATGGTGAGAATTTAGAATTCAGAAACCTCCAGTTTGAGAACTAGTTCTGGTAAGGAGGAAGTCTGGTAGAGTAAAAATGTACATTTTTGTATTTGGGGTTAGAGGTCCTGCACTAAATTTCTATTCCAGTTGCTTACTACTTTTGTGACCTTGGGCAAAATAGTTAATCTTATGAATTGTTAATGCTATAAAACAAAGGATAACTATATATAATAAATTCCCATGACTAATTAAGGAAAAAAAAAGTTAATCTCTCCAAGATCCAGTTTCCCCATCTTCAAAACTAAGAAGGTGGAATTAAAGCTCTATGAATTTTTTTACTAAAAAGACCTATTATCAATTTCTTAATTAATCTCTATAATTTTGAGCAAGTCACCTGATGTTCATTGTCAAATTAGGAGTTTGAACAACTTGTTCTTTAAGCTTTCTTCTAGCTTTAAATCCTATGAACTTCTAACCTCACATTAGTTGTGTCAGCTAGAATCCTAGTGCCCCAGAGCTGGAAAACACCTCAAGTTATCGAGGCTAACACGTGGCTCTTGTTGTTCCTGATAAGTTGCTATCACATCTCCACTAGAAGACATATAGTGATAGGAAATCCACTATCTGTCTGGACAACCCATTTTCCTTTTGGAGAGCACTGATAAGATTTCCTTTAACAGCCAGCCAAAACTTTTGGAATTTCCTCTATTACTCCTAGTTAGGCCATCTGGGACCAAGCTGAACAGTATAATTCTTCTGGATGACACCTCTTCAAATATTTGAGGACAGATATGCATCCTGATCCCGTTTTCTCCTCTTGCATCATAAACGTGGGCCATTTCTTTCAATGATCATTTCTTAGCATGTTCTCCAGCCTGCTCCCCCTCACTGAGGTCATTTCTAAAATGATTCAAGAAAGAGTGTATTTTGAGAAAGTTGCTGTAAGTTTGTAAGGAATTATTTATTCTGTCCCATCTTGGCATGTAAGTTTGATTAGCCAGTATACAAGTTTTAAAAAATTGGATTGAAATATGATTGTTTAACAACTGTCCTGAATAAGTGATGCCTTTAAAGGGCTGTGAGCTCTGGGACATCTTAGCATCATGGTACTTGATGCAGGTAAGCAGTGTGTGATACTGGGCAAAAATAAATAAATAAATAAAAGGTACTAGATTTTAAAGTTACTGTTTATAAAATGATCACTATTTTCAAAGCACTACAGCAAGATCCTTGAGGACAAAGAGTTTATCATGCGATTTCTGTGTATTTAGCACTGAGTCTAGTTTTCTTGGACATAGTACAAACTAAATATATGAACTCATTATATTAAAAAAAGTATGTGTATGTGTGTGTGCATATGTGCACATGCATTGCTTCTCCTTAAAAAAAGGTCAGTTCCTTGAGGACAGAGGATCTTTTTCTTTCTTTTTTCTTTTTCTTTTTCTTTTTTGAAGAGAGTAGAGGTATAGCTTAGTTACTAAGCGCAGGACTTGACTCATAGTAAGCACTAACTAAATTGTTTGTTGATTGAATGATTGAGCATTATGGTTGGGAGTGGAGTTTACTTCTTTGTAATCATCTCTTTCATGAGTGGTGGAAAGAGTCTTGAATTTCATGCTAGGCACTACTGCTAATTTTTTTTGTGGTCCTTTGACTTGGATCAAGGCACTTTGACTTTTCCATAAATTGGTGTCTTCCCTCTGAAATAAAATGATAATTGAATCATTCATCCTTAAGAATTGGTCTTAGCCTTCAATAATATTAGTCTTTCTGGGATAGTAGAAAGACTGTTGGATTTAGTAGTCAACCAAGACCTGTATAAGTTATTTAGCTGTATGACTTGGACAAGTTAATTACCATCTTTGAACCCTAGGAATACAGATTTGTATAAGGAACCTAATAATCTTCGTAATGTTGTATAGGAGTGTTAAGAGGATTAAATGAATTAATATATATGAAATGCTTTCTTAGTATTTAATATACCATTTAATTCAGTTCTTTTAGATGATTGTTGAAGAGAGAAATATGACCAAGGATTAGTAATAATTTGGTAGTGCTTCTCATTTAAATAGAGCTTACTTATGGTTTTGGAGATAATGTGATATATTGGATAAAGAACCTGGATTCAAGTCCTGATCCTTGGTCATGAACAATTTGCTTAATCTCTCAATAGTCAAGGCAGCTCTCTAAAACTACACATGGCAGGTGCCAACGTGCACTGGTAAAAGAGTTCCTACCTGGAGGTTCTCTATGTTTCTGAAATGACAGGGCTACATCTTTAAGAGCTATGAACTAAAAATTAATAAATAATATCTTCATTCCAATGTAAGTGCATCCCTTTGTAATCAATCTTATGCACGTTAAGCATTTAAAGACATTATTTTGAGAAGAGGTTCATAAGATTCACCAGACTACTAGAGGGGTCCCAGATATAAAAAAGCTAAAGAACTTTGCTTTAACTCTTGTAGAACAAGTAGTATAAATAATAATATCCTGCTTTGTAGATGAGAAAACTGATACTCAGAGATTTGTGGCTTGCCCCAGGTCATACAGCTGATACATGTGAGAACCCAGAACCATAACCTAGATCAATGGGATCCCACTTAACTAGAAACTAAACTATATATAATGGTCCCTGAGGGCTGGGCATTGATTTAGTTTTAAAACATAATATTATTTTTGTTTTATTATAGTTTTATTTCTTTTGTTAAATATTTCCAATTATGTGTTAAACTAGTTCCAGTGTACTAAATATACTTGAAAGTGTTGTGGTCCCCAGGCCTTGTATTTTTTTTTTTTTATTGTATGTTTTACTTTCTTCCCTCCCTCGCTCCCTCCCTCCCTTCTTTCCTTCCTCCCTCTCTCCTTTCCTCCCTTCCTTCCTTCCTTCCTTCCTTCCTTTCCACCAGATTGATTACAAAGGGAAACATTTACACTCAAATAAAGATTTATTTATGTATGTATGTATCTATTTGTTTGTTTTTAATTCATAGATCTAGATTAGGAACACCTGTCTTAAATATATAGCCCTGTGATTTCAGTGTCATATGGAACTTCCAGGTAGGAAATCTCTTTTTACCAGGACACTAGCTCTTTGAGTCTCTTGTCTATCTCCTGTCTCTCTGCTATCTGTCTCTGGGGGTGCCCTTCTTTATCTCCTAGCATCTCCCTACTCTGGGGATGGGGAGTAGGTCAAAAAGAAAATAAAACCCTTATTCTTGATTATTCATAATAAAACAAACTCCCATATTTGCATGTTGGGAAATGTATGTCTTTTTTGGCATCCTGAGTCCATAGTCTCTCTGTTATGAGATGGGTATCCTGCTTCATCATCAGTAAAGAGAGTTGCCTAAGCTCTGAAAATTATCCTGGAAATACTGCAGCAAGCTGCCTCCTCAAGCTGACAGTCTGAGGAATTCTCTAGCACACATTTATGTCCAAGTCACGCAGAATTTTACATTTGGCACCTGAAGGGGTCATAAAGTCTCCTTTAGAAGGTCACAGACGTTTTTGGTGTATTTTGCTTCTTGTGCTTAGAGAGGAATAAATAGGGGCACCTTGCTATTCATACTACCTACCAGCCAAGCAGCCCAAAGAGACCATAGAGGTTTTCCTGATGCTGCAAGAAGCCTCCCACACCACATCATCAGACGTGACCATATCATTCCTGTCTTGTCAAAAACTATCAGTGATTCTCTATTGACTAAGGAGTAAAAGACAAACTCCACAGCCCAGCACTGAAGGCTCCTTTTTCTACTTGGTGCAAAAAATTCCCCTCCACACAAATTGATTTTATTTCTAATAAAATGATACTTTTGGCTTTATAGCAGTTCTTTTTGAATCCTCTTCCCTCTCTTCCCTCCCCCAATTGAATCTTTGCTGCTACAAAGGAAAAACAATTAGGCAAACTAGAAGTATCTGAAGGCTTCCAGTTGTATTGCAAGGAAATTGATGTGTATATATTTGCTTTGGGCAGTCAGTCATAAGCATTTATTATGTACTTACTATTTATTATGTACTTATAAATGCAAGTGAAAAGAAAGAAGGTGCCACCAAGAAGTTTACATTCTAGTGAGGGAAAGAAAATTCATTAAAAGGTAGCTAAAAGGAGAGGGAGGAGAGTTGGGAGATCTGTATTGGAGGTAATGGTAGAGAAAGTCCAGAGTAGCCTGGAAAAGATTAAGCAGATTAGAACTGAAGGGAATCCAGGAATTTCTCCTTTTCAGACTAGAAGAGGAAAAAAAAATAAGAAAGAAAAAAAGAAACAAAAAGTGCAAATACTAAGCGAAGCTAAGTTTCTTGACTCCAAGTTCAGGGCTCTTCCTCCTTATTGGCAGAATGTACTTTCTCTAAATTGTGATGGTGAATAGTTATTAATCTTACTTCTTACATTTTTCTCACAAAATCATTTGCAAAGACTAGTGAAGACCTCTGTCTACCTGATTTAAAAACAAATGAACAACTGACACATTATATAGCTGTTTTCTAAGAGAAATGACTGTTGTAAATGCCACTTGTCTTCCCAAATATGTAATAATAATAATAGACAGGTTTATAATGTTTTATAATTTATAATTTTGTATAGATATGTTATATATAATTTATAATTTTATAAAATGATTTCATCTTCAAAACAAACTTGTGAAGTATTGGTGTTATGTCTATTTTAGAGATGAGGAATATGAAAAGGGGCTTATGTAAGATTCTGCAGCAGAAACTGCATTTAAACTCCTGACATCTTTTGTCTCTTAAGTTGCCTGTGTTCTTACTACCTGAGTTGTCAGGGCACCAGAACTGGCAGAGTTGTAGGTTGAAAAGTGAAAGAAACTTTCATTCTACAAACAAGGAAGCAGCCCGTTGACTTGCCCCAAATCATATTTAAATAGGAAGTCCTAGGGCCTAAATACCACTTTTTGGATTACTGATTGCGCACTTTGCCATCCCTGATATTCTCTCAAGACAATTTAAAATGTGACCTCCTTGAGAGTAGGGCTCTTGCCTTTGTATCCCAAATGCATAGCACAATGCCCAATCAATATCTAAGTACTTAGTACATTTGTTGACTGATTGTAGACCAATTTACCCATAGCATTCAACAAGTTCAGATGGATTAACTCTGGAAAAATCCTTATGTTAGATATAGATTCATTTCCAAAAAAAAGTGGCAGTCTTGTTTCCTTGTAGCTGTTTTCAGATTCATAAAAGAAAAAAATATGAAGTGTTTGGAGAACTGGTATTTGAGTAGCTTGGGCTAGAGCAATTCAGGCAGGAAAGCATTGTGGCTCTCACTTCCCTTCTCCAACAGCCATACAACAGCTGGTATTATTGCATCTGTTTAAGTTATGAACTCTTAAATTCTAAGTATGATTTTTATGTGGTAAATATTTACATTTCTGAAAAAATTAACATTCCTTGTTCTGTATTAGGTATATTTGAGTATATGTAGTATTTTAAAATATGTGACATAGTAAATATTTCAGATTAACATATGCACATTAAACAAATAAGATTACATAACTCTACCTTACGTATCTATAAACAGTAAGCAATTAACTGCATTTGCTAAATAAGCTTTTGACAGAGATTTATTATCATGGATAATTTTGTGGCCTATTGTTAATCCAGCTACTTCCTTTGTAAAATGTATTTTCTGGCTCAGTTGACTGTAGTAGAAATGGCAATGACAGCAGAAACTTCTTGTTGTTGATCGTTTCAGTTATGACTCTGGGTTTTCTTGGCAGAGATACAGGAGCGATTTGCCATTTCCTCCGCCAACTCATTTTACAGATGGGGAAACTGAGGCAAACAGGGTTAAGTGACTTGCCCAGAGTCACAGCTAGTAAGTTTCTGAGTTCAGATTTGAACTAAGGAAGATAGTCTTCATGCTTCTAGATCTGGTCCTGTACTCACTGAACTATCTAGCTACCTTATAGTAGAAACTATGAGGCCCTTTAGAAACATTGCTAATCCAAGACTTTGAGAATCAACATAGCATAGTCAAGGGAGAGATGGCTTAGTTGGGAAGGCCTGGGTTAGAGTCTCCCCTTTGAGGCAATGGCTGTGTGAACCTGGATAGGTAATTAACCATGAGTTCCTTGGGTAATGTGGAAGGGTTGCTGATCTTCAGGGGGCACATAGCTTTTCCTTACTAGAAAAATGATAGAATCACAGATTTTGGAGGGGAAAGGTGTTTATACAAATAGAGAGGTATGTGTGTCTGTACAGAGAGACAGAGAGTCAGAAAGACATAAACAGAAAAAGAAAGAAATACAGAGACAGAGACATAGGAGCATGCACGCGCGCGCACACACACACACACACACACACACAGAAAGAAAGAGAAAGATCAGGGAATTTCATATACATTCCTACATGTTAGTTTCTGTTCTTGCTTTGTTGATGATTCGTTCTGTAGTTTTCTAGTTGTCTGTGATTTAAATTTGAACCCTTTCTGGGCAATCTTTATATCATCATTTAATTCTGAAGTCAATATTTCTTTAAGGAAAATTAAGGGAAATAATCTTTTAAATTCTTTTTTAAAACATCAACTGTAGAAGTTTGGGGAAAGTTTCAATTTTATTCTTAGACAGCTATGATAGAGAATCACAAGATCTGCAATTTTAGAATTGGAGGGAATCTTAGCATTGAATCCAACCAACCTCAATGGACAAGTGTGGAAATGTATTTCCAGAGAGTTGTTTCCTAGTGTCACACAACTAGTAAGTCGCAAAGACAAGATTCAAGTTCAAATTTTTGAGTTCCAATTCAGTTTTCTTTTCATTATACATTTCTGCTTCCCCAAGGTCATATAGAAAATTATGGCAGAGGAAGGAGAAATAAAAATAACTCATTTATATAGTATTTCATATTTTATAGCAACAACTCTGTGGGTAGATAATGGTATAATTCTTTGAGCACTGTTTTAGGAAGGACACTTAACTTTTCTCAGAATACTTCTCCCTCCATCATGTTGCTTTCTTTTATATGTTGTCTTCTCCCAATTTAATTTAAGGGCAGAAAATGCTTCATTGCTTTCATTTGTATCTCCAGGACAGCTTGTGGTACACAATGAACACTTAATAAAATGTTTACTATCTACCTCTCTCTTTTTGTCTTGTCTGTATGTCATTCCTGGGTAACTGAGCCTCCGGTTAAATGAGTCATACCCATGGTGTCATGGGTACTAAGTGTTGGAGTCAGGAATTGAATCCAGGTTTCTTGCCATTCAGTCCAATGCCCTTTCTCCATATTATACCCTGACTCTTAAAAAAACAGGGAATAAAATTATAGATTTCAAAAAACTTAGAGGCTGGAAGAGACCTCATGGTGTGATGTTAACCTTGAAATATTTCTTGAATAACAGTGGAGTCTCCCTGTTTTCCTTTTCTTCTAAAGAACAACTTGGAGTTGGGGGAAAAATAAACCCAAATAGCCATTAGTAATGGAAGATAATACCTTATCTGGACACTGCCTTTTTCTCATTAGTAAGAAATAAGGCTACATTTATAGTCTCTTATAGAGATTTGTAGACAAGAGAGGTATAACATGAATTTAGTTTGTCTGTTCCTAATGTAGTTACTATACTAGAGTGTATTTTGTTGCAGTCGGGGATTAGTTTACCAGTTGGAGGTTAAAGTGACTTGCCTGAAGGCATGTAGTGGATTTTCTGAGTCCTCTGAAAATGACTCCTCTAGTCACAAGATAAAGGGGTAAATGAAATTGCAGTTGAATCAAGTATTAGCATGTGAAATATAACCAAAATGCCCCAGAAAAGATGGGAAGAACTCTGCAGAAATGTGGAGAAGACCTTAGAAGGTCCATATTTTCCTGTTCTTTATCGTTCAGGGCTGCTGCTGCTTTTCTTTTTAATGGGAAACACAGAACGTTAGTGTGGGATTGTGTTGGCAATTGGAGAGAGAGACAGAGACAAAGAGAATGAGCTTGCCTCCAAGACCCTTAAACTTAAGTCAAGATCTATGTTTGATATACTGGCTCTGTGTCTCATAGACTTCAAGTTGCAGATTTAGGAATAAGTTAAAATGAAAAGCAATATAGGACCTTATTTGCAGCCATTGTATTTATAGGGACTTATAGGCAAGAGAAATACAGGAAGCATAAAGAAGTTGGCCCATCCATTTCCAATGGTCTTGTGATGAATGAATCATCTGCACCCAGAGAGAGGATTGTGAGGACTGAGAGTACATCACAACATAGCATTTTCATTCTTTTTGTTGTTGTTTGCTTGCATTTTATTTTCTTTCTCATTTTTCCCCTTTTTGGTCTGATTTTTCTTCTGCAGAATGATATCTGTGGACATATGTCTAGAATTGCACATTTAACATATATTAGATTACTTTCCCTCTAGGGGAAGTGGTAGGGGAAAGGGAAGGAAAAATTTAGAACACAAGATTTCATAAGAGTGGATGTTAAAAATTATTCATGTATATATTTTAAAAATAAAAAGCCTTAATTAAAAAAAAAAAAAGATAAAGTAAAATAATTTGGGTCAAAGATTCTTTCCCACCAGCTCTTAGAAGAGAGTTTCTGTACTTGGGCACATTCTATTGTATTCAGAGGTAGAACTACAATACCATCTCTTTAACAGATGAGGGAGCTGTGGGACAGAGATGGTGGATGATTGGGTAGAAGGTGTAAGGACACATTTTGATTTGATATAAAAGATCTTCCTTTCAACTGGAAATATTCAGTAATAGATCCAGGTGCCTTGAAAGGCACTGAGTTCCCCATCATCATCAGAGACTGGATGATCTTTTTTAGGGGATCCTGTAGAGAAGACTCTTTTCCAAATACAGAATGGAATAAACACAAGGGCCCTTTCCCTTTTTGAGAGTTGATGAATCTGTGAACACTTAGTTCTCAAATTCTTTATTTAGATTATTTTGATGAGACAATATTGGGCAAACATCATGATTCTCCACAGAGCTGTCAACAGCAGCTCCCTTTCCACTTATTTTTTGTTCCTGGACACTTGCATGATTTTTCTCATGTGCTCCTAAGGACAGCCAAGAGGATTTGTTTTTTGTTTTTTTGTTTGTTTTGTTTTGTTTTGTTTTGCTTTGCTTTGCTTTTTAAGATTCCTTTGCCCCAAATTGGATAGACTCTTTTGTCATGTCAATTTAAAGCTCATGTTAGTTATGAGCAAAACGTAACCATTATACTTTGTCTCAGCTTTTAAATATAGGTTTGATCTAAGCTAAATCCTAAGGTCATTTTTTTTTTCTTGATGTATTCTTGAAAAGAAAATGATTAGGAGATAATATGCCAGTAGACCTAGGAGCTAGCTTTTAGTCTGCTACTGATTGATGAAATGGCTGATCTTGGGTAACTTATTCAAATGCTCTTAATTTCAGTTCTTTTATAAATTAAATGAGGAAATTGGATTTAGAGCTCAGTTCTTTTTTGAAGTACCTTATATCTTCCACCTTTCAGGAGCAGCTTGATGTAGTCATTTTGATAGTAGGCTATCAAATCAGGAAGATCTGGGTTCAAATGTGCTCTTTGACATTGATGAGTTGTTGGATAGATGCTTATGTGCCTCAGGAAACTCTCACAGAATTTATCATTTAAGTCTGGAGTTCTTAACTTAAGGTTTACTGCTCCATGTATAGATTTCTGGGATCCTGGGACTTAGATGGGGAAAATATTACATCTTTACCTCCCACTGTAATCTATCATTTCCTTTACTTGGAGATGTAGGGACTAAAACAATTTGGGGAAGGGTCCATTGGCTTTGCCAAAAAGGTCCACCACCCAAAAAGATTAAGAATCCTTGGACTAAGTCATAGGTGAGTGCAGCTTTAGGAAGACACAGATCCTTACATATAAATGTATTGCCTTACATAGTACCTAGCATGTAGTGGTACCTCTGGTACAACTGATGTTCAAAAAGAAAGGTGTAGTTGGGGAGAGGTGTGGATTTTCCTTTTTTTTTTCTTTTAAAATAATAGCTTTTTTATTTTCAAAATACATGCAAAGATAGTTTTCAATATTTACCCTTGCAAAACCTTGTGTTCCAATTTTTTTCCCTCCCTTTTCCAGTAATTCAATATATGTTAAACATGTACAGTTTTTCTGTACATATTTCTACATTTATTATCCTGTACAAGAAAAATCAGATTTAAAAGGGAAAAAAAATGAGAAAGAAAACAAAATGCAAGCCAAAAAAGTGTGTGTGGGGGGGAACTATGTTGTGATCCACACTCAGTTCCAAAAGATCTCTCTGTGGCTACAGATGGCTCTCTCCATCATCAATCTATTGAAATTGGCCTGAATCACCTCTCTGTTGAAAAGAGCTATGTCCATCAGAATTATTCAAACATAATCTTACTGTTGTGGTGTACAATGACCTCCTGGTATTGCTCATTTCACTCCCCTTCAGTTCATCTAAGTCTCTATAGGATTCTCCAAAATATCCTGCTAATTGATTCTTTTTTTTTTTATAGCAATACTTTTTATTTATTTATTTATTTTTGGTTTCTTATTTTTTTTTTAAATTTTTATTTAATAATTACTTTATATTGACACTCGTTTCTGTTCCGATTTTTTTTTTCCCTCCCTGCCTCCACCCCCTCCCCTAGATGGCAAGCAGTCCTTTATATGTTGGATATGTTGCAGTATATCCTAGATACAATATATGTTTGCAGAACTGAACAGTTCTCTTGTTGCATAGGGAGAATTGGATTCAGAAGGTATAAATAACCGGGAAGAAAAACAAAAATGCAGATAGTTCACATTCGTTTCCCAGTGTTCTTTCTTTGGGTGTAGCTGCTTTTGTCCGTCATTTATCAATTGAAACTCAGGTCTCTTTGTCAAAGAAATCCACTTCCATCAAATATGTCCTCATACAATATCGTTGTCGAAGTGTATAATGATCTCCTGGTTCTGCTCATTTCACTTAGCATCAGTTCATGTAAGTCTCGTCAGTCCTCTCTGTATTCATCCTGCTGGTCATTTCTTACAGAACAATAATATTCCATAACATTCATAGCCATTCTCCAATTGATGGGCATCCATTCATTTTCCAGTTTCTACAAACAGGGATGCTACAAACATTTTGGCACATACAGGTCCCTTTCCCTTCTTTAGTATTTCTTTGGGATATAAGCCCAATAGAAACACTGCTGGATCAAAGGGTATGCACAATTTGATAATTTTTTGGGCCTAATTCCAGATTGCTCTCCAGAATGGTTGGATTCGTTCACAACTCCACCAACAATGCATTAGTGTCCCAGTTTTCCCGCATCCCCTCCAACATTCATCATTATTTTTTCCTGTCATCTTAGCCAATCTGACAGGTATGTAGTGGTATCTCAGAGTTGTCTTAATTTGCATTTCTCTGATCAATAATGATTTGGAACACTTTCATATGAGTGGTAATAGTTTCAATTTCATCATCTGAAAATTGTCTGTTCATATCCTTTGACCATTTATCAATTGGAGAATGGCTTGATTTCTTATAAATTTGAGTCAGTTCTCTATATATTTTGGAAATGAGGCCTTTATCAGAACTATCTTGTTTGCATTAGTTTTATTTGTACAAAGGCTTTTTAATTTGATGTAATCAAAATTTTCTATTTTGTGATCAGTAATGGTCTCTAGTTCTTTGGTCACAAATTTCTTTCTCCTCCACAAGTCTGAGAGATAAACTATTCTATGTTCCTCTAATTTATTTATAATCTGGTTCTTTATGCCTAGGTCATAGACCCATTTTGATCTTATCTTGGTATATGGTGTTAAGTGTGGGTCCATGCCTAATTTCTGCCATACTAATTTCCAATTATCCCAGCAGTTTTTATCAAATAGTGAATTCTTTTTCCAGAAGTTAGGGGCTTTGGGTTTGTCAAAACACTAGATTGCTATAGTTGACTATTCTGTCTTGTGAACCTAGCCTTTTCCACTGATCCACTAATCTATTTCTTAGCCAATACCAAATGGTTTTGGTGACTGCTGCTTTATAATATAATCTTAGATCAGGTACAGCTAGGCCACCTTCATTTGATTTTTTTTTTCATTAATTCCCTTGAGATTCTCGACTTTTTATTGTTCCATATGAATTTTGTTGTTATTTTTTCTAGATCAATAAAATATTTTCTTGGAAGTCTGATTGGTATAGCACTAAATAAATAGATTAGTTTAGGGAGTATTGTCATCTTTATTATGTTTGCTCGGCCGATCCAAGAGCACTTAATATTTTTCCAATTATTTAAGTCTGACTTTATTTGTGTGGAGACTTTTTTATAATTTTGCTCATATAATTCCTGACTTTCCTTTGGTAGATAGATTCCCAAATATTTTATGGTATCAACAGTTATTCTGAATGGAATTTCTCTTTGTATCTCTTGCTGTTGGGTTTTGTTGGTGATGTATAAAAATGCTGAGGATTTATTGGGATTTATTTTGTAGCCAGCTACTTTGCTAAAATTATGAATTATTTCCAATAGCTTTTTAGTAGAATCTCTGGGGTTCTCTAGGTATACCATCATATCATCTGCAAAGAGTGATAGTTTGGTTTCCTCATTGCCTACTCTAATTCCTTTAATCTCTTTTTTGACTCTTATTGCCGAGGCTAGTGTTTCTAATACGATATTAAATAATAATGGTGATAGTGGGCAACCTTGCTTCACTCCAGATCTTACTGGGAAAGGTTCCAGTTTTTCCCCATTGCATATGATGCTTACTGATGGTTTTAAATATATGCTCCTGACTATTTTAAGGAAAAATCCATTTATTCCTATACTCTCAAGTGTTTTTATTAGGAATGGATGTTGGATTTTATCAAATGCTTTTTCTGCATCTATTGAGATGATCATATGGTTTTTGTTTGTTTGGTTATTGATATAGTCAATTATGCTAATAGTTTTCCTAATATTGAACCAGCCCTGCATTCCTGGTATAAATCCTACTTGGTCATAGTGTATTATCCTGGTGACGATTTTCTGTAATCTTTTTGCTAATATTTTATTTAAGATTTTAGCATCAATATTCATTAAGGAGATTGGTCTATAATTTTCTTTCTCTGTTTTCAGCCTACCTGGTTTAGGTATCAGTACCATGTCTGTGTCATAAAAGGAGTTTGGTAGGACTCCTTCAATCCCTATTTTTTCAAATAGTTTATATAACATTGGAGTTAATTGTTCTTTAAATGTTTGGTAGAATTCACATGTAAATCCATCTGGTCCTGGGGATTTTTTCTTAGGGAGTTGATTGATAGTTTGTTCTATTTCTTTTTCTGAGATGGGACTGTTTAGGATATTTACTTCTTCCTCTGTTAGTTTGGGCAAGCTATATTTTTGGAGGTATTTTTCTATTTCATTTAAGTTGTCGAATTTATTGGCATAAAGTTGGGCAAAGTAACTCCTAATTATTGCTCTAATTTCCTCTTCGTTAGTGGTGAGTTCTCCCTTTTCATTTTTAAGACTAACAATTTGATTTTCCTCTTTCCTTTTTTTAATCAGATTTACTAAGGGTTTGTCTATTTTGTTGGTTTTTTCATAGAACCAACTCTTAGTTTTATTAATCAATTCAATAGTTTTTTTACTTTCAATTTTATTGATCTCACCTTTTATTTTTAGAATTTCAAGTTTAGTGTTTGACTGGGGGTTTTTAATTTGTTCCTTTTCTAGCATTATTAGTTGCAAACCCAATTCATTGACCTTCTCTTTCTCTATTTTATACAAATAGGCCTCTAGAGATATGAAATTTCCCCTTACTACCGCTTTGGCTGCATCCCATACATTTTGGTATGATGTCTCATTATTATCGTTTTCTTGGGTGAAGTTATTAATTATGTCTATGATTTGCTGTTTCACCCAATCATTCTTTAGTATGAGATTATTTAGTTTCCAATTATTTTTTGGTCTACTTCCCCCTGGTTTTTTGTTGAATGTAATTTTCATTGCATCGTGGTCTGAAAAGGATGCATTTACTATTTCTGCCTTACTGCATTTGAGTTTGAGGTTTTTATGTCCTAATATATGGTCAATTTTTGTATAGGTTCCATGAACTGCTGAAAAGAAAGTGTATTCCTTTCTGTCTCCATTACATTTTCTCCAGAGATCTATCATATCTAACTTTTCTAGTATTCTATTTACCTCTTTGACTTCTTTCTTATTTATTTTGTGGTTTGATTTATCTAATTCTGAGAGTGCAAGGTTAAGATCTCCCACTATTATAGTTTTACTGTCTATTTCTTCTTGCAGATCTCTTAGTTTCTCTTTTAAGAATTTAGATGCTACCCCACTTGGTGCATATATGTTTAATATAGATAGTGCTTCATTATCCATGCTACCCTTTAGCAAGATATAGTGCCCTTCCTTATCTCTTTTAATTAGGTCAATTTTTGCTTTAGCTTGATCTGAGATCAGGATGGCTACCCCTGCTTTTTTGACTTCACCTGAAGCATAGTAGATTTTGCTCCAACCTTTTACCTTTAACCTGCATGTATCTCCCCGCTTCAGGTGTGTTTCCTGTAAACAACATATTGTAGGATTCTGGCTTTTAATCCATTCTGCTAACCGCTTCCTCTTTATGGGGGAGTTTACCCCGTTCACGTTTATGGTTAGAATGACCAATTCTGTATTACTTGCCATCTTGTTAACCCCGGTTTATGCTTTCCTCCCTTCTTTCCCCTTTCCCCCCCTTCCCAGTATTAAGCTTGTGAGCACCACTTGCTTCTCACAGCCCTCCCTTTTTAGTGTCCCTCCCCCCGCCTTAGAGTTCCTCCCCCTATCTTACCCCTTTCCCTCCCAGTTCCCGTATTCCCTTCCGCTTCGCTTATTCCTTCCCTTTTCACTTTTCCCTTCTCACTTTTCAATGAGGTGGGAGAAGTTTCACCATAGATTGAATGTCTTAAGATTTTTCACTTAAAGCCAATTCTGAAGGCAGTAAGATACCCACTATATTCATCCCCCTCCATTCTTTCTCTCAGATATAATAGGTTTCCTATGCCTCTTCATGAGATGTAGTACCCCCACTTTACCCTTTTTCTGATACAATGTCCTTTCCACATCAATTTCTAGAACAAGGATACATGTATTCTTTATACATCTTTATAGCTGAAATATAGTTCCCAAGATTAATCTTTACCTTTTTAGATTTCTCTTGAGTTCTATATTTGTAGATCAAACTTTTTGTTAAGTTCTGGTTTTTTCATCAGAAATAGATGAAATTCGCTTACTTCGTTGAATGTCCATCTTCTTCCCTGGAAAAAGATGCTCATTCTCGCTGGGTAAGTTATTTTTGGTTGCATACCAAGTTCCTTCTGCTAATTGTTTCTTACAGAACAATAATATTCCATCACATTCATATACCATAACTTATTCAGCCATTCTCTAACTGATGGGCATCCACTCAGTGTCCAGTTCCTTGCCACTACAAAAAGGGCTGCCACAAACATTTTTGCACATGTGGGTTCCTTTCCCTCCTTTAATATCTCTTTGAAATATAAGTCCAGTAGTAACATTTCTGGATCAAAGGATATTGCCTTTCTGACAAATCCTTTTAAGCACTGAAAAGTGACATGTATGCAAGTGAAGGTAATAGACTTAGCATTTGTGATAAATTTGGAATTGTGCCTATTGAGACAATTTTACTTTGTTCAAAAATAATTTTTTTAAACATGTCTATTCCCACTATGCCATTCTTTCCATCTTAACTTCAGTTAAATACTTTAATTTCTTTCTGCTGGATACTAGGAATTGGATTCCTTGAACATCATTTAATTTAATCCTTTCATCTTATAAAATGGGCAACTAAGACCCAAGAGGTAGGGTGACTTTGCCCACATGTAGATATTACAGTTGAGCCAGAATTCAAAGGCCACTGTCATTCTAAATTTCTTGCTTTTTTTTTTTTTCCTTTCAGGAACTAAGAGAGTAAATAGAAAGTAATCAATGAAGGACTAAGTAGTTTTCAGTTCATATTCTTCCTCTAAGCCATTCTCCAAGACCAAGTTCATATTAATGACCCCTCTAATATTTGACATTACATTTCTCAAAAGTGCATCAACTCCCACACCTGCTTTTCTACCCCAAAATGACCAAATGCTGCTTTGGGTCCTACCAATTGCTACTGCTACACTTGCTAGATGGTGCAATGATATGCACAGTTTGATAGCCCTTTGGGGATAGTTCCAAATAGTTCTCCAGAATGGTTGGAACAGTTCACAACTCCACCAACAATGTGTCCCAGTTTTTCCACATACTGTTGAGTGCAGATTTTTCAAAAAATTTTCAAGAACTTGATGCTATTTGAGATAGAATACTTGAGTTAGAATTGGTGAATAAATGAAATGAAATAACAGTTGATCTAGTAAGATAATGGATTTAAAAGTGTATTGCACACATAAAATTATATATTCACATAAATGATTAAATGAAGGGGTTTTGGTTTGCTTTAAAATGTTCAAATGACTACTGTTTCTTCTGAGATTTTTTTTTTTATGTGGTATTCCCCCTTTTCTTCTAATGTTATTTACAATGCAAATAGGCACTTTATATTGCCAGGTCCCCATGCAATTCATTTCTGGTATCCCTAAGGCAATTCAAAAGTGAAATCAGCTACTTATATATAATATTTTTTTCATTTGTGTGAGTGATCTTTCTTCCATGAAGATTGCAATTCCTGCAGCCTTCTCTGGAAGGGGTTAAACCAGAATTTCAGAAAATAATGAGGTGGGGAGGGGAAATTTCACAAGACAAAGGAAATAGTTTCTCAGGATGTGGTGAACTTGCCTAAGAAAATTTATCAGCAAGAACAAATCAGGGCAGTGAAGGCGAGTTCAGATTAATGAAACCAGGATTGTTTCTGGCACTGCGCATTATCATTACTTTGCAAATCTATTTCTATCTATTTTAAAGCTGTTATGATGAGAAATTAGATGAGGAGAGGTGTACAGCAAGGAACAATGGGAGTTTTCCAGGTAGGGTCTGATCATCAGATGTCTTTTCTGCCCCAAATGTCACTTCTACAGTGACAGTTTAAAATGCACATACTACTAGCATTGGCTCTCTGGCTCCTTGTGTTTTGTGAGGAAGAAAAATGGAAATTTAAAAGGTAGAAACGTGTTTTTTTTTTTTTTTTTTAAGATGGTATCAAATGGATTTGCTTTATGTTGCTAGAAACTTTAAAAATCCAATCTTCAAGGCAGCAATTTTTGGAGTGGGAGGGTGGGACTAAAGAAAGGATATTGCCTTTCTGACAAATCCTTTTAAGCACTGAAAAGTGACATACATCTGGGGCTTAGTATGCAAGTGAAGGTAATAGATTTAGCATTTGTGATAAATTTGGAATTGTGCCTATTGAGACAATTTTACTTTGTTCAAAAATAATTTTTTCAAACATGTCTATTTCCACTATGCCATTCTTTCCATCTTAACTTCAGTTAAATACTTTAATTTCTTTCTGCTGGATACTAGGAATTGGATTCCTTGAACATCATTTAATTTAATCCTTTCATCTTATAAAATGGGCAACTAAGACCCAAGAGCTAGGGTGACTTTTTGCCCACATGTAGATAATACAGTTGAGCCAGAATTCAAAGGCCACTGTCATTCTAAATTTCTTGCTTTTTTTTTTTTTTTTTTTCAGGAACTAAGAGAGTAAATAGAAAATAATCAATGAAGGACTAAGTAGTTTTCAGTTCATATTCTTCCTCTAAGCCATTCTCCAAGACCAAGTTCATATTAATGACCCCTCTAATATTTGACATTACATTTCTCAAAAGTGCATCAACTCCCACACCTGCTTTTCTATCCCAAAATGACCAAATGCTGGTTTGGGTCCTACCAGTTGCTACTGCTACACTTGCTAGATAGTGCAATGATATGCACACTGAGCTTGGAGAAGGCATGGATTGGCAAGTTGATACTTTAGCTCTCATCATCTCATGAAAACCATCATCTGTAGAAAAATCCCACTTAAAAATTCTACTCTATAAGTGCAGTATTTTCTGTCATATCACCTTTCATTTTCTCCCAGTCATACTATACCTTTTTTTTGTTAACTTTCCTTGTGATTCTCCCATTTCATGTATCTGTGTCCTTTTTTATATTTTTACTTGCTTTCATATCTTTGCTTGACTCTCATGACCAGTCACTTGATTCATTAATTACTCCCAGTTTCTATTTCCTGCCTTTCCCATTCCCTAATATATACACCTTCTGATGTTACCAATTTATCAATCAACAAAGTTTTTGTGATGCTTCTCTCTCCCCTTCCAATAGATTTTGCTTTTCCTATCTTCAGAGAGCCAGGAATCACTGAAGAAAGGCATAAAATGGAGCACATCATACCTACTGTTAATTTATAGTACATAAATTTATTTTTAATATATGACAATATATAGAACTCATTTTGGGTTCTCAGTACAGGTCTTCTCTTTTATTCTTATTGACTTATTACTTTGCCTAAAAGTTTCCAACTTTTTTTTTCTTTTCAAACCCCAACCATGCCCTGAGTTCATGTCCTAAAGTCCAGTATCTAATTTCCTATATCACTAAAAAGGTTGAAACTATCTCCTTCCCATTCTCTTTCCTCCTATCTCACAGTCTCTCAGGATGATCACCCATTCTTTCCTCTTTTCTTTCTGATATAGAAGAAAAATATTTCTCCTTTGGGAATAATCCCTCTCTTTTCAATGTGACTCCACCTCTGCTTTCAATTAGCATTTTTCTTTTATAGAGAAAGATAGCATGGTAAAATGGAGATCCTACTGGATTTGGAGTTAGAAGGGTTCAAGTCCTGGCTTTGTTGTCATTCTGTGACTTGGAGAAAGTCATTTATCTAATTGGAGCTTACTTTCTTGATCTGTAAAATATGAGGGCTTGTCTAGGACCTTTAAGATTTCCTTAGAGCTTTTAATCAGTGATCCTATGATATCTTTCTGTCTGTTTCTGTCTCTTTCTCTCTTTCTGTCTATTTCTATCTCATCTCTCTCCTTCTACTCCCTCCCTCACTCTCCCACAACTTAGGGAATCTTCTTTGACCATTTTCCCCCCACTGAACTGCTATGCAATTTGTCCTCTCCTTGACTCCCAAACTTCTTGAAAAACACTTATACTTGCTGCCTCTACTTCCTTGCCAACCACTCTCTTTCCACAACTACTTGCAGTCTGGCTTTTGTCCCCCCTGGTGAACTGAAATTGCTTTCTCAGAGGTTACTGACCAAATCCGTGGCCATTTCTCCCCAGTCCTTCTCTTTATCTTCCTGTAGCATATGCACTGTTAACCACTCTCTCTCATTGACTACATATTTCCTCCCTTGATTTTAACTATACCATATGATAATATTTTTGTTCTCTTTTCTTCTTAACCATGTACCCATTCAAATGAGTTTTCCTCCAGGATCATGGAATATTAGAGATTACTGCCCCAAATAGTCATATACATTTATAACCCCCCCGTTACTTGTTTTTGTTTGTTGTCTCTGGTTTATTTTGAGATTAGATCTTTCTTCTGAGCCTCAGGCTCTACCTTCATCCACTCCTAGAGCTTCTCCATTATCTTGAAGTCCATATTAACTTATGTCAAGTAAAGGTGCTGATGTACAAAACAAGAAAAGTGACTCTGTTCTTATCAGAACAACTCTGGAGAATTATGTTTAGGTTTTGAGGACATTTGAGGAAGAAAATCGACACAAAAATTGATAATGAAAGTAACTATGCCATAAAAGCACTAAGAACATTAGGAAGTACCAGGAGAAAAATGTAGGAGTTACATAGCTCTCTTCATGAATTGAAGGTCTGTCATGTGAAAGAAGGACAAGCTCTGTTTTGCTTTGCCCCAGAGGGAGCTGCTGGAAGAAAGTAAGATAAAGAAAACATTTCTGAATGTCCAGTAGATGTGGAGAAGAAGCTGATTCAGGAGATCATGGGTCTTCTTTCCTTGGATCCCTTCATTCAGAGTCTAGAACACTAATGGTCAGGATATTGTTGAGGGGAATTCTTGTTCAGGTACATTAGACATGATGATCTGCAAGGTTTATGCTAAGCCTGAGATTCTGGAATTCTCTGATCTTTCTTCTAACATCAGTCCCTCCACTTGGCTTTTCTGTTTTTTTTTTCAGTGACATCATCAAACTTCCATGTTCAAAACCATGGAATTTTGAACCTTCCATTTCCCTTATTTCTCGTATATTTAGTCACTGACCATGTCCTATAGAGTTCTTAATGTCTCTTACATATGTTCACTCCACTCACCCCTGCTAATACCCTCATTGAGGTCCCCATTACCACCTTCTCTGCAGCTGTTAAAATAATCTCTGGTTACTGTTCTCTTCCTCTTCTGAGCTATCTTTCACACGTGTATTTTATATTGGTTGGTTCTACAGAAAGTCCCCAGAAGATGATGCATCCCCTTTCAGCTGCCAAAGAAAAGCTGTAGCTTGTGGCCCTGGTTCCTCCCAAGAGACTTACCCCTTGAGTAAGGAGCAGCAACTTTTGCTGATCTGAGAAATTATTAAATTAGAAACTAATGTTGAGGAGGAAACTTTATCTGATCTGGTTGTATCATAAACAAGTGGCTGTGATTATGACTCCAGGGTACAGTTAAGTTTGCTTTTTTAGAACTGAGCTGGACTAAAGTATTTAAAAAACAAGACATCCTGCAGTTTTTGTTTGTTATTGTTGTAAAAGGATAGCTTGAAAGTAAAAGAATTTTTTCTCTTTAATTACATAACATCTTCCTTGCCTGTTCCAAATCACTTATACTACCTCTAGCTGTTTTTCCCCAAGTGCTTTTAACTAGATTTATATCTTTGGTAGATATGACACTTACCAAGTCACTTAAAATCTTTGTATGCCTTAGTTCTCTCAACTGTAAAATAAGAATTATAATAGAATATACCTCAAAGGGCTGTTGTGAGGATCAAATGAGATAATGTTTTTAAAGATTTTACTGTGGTGATTGGTATATAGAAAATACTCAATAAATGTTTAATCTCTTAATCTTTTATTCTCTAGAGATAGCAAGCTTAATTATCAATAATACCTTTATTATTATTAACATATTTATATTACACATATTTCAAAAGATCTTTAGGTGTAGAAATTCCTTTCCCCATATACATTAAAAAGTTCATGACCTAGTAGTAAACTTTATGCTAATATTTTTTCTTCACTTAGCTGTTTGCTCCATAGTTGACACACAGTTATTTATAAAGTCTCCATATGTGAGCATACTTTCATAATAGTTTTTTAGTGGCCAAAGTATTAAATTTAGAAAAAAAAACTTGAATTCTGGCTCTTTAAAAAACAACTTAATATAAGTTGTATTAGCTTAAATTTAATATAAAATATAAATATTAAATTTAGCATGCTAGTACCAACACTGCATTGATATCTGTTTTCCTTCAGCACTCCCAATTTATTCTATGTATTTTTAAAAAGTTTCATTAAAGCTCTTTTTCTCTTTTTTTAATATCTCAGTCATTGCCCACCAATTACATTCTCCACACATTTCCTCTCTGAAAATTAAAAACCTTCCCTTATAAAAAAGTAAAACAAAACAAAACAAAACACATTGACCACGTCTGAGAATGCCAGCCTCATTCTGCATCTCTAATCTTTCTAGAAAGAGGAGGGATACATACATTCTTATCATTTTTCTGAAGTTATGATTGGCAATTGAATTGATCTGAGTTTTAAAGTCTTTCAAAATTATTTTCATTTACATTATTGTAATTATTATATAAATTATTTGACTGGTTTTGCTTAATTTGCTCTGTATCAGTTCATTCAAGTTATCTGATATTTCTTTCAATTCATCCCTTTTGTAATTTATTAGCACATGGTAATATCCCATCATACTAATTTGTTCATTTCCTAGTTGATGGACACCTATTTTATTTCTAGTTCCTTGCTGTCCAGAAATTATCTGATCATTTCACCATGGGTTCTGTATCTCTCTTTTTCAATCCTTTTTTTTCTTTATTGAAGCTTTTTATTTTTCAAAACATATGCATGGATAATTCTTTAACATTAACCCTTGCAAAACCTTGTGTTTAAATTTCCCTTCCCCTTGATGGCAAGTAGTCCAATATATGTTAAATAGGTTAGAAATATATATTAAATCCAATATATGTATATATATGTGTATATATATATATGTATATATATATATATATACACACACACACACACACACAATTATCTTGCTGCACAAGAAAAATCAAATCAAACCAGAAAAAAATGAGAAAGAAAATACAATGCAAGCAAACAACAAAAAGAGTGAAAATAATGTTGTGAATCACACTCAGTTCCCATAGTCCTGTCTCTGGGTGTAAATGGCTCTCTTCATCACTGAACAAATGGAACTGGTTTTAATCAATTCATTGTTGAAAAGAGCCACATCCGTCAGAATTGATCATTGTATGATCTTGTTGTTGCCATGTATAATGATCTCCTGGTTCTGCTCACTTCACTCAGCATTAGTTCATGTAAGTCTCTCCAAGCCTCTAAATCATCCTACTGTTCATCTCTTATGTAAATATTCCATATACCATATCTTCCATATCATCCATATCATCCATACCATAACTTATTCAGCCATTCTCCAATTGATGGGCGTCCAGTTTCCAGTTCCTTACCACTACAAAAAAAGGCTGCCACAAACATTTTTGCACATGTGGGCCCCTTTCCCTCCTTAAATATCTCTTTGAAGTATGAGCCCAGTAGTAACACTTGTGGATCAAAGGATATGCACAGTTTGATAGCCCTTTGGGGATAGTTCCAAATAATTCTCCAGAATGGTTGGAACAGTTTACAACTCCACCAACAATATATTAGTGTCCCAGTTTTCCCGCATGCCCTCCAACATTTGTCATTATCTTTTCCTGTCATCTTAGCCAATCTGAGAGGTATGTAATGGTATCTCAGAGTTGTCTTAATTTGCATTTTTCTGATCAATAATGATTTAGAGTAGTGGGTCTGTATCTCAAAGAAGTCATAAGAGAGGAAAAAGGACTCACATGTGATTGGCATTTTTTCATCCAAAATTTATTGGAATTGCTTTAGATCAATGACTTGCTGAGAAGAACAAGTCTATCATAGTTAATCATTGCACTTGCTATTGCTGTGTACAATGTTTTCCTGATTCTGCTTCTTTTGCTCCATATTAGTTCATGTAAATCTTTTCAGGCCTTTCTAAAATCAGCCCCAAACATGTGGCAGCTTTTTTTTGTGATGACACAAGAAGAATTGACAGAAGAATTGGAAAATGAGTAAATACTCATCAATTGGGAAGTGGATGAATAAAGTATGATATGTGAAAGTAATGAAATATTATAATAAAAAATAATGAAAAGGCTGATTTTAGAAAGGCCTGAAAAGATTTACATGAACTAATATGGAGCAAAAGAAGCAGAATCAAGAAAACATTGTACACAGCAATAGCAAGATTGTGCAATGATTAACTATGATAGACTTGTTCTTCTTAGCAAGTCATTGATCTAAAGCAATTCCAATAAATTTTGGATGAAAAAATGCCAATCACATTCAGAGAGAGAACTATGGAGATTGAATGTAAATCATCACATGCTATGTTTACTTTTCCCCTCTTTTTCTTCTCTTTTGTTTTCTCTTTTGGTTTTTCTCTTCTGTTCTGCTTTTCTCTCCCAACAAGGGGATATACATACATATATACATACATACATACATACATATATATGTATATATATATATAATGAATGCACATGTATAAACAAAAAAAAATTTTTTTTTACTTGTAACTGGGGAAAATAAAATTTTTTAAGAAATAAAAGGGAAAAAAAAAAGAGGAAAAAAAGAGAAACATACCTGATTATAAGATCTTGCTATAGTACTTTCTGGAGCTTGTTTTCTGCTAGTTTCATCTTTAATATGAAAAAATGAATGTGTTTTTATTTCCTTTCCCCTTTCCTGCCCCAGACATACCAATATACACACACACCCTCCCAAAAGAAAAAAAAAATCACTTTATAATAAATGTATATAGTTAAACAAAACAAATTTCTGAACTGACCATGACCACAAATGCATCTTATATTCTGCATCACGAGTCCATCATCTCTTTGGCAGGAGGTGAGTACCTCCAGTTTTTCTTTCAAAAAAACAAAGTTATTTCAAGCTCACAGTCTTGGCATATGTGGAACATAGTAGATGATTGATAAATGCTTGCTGAGTAAAGGACTGGTATTTAAGTAGGATTTCAATGGACTGGGATTTATAATCATTCATTCAGTATTTTATGGTGCAAAATGCTTTGTCTTACCAGTCTTAGTTAGTCTATTCTAGGCTCTACAGTTGTGTCAAGGATCAGCCTACCTAATCTCTCCCACTTTTGAATTCCCTTCCTCTTTCTCATCACTATTATACCAGAATTTCTTTGAGTATTCATAATTACATATAACTATCAGAAGTACTGCTGTTGGTGAGATTGATCCTATTAGTTACAGAGATATTCTGGTAATAACTTCCTTCCTCTCCTTCAAAACCCCTACATTTTCTTCTATAGAGTTTTGAAGATGTGATTACTTTTCTTACCTGGTTTAATTCTAAATAATTATGGTCTGGACAATTGTAATTAAATCGTCCATAACATGATTTAAAAAAATCCATATGTAATTAGGTATACCCTCAAACAAAAAATTCAGTTCTAAGAGCATAGTGATGTTTGGAATAATCAGCAGAAGTACATGTGGTTATCTTTATCCCATCTCTTGTCTCTTTGGTAATAAAGCATGACCATATAGGACTCACCATGAGATAATCAGTGTAACAAAATGCAACAGCATTGTCTGCATGTATCTAATTGATTTTGCATTTTCAAAAAAGGAGTACAAAATTAAGTACTTAAGTTTGTGCAATCATGGAAGCTGTGAGAATTAGGAATGCAGGACCCTTCGTTACAGAGCTTAATTTCCTTTAACATAGAATATTAAATGTCTCAGTAAAGGTAAAGATTTTTCCATCTAAGTAGCTAGAAACTAAGCATCAAGTACTAAATTTTCATAAGTGATACATATCCCACTCGATTCCATGTGACTCAGTTTAAAATATCTTTTATGTTAGCATGTTATATAAAATGGTCTATATTTTTAAAAATTGTGAACAATAAATGGTATATTGAATGAAAGTATATTATAAAAAGTTAATTTATTAAAGTGTTATTTGGCCCAATGAAGGATCTCAAATAACTGATTTTGAAATATGTTTACTTTGTTGTGTTAAGGATCCTAATCAAAGAAAGTTTTGTTGTTGAGTTCTTTCAGTCATGTCTAACTCTTCATGACCCCAAATCAAGGAAATACCCTTCATTTAAACAATGAATCTTCTGAAGAGATGGCCCAAGTTGGAGGCATATTGCACAAAATTTCTAATTGTGAGTTATAGTTAACCATAATATATACAGTGATTAAGTAAAACATCTTCCTGGTCAGCAAAATCTGAGGCATCCCTACCCCTCTCATCCAGAAATATGCTTTTTTTGAATGCACCTAATGCCAGAAATCCCTAATGAATTCCATCTTCTCAGTACTCTGCTTTCTTAAGACAGCAGAAACATGATTACAAAACTAGCCTGGTGGGAATTTGTGTAAAAACCTCAAATTTGTTTAATTTCTTGAGTTTAATAATAAAAGAAGGATAGATCTCTCTGTATAATGCATTTAATAATAATCATCTTTTTCTGTTTGTTATTGCAATGCTACTTAGTTCCTTAGGGTAAAGCAGGCTGTCTTCCTTTGCCATTTTTTTTTTCTTTATATTGTTTCATCTATGTTTGATACCTTTTTTTTCATATTCTGCTTCAATTTATTCATTATGTTGGATATACATGCAATAGCTAAATCAACAAATGTAATGAATATTTATTAAGCCCTTGCTATAAACACAGCAGAGTGTTATATATCTGAAATGCCCAGATGAATTAGCCACATATAGTCCATATTTTTAAAGTTTATCATTTACTAGACCCGATAATACCTGCTTATCCAGCACTTCACAATCTACTAACAAGTTCCTTCACAAAAACTCTGTAAAGAAGTCAAGCAAATATTATCCCCATTTTTCAGATGAGAAAACTAAGGTTCAGAGAAGCTGTGGCAAAATGACTTTGTTGACAGTGATTGATAGAAGTGATAATGCCATCATCTTCTCTGACTGGGCTGCATTTGGAGGTTAGCATTAGTTTTAAGGGATCATATTTAAGAGGGGACATTGATAATAAGCTCTTGAACATCAAGAAAAGGGCAACCAAGGTGATGGGATGAAACCATGTCATGTGATGATCTCTTCAAAGAACTCATTAAGTTTAACTTGGAAGTGAACTCTTGAATGGGGGGAACCAGAGGGGAAGAAAGTGTCTTACTTTAAGCATGGGTAGATTGCTCATTGTTTATAGAACTTCAAAGAGTTTTCACCTCCATACCTCTGACTTTGTGATATTTTCTAGAGAAGGGATTTAATGGTTTCTTCTTAACGCCAGAGGGAAGAACCTAGAGCTTTGGAGTGGGTGAAAGTCTGTAGATCATCCTAAAGAGATAATTTTAGGTTTAATTCTAGAAGTAAGGGAGAGAGAGCTGGATTTGGAATCAAAGGACTTGGGTTTAAATCCTAATAGGCCTTAGAAGCGCTATGATCATGTAAAACAGCACATAGAGCAGTAAATAGAGGGCTAGGTCTGAAGACCAAAAAGCCTGAATTCAAATTTAACTTCAAACACTTCCTAGCTATGTAAATCCTGGGCAAGTCACTTAATCTTTGTTTCCTCAGCTTTGAAATGAGAATAATAAGTACTTCTCAGTATTGGTGTGATGATCAATTGAGATAATTTTTGCAAAGTTACCCTTTGTCTGACTCTGCCTCAGTTTTCCACAAGATACTAATGAAATTGTATTTACCTTTCAGAGTTATTGTGAGGAAGCACTTAGCATAAAATTATCCATTTTATACCTCGCTCTTCTATCTCTTGTTTATTCATAAATTATTTGCCTATCCACAAATCTGATAAGTAATATGTTCTGTGCTCTTTAGTTTCTTTAAAGACTATTTCAAACATGCTGCAGAAGGTGCAACACAAAATTTATTCCCTTTTATTTCTCTCCAAGTGACTTAACCTCCCTGGGCTCCATTCTCTTCATCTGTAAAATAAGGAGTTTAGACAAGAAGATGCCTAAGGCTTTTCCCAGTTTGCTTCCATGATCTGAAATAATCTGAAATGCTTAGTAACTGTCACATTTTGCGCCAAGTATCAGGCATACCACAACAAATATGAAGGCAATCCCTCAAGAAGGTTATATGCTCCTGGGGGGAAACAGCACATGAACAGACACAATAATTAGTTATCCACAAAAAGAATGAAGTTGCTTCCAGAGATTGGGGTTTACCTTCATTGGAGGTCTTTAAGCAAAAGTCGGATGGCCAGCGTTTGATATGGAAAGATGTAATTGGTTATAATGTAGAAAGTTTCCTTGTTCAGATGTTAGTCAGACTAAATGACTCTGGGATTCCTTCCAAGTGTGAGCTTCTAGAGAGTGGTAGAATCAAAGCCAGGCCTTCTTCAGTTCTAGTAAGTTATGTAGGTAGCATGGAGATAGTAACTGCAGTTCACCAGGTCAGTTAAAGAACAACACATCCAACTTATAACTTTGATACAAGCATTTGAAATATCAACCATCTCAAGGAACACTGCTGGAGTGCTGTGTGTATGTGTGTGTGGGTGTGTGTCTGTCTGTCTCTGTCTTTTTTTCTATCTCTCCCTCTGTCACTGTGTGTTTCTGTCTTGGTCCGAGTGTGTGTGTGTGCGTGTGCACATTTTTTTCTGTCTCTTCCTCTATCTCTGTTTCTCTGTCTCTTTCTCTGGTGTGTCTTTTTTTCTGTTACTGTGTGTTTCTGAGTGTCTGTCTTTCTCTATGTGTGTCTTTTTCTCTGTCTCTCCCTCTGTCTCTGTGTTTCTGCTCCATGTATCTCTATTTCTCTCTGTCTCTGTCTCTGTCTGTGCTAAGATCTTTGATCTCTCCCAGAAAGTTGAGTTGTACAAACTCTGTAGAATGCTGTTTACTTCTTTAGAGGCATGTTGAAAAGTGTGAATTTTCAGCCAAAGCATGTGGCCAAATGAAGGGATGTTCAGCTGGAGGAGAGCCAAAATATTGGAGAGCTTAAATTAGAACTGGTGATCTCAAACACGAATTAGTTTCTTTGATTTGCAGAGTGGAGGTATAGAGGAGGGTAGAAGAAACTCTGCTGAAGACAAAGAAAAACACTTGAAATCCTTGCATATCCCTGAGTGAGTCACTGGGTAATTCCACCAGTTTTTTTTTTTTTTTTCCTTTTGTCCTCAGTAATACTTCCAACTCTGAGGAAGCCAGGATGAGGGACTGGTAGAAATGGGCAAGTGTTTTTTCACTGTTACTTGGTTGCACACATGATGGGGCATGCTTACTGAAATGAAGAAAAAAACTTCTTTTGTAGTCCCTCTTTTGAAAGGGGAAGACCTGCAGCTTCTTGTAATTTACTGTTATGCTATAACCCAAGGAAATCCTGTCACCTGCACTTCAGACCTCTTCCCCTCTCTTTGTTCGGGGTCAGGGGAAAGAATTCCGAACCGTGATTGCATAATTATATGGGATTGTTAGTATGTAACTTCCTTCTGAACATGAAGATAGACAATTCATCTATCAATGAATTAAAGTTCAATTGTTAGTATGTAACTTTCTTCTGAACATGAGGATGGACAATTCATCTATCAATGAATTAAAGTTTAATTGTTAGTATGTAACTTCCTTCTGAACATGAAGATAGACAATTCATCTATCAATGAATTAAAGTTAAGTGCGCACACAGCTAGTATACCACAGGAATTGGTCAGGTCTTCCTAACTCAAACACTAGCCCTCTGCCCGCTATACTATACTGAACTTTTTATTTTCTTAAAAAGAGTGAGATGAGAGCTCCTGAAGTCAGTAGGACTTGAGTTCCATCCAGCCTCAGACACTTTACTAGGTTGTGTGACCCTGGACAAGACCCCAATTGCCTCACCAAGAACAAAAAATATCCAACAGAGTAAGAACTATTCTAAAGTAAATATTATCTTATTGTTAAAGTACTTTTCTTTAGTCATCTTTTGGTTGTTTCTCACTTTTTGTGACTCCATTTTCTTGGCACGCATGCTGGAGTAATTTCCTTTCCCAGATCACTTTACAGATGAGTAAACAGAGGTAAATAGGATTAAGTGACTTGCCCAGGGTTGCACAAGGATTGTCAGAGGCTGGATTTGAATGAAGGAAAAACAAATCTTTCTGACTCCATGTCAGGTGCTTTTGTTCACTGTATCACCTGGCTGCTGTAGGAATATAGAAAGTACTTTATTTGTTAGTGCAGCACCAAAATTGAGGCTCACATACATCTGACCTTGATGTTTTAGATTTGGTCATCAATATGAGAGGCAGCAAGAAGTAATAAACCAAATAGTCAAACAACAGCAACAATACATTGTCTTTGGAGTTAAGTTAAACTGGGTTCAGAACCAAGCTGTATTATTTATTAACTCTGATAGCTTGGGAAAATCCTTAACTGACCTACAGGCCTCTTTATTATGATGTAGATAATAGGTTATAAGAAGAGAGAGGAGCCAGAGGTCTAAGTGCACACACAGTCGGTAGTACAGTAGGATGAGCTAAAATGCTAGCAGAGTCGCTGTGCATTGAGAGGAGGTATAATGCTCAGAATATGGGAGATGGGAGGCTCGTTGTATTTTGTCCTATTTAGAACATATCTAGAGTGCTATATTCACACTCTAGTGTTACATTTTAAGAAAGGACATTCTTAAATCAAGAATGAAGGAAGCAGTAGACGAAGTCAGCCAGAATAGGGAAGGTCCCAAGATCATGATGTATGAATGGAGGAAGAGTGAAATTGGAGAAAAGAAGACTTATAGGGAGAGGGGGTGGAGAATATGAAATGATAAGTATCTTCAAGTGTTTGAAGAGTTATCCTCTGGAAGAGAGATAAACGCTGTTTTTCTTAGCTCTAAAAGCAGAACTGGAGGTAGTAGTCAGAGAGGCAGAGGCTGATCTAGGTTCCATGTGAGGAAATACCTCCTCAAAATGAGCATCTGAGTAGCTCAAGGATGGGATGAGCAGACACTGTTCTGATGTTCTGCTTTCCCATTCACTAGAGACCTCTAAGCAAAGACTGAATGATGACTAGACAGGGACTTTATAGAAGGGATTCTCAGATATGAGTTGGATTTGTTTTAAGTCACATACAACACATTTTTATATTAGCCATGATTTTTAAAAAAGCAAAAATAAAGTGAAAAAGTATGTTTCTGTCCATACTCAGATTTTATCAGTATGGACTGTATTAACAGATTTCTGAGATCCTTTCAAACACTGAGGGTCAGAAGTTTCATAGCTAAAGATTTGATACTTTGACAGTGTTAATATGTTCGACTATATAATAAAAATTAGAATAATCTTGGGCAAGTTACATAATCTCTGTTTATTTCAATTTCCTCATGTCTTGAAACTAATAGCATTATTCAATCCCAGGGTTGATGTGAGGATCAAATGAAATATTTATAAAATCATTGACACAGTGCCTGGTACATATAAATAGTGGTTATCATATGCCTTGCATTATATAAATCCTAGGGGAAGGAATAACATATAATATATAAGCACCTGGGATTTAGGGGGATACTTCCAGATGGATTGTAGGACCATAGGTCTAAAGCTGGAATAGACCTTAAAGTTGTATAGTTTAACCTCCTTATTTTAAATCTTGAGGTTTGGGGAGATGAAATGATTTATGCAAGTTGACACAGGAAGTGTCAGAAACAGCCTGGGCACCTCCCACAATATCTCTCCTGCCAAATGTCCTAGTGTAACTATATTTAAAAAGGGGGAGTGGATGTAGGGTTTTATGTGACCTGGTACAAAGAAGCCTGGGATAACTTTGGCAAAAAATCAGGCTCTCTGGCCATCAATTTTCCTAAGTGTAAAATGGTCTGGATTATCCTATCCCTAAAGATTCTTACAATCATTAAGGGAAAAGAATAATCATTTATTTTTTTTTTAAAGCACCTACTGTGTATCAGGCACTGTATTAAGTCTTTACTAACATTATTTCATTTCATCTTAACAACCCTACAAAATAGGGGCAATTGTTATTATTTTCATTTTACAGCTGAGGAAACTGAGACAGAGATTAAGTAACTCACCTAGGATCACAATCCTAGCAAATATCTGAGACCAGGTTTAAATCCAGGTTTTCCTGTTGCCTGGTCCAGCTTTGTTTTCCACCACACTAAGGTACCATGAACCTATCTATAGGTTGGAATGCTAAGGTCAGCAGATACGATCCCTGGGAATCTGTGCAAAATCCAATTGGCAAGGTCTAAATTCATGAAGGAGAAGTAATCTGAGGGAGATATAATTCCCACGCAGCAGGGATTTCATTATATTCCTCTCTAGAGACACACCTACCTGTTTCCCTGGCCTCTTGTTCTGTGCTGGAACATCTAATAAGATCTAATATTCACTAGGAAAGGGGCCCAGATTTGTTTCATGGAGGTGGGTGGAGAGTAGAGCCTCGGTTTTCATAGGCAGCTAATCCCTCTGAGAGCTTTTCTCCAGCAGCAGCCTGGGTTTTTACCATTTGTGGCATTTTGCCTGCTCAGTTCTGATATCTTTTATGGGGCTCTTAGAATACATGTGATTTTGCTGGAGATTAGAGATATTCTTTTGGGAATAACTGTTGTGTAGAAAGGCCCTTCAGTGAGGACTGGTGAAGCTTCTTTTAGCTTAAATAGAGTGTATAAGATTAAAATCCTCATTCCCCTCAACATGACTACATAGATATATGGATATGAATTCTGATTTTTTTTTCCTGTGCAGGTTCTAGAAATTGCAAATTAAGTTTATTTCATAGGCCTAGGGTTGCTGCTGAGTGTCTCATTTTTCTTTCAAATATTATATTTGGAAACCTTTTTCCCCCCTCTTTGGAGAGGACTTAACTACATAACTATATAAATGAACATGATGTAGTATTTCCATCCCTGTAGTATTATTAACTAAAATCTTTTAACTGATATCTCAGATCTTAAAACTCAGCCTTGTAAGCCAGTTCTTAGTAATGCCCTCTTGGTGGAGTATGGTACTCAAGTGAGAAATTTTAAAACTCTGGGAAATACTAAACATGGAAACTGTGGATCATTAGACTCCTAACTGCTCACTTAGCAGTAAAGTGAGGTCTAAGTGGTTAATGGCACTATTTAGAAAATTTTAAGAGTATGAAAGGAGAATGCAGTGGTTTGGCTTCTCTTCAGGTGGGTGCTTTGTCCAATTTCATGTGACAAATTTTATTGTAATGGTAAGAACTAAAAGAGCTGAATTACTTTGCTTCATCATGGATATCTATGAGAAATAGTAGGAGTACGTGGATTTTTTTTTTTTTTTTTTTTTTTTTTTGCTGCTTTCTATCATGTAGGAGTAGGAGTCAGTTAACTGACATGTTAAGTGTCAGTCAGTTAAATGTTAGTGAAAATAAGGATGCATTTTTTTTCCATATGAGTTCATGGACATACTAAAATCTATTTATGGACCTTTTTAGGTCAATTAATCCCAATTTAAGAACCTGTTATAGTCTACCCTACTAGGGGTCAAGAAGAAATGGGCTCAAATACTACTTCAGTCAGTAGTCATGTGTTCCTCGACATGTAAGTCATTTATCCTCTCTGTATCAGTTTCCTCACCTGTAAAATGAGATTGGATTTGGTGACCTTTTAGTCCATCCTGATTCTAAATCTAAGATCCTATGACTTCTTTTCTGGGAGTGAAGAGAAAAAAATCAAGAGCCATTATTTTTGTCATAGCCAACTTTAAAACCAGGTTATTTCTAAATAAATGAAGGAACTGAATAAGAGCTGTCTTGATTCACGGGATTGTCTGTCCTCTCTTGTTTTGAGTGATTAGTATTTGCTTATGCTGCACCATGAATTAAAGCCACAAAGAGGTATACAATATTTCTGCCCCAATGGGAGGGAAGCATCTGCCTGTTTTTTTCCCCAGCTCTAGCTTGTGTTCTAAAAGTACTGCAAAAGGACAATAATAGTTCACATTAACTGAGTGTTTAGAAAGGCTTTCTTCATAGACACCCTATGAGGTAGATAGGACTTTGTAGTATCCTTTCACTTCACAGATAAGAGAAGTTGTTTGCTCCAGGTAACATTGCTGGTTCTAACAGAACTTGAATTCATGGTGCCTTTTAGCAGAGGGTTGTTAGAATTATAATGTAGCTTATGTGGTAATATTATAGAAACAGAGCAGCTGATACTGATCTTGGACTGAAAATATACAGTTCACTCTGTATTTTTAATCATTGCAAAATATGTGACTGCAGAAAAAGAATAACAGTTATTTTGGAAGCCACTTGACCAGGAACTGCCATTTGATTTAATTTTATTTTTTGGTCAGACTTCAATAAAATTGTCATAAGAACAAGAACAACAAATGATAAATTATAGATAGTATAATCAAAAGGTAATTACTTAGAATGCAATAATAATTTTATGTGTATATATAACTGTTAAAGCTTTATATTTTTAAAAAATATTGAAATATCCATTATCTTTCAACTTCATAATTTATTTGTAAATAATGCAGTTTTTATTATCTCATTTTGCAGAAAAGCAAACTGAGACATAGGACCATGAAATAAGAATCAAATTCACATTTGTGATAGTGAACAATTACTTCAGTAGTGAAACAAAAGCAATGTTATGGAGTCTGGAAATGCAAGGGTATTTTTTTAAGCCAAGATTTAAGACTTGGTAGGAATGTGATTTTTGAAAAAAATTACAGTTGGTGCCAGTCTGCTACTGTATTCTTTTAATATCTAGATGAGAATCAATTAGTCAGCAAGCATTTATTAAAGGTTTACTGTGTGCAAGGCACTCCTGAGCACTAGAGTTACAAAGAGAAGGAAAAAGTACTCTCCTTGTCCTCAAAGAGTTTACATTTTAATGAGAAAGACAACATGTAAATAACTGGGCACACATAAGATACATATGGAATTGATTATAGAATAATCTCAGAGGGAAAGGCCTTAGCTTTGGGGCAGCTCAGGTAAGACCTTCTGCACAAGATGGGATTTGAGCTACATCTTGAAAGAAGCCAGAGATACTGGCAGAACATTTCAAGCCCAGGAGATGTGATGGCCAGTGGAAAAGCTTGGGAAAGCAGGAGAGACCAAATTTGGAGAGAGCAAACATACTAAGTACCTACTATGTGCCAAAATTATTTCTCATAATGACCTTGGGAGATAGGTACTAGGATCAGAAAGACAAAACCAATCCAAATCAAAAAAAATACTGATTATTTTCAATCTTATATTCTATTCGGACTAGGATCTTGAATCTTGTGACAGGTCAGTTTAATGTTCTTTCCATTCCACTGTCTCCAACCGCGTAAAACAAAGTGAGGGGAATTTGAAACAAATAAATCTAGGATTTGCAGGTCTTCTTGACTCAAGGCTTAGTGCTTTATCACCTGGGTCACTGAACCACCTCAAGATGGGAGATGGAGTGTCCTTTATAAAAAACATCTTCTGGGCCACTATGACTAGTTCATAGAATGTGTGGAGGGGTACAGTAAATGTTAACAGGACTCAAGTGGTTAGTTTTATCAAAGCATTTCATGCAAAAGGATTTTATATTTGTTCCTAGAGGTAAAAGGAAGGCATTGGAATTTATTGAGTAGGGAGTGGGTGGGTGGGGTGACATGATCCAACCTGCACTTTTGAAAAACTCTTTGGCAGCTGATTAGAGAATGTATTGGAATGGAGAGAGCTCTAGATCAAGCAGGGAAATGAATTAATTACAAAGCCATAGCTGTAGTTTAGGCAAAAAGGGATACATACCTAAACTTAAATGGACGGCTTAGAGAGAAGAGAAAAGGGGATGGAAGCATCTGAAAATTGTGAGAATAGAAATGATAAACTCTAGTGACAGATTGGATGTGTGAGGCAAATGAGAGCATATTCTCTGTTGAATAAAATCCCATAGATTTTATTTCCTTGCACTTAATTAATAGCAATTAACTCAGTTTTTGTATTTTAGGTTTCAGTTGAACCATGACCCTCTCGAGGACAAAATAAGAACCCCCCCCCAAAAAAAAAATGGCCTGAGGTGCCCTTTAACTCAGGAGAAAGTACCAATCAAAATTTCTTCAGAAAGAATGGCTTGACTCCCCACCCCATCCTCCCCCTTTTTTTTGAAATCACATTTGATGAAGTGGGAATTGAGCCATGAAGAAGATAGCCATATAAATCTATTAAAAATATGTTCTAATTCCTCCAGGATTCTGAAATCTAGGGATATTACTTTACGGGAAGCCAAGTTCTTCATCTAAAAGCCACAGAGCATATTAAGTAAAAGAATTTGTGCTTCTCTGAGAATTCTTATTTTGAGACTTGAGTCTCAGAACAACTCTTTGAGATTGAGACTACCTGGTATTATTGTTTCCAATATACAGATAAGAAAACTGAGGGTCCAGAAGTGGGAGTGAGACCCAGAACTAGCAGACCTGAGCTAGTCGATTTCAAATGTAGAATTTGAATTCTTTTTTTTTTCTTAAATCCAAGTCTTTTCATTGGATCTTTCATGAATGAGCTTGGTTGTGTCTTGTCAAATATTACATAGTGATAGAACCTGGATTAGAATGACTAGAATTCAGTTAAAAAAAATATATTTATTGAACTCTACTTTGTAGTAGATACTCGGGATATAAAGACAAAAATACTTATTTTCAAACTGACATTCTACAGGGACCAAAATCTCAGATTTCCTTGACAGTAAGTGCTTTTTGTATTATACTGAAATTTCTTGGTTCATTAGTCCTCTCCTATTCCCTCTTCTCCTTAGAGATTACCTGAGTCAAACACTTCATTTTAGAAGTGGGGAAATAGGAGCTGGAAACATTAAATATCTTGCTCAAGGTCACAGTTAGTTGGGCATGTTGAGTTGTTCCCCTTCCCTTCTTTCCCATGGATTTCTTTTCATCCACCAGTGATGTTTGTACTTTTTTGCCTTATCATTCATGTTACTAAGGGCAACTATAGGGAGTTCCTGAGTTACTGTCTGATTCCCATCTTTTGCATACCAGATTTGTCCCCACCCTACTATTAGCCTATGGGAAAATACTTTTTTTTCATTTTAGTTGAACTAGAAGAAGACAAGAAACCATAGGGAGAGGGAGACTTGAAGAGTATTCTGACACTCCCCTCCCTCTCATGGATAGATCTAATTGTTCAAAAATCTATTTACCCAACATTACTTGAATATTTCACTTCAACTTTATGAGTACTAGAAATTCTATGAACTAGGAATTCATATATTCAATTAAGTTTCTACATTTAAAATACAGATGCTTCTAAGATGGTTAAAAGTAATATCCTTAGAATAGATTAGTTTGATCAGCTTCTTTTTGCTTAATTAGCACAGAGCTCTGAACTTTGTACTAAGGAATAAGAGTTATTACTGGTGGCTGTATGACTAAATGAGGATAGGGGAACTAAGGTAATTTGAAAGCTGAAGAAGTTAAATGTGAAGGGACACCAGAGAAAATTCAATATGGGATAGTTAAGGCATGAAGAATCAGGAGAAAATAAGACAGAAAAAATCATTTATTAACCATGCACTATGTTCTAGGCATTGCTCTTAAGTGCTTTATAAATACTAAATTTATAAAGATAATCTGAATTTGTAAATATTATCTTATTTGATTCTCCCTCAAATTCTAAGAGATAAGTCTTCATCTTATTATTATTTCCATTTTACAATAGAGAAAGCTGAGGAAGAAAAGAGCCAGGTGTTTGAGGTCAAATTTGAACTTGTTTTTTTGACCGCAGGCCCAAAGTTCTGTCCATTACTCCTCCACTTATTTAACTTTGCATTATAGCTTTGAAAGGGATCTAGAAAGAGCAGTAGAGTAATGTACATCATTATTACTGATTATGATTGCTGTCTGTCTTTTTCCCCTAAAACATCCTTTCTTCCCAGTGGCCGCTTCCTTCAATTGCTGACTATCTCAATTCCTTCCTGAACTTTCATCTTGAAGAAGTCCTGTTGAAGAAATACTTTGCTTCTTCACACAACTCCACCCGCCCTTTTTAAGTGTTCTCTTCCCCCATTAGAATGTAAGCTCCTTGAAGCTAGGGACTATCCTTCTTTTTGATTTTTATTTCATTTTCAGTGTTAGCACAGTGCCTGGCACCTAGTAAACTCTCAATAAATTCTTCTTGATCTGATTTCATCTACTTCAGTAGATGTAGGAATGATATGTGATATTCATAAGTGAGCTGGACCTATGACCAATTGCGTGACCTGCCTTATCAGAAAACCACTGCATCTTTATCTGTTAAAAAAAAATCAAGCATTTAATATAACATGCAAAACTACATTATTAAGAAAAACAGTAATTGTGATGGGTTCTCAATGATTAATTTTGTTGCATAATTTTTGTTTGCATTTACAAGTAATGCTAATGATAGGCCCGTGGCATTCAGTTTGCCTTTGCTATATGTACCTGTATGTTTTTTCCTCTTAGCCAGTCAGCACTAGGTGAAAGATGAGATGCTCAGTCATGGAAACCATGATTGCTACTTTTAAGGATAGCAGGTAGATAATTTTTCTTTTCATTTGGGGCAGTGAATCTGGGGACATCCATGAATTCTTCTCAAATTGCTTCTTTAAATACATGGAATAAAATGTACAGGATTATAAAGGAAATCAAGTCTATTGAAATGCAGTTATCAAGCAACAAATTTATGTATCACAGTCAAACCGACTCTGACTTTAGAGAGAGAAAACATCACAAAATCATTAGGTCATTAGCAATGTGCCTATCCAGCTAGTCCCAATTACAATTGAGACTGAATCTCATGAATATCCTATCTGTGGAGAAGGGCATCTGGTCTTTGCTCTAAAACTTTTGATGAGGGGGAACACACTCTCTCCCTTAAGAATTGTCCATTTTAGCCTATATCTTTTGCTATTACAGGGTTTTTCTTTTCCTAGAGGCTCAATTTGCCTCTTGGCACCTTTCACCCATTGTTCCTATTTCTACTCTCTGGACCAAAGCAGAAAAAAATCTAATTGTTCCTTTGCTTGAAATCCCTCTAAATATTTCAAAACCACATCTTATCCTCCAAAACCTGTAACTTCTCTGAGCTTCAGTTTATTTCTCATTAAATGAAACTAATCAAAATTGTACTGTCATTTGACTGTTGCATAGATTGAATAGCCTTTACTAATGATAAAGATTTCTACATATTGAGTGTTGTTGGTTCTGTCCTGGGCCTGTGATTTCTTTGTAACAGGGAATTTCATATGAATATACTTAATAGACTTGGCACTTGTATTCCTGGTTCTGAATAGAGTAGGGACTTAATAAATACTTGTTGATTGAGCTTAGGCACATCACTGAGCAACTATTTTGCAATTTAGTCTTAGGAAGTGTCAAGTCATTTGTCTCAGGCATCAAAGCTAAATGTCAGGAGCAGGGTTTGACGCCAAGACTTGTTTCCTAGTCATTCTTAGTAATACACACACACACACACACACACACACACACACACACACACACACACAATTTGATTGGTAACGGATAGATCAAATAAGTAAGGTTTGACACACCTTTATGGAAATCAAAGAGCAGGAGAAATCACAGAAAGGCGTACTTAGTTATAATTTTTTGCTGCCATTAAAAGACACCGATAATTTGGAAATATTATTTGGAGACTTGTAATTGTAAGATGACCTGCATTTAAATTTATGGAATTTCAAAGGGACTCTCAAAGGTCACTCAGTGTAACTTTCCCCTTATAATACCGATGATTATCCTAATGCCACATGGATAGATCTTGGATTTAAAACCAGGATCTCAGATTCTAAATATGATTTTCCTCATGACTTTAGCACAGTGTTCTTCCCACTATAGCATGTCCTCACTGATATCAACCCTGGAAACAAAGAAAAGATCAAGAGGATTCTTCAATATAAATATTGGACCTAAAGGTCAGATCTCCCTAAATTGTCCTTTCCACTGAGGTCATCACAAAGTTGTACCACATCATGTGTTTTTAGACATGTCCATTTTCCTCAAGTTCCTTCAAAATAGGAGTGTGATGCCTTGGATGCAAAATGGACTCCTTCACATTCTCCACAGCCATCCTTCACCTTTCTACATCGAATTATGTAAAGTCTAAATAGGACAGAAGAGCTGAGCTGGACAGTTTGCCACGTCCAGAAACACTCATTGAGGTGTTCCTTCTTCCAAATTGTTATTTGGGTGGTGAGTGATGTCATCTCCATCTTTTGGAAGACTGAAAAGATTCAATTCATTTACTGCAGAGGTTTTTTTTATTGTGGCCAAAGTGAAGGAGAATAATGAACTTTAGAGCTGGAATGGACCTTTGATGCCCTTCAATCCAACCTCTTTATTTTTTAGATGAAATTGCTGAGAGATGAATTGACTTGCATGTGATCCCAGAGGTATTGAGTAAAGGAATGGCAATTCAGACTGAGGTTTTCTAAGTACTGATTCAGAATTCTTCCCACTATAGCCTGTTAACTTTAGATTAAGTCCTTTTACACAAGCTCCTTCCAAATGTTTGGAGTTCATCATAATTTAGATATACAAATATCTGAACCGCTTTGAAAGCTCTTGTTGCCCCAGCTCTGCCTTTTGGCTTACTGCTTTGCCTTCAATTTCTTTAACTATAAAAAGACTCAGTGATCTCATGTTTCCAGTTCTAATCTGTGATACTCTGGTCTTTCCTTCTCATGGGAAGCAGCTCTAGAAGCTCAACACAATAACTAGACTCTCTATTCCATGAGCTGACAAAAACACCTAAGCTTTTACAGAATGTATATAGTTTTTCAGAAGGCCTGGGCATTTGTAGTGTACTAACCTCTGAAACAATTTAAGAAGTTCTTCTCTGCCCAACCTTTCCTTCCTCTTTGTGGTTAATGGTCAGAGGGCCTTAAAACTACAGCTGAAAACAGCCTAACCTTCACACATTTAGATAATCAGACCATAAGATAGTATTACCAAAACAAAGGGATTGGATCTTCCCATAGTACTCCCTTTCACAAATTTTAGGCTGCCATCTTGAGACTTATTTTCCTCTTAACGGCTGACCATGATATTTACTCGAGGTTAATCTTCCCTGAATAAAGTTGTTAGGTATAGAAAATATTAGGGCAGCTAGGTGGAATTGTAGGTAGAATAACAGGTCAGGAAGAATCATCTTCATGAATTCAAATCTGGCTTCAGATATTTATGACCTGGGCAAGTCACATAAGCCTATTTACCTCAGTTTCCCCATAAATATAAATTAAACTGGAGAAAGAAATGGCAAACCACTCTAATATATTTGCCAAGAAAATCCCAAATAGATCACAAATTGTTGAAAATGACAAAAGAACACGAACAAAAAGAGTAAGGTTATCTAGGAAATATGAAGGATCAGGAATAGGGGTTCAAGTTCTGCCTCAGATACTAGCTGTGTGACTTTGCACATGTCATTTAATCATTCTAAGTCTAAATTTCTTTATCTTTAAATGAAGAAATCATATTCTTGGCCCCTAAATTCCCCTCCAGCTCTGAACTTGTGATCTTATAATATACCCTTGACTTTCATGTTTTTATCCAACAAAAGCCCCATTCCACTGGGATTGGGCTTGTCTAATAATCTAAATTTTGGTCTTTCTGTGTTAGGTTTTTAACTCGGCACATTTCATTCCATGAAAGTGAGGTCAAAGGTCACAAAGTTGCAAACTTAGAAAAGTGGGAAGTTTTAGGAGGTTTTTTTCTTTGCTTTTCTTTTTTAAAGTTTCTTTCCTAGGGGTATTTATAATTCTGCTTGTGTTGTAGCTGTAACTGTGGAATTAAAGTAAATTGAATCCAATTCTCCCTTTATTTGAAGTCATATGGGATATTGATGAATGCTGCTAAATTATGGAGAGCAATATGTAACTTATAAAGCAAAATGTAGCACAATACATACAATCACCTCAGCTATCATCATTGTACAAAGAGAAGAATATAAAAAAATGCATAATCCAAAATGATTTATGTTTAGCTTTGGAAAATAGCCAGAGAGAACGTAGCAGCATTGCCAGCTCTCCATGCCCAGCCTACACATCTCCTTTCTGGCTATACTCTATTTGCATGTGTGTTAGAGATACAGTAGACAGCTGCCTCCTGTACTGATAACTGAGTTGTTGGTATTTATGCTTCGTCTTCATATTGAACATTTTACAATCTGTCATGCAAATAGGTATTACTTTAAAAACCCTTGTTAACTGTGGCTGTCAAAGTGTTTTATGGCCAGGTTATGCTGAGGCAATTGATATTAAGGCAGAATTTAAGCGCACAGTGGCTCCTTTCAAAACTGACTTTAAAGAAATTAAAATGAAAAATTTTTGGAGAGATGTTAGCAATTCTTTTTTAAAGAATTTAAGGAGTAAGGAGGAGACTCCCATAATTAGTCATTGCTGGAGGTAACTAAACAATTCATTTATGATAAAGTTAAGCCAAACTTCTTGAATAAGAAGAAGATACGATAATCAAACACTGACAGTATATACAACAATGTCTGGAACAAATATCATGTTAAAACCTTGATCAATAAATGAAACTAAAGAGTGAAATCCTGAGTCATAGCTCATAAGTGAGTAGTCCACATTGTCCAGTGAAGGTCTAGCATTCATTAGCTCTTTAGAGTTAAAATTAGTTCTCAGATTTCAATAAAATTTTTGTCTGAAGTGACCAGATCACTAAAATATGTGACATTTTTTGAAATAATTGGATAATTGCCTCAAATCATGATTTTATCTTAAGTAAAAGTATTCTGCTTTTAACTATATTTTGAAATTCTATCCCCCCCCTAAAAACATCTCAACGATAGCTTATTGATAAAATACAATGAGTACTGGACTTGAAATCAGGAAGTATTGATTTCAAATTCTCCCCTAGAACCTTAGAGACTATATGGATTATGGATAAGTCACTGATCCTCTCTCACTCTAGCTTCTCCATTTGCAGAATGGAGGTAATAGTATTTACCTCATTAGTTTTTGTGTGAATCCCAAGAGATAAGTATATAAAATTCTTTGCAAGCTTTAACATGCTATAGTTAACTACCAATAGTTTCAATTTTAAGCTGTGCAATAAATAGTTCAATACTTAAAATGTTCTAATTGTTAAGTTTTTCACATTTAAGCCTTGAAATCTCATTGAATGAATTTTTTTTTTCTTTTCATTAAGAATCAGGTAAACTATTTAATGGCTTTTAGGTTCTTAAATGGCACGCTCAAATGCTTTTTCTTTTTTACATTTTATATATGCTTTATTTATTTATTGACATTTTCTTCTTGGACAGACTGTCATGGACAGTTTTTGGCTATATCCCTAGCACCTAGCAAAACTCTCAACAATAGAAAGTGTACAATAAATGCTTATTAATAAGTTGATCAAATCATTGCAACTGAAATTAATAAAAAAGTAGAAAGTTGGGAAACACTTTTTATAGAAAATTTCTCTGATAAAAGCCTCATTTCTGAAACATATAGAGAAGTGAGTCAAATTTATAAGAATACAAGCCATTCTCCAAATGATAGTCAAAGGATATGAACAGGCAATTTTTAGATGAAAAAAGTAGGAATATGAAGAAGTGCTCCAAATCACTTTTGATTAGAAAAAAGCAAATCAGACTAACTCTGAGATACACCTTATATCTCATATGACAAAATGATTCATATGACAAAAAAGGAAAGTGAGGAGAGAATGTGTGAAAATTGGGAAACGAATGCATTTTGGTGGAGTTGTAAACTGATTCAACTATTCTAGAGAGCCTAAAGGGCAACCAAACTACTCATACCTTGTGCGTATCATTTGATCCAGCAATGCAATACCACTTGGTCTGTATTCCAAAGAGAGCTTTTTCATGTTAAAATATATGTTAAATTCAACATACATATACATATTTATGCAGTTATCTTGCTGCACAAGAAAAATCAGAAAATGAAGGAAGGAAAAAAAACTGAGAAAGAAAAAAGAATGCAAGCAAACAACAACAGAGTGAGAGAGAATGTTATGTTGTGTTTCACACTCTGTTCCCATGGTTCTCTCTCTGGGTAGAGATGACTCTCTTCATCACTGCACAAGTAGAGCTGGTTTGAATCATCTCCTTATTGAATAGAGCCATGTCTATCAGAATTGATCATTGTACAGTCTTGTTGCTGTGTACAATGAGCTCCTGGTCCTGCTCATTTCACTCAGAATCAGTTCATATAAGTCTCTCCAGGCCTTTCTGAAATCATCCTGCTGGTCATTTCTTATAGAACAATAATATTCCATAACATTCATATACCACAATTTATTGAGCCATTCTCTAATTGATGGGTATCCATTCAGTTTCTAGTTCCTTGCCACTACAAACAGGCCTGCCACATTTTTGCACATGTGGATCCTTTTTCCTTCTTTAATATCTCTTTGGGATATAATTCCAATAGAAACACTGCTGGATCAAAGCATATGCACAGTTTGATAACTTTTTGAGCACAGTTCCAAATGAGCAGGCTTTTCCGTATAATAAACACACCTGGAAAACCTAATACAATTAATAAAATGAAAGAAGTAATACCATTTTACATTTGAATGGTACTTTTATGTTTTCCAAAATTCTTTCATGTGTTAGCTCATTTTAACTCACAAATAACTTTGCAAATTATTTGTATAAGGTAGATATTTTTAGTCACTTCATGTCTCTTGTTCTCTCTCTTTTTTTATCTGCAAAAAGTAGAGAATTAAAGCAGATAATTAACACAGAAATTTATCTTCCACCTCTAAATTATGGAATCCTGTGGTTTCTAGTCTATTTGATGAAGAAACTGAGACACAAAGCTATTAAATTACTTGTCCAGTTTTATATTTAGTATCAGAGCAAGAAATCTAGCCTAAGTTTAGCTCTGGTTTCATTATATCCCTTCCTCCATTATATAATTTTGAGATTTTTGTATGGAACAGTTAGGTGCATAATGGATAGAATACCTGGCCTGAAGTCGGGAAGAATTATCTTTCTGAGATCAAATCTGGCTTCAGATACCTACTAGCTATGTGACCCTGGGCAAGTTATATAAACCTGTTTGACAGAGTTTCTCATCTATAAAGTGAATTAGAGAAGGAAATGGCAAACATCTCCAGTATCTTTCCCAAGAAAAGTACAAATAGAATCACAAAGAGTTAGAAATGACTGAACAACCAAAACAAGTGTTTTATATAAACATGTGCACACATGGAGAGGCAATGTGGCATATTAGATAAATTTTATTTCAAGGTAGAGTTCTGACATGTGCTGGTTTTGTGACAATGGCTAAGTCACTTAACATTTTAGTTCTTCAAGCAAGTCTCTGAGACTATATATTATCGGCCAGATACCTGTCTGTATTACTGTACAAAATTTCCACAATGAGAATTCTGCAATCACAGATCCATACCAACTATTGATAGACATATTCATTACATCTTCCACTCTTACCTTTCATGGTAGTGATTCTCCAATGCATAGATCTAATTTGAATCTTTTCCACAAGAATCTTCCTCCTGTCTCCATCTTTTTGTCCACAAATACCTTAAATCAACAGTGCTCAAACCAAACATCTTCCCTTTTCAAATCTTTTGAATTTGTGAATTATGATCATTAATTGATAACAATAATCTAGTGCTATACAGTTACAAAGAGCTTGCCATATGGATTATTTCCTTTGGTCCTCAAAACTTTGTGGGTAGCCATTTTATAGTTGAGAAAACTGAGGTTCAAAGAAATCAAGCAACCAACTTATCACATGTCAAATTAGTGACAGAATTTTGACTTTAGAAGAGTAGCATTCTTTTTGCTTCATTTTATATTCTCCAAATGATTGCAATAATTTTTAAAATCATAATAATCATTCAGAAAATACTAATTTAATTAATAATTCTAATTCAAATGTTGCAAAAGAAGCTAACAACTAAGTTAAAATGTGTGGAAAATGTAGCAAAAAATTTGTGGATGGCAATCTATGGAAAATATTATTAATATTTTGCTTCTAAACCTCCAAAATGTAAATTTATAGAAATTTGCAATTATGTTAGTCTTGGAACATTAATCACACCAAAGCCTAAAGTGCATGCTTTGGATTCTCCAATTTTTTTTTTTTTTTTGCATCATTACATTCTGTGTTCATGATTCGTTGTGGCCAATACATCAGTAAGCTCAGCAGTTTAATTGGAAAAATATTCTACTCAAATTAGAAACCTTCTCTCCCCTCCTCCCCCATTTAGTAAATGATCAATTTATAGCAAGGAACTGAGAAAAGGAAATGAACTAAAAAATATGGTATCTGCTAAACTCTGCTGTCCAGGAAAGTCTTACATCATCAGAGACCTTGACTTGACTTATTGCAAAGCCAGAGAATTATTCCTATTTTGTATAGATGGATTGTTGTCTCTTACAAAACTGGCTTGCTTTTTGACATCATCTCTTTGTGAAATTATATCTTCCTCAAGGAGAGACCTACATTCTCTCCTCCCTCCCTCCCTCCATATTTTCCCAAACACCCAAACTTTATTTATTCCCGATCTAGAAAAAGAATGCTGTTATCCCCTGTGTGGGAATCACTGGGGATAACCAATTCATGTATTTCTTGTTCAAGGTTTGTGTTTATCCAGGATTTTACCAACATCAGGACAGGGTGAACACTTGAAAATCTTAGTCAACCATATTATATCTTACTTTTTTCCATCAAAATATGAATCATAGAACTTCAGTATCTTTCCCAAGAACAACCCCAAAGGGATCACAAAATATTGGACTTGACTAAAAAACAACCAGACCACAAACTACATTTTATTTTATTTTTTTTTGCATATAAGAAACAATATTTATTTGACTTGTCTATAAGCTACTTTAACATTAAAGTAAATGAAGAATAAAACTTGCTTTAAGCCTTGATTACTTTTATAAATTATTACAGTTCTCTTACCAACCACTTTAATTTTTCTCCTTTCCATCCTTTCTCATCTCTACAATTGTACAATTTAGAGCAGAAAAGGGACCTTAGAAATCACAGATTTACAGATTTGAATTTAGGAAGAGACCTTAGTTGTCACGTAGTATAATAACCTCCTCATTTTACAGTTGTAAAAACCAAGGCCTAAAATTGAAGTGATTTTCTTAAAATCAAATAACTAGAAAGTAGTGTAACTGAGACTCCAATTCATGTTTCAATCTTTTCCACTTTCTAAATTGACCACGTTGGCAGTCCAACTGCCTCATTTTTCAAAGGAAGAATCTGTGTCTCAGAAAAGATAGACTTTACCTGAAGTCACATATGGCAAATGGGAGAGCTGCATATAGACAACCCTGAATTTTATCGTGCCATTTATCCAGGTTCTCAGAATCTAGTTTGATTCTTATTTATTTGGGGGTATGTTTGGATGATATGAAAGTAAAGCTTTTAGATATCAAACTCACTGTGCCCAGCCACATTCAAGCTTATAAGATAATGATGGCATAAGATCCAATGGAGCTTTAGAATGACAGTTCTTTAAAATAGGGTTTTTTAAACTTTTTCCACTCATGTTTTTTTTTTTTTTTTTTTTTTTTTTTGCCCAAGAAATTTTTATATGACTCTGGGTACATAGGTATATAAAATAAGAATAAAGATCAACCATTTACTGATAATAAATCATAATTTCATGATCTCTACATTCAGTTATGAGACCCTATATGGAATTACAACTCACAGTTTAAGAAAAATTGCTTTAAAAAGCTTTTAATTGGATTTGGCCCATTTCTGTAGCATTCACTCTACTCTCTCAATTTTTTTTCTAGTTTTTTTTTCTAATTTAACTACAATAAAACAGTAGTTCTAACACTAAAGCTGTACACTAGCTTGCTTTTGTTTGAAATGATTTATTCTCACAACTAATTTTGAAAGCAGTGCTCTGCATTCATCTATGAGATGCAACTTAAACCTGCTCATGAAATGGCTCTAAAATACTGCAGCCTTCTTGTGCCTATGCTGTCTACTCCTACTTTTACAACATAAGTATTGTGGAATAATAATAAAAGCCTGTTCCTATTTATTACCTTAAGATTTTCAAAGCATTTCACATATTACCTCTTTGGATCTTTACAACTATGAGAGATAGGTGCTGTTATTTCCCCAATTTTACAATTTGGTAAACTGAGATTGAAAGAAGACAAACAGTACTTGCAACATTATGAAACAATCTGAGACAGGATTTGAATGTATTTCTTCAGTCCCAGCATATTATCAAACCTATATAATCTGACTAAATCTCCATTGATCAATTGCTAATCCAACTCCCATATTTTTTGAAGGAAGAAACTATCTTACCTTGCTGCTGCTAACTTCTTTGTCCTAATTGAAAACAGGTCTTTCACTTTTCCTGAGCATATCCTGGGACAATAACTGAACAATTAGAAAGAAAGAACTACCAACACCGAAAGGGATCAAGTGAACTAGTAAATGAAGTGGAAGTGAATATGCCTGATTAGATTTTTTTTTTTTCTGACTTAACTGGGATTGAATTTTACCTGGCTTATTCTTCTTTTAGAAGTGCTGGTTTTGCATTCTGTAGACACAAATGAATGCCCTCAGTTGATTTAACAGAATGCTCATTTAATTACCATATGTAATTGGTATTTTGTCGCTTTTGTGAACATTTCTTGCCCAGTCGTAGTACATTCTCAGCTCAATGATAATAGGCATGGAAGAGAGAGAAAGTAGTTAAGGGAACAAAAAAAAAAAAGATAATTTGAGGTTCAGTTTACTTTGAATACTTAATGTTCTTGAAATATTGCCAAGTTTCATTTATGGGAAAAAATGAAAATGATCCAAAGGGAGGACATTTTCCCACAGAGCAAAATACCTGGAATTTTGTTGGAGTTGTTAAAAGGCAATGTTATGTGTACTGTGAAATTTGATTATGAGACTGAAGAAAGTGATATAGATATACGTATAATATATATCTATATATATATGTATACATTTTTTCTAGCTTCATACATATTATACACACACATATAATATGTGTGTGTGTGTGTGTGTGTGTGTGTGTAACTATTAGTATAGTGTTATATCCCGATTTCACAGTTTGAAAAACTGAGATTGAAAGAAATTAACTCTTTCAAGATTATGCAATTAAGTGTCTGAAGCAGAATTTGAATGTCTTTCTTCAATGTGTATAAGAGCCATACATTCATGTGTATAGATATGTATATATACTAAACATTCTTTTATAATTATGATATATTTATAATTTATAAACATCAGTATGTCTATTTACATATGATACAAATATACATGAAGACATGCATATATTTTAACTGTTAACACATAAATATAAAATATATAAATGCTCATTTACTTATATACACGTACACTTATATATTTACTTATATACATGCTTATACATATGCATATGTATATATATACACAACGTGTGTGTATATATACATATATATATGTACTATGTGTGTATATATATACATACATAATATATTTTTCACTTCAGATAAGAACCCTACAATTGAATAAGACCTATTATTTTCATGTTTTTTATTAAGCATTGAAAATAAATTTTAAAATGCATGCTGGAGAAGTAGAGCCCTAGATGGACTCAAAACCTGAATTCTAGTCTTAGCTCAGGCACTAAAAAGCTCTGTGACTTTGGTTATTGAGCTTCTCTACTTTGCCATTTCCTTGGCTATAAAATGGAGGAGCCAGGTTCAATGTCTTTCTAGTTTCCAAATGCTATGTTCTTATGAATTATGATCTCATATTCAAATTTATGAAATGTAGGAATCAGTAGAGAATAAAAGGTTATCATATTGCCCTAACTTTTGACCAGGGGCCTGGTGGAAGTCCATAAAGAACAAATGCAGGTTCAGTTACACAGGAGGACAGGGCTTAGGAACTGAATCTGATTTCAATATTTAAAGGAACTCTCTGGGAAGAAGTTTTTCCTATGGCTATAATTCACCATTTTCTCTGCAGCTTTTTAGTCTAAGGGAATTACCTAGAACAGAATTATCAAGAAGATCATATTGTCATTCTATGATCCCAAGTCAGATAGAACCAGATTAAAATGTAATTGGGAAATATTTTAAAAATAAAGATAAAATAGAGTAATAGTAATATGCAGTTTTCTAAGTCAACTTATTGCTGATAAGAATATTTCTTTATCATTTAGTGACCTCTGTTTCTATTTGAGTTTGACACCAGTTACTGACTTGGAACTCTGAGAGACGAAGCCTCCTTTCCTAGGAACAGCCTGTATGTATCAGAGGTAGGCCAATTCTAGCCATTATACCAAGCTGTTTCATGGTAATGTAATCTAAAAGCCATGGGAACAGGACAGTAGGATGACAAATTGTTTGAAATGTCATAGTCACAGATTTAGCAAGACACTGAAAATTCCAGAGTTAAAAAAATGCATAATTCTGGGTAAGGTAGCCCTTTCAACAGTGTACCCTAAGAATTACCAAGCCTTTCCTTCTGCCGTATAGAAGAACCGTCCTTTATACAGTTTTCCCCATAAGTTAGAATATGAGTTTCTTGAAAACAGAAATTTTATATTTTTATTCTTAGCATTTACCACACTTTACTTGAGGTCCATAACTAGAATTTGATAAATGCCCTTTCCTTCCTATTCTCCTTCTTCATGGGCTTTCTTTCTCTACTCCCACTCCCACCCTTATGCCCCATTTTCTGCCCTTTGTTTGTCAATTACAGGTCATAAGTGCTGTTGAGGCAAAATGTTAGATAGCATTTGGATTGTGCAAAAAAAAAAATTGTTATTAGTCTTTATGAGATGGAGGTGGGAAGAGATATTACAAACATAGGGCTGCACATCTGGATGTAATTACCACATATTTTAATTTATTTGAAGACCATCAATAGTTTTTGCCTTGGAGTATTTGATAGATTTTATTTTTTTAAATGTTGGCAGAAGTATTAATGGAAGCTTGTGATGTCATTCTCCCTCCTTCCTCCTAAGGAGATCCCATATTAGCTATCTGAGGAAGAGTACTGACCTTTGCAATGAGTTGTGAATATCTTCCAGATCATGATGGACCAGATTTGGTTTGAAGAGGTTACCAATTTCTCATTGAATAAATCATTAGGTTTGTCAGGGAAGGTCAGAATTCATTTACTCAATGATTCTTTTTGAGTAAGTGTTTTCTTAACTTATTTACATGACAGAAAACATCCAGAGACTTGGCAGTCAGATATTATTGCCTTTTATTTCTTATTTTCCTCCTCCTAATTGCACAAGGTGATGTCCTTTTCTTAGGCCTATCAGCCTTCCTTGGCTGGACAAATAAATCTGGCTAGTACAGTGACCCAGGTCAGATTGTTTTTATTGTTTGGTATTTGTAGTACTGGTGATTTTCTTTTTCACTTAAGACCAAAGATCTTTTTAAAAAACATTTCCATTCTAATGGGGAAAATATCTTTTGATAACCTGTTGTGCTTATCTAGTATTCTGGTGACACTGTTCTGGTGACATGGATATTGTCCTTCGTTTCTGTCTATAAGAGAGCCGTTGCTCTCTTTGTCCTCTGTAAGCATTGCTCCACTGAGTCTGGATTCTTTATTCATTCCAAGTCCATCTGGGGTGAGTTGCCTAGAAACCATGTATATTCTAAAAGTCCAATGGCAAGCTTAGAATATAACTTGAGCCATTATTATTTTAATTGCTTTCTCTAGTTCTAGCCTTTTTATTAAAAGACTAAATTCTTCTATATTTGGGGCAGTTTCTATTTGAAGTCTCTGGAAATTGCAATGGAGTGTTTTTAGTGGAATTGAACTCTTCATTATCACTTCAGAGAAAGTGCTTTTCTCAGAAAGTATTTATGCGTAGCTATCTTATGCACTGTTGGTTTTCATTATGTGCAGTCTTCTTATTTTCCTCCTTAATTCTCTTTTTCTGCTTGGGACCTGGACTTGGTTATTAAACACTCATCCAGAAATTCCCATAGCAATATAAAGATTCTCTATCTTGAAAGGTAAGAGATGAGATAAAAGGATGGCATAAGCTGAATTCTTTATCAAAGAATCTATTTTTCCCTCCAATTTTTAAAAATAATATTTTCCTTCTCTTAAGTCCTTTCCCTCCCCTCCTCTCCCATGTGTAGTCCTCTTAGAGCAAGATCTTTTTCACATATGCAAATTTCATTGAGCATTATTCATGCTCCAAGGTTAATATCTTTCTATCAGATAGTTTCTTAGGCAGATTACTGATCTTTCCCCATGATCTTTTATGACAAGAGATGGCCTTTTTCACTCCTGGGACCAAAATGTGGCCTAAATATATAAAATGGGTATCTCTAGTTAATTCATAATTTTTTTTGTTTGTCACACAGGAAAAAAAGACTTGCATACACACACACACACACACACACACACACACACACACACACACATACAAACCCAAACAATTTTTATTTTTAAATAGCAGATTAGAAGGTTTTATTTTTTTGCAGTTGTGGAAAATTATAGGTGGGAAAAATGTCATTGATACAAACAAAAATTTAGGAATTATTGGGATAAAATGAGGTTTAGATTTCCTTCTTCCAACAAGCTGTATCTTTTTTTTTCTATGATGAACTCCTCCAGTATTGGAACCATCTAATTCCCCTTTTTTTTTTTTTTTATCCCTTTCTATACTGTAGAGGACTCTCAGTGAAAGTCAGCTGGCTGAATGACTTGAATTTTGCAGGTAGCAGACCTCCTGGAAAATAACACTTCTTAACATTATATAAGACCCTTTCAGGAACATCTTATTTCTCAGTAATTTGATCAGATCACTTGCTCTTGTTCCAGAAAAGAAGCCTACAATAAAGTCTCTCATTCTAGGTGGCTTCGCTCATTCAAGGGTTAACTAGGGCCTTATCTTGCTTATCTTTGGAAATGAAACAATATTTAAAACTATTCAGATCATCAGGACCATCTGTTTTGGAGTGTGCAGCTGCTATTCCTCCAATTGTGACTCCTATAATCTATTCATTCCAGGGTGCATTGGTACATCTGCATTATCATTACTGCAAGTTGTTTTTGAAAAAGAGAATCCTATCAATATGCAGACCCTCTCTTTTCAGCCCAATTATAGAAGACATCTGCCTTCTTGGGCAGCTTTACCCCCTTTAAAAAAAAAATCATCTTCTATGCTTTAAATTATATCATATTGGACTTGGCTTTGAATGGGACAATGGCCTGACCCTCCCACCCTCAAGTAAACAAATCAACCCCCTCCCCCATTTTGTTTGTTTAATTTGGGTGTAGGAGAGAGATCAGACTGAGACAGCATTGTTGCTTTTCTTTTCTTTTCTTTTTTTTTTTTTTTTTTTTTTTTTACTTTTTTTTCCAATTTATTTTATTTGAAGAAACAGAATAAGAAAAAAGAAAAACATAAGCAATACAAAACAAAACGAAAGAAAAGAGAACATTATCTGTGTCCAGCAGAACATCAGGGAAGACTGGAAATACATAACAACAAATACCAATTTAAGAAAGTATATATACATTTATATATTAATAAGAAATTATATTCATGAGGGTACATCTTTTACTTCCTTGTAAATTGTTTTGTTCTCTGCTGCACACCTTATTTACTTTATTTTTCCTCCCTTTCATCCACTCCACCCACAAGCAGGCTGTAGTCAAGAAAGGATATATTTACATATATGATTTAGATGTATACATACACAAATATATACAACACATAGAAACACAAACATCTCCCTTTCACCAACCCCCCACCCAAAGGTTAAGAAAAGGTATATGTTTACATATGTAGATACATATTTACATACATTCCCACTCACACATACTCTAGATACACACATGTGTTTCTTATTCCTGTTGACTTTCATTAAATTCTACTCCATAACTTGGTGTACTATAACTTAACTTCCCCCCAACCAGAGATCACTCTCTTGTCTTCTTTCCTCAACCTTTGCTTCCCCATTCAGCCATCCCTTCCTTCTTATTGCTTTATAGATTGTAGAGGTTACCATATTCTTTATAGTATATATGTAGTGTTGCCTATTGAATCCATTCCTAATGTAAGTAGATTTTCAGAACTATGAACCTTCCTTCCCTAATGCTTCTATATCTGTTCTTCCATTGTACCTCATTTCTATAATTTGATAACTCGATTACCTTTACTCTGCCAGTCTTTCTTCTGAGCTTACCCTTTTGTTGATGCAAATCTTAAACATAAAATATACATTTCTCATGTAAAAAAAAAAAACCATAAACAATTTGTCCATGTTGAGTTCCTTTAAATTTCTCTTTGATATTTACTGTTATATGTTAAATTTTCTCATAAGTTCTAGTTTGGTTGATAGAAAGGCCTGAAAATCTGGAAGTTTGTTGAATGTCCATTTTTTTCTCATTGAAAATTATAGGTAATTTTTGCTGTATTACATGATATTTTTGGCTCCTGGCCTAGTTATTTTGCTTGTCTGTAGATATGATCCCAAGACCTGTGATCTTTTGTGGTAGCTTCTGATAAGTCTTGTACAATTCTGGTTTTAACTTTGTTTTTTTCTTGTTTCTTGCAAAATTTTCTCTTTTATCTGAGAATTTCAAAATTTGGTAATAATATCCCTCTGTTTTCAACAAAGGATCTCTTTGTGGTGGTAATTGGTAAATTTTTTTCTATTTCTACTTTCCCCTCATGTTCTATCACTCCAAAATAATTTTCTAGGATTATTTCTTGCATTATTGTGTCAAAATTCTCTTTTTGGTCACAACTTTCTGGCAGTGCAATTATTCTTATATTTTCTCTTCTTGATCTGTTCTCCAGATCTGATGTTTTTCTTATGTTTCACATTCTGGTCTATTTCTACATTCTTTATTATATGTTTTGTTATTTCTTTGTCTCTCATAGCATCATTGGCTTCCCCTTGCCCAATTCTAATTTTTAAAGAATTATTTTCATCTTTGAGATTCTTCACCGCCTTTTCTAATTGGTAAACTTTTTTTTCAAAATCTTGTTTTTCTTGGATGGTTTTAATTTTTTTCTTTAGTTTTTCTTTAATGTATCTCATTTGATTTTTGAGTTCTTCTATAAATTCTATCTGGGAAGGGAGTCATATCACATTACTCTTTTGTAACTAAAGGGTCTTCCTCTGTTCCCCTAATATGTTTCAATGATGGGTTTTTCTTCTTTTTTTGCCTTTTTTTTTTTTTTTTTTAAATAAGAGAGGGTGTGTAAGCATCTCTGATCTTGTGTTTGGGGCAATGATGCCTCAGGCTTCCCTTGAGCTCTCTATTCTGACCAGGGACCCCAAACCAAGAGCTTCACTCTCCTGCAAGTGCCCACAACCAGCAGTGCCCCTGACCTGCTGCTACTGTACTCACTAGCTGATGGTTCCTTTTTGCCCAGGGCTGTGCACAGCTGAGCTTGGGGTTCCCAATCAACTGAAGTTCACCCTATCTTCCATCACTCAAATATCCACTTGACAAAGAGTGCAGGAGGTGAAAGTGTCTGAAGTTCTTGTTGAGGCTCCAGCCATATCCAGCTAATCTGAGGGATTCCCGTAGCCCAAAGGTGTTTGCACTTCAGACAGGTTAATACTCAGCCTAGGATCTTTCTTCAGATTTTGTTGAGTTGTACCAGGAGGACCTCTGTTCTGCCCCAAATGTTCTTTTTACCAGTCTATGTTCATCTTGAGGAACAAATTTATTCCATTTTGGGGGGGAAATTGGGAGAACTTGTTATTTATCAACCTACTTCACCATCTTCCCAGATTCTTCCCCCCTGCTTTTCTATTATTAATAATAATTTTCATTATTTGTAGTAGTTTTACTAAGGAGAGATTGCTAGGGAGTATTCTTAGTGTAGTCTTTTTCATAGAAAACACTTAATAAAAGCTTGTTGCTTCCTTCTTCCCTTTAAAATTTGTATACTACTGACATACGCAAACACTGGTATGTTGGCAAATGTTTTAATAATAGGTTAAAGAGTGGGACCATAGGAAGAATATAAATAAGACATATTTTTAAATTTAATCTGCATTTTTAATATATTTATCACCACTTTTTAAACCAATCAGCAAAACAGAATATTGAGCCCCAATTTTTAACTTTTGTGGTTTTCTATAGTGTTAGTGCTCACAGTGAAAACTTAGCAATCTGGGAGCCTTTGAGCTAGTTCTGCAACAGTTATTAAGTTCTGTGATTCTTTGACTTTAGATCTTGTCTTTAGACTATAGAACAAGCCATGTCTTTTTTTTTTCTTTTTAGCTCATCACTGCATAATTTCAAATGTCTTTAAGCCTAAAATCACCATTATTCATCATCTAGATGCTCACAAATTATCTAACTATGGTAGGTATGTCATTGCTTTCTCAAAGCAGAATCACATTTAATTATTAAGCAGAATTGTACAGTAGGAAGATCTGGGAGAACGAGTCAGAAGATGGAGGTATGAATTTTAATTCTATCTCTAATCAGCTAAATAACTCTGGGCAACTCATTTTATTTCTCTGTATCACTATCTTCCACAAATGAAGGAATTGGATTTAAGGTCCCTTCTATGCAAGTTGGTGATGCAAGTGATGGAGTTTGCCACCAAATGTTGGGATTTGGGAATATTTGATCCCAAATGTATATTAGGATTATGGGCCAGTGTTACAAGCTGTCTCAAAGGAATTTGTTTCTTGGATATTCTCTATATTAAGAGGCAAAGATTTTATTGTGTTACAGGCTAAAACAATATGGAATTTTTTTGCAAAGAAAATTAATTTTAGCAATTAACAAGGGGAAAGATGAGTTAAATTCCCTAGCACAACTCACAATTAATCAGAAGAAAAAGAATAGTAAGGAGGAAAGTGCCTTTAATAAGTGACAAGTTCCCAGTGAACCCTTGATTCCATAAGGTTCACTAGATTCCTAAAGAAGTTTAGCAGAGAATGACTGACAGGCCCATCCTAAGAAGAATTTAGCATTCTAAAAAGAGTTAGCCATTATGACCTTTAGCAAGAAGAATAAGCTAAAAAGATGTTTACTATAAGAAGAAGAAAAAAGTCACCATAAGACGTGGTAAGTTCTACTCTTCTGGAAAGAGTCTCCATAGAGATTGCTTATGATCACTTCTTCAGTAGTTTCATTATAGAAAGAGACTGAGGGTATTTTAATTGCTATAATTATCTCTAATAGGGAGAGATGGCATCAGATGTGAATAGCCAGGACAATGGAGACAAATTTTGTAGACAAGGAAAGAATTTGGAGAAAGAGACTTGAATTTGAAACCAGAAGATCTACATTCAAAATCTGCCTCTACTTCTTCATTCACTTCATGTTCTTCATCTGTAAAATAAAGAAATTGATCTATTTGACCTCTAAAAGACCTTCTACTTCCAAATTCCCATGATGCTGTGAGTTCTAATTTTACTTTTTTACTGCTGAGGTCATGGAGTCCTCATGACCTCATTGGCAGGTCCTTTAAAAACCAGTGTCTTTCTGCCCCTTTGCAAAATGGAGATGACAGTATTTTTATTGCTAAATTCAACAAGGTTGTTGCCAGGAAAAGGTTTCTTATTGAGTGGCAAAGTTGCTTAAATATGAGCTGTTATTAATGCAAAGTAGAGTTATTTAATTATCTTATTTTGCAATGGCATAGAAAACTAAGAAGTTTTTCAGCTTGAATCATCAGAATTGATCATCCAGGCAAGGTCCTAAATGGCTAAGCATAAAGTTAGTGTTCCATCAATTTATATTTAGGTGCTCTGTGCTCAAGGTCCAGAAACTAAAACATTCTTTAAAAAGCCAAGTCATAGTGTATCAAACAGAGAAGGTTTACTTATATCTACAAAGGAGCAATTAATTGAATAGAAGTGAAAATATAGTGATAACTTCTGTATCATTCACTTAAAATTGTTTTTTTTTTTAATGCACATTGTTTTATGAATCATGCAAGAGAAAGCAGAGCAAAATGAAAATCATGGGAGAGATAAAAAAAAAAAGCAGAAAAAAGAAGTGAACATAGCATGTATTGATTCACTATATTCAGTCTCCTTAGTTATTTTTCTGGATGCAGATGGCATTTTCTGTTCAAAATCTATTGGGATTGATTTGATTGATACTGAGAAGAATCAAGAGTATCATAATTAATCATCACATATTCTTGCTGTTATTGTGTACAGTATATGCCTGATTCTGCTTGTTTCGCTCAGTATCAGTTCATGTAAATCTTTCCAGGCCTTTCTAAAAGGCCTAGAAATTATTTGTCTTTTTTTTTTTATAGTACAATAATTTCCATTATCTTCATATACCCCAACTGGTTCAGCCATTCCCCAATTGATGAGTATCTATTCATTTTCCAGTTCTTTGCTACCACAAAAAGAGCTGCTACAAACATTTTTGCATGTGTGGGTCCTTTTTTTGATTTCCTTGGGATACAGACCCATAATGAGACTGCTGGGTCAAAGTGTATGCACAGTTTGATAACACTTTGGAAATAGTTCTAGATTTCTCTCCAGAATGGTTGGATCATTTCACCACTCCATCAACAATGAATTAGTGTCCCAGTTTTCCCACATGCCCTCCAACATTTACCATGATCTTTTTCTGTCATTTTAGTCAATCTAAGAGGTACGAGGTGGTACCTCAGAATTCTTTCATTTGCATTTTCCTAATTAATAATGATTTAAAGCATTTTTCATATAACTATGGATGGCTTGAATTTCTTTATCTGAAAATTGTTTTTATTCTTTGACCATTTATCATTTGGGCAATGACTTGTAGTCTTATAAATTTGACATAGTTCTTTATATATTTCAGAAATGAGACCTCTATCAGAAAAACTCCCTGTCTTTGTACTTACCAATTTAATCTTATTTCTGTTAATTTTGTTTATGCAAAACCCTTTTAATTTAATGTAATCAAAATTGCCATTTTACCTTTCATAATGTTCTCTAACTCTTCTTTGGTAATAAATTCCTCCCTTCTCCAAAGACCTGATAGGTAAATTATTCCTTGTTCTCCTAATTTGTTTATGGTATCATTCTTTATGTCCAAATCATGTATCCATTTTGACTTTCTTTTGTTATGAAGTGTGAGATGAAGAGCAGTGAATATTTTCCAGCAATTTTTGTCAAGTACTGAGTTCTTATTCTAGAAGCTAGAATTTGAGAGTATCAATTAGTAGATTGATCTAGGCCTTGATTATTGCATCATACATATATATACATATATATATATATATATCCTTTCCACTAATCCACCACTCTGTTTCTTAGCCCGTACTAAATGGTTTTGATGACTGCTGCTTTATAACATAGTTTTAGCTTTGATACTGCTAAGACACCATCCTTTGTATATTTTTCATTAATTCCTTGATATTCTTGACCTTTTGTTCTTACAGATGAATTTTGTTATTATTTTTTCTAGTTCTACAAAATGTTATTTTGTCAATTTGATTGATATAACACTGGACAGTGACATACTTGGACAAGTAGACCAATTTAGGTAACATTGTCATTTTTATTTTATTAGTTCAGCTTAGCTTGTGAACAATTGCTAGTTTTCTAGTTGTTTACATCTGATTATATTTGTGTGAGAAATATTTTGTCATTGTGTTCATATAATTCTTAGATTTGTGTTGGCAGGTAGATCCCCAAGTATTTTATTTTGTTTACAGAAATTTTAAATGGAATTTCTTTTTCTATCTCTTGCTGATTGGCTTTGTCAGTAATAGATAGAAATGCTAATGATTTGTGTGGGTTTATTTTATATCCTGCAATTTTGCTTAAGCTGTGCATAGATTTGAGTAGATTTTTGGATAAATTTCTAGGATTCTCTAAGTACATCATCATATAATCTGCAAAGAGTGATAGTTTTGTTTCTTCCTTGCCTATTCTAATTCCTTTAATTTCTTTTATTGCTAAACCCAGCATTTCTAGCACAATGTTGAATAATAATGGCGATAATTGGACATCCTTGTTTCATCCCTGATCTTATTGGGAATGTGTCCGCTTCTCTCCATAACAAATTATGCTTGCTATAGGTTTTAAATAGCTACTGCTTATTATTTTAAGGAAAATTCCCTTTATCCCTATGTTTTCTACTGTTTTTAATAGGATTGTGTGCTATATTTTGTCAAAAGCTTCTTCTGTATCTATTGAGCTTACCATATGAGTTTAGTTGGTTTTGTTATTGATATAGTCGATTATGGTTATAGTTTTCCTGATATTGAATCAGCCTTGCATTCCTGGTATAAATCCCACTTGATGATAGTATATTATACTGCTGATAAGTTCTTGTAATATCTTTGTTCATATTTTATTTAAATTTTTTCATTCAACATTCATTAGGGAGATTGATCTGTAATTTTCTTTCTCTGTCTTGGCTCTTCCTGGTTTAATATCAGTGCCATATTTGTATAATAGAAAGAATTTGGCAATACTCCTCCTTTATCTGTTTTTGAAAATATTTTACATAGTATTGTAATTAATCTTTAAATGTTTGGTAAAATTCACTTGTGAATCTGTCTGGGCCTGAAGATTTTTTCTTAGGGAATTCATTAATGGTCTGTTCAATTTCTTTTTCTAAAATGGGACTTGCTAAAAATAATTTATTTCCTCTTGTGTTATTCTGGGCAATTTATATTTTTTATAAATATTCGTGCATTTTGGTTAGGTTGTCTTAATTTGCTGCCATACAGTTGAACAAAATAGCTCCTAAATATTGCTTTAATTTGTTTTTCATTGGTGGTTAGTTTATTCTCTTTATTTTTGATGCTTAAAAGAGATGTACATCTCTTTTAATTTGATCTATTTTTACTTTTGCTATACTTGAGGTAAGAATTACTACCCCTGATTTTTTTTTTTCTATAACCCCAGGGGTCACTGAGGATTTTATTTTTTTAGTTTTCAACATTCATTTTTATTTTTTTAATGCCTGTTTTGGTTATTTTTTTTACAACATTATCCTTTGCATTCACTTCTGTTCTGACTTTTCCCTTCCCTCCCTCTACCCCCTTTCCTAGAGGGCAAGCAGTCTTACACATGTTAAATATGTTATAGTATATCCTAGATAACAATATATGTGTGCAGAACCGAACAGTTCGCTTGTTGCACAGGGAGAATTGGATTCAGAAGGTAAAAATAGCCTGGAAAGAAAACAAAGATGCAAACAATTTACACTCATTTTCCAGTGTTCTTTCTCTGGGTGTAGCTACTTCTGTCCATCATTGATCAATTGGAACTGAATTAGATCTTCTCTTTGTCAAAGATATCCACTTCCATCAGAATACATCCTCATACAGTATCGTTGTTGAAGTGTATAATGATCTCCTGATTCTGCTCATTTCACTCAGCCCCAGTTCATGTAAGTCTCTCCAAGCCTCTCTGTATTCATCCTGCTGGTCATTTCTTACAGAACAATAATATTCCATAACATTAATATACCACAGTTTACCCAACCATTCTCCAATTGATGGGCATCCATTGTTTTTCCAGTTTCTAGCCACCACAAAAAGGGCTGCCACAAACATTTTGGCACATATAGGTCCCTTTTCCTTCTTTAGTATTTCTTTGGGATATAAACCCAGTAGTAGCACTGCTGGATCAAATACCCCTGATTTTTTAACTTAAGATCAAAGGATTCTGTTTTTAATCTACTCGGGAATTCACTTTCATGTTATGGGAGAGTTCATACCATTCACATTCTGCTCTGTATTTCCCTCCATCCTATTTTCTCTCCTGTATATACTTTTCTTCTTTTTTTCTACCTTGTCCTTTGTAATATTTTTATCACCCACTCGACCTCCCACCTAATCTCCTTCCCACTTTACCTTTTTTTTTGCCCCTTCTTCCCTCTCTCCTGTCCCTCCCTCTTCTTTCCTCTTTCTCATCCTACATCTTTATAGAGTTACATAAATTGCTATACTCATCCCTCTTAGAGTCAAAACTGACAAAATCAAGCTTTAGATAATGCTCATCCTCTTCCATTCCTTCCCTCTATTGTAATACTTTTGTTCCTCTTCATGTGATCTAATTTGTCCTATTAAACCTCCCCTTTCTTTCAGTACAGACTTTTTTCTACTCCTTAATTTCTTTTTTCTTTAATAGCATCCCATCAGAGTCAATTTATACCCACGTCCTCTGCCCCCTCTAACTGTACTAATAAAAGATGCAGTTCTCAAGAGTTATAAATATCATTTCCCCATCTAGGGATGTAAGAAGTTTAACCTTTAAATAATCTACATTTTCCCCCATTTACCTTTCTATGCTTCTCTTGAGTCTTTTGTTGGTAGATCAAATTTTCTCTTTAGTTCTGTTTTTTCAATAGCAATGATTGAAAATCTCTTATTTCATTGAAGCTCCATCCTCTCCTCTGAAAAATGATGTTGAATGTTGCTGTTTAGTTAATTCTTGATTGTAACCCTCACTCATTTGCCTTCTGGAATATGGTATTCCAGGCCCTCTGACCCTTTATTGTAAAAGCAGCTAGATCCTGGGTAATCCCGATTATTGCTCCTTGATAATTGAATTGTTTTTGTCTGGTAGCTTACAGTATTTTTCCTTGATATTTTAGTTCTGATGTTTTCCAACAATGTTCCTTGTGGTTTTCCTTGTGAGAGCTCTTTCCAGAGGGGACTTTCAATGAGTATTTCCCTCTCTGTTTTTAGGTTATTGTAGCAGTTTTTCTTAATGACCTCTTATAGAATGCTATCCAGGCTTTTTTTTTTTTAAATTATTTTATTTTTGGTTATGGCTTTCAACTATGCCATTTTATATATATATATATTTTATTGTCTTTTCTATATCTATTTTCAGGTTGACTTTTTTTTAATTTCTTCCCATATTATTCCATTTTTTCATTCTTTTTTACTAATTTTTTCTGTTTGAGTCATTAATTTCCATTTGCCTTGTTATAGTTTTTAATGTGTGACTTTCTTCAGTTAGCTTTTGTATCTCTTTTTCAATTGGTTAATTCTACTTTTGCAGGTGTTGTTTTCTTCAGTGAACTTTTTTTTTTTTTTTTTGCATTTGGCCAATTGTATGTTTAAGGACATTATTTTTTCAGTCATTTTTTTCCTCACTTTTCCAAGTTGTTGACTATCTCTTGCATCTCTCTCATATCTTTTCTCATTTTTTTTCTTCTACCTTTCTTATTTGACTTTTATAATCTTTTGAGAAGCTTCTTTGGACTTGAGACCAACTCATATCACTCTTAGATATTTCATCTGTAGACATTTTATCCTCATCTGAGTTGGTGTTTTGGTCTTCCTTGTTATTATATTATCTTCTATGGGCCAGGTTCTGTTCTGTTTCTTGCTCATTTTCATTCCTTTTCTTTTGATATTTCCTCCTGTTTTTTCTACTTTTATAGTTGAGCTCTGCTCCTGGAATAAAGGGGGCATTGTCACAAATTTTCTTTGCAGCTTCGAGCCATGGCTTGGAGTACAGGAGCCCCTTGTGTTTGCAGGGGGCGGCTTTTCCTGCTCTTTTCAGGAAACTGCCTGGTTTCCCAGAGTTTGTCTTTTGACTTGGGACTGGAGGCTGCCTCACTGATCTGCTCCTCCTCTGATCAAGACTGATGGTCCCAGTTGCTAATTTGTGTGATTAAGACCCTTTCAGCAGCTTTCTCAGAATCTGTCTGAGCTGGGCTGAACTACTTTTTCAGCCCACTGAGACTGTCCTTTCATGAAAATTTTTCAATCTGTCTTGAGCTGAAGAGTAGTTTCATTCCATCAAACTCTTCAGAGGCTTGATTTCACATGGTTTTCGAGGGAAACTAGGAGAGCTTGAGCAACTTCCTGACTTTACTCTGCCAGTAAAACTGACTCCACCCCTGCCACTCACTTTTATGAAACTAAAAGTGTTAACATAGATTTCAAAAAATTGGCAATGTTGTTTTATTAAGTAAAGTGTTAGATGTTACATAAATAACTGGCTTCACTTTTTAGCAAATAGTATTAAAGAGTTTTAGTTGTATAAAGGAATATAGTACTTATATATTCCTTGAGGAATAGTGTTTTCCCTTTTCTTCTTTCTGTATCTTAGATTTCTAATTTTCCTTCATAGATTTATTGTTTCAGTTGAAATTTCAGCTGCTTGCATTATCTGTCCATCTATTTCACATTCAGACCAATTTTTGTCTTTGTATTGTTTAATACTGTTAGGTAAACAAGCCAACATTATTATATTTTCTTATTTCAGTCTTGGCAATAAATCTAGTATTTTGTGAGTTATAAAGTAAAACAGACACAAACCCCAAATCCAGACAGTTCAAGCATAAAAATCACCAAATTAGAAGATGGCTTAAAAGAGTTGTGAGATTAAGACTGACTTTTTATTTTCATTCTCCCTTTTATTCTTCCTTTTGTTCTATGTCTTCCATCCAGCAGAAGAGAAAAGGGCACTGTTTCTCTTACCCTTTATGCACAGCAAAATCCCACTAGAGATTTGAGGGGGGAAGAGGAAATTATACTCAGGATCTGAGTGAGCTAAGCTGTTTGCCTGAAGTCAACGTTCTTTCCTGTCAGTCTTCCCCACCCTCCCTCAACAATCCTATCTATAAGCCTGAAATTCATAATGGCCCTTCCACTGACCATATTCTTCCCTCACCCTTGAAATGGAATCTAAATTCAAAGTTTTCATGAATCACTGAAGAGCAAAGAGCCATATGGATCATTTTTCCTGCTCACTATTTCATGCATATACCCAAACACATATACATATATTTAGAAGCATAATGGATTGAGCGCTTGGGTTAGAATTTAGAAGACATTTTCGAATCTAAGTTCAAAACAGAGTTCAAATCTAGTTCCAGATATTTATTAGCTATGTAATCCTGGGCAAGTAACTTAATTCTGTTTGCCTCAATTCCTTATCAATAAAATGCGCTGCAGAAAAAAAAAAATGACAAAGCACTGTAATATTTTTGCCAAGAAAACCACAAGTGGGGTTATAAAGAATTGAAATTTGAATAATAAATAAAAAAGTGATGATTTGAAATCTTTTCAACTGACTCCAAATCTCAGTCTATTCAGTCTACTTCCTAGTTGCATCATACCTCCATGTTACTGTAATTTTCTTAAGATTCACATGCCAAAGAAACTAATCTTACTATCTGTCATAGAAAAACAAAGTGGATGAAAAACTCAGTGCTCATATTATGACATAACGTTGGTTGGATTGATCCTCATTAATCCTATAACAGTGTCCTAATTGGTCTCCCATCTTTATGTTTCTAGTACAATATATCTTCCTCATAATGATCAAAATGTTTTTCCTTAAGCATAACTTTTCCCTCTTCTGTTCAATAAATTCCAGAGGCTCACTTTTTCTCCTAGGATAAATTATCTAAATTCCTCTGTCTGGCATAAGGTACTGTTAATAAATGCTTATTTCCTTCCTTTCTTCCTGTGTGGATTTTAAAGACCTTCACAAATTGGTCTCAATATATCTTTCCAGTCTCATTATACATTTTCTCCTCCCTGAAGTTTAAATTCAGCCAATTTGGCCTTCTCTCTACTTGTCACACATGACACACTATTTCCTGTTTTATGTCTTTGCAGCAGCTGTCCCCCATGCCTGGAACATGCCTCTTCCTTACTTCTGCCTCATATAATCCCTAATTTCTTTCAAGATGTAGTTCTAGCAATACATAATGACTTCCTTTGCTCCTAGCCCCAAATTCTGTCTTCTCTCACTACCTTGTATTTAAGTGTTTTTTTATTTCTTTTCTATTTTCTGTATATATTTATCCTATAAACAAATATATATGTTATCTCCCCTGATAGAATATAAACTCCTTAAAAAGAATTATTTCTTTTCTTTTTCATTTTTTTTTTAATCTTTGGAGTCTCGGGGTCTAGCACAATGGCTGGAACTCATAGTAGGTGTTTAATAAGTGATTATTTATTGCTTGTGTTAGTCCACGGCTCTCTCCCTGTGATGACCATGTTAGCACCCTGGATACTTTAGAATCAGCCAGTCAGAATAGGCAAAAGTCCTCAGAGTTTATTCTTGGTCTTTAGAGGTAGGATTGAATTGGATGGAAGCAGAATCTTCACGACCTTCCTTCTTCCTCATATACTGCCAAAGTGATGCAGGGGAAATCAACCATAGTCACAACATAGGAGGTATAGGCTGTTTAAAAAAATTAAAAAGCAATGCTAGAACAGATAAAAAGAATACTCCACCCCCTAGTCTCTTCTACAATTCTCTGCAAACACCAATTATTGAGCCAGCATAGGATAGTGGGAAGGGCCATTTTCCAAGTATATGCTTATAGAGTATTGTCCAATCAGTAATTAGCTTTAAGTGCTCAGTTGTCCGGACCTCAGTGCATGAACTCAAGAGTTTCAGCCTTCAAAAATAAACTGGCCTCAGAATTGAATAGGAGAAGAGAGAGAAGAAAAAAAGGTGAGTCAGTCTTATATTAAAAGGACAATGCCATCTATATACATTGACCTGGTTTCCTGGAACTCCCATGTACATACACCATGTCCTCTCTTAGATACTTAGATAGCTGAGCCATGGTGGCCAGATGAATCCAGTTTTTGATGATTATGCATACCCTTGCATCACTCTTGTATATACCATTGAGTCTTTGTGTCAATAAAGCATGTAATTAGATTTAAGGAGTGTGGGATCTGTGCCTGTGTTCCTTGAGATCAGAAACTACTTATTTAAGAGGAGTGACATATGACATATGCCTCAAAAAAATTTTAAAATAACCAAAGTAAAGCCTCTCATGTGATCACTGGATCTTCTCTTCTGTATTTATGGAAGTAATTGGATGAGAAATGCATATATTTATAAGGGTTTTAATCTGCACAATGGGAGAAAATACTCATATTGATGGAATCATCAAGTCTTCAAATTATACACAAAAATTCTATTCCAATGACTTATCATGGCATGGGAGTGACACAGGGGCCTTTTTAAAGAGAACTTTATGACTTTCTGTCTTTATACTAAAAAGTTCTCGCCTATCTTTCTCATTCTTACATTTTATTTTAGTAAACCTTCTTTCTTCCCTCATGTTAAGAACAATCCCCGATTGTCCTTTCTTGCTCCTGTCAGTTCACACATTGCTAGTGGCCACTTCTTGTAATATCCTGCTCTAATTGGCCTTTGTGATGAGGAAACAAGTAACCAAACTTTTATATATATACACACACATACATACATGTGTTTTTTTTTTTTACTAAAACAAGTACAAATTGGATTCAAAGTGAATTCCTATGAGCAAAGCATATGTACTTTAGGATGTTTCTTTTGCATATTTCTTATTTATTGGCTGTATGTTACAGTTTTTAAAAGTGCTTTATAAATAAAAGGCTGCATGGTATATTTGGATAGAAAGCTAACCTTCAATTTAAAAGGCAGTAAGGCAGTGTGGAGAAAGGAGAGTAAGGAAGAATGGAGTTCTATTAGCCGTGTGACCTTAGGCAAATCACACTTACCTTTATTTGCCCCCATTTCCTCATCTGTAAAAATGAGAAGATTGGACTTTTCTTATTTATTTCAATGGGTAAACCTCTGTTTTAGGAAAAGCGCAGATGGTATTGAAGTAAATACAGAGGGAACAATGTATTTGGAAAAAATAGTAGATACCAGGGGATTAAGTTAAATGAAGAACTTGGACAACAGAAGAAAGCAAGATGGAAAATTAAAAAAAAAAAAGAAAAAGAAAGAAATTATAGGAACTATAGGTAGAGACAGAGTGTAATGACTTCATAAAGAGTCAGAGAATTCTCCAAATAATTCTATATAGAATGGCAGTCGACGATAAATATGTGTTATAGTAGAGAAACTCTTTCCACCTGGCTTTCTACTATTGTTTTATGATATTGGTTTCAATATTACTGAAGGAATAATTTAAGGAAAAAGCATCAACTCAGTGATCTTTGGCTGAAAAGTATTATTTTCATGTCAATTGCTTCTTTTTCTCTCTGAGGTACAGAGGCAAAATATTATGCCTTTTAAAACTCACCAAAGCCTTAAAACTATTCTTTTCATCTGTTCTAGCATTGCTTTTTAATTCTTTTTCAACAGCCTATACCTCTTATGTTGTGACTATGGTTAATTTCCCCTGCGTCAAATGGCTCCCAAGTGCCTTTAATCTTTCATTTCTTCCATGTGTTTTTTATAAATTTCCTCCTTCTTCCTTCTTTGTGTTTTGTGAGCAAGCCTACCAAAAACAACTTTTATTATTTAGATTATTCTAATGTAAATAATGTGAGAGAAACAGAAAGACAGGCAGAGAGAGGCACAGAGAGACAGAGACAGAGGAAGATAGAGACAAAGAGAGAAAGAGGCAGAGAGATACAGAGAGACAGAGACAGAGAGGAAGAGGAATCTCAGGAATATGAATACCTTTGGTTATGAACTTATGGTATACTCAAAATAATAGACAACAATTCCAAAATGTAATTACAGAACTTTGTAAAGCTACCATTTTACTTCATCAAACAAAAAGGCCAGTTACATAACTTTTCAGTACACCAGTAGAAAAATCATTTTCTTAAAATAATTCAATCTGGTTTTGACTATTCCCTTTAAGGGATTCTTTTTTTTTCCAGCTGGTCAGAGGTGAATTCAAAATATACTTTCCTAACTGAAGTAATCAAAGACCTTATTTTTTCTTTTTTAAATTTGATCTCTACCCTAAGGTGCTTTTCAGAAAAGATTCCTTTGGGGGAGGAAGGGGTGATCTGGAGGGAGGGGTGCAGAACACTTTCAGAATGTAGAGATAAGGAAAAGTAGATAGATTAGAATGAGTTTCAAATGCTTTTTTAATATTTCATAATGGATGAGGGATGGGATTTAGTCTGCTTCCATATTTCTTATTATTATGTTAATCAGATAGTACCTCCCAGGTAATTAATTGCCTTCTCTCTTCCATCCTCTCCAGCCTAAAGGTACCTTTGTTCTAGTTATTGGACATTATTCTCCAAGTAAGTACAATTCTCTATATAGGGTTTTGATAAGAATCTTTTTATTTGTTCAGAATCCCAAAATCATTTGAGCACTTTGGCCATGTCATACAAAGCACCCTATAATATGTTTGTTTAAAACTAGAAAATATTTCTTATGTTGATGAACATTTCTCAAAAGACATTCCTATCTATGATAGTCAAAAGAGAGATTTCAGTCACTAGGCATAATTAGAAGGCTTTCTGTTTTACATGAGGGTAATTAAGATACATTTTTAAACATAAAAGAAATTAATGTAATTAGCAATTTTATTCCTCTCTCCCCAAAGGGTAAAAATAAATGTTGTGCCTAAATGAGACTATTTGTTTAAATCTATTCACATTCCTCTTGAACTTTTTAGGCATCTTTCTTCTGCCATTTCAGCATATATTTGTAATAATTTAATAAGTTTGCTAGGGTGAAATTGGATGCCCTTTATTGATCTAACACTGAGGGGGCATTCAATTACTTAATATAAAGTGGTATTTCTGGGCCTCTCAATTACAATTTCTTTATAAATGGTTTGCTAATGATACTTCTGTTGCGTAGGTTAATACTCAGGCCATGCAAGCAGGGACTGAAAAATGGAATGCTTTCTATTTTAGGGAATGTAGTCTAATCTCTTGTAACTGATACAAAGTACCAATTATTATAGTATATCTCCTTAGGGTACAGAGTTTAGCCAAGGTTTGGATGCTTTTTAATTGAAGTTTTTGCTTAAATATTCTTTAGTTTAATGAATGATTTTGGGTGTCCAGTTTCCTTTGTAATCTGCCTTGTGATTGATAGTAAATTATTGGAGTTACAAATAGATCAACTAATTAGGAAAATGAATTGATTAATTTTGAGTAAAAAGAGTAATCAGTTCTATAATGTACTTTAGTTCTCCTTATTGATAAGAAATTATTTAAAATCAATGTAACAATCTATTTTTTCAAGCAGGGTAGTCAAATACAGTTGTTCTTGTTGAATTTTGTGAATTCAAAAATTTGCAGTAACACCTAATGGGTGGATGCCTACTCAGAGCAAATAAGGTTTGGGTTTAAATTCCATATCTGATATTTTTAGGTTGCTTGATCCATGGCTAAATCACTTAATCTCTTTTAGCCTCATTTTCTTCATCTGTAAAATGGGGATAATGATACTTATATTATATATTATGTCACAATATTGTTTTGAGGCTCAAGTGAATGAAATACTTTGCAAACCTGCATACATAAATGTCAGTTATGTTTATTATCTGACTATATTTGCTTTTTGGGGGAAAGCTAAAGGTAAAAAGTACCTTCCTTTTATTAATTGAAACTTGTATGATAAAATGTACAGAATGCTTGGCTAGATGTTCAAACACATATGTGCTTTGTCTAGTCATTATTCCTTATTCTTGGGTTAATTGAGTTAACATGGAGTTCAAATTCTTCATCTTTGAAATCAGGATAAATAACACATGCACCATTAACCTTACATTGATTGAGAGGTTGTTCTAGAAAATACTTTGTAATATAGAAAGTTTCAAATGAATGTATCCTTTTATCCCTTTCATTCATAGTTAGGAGAAACATCATAAGGATAGAGTTGCTGGTTTTTTTTTTTTTTTCCCCCAACCTTCTAAATCAAAGTATTATTTGCTTTGTGAAAATGGATGTTATGGCCTTAAAAGAGAAATACTTTGAGTAACTAAAGTTAACAAGGCAGGTTATAAACTCTTTTTGCTAAGCCTTCCAAGTTGGAGATGAAAGATTATAGAGATTTTCTTCCTTGGGCTTGAAAGAAAATATCATTGTTCATAGTTAGGAATGTCTTTAGTTCAAATGGGATACATTTTTGTCTTTATAGCTTCAGAGTCTATGTTCTTCATTCATTCAGACTTCATTTTGGCCAACAGATGGAAGGGTTCTGGGTGAGGTCTTGTAAGTGAGTATCTCTTTTGTTAGTTTGTTTTGTCTTTGTCTTAGCCTTTGTTACAGTTTCTTTTTGGCTTTAGTGAAGAATGTCCAGGTCATTTTTTTTTCCCCTCCATGATCATTGAGAAAGTTCTTTTTGACCAAGAAACATCTCAAGATTATTGAAGTTGGAGGCTGAAGTTGGAACTCTTTCTGGTTCTGACATGCTTCATTCAGAGCATTTTAAGAAGGCCCAACAAGGGCTGTTTTACCTAAATCCTTATTGATCAGAAAGAGAGTGTCAGTGCTGAAAGTGGAGGGAATAAAGGATCATTGTGAGAGAGGGAATCTTTAGGAAGTGTGGGGATGGGGAAGTGGGGAATCCTATCCATAGAGCTTTCTCAGACTTTTGCAAGTAGTACCAGTTTGACTTGGTACATATTCTTCCATGTCTGTCTCATATTCTCGTCATTTCTCACCCAAGGCCTCTGCTGCTTCTGAATTTATGGGTCATTAAAAAAATAATAAACAGTTCCTTCATTTATCTTGTTATGTTACATACCCTCTGCAAAGTAAAATAATAAGGAAATAAAAATCTTTCCAGCATGAGTGAATTAGAGGACTATACTGATGAATATATATTCATATTCACATATATATATATATACTCATGTAATCATATTCATCACATATATTCTCATCAGAGAGAGAGAGAGAGAGAGAGAGAGAGAGAGAGGAGTGGGTGGAGGAAGGGAGGGAGAAAGAGAGAAATCGTATTCTAGGCTTGTAAGTTAGCCATTATAAAGGTGTGGAGGTGGGAAATGGGCTATAGTGTGTGAGAAGAGAAGTTCCTTTTGGTTCACAGAGTGCAAGAAGAAGAGTACTGTTCCAACAAGGCTAGAAAGAGATGTTGGGACCAGATTATAAATAAGTAGTCACAACACCGACATGGGAATCTGGAGGGTAGGTCTCTTTAAATGTCAGAACACTTAAAGTATCTGTGCCTCTCTTTCCTCATTGGAATGGAAGGATGATGTCCATTGCCACTCTGACACAGCTGTTTCCCATACAGGAAATTCTGACAACAACTGGAAGCTGTGCATAATAAATATTCTGTTAAATCAACAAAGGAGGGCAGTTTTTAATAATCATACATCAAAACAGAAAGGATATCAGTATGTTCATTGTGTTAAACAGAACAAATTATGTACTAACTCTGTGCCCAAACATAAACCTGTTGTTGTTGTTGTTTTTTTTTTTTGAAGTAGAATTTAACAGTATATGTTTGTGTATTTTTAGAAATTGAAAATACAAAAAAAAAAAAAAAAAAAAAACCTTCTTCCTCTTGATGTGCTATAGTGCTCAGGAAGATGGAGCCATAACTCTAAGATTATCTAGCCTTAACCCTAAGGCCACCTGCCCTTGTGAGTGTTGTAGTTCCATGAACAATGCTAATTTGTCAGATAACCATCTGTTAGTCAGTAATAACAAAGTTTCTGAGCCGATAATGAGGTGAATATCATACTACTTCTCAATTTTACCTTTAAGCCACATAAGTAATATATCAGTGACATAAAGCATTTGAACTCTCTATCTTTTTCCTATAAATTTATTTTCTTGCTCCTTGTTCATTGCTAATTTCTTTTGGAACTTGACTTGGTCTTAGCAGCGTAATAAAACTTTGCCCCTTAACTTGAAGACAAACTTGAGTTTGCAGATTCTTTCACCATACCTGTGACACCCATTTAGGGACTCTAACCTTTTTGAGGTGTCTTCCACCTCAGCACTCTAATTAAATTGATAACTTTCTGAATTTTACTTGATTGAGTATAACTTTGAATATTAGAAGAATTGGACTTTAGAACCCAAAGACTAAGTGACAATTCTCTTGCCTTTTGAACTAATTTCTGAATTAGGTACTTTTTTCAACCAATAAAAAGATAGATAAAAATCATAGAATATTAGAATTGGAAAGAATTTTAAGAATCTAATTTTCTTGGATCCACATTTTATAAATGAGAAAATTGAGGCTCAGTTTAAATGCTTAACTTCATGCAACAGAGCTTGTTATTGGCTTGCCTTGGATTAGAAAACAGTTCTTTGTGATTTCCAGTACTATTTCCTTTCACAGCTTTCTTTTGGCAACAGTCCATTTACAATCATAGCATTCTTTTAAAAAAAATCTGAAAACTTATGACCTCCACTGATGATGAAAATGAAAAATTGTTTCAAGGTCTGAAGGATTATATTACTTATGGGAATACTACATATTGGATATTGTTGCTGAATATAATTGTCTAATAAGTTAAAAGTCCAGTACTTTTTGGATTGGAAAAGGTCTTTTCACTCTCTGTTTTCATTAAGTATGAGTTTCTTCCCTATATGACAATAAAAGTTAGCTATTAGTAATAAGTTGCTGATTTTATTGGGAAAAATTCTTTTTCTTATCTTTTGTCTTCCTATCATCCTTCTTGCTCTTATTGTTTTGTAGTGATTAGAAATGGGAGCAATATTTTAATTCAGCCAAGATCTATGCTCGGAGTATGCTGAAAAGGATTTCAGCATACCAAAACTCAGAGGTACAATAGTTTTCTTTAACAAGGCAGAGATGACCAAGAAAGAATTTTAAAAGAACTGAGTTTTTTGCTTTATGTTCAAGGAGTGGGCAATTATTGGTGTTAGAAAAATGACTATGGGTATAGTCAGTCCCAAGGTACCATATGTGAACCACTGAGAATTCCTCCTAGAATGACCATTGTCATTTGATTCCTAAGCGATCATGAATAATTTGCTAAGCCTTTCAGTTTCCTTTCCCATAAAATGGGTTTAATTATACTTCTAGTCCATTCCCTATGTCACAGACTTGAGAAGAAAGCACTTCCTATATCTTAAATCAAAGTTTCTTAAACTGCATGTATGGAGTTGTGTAACAACTGCATGTAGAGGGTCACAAAAATTTGGCAACAGGAAAAGTTATCAAGTATTCTGCGAAGATTTAATTCTTTAGATAAAAATAAACAAGTAAATTTATTTCATTAGGATGCAAATTTGCTTTCATCTTTAATAAATGATAAAATTATATATGTGTGTATGTGCTGAAAAATTATTTTAATTTTTTAAAATTTTTTTATCAGTAAATGTTTTCTTTGTATACCTGTTTTACATACCTATATATCCACAGTTGTGATTTTGGAAGGGGGTCTTGAGTAGAAAAAGTTAAAGAAATCCTGCTTTAAAAGCACCCTGTAAATATGTAGTTCTGTAAGATTTCTCTTAATGCTTTTGAGTTGGCTTGACTATCTTTGAAAGAAATGAAGATTACTAGACTACCATTTCCAAATAATAAGATTTTAAAATGTTTCATTTTAGGTAATCTGAAAGATCTTTAATGTTGTCTCCGAAAGATACATTCCAGTAGTGAATATTTGGGAACACTAAAGGAGGAAACAGAATCTGAAAGGATCTCTCCATGGAATTTATCCATCTCTGTGTCCATCAATGGAAAGAAAATGATGTCTTTTAATTTTTTGTGTCTTTCATCACCCTTCAATGTCATCTCTTCCACCTCATTGCACACAATGGGAAAAACTTGAGCAACATTTCAAACTGTAGTTTTGTCAGAAGAGTGTTCCATGACTGTGGTGAACTTTAACCAAACATGCCAACTGAAGATTTTTCTCTTATCCTTCTATTGGCATATTGGGCCTAACCAAAGAATGTGCTTGTGCATTCTCTAACTGTCTGGCTTCAGCTGCTTTTTATTTGTGGTTTTTTTTTTTTTTTTTTTTTTTTTTTTTTTTAGCTTTCCAACAAATCCATGTAATTACAAATTGTACTTAAAGTTTTACAACCCAATTTGCATGTGTTAAAAATAATTTTGATGGCTGGTCCATGGCTCATTGATGCAGCAATAAAAAAGGCAATAATATGAGGCACTGTGTTAATTGCTGCATACAGTTGTTACCTGATGACTTGCACCCACAGTGTTTTAGCTGCCGAGGACCCTATCACAGTCACCACAAGTGTCCCATCTGCAAAGGAGAAAATATTCTGTTTCCAGTGGATAGCAAGCAGATGAACTTGCTTGCAGTTTTAGAAGTAAGGACAGAAAACAATGAAAACTGGACTGGACTTTTTCGCTTCAAAAAGGGGAAGCGATGGAGCCTTGTTTGTGGATTGATAATAATGACTTTAGTGATGGCATCGTATATTCTGACTGGGGTGAATCATGAACTCCTGCTTATACCATCATCATTGCGTTATAGGAGCTTTTCCAATAATCCAGCTTTAGCGGATGATGAATACCTGAGGAATTTAAAAGATTTTCATCAACCCTTTTTAATGAATATTTCATATGAAAAATATTATCCAAACATTAAATTAATTATTAACACAATTACGTCAAAGGTTGAATTTACTACAAGGCAGCTCCCAGATCTAGAAGACCTTGAGAAACAGGAACTGCATGTGAGTATTCCCTGAACTTTGACTTCCTCTTATAGTGTTTCTTTTTTTTTTTTAATTTTTTTTTTTTTGTTTGTTTGTTTTAGTTTTAACTTTGATTGGGAGCACAGAGGCACAATTAGGGAATGTAGCAACAGGAAATATCTTAGGAGATTATTCATTTTAACCATCCCACTTCATAGATGAAAAAAACCTGAGAATATCTGAAGATTCTCTTCCAAGATCATTCAGAGATTTAGGGACCAAGTCTCCTGACTTCTGCCCATCTGCTCTTTTTATTAAATGGCAGGAAAAGGCTGAAAACTCAAGAATGAAGTTATGGAAGATGCTGATGACCACCTACCTTTTCTAACATTTCCTTTTCCAGTGTTTTGGCTTGGAAATTTTTCCAATTTTGCAAACATACTCCCACAAGTAGCCTTGGTTAATCTCTGATGCGGCATATTCAATAAATTTTAAAATCTCAATTCAAACAGGGAAAACTTGACAACCTCCCCAAAGTCAAGTGATATGGAACTTAAATAATGTGCTATTTCATTTGTAATGCCCCAAATGCCAAGACTAATAAATTTTTAAAAATACCCTTTTGATAATTGCTTTCCAAGATATCTTTCTTGAAAACTGATAATTGGGGCTGTAGTCATTCATGCAGATCCCATAATTCAGAATTTTGCAAAGTGGAGTTAAATTTGATTTTATGATTCTACCATGAGCTAAATCAGTGTTCCTAATCATTATTCTTGTCTCCAGCATTCCTGAACTTAATTAGTATCACAAATTTCAGCTGACTTGGTTTAATTTGATTGCTCTTTTATGATAGAAATGGGGGTGATGGTAGTCTGCCATTGCCGTGGGTCATCACCTATCACTCTCCTGCTGATTTCTTTTTCTAAAAATTTAGTCCACTTCTCAAGAAAGGTATGAGAAAGAAAGAGTAAAAAAAAAAAAAAAACTGTCCATTATAATCTATTTTAATTTACTTTTATATTCAAGCATAATCAAATAGTTCCTGGAACATATATATTATAATGTTAAGATAACTGCAGGGTTCCCCCTTAACCGGCATGGTTTTTATTAGTAATCAAACTTTCTAAAATCATCCTCTTTTTTTTGTTGTTGTTGCAGATGTTCTCAGTAATCCCTAACAAATTTCTTCCAACTAGTAAAAATCCTTGTTGGTATGAGGAATACACAGGGAAAAATACTACGGATCCCTATGTGACCAACCTCTATGCATTGTATTCAAAGCATTTTCGGTCAGCCTTTGATTACCTCAGGAAAGAGTTTTGGAACCACTTGTACCATTTCAAAGAGAAGCACTACCGCCTTCGTTGCCTCCCTCATTTCTACATCATTGGGCAACCAAAGTGTGGGACAACTGATCTCTATGATCGTCTCAGATTGCACCCAGATGTGAAATTCTCTGCCATTAAAGAGCCCCACTGGTGGACAAGGAAGCGATTTGGTAAGTAAAGCCTGTTGGCCCATGTAGCAGTTCAATTTTGAAAGGTACTTTGCACCTGGCAGAACATTTTTGCATCTATCATTTTCTCCTTAGAGCAGTTCTTTTGGGAAGCTTTGGCAGAGGTTACATCTATTGGATAGATGAGGAAACTGGGATGATAAAGTTAGACATTTTGCCTAAAACCACAAAGCTATTTGCAGAGCTGGCAACAGAACCCAGTTTTCAATCAATCTCAATGGTGAATGACTACTGAATGGAAGGCACCTACTGCATGTGTGGTAATTATTACACCAGCAACAACAATTCTTGTGTCTCATACTTGAGGCTTAAAGAGTTCTTCCCCCACATGAGATGGATGATAGACAAACCAGGAAATTAAGGTTTTACAGCGGTGGTACACTTTACTCACGTCACACAGACAGTAAGTCACTGTGGAGCTGGCTAGAGAACTCAAGGCTTCTGACTCTTACGTCCCATATTCTTTTTACTACATTCCATTAGTTTTTATAAAATGACAGTAATCTACCAATACTTATCATTATGATATATATATATATATATATATATATATATATATATATATATATATATATATATATGAAGCAATATAATCAAAAGAACACTATCAGTCAGCATCATGCTTTGGACACACACTGGTTGACTGATGATGAACAAGTCATTAAGTCTCAGGTTGAATGATGATAAACATAGTCATTAAGTCTCTCAGCCTCAATTTCCTTCTCTGTAAAGCAGGAATCATAGTTTTACAGATAAGGCTGATGAACAAATAAGAAAATAAGTATAAAATTCTTTATAAATACATATATATGTAAAATCTATTATACTCATTTATATAATCATAATAAAATTCACACATCACTTTAAGATTTGTAAAGCATTTTACATATCATTTTTTTTTAATCTGAGGAGATAAGACATTTATATACCAAGGTAGCAGATGTCATGAACTCTCCTATTTCTATAAACATGAAAGTTCTAAATTATTTTTTCTACTTGAGGGATTAGAGAATATAACTTTGTTGGAGCACATAGAATATGAGTGAAATAGGCATTTTATTAGCTAAAAATCCTGCTATTTTTGACCTTTTTTAGCTATTTCTCTATTTTCTGTTCATATGTTGCCATATCACAGCTCAAATGTAGATTTTGATCATCAGCTTTAAGGAAGCTTATTTCTGGTCCAAACTCTACTATTATTTTTGTGACAGATAAAATCAGTCCATTGCTCCAAGCTAATTAGTCTTCTCATCTGTAAATTGTATTGAAGTTTGAAGAAGGGAGTAGGAAAAGGCTGACATTGTAATAAATGGTCTCTTCTGATGATTCTCTAAGTCTCTGATTCTGTACGTTTTCTTTGGGCTGCTTTCTGCCCCACCCTAGCCTATTACCAAATGGCTCTCAGATCATTGTTTTATTTCCTTAACCTTTTCATTTTCTGCCAGGAGACATTTGGTCATTTGGTCCTAAAGGGTGATAAATGGTAATCATCTGCCAGAGTTTAGTATTTGCCAAGTAGGCGTTTTCATTAAAGCGGAATTTTTAAAAGTTATACTTTTAGTACAACTTTAAAGTTTTACATCCTTCTAAGTATTTCTTGGCTAACTTTTAATCACTCCTTTCACACTTAAACGAGTGCCATGAACAGAAAGAGGGGGACTTTTCACTTGTGTTTTGCTAAATAATAGTTTTTAGGTGTGATGACTCCATGAACTTAGTTGCTCACTAGGTATTTTTGTTTTTGAAATTTTTTGTCAATATCTCATGTTTTATATGACTTTAATTTCCAAGTATAAATATCCTCCCTTTCATATAGACATCTCACTACACCACCACCTCTGCAAAGAAGGGAGGGAGGTACATTTCTCATTTTTTTTTTCTGGATCCAAGTTTATTAGATATTTTTGAATGTTATTTTCTACATCAGAGAGCTGGATATATAGAAGAGAAAATTTGCATTAATGACCACTAACTTTATGGCATCCAAAACAGGATCCATGAGAAAGTGTTACTGTCCAGTTTTTTTTTTTTAATAGCTTTTTATTTACAAGATATATGCATGGGTATTTTTTCAGCATTGACAATTGCAAAACCTTTTGTTCCAACTTTTCCCCTCTTTCCTTCCACCTCTTTCCCCAGATGTCAAGTTGACAAATACATGTTAAATATGTTGAAGTATAAGTTAAATACAATATATGTATACATGTCCAAACAGTTATTTTGCTATACAAAAAGAATCGGACTTTGAAATAGTGTACAATTAGCCTGTGAAGGAAATCAAAAATGCAGGTGGACAAAAATAGAGGGATTGGGAATTCTATGTAGTAGTTCATAGTCATATCCAACTCTTTGTGATTCTATTTTTAGGGTTTTCTTGGCAAAGATAATGGAGTGATTTGCCATTTTTTTTCTTTAGTTCATTTTGTAGATTAGGAACTAAGATCAACCGAGTTAAGTGGCTTTTCCAGGATCATACAGCTAATTAGTGTCTGAGGCTGGATTTGAACTCATGAAGAGGATTCTTCCAGATTCTGAATCCAGTGCTCAATCCTAATTCTCCTTCTGTCATGAGAAAGTCAGGGCCCGTCTATTAATTATGCTATATAGTTCTACTTTCTCATAACTTCAAAACATTTCTTCCAACTTCCCAGTTTATACTTTTCTTATTTCTTTAAGCTTTGGTGATTATATTAAAATTTTTGGAATTGTGACATGATAAGTGAGGCAGTGGAAAGAGGGAACCTATATTGAGTTATAGCTCCATCACTGCTTAATTCTGTGATACTTAGTGAGGCACATCACTTGGGGTTTCATTTTCCTCATGTTCAGAATAGTATTAGACTAAATGATTTTCAAAGTATTTTCCAGGAATCTGTAAAATCTTATACTTAGATTTTATTATAAACAAAAAAGGAAGGCATTTTGACTGTTTCTATGTTAATAAGTTGCAAAGCTTCTTGAGGACAGGGAGCATGTCTTCATATCCTTTTCAGTCAGCAAATGTGTTTTTGTTTTTATTGTTTTTTTTTAAATTTTAAGTAGTATCTATTTTCCCAAAGAAATATAAAGATATTTTTCAACATTCATTTTTGTGAGACTTTCTGTTCCAAATTTTTCTTCCTCCCTTCCTTATTCCCCCCTCCCTAAGACAGCAAGTAATCTGCTATAGGTTAAATATATCCAGCGAATTTTAAATGAATTGAGAGTATCTTGGAATGAAAGAGAGAGTAATAGTAATAGTCATATGGTCAAGAAAACTTCATGCTTATGTGGCTGTGAATAAATAATTTCTTATGTCTGGGCCCAGTTTTCTTGCTTGTATAATGAAGTCATGAGACTAGATTAACTCTAAAGTCCATCTTAGCTTTAGATCATGACACTCTGAATGAATGATGTCAAAATAATGTTAATGAAAGGACAGACAAATTAAAGAAAAATATTCAGTCTAAGCAGAGCTCCCTATCACTGGAGAAAGATAGGTAACGTTTCTAATCATGATAGACTTCAAATTTGTCTATCCTTTGAATTGGTTTACATTCTCCTTATTGCTTTTTCTATTATGTGTAATATATGCCTCATATACTGCTCATGGCTAAGTTATTGCAAGTATACCTAAAGTTTACATGCCTCACAAAGTTCAAGTGTTTACAGTGCTTGAATAAGTGTAACATTTTGCTTAAAATCTTCTCTAACCTGGTTAATGATGTTTTCCATCATCCAAACTACACAGAAAATGATTCCCCCCCTCCCCCCACAGAAAAGTCAGTCACTTATTTAAGTAGCTACAGATAAAGAGAATTTTAATCATTTATGGGCTTTTCCCATGTGATTACCCTCTAGAATTTACCCATGAAAAACTGGTTTATTTTACTTTTTTCACTGACTTCCATTAAATCAGGAAGGGAACACCTATTATGCTCAGACAGAGCACCTTGCAGTGGGAGTGATAGCATTATAATTTTTCACATTTATTTAGCACTGGAAGCTAAATTACTGTACTAATCTCATACTTACTAGCTGTGTGGCCTTTTACTATAGTACTAATCTCTTTCTTTACAATAAGCCCATGAAATAGGTAGAACAAATATTACTCTCTCCTTGCTGATGAGGAAACATGTGGAGAGGCAATTACTTGTCCTGGGTTAAACACCTAGGACTTATTGGAGCCCCCTCTGACCCCGAAGATCTCTGCCCCTGCTATAAGGAGAACATATTCCCTTCCTGAATCTTAACAGCTAGTGGCCAGGGATTGGGAAAGGTAAGGCTGAGGGGGAGGGGCCACACGGAGCCAGGTATGATGCATGGGAGGTAGAAACATAGGGGTGGGCTCTTTCCTCCTTGTTTATTTTCCCTATAACTCCCAAACTTTCCATTTCTATTTAGGAATAGTGCGACTGAGAGATGGGTTTCGTGACCGCTCCCCAGTGGAAGATTACCTGGATTTGTTTGACTTGGCAGCCCATGAAATTCATAAGGGACTTCAAAGTGATTCAGGGACAGAACACAGCAAGATGAATAATATTGTTATTGGTATGACATCTTCTGCTCTTGCATCCATCATTGTCTAGATCAAAGCTTCTTAAACTGTGAATTTGAATGTAGGAATTATGAAATTATGATTTATTATCCATAAATGTTGGAGGTGTATATCTATTTTAGATACCTATATATCCAGGGTCATGTAAAATTTCTCTAACAAAAGGGATGTCGAGTGGGAAAAGTTTAAGAAACCCTGGGCTTGAACTGATTGTTTCGCTTAAGGGTATGGACAGCCACCTGCAAAAGTACCCGGAAATCTCATTCATGCCATAAAAGTTATATTAGACATGTACTAAGGGTAAGTTATCATTCTGGAACTATGAAGATAAAACCTTCCTTGTCAGTTCAAATTCCAAGGGGGCATCTAGGTGGTAAATGGATAGATTGTTTGCTCTGGGCTCAAGGGGATCTGAGTTCAAATCCAGCCTCAGACATTCACTAGCTCTATGACCCTGGGCAAATCTCTTAATCCTGCTTGCCTCAGTTCCTCATCTGTAAAATGAGCTAAAGAAGGAAATGGCAAACCACTTCAATATCATTGTCAAGAAAACTCCAAATGGAGTCATGAAGAATTGGACACAACTGACTAAACATTAAAAAAAAAGTTGCATGTCTTGTGTTGTCTATTCTCAAGTGCTTTGTCATTTGCTATCCGTGACAATCCATTGGCTATTTTATTAAGTGCCTGCTATGTTCAATGCACAGTCTAGGTGGTAAGGATTAAAAGACAAAGCCAAAATATATCTTTGCCTCAAGAAGCTTACATCCTACTGAGGGCCAAGACCTGTAAACATATACATATTATATGAATATGAATGTATGTATATGAATATGATAATTGGAGGAAGAGGGAATGCATATTGATAACCTAGGAGTCAGGGAAGTGGAGTCCTGAACTTAATTATTTTAACAGAGAAATATGAGGCAAGAGGAGGAGCCCTTGTAAAAACACCCAGAACTAGAATATGGAATGTGGGCAGCAACAAGTAAACTATTTGGGCTGCATGATAGGCTGTGCAAACAGGAACAACATACCCCACAATCTAAACATGTTTTAGGGTAAGACTCCATTGCTTTTTCCCTCCCCAACACTTATCTTTACACAAACAGTGTAATCACTTGTGTCATATGCTGAAAAGAAAAATGCTCCAGAGAATTCAGATTGCAATTGGGCTGAGCTATGACTAAATTTATTATTGGTATGTATTTTTTAAAATGATGTTTTCACTTGTGGATTCATTGCTTAAGAGTAGTGTTTATGCATGACATGGATTTACAGATCTTCTTTTGCTTCCTACTGCCTTTAAAAGAAAAACCCGAAATCCAATCAACAGATTTTTTTTAAAAAAGCTATTTATTGAATTATTTTCTTTTGAAAATACTTGAAAATTCACGTATGTGAATATATCTACTCCTGAATACTCTGATTCCCTTAGAAGAAATACTGTTTAAATGTTGCTTCCGTAATTAAAGTCTAATACTTTTAATCCCATTCCTTTATATCTAAATATGATTGATTTATGATCATCTCTCTGATAAATTCACAAAAATATTTGTGAAAAGATTCAGTAGCTTTGTTGCATTCATCTCAGGGTAAAATTATTCATTTGTGAAAGAGGGAAATTTAGGGGAAAGCTATTTGCTCAAATCCATGCATTGTGTTTGTCCTGTGGTTAATTTGATCATTAAACAAAATGAAAATGTAATGAATAAGATTAAATGAAACAATTTGAAAGATGGATATTTAATTATATCCATCATTTCCAAAGAGACAGATGTATATTTAATCACTTGAGTTTCTCCTTAAAAACTACCAAGACTCTGGGAATAAGAAAACACCAGAGTGAATTTCTTCTTGTGACCTTGTCTGAAAAAGGTTCGTTTCAGTTCATCCTACAATATTAGGTGAATATGAAGATTTTGTCTCCTTGTTGGTAATTCATTTTACTATTAGATACAGTTGGAGCTTTGACTACTCCTTAAGGCATGGATCTATCTAGATGAGATTTGAGGCCCATCATCATTGTTAGTTATTACCTCCCATCCAGTAACTTGACCAGCTCTGTACCTTTGCTCCTGCAGATATGCTTAAACCATGTGTCTCCCACCAAAGATCTATGGTTCTGGTGAGATGACAAAGAGTAAGACATGTCCTCCTCTTCTAGATTAGGTACCAAAATACTGATTTGAAAGAACATACACTCTCAGAAAACAGGGGTGAAATAGGACTGGCCATTGGAAAATGCAGAAACAGGGTTAATTGTCATAAGGGTTCTAATACGAGTTTATTAATGCTATCTGACTTATAAAATAACCTTCCCTACAGACAATTCTACAACAAAACTGGAAAACAGCCTGATCAGTGATAATAAGTTCAGTGCTGTGATTTTTGTCTGCAAAGGAGTGCCAACTTGGTGATTCCATATCAGGGAACATAAATTGTTCTACTACATGAAGCTTATTTATTCTTTGCAAAGATTTTTACTGCATCTCCTAATAATTATAACTGACATTTTTATAACACTTCATACATAATTTTCTTATTCAATCTTTACTATAAACTTAAGAGAACATAGATATTATTTAGTTTTTACAGCTGCAGGAAACAAGACCAAGAGGAGAACTGGTCTATCTAGTTCACACCTCTACCAAATACCAGTAGCATTGAAAATAGGATTTTTACCCAGATTGAACATTCCTTTTGGACAGTGGATGTTTAATAAATGTTGTTGTATTGAATTGTTCACCGTGTTGATATGACTTGATATTAGACTTCATTACCAGGTGCTTTGGGATATTTTTTCTGCTCTTCTCCTTATTCTGATGAGATGGTTAAACATTCAAACCATGAATTTAGATACTGGGTACAAAAGTAACATGCAGAACAAGAGGGAGTGACTGTGCTGAATGGCCGCCAGTTTTGATCTTCTACCAGATGTCCCAAACTTTATCTTAGTACTCCAGTAATCATGTTTATAGTCAGATAATTTGTGAGGTCACAGGAATCATGGAATTTAAAATCTAGAGGGACCTCAGAAGTTGTCTTTTACTTGGACCTGAAGAAGAACCCTTTCTACAGAATACTTAATTAGTGGTCATCCACTCATTACTGGAAAACTTCCAGTGAAGGGCACTTTATGTTTTCAAAGGCAGACTAATATACTCTTAATTATCTTTAATTGTTACATCAGGCTTTATTTTCCTTTTTTATTCATCTTCCTCTTATTGTTCTTACCTTGCCCCAATGCCAGACAGGAGAAATTTGACCCCCATGTCATATAATAGCCATTCAGATGCTTCTCTATACCAATAGTGTCTATTTCTCTCTTCTCCATTTCCTAATATTTTCTCTTTTTTAGGCTAGAAATTCCTACTGCAGCCTATTCTTACATGACATATCTTAAAATGCTTCACTATCCTGCTTGCTCTCTCTTGGATCCACATGAGCTTATCATTTTTCCCTTGCTAAGTTATAATTACCTAACTCTGAACACAATATTACAGATAAGACCTGACCAACTGATCAGTAAACATTTATTTATTAAGTACCCACTATGTGCTTAGCATATGATGCTATGATAGGTGCTGTTTATATCAGAGTCCAATGAGTTCTGGGCAAAATAACTTTCTTACTAGTAAGGCCCAAGTTTATAAGAGCTGTTTTGGCTGCCAAATCATGAACCTGTCCTTGATCATATCACCCAGATTTTGTTCAGATGAACTGTGTTTTCTAGTCATTTTGTCTCCATCTGTTCCTGCTAAAGTTGATTTTTGGAACACATGTATAATTCTTTACATTTATCCCTACTAAATGTCATATTGTTAGATGCAGTCCAATTTTCTAGCTTGCCAAAAACTTTGGGAATTTCATCATCCAATAGCCATCCCTCTCATTTTGGATTATATGCAGATTTGATAAGCCTTCATGATTTTTATCCATTTAATTTATATACGTGTGAAGCAGCTGAGGACAATTTTTTTGAAGGAAAACCACTGGAGACATCCTCCCAAGATAATTGAATTATTAATGACAATTCCTTAGGTCTAAGCATTGAGCTATTTCTGAATCTCTCAAATTCATCTTGCCTACATTCTTCATCTTTTCTGCAAGAACAGCATAAGAGATTCTGTCAATTCTTTACTAAAAATTAATTCAACTGTATTTTTAAAATTCTGGTCATCTATTAGTCTAGTATCCCTATCATTAAAAAGTAAAAAGTTTAGTGAGATATTACTTGGTCTTGATGAAGCCATGATGGTTCCTTATTATCATTGCTTCCACTTCCAATTGTTCACTAACCATCCCTTCAACAGTATGTTCCAGAATTTGGCTAAGCTAAACATGGAATTCAAGGTTATTTGTTTAACTTAGCCAATACTTGCCTTTTTCCAATCATGTCACTCCTATCCCATTCTCCAAGAGATTACTCAGTGGTTCAGCAATTACATTTTCCAATCCTTTTTATAATCTAGGATTTGGCCTGGATGGCCTGAACCTTCTCAAAGGCACTTAGATTTTTTTTCTTGCAATTCACTTAGTTATATTGGGTATAAATTCCCTATTTGCTATTTTTGTTTTGACCTTTTTTGTTCAGGCCAAAGTTCCTGTCTCTTGGGGGGTGGGGGAGTGGGGATGAAGTAAAATGAATGTTGAGAAATCTTCCTTCATTCCATCATCCTTTATTAGTTCCAATTACTCCAGTTAGTAGTCTTAATGTTTCTTTAGACCTTCCCTCTCAAAAGAAAATTGTTTGTTTTGTGTGTCTTCAGATTTTCATTCTTAAGAACTTCCCTTCCCCCATGAGTTGACTTCCTTTCTGTAATTTGGATTGCACCATTTCTTTCTCTAAATTATTTTAACCTTTTCTTTAAAAAACTATAGAGTACGTGAAAAATGAGGTTTAATTTCCCTTTATTTCACTATCACAAGTTCAATGATGGATCCTATCCCTGCAAGACTTTCATTGTCTCCATCCTAAAAACCAGTTCCTTCTTGTTGATGAGAATTAGATCCATAATAGTTTGTTTCCTCTACATTTTGAAAGATAAAATAATCATCAAGAGGTAAAAAATTATGAGCTGATCTGATTTTGGCAAAGGAGCACATCCATTAGATAAAACAGATAACTAGTTCTAATCACTGAAATACTATAGTCTGTATCAAGATTTGATACTCTCTTTCTTTTTCCTGTCCATATGATCTGTAATGTGTTTTTAAATAAGTATTTTATATAACAGTATTTCTCTTCCCCTTCTAGAGAAATATTTACTAGTCAATTTCAAAGGTATTTTATTCTATTTCTGCCTGTATTGATTATCATTTAAATATTCTTTCCCATAATATCACCTCGTCCTTTGTCATTAGATTTCATTATGTAACCATATCTTTTTAATGTATAATACAACTCTGTCCCACCATACTTTGTTTGTTATTTCTCATTTTTTAAAAAATAATTATCATTGGATTCAGATCTAGAAAATAACCCTACAGATGAGGAAACTGAGGAATAAGAGAGCTTGAATGATTTATCGTGCAGATCAAAATCAAATCCTAAGTCTGAACAATGGTTCTTCACCATCAGATCTAGTCCTCTTGATAGGTCCTGAAGTATCAAGCATGGCAGTCATCACATAGCAAGTCTAACAGTTTTCCTAATAAATTTTCCTAATGAGAGACCCTGTAGAGGATCTCTTATTAGTAAAATTTGGGGTTTTAACCCAAATTTGCCCTTGAAAAAAATGGTTCAAGGTACCTACCTATACCTACAATTATATCTGAAACCTTCATACATGGAACTGATACTTCAATAATTTGATATGTGTACTTTTTAGAATTTCAGATTATCCTAAAAATGTTGGACTTTTTTCAGATCTGTATTATTTTAATGTATAATTCACTTTTTTGAAATATCAAAGAATCCAAAATATGATTCTAACAGATTTTCCTCATTTACATAGTTCATTGGAAAAGGTGCTAGATTTGGAGTTGAATATCTTAGATTCAAATTCTGGCTCTGTCCCTTCCTTTATCAACCAACCATTAATTTATTAAATTTCTACTCTGTGCCAGGCACTGAGCTTTAAACATTGGGGGATTCAAAAAGAGGTAAAAACACAGTCCCTGGCCCCAAGAACTTCCAATAGGAAGACAGAATGAAAATAAATATTCACAAAGAAGTTATTTGCAGGCTGGATAGGAAATTATTAACAAGAATTAAGGTACTAGAATTAAGAGGTATTGGAAAATACTTTGAATAAAAGATGGGATTTTAATTGGAATTTTTAAAAATCCAGGGAAATCAGTAGGTAGAACTGAAGAAAATCCTCAGAGCCAAGAGGTGGAGAATCTTATTAGTGGAACAAACGGGAGACTAGTGTAGCTGTATTGAAGGGTATATGGTGGGGAGTAATGTATAAGAAGACTGAAAAGGTAGGAAAGGGCTAGGTGGTCACTGCAGTTTATTGAATTTGGCCTGACATGGTCAGTTGCAGAATTTAGGAAGGTCACTTTGGTGGCCAAATGAGGATAGATAAGACTGAAAAGGGACTTGAGGCATTCAAACCTATCAAGAGGCTATTATGGTACTCAAGTGTGAGGTGATAAGGGTATACACCAGAGGGATGGCAGTGTCCAAGGTCAGAAGAGAGTTACAAAGGTGATATTAAAATATATATATGTATATATATACACATATATAAATATATAATATTAGAAATATATAAATACAAATATATATACACACACATATAAATAGATCTTGACAATAGATTGTCTTGGAGTATTGAGGGATAAAAGATAATGAGGAATCTGGAATGAGCTCTAAGTTGTCAGCCTGAGGAACTTGGGAGGATAGTTTTGCCCACTACAGTAATAGGGAAGGTCAGAGGAGGGATTGGTTTCAAGAGAAAGATAGTGAGTTCTATTTTGGACATATTGAGTTTAAGATGGACATCCATATTAAAATGTCCGAATAGTAGCTGAAGATGTGAGATTGGAGATGAGCAGAGAGGTGAGAGCAGAAGAGATAGGTTCGAGAATTGTCAGAATAGATGGCAATGAAGCCCACAAGAGCTGATGAGTCTTACACTAGTCACTTCATCCCTAAGCCTCAGTTTCTTCACTGGTAAATGAGGAGATTGGACTACTTATTCTGTCAGTCTGTAGCAGCTCTCAATTTATGATGCTGTGATTTTAATAAATCTTGACAGAACGAGGCCCAGAGAGATGAAGCTTTTTGCTCAGCATGACCTAGTTAGCTAGTGGTGCTACTGGGTCTAGAGTAAAGGTTGGGAGTTCAATGGTTTTGCCTCCTTTCAGACAGATTCCACAGTCACAGTTAACAAGATAATTCAGGCAAAATCCTTTGCCACTTGATTTGAGTGAAGTGCTGAGATTTCCAGAAAAAGAAAAGCCAGTCTTTTTCCCAATTTAGGCTGTCTACACAATTGTTTCTATTATCACTGCTACTCTTTGAGGACCAAAAAAAAAAAAATCTTGTGTTTCCTGATTTGCCCATAATACTATATTGCTATGTATATCATTTAGTCCAGACTAAATGGGGAATGTTGCGTGGTTGTAATTATTTTTGTTAGCCCCACAAAGAGAAGGCTGGAGGCGTAGGAATGCTCAGTATTTGGACAGGCAAAGACTTTTGGAGATATGTGTACTTTCGGCAGTCTTCTTACATCACTCCTCTGCTGGGATCATTTTAAGCATAAGAGCATAAAGGCAGAAAAGCCATTTTGGACTTGGCTATCTTCATTAAATTAGCATTTCCTGTTTTTGTGGAAGAGCAGCCCCCCCTTTTTTTTTTTTTTACTTTACCTATTAATTTCATGCTTGACAATTCAATCAAATTTTAATTAAGTCAAACATTAATTTAGATTAAAATTAAAATGTCTATTTGGAATATTTTCTCTTTGTAGGAGAGGCCAGTGCTTCAACCATGTGGGACAATAATGCTTGGACTTACTTCTATGACAATAGTACCGATGGAGAGCCTCCATTTCTGATCCAGGACTTCATCCATGCCTTTGAACCAAATGCAAAACTCATTGTCATGCTGAGGGATCCTGTGGAAAGGTTAGTAGTCACATATCTTTTTGTATGTGGGGAGAAAGAAAGCCAGTTTGAAAGAACAGTACTACTATTTCTCATCCCAAACAAATCTGTCTTCTTTGTAATGGAATTTAACTGCAGGGTTATTGTTATTTCTTATGTAAATGTTATTCTTGAAACATCCTCACTGGTGCCCTAGTTTAAACAATTTGTAAATTGTTTTCTTATACATCATGACTCTTTTTGATTTCAGATCCCAAATGATTTGAAATGGGGGAATGGTGAAATTCCATGGCTATTATTTGGATTGTTCAACATAACTGGAAATAGGGGTGGGGAGAAATTCCCAATAGAGTTTGAGCACTTGTGAAATTCTCAGAATTCAATGACTCCTTTTTTTTCACTAACTTATTTTGCTACTTCAGATCCTAATGATATTAGTGGAGGAAAGAAGGAAGGAAGGGATGGAGGGAGGGAGAGAGAAAGAGAGACAGAGACAGAGAGGAGAGAGGCAGAAGCAGAGAGACAAAGAGAAAGAGAGAGAGATGGGGAGGAGAAAGAGGGAGAGGGAAAGAGAGAGAGAGAGAGAGAGGAGAGAGAGAGACAGAGAAAGAGAATCAGAGACAGAGAGGAGAGAGAGAAAAAAGAATATAGGCAAGAGAGAGAAAGGAAGACAATATGGTCAGCTCTTTTGTCCTATTTTTCTTTGTGCCTAGCAGCTTCAGTAAATGTCAGAATTTGGAGTTGCTTAATTTGCTCAGATAAAGACTGAATGGTGGAGTATCTTTCTTCAAATATCATATATTGTTAGCTGGTCCATTTGCTGTGACTTCCTTTCTTTAATGGCTATAAGCATTAAATATTTAATTTTGCCAAGGGAGTAGGAAAATAGTCATTCTACCTCAGAATTTGTGATTAAAGAAAAAAAAACAGAGAGAAGCTGGGCATAATCTAATACAGAGACCGGATTAGGAGTTAACAGATTTCAAAAGGATCAGAGAATAGATAACATGAGCTAAAATTCTATACAGGGGATTCAATTTAGAAGGTATGAGAACATCTCGGGAATGAAATTAGGTAGAATAAATGAGAGCCTACTTTGGAAAGGGGAGGCAGATCAAATGCAGGATATAACCATTGCTTGGATCCAGTGGAATAATGATGAAAGATAACAGGGAGAATTCAGAAGTGCTCAACTCTTATTTTGCTTTTTTTTATTTCTTTTCTGTAAAGGGAAGTGCTAACACACTCCATGGGATGTCACTTGAAACCTCCGAACTTAGGAAAATCTGTAATAACTTGTTGTTGTTCTAGTGTGTCCAACTCTTCACAACCCAATTTGGTGTTTTCTTGGCAGAGAGGCTGGAGCGGGTTGCCGTTTCCTTCTCCAGATCAATTTATAGATGAGGAAACCAAGATAAATAGTGTTAAGTTTCATGCCCAGGGTCATATAGCTAGTAAGTGTTTGAAACCAATAATGTTTCCTCAATCTAATTCCAGAGATAATCATCCCCAAGTAGTGTTTATGATGCTTAATTTTTTTTTTTGACAATATTTGGACTTATACAGTATAGTTTTGTAAGTTACCTCTAATTATCAGGAAACTTTTAACTGTGCTTAGTAGAATTGTTTCTAGCATTATAATAGTTCACACACATCCAAAGGCAGGGATTTGCCCCCTTTCTTTGCCAAAGCGTGTTAATCTCATTTAAGACAGTTACTGTTAACAAGAGCCATCCTTAATGTTGTCATTTTTTTCCTTTAAAAATTTTTTTAAACACACATTGCTTTATGAATCATGTTGGGAGAAAAAAAGAGCAAAAGGGAAAACCATTGGAGAGATAAAAAATAGAAAAAAGAAGTGAACATAGCATGATTTACATTCAGTCTCTAAGTCCTTTTCTGGATGCAGTTGACATTTTTTGTCCAAAGTATGTTGGGATTGCTTTGAATCATTGAACAATTGAGAAGAACCAAACCTTTCATAGCTAATCATTGCTCATCCTTGCTGTTATTGTGTACAATGTATTCTTGGTTCTTGTTGTTTTACTCAGCATCAGTTCAAGTAAATCTTTCCAGCCCTTTCTAAAATCAGCTTATTCATCATTTTTCATAGATTGATAATATTCCATTACCTTCACATACCACACCTTGTTCAGCCATTCCCCAATGGATTGGCATTTTTTCCTTTTCCAGTTCTTTGCTACCACAAAAGAGCTGTTACAAACATTTTTTTTTTGGTTTGTTTCTATTTTGTCAATCTCTCCTTTGAGTTTCAGAATTTCAAATTTAGTATTTAATTGGAGGTTTTCATTTTTTTTTCTGGCTTTTTTAGTTGCATGCCTAATTCATTGATCTCCTCTTTCTTCATTTTATTCTTATAATTTTTTTAAGATATAAAATTTTCCCCTAAGAATTGCATTGTCTACATCCCATAGGTTTTGATAAGTTTTCTCATTATTGTTATTCTCTTGAATGAAATTATGAATTGCTTCTGTGATTTGTAGCTTGACCCACTCATACTTTATTTTTTAATTCTAATTTTTTCTTTTTTTTATTATAGCTTTTTATTTACAAGTTATATCCATGGGTAATTTTATAACATTGATAATTGCCAAACCTTTTGTTCCAGTTTTTCCCCTCTTTCTTCCCTCCTCTCCTCTCCCCCCAATGGCAGGTTGACCAATACATGTTAAGTATGTTAAAGTAGAAATTAAATACAATATAAGTACACATGTCCTAACAGTAATTTTGCTGTACAAAAAGATTTGGAGTTTGAAATAGACCCTCTCATACTTTAAAATTAGATTATTTAATTTCCAATTGGTCTTTGGCTTTTCCTGACCTTTTAATGAATATAATTTTTATTGTATTGTGGTCTGAAAAGGAAGTATTTGCTGTTTCTGCTTTTCTGAATTTGGTTGGGAGGTTTTTATGCCCTAATATATGGTCAATTTTTGTGTTGGTGCCATGTACTGCTAAGAAAATGGTGTATTCCTTTCCATTCCTATTCAGTTTTCTACATATCAAGGTTTTCTAGGATCCTATTTATCTCTCTAGTTTCTTTTTTGTTTATTTTGTGGAGTGTTGTTATTTAGAAATAATTCTTTAACTCTCAGCCTAGAAAGGAAAGATAGCCACCAGATTGACCTGGCCTTGACTTCTGAGGTATTTTCACAGCTGTCCTGCTCCCTCCCCTTGAACTACTCACAGCTGAGGCTGAGAGGGTTCAGACAGGTTGCTGATGCACTCTTTATTAAACTTGTAGTCATGTCTGTTAGGAAAGCAGAAACCGTTCTTGATTTCAGTAGGGGTGGAGGAAGAGAGATGGAGACATAGAAACAGGGGAAGATAGAGGAAGAGAGAAAAAAGACAGAGAAAGATACAAAGAGATGGAGAATGCAGAAAAACAAAAAGACATGCAGAGAGAGAGAGAGAGAGACAGACAGAGAAAGACACACATACACACATACACACACACAGAGACAAAGACACAGAGAGAAAGATAGACAGACAGATAAGACAGAGAAGAAGAGGAGAGAAAGACAAAAACAGAGACAGAGAGAGAATGAAAATTAAGATCTTGCCAAAAAGAAATAGTAGGCACTCTAGTATATCTAAACATGGTACATCTAAAATTCAGAGCATAGGAAGATAGCCCAGCTTTCCTCATTTATTTCCTTTATCATACCATCCATTTCAAGGAGTTGGACTTCAGCAGCTTAGAGGGTACAGACCTAGATCTGCTGGTATCATGACCTGTGCTATTCTCCTTTAAGCAGTTGAAACAGGAAAAGACAGAAACCCATAAAGGCAATGGCTTTTGCTTTTCTGGTCTTGTAACATCTAAATGTGTACATTTAGGGTAGTTAATTTGCTTTCTGTCTTTTCTTTCCTTGTTCTCTGTCCAATAATAACAGTTCACATATACACATCATTCTGAAGGAGCATGAGTATTATCACCTCACCTGTTCACATGTTGGCGAACACTTTCCCTGGGTTTGTATAACTAGTAAGAGTCTGAGGTAGGAGTTAAAAGCCCAGGCTTCTTACATATGCTAAGACCACTTTCTGCCATGCCATGGTGATTCTTACTGAAGTGGAGCTTAGTTATAGCAGCAGTGAAGGAATGATGTATGTTCCATCTGACAACAGGACCTCCTACACACATAGTGTGTGTGTGTTGTGTGTGTGTGTGTGTGTGTGTGTGTGTGTGTGATGTATCTTGTGTCTGCTTTCTGAGGGGGTTAAAGCCACCACCAGATGTTAAAATGTGTTAAAATATATGAAAAATATGTACTAAGGGTTTCCTCCTGTTGGAACATGTTGCTCATGGCCTGTCTGAAATTGCTGGCTCCATTCCTGTCCCAGTTAGATGAGAAGATGATAAATATTGTCAGTCTGAGTCCATCTGGATGAAAGAATCATTTCAAGGGGGTTGATCAGAGTCTCATTTGTATATCTTGTTAATGGGCCGTTAGTGTTCCTTTTTTTGCAGAATGTTCCACTCTTGGTCTACTCAAGGACACTTCCATATGACTAAATTGTGTTTGACTCAATGCATACTCTTGTCTCTTTTCCTTCTACCAAGTGAATTGGAAGCATGCTCTTTCTGACTTTTCACTATGTATGCAACCCTATTTGTATAGATCTTAAGTACATATACATATACACATATATACAAATACATACATATGTTTATTTCTATCTCTGTGTGTATATATACATATGTGTATACACAGAGAGACAGATAAACAGAAACAGAGAGAGAGGAAGTGGAAGGAGATAGAGAGAAAGAAAGATTGCATAATATAAGACAGATTAAAATCCACTAAAGCCCAATCAAATCCCAGGAAACTCCTCAAACTTCTCATTTAGCTGTTTAGTTGTATCTACATCTTAGTGACAAGATACTGGAGTGGTTTCCCATTTCCTTTTCCACAAGCTCTGCACTTCTGAAATAGGTAAATACCCAATTAGGTTTCCAGGTGAGGAAATTGAGGCACCATTAGGGCAACAACTAATGCCATAAAATGGGTTCGTTCAAGAGTTTATGGCTAAAGTCCCTCTTAAATTAAAATAAAATGAGAATTAAAAATCCAACTTAAGTATTTCTGTGCTAAATTACTTCAATTAATCAAAAGGGAAAAAAAGGCCCTAAATTTTAAATAGAACATTTCTTCATTTAATCAGTTTCTTAAGATGAAAAAATACTTTCAAATGGAAGACTCTTACTTTAGCTTTGTGCCTTTTCATTTGTAATAGATTTGATAGAATGAATTTCCCTCTAATTCAGAGACAATGATTGAAATCCCATTAAACATGAAAAATGTTCACAACTTTCTGACCTTTTTAACATAATTGCATTTTTTTTTCCATTTAGGAAATATTTGGAGGAGCATCATGTACTATTGTATAAATTTCAGAATAATTTTTTTGGTGATCTTTATACCCACCATGAAAATGACCACCAATGGAATGGTTTATTTTTAGGATTAGTGATTTTCAGGCATATGCAAGCATATAGAGGCTCAATTAAAATATATAATAAGCTTGTGGAATAAAAAATCTTGAGCCTAGAAACTAGGGTGGTTGTTGTTGTTTTTTTTAAATTAATATCTCAAAGAAGGTAATTTTAATTATTACTGATTGAAGTCCAAATGTAACTTTTGCTGTAATACAAGCTGTTCCATGACACTCATACAGAAATGGAATGGTTTGTGTTAGGCATTTGGGAAAGAATATTCATCTCATCTTTGCAATTTTCTTCTTCTATGACTGGGAAGTTCAGATAGTTCAGATATATTGTTGATGAAACCAGAGTCCCAGCTTTGAATCCCAAAATGATCAGCTTGTTCTATTCATTGACCACAGGCTGCTTGTATAACCCTGACTACCCATTTCAAAAATAAATATCATTTTACAAAGAGTAATGACACATGATACCATGCAAGCCTTTACTACTCTAGAACAAATGGATCAATATGCATTTCTTACTCATAATTAGTTGGCAGCATAATAACTATATACAAGGGACATATGATTATTGTCAACATTGAATTTGCTTGTTTAAAAAAAAAGTAATTCTATGAGCTGGTAAAAATTAAAGTTCTTATCTTCAAGCCTAGTTTTATGAAACTGCTCAATATATTCAGTCTTTCCCCATGATGCATTTGAATAAGAGTAACCTCACCCAGCATCAAGCACTAGATTGTCAGCCCAGAAAATTTTACTCCTGCCTATGTATTCAGGGCATATCTGGATAATGGCTATACCTTGTCTGTGTACTTCACTCTCTTATGTATGGAACTGGAATAGCGAAATGTGATATAGGTCTTAAGAAATCCCATAAAAAGAAAAAACATTTATTTTATGCCTCAGAATTAACTATTGGAGTCATTTTACTATTTGGGGAAAGAATCTTGATTTTCCTCCTTTCTACATATTGAAAACCCACCTTCAGATATCTCATTTTTAGTGTGCACCTGGAAGCTCATTATTTATCCTTATTGCCAACCACCATCTTCTCAGGAAGAGAATATGAGATGATACTTAAAAAGTCATTCGTCATTCTCTTTGTGAAACATTTACATGACTATGAAAAGAATGCTTATGGATTAATTATAAGTAATCCCTGAAGGGAACTAGGACTTTATAGATAGGTGAAATATGTAATAGACTTAAAAAAATGTTACAGGAATAAAAGGCTACAACAGTAAGTGTCAGACCTTTCCTCCAAAGAAGGTTTGGCAGGCAGCACATAAAGGAGACCTGAGGGGAGCAAATACGAGATAGTATTGAAATTTTTTTTCAAGTTTATTTTGATAAAATCAGAAATCATACTTTTCTAAGCATTATTGTTACCAATATGCTATCAATACTCTGTAAATGAAATTGGGCTGCTTTAATACATTTTTGCACTTCAGACATCAAAGGGTTGCCAAGAAGGAAAGGTTCAGTATTCAGTAATTATGGTCACTGAAGGCAGTTAAGGACTGGCTTACTGGGTACTTATCAGTAGGAGAGAAATAAATGCTCTGAAAACTTAGCATTTGTTGGAATGCCAAAAAAGCACAACAATCAACATGGCTTTTGTCCTTATTTTTCCACAGAAGTTGTTTAATATTCCTCTATACTTCTTCAGAATCTAATCTGGATGTCAAATTTTATGTCAGGGCTTTCTTGATAACATTCTACCTCTTGAATTTGGAAGCTAAGTGGTGCAGTGGCTAGAGTACTGGGCCTAGAATCAGGAAAATTTATCTTTGTGAGTTCAAATCTGACCTTAGACACTTATTAGCTGAGTTACCCTGGACAAATAAATCACTTAATACTATTTGCCTCAATTCTTCATCTGTAAAATGAGCATGAAATGGCAAATCCTTGTAGTATTTTTACCAAAAAAACTGCAAATGGAATCACAAAGAGTCCAACGAATGAAATAATTGAACAACCACAATCTCTTGAAATGTTGTGCTGTTTGTGCACATTTAGTATTTCTTTGTCAAAATTCATATTGAGTTTCATTAATATATAATGCAACCTCCTTGAGTTCAGTCACTGACTTTTTGCCAATAATTCATTTCAAGTCAACAAGCATTTATTAGATCATTGCTATGTGAAAGGCATTGGGGATAACTCCCCTCAAAAAACAAAACAAAATAAAAACAAAAAAAATTTGCCTTCAATGAGCTTCTGTTCTACTGAAGCAATGAAACCTAAATATATACAGGCCAAATGAAGGGGTTGCACTTTACCTATAAGGTTTCTTCCAGTATTAAAGGCTATGATTTTAAGGATAGGACCAAGAAAATTGAGGACAGATAGAGCCCTAACAACTGGGGGGATTACAGAAGGATTATCAGAAATCAACTGGTTGAATCGAATCCTGAAAAAAAGAGGATTGTGGGAAACACAGAAGAAAAGGGAGTATACTTACTCTAGACATGAGAGTTACTTAGGTAAATATATGAAAGAGTAGGGGTGGGGAATATAACGCATCGAGGCCAGCGAACATCTATTAATACAATTTAATGGGAGTTTGAAGTTCTTGAAGAAGCAGAGGATAAAATCAAGTAAGAAAAGTGAGATGAAAATACCAGATAAAACAGAAATGGAACCACAGTCAGATTTTGAGCAAGGAAATATGGCCACACTTATAAATTTGAAAGATTTTTCTGGGAACTGGGAAGAAGAAGAGGAAGGGATTGGAGAAAGGGGAGACTCCACTAAGGAAACCAATTAGAAGGCTAATAAAAGTGGTCTAGGCAGGAGGAGACATGGAGCTGAACTAAGGGAATAACTATTCCTTGAACAGACAAAAGGGGACAGATGTAAGAGATATTATGAATGTGGGATTGATGTTGCTTAGAAACTGATCAGATATGCAGATGTGGACCTTAAGTACTGAAGATGGTGTTACCCTGAACAAAATTTTTTAAAAAAACTTGATGAAAGAGGCAGATTTTGTTGGGAGGAAGTATAGCTGATTCTGTTTTGGATTTGAGTTAGATATTTCTTCAGTGAATGTACTGTAATAAGAATATGAAACAGGCATTTGACAATGCAGGACTCTAGTCCTCAAGATGAAAATTAAGGCTTAATACACTGATTTTGGTGGCATTGGCTTAGAGATAATATTTGAATCTATGGGAACAGATGAGATTACTTTGGGAGAGGGTACAGAGAGTAGAAAATTGGCCCAGGATAAATGCCTAACAACCAGTTTCATTAAGAGAGAAAGAAGTAAAGTGCTGAGTCTAGCATAGAGATGGAAGGGAGAAATGAAGTCACGAAAAAGAAAGTGCTGAAAAGAGGACACATTTTGTTAGTAATATCAAAAACTTTGGAAATGCTAAAGATTGTAGACTGAAAAGGTCATTGAACCTAACAGGTAAGAGATTTTGGGAACCTGAAAGATGATGGTTTCAATAGGAATAGGGGAGTTAGTGTAACCTGAGTGGATGCCCATCAGTTGGTGAAAGGCTGAATTAAGTTATGGTATATGAATGTTATGGAATATTATCGTTCTATAAGAAATGATCAGCAGGACGATTTCAGAGAGGCCTGGAGAGAGTTCCAAGAACTGATGCTGAGTGAAGTGAGCAAAACCAGGAGATCATTGTACATGGCAATAACACGACTACATGATGATCAAGTCTGATGTACATAACTTTTCAACAATGAGATGATTCAGGCCTGTTCTAATGATCTTGTAGTGATGAGAGCCATCTACACTCCGAGAGAGAACTGTGGGAACTGAGGGTAAATTACAACCTAGCATTTCACTTTTTGTTGTGGTATGCTTGAATTTTATTTTCTTTCTCATTTTTTTGATCTTATTTTTCTTGTGCAGCAAGGTAATTGTATAAATATGTATACTTATTTTGGATTTAACACATATATTTTGCCATGTTTAACATATAGCAGATTACATGCCATCTAGGAGAGGTGTTGGGGAAGAAGAGGAAATTTGGAACACAAGGTTTTTTGAGGGTCAATGCTGAAAAAATTATCTTTGCATATGTTTTAAAAATTAAAAAAAAATCAATAAAAAAAGGAATAGTGGAATTAGAAAATCAGGTCTCAAAGGATTTCTGAGAAAATGAAACCAAAACAATTTAGATCTTTCTTAGAATGTGACAAAGAAAGAGAGGTAAAATAGACGATGATGGTGAGGGAATGGCAGAAAAGATTTTAGGGATGGAATAGACCTGATTACAGTTGTAGGCTCATAGAAAGAACCAAAATATCTGAGAAGAGAGAGAATGAAAACATTCAGAGGCAGAAGTAAAATTGAAAATGACTAAAGATATAGTGGGGATCTGAGAGGTGGAATAGGAAAGATAAGGGAGCTCAAGATGGATTGTCTCAATTTTCTCAGTAAAATAGGAGACAAGATCTTTGCCTTTTAAGGATAGAAGAATTTGGAGCCTGACAAAAGAAAGTTTGGAACAGTTACTGATAGGAATAAAATAGAGAGTTAATCAAGGAAGAATAAAAGTTTTTTTTTTTGTTTGTTTGTTTTTTTTTGTTTTTTTTCTGTACAATAGTGCGAGTTCAGTTGAAATGAGATGACATGAATTTCCCTTAGATCCAGTTAGTGTGATAATAGGATGTGATCTGAGAAAGCAAAGGCAGGACAAGAGAATTCAGGTTGACGAAGGAAATATAATTTAATTGGCTAACTTTATAAGGACAAGAATGAAGGATAGAAAAATGATTCCAGAACAGAGGAATAGAGTAAGAGTGGAAAAGATGCAGGCAGATTTAGGGAATCATAGCATCACAGTGTGAAATCTTCATGGGACCAAACCTCCTACCTATTTTAAATATAGAAAACAGACTCAGATAGAGGAAGTACCTTATCCAAGACCATACAAGTTGTGTCAGAGATTGGACTACAGATTTTCATAAGAATGAATAGATTTTTGAGGAGTGAGGCAGAGGGAGATATAGGCCAAGGGAGGCACAAGAGGGAACAATTTAGAATTTAAAAACCATAGAAGCATAATTATGAATGGTAATAAACTCTAAGACATACCGCTCCTGGTAGTGATGTTAGGATACATGGGACTTGATCAACTACAATGACAGAACATTTGAAAGGTTATCAACATTTTTATTGAAGTTCCTCAATAAAAGATTAGAGGTTTTGTTGGAGAGAAAGTGTATGTCAGGTACTCATATGCCTGAGAAATAACCTTGAAGTCAGTAAATCAGGCAAATACGGATCTATGACACAAATGATTATAAAAAATAATGAAAACAAAGTACGTGAGAAAATGGTGTGAGGGACATAAAGGGGTATAAGAACTAAGGAGGGAAAAGATCATTTTCTAGCAAATAGTCTGAAGACCTTTTCCATTATTTCCCAATCCAGGAAAGCTAACTGTGTTTTGGAGAAAAAACTGCTGTGACTTAATATCGTGGGATAATAGTGTCACAAAGGTCCTTAGTTATCATATAGCCCAGAAAAACAAAGCTCTGAGAGCTCATATTTGTTAATGGGATTTAAATCTAGGGGTTCTAACTCCAAATATTCTTCTTTTTCTAGTTGGTCTTTCTGCAAAGTACATCTAACTTTATCTGTCCTACCCTTAGCCCTACCCCTTTTCTCTAAAGCAAGGGGAGATGATCTGATTGCCAGAAATACCTCAAGCTGTCTAGTAACAAGGCTTTCTTTCTGCACATAGAACTAATACAAGCAAATTCCTGGGTATGTCTTGCCCAGACCCTGTGGAATATGTGCCTTGTTCCTTCAAATTGGGCCAAGCCTTCCAAGGTCCCTGAAAGGGGCAGCAAGTATAAACTATTAACTAAGACAAGACCATAATAGATTTCCCAGATTCCTTAAGATTTATTTATTGTATAGAAATCTGCTGATAAAGGGGAAAACCAAACGGAATCATTGTTATTATTAGGCTTAACAAAACTATCCATTTACTTATTAGTCGCAGAATGTCCAGGAATAGAATTCCTGTAAATTTGCATATTGGAAATTACTGAGAGTATAGCCTTGGCATCAGTGCAGTAGTTTTGTAGGCCCAAATATGAGTAGTAGTATTTGCTGACAAACTAAGGTTTTGAGTACTATCCAGATATTACAAAGTACCATTGAAGATCAGAGACTCCTTCAAAATTAAGGGTTAGCCAACACCTGTTGTTTCACATGACATCTCATGTCTCCCATATTTGTGAATTTGAGAAAATGAGGATGCTTTTGTGGTTAATTTAGCATCACCCCCCTCCCTTATTATTTTGTTGTTACAGATGGAGATCTTTCAGAGGTCAGGAAGTTGACAAAATATTTTTCATTTGTGTACTAGTGAAGTGTCTGTGAGAGGCAGTGTTATGAAATCGGACCTTCAAAGCCAGCAAATCATATATTCAAATCCTGGTCCTGACATATACTAGCTATGGACTGTTGTCGTTCTAGTGATATTAAACTCAAATCAAAATAAGGGACCCTAACACATACATGTCAATTAGGCTGCATATTGACTTAGTTTTAAAATGTAGTACTATTTATGTTTTTTATTGTATTTTTGTTTATTTTGTTAAATATTTTCCAATTACATTTTAATTTGCTGTAGACCACACATGGTCGTCCTTTTGTTTTGTTTTGTTTTTGTTTTTTATTATAGCTTTTTATTTACAAGATATCCGCATGGATAATCACATGGTCGCCTTAATGCTTATGGGCCATGGGTCTGACACCTCTGTTTCAGGTATCTCTAAGACAGTATATGAGTTCCATAAAAAATGCTGACCTGCTTTGGGAGGGAGAGTTTCCTTATGTGTAAATCAGTTGTAATCTGTCTTGATCCAAAATGAAAAATAAAAAGGGAAAATTTATGTTTTCATTTTAAAAATAGATATTAAAAAATGTAGAAACAACAATCCTCCTGTTGTGTCCTCCTTTGAGGAGTTTTAGTCTTTGTTGAAGTAGCAAGATATATTCTCAGGTAATAATTAAAGAACAAAACAATATCTGTGAAATTGCTAATAATAAAGCAATCATTTCCCGTTATCTCAAATAACTGGTACATTACACGATAATCAGTATAAGTGCTTTAGAAATCATTCAGAAGAGGGGAGAGGAGATAATTGGGGTCCAAAATCAGTTGGAGACTAGTACCTCTCTTTTAACCATCCTGAGATGTTCTTAATATATTACATTTATATTTACTCACAAATCCTTTCTTTCTTGGACATATGATTACACAAACTACACAGAGATAGATTTCTAATAGTTTAGGGTCTGTGGTTTTCTTTATCCTTTGGAATTTAACCTGCAATATGAGCTGACTACCTTGGAAGTATTAGAGCGAGAGGAAAACTTACATGCTTCTACTTCAGAGTATTCTCTATGGTTTCTCCTATTTCCTTTGGAAAAAAAAAGATGTTATTAGTTTTTTTTTCCTCACTTAACTGTGATTCGGGAAAGCCATTTTATGCCCCCAACCTCAGTTTTCTTATCTGTAAAATCAGGAACTTGAACTGGACAAAATTTGAAATCTTTTTCAGCTGTAAATGATATAATTCCTATGGTCTTTGGTAGTTTATGTAAACTGCCTTGTCACCATAAGTATCATAAATTTTAATTGCTATTGTTATAATCATAAAGTTCTGGAAATGCTATGGTGATTTATGGGACATCACTCTTTTCATTAACTCCAAAGCATGGCAAGATATCTGTTATGACAAACTCAGAAATAATGATTCAGGGGTCCCCATTTTGGGAGAGGGATGGCGAGAAGTGCAGTGACATTGGAAATAATCAAAGTTTATTTAAACTGAGTGGAGGGCATCCACCCTCAGAGCTAGAACCTTGTTATTTTACAGTGTATGGTATAGAGTGCTGAATCTGTAGATTCCCTATAGGAACCCTGAGCTCGAACCCAGCCCTAAAACACTTATTATGTGACATTAGGCATGTCATTTAACTTCAGTCTGTCTCAGAATTATCAACTATAAAATGGGGATTCTTCTCAGAGTTATTCAAATAAAATAATAGTTGCTATCTATTATATAAAATAATATAACTTACCTAATATATAAAATACCATATTAATGCTTTATATAAATACTAGCCATTATTATTTTATATAATCTAGCTTTCCCATTGTAGCCCCTCCATAGCCATCTTTATAAAAAAGAATTTTTAAAAAATAAATTAGTTCAACAATATTAAAAAAAAGATGTTTTCTGTAGTCCTTTACTCCCATAATCTTTCACTTCTGGGGAGAAAGAAAGGAAGTACTTTTTGGTTATCACTCCTTTGGGGTTATTTGGTCATTATAATTTCATACTCTTCAAGTTTTACTTATTTCTTGTTGTTTTCCATTTATGGTATTCTGCTGATTACACATGTTGTTTTCCTGCTTATTTTGCATCGATTCATACCATCCCATTTTTTTCTCTTTATCACATTCATTACTTCTTACAACACAGTAATAGTCAGTTACATTCATGTACCATGACATTTTTTTAAAAAATGTCTCAATTGAAGGATATTTACTTTGTTTCCATTTTTTTGCTACTACAAAAATCACTTCTATATTTTGATGTCTATTGCCCTTTTTTGTTATTATCATCTTTGAGGTATATATGACTAATAATGGAATCTCTGACACAAAAGGTGTGGGCATTTTTTTAGTCACTCTCTTCCGAATTGCTTTCTAGAATGGTTGGACTAATTCACAGCTCCACGAACCAGGAAGGCGGCTAAAATAACAATAGTACACAATACATTGAATATATTCTGACATGTTTGGAATTGCCTTTGAAAATAGTTATCACCCATCTGTTCAGAATGATTTGAGAGTAAGAAAATGAAGAAAATTTGACGAACCATTTGAGATCATTGCCAGCTCCTATTATCCAGGGTACCGGGGGGGGGGGGCAATTATCGTTGTGTTCTCCAAGGACATTTTTGTAGTTTGTTTCTCCAGTTCCTTTAAAGAAAGGTATGAGCAACCACAACTTCACAGTAGGAAGGATAAATGATTTCTTTTTTACTCCAGAGAATTTACCTCCCAATTCTTCAGGCATCCTCAGAGATGTTGCAGGTTTCAGAAACAGAAGAGAAAAGGGATAATTGAGTGCAGCAACAAAGAAGGCTTTTTGGGATCAGACTTTTGAGGTTTTTTTTAAAGAAAATTTTGTGTAACTGTAATCAAAATTCAGTATTGGCAAGTCCATTTGGGGTTTTTGTTGATAAGTCAGCAGTGACCCAAAATTATGAAAATCAAAGGAGGCATTAATTGAAAAGCATTAGCCCAGTGTCTAGAATATTGTAGGTACTTATAACTGTTCCCGCTCCCTTTCCCTCTTTCACAAGTTTCATCATGAATGGGTGTGTATCACTGGATATTTGAAATTCATGGAATTCTAAATGTCAGAATGAATTCTCTGGGCATATTAAAGATAGCCATCCACGGGTCTTAGAATCTAGGGGAAAATATTCTCTTCTCACTGGAGGGGATATATATATATATATATATACACACACACACACACAGAGAGAGAGAGAGAGAGAGAGAGAGAGAGAGAGAGGAAAGGAATTGAGAATGGCCCTAGAAATGACAGAGTTGAATTAATTTGATTGACCCCAGTCAAATGAAAATAAATAATCTTATCTTAGGATGATGGGGGAGTTGAATTTGTATATAGCATAATTGAATTGTTATCTTTTTTTCTGTAAGAACACACATCTTAATCTTTAAGGTGGTTGGCTCATTGAAATTCCATATGAAAAATTGTTTTTTATTTGAATTAAAATATTTTGAACAAAATAGAGCATACTTTGATTATTTTTTATTCTGGTAATCGAATGCCATTGTAAAAAATGCCTTTACAAAGAAAATATTGGTAGGACAAAAAGATTTCCAGTCTTCATCCAGGGGCTCTGATTATTTTAAATTGTCTTCTAGTTGAGCTAAGAGTTTTGGAAAATGCTTTGGAATTTGTCATTATGAGATTTGATTTTTCTCATTGAATATAGACCTTTATAATAATAGAGACTTGTTCATTTTCTCTGATACTGTGAAATCTAAATATGACAAATTGTTTTGAGACATAGGAGATTCTATTATAAATGATTATCTCCACAGAACTTTGGATTATGTTGTTGGAATCTCATTAAGATTGACCAGATTCATTTTTTTTTCCTTAACATTATTAGGTAAGAGTACTGCATGGTTCCTATAACATAGTGGAGATAATCCAGAGAGGCTTTATGCCATACTGAATGAAGTATAATACCATTTCCCTGATAGCACTTGAATAATCATTTAAACATGTGCAGATAACTTAGACCTTGTATTTTGCAAATTCTTGGAGACTTGGAAAAGACTTAATTAATTCACAGAATTGTTTTTTTTTTTTATTATTATTTTGTATTGATGACTTTCACAAATATATTATCTCCCTTTCACCTAGCAAGCATTCCCCTCTAACCAAGGTTTGAAATGACAAAGTTATTTTTTTTTAAAGCAATTCAGTAAAAACAGCTAATTACATTAATTTGTACATTAATTTGTGTGGTAGATATGTAGTTTTCCATACTTATAAGAAAACTTAACTTTTCTTATCTATTCCTAATCATGAGGATTTGTTATCCACAACAAGTTATACAGTATGAATTTGGTCTTCAGTTTGGAATTTTAAAAAAATTTTGTATACTATTATTTTGAAACAATCTTTGAAATGATTGTTAGTTAATATCTTGCATTTCTTTTAAAAACTTTGGACCTTATCCATTGAAGAATGACTCTTGGTCATATATATATTTGTGTTACTTTCCTACATAGCCCATATATCTAATATTAATAGTTACAATAATTCTAATTACCAGTTAGCATTTATATAGTACTTGTAGGTTTGCATTGTTCTTTACAAATGTTATTTTAAACTCACAATATTCCTGGGATATAGGAACTATTATTATTACCATTTTATGGATGATGAAATCAAGATGGATAAGTGAAATGATTTTGCCCATCCTCATATAAGTAGTAAAAGTCTGAAGCTAGATTTGACCTGTGGTCTTCCTGACTCTAGATCTAGTACTCTATTCATGATATACCATCCAGATGCTTTTATAAAAAACAGCAAATATTTATGAAGCATCTCTTACATGTAATACATTATGCTAAGTGTTGAGCAAAGGTATTTGTATGGATTTATTAACTCTTTGATTTTGGTATGACCTCCAGGCATAGATATTGTGACCTGTCCATAACTGTTCATCCTGTTCAGATCTATTCCAATGATCCAATTCAACCTAATAAATATGTATTAAATGCCTACTATGTGTGAGACACTCTGATAAGTGCCAGAGATATAATTAATAAAAAAAGAAATTCAACCCCTGCTCTCGAGGCACTTACAATTCAATGGGAGGAGACAATATCAAAATGGGGAAGGAAAAGGGAGGGAGACAGGACATCAGGGAATTCTTGATATGGAAGCATCTTGTTCTATGGAGCTGAAAGCAGACAGTGTAACAAGAATAGAGTAGAGTAAGGATTAAAAAGTTTATTCTCTGCCTAATATAAAGGCAAGCTTTGAGAGGAGCCCTCCCATTAGAAGGCAGAGAAGAGTGAAGGAATGAAGCTGGAGTTAGCTGCATGGTGATGGACTCAACTTGGGAATGATATATTGGATGCCATCAGAGGTGTTCATGACCATATTAAAAAAAAAAAAATAAAAGACCTGATTTCACAATAATAGAGTCACTACAGTCTCTATGACTATATACTCAAAATCAAGAACTCTAAAGGAGGAACTCCAGCACATTGAGTTAAATATCCATTGGTGGAATTATGCAAAGATATGGAACAGACCAATTCTACATTTGCTCCCTAGTTTCAACATACTCTTAATGACAAAAGCAAAGCTGAATGTAGCAATTTGTACCCTGGAGACAACACAAAACCATGATAGAAAAAATGGGCACACAGCTGTGGTTATGTGCATTAGCTCCCAACCTCACTTGGCACTCTAGCCTAGAAAGGATGTTCAGACCATCCTTTTACCTTCTTGCAATGGCCCTTAAATCCTTATTTAGGAAGATAGGAACTTGTCTTTTCCTCCATATCGTAGACTTCCATTGCTTCCACATTTACGAGATTGGGAAGACTGGCTTATTTGAGTTTGTTGGGAGAAGAGGGAAAGGACTAATAGTATCTCCCCTCTCACAACAGCTCTAGAGATTGGTTTTCATAGAAATTTACACAAACCTTGGTAACAAAAAGGAAAAAAAGACTTAGACATGTTTTGCTGGACTCTAGAAAACCACCTTCTAGGGTTGTGAGGATCAAATGAGATATTTATAAACACAATACAATATTTGGCACATAGTAAGCATTTTATTAGTAATATTAGCTATTATTACTATTATGTTTAGCACTATTTATGAAACATAGATATAAAAATTCAGGGTTTGTAAAATATGAAAAGAAAACAAATTAGATATTGAGTTCATGGAGACAAAAGAAAGGAGTGGGGAAGGAAGAAATAAAGACATTAGATACAAAATGCAACCTGTTTACTTATAGGGAGAAAAGGTAAGGAAATCCGGTTTCCAATACTGTCTCTTTTAATTTCCATTTTGGGTGACAGTAAAATTTCCTAACTTTACATGTCTTAGTTCTTTGTCTGTGAAATGAAGGAATCAGATTCAGTAATTTGTAAGGTCCTCTCAACTCTTAAATCTGTGATAGTATGCCTAGGAGCCATAGATGTGCAACCATAATATTATATTTAGTTTCCTCTCTCAAAAGAACAATCTCAGATTTAAGGGGGGAAAATTGTGCATGCATAATGTGTGTATAAATTTAAAATGAATATTTTGTAGAAATGTGACATTGGAAAAATAACAACACTCTTCTTTCTTTTGTAAGACTGAAGCCTGAAATAGAAAGTGTCTATGATTTTCAAGATCTCTACCCTGCAATTGGCCAATTTCCAAAATTTGATGCCATTTTTGGTCAATGGTTTGAAAACAAAGCCATGTGAAGCTTCTTGGAAATTGCAAGAAAATTTATGTTTTCAGAGCCTATGTTCCAGATTAATATAGATGGATTAAATATTCTAATGAAGATTAAAAATTCACATGAGGTTGTCAGTATTGTAAGAGGAATCTGGAAGTCCTGAGCATTGGTCATGAAAAGACTGGGAGTGACAAATGAGTAAACAGAAGAGACATAATACCAAAGGATAAATAGCATTTTAATGAACAATAATAAGTAATGTAATTTGGACATTGATTTCCTTCATCAAGGAAGTTGAGCTCTTCTGCATTCACATACAATAAAATATACATCTGTATTTCATTTACAGGTTATATTCAGATTATCTCTACTTTGCAAGTTCCAATAAATCTGCTGAAGATTTCCATGAAAAAGTGGCAGAATCTCTGCAGCTGTTTGAAAATTGCATGTTGGATTATTCATTGCGAGCCTGTGTCTACAATAACACCCTGAATAATGCGATGCCTGTATGTATTCACAAAATCCTTTGCCTTCTTTCAATAATGAGCTATTTTGCTGTTATTATCTAAGTGGAAATGTGGCTCAGAATTTTAGCATATAAAGAGGAGGAAGTGTTTTAATGTGCAAATACTGTTCAAAGGGTCCTTTGAGAGGTAGATAACATTAGAACAGATATACAGGCCAGTGAAAACCAGCATTTTTATCACTTTGTTCCCTGTAGATGATCTACCATAAGCCACAACTTCTTGCCTGGCAAGAGAATGAGTACACATTTTTTTTTTAAACATTACCATTGGGTGTGTTCCTTTTATTGCAACTTCATCCAAAATTCCATATTGACAAGAATATCCAACCTGGAAATTACCTTATGAATGGACATTCTATTTGTGGAAATTATTGTTAAATTTTAAAATATTTTGCTTTGTTTTAAATTGCATACCAGTAACCACCAATGTTTTACATGAATGACTGTCAAACAGAATATGTCATCTGGTGATCAATTTTATATTTCTCATCTAAATTCATGAGGACCTTTCTGTTTTTTAATACAAAGAAAGTAATTTTTGCTATTTTTCTTTTATGAGTTGAGAGCATTTAAATTAGGAGTGGATTACCTCATTGCATGATATTTTCCTATTTCCAGAATACTTTTCTCAGTTCATACAATTTTCTACTCCAAGTTAACAAGCATTTATTAAGCCCTTACTGTGAGCTGAACATTATGCTGAGTTTTTAAATTGTTGGAATGCTTTTTAAACAAGATTGCAGACCATGAAGTAGAAGCAGTTAAGTGATAAAGTAAAGGCAATTAGGTAGCAGAGTAGAGAAGATTGGGAAGACTTGAGTTCAAATCCTATCTCAGACATTTCATAGCTTTGGGCAAGACAATTAATCTTTGTTAGATTCAGTTTTCTTCTCTGTAAAATGGGATGTAAAAAGTGACAGCATTCACCTCCCAAGGTTGATGTTAAGTATCAAATGAGATAATATACAAAAAATGCTTCTTGAATGATAAGCTACTCCATAACTGGCAAGCTGTTATTATCTCTCTTATTAATCTTAGTGATTCCAAAATGTAACTTTAAAATCTCACTACAATAAGAATATGAACCACAAGAGACCTCAGTGAAGTATGAGTAAGTACCAGTTTGCTGGGAGAAGACAAGGACTCTCCTGGGACAGAATAGAATCCAGTCAAAAAAATCATTCTTTCATTTATCCATTGACTTATTCCATGAACATATATAGGGTTCCAGCTTTGTGTGAGTCATGCTTGGAGAATGTGGAGATAAAAGAGGAAGAATCAATTTCTTAATAATGGTGTTATGAAGAGCTTGTTACATGCAGGCACTGTGCTATGGGCTATAGTTTTAAAGGAGAAAAAAAAAACCTTTTCTTCAAGAGCTCAAATTCTCTCAGCAAGACAACACAGACATGTGAAAGTATATTTTAAAAAAAGGAAAAATTAATGAATGAAAAATAATTGGGGAGAGACGCAAGAAGCTGGGAATCAGGAAAGCCTTACGCAGAAAATAATACTTGAGCTGAGCTTTAAAAAAAATAAAGAATACCAAAAAAATAAAGATGAGCAGGGAGTGCAATCTAAGCATGGATAACAATATAGAGATGGGAAGTACAATGTCCTTTTTCTTCACAGGTCACATTTTATTAGAGGAATAGGGCACAATTTCATATTGTTTTGTGAGATTGAAAATGATCTTATGAGTGATGTACTAGAAGAACAAAGAGGATGTGGAGAAGAGGTCTCTGCCAACAGGAGAATTAAGAAAGGATTCTTTGAAGAAAATAAAAATGTGGGATAAAAGGACTTGGGAATGCTTGGTTTCTGTAGCTCTAGGCAAAAATAAATCAGTAAGTTAATCAGCAAGCATTTATTAAAGCCCTGCTGTATTCCAGGCACTCAAGTATATAACAATAAATATGTAATGTTGTAAAATAATTTCTTGTCCTTAAAGAGCTTACATTCTGTCAGAGAAAACTCTATATGTATATATGTTATACTATATATCACATATACATAAATATATATACATATAGATACCTCTCATATACATATACTTTATTCTCTACTAGACATACATGTCTATATATATGTGTATATATATGCATATACTATATGCTATATTCTATATTATATGTGCATTCACATATATATCTAAAGAGAAATATAAAGACATACATTATATGCAGTACTATATAGTATATATGCTGTACATGCATAATTAGAGAGAAATAGATATTGAGATATATACATTGCATGCTATGTCATATATATAAATTGAGAGAGGTAGATAGACACACAAAAGTGTGTGTGTGTGTGTGTGTGTGTGTGTGTGTGTGTGTTTTTATCAAACAAATTCAAAGCAGTAACAACTGGCATGGTCATCAGAGGGAACATCAGGAAAGTCTTCTTGTAGAAGATGATCTTTGAACAGAACCTTGGAAGAAACTTAAGATGTTAAGTGGTGAGGAGAGAAAATGTAATGGACATAGGGAACATCTAGTGCAAAGGTTCAAAGCCAACAAAATAAATGTCATAGTGGTTACAGTGACAAGGACAATTTGGTATAGTCCTCTGATAGAAATTGTTCTGTTGGCTCAGCTCGGTTCAATAACTTTGGAAATCAAACTCCTTCAATTTTTAAAAAATTGTTTCTATTATGTCATTTAACCATATAACTAAAAATACGGCTCATATTAGTAACTAAAAGATAACCTAACACCCAAAGAATCAGAATTTAATTCTTTAGATTTTCACATATGAACTTTTACATTTGAATAATTTATAGAAAAGTATCTTAGTTAAAAGATCACATACCACAGTCCTAGGTACTCTGGTGCATATAAGATACTTCTTTTTATTAGGAATAACTAAGTTTCTTCTTGACCTCTGCCTCTTTCAGAGTTTTAACTTCTCATTGCACTAAAGCATATACTTCTATTTCCAAGACCAGTGATTGACTTCTGCCCCACAGGGGAATGACTTACATATTGCTAACAGAGATCAGAAAGCTATCATTAAGTTATTCTATATTATATGTGCATTCACATATATATCTAAAGAGAAATATAAAGACATACATTATATGCAGTACTATATATTATATATGCTGTACATGCATAATTAGAGAGAAATAGATATTGAGATATATACATTGCATGCTATGTCATATATATAAATTGAGAGAGAGAGGTAGGTAGACACACAAAAGTGTGTGTGTGTGTGTGTGTGTGTGTGTGTGTGTGTGTGTGTTTTTATCAAACAAATTCAAAGCAGTAACAACTGGCATGGTCATCAGAGGGAACATCAGGAAAGTCTTCTTGTAGAGGATGATCTTTGAACAGAACCTGTTCAAATAACTTATTACTCTTTACAGAATGGGTTTAAAGTATGGAAATCATACAAAAATCCAGGAAACTCCTATTGTTTGATAACAATAGCCTGAGCTGTGTGGGGGAAGGCATGGGTTTGGCTTAAAGAATTGTTCTCTGTTCCTTTCCTCACTGACAGCCAAATGAGAAAAAACCTTTTTTTTAACTGAAAAACTGTATGAAATCCAGTTACTTTAAAACCCAAAGAGCTATGCTTTTCTGAGTTGGTAACATGCCATGAGACATATCTGGGAATATTTTCAGCAGTTGTGTTGGTGTCTTAGCAAGAACAACAAGGAAACTCAACAGTAATCAATAATCCACACACCCCACAACCCACCAAAACATTTCCCAAGGCTTCATTATCCCTTTACCCATGGTCATATAAATATGTCAACCTATAAATCTTTTGTAAAAGATGACATCATTTATTGACCAGAGTGCTTTCTTGGTGTGGGACTGAAACTCATATAGAATAATGAAGTATTTATTAAATGGTTTTCAGAGGACATTATAGAAGTTCCATGAGTTAAGAAATCACAAAACTCTTCATTTCCCAATACATGACCACAGTCTGTAGAATCAAAAGGACAATCGTATTTTTGAGTCTATTTTTAGGATCTAAAGGTTCATGATTAGAATCTGGCAAGTATTAGGAAGAGAAATAGATAAGTTGAATTCCTCCCCCCATCAGAAGCACTATAGACCAAAACTTCAACCTTTATACTTTTTATAGAATTTTTAAAAGTTTTGCTTTTCCCAGTTATGAGTGAAAAACTTTTTAGTTATACATGCACATTCATTTTTTAAAATTTATTTTTAACACATTGCTTTTATGAATCATGTTAGGAGAGAAAAGTCAGAGCAAAAGGGAAAAATGGAAAAGATAAAAAAAAAGAAAAGTGAACATAGTATGTGTTGATTTACATTCAGTTTCCTTAGTTCTTTTCCTAGATGCATATGGCATGTTTTGTCCAGATTCTATTGGGATTGCTTTTAATCATTGAGAAAAACCAAACCTGTCATAGTTGATCACACATTCTTGCTGTGATTGTGTACTGTGTATTTCTGGTTCTGCTTGTTTCACTCAGCATCAGTTCATACAACTCTTTCTAGGCCTTTCTAAACAGCTTGTTCATCATTTTTCATAGAGCAATAATATTCCATTATCTTCATATACCTCAGCTTGTTCAGCCATTCCCCAACTGATCAATCACTCTTTTTCCAATTCTTTGCTACCACAAAAAGAGCTGCTACAAACATTTTTTGCCCATATGGATCCTTTTCCTTCCTTTATGATTTCCTTGGGATATAGACCCAGTAATGACACTGCTGAGTCAAAGGGTATGCACAATTTAATAGCTCTTTGGTCACAGTTCCAAATTCCTCTGCAGAATGGTTAGATCAGTTCACAACTCTACCAGCAATGTATTAGTGTCCCAGTTTTCCCACATGCCCTCCAACATTTATCATTACCTTTTCCGATCACCTTAACCAATCTGAGAGATGTGAGGTGGTATTCCAGAGTTATTTTAATTTGCATTTCTCTAATCAATAGTGATTTAGAGCATTTTTTTCATCTGTAGAATGTATTTTTTAAGAGTACATTACTTTATGAATCATGTTGGGAGAGAAAAATCAGAGCAAAAGGGAAAAATCTTGGAAAAAATAAAAAACGGTTTTTAAAATTTTTTTAAAAGAAATTTTCAAGAAATGGAGTTTAGAGGATTAGAGTTAAAAGTGACCTTTTCAAGTTAATTGATTTTACAAAAGATCACCCAGGTTTGTGTAGAACAGTATTGGGATTTGAATCCCTCTCTCTAAATCACAATCCAGGACTTCTCTTGAGTCATTGGATTTCTTTGCATCCAGTCAGTAGAGCATGATCAAATTAATTTAGTTCTAACCTTGTTGGCAGTGTACTTAGTCTTGAAGTTTTGAGGGAAATCATCACATCTGTGATGGTTCCATGAATTTTAAATAATTGAAAGCAAGCTATTGCCCTGAAAACAAGTGAGGTTAGTTATTTTAACTATACTAAGATAGAAAAATCTTAAACAATGTTTTAATTATGTTGAAATTGACCTGAGAGAGTTATCCAGCTCTGGCTTAGGGATTTGCTGGTAGATATAGCAGCTAATCAAAGGATAAAATAGTGGGGGGCTCTCTGTTCAGAAACTTATTCCCTTCATTTGCACTCCTCAAATACTCTCATTAAAAGATTGATGACTTAGCATCCAGAGGCTATCTGCTTATTGGTAATGAATTCTTTATTCTGCGGTATCTCCTCTAGGAAGCCCTGTATAAACTGTATCCACTCCTCCACTGAGCTCAAAAGAGACGAGAGTGATCTGAGACATAGTAGGAGATGATCTTTCTCTTTAAGAAGTTTGCAGTCTAACTGAGAAGGCAGAACTAAAGTGCATGAAATCAGAATAGTAATTGGTCATTCAGCAAGCTAAAATCTTGTGTAAGGACCAGTAAGGAGATCAGTGTCACTGGGCAGTTGAGTACATGGGAGTGAGTATGAAGATTTGAAAGAAGGGGGCCAGGATATGAAGGAATATCTTAAATATATGTGGCAATTTGTCGTTTTTTAAAATTTTCTTAGCACTTGATGTTTTTTGAGCCTCTAAACAAACCTGGCTATGGCAGGTATTATTACATTTTGTCAGTGAGGAAACAAAGGAGAGAGCATAGGGTCAAAGATCTAGAATTGGAAAAAGTGTCAGGAAATCTGGATCAATGATGTCATACTAAAGTAGAAAGGGAAGCCATGGATCTATAATAAAGATCCCTGTGGGCCGTATATTGACTTAGTTTTAAGATGTGGTGTTAACTATGTTTTGTTTTATTTTTATTTATCAAATACATCCCAATAACATTTTAATCTAGTCCAGAAAGATACTCAAAAAATTTTTGGCACCTATAATCCAGATTTAAAGGCAGCTAAGTGATGCAGTGGAAAGAGTGCTTGAGAATAATCTTCCTGAGTTCAAATCTAGCCTCAGACACTTTTTAGCCATGAGATCCTGGGCAGGTCACTTACCACTGCTTAACTTAGTTTCCTCATCTGTAATAATGAGCTGGAGAAAAAAAAAATGGCAAACCACTCCAGTATTTCTGCCAAGATAATCCCAAATGGTGACATGGACACAACTGAAATGACCTATAGGCTAGCCCTCTGATTTTACAGATGAGGAAACTGAAAATTAATGAGGTTATTGCTATGCCCAAATATGCAGTGGCACAATGAGTAGCAAGATCTGGATTATGATCTCAGTCCCTGCGACTTCAAGGACATCCTTCTAAATTCAGCACTCTTTCTACTACATCATGATGACTTACACAAGAACACAAAATTAATTAGTGAGGAAGATAGAACCTAGCATTTCAGTGGTACAATAGGTAAAGCACTGGATCTATCATCAGGAAGGCCTGAATTCAAATTTACTCTTAGACATTTACTAGCTCAGTTTCCTCCTTTGTAAAAATGGATATTAAAAAAAAGCATCCACCTCCCAAAATTATGAAGGTCAAATGAATTAACATGTAAAGTTCTTTGTAAACCACAAACTAACTCTCTCTCTCTCTCTCTCTCTCTCTCTCTCTCTCTGTATATATACATATATATGCTAGCTATTCTAATATATAGTGTTTTAGATAATAATATTGTTATAATAATTAGCTAGTAGCAGCTCAGGTTTTTTAGGCTTTTTCAGTTCTTTCACCAATTTGAAAAGTAGAAACTAAAAGCTGATGCAATGTGTGCTAGGAAAGACTTTACAAAATGAAATGGATTTTAGCAGACAAAGCATGAGACCTGGATAAATTCAGAGAGGAAGGAGGGAATTTTTAGGGAGAAGAGGGTGAGCAAAAGCTTCGAGATGAGAAATAATGGGAATGACATATGTGATCTTGAATAGAATACTAATTTATTTGACTAGCTTCATAGTATATATTTCTTTCTATGAAACTTATGTAAATAAGTATCTTATTTACTATCATGCACTTTACTTCACTTTAAATTTGCAATTTTTTAAAGAAGGGAAACGGAGAAGGGAAATGGAACAAACATTCATTAAATCTCTAAGTACTTTACAAATATTATCTCATTTGATCTTACTAACTTCCATTATCATAGTTAAAGTAAATCCCTATAGGGCCAAATAAATAGACTGCAAATGTTATCTGCCTTCTCTCTTCAAATTGTTTGGCAAAAAATTTCCCAGCCAAGTGACCTTCTGACATTCTCAGATATACAGGAAAACCCATCATTTAACAAATGAGGAAACTGAGGCAAGCCAGGCAGTAGTGAAATAACTTGCTCAGGATCACACAGAAGAATCAAATTCAGGTTTCCTCACAGAGTTTTTTCATGGTTTGTCTCACTTTCCAAGTTACGCTTATAAAAGGGATCCCCAAAATAAGGGTCTTTTTAAAAAATAAAGGTATATTAATGAGAAGAAAGCATCTAAACAATTAGAATGAAAGTTATAAAATTACTCATGACAGAATTGAATGTTTTAATTACTCTTAGCACTTTTTTAAAGCTCTCAGCTGCTATAAGTATTCATTTTAGACAATGATGTGCAATATGTAAAAAATAGGACAAGTTTTTTTCAAAATTCGGATCATTTGAAAAGTAGATTTTGTGGAAAATAGTAACCTCAGGAACATGTCATTCTTTTTTTATCTTGTAATAAAAGAACACTCATAGGCTGCCAGAAGAACCAAGTGCAAATCCTGGCATTCATTCTTTTAGCTCTGTGACTCTGTGCCAGTTATTTCACACCTTTGAAGCCTAGTCTTCTCATCTACAAGGGGAAATATTTCTACTGCATCTCACATAGAATTATTGTGAAGAAAGTGCTTTGTAGTTTGTAAAGTGCTGTATATTAATGGGAGTTATTTTTTTTTAAAAGGCATTTCCCTCTTAGACAGCATAACATTTGGATAAAGAGAGCTGGCTTCAGGGTCAGGATTCAAGGTTTAGATGGGTTCATGGAACTTCTTGAATTTATCCTGGTTTTGTGATCCTGGGCAGATCACTTAACTTCTCATTATTCTAGGAAATCCTCCAAATAGCTGAGAAAGTAACCTCAAGTTTCCTACTTTAAAAATATCACAGACTTAATTTTCTTTTATTTTTTTTTCCATTCTTCTTTTCCTTCACTGATGTTGTGTGGGCATTGTGCACCCTGTGCAGTGAGAGTATCTTTTGTGAACTGATTGCTTCTCTTAATCCCTCACTCACTTCAATGAGTACAGGAATTAGGTTTTATCTTCCTGTTCAGAGTCATTGTTCTATACAAAGGAGGCATTTAACCGGTGTTTATTAAATCTAATTGTGTTGAATCTACTGGAGGCAAACGTATTAGAAGATATGGCAGTAGCTCATCTTGGACATTTCCCCCCCCAGGTCCATTTTAATTATTTTCTTAGTCTATAATAAAACTGAAAGTGAGAGAAAATATGTCACTAGGAAACCTTGAATGTCTTGCCTTTGGTGGGCAAAATGAACTAATGACTGTTGCCTGAGTTGATAGTTCCAAGGTCAATGGGAAAGTTATATTAAAGAGTAGATGAAATAGTGAGGAGAGCTTGGAAGGAGTAGGTTGCTCAGAGGAGGGGAGGATAGCTGGTTCAGGGTGGGGGGTTATTGCTTTAAGATGCTAGGGGCACCTGAGCAAAACTATTCATGATAGGGTATAGCACCATTTCCCCCCTTTTATCTTCTCCACTTTAGCCCTTTCAGATTTATTCTCTTTTATAGTCCTTGCATTGCTTTAATTACATTGGGCCTTAGGAAGTCTAGAGTAAACTGCTAGAATTGGGAATTCTAAAGAGACAGAGAGCATGGATGCCAGAGAGTGGAATTATAGTAAATAGTTAATTTTGCTTGGAATTGAATTATGTTAAGAGAGAGAGAGAGAGAGAGAGAGAGAGAGAGAGAGAGAGAGAGAGAGAGAGCGCATAATGTGAAAAAAGACTTTTTTAAAGAGTCAGAATAAAGAGTTCATATTTTATCCTCGGTTGAGGCAGAACTGCTAAAAATTTTAACTTGTCAGGAGAGAGATGATTGTACTTGTTGTCACCTATGGAAGGCTTGGGTTTAAATTGTGGAAGCATCAAGGGGATGAGCCACAATATGAAAGCAAAAATAACTTTTATTAAAGGTGACAGAGCTAAAATAAGTGATCTCACATTTCCAGCAGCAGGAAAGAGTCCTGGAAATATCTTTGAAATGTTTTTCTCTCTAGGGTCATTTCATCATCACTGGCTTGATCTGGATGGAGGCTTCAGTGAACCAATTTGAGCAGACCTTTGCATTTAGAACCCTATCCCTTTGGTGTGCAGTGTAGAGAGTGAAGATATGTTGTAGTTAAACACAATAGGGTTTCTCTAGCTGCTGTCTACCTAAGGAGAGAGGTAACCAGGGGACAGAGCACTAAGCTTGGGAGTAAGATAGAACTGAGTTCAAAACCAGTCTCAGTCACATGCTAGATATGTGGCGAGTCATTTCACCTCATCCATAAAAATGGAGACAATAATAGCACTTTTCTTGCAGGTGTTTGTGAGGATTAGGTGAGATAATAATTGTAAAGCATTGTGTCCTCACACATAGTAGGTGCTATTAAATGTTAACTATTATTATCATTTGAGCAATACTATATAAAATTCTGCTGGCTGATTTCAGACACTGCTAACTACTAACCATTGAAAGAGACCATTTATTGACTCTGTTTTTCTATATTAAATTTTCTACAAATTCCTTGTCTTCTGCTCATGCATCATCCAGTTAATTGCCAAATCTTGTCATATCTCTACAATATTTCATATAATTCCCCTTCTCTTAATTCAGATAGTTGCAATCCAGGTTCTGACCCTTCTCCTCCCTAGTCTGGACTGGCATTAGTTTCCTCACCGAGGCCTTGCTCTGTTCTAAACCATTCTCCACATATCTACCAAGCATAGGTCTGAACAAGGAATTATTATTGTGTGTTCTGATTACTTCTCTTAACTCCTCATTTCCGGGAGTGCAGGAATTAGGTTTTATCTTCCTCCTCCTTCAGAGCCATTGTTCTATACAAAGGAAGCATTTAAAGGCTGTTTGTTAAATTTAATTGTGTTGAAAATGTCAATTTTTTTGTCATTTAAAGCCCTTCATAGCTCAACTCCTTCCTACTTTTTCTGCTTTCTTCCCTATTTCCCCTTTTCCCCTCCATACACTCCATTCTATGGTCTGTTCATACTGTCCAATTTGCTGTTACCCCTCACACTCAGCCCATCCTATCCATAGCTTTTTACTAATATCAACCATGTCCAGAGTGCTATCTTCTCTCACCAGGACTTCTTACAATCTCTGGTTTCAGTCAAGACTTTCTTAAATGTAGTCTTTTATGAGGCCTTTCCTGGTCTCTCACAGCTTCTAGTGCCTTCCTCTCAAAAGATTCTGCTCTATGTGTTTCTATCTCTGTCTCTGTCTCCCTCCCTACTTTCCTCTCTTCCTTTCTTCCTCTCTCTCCTTCCTTCTTTCCTTCCTTCTTCCCTTTTTCCTTTGTTTCCTTCCTCCCTCTTTCCTTTCTTCCTCCCTGCCTCTTTCTCTTCTTCCCTCCCTCCCTCCTCTCCTCTCTTCCTTTCTTCCCTTCCTTCTTTCTTCCTTCCTTCCTTTCTTCCTTCCTCCCACCTTCCCTTCCTTCCTTTCTTCCTTCCTTCTTTTCTTCCTTTCTTTCTCTATATATATTTATAGGTGTATATATTATAGTTATCTTTATATATTTTATGTCTATAGCTTAGCACAAGGCCTGGAATATACATATTTAGTCAATGCTTATTTATTGATTGTTTGAAATTTGATCGATGCCTTTCATTTTAAAGTCAGTCATTTCTTCTCAACACTCCTTAAATACACACACACACACACACACACACACACACACACATACACACACACACACACACACACACACACACACACACACTTTTCTGTTAAGAGAGAAAAAAGAAGTATGCCATTACATTTAATCAGAATTCAGGTGTTAAATGTTGTTTTCATTTACATTATTGTTGTTTCCATTGCTTTCTTTGTTCTGTTTTTCTGTGCTCTTTATCAGTTAATGTGTTTCTCTAAATTCCTTATATTTGTCATTTCTTACAGTATTCAAATATTCAGTTACCTTCATGAATCAAAATTTGTAATGGTTGATATTTCCTAGTTGATGAACACAGCACCCACAGCTTCTACTTTGTTGCTGTTACAAAATATGGTTCTATGAATATTTCAGTATATATAAGGCCTTTTTTTTTGACAGACTTGTAATATATGACAAAAAAGGGGATTATTCCCTATCCATATCAATTCATGATCCATGATTTGGAAGATTGCTTTAGTGATAGAATGAAAGCTAGAGTAGAGATGGGAGAGAGAAGGAAAGAAAGATGTTAGACGACTGTATGATTGTCTAGCTGAAGAGTAATGATGAACTAGAAGGTAGATAAAGGTTGGATTTGAGGATTTCCAGCTTTTATACATAGAAAATTCCTAAATCTATCCATTCCCAGAGCTCTGGTTTCATATTTTCAAATGTCTCTTAAAGAACTTTACCTGAATGACTATCTAGCACCTCAAACATAAAAAGTTTTCAATTGAACTTGATATCTGCTCCCCAAAACCTACTTCCCTTCTTCCTACTTCTATACTTCTCAGAATGGCAGTCGTCTTTCCAACCTTAGATTAATTGCTGACTTCTCCATTCAAGACCTTACACTTATACATCTGATTGTAAAGTCTTATTTCTACTTTCACAATAACTGGTGCACCTACATCTTCCTCTTCATTCATATTGTCACCAGTATAGTTCATTTTATTTGGTCTTACCCAGATCATTCTAATAGACTTTTAATTTTTCTTCATCACAGGTTTCCCTCCAGTCTTCCACACAGTTAACTGTCTTCTTCCTCCTGTACTTCTATTGTCTTATTGCTACTCTACTTTAAAATCTTTATAGGTTTCTCCAATATCTATTGGATAAAACATATTTATGACCCTAGCAATTAAGATATTGCAAAATCTGCTTCTAATGCAAGTGGATTATTTCTTTTTCTTATTCCTCTGATTTCCCCCTTCACTGTTAATAATTTCCACCTTGAAATAGATCTCTACTCCAGCAACTCATTCCGTGAATTCTGCCTGAATTTTGCTATATAAAAGTGATTTCTTTCTCCTCAAATTTATCATAGTATTTGGGGTGGATCTCAGGTTTCTCCTATTACATTTTTCCTTGTATCTTTCTTACTGGAGTTCATGATGGATCTTCCCTACCATTCACTAGGTTATAAATTCTTTGATGGCAGAACTGTGCCATTTCTAATCTTTGTTCGGTATTAGACATAGTGTTCTTCACATTGGTTTTATTTATTTTGCTTTATTTTGTTTTATTTTTTTTTCTCTGGACCTTAACTTCATTAGAATAAAAGACTCCTTGGTGAGGAAAGCTCACTCTACCAAAGAAGGTCTCTCAGTAATTTGTAATCCTGAGTTGCCAGGGAACTAAGAAGTAAAATTATTTGATCAATATCAGAAAGCCAGTATGGGATAGAGGCGCAAGAGTTTACCCCCAGATCTTCCTGTCTCTAAGCCTTGTGTGTTATAGACACCAATAATAATTTTTTTAGATTGACTTAAATCAAAATAATAGGAACTGACATCTGATTGAATGTGGATGAGTATGGTGGAAAAAGAAAAGGCAAAAATGCAGATTTTTAGCTTGGGTAACTGGGAAAATGGTAGTTCCATAAATAGAGATGGGAAATCTCTAGGAAATCTAGTGATTTGTGCAACTGATGAGTCAGATTGAGGTCTAGAATCCAATTTTGATGACTCTTAGCTTTTGGCTCTTTCCAGAGCATCTTCTCCACTAAAACAGCTCTGTGAATACGATTAGACTTTATCATGTAACTATCCTATCATTAACTTTTGTTTTGGGAAAAGGAAATTAATTCGATAGAGGAAAAGGAAAAGATTTCCAAAGTCAGTAACTTAAAATTTACAAATGCATGAAAAGTCCTTGTAATAGCCTTTTCAGATTCAGTATAATATTTCTGAGTTCAATATACACACTTTTCCTTTTTAGCTTATAAACCAGCTTGAGGTCTTTTTTTATGAAGCTGTTAATAAGGTAACAATATGTGGGTCGGAGAGAAGTTAATGAATTTTGAGAAACTGTTTATCTCCTTTAATTCCCATTCTTCCATCCTCTTACATAGAGGTATTGAGACTTTAAGATAAATAATGAGGTTGAAAAACAATAGCAATGTGAAAACATTTTATGTTGGTGTGTATTTATCTCTTAGCTTCTTACCCCTAGCATATAAACTCATTGAGGGTAGGGATAATTCTTTTTTTAATATACAGAACAATGTACAGGATGTCCCCAAAGCTATTAAACTTTAAAACTGCAATAAGACTTTTAAGACACCCTCTTTATAGTAATGCACACACACAATACTGATCATTTTGCTGAAAGTTTGAAAAAAAAATTAGTGATTTAGGTGTTTTATATTCATGATGCCCACTACTTAAATATCCAGGGTGGGTACAGGAGGTATCTAAAGAAGAAAATGAAAGAAAAACAATTTAATATATATGATTACCTCAGTGGATAACGGCTTTATTTTTTATTCTCCAGAAAATATCCTGTAATATCTTGAGGAATTGTTGAAATTATTTCAAATTGTTTTTCCCTGTTTTTGTCTTTAGGTAAGGCTGCAGATTGGCCTGTATGTTGTTTATCTCTTAGACTGGCTCACTGTTTTTGACAAAGAACAGATCCTCATTCTTCGTCTTGAAGATCATGCCTCCAACGTCAAGTATACCATGAACAAAGTTTTCCAGTTTCTGAATTTAGGTATGAAAAAGATTGTGTGAATTCTTTATTTTGTTAAAGTCTTAAAGCAAGTTAGAATAAAGAGTAACTCCAGTGGTTAAGGATAACATCCAGGACAGTATGATCCTAGAAAGTGAACTGAGGTACAAGTCCATTAAGACTGGGTTAATCAAAAGTATCACTCAGATGCCTCATGACCTTCTCTCCCCCCCCCCCCCCCCCCCCCCACACACACACACACACTTTGGCTATCTATTTTACATGAGACCACTTAATTCCTTTGTTCAAATCCATGAGCCATTTTTGAGCATAGCTAAACTGAAATCTATATTGACCTTGGGTGAGTAGAATTAAAATTTGCAATAATAAGGGAGACTTACTTCACTGTTAAAAAATATGATACTGATTATAATTAAGAAAGGACACCTTTATGTGAATTGTTGATTGAGAGAATTTAATATTGAATAATTTCTTGATTTTTTTTTTTTAAAGCGTTTCCTCCAGGCCAATAAGAATCAATTTTTATAGGACAATCTATCCTAAGAATTTAGCTGACTTCTTTTGTTATGTTAGAATTTGGTTGATTGACTATTGTTGGAAATAAGTGGACCTATTGTATGCAACTCAAAAAAAAAATGTCATGGAAGGTTTCCCCCTAAAGCTAGGATTGGATTATCCCTATTATGTCAGTCAATTTCTCTCATATATCACCTGAAATTTTTAGAAAAAAATTAGAAATTTACCCCTTTGTAAGTGGTTTTGTTACATGGCCTACTGGAAAATCCTGGTGCTCCACACCCCCTAAATATTGTAGGGGATCCTGTCCATAGTTTTCTCTCTTCCAAAACTCTAGTCAGACTTGATGATGTTGGATTTCAGCTAAGTGGTTAAGGAGAGAAATGATGCCTTCCCATGCTTTCTTTTCTCTCCCTTTGGAAATTGTTTGACTTTGCTACTCATGAAACCAAAGGAATACAATAATGTTTATGAATTACTCTTTAATATTTATAATGGTATTTTCATGTATGATATCATTAGCATCTATAGAAAGCCTAGCAAAGATATAAAACTAACCTTGTACATTCCATTGCACATGGAGTCACAGAGTTCCCTCTCCTCTATCCCACCTTGTGGTCTTTGGATTCAGTTGTCATTGGCTAAACTTGCAGAGTCGAAGTGAAATAGAGATAATCAGTCATTACTGATGAGCTAGGGCAATGTAAACCACTAGACCAACCAATACAGATCATAATCTTAATACAAGTTAATATTTACATAGAATTTATTTTTGGTTTGCTATATATATATGCATATGATCTTCACAACACCCCTATGAGGTTGATACCATTATTTTCTCCATTTTACAGATGAGGAAGCTGAAACTGAGAAAAGTTGAGACAAGTCAAATGATTTACCCCAAATCACACAATTAGGAAGTGTCTGAGGCAGGATTCAATCTCATCTGTTCCTAACACTATGTCCAGTACTCTATTCATCACACCACCTGGCTGCCTCAAATTAAAATCAGGTAGTAGAAGAATTTTCCATTGCCAGGTGATGATGGATCAAGGATAAATCAGAATCAGAAAAGCAAACTCTTTCCTATTAATTTCATGTCAAAAGCAGAAACACACTCAGTGGTGATAGGCAGGGAATAAAAATCTTGAGTCCTTTCTTCTCTGCTCCCCAATTACAAATGTCTCAAATAGTGAATGGCATTGGGGGACAGAGCCATCCAAATAATGGATTGCATTAGCATCACAAGAGAGGAAATGCACTTGGCAGAATTCAGATACTGCTAATTGTCAAATGATTCTTAAACAAATAGATTTACCTCAGAGGGAATGTTGTGCAATTGGGGTAAAGTGACTTGCCCAGGGTCACACACTTGGGGCGTGTTAAGTGTCTGAATCAGATTTGAACTTAGGCCCTCCTGACTTCAGGGCTGGTGCTCTATCCACTGCACCAACTACCTGTTGTTCAATCATTAAAACAGGACTAGATGTCCTTGGAGAGTAGCAACTTGCCATTGTACCAATGCTTTTGTAAAAGCACAGTTCGGTGCATCTGAATATGCATTTGCACAATAGTATTGTTCATGTGGATAGGTGTGTACATATGCACATATGTGTTATATATTGTGTATTTGTGTTTTACAGTATCCTATATCCCTCACTCCTCCCACTTCAAACTGCTCTTGGAATAACTTCATTTGGAAAACATTTTAAAGAGCAGTTCTCTTAGCAACACGAAGAATAAACAGTATTTTAGTAAAGTTGTTTTTAGTTCTTTTAGTTCCTGTCCTGTCTTAACTGAATTCCTTTGTCCTTTCCCCCCCAGGTCCCTTAAATAAAAAACAGGAAGCCCTGATTACCAGGAGTCCTGCATCAAATACAAGACGTCCAGAGGACCGGAACCTGGGACCCATGTTTCTACTTACAAAAAAGATTCTTCAAGATTTTTATGAGCCTTTCAATACTAAATTGGCTCAAGTGCTTTCTGATGAAGCTTTTTCTTGGAAACAGACATAAGGAGTGAATTCAGGATTATGACATTGTGCTAGAAGATTTTATTACTTTTCATCAAAAGATATTTATTTGGGGACGATGATTTTTATCCTAAGCATAAAGGCCTTTATCCCAGGATTTTCATTCTTCTCTTAGTGTAGCAAATCATATTTCATTATAAATATTTCAGACTTTGGGGTATCAAATAATCTTATTGACTCCTTGCAATGTACCCTTTCATTATTAACAATTAGGGACTGATATGATGGAATTCTATTTTTTCTACCCTCACAATTTTATATGTATTTATTAGGCTTCTGCCATTTGTCCAACACTGTGCCAGGCATCTGAAAGATGATGGAATCTTTGTCTTCAAGGGGCTTAAAAATCTGTTTTGTTAAAATTCTGAAGTTGAATTAGAGCATGCTGGAGATTATCTCAATGGCTTTACAAAAATTATATTTTCATTGTTAATTCCAAAGCATGTCTGTTTCAATTATTTAAAGTCATTTATTTCGGGGGGGGGGGGGCGTTCTTTCAGTTTTTGTCTTCACTCAACCCAAACCATGCAATTTTACTCTTGGCTAATTAAGGATTTTATACAGCTGGTAGCAGAATGCTGGGCCTGGAGTCAGGAATTCCTGCATTCAAATGTGGCCTCAGACACTTATTTGCTGCATTACCATGGTCAAGTCAGTGAACTGCTATATGCCTCACTTTCCTCAACTGTAGAATGGGGATAATAATGGCACCTACCTCCCGAGGTTGTTGTGAGAATTATATGAGATAATATTTGTAAAAGCGTTTAGTACACTAAACTAAAGCCTGGCACACACAAGGCACTATATAAATGCTTAATCCCTTTCCTTTCTTCCCTTAATTGAATTTATATTACTTTATATGTAAAAAATAAATGAACAGAAATTATACTCAATTTAGGATCAGAACATCTGGATTCAAATTCTGGCTTTATTACTCACAAAAATTTCTTCATATTTTAAATGAGGGAGAGTTAGACTAGATGATCCCTGAGATCCTTTCCAGCTAAATTAGGTTAAATGATTTCTGTTATCCCTTCCAATTCTGCCATATATAATGAACAATTGCAGTTTTCTCTTCTGTGGGACAGATTTTCACTTCCTACGTTATGATTGTTGATTTTTGCTTTACTGAATACATAAAATGGACAATATGTTTAAATGACCATCATATTTCAATGAGCTTCATGCCTGATTTCTCTTTTATAACTGAATTCCATTTGATTTCAATTTATTATCCAAGAAGATTTTTTAAAAATATTGATGCAAGGGTAAGTGACTTCAGAGAATTAATAGATGTAAATGAAAAAGCTAGATTATATTTTGAGACTTTGGTATGTGACAGTTGGAAAACAGGATTTTTTTAGTTCCAGTTGGCTGCAGTTCTTTTTTTTTCATTCCTCTTAGACTGATGTCGTTTCTACTTTATCAACTGCAATATTGCCAAATGTACTCACAAAGTTCATGAACTATGATGTGTTCTACCCCATCTCACAAATAAGATGCATGGGTAACTATTAGGTATGCTTGTATGTGAAGCATGGATGGTATGAGTATTGTATTTAGAGGACTTTTCTAGGGAAAAGTGGAAATTTGGTTTAGACATGGACCTGCAGACACAGTAATTGTTTGGAAGCCATCAGAGTAACAGAATGGAGAGCTTGGAGTCAATAGTTAGGCAGAGCCAAATTCCAGCAGTGTTCAGGATTTGCACTGAAGACCAGTTGAAGGTTTCCATGAACCAAAGCTCTTAAATTATGGTTATATATGAATGCCAAAGTCAGGAAGGGCAGGTTTCTAAACTAAATCTTAGTTTGCATGTATGTATGCAGTGAAAGTAGGGCCTTTATATGATTACTTATTATTCTTCAGCTAGTGAAATGTAATATGATTTTTTTTTCCTGCCAAATAGATAGAAAGATACACAGTACAGTGCATAAAACTTGAGTGCTGGGCCCAACATACACATTTATCTATCTCTATAGTTCTATATACGTATATCTACCCACAGATATACATAGATATAAATACATAAAGGTAATTATATCCACATAGCCAAGATCACTTTTGTCATGGAATAAACTGTGGCTTTTTACACTGGCTTAGAAAGAATTAACACTATCTTCTCAGAACCCTTGACTAGGAGAAAAGTCTGGTCAAAACACAAAGATGCTGAAGGCTGATAACACGTTAAGGTGTGTATTTTATTTGTGTTATCGTGTGTATGTGTGTATATATGTGTACATATGCATATATATAAATGTATATGCTTTTTTAAAAGTGGATACCTTTCAGTACTGCTGCTGATACAACATCAATACTCTATACACATCCCTTTTATAGATTTCTTTCTCTGCCAATAAATTTGTGTAGTTTTAAGTAATATTTTGCTATTCCACATGAACTGTAGTTAATAACAAGGGTTTTTCTGACGCACACCTATGCATGTGACAAACATGTATTATTGTAATTCTGCTTCTTACAGAAGTATTATTAAATTGTATTGTTTTCAATATTATTTGGTTTATTATTGGTCCTTTTATATGGAGGGGAGCATCTGACACTTCTGCGGTGATAATATCATTCAGGAATTATTTCCCTAAGGACTAATTTCTTTTTGAGGATTCTTGCAGCTGCCTTCCCCTAATTAAGCCTCTTCCTCCCACACTGCCCTAATCTGAAGGTATAGTACTTTTAGAAAGGAGAATGGCAGTTTGTAGAAAGGAGAAAGGGCAGTTTATGACCCAAGACAACATATCTTGTCTTCTCATTGAAAACCAAAGTGAAAATAGAGCATTTTCATTGAGCTGGTGTTAAAATGACTTGATATTCCAACGTTGTTTCCCTGATTGTATCCAGTTGTACTCCTTGATTTACATAAGGTATGTTAAACTAGTCATATAATTAAGCTGTACTTTTGCTAATCCTTAACACAATTAAATATGGTTACATATGAGTGTTATCCAAATAATGTATGCCACTGTTGTTTATTTAAAATATAGATGATGCTTTTCTCACCAATGTAAATATATAAATGAAATGGATGAATGTGTCAATAAGGATTTGTTAAATACCTACTCTGTGCCATGCTCAGTAGTAAGCACTTTATAAAAATATCAATTGAGTAACTCTGGGTGGTAGATAATTTTATTAGCCCCATTTTACAACTGAAGAAACTGAGGCAGAGATAGTTGTCACTTGTGTGTATCTGAGACTGAACTTGAACTCAGGTCTTTCATACTCCTCCAAGTCCAGCACTCTATCCTCACACTGCACCTAGATGCCCCATGAATGCATGAATCATTTATTAAGTGCTTACTCTGTAGCACTATGTTAAATTTTAGGGATACAAATGTTTCACTTTTAAGGAGTTTAGAACCCAATGAAGGCAACAATAACTGCAGGAGAATGTGATAAGGAAGGTGATTCTGAAAGAAATCATAGGGATGGTGAGTGCAACAATAAGATAGTCAACCAATGTGTTGTTGTTTTTTTTTTTTTTTTTTGAATGAGTGCTAGTCATAATTTGATCATAATTCCCACAATAATACATCTTCATGAGATTCTCAGGTTTGAGCACATTATTGCAACTGACTTTAGTCAGTCTGAGTTTATCAGTATGGTCCTGCTTTCCAAAAGCGCAGATCACAAACCACCGAACCATTTTGGTCAGTGTCTTCCCTTAACTTGTGACAGAGAAGCACCCATGAGTTGGGAGGGACTTCCTTCCATTCTTTTGACAACATGAGACCACTAGGCTCTCAAACGACTGCTTTATGACTCATTTGTCTTGCATATATAGGAAGAAATACATTTGTTAATTATTGGTGGAATGTAAACTATATTTTATGATGATGAGCCCAAGAAAATCTTCCCCACATGGTTCACGGTGACAATGGAGAAAAACCTGTGTTTGGTCCTTTGAAGGATCAGAAAGTGAATCCAGCAGGTGCCATCAGATTAGAAAGATGTTGAATATGGTCTAGTGCTACTTGAGCAACTGATGCTTGGGTTAGTTCAGAGGGGCAGACACACTGAAGATTAGACACTAAGTGATCGTTTTGAGGGAGAGGTTAAAATATCACTCACAAAGACCTTCTAATAAGTCACTGAAGGAGTGAAGTTTATGCCAGAAGGAGTGTTTAAAAAGAAGAGTATTCCATTCAAGTTTGTTGGTCCTTAGTCATAGGTCAATGTTATTTGTTAAAACCAGTTGGTAGGTCATAGTAATGTTCTGCAATTGACATGCAATGAGATACCATGGGAGAAACATTGATTCTGGAACCAGAGAATTTGATGGAGTCAAGTCCTACCTTTGACATTTATCTCCTATGATTTTGGGCAAATTAGTGAAAATCTGGGCCTCAGTTTCCTCATCTGTAAAATGGAATTAGACTTGCTTGCCTCCAAGATCCTTTCCAGATTAAGATCTATATTGCACCTTAAGGTTACCACTATGCTCTAGAAAATCATTTTTTTAAGCCTGTAAAGTTGGTTCTAGCCTTAATCTAAGAATTTATATGGATACTTGGGAGGGACTGTTATAGGTCAAGCCTAAGTCACCCTAGGCTGTTGGTTCAGGTTCAGAAAACAATATTTTCTAAGGCCCTGCCCTAAGAACACTATGGACTAACATATGAAATGCTATGCAAACACAACATGAACATGTACTCCATAGAAGTTATCAAAGTTAAGAGCTGATTCTTATTTGCAGAATGACTATAGAGAAACATCCTTCTGCTTCCAACTCTGGGGAATCTTTGGCTTCCCAGGCTATTGATTCAAAACTTTGTGGGAGACCAGGTGAATCCGATGCCTTAGGAATGTAGAACTGAAAGCCCTTTGCATTGTTCACTATACTAATTGTTAGGGAGGGAAGGGGAAGGATGAGTGTGCAGGAAAGAACAGCTCATGGTTTTCTTTTCTTGTTTCCCCCCAGAGGAAGAAATAAGTGAGCAAATAAGTTATTAACAACAACAGCAAGAAGTTAAGCAGTAGGGATGGCCTACAGGTGCCAGAGCCCTTAAAGCTATTTTCAAAAAAGACTGGAACAATCAAGTCATAAGTTTAGAGCTATAAGGGACTTAGGTATTCCAGTCCCTGCATTTTACAGATGAGCAAACTGAGGCACAGAGATTTGCCCATAATCACATAACTAGTAACTCTCTGTGCTGAGATTTGAACCATCATCTTTGTTTTTAGTCCAATGCCTTGTCTATTACAGTACATTGAGAGATAGGAGTCAACTACACTTTAGCATAAAGTTCAGTGAGTGCGCTCATTTCATTAAGCTGTTTGCATTTTAACTCTTTAACTGAAAAATGAGGACTTTTTGCCATCAGAGAGCAAGCAGATGAAATTATAATAATGAGGGTGATTTTTTTTTTTTAACAAAAAAGACTAATTGTCCTGAAAAAAAAAAGATACTACCTACTTTTTTATCTATCATAAGGACTGAGCAGCATTAGGGAAAGATCTACTCCCATTAATTAGAGTTGGGCAGACTCTCAGATTGGCAGCTGTTTCGTTGCATATGAGTGATCAGCTTTGGTTATAGATGGAGATTACCTAAATTATAAGACATTAGCCCTAGGAAAGATTCGGTCCCTCAAGCCTTTAGAGTCATGGGTGTTAGACCAACTGATATAGAAATCCTTTCACTGCCATATAAATAATATAAATAAATAAAATAAATATAAATAAAGAATACACTATGAGTGCAAGTAAATAATTCAGAGGGAACCCCAAACTCTTATCTAGTGGTTATAGTTTTAGTATAATATTAGGCACTTTGCATTCAATATTATGAAAAAAAGAATAAGTAGTCATCCTAAACACATACACTATTTTTCCCTACTAATATATCTTTTTATAAAGCAAGGATCTCCGACATACTGAAATATTATTCTGACCATATGCAATTGCAATTTTTAGCTGCTGCAAAATTCTTTATCTTGTGAGGTTATTTTAAAAGTTCCCTAGGAGACAGATCTAAGCCACATGGAAATTTTCAAGGTTTTAAAGTTCAGCTATTTTAGAGTTAGTCATGCTTCGAAATAATCATTTCTTTTTGAAAGCCTCCAAAATAGTCAAGTAGTTTCTTCCATACTTTCACACAAATGGAATCTTTGATGTGTGGCTAGATCTGGAATGTTTGGATCAAACATGAATCTATCAAAGACAAATGGTACATACTCCAAACTTCTAGACCCTCTTCCTCACTTTTACCTTAACCACAGAAGAAAAACTTTTGGAATGTTTTCTGGTATTTGATTTTTGACTTTTAGCCCCCAGTTTCTACTTTTATTCTTGGTGGCCCCCAGCCTTAGTCAGACTCCTTATTGTTTCCTTCTATGCCCTGTCTTACTTTCCAGTCAAATTTTTGTATTGTTCCCTTAGTCATTCTTCAAAGAACTTTCTTTCCTTCTCTCTGTCTAGGTGCCATATAATCACAGTACTTTTGAGCTAAAAGGTACTTTAGAGTTTATCTAACTTAGCTGCTTTATTTCTTTATTTTATAAATTAAACTATAAATTTGGGCTCAGAAGAGAACAAACTTGCCCAGAGTCACACAGTAAATTTGTGGGAAAACTGGAATAAGAATCCAGGTTCTCTGGCTGCTGATCTAATCCAGTCACCAAGCTATCACTTGGGAAAATTATGTTAAAACCTGTTCATACTAAGATGTTAGTGATGTATAAAAGCTAAAAATACTCTTCCAACCAGGGTATATGGATTTTTATGTAGGGGTAATATATATTCTAACGACCTTAATAGCAGATCAATGTGAGTATATTATTGAACAAAAAAGAACTTTCTCAGCACATCCTCAGAATTGTCATCATGAGACGATTCTTGATTTTTTCCTTTCCTTTGACATAAGTCTCTATTGAGGTAAGATTGAGAAGAGAAAGTCATAGCAGTATCCCAATTTGCTTTAATTGGCTACAATGGAAGTTTACTTTCAGCCTATTAGAATATGCTACATCAGAATTTTCTAAACTGTGGGTTACAATCCCATATTGAATCACATCACTGAAAATAGTGATCACCCCTGAAAATAGGGGTCACAACATTTTTATTTATCATTTATTATTATTTATTATAAATGTTTGATTCATATACTTATGTTACTTATATACTTGTGGTTATGTAATTTTTTTTTTTTTTTTTGATGAAGGGGGTCACAAGTGGAAAGAGTTTAAGAAGCTCTGATCTAAATCATTATAAATCTTACACTTCACTTTCTTTCCCTTTTTTTTCTAATTTGTCATTCTTTGCTCTTTCTTTTCCTTTTGGTATTGGTCCCAGCAGACTGATGTAAAAGGCTGTTAAGGAAGAAATGAAAAATGAGTTTTAAAAAATTTAAATTCTGTGTTGTTCTTTTCCCCCTATTTCTAACACTTCCAAGTTTCTAAGTGCATCTTTCTTTAGTTATTTAATGATGTTTTAAAAAGTAGTGTCATCCAATGAAATAAAAGCCTGTGTTGTCCATCCATTAAATGCATTTCATTGGAACAATTCATAGTATTGACATATACAAGAGGAAATAGAAGAAGAAGAAAGCTAAGAAGATGGCTTATTCTAAGATACAATTCATGACTTTCAATCAGTTTAGCCAACTTTCTTTTTTTTTTTTAATTTAAATTTTATTTTATTTAATAATAACTTTGTATTGACAGAATCCATGCCAGGGTAATTTTTTACAACATTATCCCTTGCACTCGCTTATCTTTCGTTTTTTCCCCTCCCTCCCTCCACCCCCCCCCCCACGATGGCAAGCAGTCCTATATATGTTAAATATGTTGCAGTATATCCTAGATACAATACATATTTGCAGAACTGAACAGTTCTCCTGTTGCACAGGGAGAATTGGATTCAGAAGGTAAAAATAACTCGGGAAGAAAATCAAAAATGCAAATAGTTCACATTCGTTCCCCAGTGTTCCTTCTTTGGGTGTAGCTGTCTCTGTCCATCATTTATCCATTAAAACTCAGTTAGATCTCTTTGTCATAGAAATCTACTTCCATCAGAATACGTCCTCATATAATATCATTTGTCGAAGTGTATAATAATCTCCTGGTTCTGCTCATCTCACTTAGCATCAGTCCATGTAGGTCTCTCCAACCCTCTCTGTATTCATCCTGCTGGTCATTCCTTACAGACCAATAATATTCCATAACATTCATATACCACAATTTACCGAGCCATTCTCCAATTGATGGGCATCCATTCATTTTCCAGTTTCTAGCCACTACAAACAGGGCTGCTACAAACATTTTGGCACATACCGGTCCCTTTCCCTTCTTTAATATTTCTTTGGGATATAAGCCCAATAGAAACACTGCTGGATCAAAGGGTATGCAGTTTGATAACTTTTTGGGCATGATTCCAGATTGCTCTCCAGAATGGTTGGATTCGTTCACAACTCCACCAACAATGCATCAGTGTCCCCATTTTCCTGCATCCCCTCCAACATTCATCATTATTTTTTCCTGTCATCTTAGCCAATCTGACAGGTGTGTAGTGATATCTCAGAGTTGTCTTAATTTGCATTTCTCTGATCAATAGTGATTTGGAAAACTCTTTCATGTGAGTGGTAATAGTTTCAATTTCATCATCTGAAAATTGTCTGTTCATATCCTTTGACCATTTATCAATTGGAGAATGTTAGCCAACTTTCAAATGGAGAATAATAATGGGGTTATGAGTAAAAGGAGAGAGAGAGAGAGAGAGAGAGAGAGAGAGAGAGAGAGAGAGAGAGAGAGAGAGAGAGAGTGTATTAAGTGTTTACTGTGCACCAGTGTTGTGAATACAAATCAAAGGAAGCAAAAAAGTTCCTGATCTCAAAGAATTAATCAAGATGCTGGAGACATTAGATGGAAGAGGGGTGGTATTTGCATGGCAACATGATTAGAGATGGGAAATGAAGTGAAATCCTTGTTTTGAGCAAGGTAAGGCAAAAGTTCATCTACCAGAACCTGAAGTGATTCTGAGGTTGAAGTTCAACGTTTTGATAAGGAAAAAGGTAGGGATAGTATTCCTAATGATATGGTGTGGAAATTGCTAGAAATTTGACAATCCAGATCTTCACTCTTTCCACTGGCATCCTTTCTCAAATGGAAGAACAAATTCATCTGCCTAGGGAAGCAGCTTATTTGATCAGATTAATAAATGCTTTCTCCAAAACAATGCAAAAGATGCAGAAAGTACATTCTTGCCTATGATTTCAAGATCATGATTATTAATTTCCCCCATGAAGGCTTCCTTTGACAATGTATTTTAAATAACATCACTTCCTTGTCTCTTCCCAGTAATAACACAAGGGAAAGGAGGAAAGACTACATTTTACCATAAAAAAAGGTCCTGACAGGGTCCACCTTTCTGGAAGGGAAAGAGAATTTATTGAAGGAATTGAAGATGTTCTGAAATCTCTAGCTAAAAATATCAAACTGATCAGATGAGGCGGACACTAGCAGCTGCGTGCCAAAGGCTGTAGGACCATGCAGCTGCTCATAATTTCCTGGGCCTTTTTAAGGGCAGCAGGAAGTAGCCTCAGGCTTTTGGTAGTTAGGTGCTGGCCTGGTGTGGTGAAGGAAGTCATAAGGCTTGAGAGTTTGGGTTTGTACCCAGAGTCAATGAGAAAGCTAGGAATTTCATTTTAGTGTGAGAGGGACTCATGTATCTCTTTGTTGAACTAAATGATGGCACAATGATTCAGGCTGAGAAGAGAGAGCAAGTGCTGGAGTGAGCCTTGAATGCCAGTGTAATTATAAAGTGGGCAAGGTTTGCCATGCATTAGCCCAGATCATAGAATGTTCAGGACAAGAGAGGAGTGATCTCCATCTTGGTGATTCTCTATCCCGTTGTTCTAGCAGGAATAAAACAAGGATGAAAACTTAATCACATGTAAGCTCCTTGAAGGCTGGGACTATTTTTGATTTTCTCTTTTTACGCCTTTTCCTCAATCTCCTGATATATAATGATTTGCCCAATTCCCATTTCTCCCCAAGCACAATCTGAAGAAAGTGCAATCTAAATGCTTGATGACTTCAAATTGACCAGTCCTATAGTATTTCTAAATGAAAAGTCTTTACATTTATCCCTTTTTTCCTTTGAAAAGAAAAAGAGAGAGACAGGCAAGTGATCAAGGTCATGGAATACAAATCATTGTGAAGGACTATTCCATCGTCTTCAGAGGAACAATGTTAAGACCTCCCCTCTCCTTCAATAATCATAAAATAAGTTATTTTCCCACTCTGGTTCTCAGTTTCTTCATCTTTATTAATGAAAAAGTTGAATTAAATAAACTCCAAGGTCTCTTTCAGACAAAAAATGTAATGGTGCTTGGGGAAATAGGTGTTCAGGCTCTCTGCTGTGCAGAGTAGTTACTGGAATGACAGGGACAAAGTGGAATAAAAATGAAAATGTCCCTAGCTTTTACTTCATATAGACTAGGACCTCTAAGGCCTTCAACTCTTAAAGCAGCTCTGCTTATGATGAATACTCCTCAACACTAGTTTAGAAGTCAGAGATGGGGACCAAATCTTGCATCTTGGGTAAGAAACTTTACCTTAATTTCCTTAACTGCAAGATGAAAAACATAATTTCCAATACCTAACATAGGTATTGAAATTGAAAATTAAGGGTCTGAATAGCACCTAAATACTTGTTGAATCAAATCTCTAAGTCTCCATAGCTCTAAATGTTGTCTGAGCCACTTAAACGCTCTAATTTTCCTAACTATAAAATGAGGTGATGGGCTTTTTCTACTTTGGACCTGCTCTATGATCCTATGAATGAATTCTCAGTAAATCAAGCTCACATCTGCATTAACTCCTGCAAGCACGGGTGGTGTGAAGTGTTGAGAAGGGTTTATACAACAGGATTTATCCAAGTGGGGCATTTGTAAAGTATCTAGAATTTGTCTAGTTAGAAGGAGTTTCTATATGTTTTTTTAGATGTATCTGCTGAGAATGCTTCTTTAATAATTTTGTCAGCTACCATATAGGATATATTTAGGATATCCCTTCATTTTCTTGAGTCCTCATGTCTTATAAGAGTTGCTTAAACATTAATCATATTTCTTAGTGCCTTGGCCCTAAAGAACAACTCCCCATCACTATCTCCTACATCACAGCAGTACGCAAGAGCTGTTGTATCAGTGGCAGAAAAACTCAGTTTGAATTCTACTTCTGTCACTTACTACTTGTGTGAATCTAGGGAATTTATTTTACCTTGGTTTACCCATTTATGAAATGTGGATAATCATACCTGAACGACTTCCTTCTGAGAGTATTGAGAGTTCAGTGTTTTGCAAATCTTAAAAGAGCTGAATGCAAGTGGCTATTTTTATTGCTTCTATGCAGTTGTTGGGGCTAGCCACTCTATTCACTGCAGTGTCCCTTTGTTCTGCTCAGAAGACAGCTGGGTGCTGGCATTCTACCAGAATCCAAGTGTTTGTAATTCCATCACAATCACTTTAAGATTCAGGGTGTGAAGTCACTGGTGACATCTGTGAGTGAGCCAGGTGAGCAGAGAATGGGTCCATAACACGATAGGAAGGAAGCTCCCACATGACATGACTGTATCAACAATCATAGGAAAGGAAATCCCATGACTCCTGGCTCCTGGAGCCTCCAATACCACTTTTAAAATGAACAAGCAGTGTGGCTTTGGGTGACCTTGACCTTGACATCTCAACCTCAGTTTTCTCTTCTTTAAAATGAGATGTTTGTTCTAGCCCAACCCTCATATCCCCAACTTGCCCTCTGGATTGTGATTCAAGCTCTGAAGCCTCAGGAGAAAAATTTTTCTTATCCTGGAATTGGATTTATCTCCTGAAATCTCAGGGAACAGGAAAGAGGAAAACCTGCCAGTTTCTAAAGTTAGTAAGGGAACTACAGCAGCCAAAATTCTTCCTCAACTGCTGGTTGGTATCACAGCAAATGAGGGATTAAGAAGTGTTTATTTTCTTTTTAACGAGAGCTAGTGATGAAATTCTTGATAGTGAAGGGGCTGTAGCAATCATACTAAAAACTTGCTTATTCTGACAAATTGTTTATTTCACCCTGAAAATGTGGTCTTGTGAAGGATTAATGGAAATTCCAGATGGCTCTGAGGTAAGAACAAATTGGGGGGAAAAACTCAAAATTCAAAGCTTATCTAAGACCAGCTCTGAAGATAAGCTAAGAAACCTTGCCCTTTGTTACTGGCTACATGTCTGACCTTGAACAGGTCACTTGAATTAGGCCACTCTTGGGCTCACTTTTCTTCTGTTAAAATTAGGGATTTGTAGGAGGTATTATTGTTGACTGCAAATTTATTCTAAGACAACAGTATCATATGATATTAAGATTAGCGTTAGAATTCTATTTGGGGTCGTCCTGAGAGGGATTGTCCAGGTTAGGCAGGTGACAGTCCCACTACGCAGGACACATCTGAAGTATTATGTTTAATTCTAAGTACCACCAAGTTTATGCCATCAGTAAGGATCTAATGTTGACAGAACAGAGGGGTTATAGTTTGAAGAGAAGACTTAGAATATGGGAAAGTGGTGAGAGAAAGGAAAGAGATATAATGTCTGTCTTCAAATATTTGAAGGAGTCTCTTGTGGCTGTCATAGTGGATAGTGTTGGGCCAGGAATCAGAAAGTCTCATCTTCCTAAATTCAAATCTTACCTCAGACCTTTGCTAGCTATGTGACTTTGGGCAAGTCACTTAACTCAATTTGTCTCAATTTCCTCACATGTAAAATGAACTGGAAAAATAAAATCTCTGCTCTCAAAAAGCTCACAGTCTATCAGAAAAACAAGATGCTTTACCAACTAAATATAGATGGAATAAATTGGAGATAATCAAAAGAAAGAGCACTGAGATTAAGAAAGACTGGGGAAGACACTTTTTCTTAAAAATAAATTTTATATAGGCTATGGGAAAATGAAAATGGCCTCATGTGAGGGTTTCAATGTCTTAATGTTAATTAGACTTGCTATCATTTATCTTTTGAGTAACAGACATTACAGATACTATTTCTACATTGTAATATCTAGCCTTTTCGATTTTAGAAAATGCTCTACTTCCCTCTGGTGGCAGTAATTAGAATTGGTGCCAGAAAGACATTTGTATTGACTATTTTTCAAACTCACAGAAATTGAGGATTGGATGGGACTTTAGAACCCATCTTGTCCAACCTCTATCTGGTCAAAAGTCTCTTCTTCAAGTCCCTGATGTTGATTATCCATCTACTTGGAAATCTTCCAATAAGGAAGAAACCTCTACTATCCCAGATCAGCCCCTTTTATTTTTAGGTCACCACTAAATATAATGCATTTCCTTTAAAAGCCAAAATCATCTGTTCTGGAATTTTCTCCCTTTTCTAGTTTTTCTTTCTTTAGAGATAATTAGAGAAGTCTAATTCATTTTGCCAGAAGAAGAAGAATTGAGGTATGGAGAAAGGATAGTGGCTATCTTTAAATATTTGAAATGAAAGAGAAATTCAAATTGGTTCAACTAGTTTGACCCAGAGAAAGGTCTGTTAGTCAATCAACTAGATAACATTTAGGAAATTTCTTCTCTGTTCTCTATTCCAAGTACTGGAGATACATAGAAAAGCAAAAGAAAGGACTTACTATCAAGCAATTTACAGCTTCCCCTCCAATGGGGGAAACAACATACACACACTATTGACAAACAAGCTACAAATATAGTTTAAAAATACATAAATATATATGTAAATAAAATATAAATTGGAGGTAACCTATATAGAAAAGGAAGTAGTGAATAAGGGAATCAGAAAAAGGCTTCCTATAGAAAGTAGGATTTTACCTGGAACTTGAATAAATCCAGACAAGTGAGGAGAAAATGGTGAGGAGGGAAAACATTCCAAGCTTGGGAAACAGTCAGAAAAAAATACCCAGTCTGGAAATGGAGTACATTGTGTGAGGAGCTAAAATGACCCCATTCTTGCTAAATAAACTCTAAGAGGGGTTTTGAGGGATTTTGGAAATCAGGTAGGATTTTAAGTTTGATTGCAGAGGTGACAGGAGCCACTGGAGTTCCTTGAGTAAGGAAGGGACATGGTCAAATCTGCACTTTATGAAGACCATTTGACAGTGAATGCAAGAGGAACTGGAGAGGGAAGGGGGAACTAACAGTAGCAATTGTAATTCTTCTAGTCCAGAAAAGAGAGGATGAAAAGAAAAGGATCCAGAATGGAGGTCTTGGAACTAGTTCCCTTTGGTGGGGGTGACTAGACAAAGGTCCAAAGGACTCAAGACAAATATGAGAAAAATCAGGATGGAATTAGTGTCCTATAAACCAAGAGAGGAGTACCAAGAAGAAGAGTATGATTGACGGTGTCAAAGGCTGCAAAGAGTTCAAGTGAGATGAGGATTGGAAAAAAGCCTTTAAGTTTGGCAAATAGAAGATCATTGGTAATTCCAGAGAGAGCAGTTTCACTTGAATAATGAGGTCAGAAGTCAGACTGTAGAGAGTTCAAAAGAGAGGGGGAGAAAAGGAAATAGAGACATTAATTATGGATGAGCTTCTCAAGGAATTTAGCACAACAGGGAGAAGCAATAGTGGATGAGAGCTAGTGGTTGGATGGATAAAGTGAGGGGTATTTAAAGCATGAGGCATATGTAGGAATGTCTGTAGTCAGTTTTGAAACAGCCAGTAGATTGTCAACCCTACTATAAGGGAGAATCCCCCACCTTTCCCAGTGGTTTTGATTTTGACTGTACCTGTGATTTTAATGGTGTAGGGAGTTCTCAGAGAGGAATCGCCTTCTACCAAAGCAACCTTCTCTTCAGCTTACTGTTCTAAAGAGTTGTCTCAAGGCATTGAGAGGTTAAGTACTTTGCGCATGGGGAGACAACAGTATATACCAGAAGTTGGAGTTAAATCATTCCCTACTTATTGCGCCGCCACACTGTTTCTCATCTACATCAATGAGGTCACACATTCTTTTGAAGTATATTATTAGTTAAAACTCTTTGGCTCGGCATTCAATGCCTTCAAATGTGAGGATCTCTTCTACCTCAAAATTCCATCTTTTTATTCAATGTTTATCAGCACATAGTAGGTATTTAATAAATTTTTGATCTGCCTATGAAGTTAGAGGAAAGAAAACTGAACTCCTCCAAAGTGTAAGACAACTTGTACAGTGAGAGCAGGTCTCTCTCAGGATCTCGCTTAGCCTCAGTTGTTCCTTTTGTAAGCAATAATGTCTATAGTACCTACCTCATGCCTTCCATTCTGCAGTACAGAGGTGGAAGTAATGACTTACCTTTTAAATGATGGAGCCATATAAGGTAGTCTTTGGAAGAGAACATGCAGCAGGAAGTGAAAAGATCTGAGTTCTCCTGCTTTATTAGCTTCTTATATCATCAGCATGATAACAATAAAAAGGACCTGCCCTACTTCAAAAAGATGCTTTGCTAGTGTATCAGAGAATATGTGGGAAAATACTCTGGGAGGAAATACTATATAAATTCTAGGTCACATAGAGAAGACAGAGGATCTGTATCAATTTTAAAAACACTAGGCTTTGAATACTCACACTATATGAATGTTAGTTCTTATTCTTTTATTATTAATATTATTCTTCTTAAGAAATTGTTGTTTGTTCTGTGTTCCCAAAGACTACCATGACATCAAGGAGGTAATGCCATGACATGCAAGTGAATTGGATTTAAGTGAGGGAGGACTATGCAGTCACCAGCCTCACTTTCGCCTCCAGACTTATCTGGGACCAAGGGCAAGATGTAGATGGGACTGATAGAAATGGCTCTAGATGCAATGAGGTACATTGGTCTTTTAAAAATAAGATCTTTAACAAGTCTCAATTTAATTGAGGCAGTGTTCAAGTAATGACTGAGACTAGGTAAGAAATGAGGCAAAGAATGGCCTTTTTTTACATAGTGGGAAAAAAAAAGAGAGAGGGAAAGACTCTTGGAGTTTTTGCAATTGCTATTTACATTAACTCTGAGGCAAATAAGTATTTGCCAAAATAAAGACCAAGTGGATTTGTCCTGGAAGGAAAGAAAGAAAGAATAGAAAGAAGGAAAGAAGGAAATAAGGAAGCAAGGAAGGAAAGAAGGGGGAAGGGAGAAAGGAAAGAAAGAAGGAAGGAGGGAGGGAAGAAAGGAGGGAAAGGAGGAAGAAGAAAGAAGGAAGGAAGGAAAGAAGGAAGGAGGGAAGAAGGAAGGAAGGAGGAAAGGAGGGAAGGGACAAAGAAGAAAGGAAGGAAGGAAAGAAAGAAGGAAGGTAGGAAAGAAGAAAGGAATGAAGGAAGGAAAAAAGGAAAGAAACAAAGGAAAGAAGGAAGGAAGGAAGGGAGAAAGGAAGGAAGGGAAGAAGAAAGGGAGGGAAGGAAGAAGAGAGGAAGGGAGGAAGGAAGGAACAAAGGAAGGAAAGAAGGAAGGAAATTCTGTTGTCAGATTCTCAATGGGGCAATTTCTGCTCATCTCTCCAGAGATACCATATTGTATATAAAAAACTGATCTCAGAATTAAGAAGACCTAAATTCTAGCCCAACCCCAAACATATTATCCATGTGACTCTGAGAGTCCTAGGCAATTTGGTAAGGATTTATATTACAGAGCAGATGATAAGCACCTACATGGACTTAGGGAGTTCCTTACCAGGAGCTTTTTATACCAGAAGAAATTGAGGAAATAATAAATTTATTAAAAAACAAACTATGATTCCGTGATGATGTTTTATTAGAGCCTCATAATATGATCTGTGAGACCTGGTCAGGGAGAAAAAATGCTCATGTCTTTTCCCATGTCTTGAGATTCATGTACAAAGAGAAAGCCATCCTTCTTGCTTTCTTCAATTCCCTACCAGTAAGTTCTCTTCTAGCAGTGACCTAAATCAAGGATCCTTAACATAGGGTCAACAGGAGTCTGAAAATAGATTTCAAAAGATCTTGGAGAAAATTTCCATCTATATTATTTTATTTAACCTTTAATTAAAATTTGCTATTTTCTTCTATTAATCTCTTTCTCTCTCTCTCTCTCTCTCTCTCTCTCTCTCTCTCTCTCTCTCTCTCTCTTTCTCTTTCTCCTCTTTTTCTCTCTGTCTCTCTCCCTCTCTGTATGTCTCTCTCTCTCTCTTTCTCTTTCTCTCTCTCTCTCTTTCTCTCTCTCTCTCCTCTTTTTCTCTCTGTCTCTCTCTCTGTTTTCTTCATATGTATGTATACATACATATATATGTATAGTCTTAGACTGGATCTAAAGCTTTTGACAAACTGTCTTCCATTTAAATGGTCCCTAATACATAGAGACAAAAAGTTAAGAACCCCTGGATGTATAAGTAGGAACTTTTCCAAATGTTTGGAAGCCTTTTCTTTTATTGTGGATCCTTGAGGGAACTGAATGTTCTTGTTCCTCATGGCCACCAGGTGGCGCAGACCTTGAGTTAAATACATGGTAAAGTCATTTAGTCAATGGGATGGTTAACTTTTAAGATCTTGATACTTTGTAGATTTAGGGAACCCTAGAAATAACACATTTCAGAATGGCAGAGGAGTGGAAATCAGAGTGTATAAGTATGATGAGACATTTTCAGCAGAGATCAAGAGATTAGGACCAGAGAGAAATTTTAATCTGACCTTTAAATAGCATAAAATCCAGCGCAGGAGACTGATTCATTTGTCTTGAGCTGAAGGGAAATTCCTGGCTCACATGGAGGTGATTGTTGAAGACACCGAAGAACAAGTGACTGAGGCAATATCATGAAAATTTCATGCAAGATGGGAACTAGTACAATTTACCGGATTGAGTTCTAGACCTGTAATGAGAATATGAGTTCAAATCCTGCCTCAGACCCGAGTTGCATGATCCTGGGCAAAACACTTTACCTCCCTGTGTCTCAGTTTCTTCATTTAAGGACACTCCCTTCCAGTTCTAAATCGATGATCTTGTGATGGAGTCAAACTCTCTTAGGTATTGCTTGGCCCCATATATTCCTTAAGCGTACTACTCCTGTGCTTTAAGTATGAGCTGTTCTCCTCATGGATCTTGTATCTAGAAGGGGAGAATGTGCTTCTAATTTGAAGTATATTTTTTATAACTTCTGCCTTTATCATACTTCCTCAGTATCCTAATTGATTGCTTAATAATAGAAATTAACTATGCATTGGCTGTGAATTCACATAAAATAGTATCAGAAAATATAATTCCTCAATGTTCCCTAGAATCCTAAGAAAAGATAATTAGTTAGCCATCCTCCAGGATTTTCCAGTACAAGTCAGGATTGAACAAGTATCTCTAGAAGGGGCCTGTTTGTTTGTCTGTGTTTGTGTTTGCATCACTAACATCTCCCACAAAGTCTTACACAAATGGCAAGACCAAAGTTCAAACCTCTATATACCTCTTCCTAAGTCATAAATTACCAACACAGCAGATCCTGTGTGCATAGAGTTCTCCCTTATAAGGGCGAGCAGTGGTAATATTGAAGGATTTAAGAAGTGAAGCTAGGTAATCCAGTTCAAGGAAGAGAATAGAGCATTAAAAATAAGAAGACCAGAGAATTGTTTGTGGGCTTGGTTAATGAATTCTGAAGTTTATTAGAGAGAAGCCTACCTGTCACACTGAACAGATGTTTTGTGAATGAAGGAGAAAATATCTGGAAAAGTACTTTGGGCAGAAGGTACCATATAAATTCAAGGACATGTCAGGAAGGAGCAAAACATTAGAGAGAATTTGAGACAGTATGGAAACAATGATGTATTACACTACTGTCTGCTCTCTCATTTCCTTCATAGGAAATTCCAAGACATATCCAAAAGTTTAATATGGCCCTGACTACAAAAAAGCATACCAGTTTAAATGCAAGATCATGGGTTGGTTTGATTTGATTTGGAGGAGAAGAATTGGATTCATGGAATATCAGGGCTACAAAAATTTTAGAGACCATCTGGTCCAATTTTCTTATTTTACAAAAGGCAAAATGAGGTCTGGAGTGATTGAACAACTTGCCCCAAATTCCAGTCAGTAAATGATAAAGGTTGTTGTGAGAATCAAATGGGATAAGATATATCAAATGAGAAAGTTGGTGACTTACAATATGATGGCAGTAGAAGCAAAACAATAAAATGCTAGCTAAAAATTCCTTCTATCAATTATTGCTCCTTATTCAAGCTACAAAGTCAGACATTGCCTGAAACCAGCATCTTGTGTTGAATTTTTGGAGAAGGACCAACAATTGACTTATTCTTATCCTATTACTGATTGGCTATTCACTGTCTGGTCTAACACTGAGTGATGATAGCTCCTTCAATAAATGACATTGAACAGAGAGAAGGAGACGGTCAGTCTTCAGCCTTCAGTCAAGGTATACTGAAGCAACTCCATTAGGTTCCAACTGTTGAATCTTCAGTTGGAGCAATTGGACCTCAGAAATCAGCAAAGGTTACAAATTAATTGATATTTTTGTTAATTGTCCAGACTTGAGAAGCATGGATAAAGCGTAAATAATGCAAATTAAACTTAAAAATGTTCCCTGCTTTTCAGAAAACCAATTGTTAAGCATTCTGTTTTAAGGGCAAAATGTCTATCCTACACTACATTAAAAGACCTAATATACTTGCATATATGCCTATTCAAGACTCCAGAAACAATGTCAAAAGGGTCCCAATCTGTGTTTGTTCTTGTTTTACTCCAAATCTTCAGAGTCTATGAGCAGGGTGCAGTATTGATGACCTAGAACTTGTACACCAAGCATAGAGAATTTGAAAATTCCCCTTTAGGTCTTACAAGCTGACTTGTATTTGACACATAGCTGAGTCTAGCATTATAGATCTATCGCAGGCTTTTTTTTTTTTTTTTTTGGCAGAAGCTTGTCATTTCTCTGTATTCTGGATTCATTGAGTTCAGCCCCAAATCCTATTGGCAGCAGAGAATTTTTCAGCTATAAATCTCATGATAGTCAAGATGACCATCACATTGATAGTCAATAGTTGACTGATTAAAGATAACGTTAAGAGCCAACACTAGCAAAATTCTTGAGATATCTCAGTTGACCCTTAAAATAATTCCGGGAAGTAGATGCTATTAATATTCCCATTTTCCATATGAGAAACTGAAATTTAGAGTAATTAAACTCATCAGTATCAGAGATGGAATTCTACCCTAGTCTTCCTGTTGCAAGCCTGGTATCCCATGCACTATGATGCAATGCTTCTAGAAAGGGATACTGAATCATCACTGAAAACTTTCTTATTGTATAATATGATTAAACACACCATAGGTGGCACTATGGTGCACAGAAGATAGGACCTGGATAGAAAGACTTGAGATCAAATCCAGCCACAGACACTTAGCTGTGTGATGTTTTCTCAACTATAAAGTAGGGATAATGACAGCACCTACCTCATAAGGTTGTTGTGAGAATCAAATGGGATAAGATATATCAAATGAGAAAATAAGTGCTTAGCAGAGTGGCTGGCACACAAACACTATAAAAATATTAGTTATTATTTCCAATTTACATTCCAGATCTTATCATAATGTTTTGGGGAAATCTTATGTATAGTTATATATAGTACACATGATTGTTATACCTATATTAATTTGCATGCGTGGTATTACAAGTAGTGAGTTGTGATTAATAGAAATCTATGTTCAAAATCTGAAAGCTTGGGTTCAGATTCTACTTCTGACACATCCTAGTAGGAACAGAGACATAAATTGAAGTCCTGATTCTATCATTTACTATTCCTGTAACTTTGGAGGGAAATCACTTCTCTAATATGAACATATTAATCTGCCAAATCTTCCATCAAAGAAAATCTAGCCCACTTCACATTCCAAACTCTGATTCACTTTTACATTCCAATCAGAAGCCCTTATAGGCGTCTTTGCTTTCTCCTTTCTGCCCCATGATATCTTCTTTCACATCCTCCCTTCTACCTTTTGCTCTAATACTCTTACAACTTTTAGAAAGAAGGTGTCAATTGATTGCTCTCTCAACCAACTCACAAACCCTGTGACTCCACAGACCCATAAACTCTGTGACTTCCAGACCCAAACTTCCTTCCCTAGCCACAACTTCCTCAAATGTGTTATCTTCCCCAATGGAATGTAAGCTCTTTGAGTATAGATAAGGTCTCTCTGTCTTAAAGTAATGATTGATAAGTGCAGTGGCTGAAACATTATGTTCTTTCACTCATTCTTCAGGGTCAAATTTAGTCATACTTTCACAGAAATTGGTTTTTATTGTTTTGTTGTTCTTTCCATTCACATTGTTGTAGTCATTGAATAATTCTTTTCCTGTTTGCTCTTACTTCAATTTACATCAGTTCATAGAAGTTATCTCATACTTCTTTAAATTTTAAATATTTGTTGTTTCTTCTGGCCAAATAATATGATACTACATTCAGATAACACAACTTATTTATCAGTTTTCCAGTTGATGATCATCTACTTTGGAACCATAGATCTTCAAAGCCAAAAAGAACTACAGAACACAAAATGCTAGAATTAGATATTACTTAGGTTATGAGTTCAAATCCTGCTTCAGACATTTAATAGCTATTTGGTCCTAAGCAAGATACCTAATCCCTTATCTTCATTTACCTCAACTATAATGGGGGAATAATAATATTCCCATGTACAACACAGGGTTGTTGTAAAGATTAAATGGTATACTTATAAGAGTTTTGCAAACTTTAAAACAATATATGTATATATGTTTATATATATACATACATATAGTCAATCTTTAACAGTCATGAATTTAACTTTTAAGACTTCAAGCATTCATGTTGGCAACCACATACATTCATAGTTTTGTGCAATTGTGCTAATTTATATAGTCACTGGTGTCATAGTAGGCAGCCTCAAAATTAAACGTAAACTCATCTCTGCTATGCTACTGCTCTGAGACCCTTAAGAACCTAAAATGAAACCTGACATGAAATTCTCTGATGTATTATTTCAAAGTGCTGCATCCTTTGTAATCTCCAATACCAGTTATAAAGAACAGAGTTGGAGGTGACATCAAGATTTCATAGTCTCAGTGTCTTCCAACAGAAGCAACAGAATTCCCAGAAATCTCTCCTTTGGTATTCAGAGGTCAGCCAAGAAAGAAAGACTTATAGCTTTCACACTGCATTCATGCCACAATCTGACACAAGAGAAGGTAAGATTCAAGTTACAAATGTTTTAGTTTTAAGAATTTTATTTGCTGTGCAGTAGTTATGGTATTATATATTTCATGAATTATGAAAAATGAAGATTGTCTGAAATCACTTGTTTTTTTTTTTTTTTTTTTAAATCAAGATACTTGCACAAAAATTCACAAAATTCTGGGGAATAACTAAATAGAAAAAATGTTTTGCATGTTATCAATGTTATTCTGTGTCCTGCAATTTATGAGTTATTTCATGGTTACTATACAAGGGAAAGTATATATTATCCGAATTACTGTTTTGTATAAAGAAAAGTGTATTTTTTGCAATCCGTAGGAAAAGATTGCTGATTTGGGGATCATGAGAAGCTAACTCCCTATTTCCCAGAGGTTCAATGTATCAATGTTTGAATTTTTGATTTTCATACCATTTTCTAGGAATGTTATCCCTATGCAAGTTGAAGATTGATTTTATTATTATTATTATTAATCATCATCATCACTATTATGATCAGTGTCATAAATAAGAAGACTGAGGCCCAAAGAAATGAAATAATTTGCTCAAAAATCATACACTAAGCTCTCTTTTCAGCCTTGAATAGAACCCAACTTTCATTACTTCTTCCTGCCCAGGTCTCTTTCCTTTATAAAATATCTCTTCTAGGTAAGTAATGGACCAAAGAGAACTGAGTTCAAACATATGGTTATAGTTGATAATATAAGCACTGATACAAGATTAATTCCACAATTTGCTAATGTTTGATTTTACTTTTTAAATAGTGGTCAAAATTAAGTCTCTGGTGTTGGCGTTGTATATTTCCTCCCCAAAACTTTGGAGATCGTTTTCAAGATTTCCCTAGAGCACCACAAGAGGGCACACTGAATCTGGAAATGGATGACTTAACCCCTATTCTCTCACTTGCATGGAGTTTTATGTGATTGGAGCATGGTAACTGTAGAAATGAATGTAATTATACATTCCTGTCAGGGAAACCCTTATTCTTAGACAACTGACTCCTTAGGTATGATTTAAAGGCACCTTTCAGTAACTTCTCTCTGGTTTAGACCCAGAGCCTGAATGCCTTTCTCTCCTTCCCTTCATCCCTATTAGAATGGAAAATTCTTCTATTTTTAAACTTCATTTTCTTTGTATTAAGATCTTGCTCTTCCTAGAATTCCTTAAACTATTTTATTAGAAATCCTTGCAAATTCTAAGTACGGTGGAAAGGGTATACAGCTGGGCTTTAGGATATTTGGATTTTTGGCTTAACCATATGACCTTAAGAAACCTCTTCAGGTTTCTGTGGTTTAGTTTGCTTATTTTTAAAATGAAGGATCATGGGATGTAGTGTTGGTGAAAAAACTTAGAAATCATTTAGTTCAATCCACTCATTTTACAAATAAGGAAACTGGAGCCTAGAAATGTTAAGTTACATGTCAATACCACATGGATAATAAATGGCTGTACTGGGATATTAACCCCAGTAGTGCCCTTCAAAATCCAGCATTCTTTCAGGTTCTGGTAGAATCTGATTGCTAGGTAATCTTTATGGTTCCTTTCCATTCTATTGTCTATATCTCTATAACAATTTCCCCATCCTAACAGTACTACTTTGAACTTCAGGGAGAATAAATTTTGTTGTTTTCTCAAAAATTAACTTTCCAGTCATTTCTAAGGGGTGATATGTAGAAGGGAAAATGGGAAAGAAAAGGTACAATAAGTCTGGGTAGGACTCTATAGTAGGGAGATACAAAGCATTGAGACTGTAAGACAATTATTCCATATATAAATTCATTCTGTTGAATCTTTATACCATAGTGTGATATTTTGTTACCATGACTTCCAAAAGAAAAGCAATTTGGTTACATGGACAATAGGAGAAAAAATAGAAGAAGAAGATGTAAGCTCTCTCAGGGCAGGAGCTATTTTTGAGATTTTGCTCTTTGAAATTGCAGTAAGGCAGAAATAGGAACATGATCAAGGTGCTGGTTATTTTACATATTGGAATTTTCCCAGGCTCTTTCTCTCCCTTGATGGACCTCTTTCTATTTTTTTTTTTTTTATTTTAAATTTTTTATTTAATAATTACATTATATTGACACTCGTTTCTGTTCCGATTTTTTTCCCCCTCCCTCCCTCCACCCCCTCCCCTAGATGGCAAGCAGTCCTTTATATGTTGGATATGTTGCAGTATATCCTAGATACAATATATGTTTGCAGAACCGAACAGTTCTCTTGTTGCATAGGGAGAATTGGATTCAGAAGGTATAAATAATCCGGGAAGAAAAACAAAAATGCAGATAGTTTACATTCGTTTCCCAGTGTTCTTTCTTTGGGTGTAGCTGCTTTTGTCCGTCATTTATCAATTGAAACTCAGGTCTCTTTGTCAAAGAAATCCACTTCCATCAAAATATGTCCTCATACAATATCGTTGTCGAAGTGTATAATGATCTCCTGGTTCTGCTCATTTCACTTAGCATCAGTTCATGTAAGTCTCGCCAGTCCTCTCTGTATTCATCCTGCTGGTCATTTCTTACAGAACAATAATATTCCATAACATTCATATACCACAATTTACCCAGCCATTCTCCAATTGATGGGCATCCATTCATTTTCCAGTTTCTAGCCACTACAAACAGGGCTGCTACAAACATTTTGGCACATACAGGTCCCTTTCCCTTCTTTAGTATTTCTTTGGGATATAAGCCCAATAGAAACACTGCTGGATCTAAGGGTATGCACAATTTGATAATTTTTTGGGCATAATTCCAGATTGCTCTCCAGAATGGTTGGATTCGTTCACAACTCCACCAACAATGCATTAGTGTCCCAGTTTTCCCGCATCCCCTCCAACATTCATCATTATTTTTTCCTGTCATCTTAGCCAATCTGACAGGTGTGTAGTGGTATCTCAGAGTTGTCTTAATTTGCATTTCTCTGATCAATAATGATTTGGAACACTCTTTCATATGAGTGGTAATAGTTTCAATCTCATCCTCTGAAAATTGTCTGTTCATATCCTTTGACCATTTATCAATTGGAGAATGGCTTGATTTCTTATAAATTTGAGTCAGTTCTCTATATATTTTGGAAATGAGGCCTTTATCAGAACCTTTAACTGTGAAAATGTTTTCCCAGTTTGTTGCTTCCCTTCTAATCTTGTTTGCATTAGTTTTATTTGTACAAAAGCTTTTTAATTTGATGTAATCGAAATTTTCTATTCTGTGATCAGTAATGGTCTCTAGTTCATCTTTGGTCACAAATTTCTTTCTCCTCCACAAGTCTGAGAGATAAACTATTCTATGTTCCTCTAATTTATTTATAGTCTCGTTCTTTATGCCTAGGTCATAGACCCATTTTGATCTTATCTTGGTATATGGTGTTAAGTGTGGGTCCATGCCTAATTTCTGCCATACTAATTTCCAATTATCCCAGCAGTTTTTATCAAATAATGAATTCTTTTCCCAGAAGTTAGGGGCTTTGGGTTTGTCAAACACTAGATTGCTATAATTGACTATTCTGTCTTGTGAGCCTAGCCTTTTCCACTGATCCACTAATCTATTTCTTAGCCAATACCAAATGGTTTTGGTGACTGCTGCTTTATAATATAATTTTAGATCAGGTACAGCTAGGCCACCTTCATTTGATTTTTTTTTCATTAATTCCCTTGAGATTCTCGACTTTTTATTGTTCCATATGAATTTTGTTGTTATTTTTTCTAGATCAATAAAATATTTTCTTGGAAGTCTGATTGGTATAGCACTAAATAAATAGATTAGTTTAGGGAGTATTGTCATCTTTATTATGTTCGCTCGGCCGATCCAAGAGCACTTAATATTTTTCCAATTATTTAAGTCTGACTTTATTTGTGTGGAGACTTTTTTATAATTTTGCTCATATAATTCCTGACTTTCCTTTGGTAGATAGATTCCCAAATATTTTATGGTATCAACAGTTATTCTGAATGGAATTTCTCTTTGTATCTCTTGCTGTTGGGTTTTGTTGGTGATGTATAAAAATGCTGAGGATTTATGGGGATTTATTTTGTAGCCAGCTACTTTGCTAAAATTATGAATTATTTCCAATAGCTTTTTGGTAGAATCTCTGGGGTTCTCTAGGTATACCATCATATCATCTGCAAAGAGTGATAGTTTGGTTTCCTCATTGCCTACTCTAATTCCTTTTATATCTTTCTCGACTCTTATTGCCGAGGCTAGTGTTTCTAATATGATATTAAATAATAATGGTGATAGTGGGCAGCCTTGCTTCACTCCAGATCTTACTGGGAAAGGTTCCAGTTTTTCCCCATTGCATATGATGCTTACTGATGGTTTTAAATATATGCTCCTGACTATTTTAAGGAAAAGTCCATTTATTCCTATGCTCTCAAGTGTTTTTATTAGGAATGGATGTTGGATTTTATCAAATGCTTTTTCTGCATCTATTGAGATGATCATGTGGTTTTTGTTTGTTTGGTTATTGATATAGTCAATTATGCTAATAGTTTTCCTAATATTGAACCAGCCCTGCATTCCTGGTATAAATCCTACTTGGTCATAGTGTATTATCCTGGTGACAATTTTCTGTAATCTTTTTGCTAATATTTTATTTAAGATTTTAGCATCAATATTCATTAGGGAGATTGGTCTATAATTTTCTTTCTCTGTTTTCAGCCTACCTGGTTTAGGTATCAGTACCATATCTGTGTCATAAAAGGAGTTTGGTAGGACTCCTTCAATCCCTATTTTTTCAAATAGTTTATATAACATTGGAGTTAATTGTTCTTTAAATGTTTGGTAGAATTCACATGTAAATCCATCTGGTCCTGGGGATTTTTTCTTAGGGAGTTGATTGATAGTTTGTTCTATTTCTTTTTCTGAGATGGGACTGTTTAGGATATTTACTTCTTCCTCTGTTAGTTTGGGCAAGCTGTATTTTTGGAGGTATTTTTCTATTTCATTTAAGTTGTCGAATTTATTGGCATAAAGTTGGGCAAAGTAACTCCTAATTATTGCTCTAATTTCCTCTTCGTTAGTGGTGAGTTCTCCCTTTTCATTTTTAAGACTAACAATTTGATTTTCCTCTTTCCTTTTTTTAATCAGATTTACTAAGGGTTTGTCTATTTTGTTGGTTTTTTCATAGAACCAACTCTTAGTTTTATTAATCAATTCAATAGTTTTTTTACTTTCAATTTTATTGATCTCACCTTTTACTTTTAGAATTTCAAGTTTAGTGTTTGACTGGGGGTTTTTAATTTGTTCCTTTTCTAGCATTTTTAATTGCAAACCCAATTCATTGACCTTCTCTTTCTCTATTTTATACAAATAGGCCTCTAGAGATATGAAATTTCCCCTTATTACCGCTTTGGCTGCATCCCATACATTTTGGTATGATGTCTCATTATTATCGTTTTCTTGGGTGGAGTTATTAATTATGTCTATGATTTGCTGTTTCACCCAATCATTCTTTAGTATGAGATTATTTAGTTTCCAATTATTTTTTGGTCTACTTCCCCCTGCTTTTTTGTTGAATGTAATTTTCATTGCATCGTGGTCTGAAAAGGATGCATTTACTATTTCTGCCTTACTACATTTGAGTTTGAGGTTTTTATGTCCTAATATATGGTCAATTTTTGTATAGGTTCCATGAACTGCTGAAAAGAAAGTGTATTCCTTTCTGTCTCCATTACATTTTCTCCAGAGATCTATCATATCTAACTTTTCTAGTATTCTATTTACCTCTTTGACTTCTTTCTTATTTATTTTGTGGTTTGATTTATCTAATTCTGAGAGTGCAAGGTTAAGATCTCCCACTATTATAGTTTTACTGTCTATTTCTTCTTGCAGCTCTCTTAGTTTCTCTTTTAAGAATTTAGATGCTACCCCACTTGGTGCATATATGTTTAATATAGATAGTGCTTCATTATCCATGCTACCCTTTAGCAAGATATAGTGTCCTTCCTTATCTCTTTTAATTAGGTCAATTTTTGCTTTAGCTTGATCTGAGATCAGGATGGCTACCCCTGCTCTTTTGACTTCACCTGAAGCATAGTAGATTTTGCTCCAACCTTTTACCTTTAACCTGCATGTATCTCCCCGCTTCAGGTGTGTTTCCTGTAAACAACATATTGTAGGATTCTGGCTTTTAATCCATTCTGCTAACCGCTTCCTCTTTATGGGGGAGTTTACCCCGTTCACGTTTATGGTTAGAATGACCAATTCTGTATTACTTGCCATCTTGTTAACCCCGGTTTATGCTTTCCTCCCTTCTTTCCCCTTTCCCCCCCTTCCAAGTATTAAGCTTGTGAGCACCTCTTGCTTCTCACAGCCCTCCCTTTTTAGTGTCCCTCCCCCCGCCTTAGAGTTCCTCCCCCTATCTTACCCCTTTCCCTCCCAGTTCCCGTATTCCCTTCCGCTTAGCTTATTCCTTCCCTTTCCACTTTTCCCTTCTCACTTTTCAATGAGATGGGAGAAGTTTCACCATAGATTGAATATGTCTTAAGATTTTTCACTTAAAGCCAATTCTGAAGGCAGTAAGATACCCACTATATTCATCCCCCTCCATTCTTTCTCTCAGATATAATAGGTTTCCTATGCCTCTTCATGAGATGTACTACCCCCACTTTACCCTTTTTCTGGTACAATGTCCTTTCCACATCAATTTCTAGAACAAGGTATACATGTATTCTTTATACATCTATATAGTCAAAATATAGTTCCCAAGATTAATCTTTACCTTTTTAGATTTCTCTTGAGTTCTATATTTGTAGATCAAACTTTTTGTTAAGTTCTGGTTTTTTCATCAGAAATAGATGAAATTCGCTTACTTCGTTGAATGTCCATCTTCTTCCCTGGAAAAAGATGCTCATTCTCGCTGGGTAAGTTATTTTTGGTTGCATACCAAGTTCCTTAGCCTTTCGGAATATCATATTCCAGGCCCTTCGATCTTTTAATGTGGATGCTGCCAGATCCTGGGTGATCCTTATTGTGGCTCCTTGATACTTGAATTGGGTTTTTCTAGCCGCTTGCAATATTTTTTCTTTCATCTGAGGGTTCTGGCATTTGGCCACTATATTCCTTGGTGTTTTGATTTTAGGATCCCTTTCAGTGGGTGATCGATGAATCCTTTCAATGTTTATTTTTTCCTCTGTTCCTATGACTTCTGGGCAGTTCTCTTTGATAATTTCCTGGAAGACAGTGTCCAGGCTCTTTTTTTCATCATGTTTTTCTGGGAGTCCAATGATTCTCAGATTGTCTCTCCTGGATCTGTTTTCCAGGTCTGTTGTCTTCCCCAGAAGATATTTCACATTTTTCTCCATTGTTTGATTTTTTTGGATTTGCTTGACTGATTCTTCTTGTCTCCTCGAGTCATTCAATTCCACTTGTTCAATTCTGATTTTCAGTGAAGTATTTTCTTCACTCACTTTTTTAAAATCTTTCTCTAATTGTCCCATTGAGTTCTTTTGTTCTGTGGAATTTTTTTCCATTTCGCCAATTTTGTTTTTTAGAGAGCTGTTTTCTGTTTCCAGTTCACTAATCCTATTTTTCAAGGATTTTACTTCTTTATCCACTCTCTCTTTAACTTTCTCCAGGCTCTTTTGCCAAGCCTCCCTCTCCTTTTCCCAAGCCTCACTCTGCTTTCCCCATTTTTCTTCTAGCTCCCTTGTGAGAGCCTTTTTAATCACTTCTATGAGGTTCATCTGTGCTGAGGAACAGACAATCTCCTCCTTTGGGGAATCACCTGGGGACTGCCTGTTTTTAGTCTCCTCAGGATTTAGAGTCTGCTCTCTATCTGTGTAGAAGCTGTCAAGGGTTAAAGTCCTCTTCAGCTTCTTGCTCATTCTGTCTATTAATCAGGGACAAACTACCAAAGAAAAACAGAAAAAACTGGAGTCTTTCTTTGGGGGGGGGGCTGGGTGTGTTATCGAGCTTCCTCTACAGACTGCAGGGGCAGCAGTGAGGCACTAGCAGGACTGTGCTGCGCCTGCGCTCTGAGATCCCAGAGCGTGCTGAGTCACTGAGGGGGGGGGAAGGGGGGGGCGGCCAGGTCCTGAGAGACTCCAGCTGTTTGGGGTTGTATTCTTCAGCCCCGGTGTTTTTAGCTTCTCTGCTGGGCTGTTGACTTGCTGCTGGAGCAAAGTATCCAAACCTGTAGCGAAGCTCTCCCCGCAGAAACGGCTACGATCACTCTCCACCCCCTCTCCAGTCTGCTCCTGTGCCCTCACTGCCGCTGCCCGCCGCCTGCGCCCGATCTAAAACTGCCCCAGCCCTCCAGTAAAGACAGACCTTTCTTGGTGGATCTCAAGGATGGCTTCTCTTGGTAACTATTTGTGGGTTTTTTTCAGTCAAGCATTGATTCAGAGGCTTGTAATGAAGTGGATAGTGAGAGAAAGCGCGGAGCTTATGCAACTGTGAGCCTCCTCTCCGCCATCTTAACCGGAAGATGGACCTCTTTCTAAAGAGAATCTGGAACTACCAAAAAATAAAACAAAACAAACAATAACGACAACAACAAACAACAAATAAAACCAATTCTGTTCCTTAGATGTGGAGAACTAAAAATTCTTCACTAAAAAGACAGCAATATGAGAATGGATTTTGAACAACATCTTGAGCACTTAGCACATAATAGACACTTTATTAATATCAGTTAAATTGTTGAACCAAATACTAAGAGAGTATTCTTATTTCTCTGAGTTTTAGTGTCTCAAAAGTCCTTAAGAAGATTCTGTGAAAGGAAACAAAATCTGTATGTTCATTTGGCTATAGACTTTTCCCAGACCTAACCCAATGGAGGAAATTGAGCTGTCTGTGGAATTTTCTTTTATTTCTGCCTCAACTTAGTGGACACAGGCAACAATAGCTTATCAGATCTAAGGTCCCTTCCACTTCTGAACGTCTATGATTATATGAAAGACTTGAGGATCGAGTTGGAAAGCAAGAGAGAGGCAAGAAACAGAGAAAGTTTTATCTTTCACAAGCTCAAATGCCATTCTCCATTTACTTTAAGATCCGATAAAAGAGTAATCTGAGATCTGTAATTTGCAAATCATCTCTAATATCAATTTTAATTACATATATGGACAGTGATTCCTGGAAGTTAAGATGGAAAATTTACCTTCCCCAAATACACCATTATTTCTCAAAAGGGACATTTAAGTATCTCATGCCTTTATCAATATCAAAATCAGATTGCCTTTGGTGTTTGGCTGTTAGAATCTTTGAAGTGATTTTAAAATTATGCACACACTTATACATATGTATATATTTATATATATATATATATATACACAAGTATGTGAGTAGCTAAATGTGATATATATATATATATATATAGAGAGAGAGAGAGAGAGGTATACACGTATATGCAAATATGTTCAGTATACACATATATGTGTATATGCATGCGCATACCTAAATACAATCATATATACATTTGTACAAATTGCACATACATGTATATATGTGTGTGCGCACATATATGTTTATATTTGTGTGTCTGCTCCTGTGATTTCACAGGAATAGAGATCTAGATGTGTGATATAGATGTATACATATATACTTACATCTATATGTGTATTTGCACACATGTGTCTATATTTGTATTGCATGTGTGTATATAGGTACACAGGTATGTTTGTATCTCTGTGTGTATCTGTTCCTGTGTTTTCATAGGAATTGGGATCTCCCATCATAGTAACATAGTAATTGCTCTGAAATAGTCTTGGACATTTGCCTAGGACATTGAGAAGCTAAGTAATTTGCTCATAGACACATAGCTACCCTGTGTCTGAAGCAGGTTATGAATCCAATTCTTCCTTCTTTTAAGGTCAATCTTCTACATTGTGCAGTTTCTCCCCTGTGCATGTGGGTGATTTTTATTTCTGAATTGTTTCTGAATGAATTGGGATGTTACCCAAGAGTCACATATGCCATGTGTTCATCCAGATGCAAATCCAACTTGTTTTCATTATTTTTAATAGGGTTTTATGAATGCATTATATATGGCTGTCTTTGATACTTGATAGGTCTGTGGTTTTGTCTGCCTATAAGAATTCCTTCCTGAATCTTTCCATATTCTTTAGCAAAGCTCAAGAGACAATAAGGGGGCTATTGTGTCCCTTGTGCCTCTTGTGCTAGTTACCCATTAATTTCCACAAATCCTCCATAGAGGAACCACCTAAACAACTAGAGGCTCTTCTATAGTTCTTTAGCTCTCTGGGGTGCCAGTGAAATATTCAGCATATCTATTTATTGTTCCTCACTTTTTCTACTGGATCAGATCAGTGCACTCCTTTTCCAGGTGAACTTGGGTGTTGCCTTCTGTGTCTTATCTGTAGAACTCAATATTTGTGACATATCTTAGCCTCCTCATTTTTTGGCATGTCTTTCCATTGCTATTTGAGTTACCAGTAATTTTGATTTTCCCAAGATTATTTTGTTCCATAGATTGAAGCCACATGGTATATTAGTGAGAACTGGTCATTTGGGGCAGAAATACATCTAACATTTCTATAGGATTTTAATGCGTACAAAGCACTTCATAAATATCATCTCATTTGGTTCTCACAACAATCCTGGGAAGTAACTGCTATTGCTATCCACATTTTACATTTGGGGAAACTGAGGCACACAGAAGGTAAGAATGTAAGACTCAGGGTCACAGAGCTGGTTAAGTATCTGGGGTGGAATTGAACTCAGGTCTTGCTAACTCCAGTTCCAGAGGTCTAGCTCTGTGCCACCTAGTGGAAAGCAATGTGAAAGCAATGCAACATTCTCCTTTTCTTCAATTCCAAGTCAAGCACACTGTACTTCTGCACTGCCTGTCCAGGACATACATGTTAAGGAGGAAAAAAGAAGGAACTAAGTAAGCATTTCTTAAGGACCTACTATGTGGCACTGAGCTAAGTGTTTAAAAAGAAACATTATCTCATTTAATCCTCACAATTCTGGGTGCTATTCTTATCAACTCCATTTTTACAGGTGAAGAAACCAAGGCAGGAATATCTAGTAAGTGTTTGAGGCTGGAGTTAAACTCATGTTTTCCTCATTCCAGGTCCAATACTCTATTCACTGTGCCACCTAGCTGCCACTTTTGGAGGTAATGTGGTGGGGAAAACCATGGATTTAGGGTAAGAAACAATTGGATTCACATCTTGCCTCTGATCCTGATAAGCTGTGAGATTCCGGACAAATCATGAAAATGGTGTTAATGTTAATAGGACCTCACAAGTTTGTTGTGAAGATCTAATTAGATAAATGTCTGTAAAATGTTTTACAAATCTTAAATCAATATATAAACATGAGCTATTATTATAAGTCTCTACAGGTGGATCATATCGTAGTTTAGGCTACATAGGTATTTCTTTGCAATGTAAGACATTATAGATGAAAAAGAATCTTAGGATATTAAACATAAAATGTTTGTTTGAGTTGGAAGAGACTCTGAAGATCAATTAGCCCCATGTCCCCATTTTGAAAAGGATGAGACTGAGACATAATTAAAAAAAAAACATGCAGGCAACGCAGATCTACAGTGATAATCCTCCTGGTTCCCATCCCCATGTTCTTTGCATTTATTATACTGTTCTCAAAAATATGTTGTTACTCTTGTTGAGTAATTTTCATTCATGTGATGACTCCAGTTAGGGCTTTCTTGGAAAAGATACTAGAATGGTTTGTTATTTCTTTCTCCAGCTTATTTTACATCTGAGGAAACTGAGGCAAATAGTATTAAGTAATTTGTCCAGTTTTGCACAACTAATAAGTGTGTGAAGCCACATTTGAACTTAAGAAGATGAATCTTCCTGACTCCAGGTATAGCACTCAATCCATTGCACCACTTAGTTGTCCTACATGGCATATATAAGTAAATACTTCTTCAAACCCCCTTTCCTCCCATATAAATAAGTCCCTGCTATGTATAAGACAAGAGTGTTATAAGCTATAAGGACAAAGATAAAAGCAAGGTTTAAAAAAAGAAGAAAAAAGATTTTAAGAAGACAAAAAGCAAAAAGAAGTGTTCATCACCTCAAAGAATTTATTTTTATTGAGGGATAGGAGAAAATATCACATGAACAGTAATTTTTTCTGTGTTTTTTTTGTCTTCAATATGTGATACATTCATACCATTGCCTGAGCCACCTTCCTAATGTTGTACTACTTTAAAACCCTTTCAGAATTTTCTCTCACCTATAGAACTAAGTGAAACATCCCAATGCTGACATTCAAGACTTGAGAGAATGGAAGCTTGGAGAAGCTTCTGCTGGAAAGAAACAGAGAGACATAGACAGAAACAGAAAGAGGCAGAGATAGAGAGATAGATTGAAAGATGTAGAGACAGAGAGACAGAGACAAAGATAGAGAGAAACAGAGATAGGAAGACAAAGAGAGACAGAGAGATACAGAGAAAGAGAGAGAGAGAGATGAAGACATATATATATACAGAGAGAGAGAGAGAGAGAGAGAGAGAGAAAGAGAGAGACAGACAGACAGACAGACAAAGAGAGAGACAGACAGGGAGACACAGATGAAGAGACAGAGAAAGATAGTTAGAGAGACAAAGAATAAGAGATGGAGACAGAGAGACAGAGAGAGAAGAGAGCAAGTCAATTACAGAAGCATAAATGACTGTCAAACAGCAATGGGAATAGATTGAGATTAGATAACAAATTTGCTATGGATTCAGTCAGAGTCTCTTTGATTTTGTGACTTCTTCCAATGGCAGCTCAAGAGTAGGAAGATACATGCTGGGCACTCTGGGCCAGCCCTGAATCAGGAAGGCCTGTTAGTTCAGGGTAAGGATCATAAGGAAACAAGATACAAATAATCATACAACATTTAACAAAACAGAATTTGCTTTTCAGTAACATGAAAAATATATTCAGCAATGAAATATAATAATTTGTCACAGTATCATGGACAGTCAGAGATCTTTGACTTGTACATTATGGTAAATCTGAGAAACAAATGGGCTTTAAGCATTAGGCTATTAAGAAGAGATGCCTTAGTTCATGAACTAATTAAGTCCTGAGAATAAATTCACTACTTTTGGGGAGAGAAACTATCCTTTTTGTCAGGAGCCATCTAATCTTCTTATATTATTGGGTAATGCATTTAGCCACTCCCCAGCGCCTACTGATTTAAGTCCAACTTAGATTAGTAGCAGATGTTATTCTTGCCACGCGAGAGTGAGAAAACCATGATCATTAATAGGAGAAAAGTGCAGAGTATTTAAGGGGAGAATCCAATATCAAGGATGGAAAAAAAGAAGAATGTTGCATAAAGAGTAAGAGAACTGGAGACCATAGTAAGAATAAAGAAGAATTTTAAAAATGAGAGAGTTGAGAAATGGTTGCTAGAAGAGGGATGTCAGATTTCTGGGTCATGGAACTGAAACAGTTACAGGTGATAATGAGATCAAGAGTATTGCTGAAGATGAACCAAAGATTCAGGCCTTGGGACATGAGAAGATAATAAACTGGAGACCAGTGTCTCAAAGAATATTAGTGTATATATATTGGAGTACCCAAATACAATATGACTAAAAGAATAAGTCTATGGGATAGGTTATTAAGCTTCTTCAGAAAGGAAAGGAAATGACACAGTGTATTACTGTAATGAGGAACCAGGTAGATATTAACAATAATAGTTAATCTTTATGTCAGTCTTTAAGGTTTGCAAAGTGGGTTACATATGTTAACTTATTTAATTCTCACAACAATATTTGGAGGTAGGTGATATTATTATCCCCAGTTTACAAATGAAGATAATTTTCATATGACTAGAAATGGTTTTAATTTCTTCATCTGAAAATTGTTTATTCATATCCTTTGACCATTTATCAATTGGAGATGGCTTGAATTCTTATAAATTTGAGTCAATTCTCTATATATTTTAGAAATGAGGCCTTTATGAGAACCCTTAAAAAATCCTTAAAATATTTTCCTAATTTATTGCTCCTTTCTAGTCTTGTCTGCATTAGTTTTGTTTATACAAAAACTTCTCTTTTTTATTATAGCTTTTTATTTGCGAGATATATGCATGGGTGATTTTTTTAGCATTGACAATTACAAAATCTTTTGTTCCAACTTTTCTCTTCCTTCCCCCCACCTCTTCCCCCAGATGGCAGGTTGACCAATACATGTTAAATATGTTAAAGCATAAGTTAAATACAATATATGTATACATGTCCATACAGTTATTTTGCTGTACAAAAAGAATTGGACAATTAGCCTGTGAAAGAAATAAAAAATGCAAGCAGACAAAAATAGAGGGATTGGGAATTCTGTGTAGTGGTTCATAGTCATCTCCCAGAGTTCTTTCATTGGGTGTAGTTGGTTCAATTCATTTACTGTTCTATTGGAACTGATTTGGTTCATCTCGTTGTTGAAAAGGGCCATGTCCATCAGAATTGATCATCACATAGTATTGTTGTTGAAGTATATAATGATCTCCTGGCCCTGCTCATTTCACTCAGCATCAGTTCATGTAAGTCTCTCAAGACCTTTCTGAAATCATCCTGCTGGTCATTTCTTACATAACAATAATATTCCATAATATTCATATACCACAATTTATTCAGCCATTCTCCAATTGCTGGGCATCCACTCAGTTTCCAATTTCTGACCACAAACATTCTTGCACATACAGGTCCCTTTCCCTTATTTAAAATCTCTCTGGGATATAAGTGCAGTAGTAAGACTGCTGGATCAAAGGGTATGCACAATTTGATAACTTTTTGAGCATAATTCCAAATCATTCTCCAGAATGGCTGGATGTATTCACAATTCTACCAGCAATGTATCAATGCCCCAATTTTCCCACATCCCGTCCAACATTCTGTATTATCTTTCCCTGTCATTTTAGCTAATCTGACAGGTGTATAGTGGTATCTCAGAGTTGTCTTAATTTGCATTTCTCTAATTTTGTAGTTTTGCTCATATAGTTTCTGATTTTCCCTTGGCAGATAGATTCCTAAATATTTTATACTGTTGGTAGTTACTCTAAATGGAATTTCTCTTTGTGACTCTAACTGTTGGATTTTGTTAGTGATATTGTTATTTATTGTTAGTGACTTGGAGCATCTTTTCATATGGCTAGAAATAGTTTCAATTTCTTCATCTGAGAATTGTCTGTTCATATCCTTTGACCACGTATCAATTGGAGAATAGCTTGATTTCTTATAAATTAGAGTCAATTTTCTATATATTTTGGAAATGAGGCCTTTATCAGAACCTTTGACTGTAAAAATGTTTTTCCAGTTTATTGCTTCCCTTCTAAGCTTGTCTGCATTAGTTTTGTTTATACAAAAACTTTTCAATTTGATATAGTCAAAAATTTCTATTTTGTGATCAATATTGCTCTCTAGTTCTTCTTTGGTCATACATTCCTTCCTCTTCCACAGGTCTAAGAGGTAAACTATCCTATGTTCTTCTAATTTATTTATAATCTCATTCTTTATGCTTAGATCATGAACCCATTTTGACCATATCTTGGTGTATGGTGTTAAGTGTGGGCCAATGCCTAGTTTCTGCTATACTAATTTCCAATTTTCCCAGCAATTTTTATCAAACAATGAGTTCTTATCCCAAAAGTTGGAGTCTTTGGGTTTGTCTTGCACTCGATTATTAAAGTTATTGACTGTTTTGTCCTTTGAACCTAATTTATTGAACTGATCAACTAATCTATTTCTTAGCCAATACTAAATGGTTTTTGGTAACTGCTGCTTTATAATATAATTTTAGATCTGGTACAGCTAGGCCTTCATTTGATTTTTTTTTCATTAATTCCCTTGAAGTTCTTGACTTTTTGTTTTTCCATATGAACTTTGTTGTTATTTTTTCTAGGTCATTAAAATAGTTTTTTGGGGGGAGTCTGATTGGTATAGTGCTAAATAAATAGATTAATTAGGTCATATTGTCATCTTTAATATATTTGCTCACCCTATCCAAGAGCATTTAATATTTTTTTCCAATTGGTTAGATCTGACTTTATTTGTGTGGAAAGTGTTTTGTAGTTTTGCTCATATAGTTTCTGATTTTCCCTTGGCAGATAGATTCCTAAATATTTTATACTATTGGTAATTACTCTAAATGGAATTTCTCTTTGTGACTCTAACTGTTGGATTTTGTTAGTGATATATAAGAATGATGATGACTTATGTGGGCTTATTTTGTATCCTGCAACTTTGCTAAAGGTGTATATTATTTCTAATAGCTTTTTAATAGAATCTCTGGGGTTCTCTAAATATACTATCATCAGCAAAGAGTGATAATTTGGTTTCCTCATTTCCTACTCTAATATCTTTAATCTCTTTCTCAACTCTTATTGCCAAAGCTAACATTTCTAATACAATATTGAATAGTAATGGTGATAGTGGGCAACCTTGTTTCACTCCTGATCTTACTGGGAGTGGTTCCAGTTTATCCCCATTATATATGATGCTTACTGATGGTTTTAAATAGATGCTACTGATTATTTTAAGGAAAAGTCCATTTATTCTTATATTCTCAAGTGTTTTTAATAGGAATGAATGCTGGGTTTTAGCAAATGTTTTTTCTGTATCATTGAGATGATCATATGGTTTTTGTTAATTTGGTTATTAATATGGTCAATTATACTAATAGTTTTCCTAATATTGAACCAGCCCTGCATTCCTGGTATAAATCCTACTTGATCATGGTTGTACAAAAACTTCTTAACTTAATATAATCAAAATTATCATTTGGTGTTCAATTATGAATTCCAGTTCTTCTTTGGTAATAGATTCCTTCCTTCTCCACAGATCTGAGAGGTAAAACTATCTTATGTTCTCCTAAGTTGTTTATATCATTATTTCTAAATCATAAACCCATTTTGGCCTTATTAGGTGTGGGTCATACTAGTTTCCAATTTTCCTAGTAGTTTTTGTCAAATAGTGAGTTCTTATCCCAAAAGCTGGGGTCTTTGGGTTTGTCAAACATTAGATCACTATAATTATTGATTATTCTGTCCTGTGAACCTAACCTATTCCACTAGTCAATTACTCTATTTCTTAGCCAGTACCAAATGGTTTTGATAATTGCTGCTTTGTGATATAGTTTTAGATCTGGTATAGCTAAGCCACCTTCATTGGCATTTTTTTTTCATTAATTCCCTTGAAATCCTCACTATTTATTCTTCCAGATGAACTTACTATTTTTTTTCTAGATATGTCAAATAATTTCTTGGGAGTTTGATTGATATGGCACTAAATTAAGTAGATTAATTTAAGCAGTATTGTCATTTTTATTATATTCACTTGGCCTACACGTGAGCACTTGATATTTTTCCAGCTTTTTAGATCTGACTTCGTGTGGAAAGTGTTTAATAATTGCATTCACATAGTTTCTGACTTTTCCGTGGCAAATATATTCTCAAATATTTTATACTATTGACAGTTATTTTGAATGGGGATTTCTCTTTATATCTCTTGCTGTTGGACTTTGTTGGTAATATATAAAAACGCTGATATGTGGATTTATTTTGTATTCTACAACTTTGCTAAATTGTTGTGAATTGTTTCTAATAGTTTTTTAGTTGATTGTCTAGGGTTCTCTAAAAATACCATCATATCATCTGCAAAAGTGATAATTTGGTTTCCTCATTACCTATTCTAATTCCTTTAAATCTTTTTTCTAACATTTCTAATATAATATTGAATAGTAATGGTGATAGTGGGAAACCTTGTTTCACTCCTGATTTTATTGGAAATGGTTCTAGTTTATCCCTATTACATTTGATGCTTGCTGGTGGTTTTAAATAGATGCTACTGATCATTTAAAGGAAAAATCCTACAAATGAAGATACTAAGGGAAATAGAGATTCATTCTCTAGTGCCTGATAGTGCCTGAAGGAGGATTCAAATTCATGTTTTTCTAACTCTGAGTCCTACATTCCATCACTAGCTGCTCATGGAGTGATTTTCAAAGGAATAAAGGTGCCTAAGTAATGGTGGCAGAGGGGAAATCTGGAAGTGAAAATGAGAAGCAGGGTTTATGCCTACTTATCTTCACAACTTAAAGGGTGGGTGGGAGAGGGGGTATAATGACAAAATTCTCATGGCCAGGAATGTATATCTTCAGAAATTAACAAAATCTCCAAAATGGAGTACAAAATGGAGTGTTAGAGGAAAAGATCTATGTGGAAAGAGAATTTATAAGGGTAGAATGGATTACATGGAGGACACTTGAAGGGGAGGCCAGGGCATGATGAAAACTTGGAGTGAGTGTGGATTAGGTGGAAATAAATGAGAGGGAATAATCACATGGGAAAGATTTTTTTTTCTGGTGATGATTTTCTTCCTTTTTTTTGGCTAGACAGAACTCTGCATTACAGAAATTAGAGAAAAAATGGGATTTTGCTAGCTATATAATGGAAAATACCTTTGAGCTAAGGATCATGCCCTTTAAGATTCTATGATGGCAAAAATCAGGGATACTGTATTTTCTCTTAAACACTAAGGAAGAGGGGGAATAGAATGGACCATTGAGTTATTAAATAACCATTGATCATACTTTAGGGTCCTGAATTAATTCATATTCAGGACCAGGTCTTTTACCTCATCATATTGCATAAAATTTTGGGAGAAAGAGATGGGCAACTAATTGTTTGACTTAAAAAGAAACAAGGGTGGACATGGAAAAATCTAGGCTTAAAGCTGAAAACCAAATGATTTAGAAAATAAAGAGAGACTTTGGAATGAAGAGAACAGTCATAGTACTATAACCAACAGCTATATTTTAATAACAGCTGTGGGGTCATTCAAATGTAACGAATGAGTGGCCTAAGATTACCTCCAGCTTTTTAATTCAGAAAGTCAGGATTGATGATTATTCTCACAAACATAACATGGATTGGCAGAGGAGAAAATCAATCTTAATGAGTCTGTTTCAGTGCTAAGCAGCTAACAAAAGAATGTAACCTCTTCAAAAATATAAGAAGTACAAAGTATCTAAGGATGGTTAAACAGCCTTATCATTATATTTTACCTAAGAAAGTATGCATTTATGAGTCAAATTATGGGAAAATGCATAAAAATATATAAAATAAATATATGAGACCTTTTCCAAGAAGATCAAGATTCATCTTAGTAACATAATAAAGACTCAGATTTAATGGAAGTATTCTGGAGTTAGAAGATCTTGTTAAAATTTTGACTTTGCTACCAATTAACTATGTGTTCATAGACAAATTACTTCTTTTCTCTGAGATTCACTTGTTAAATGAAGACTAGATGGACTAGATGATCTGTGAGAGTTATATAGATGATCCTCAGTACTAACATTTTACTATCTTTAACATTGGTTGATTTTGCTTCTATCTTCTTAGCCTAGTGTTTCTCGGTAGTGAGTGATATAAACATTGATTTAAAGTAAGGTCTGGCTTCAAAAGGTTTTTTCATTTTACATAGCAAACCAGTCATATGATATTTTCTCTAAAACAATAAACAATTCACTTGAAATAATTCTTCATATCTTATGTCAGTTAGAAAGTGTTTTACATCCATTCTCTTATTTATTCTCATAATAAACCTATGGCATAGTAGCTCTAAAGTTTACTTCAGGGTAAGGGAAAACTGGTTTCAAGTACTATCTTTCATGTAAACAGACTGTGTAGCCATCACCAAATCACTTCATAATTCAGTGCCCCCAGGTAGCTCTTTGGGGCTATAAATCATAGCGGAGTTCCTGTTTGTAACAGTGAAAGGAGTTTCTCCATTTCTACATACTGATGGAATCAAATATAAAAGGAAGGAAAAAAGAAAAGAAAGAAAGGAAGGAAGGAAAGAAGGAAGGGATGGAGGATGGAGGGAGGAAGGAAAGGAAAGAAGAATGGAGAGAGGAAAAATAAGAAAGAAAAGATGAAAGAAAGAGGAAAGAAAAAAGGAGCAAGAAAAAGAAAGATTAGATGATCTGTGAGAATTATATAGATGATCCTCAGTACTAACATTTTACCATTTTTAACACCTCTTGATTTTTTCTATGTTCTTAGCCTAGTAGTTACTCTGTAGTGAATGACATAAATGTTGATTTAAAGTAAGTCTAGCTTCAAAACTAATTTTTTTTTTGCATAGCAAACTAGTCATATGAGATTCTCTCTGAAATAATAAACAATTCACTTGAATTAATTCTTAATAAAATGTCTATACTATAGAAAGAAAGAAAAAAAGAAAAGGGAAAGAAATGGAAAGAAGAAGGGAGAGAGGGAGGGAGGAAGAAAGGAAGAAAGGAAGAGAGGGAGAGAGGAAGATAGAAAAGAAGGAAGAAGGAAAGGAGGAAGAAGATGAAAGAGAAAGAAAGGAAAAAAGAAAATCATATGGAATGAGTGTGGCAGATATTGTTAAACATATTTCATAGATTCACACTTTCTCCCCCTTCATTTACTAATTGACTTGAGGGAAATGATGTTTAGAAGGATAAAGAGATTTGGGAAAGTATCATTGATAGTTCTATATAGCCAGCACTTGAACTAAATCCTTCTCATTCCAGGTCCAATACCTTTTCAATTCTATCAGAGAGAATAAAGACAATCTAGCCAACAGACTAATAAATTCCAGGACTATTTCATGTGGTTACCAGTCAAACATCCCTGCATGAGATGAGATATGGGGTGACATGAACAGATTTTCATGAAGGGTCAAAAATGGAGAAGTGGCCATGACAATTCTTCTTGATGAAGCCTAATAGCAGCAGAAAGGGGAATAAGTACTGGGATAAGAAACATCATGCCAGTGTTTCCCCTTGAAACCAACTTAGGTAATGGAGGGATCTTAAGTTTTCAAAATCATATTTTTCTGAGAAGAAAATTGTATTTTTAAAAGTAAAGTGGGCAGTGGAGACAGTTTATTCATAAAATGTAGGCTAATAAATCCGATCTTAAGAATAGAACATTTTAGAGATAGAAAGAAGCTTGGAAATTATCCAGCCCATGTTCTTATTTTACATAGAAGGAAAGGGAGGGGAAATGACTTTTCCAAGGTTACAGGAGGCTAATCAGTGGCTAAGCGGGGATTAGAACTTACATATTGTGACTGACTGATGGTCCCCATAATAGTACAGTGGCTAGAGAGCTGAACTTTAAATCACAAATTCAAATCCTGATTCAGACAATTTCTAGCTGTGTGACTCTCATCAAGTCATAAAGCCTCCCTCAGTTCCAATTTCCTCATCTGTAAAATGAGAATAATAATTATACTAATAGCATCTCCTCTGAGCTGTTGTAAGGTCAAATGAAATAATGTTCATAAAGTACTTTGCAGAATTAAAAGCACCACATAAATGATTATTCATCTGAAAAATCCTGCTTGGCTATTGGTCTATAGTAAATATGTTCACAAGATGCTTCCTCAATCCATTTGTCCCTATTTGCAAAGTCCTATTTAGGAGCTAACCTGAGCTATAATCATTTCTGGGGTGCCCCAAGTTGCTTTTCTTTTTATAACTGTTATTTTTTAGTAGATTCACACTATTTCCCCCCTTCAGATGCTGATTGACAGGATCCTTGCTGTGAAGATGCCATATTGAGTTAATGCTGTGCTTAGTAAGCTAAAGAGCTGACAAAATTTATACACAGATGTCTGTTCAGTTGCTGAGAGAAAAATCCATAATGGTATAATTTATGGATGCTTCCATGAACTAAAGTGGGACAACTATAGGGTGGACTCATAAAACTATTGACTTAACAGTAACTTTAAATCTAAATCAGACCTTAGGGAGTACTTAGTCTCAGGTAAAGTGTAAGCTTTTAGAGAGCAAGGATTGAGCCAGGCCTCTATAGCTCCTCCTACTCACCATTATCCCTGCACCTGACCCCCTTCTCAAAATATGCTGACTAGAAATCATGAAATTTCATAATTGGAAAGCACCATGAGAAGCAGCATGAGACAACAAAGGAAAGTCCTAGTTTGGATTTAAAAGGCTTTATTTCAAATCTAATCTCAGTTATTTATTTACTTGCCGTGAGATCGTTCACCAAGATGTTAAACCTGTCAGCACCTGTTTCCTCATCTGTAAATGAGATTAAAATAATTGCCATAATCATATCACAAGGTTCTGGTGAGGAAGTTATTTTACAAAGCTCAAGATGCTATAGAAATGTGAGTTAATCAACAAACATTTATTAGGCGTTTGTTATTTGGCATCCTACTAAGCTTCCAATTCAATCTGTACCCAGCAGAAGTAATTAATATCTTCTCCATTATTGAAAAAGTGGCCATCCAGACTGTCCTTGAAGACTTCTAGTGAAGGCTTCACCACTTACCCATTTCACTTGGGAAAACTCTGACAGGAGTTTTGAATAGAAAAGAGTCACCTGTGTGTATATTCATGCATTATATGTGCATATGCATACATAAATATACATATATGATTTTGCTGGAGTCACTTCAATCACATCTAACTCTTCTAACTCCACTGGGACTTTCTTGGCAGGAGTACTTTCATTACTTACTGAAGGTACCTGTCTATCCCATGTAATTGGAGATCAGCAAGGATTCAGCCAGTTTTTGAGGTCTGAAAGTCATGTGTCCTAGATCACTTATAGCTTGACGGCTTCTCTGTCCTTTTTTGTTTTGAAATATTAGAAAAAAGCAGGAAGGAACTGATGAAGCAGATGGCTTGTATTTCCTTGGGGCACTTCCCCAGGCCAGACTAGAACCCAAGTTTTGTCAATTCTGAGAAAAAGTCTCTAACCGATAAGTAATGTTGCCACATTAAACAGGATCAAGGGAAGGATTAAGCATTTTTATCCTGCCTACTACGTGCCAGACCCAGTGCTTTATGAACATTTTCTTATTTGGTCTCCCAACAATTTAGAAAGATAAATGCTGTTATTATCCCTATTTTGCAGATGAGGAAACTGAGGTAAACAAAGCCCAGAGTTACATAGCTAGTAAACGTCTGAGGATAGAATAGAATTAAGGGCTTCTTCACTGTAGGCCCATAGCTTTATTTAATGTTCTATCTAGTTGTCTTAGGTATCATGGATATAGTCTACAAGGGTCAGTTAATAACAATAATAATAAAGGTAAGCAATAAAGTCAATAAAAGTCAGTCAATAAACATTTATTAGGCACCCACTATATACTAGGTACTGGAGGCACAAAAAAAGGGCATCTCTCAAGGACCCCACAGTCTAATAGTGTAAACAATATACAAACAACTTTAAACAAACAAGAAATAGGCATGATATATTAGAGATAATCAACAGAAGAAAGGCTTTAACCCTAAGGGGAATCAAGAAATGGTTTCTTGTACAAGATGAGATTTTAGCTGGGACTAAAGCCAAGGGAAGCCAGAAGGGAAAGAGGAGGAGTGAAGAGAGTTCTAGGCCTGGAGTCTAAGTTCTGAGGATCTTGTGCTGGGAATGGACAAGTATCTTTCCCCCAAGGGCTTATTTTCTAGAAGAGAATTCAAGACAAATACAGAGAAAAACCAACATTGGAAGCTGGGTGTGCAATTTGACAATGAGCAATTTAGACAAATGCTTAAGAGTTAAAAGAAGAGAAGTCTTACTGTGGCCTAGTTAAGGAAGATAAATGAGGAAAAAGGACGATATTACAGTAGCCTGTTATCCTGGCAAGTCAAATGACAAAGGGAAATGGAAGAGACTCTTTTATTAGACTACCATCCATAGGGAGGTATTTAAATTGTGAGAAAGTGCCAACCAGTTGCTATTTATTAAAAACAGGTCTTTTCCCTCTCAAGCAATGCTTGTGGAAATACAATTTAAATGCTAACATATGGAAATGACTTAGGAGCCCACCTTCTTTTCCCTAGTCTAACTTGCATAGTAAGAAATCTTACTAATCAGCAGAGTCTAATTGCTAGGGCTTGGGAGAACCCACTGCTTATCAAAACCAATAGTTAAACCCCTTCTGGATGAAATAATTGGGAGGATGGTCTCTCATCACCGCCTGTTTTTGGAGCTGAAATGTCAAACTTCAGTTCTTTCTTTGCAGTGAGCCTGGGCTGCATGTGGGAGTTGTTAAGTCTGTGAGCCTAAGAGAAAACACTCTTTGGTTTCTACCCACTCTAAAATGGCAGCCTGAATCCATCTTGTCAACTGTCAATAGGGAAGGGGCCTGGATTTTGAAAAACAGAGTTTGGGAAAATTGTGTGGTATAATGACAGGGTAATAAGATAGATTTCTCTAAGCCTCTGGGAAAGCCAGTCTGGCTCCTGTGTTGGTAAAAACCAGTGGTTTTAAATTACTTTTTGTTTCATTGATCCCCTTAACAGTCTGGTAAAACCTCTAGATTTCTTCTTAAAATAATGGTTTTAAATGGTCAAAATACATAAAATGTGTAAAATACATTACATTAAATATTGAAACACAGTTATAAAATATATATATTAAAAGTTCATGGACCCTAAGTTAAGAATGTCTGTATAGCTAAAGAGTAGGGAGACTTGCTTTCATTTTTTTCTTCATTTTTGTGTTTCCTATGTCTTGAACAGAGCTTGGCACACAATAGGTGTTTAATAAATGCTTGTTGATTGATTAAGATCATATATAAGTAGCATCATTATAAATAATCTATCCCTCTCTCATCCCTTCTCTTTTCTGCAAAGCATGCTTAGCTTTTAGCAGGAAATCCATGGCCTACAGCCTGACAGTGTTATAGAAGAGAACCCACTACTTTGGCTGACGGGTCACAGACAAGATGCAAGACAGATGGGTGGAATGATAAAATAATTTGGTTGAGCTCTAAACTAGAAGACAGGAGATCTCAATTCACATCATGGTGTACCATTGACTTTTTATATGACCTTTAACAAGTCATTTAATCTCGTTGACTCTTACATTTTTTAAATTAGTCAAAAAGAAAAGAGAATACTTTGGATCCTCTTCCCAGAACAGTGGGTTCTTGTAAAGATCAAATGAGAGTACAAATAATGTACAAAAAAAAAAAAACAAACAAACAAAAAAAAAAAACACCTTACAGAGTAAGTATAATATTCCGATAGGTCTGTGAGATCACTGGGATGCTCACCCCAAAAATGAAGACCGTCATTCATCCACGGTATCTCACCTGTATGACTTTTGACTCCCCAGGAAAAGCCCATCCAAAATTCTAGTGTCTTACATTGTTTGGATCTCAATGGTTCATGATGCTCATTCATTATCTCTCTTTTTTGCCATCTGTCTGGCCCAACTTCTTTGTCATTTACACATGGAAGCTAAATAGTTCAATAGAGAAGCTGGACTCAGATTCAAAAAGATGAGTTCAAATCCAGTTTCAGACAGTTATTAACAATGTGATTCTTAGAGAAGTCACTTAATTCTGCCTCAATTTCCTTATCTGTAAAATGGAGGCAAGAGAAGTATCTCTTTCTCAAGAGATCAAAAGGAATAACACATAGAAAGTGCTTGGTAAACCTTATAATGCTATGTAAATGTTAGGTATCATATCCCTTACCATATCATGAAATCCTTTTGGCCACTTATCCCATTCATCTCTTGACTGGCAATGTGTTAGGGTCTATTCATGCCCACAATTTGCCTCTCTGCTGCCCTTTGGATGACTCTGTTATTCTTTGGAGACTGGTGCTCAATAATCAGTCATATCATATCAAGTATTAGGAAGAGTATTGCAGAGAGACAGACTTTCAGCTCTTAAGGAGTCGCCTGATAACTTTTCCTACATAGTATGGGAGTACTTCCGTTTTCCCTCAGGGGTGATTAGATACTGGGAGACTGAGTCACACTAGCAAACCACATGAAACTGATTGACAAACCAGTGTGCCAGAGTATTAATTTACACTGACAACCAGAGCTGCCAAGTGATGGGTAATGTTCATGTCATCTGGTCAGTTCATTCCCTTCCTGGTTAGAAAATTCACTCGGGAAAATAAATCAATATAATTCAGTTGCTTGGCAACTAGAGTTTTGAAATTAAAGGGAATTGCATGACTTATTACACTGTTACTACACCTATAAGAATACTTGATAAGCAGGCTCCAATATTCATATTTGTTGATTAGAATACCTTCTCTCTTGGATTTTTGCTGATTATTCAACAGAGTCTGAATTTCTGGTTTTCCTTTTTCCAGATTCTATGCAGGTCCACACCCTTCCTTTTGCTTTTGTCCCAGACTCTCATGACCACTGGCCCAGACTTTTGTTGTTGAATTGTTTTTCACTTGTGTTGGATTCTTCGTGACCCCATTTCGGGTTTTCTTGGCAAAGATACTGGAATGGTTTGCCATTCCCTTCTCCAGCTCGTTTTACAGTTGAGAAAACTGAGACAAATAGGTGACTTACCCAGGGTCACAGAGCTAGGAAGTGTCTTACCTCAAATATAAGCCATCCTGATGCCAAGGCCTGGCACTTTATCCACTGTACTACCTCGTTGTCCCTGTTTAGACTTTAGAAAGCATGTATCTTATAAATTAATCCTAAAGGTGTGTTTGTACATTTTCCAGAATACTCCTGCATCTCCATTACCTGTTAATTGAAATTCATGTCTTTTTATCTTGTATTCAAGACCTCTGCAATCTATCCTACCTGTCTCATTTTATATTATTCTCTTCTATAGATTTTCCATGCCAGAAAAATGAATTATAGTCTGTTTTGCATATATACTTACTTTCGCACTTTTGTGCTTTTACTAACATAGTCCTCTATGCCTGAAATACTTTTCCTCCCTCCCTTCATCTATTTAACCCCCACCTATCCTTTAAAGCTTATCTTAAATGTTGTCTCTCTGATAAAACTTTCTGTTATTTCTTTAGCTAACACTGATAAACTGCAGAGTTACAGTAGTGGGTAACACAAAATAATGAAAAGCCTTGATTCATGACATATGAAACAGAGTTAAAGAAAATGAGTATGTTTAGCCAAAAGATCCAAGGAGACGTGATAGCTGGGTTGTCATATGGAGGAATACAATTTTTGCCCTGGAGTACAGAACCAGGGAAATAGTAAAGTTTCAAAGAGGTCAATTTAGTCTTTATGACTGAGGAAAAAAAACTTTCTAGCGATTAAGGTTAATAGAATGAATATGCTATATAGAAATGATTCTTTCCTTGTATAGGCTGAACTGGATGATTCCAATTGTCACTCCACATTTCTAAATTTGGTGATTTCTCCTTAGAATTTACATAGAACTTTTTTGAAATTCTCTAATGCAGCATCATTGTTTATTTTAGTTATCTGTGTTAGTGTCTTGTTCCTTACTTAGACTACAATTTCTTGAGGATAAGAGTCATGTCTTATCTACCTATACCTAGTATCATATTATGTATATAGTAAATAACAACAACAACAATAGTAGCTAGCATATATATAGTACATCAAGGTTTAGAAAGTATTTTAAATATTTTTTTTATTTGATCCTGTGAAGCAGGAACTCTCATTATTCCCATTTTATAGAGAAAAAAACTGAGGATGAGAAATTACATGACTTCCTGAGGATCACACAGCTAGTTAAGTGTCTGAGGCAGGATTTGAATTTCAGTCTTCCTAACTCCAAGCCCAACACACTGTCCATGGTGCCATCTTAGTTGAAGATTCTTTATGCTGGGACTTAAGATATAGGTCAATTTCATCCACAACATATTTGCTAACCTTCTCTTAGTATTACCAACTTCTTCACCTGATTAATTCTTTCTATTCTATTGTTAAATCAATTCAGTTGCTATTTTAAAAGGTACCATTTCCTAACCCTGTCTTCTGATTTTGAACATGTCCCCTTCTTTGAATCAGTGGACTCACTCCATCCCTATATTTGATTATGCTACTAAGGATACTAAATTAACAGTATCTATAGAGAATTTCTTTTGATACTAAAGTTTAGAAATGGAATAGGGATTATAGAGAGAAGTAGAGTCAAAGGTAAAGTAAAAAATGAAGATTGTGATGGTATGAGTTCTAGTGCCTAATGGCGGGACTTATTCAGTCTTTGTAGAACTAGATTTTAGGCTTACTGTCCCTCTTGATATAAATAAAAGAGCATAGGACTGGGAGGTAGGAGAAGGATACTAGTCTCAGTTCTGACATTAAATAATTGTGTTGTTTTGAAAAAGTTTCTCAGCTTTTTTGGCTCTGTGTGTGTGTGTGTGTGTGTGTGTGTGTGTGTGTGCACGCATGCATGTAAAATAAAGGATTTGGACATAGGCTTTTGAAAACCCTATTTAGCTTTGACATTCCAACTCCATGATTAGGATAATAGAGAAAATAAATGATCTTTTCATGACAAGTTATCATGAAACTCTCATCTATCCCATGGGATAAATGAAAATTAAGTTATTTACAAAGCCTAGCTGTACTTGTCCTTTTTGTATTAGGCTAGGAACACTAGAAAAGACTATAAGACAAAGTAGTCTTCTTCGAGGGAATGATTGAAGTCAGAATGACATTCACATCTTCACATTCATCATCTGCTTTTAAAAGGCAACATTTGATTTTTCTTATAAATTATGGTATAAAGAATTACAGGCAGGCAGGAGCACAGATTGAAGAAGTCTTCTTGTGGCTGGAACTAGTAGAATTAAAGAGTGTCGGAAAAAAAAAATAGGATTTCACACTGAATCCCTTAATCCATTTTACAAAGACTCATAAAACCTTAATATAGCCCTGGGAGTGCCGTGTTTATAGGCAGTGCTGCTGCTCACACAGGATCAGAAATGGCAATGCCTTGGAGTGTCACCAAGGACTTCTGAAGCAGAAGAGGGAGTCATATCAGGAAGAGGTGGAAATTAAAATATATGGGGAAGCCAAAAAACAGCTTATCTAGGGTTGTGGTGATCACATCACACTGAGCAACAAGGACATTGACAATATCTTCCACTATTATTCCGAATCATCAGATGTTTATTGCATGCTCACTATACTTCTAGTGCTATGAAAGGAAGTATGAAGAAGGCTAGCAAAAGCCCAGGCTCTGTTCTCCAGGATTTTATAATTGTATGAAAGATTTTTAGATTTTCACATGAAGAAAATCAATAATGCTTTGAGTAGGAAGATCACTGGATCTGGAATAACAGATATTTCAAAATTGAAAATAATCTTCATGTCATCCTCAAAAGAGTTCCATAAATGGAATTTTTTAAAACTAAAAGAGATCTCAGAGATCATCTAGTGTAGCTCTTTCATTTTTTCAGATTTGTCTAACCCGCATCTCTCCAACTTTTTTTTTAATGAACATTAATGAACAGCAGTAGCTGACCTTGATGCTGTTGTTGTCTTCATTGAAGGCATCTGACAACATACACTAAAAGCCATAGAAGCACTTCACTGTTTCACTCCATTCTTTACTAAGAAAGAGTGCATTTGCCATTATCCAGAACCCATGCAAGCATGCTATTATGAAGTTGTTGTATAATACTGAATTTCTCTGGACAATCAAATATTTCCATGATCTTCTGCAAGTTCTCATGCCTGCCATCAAAGATTTTGGTCAAATCAAAAAATATTGTGTATAGACCTCTGTTTTGCTCCTGGCATTTTTCCTGGAGTTGTCAGGCAGTAGACACCATATCAACCATTCCTTGACCCTTTCTGAAGTCATACTGGTTTTCCGATAGATGGCCATCTTCAGGGGAAAGATCAATATATTAAAAAGAACTTTGGCAAGAATCTTTCCGGCAATGACTAACACACACACACACACACACACACACACACACACATACATACACACACACACACACATTCTTTCTCTGTGTCTATCTCTCTGTCTCTCTCCCTGTTTTTCTCTTTCTTTGTCTCCCTGTTTCTCTCTCCTAAACACACACATATTTGTGATTTCCACAAAGCAACCTATTTACTTTTCTTATATAGTGAAGGCATCCTTGAACTCTTGGGGAATAATCTCTTTTTGCCATATAAACTGAAAGATTTTAGTAAGTTTTTGAATGAACAATGGATCCTTGCCTTATAAATTTCTGTTGGAATAGAATGAGTGTCAGGTGCTTTGCCATCTGAGAGGAAACTAATGGTATTCAAACTCTCTTCTTCAGTGGAAAGCTTATCTAGAGAGAGAGAGATTTACTTCAACCTTCAATATACTGTCAATGGCTTCTGTATTTTGATCTGCTGAGAATAATATGGAAGCATTTAGCTCATCTCTGTCAAGATCATATCCTTATTTGTAATCAATGTGGCTCCATTAGCACTGACCCATAAATAGCCTTCAGGACATCATAAAAGTACTTTGTATTGTTACTATCAATGCAAAATTGAATTTCATCTGCTTTCTTTTTGAGCCAAGAATCTTGCATTTCTCTAAGCTTCCCTAGTACTTTTCTTCTTAGAGACAAATGAACTATGCTACTGGTGAACCTTGTGGAGTTCTTGTTTTTCATTTAATAATGCCTGGATTTTTTAATTGAGTTCTCCACCAATTCTCAAATTTGGAGACTCAAACCAATCTTGGTATTTGTTAGTGTTCTGGCCCAGATGAGTAAATGTGATGCTGTCCCCTAATTCTCTGAAAGCTGTCTACTCCTTTTCTGCTCCACTGTTGCCAACTGTATGTTGCCTCAGCTTTCATTCCAAGTTAGCAGCAAACAGTCCCACTTGTAGAAGTAGTCTGTTGACATTAAGTCTTCTGCTAGTCATCCTGCTTTAGGGCTGCCACTTTTGTTGGAAGTGAATATTAAGCTTGCAGAGGATAAGTCTATGATTGACCCAGTACTCTGTGTCACACATTGTTGTCATCATTCTCACATCCTATCTGGATCATTTTCTTATAATTCTTGCTAAAGACATAAAGTTCTTCTAGGTATGAAGCTGGATTCTCCCTTGAGTTAAATCAGTAGGCTTATGTACAATATTCAGAGCCAAGGCTCAAGAGCTTAAACCATATGTTTACCTTGCCTTCTACTATAGAAATTAACAAAAAATTTCTGTGAGAACTACAAGTCCTTTCCTTATCATATTCTCCTTTTTCCATTCCTTTTCAATGTAGCTCTCATTGACCTAATTTGGGGAAGAAAGGATGGGGAGAGATGTGAGAGAGAGTTTTCTTTAGGTTTATTGGATTTGTATTCTGCTTTGGCTCTTGCCCAAAGCAGATGAGGGAAGCATGGTACTCAGCTGTTTCCTAAATTGAACAACAACACATGAAAAGGGCTTTCTCTTGGAACTTCCTTGTCTGGAATATAGCTTGGAAGTGAATTCCTTTTTCTATTATACATATTTCATTAAAGCTGAGGTATTTTAATTTTAGTTTAATGTAATGGACTTGAAAATCAATGAAATTCAACAAAAATTCTTTAAGAACTCACCATATGCAAGGTACTGTGCTAATCATTGAAAGATATTAAGTTATTCAGGAGGCCCAGAATTAGAGAAAGGGATGAACATAAGTTGGTTGAAATAGGGAAGTGTGAGCCTCACTCAGGCTTGTGCATAATAATAATATTGTCAAATATCATCAACATTGGTTTTAAAAGTGAAACCAAAAGGGTCTCCAAGAGCAACATCCACAAAACCTTGACCAGCTTATCAATGAATAAAACATAAAAGGCAAAGTGAAGTCAAGTGAATTCATGAGAAGCTCATGGTAATTATACAGGATGAGGTTATTGCTACTAGAAAATATGAAAAGCTTATTCCTCAGCTGTCTGGGTTGTTGTGATTATGTGGACTTTGTATGGTAGAAACTGTATAATATTATCTATAAGTTGCAAAAAATTGATCATATTGAATACTGATGAAAATATAATCAAATGACCACAATTATCACTCCTCTTCATAAACTAAAAGATGAGAAATTTTCCTACCACCAAAATAAACCTTCGAATTCCAATGAGAATGGACGAATTAAATTGCACTGGAAATGCAGACCTATTAGTGATTTAACTACCATATAGAATCACCTGGATCTAGCACTGACTAATAAAAAATTAAGAACAGCCATGTGACACAGTGGGTAGAGACTGCTGGACTTTGGTTCAGGGAAATAAATCTCATGATAAATCTTGCATCATTTATTATCTGTATCATTCATTGGCATGAGTCACTTAATTTCCATGTTAGTGTCCTTCATTAAAAAAAATTCATAAAATGGGGATTAAAAAAACACCTATTCTAAGAATTAGTGTGAGAATTAAATGAGATACTTGTAATGCAATTTGCAAACCTTAAATTGCAATATGGCTACTGTTATTATTATTAATAGATGCTGAATATTGAATATTTATGACATCCAAATTATATAAAATGTAATTTCTCAAATATGAAGTAGAAATAAAAAAACAAGTGGAAATAGGAAGAAGTATGTATCATTCCTCTTATTCTACCTACTGACAGAATTATTCCAGGAATATTTTCAACAATGCTACAGCAGTTGAATATGCATAAATCAACCACTTTATCCACTTATTCAATAACTGGTGAAATATCAAACACAAAACAAAAATGATAGCAGAATATTAATTTTCTCAAATTATTTTAAAGAGTCTCCAAATTTGAGAATTGGTGGAGAACTCACTTAACCTGTAACAATAACATCGGCCTTAAACTATCTGGCTATTGCTCTCCTGAAGATTTACCTTTGTATTCTGCAAAAGCCATTATATTAGGACCTGCAATCAAATCTTGCCCTTACCTTATTAGCTATGTGACCATAGGCAAGGTATTAATCTTTCTGGGACTCAGTTTTCTCTTCCATAAAATGGGACTGGGTCAAATTAAACCTACAGTCTCTACAAGTTATAAATTCTATTATGCCATAAGATGAATGCAAATATGAATCAACTGATTGTGGCACCTTCTTACATAATATATTTAAAGTGATACAGAAATATGGTAGAATATTGTTGTGGTATGAGCAATGAGTAAAAAAATTACTTCAAAGAAACATGGTAGCACTTATATACATTGGTGCAGATAGAAAAAGCAGAAGAACAATTTATACTATAAAATCAATATTATAGAAATGAACAACTTTAGAGACTCATAAACTGATGAAAATGAAATGGGTTGAAGCAAGAGAACAATTTACACAGTAATAATATTGTAAAATTGATTGGCTTTGAAAGCTATAAACACTATGATCAATTCAAGTCATAATTCTAGAAGGTCAGTAAGAAAACATACTATGTACATCTACATTAAAGATGTGATAGATTTAGGGTTCAGAAAGACTCCCACATTCATATAGATAAAGATATATACATATATCCATAAACATATTTACATATATTTACATCTAATCATATATGCAATCAGGGAGGGAATTTGTTTGGCTTACTTATTCATATTTGTTTCAATGATTTTCTTTTTAATTTTTTTCAATGAAGTAAAGAGTAGGAGAGAGGGAGAGAAAATAGATGTCTGTTAATTATTAAAAAATAACATGAAAAAAGACTTTGGAGAGTGATGCTATAAATATGGAATGTTGAATGCACTTTCAGATGATGTCACTGTATTGTTAGTTTTGCTTAATTGTTTTACTTTGTTACTAGAGAGATTTTATGAAAAGGGAGTAATATGGAGATACTTGTAATATAAAAACAAAACATGTCAATAAAATTATAAAAAGGAGTTAACATCAAGAATTTTTTAAAAAATTGCACCAAGGAATGGAGGAACTTTAGAGGGACAAAGGAGATAGGATGACCATCTACAAACATTTGCAGGATTGTCTCATGTAAGAGGGATCTGAATAAGAACAACAGATAGGCATTGCAAAAAGAAAAAAAAAAAGAAGAGGCAAAATTATCTCATTTAAAGGTAGAACTACCTAATAATTAGAGTTGTGTCAGGGACAGTAGAACCTTTCTTATTAGTGGCATTTAAGCTAAAGTTGGATGGCCAGTTATATGACAGCTAGCAGAGATCATTCTTTTTTCAGTCATGGATTGAATTAGATAGCTTCCTTTGTTCCTTACAGCCCTCAGATTCTGTACTCTCTGCTTAAATAGAAAATAATCTTTTTTAATATTAGCTTCTAATTTTTAAAATATATGCAAAAATAGTTTTCAACATTCATTCTGGCAAAACCTTGTTTTCCAATTTTTTCCCCTCTCTTCCCTCCACTCTCTCCCCTGGATATCAAATAATCCAATATATGTTAAACACATGCAATTCTTCTATACAGATTTCCACATTTATCATGTAGCACAAGAAAAATCAGATCAAAAAGGAAGAAAAATGAGAAAGACAAAAGCATGCAAATTACATGAAAGATGAAAATACTATGTTGTGATCCACATTCAATCCCCTCTGCCTTCTTTTCCTCAGCTGTAATAGATTTTTTTTTATCTCTTCATGTGATGGAATTTATCCTATCTTATCCACCTCCCTTTCCTCTTCTTCTAGTATAATCCTTTTTTAACCTCTATTTTCTTTTTTTATATCATTGCAACACAAATTATACCTATACCCTTTAAGTATATCCCTAACAAAGACACAGTTCCTAAGGATTAAATATATCATCTTGCCATATAAAGATGCAAACATTTTAACCTTTAAAAAACAATAATTTTTTTAAGAACATAGTCTTTGAGGGACAATGAACCTCAAAGACTCTCTAACTGTCTAACTAGCTCTCTGTCAATGTCCATGTGTATGATGATGAGAGAACTTCTTAAAGTATACTCTTAGAACTAAAGGGACTTTGGGAATCCTGTTTTCCTATCTCCCATTTTACAGAAGCAGAAATTTCAGATGAAAATAGTGGAATGGTTTGCCATAGTCACCCAACCGAAGTGACTGAAAAGACCTTAAGTTTAGATCTTTTGACTCAAAATCCAGTATTCTTTCCAATGCACCACAGGACTTCTAGTTTGTCCTTTCACAATCTCTCTGAACCTTGGGAGGAATTCAGAGTAAACAGATGTTCCTTTGTAATTTGTCTGCTCCTGGCCCAGATCTCCTCCTTGTCTGGTCTTAGTCCGACTTGTTCGGACATAAATTGGCAGCCAACTTGCCAGTGGGAGAGTGAAATCCAAATACATTTTGTATCTCATTGTTATGAATTCAACTTGAAAAGAACTAAATTTTTTCTGGGGTAAAACACAACTTTGGAGTAGAAATCTACATTTTCTTTGGATCTTCACTAATCTTTTGTTTTTCCATCTGTGATGTGCATCAAAAACTTGAAAAGTGTCATTTTCACTGTGTCCTCATTATTCTACAATTCCCTTTATATTAAAGAAATTACAATTTATTGCAATTGAAAGGGGGTGATGAGATTTTAGGGTTTTAGGCAAGATTAATTAGAAACCAATTCTTATAGGATTTGTCTTGTTATTTAGCTTTTATTCATCTCTGACACTAAAGGATAAATCCTAACAAAGGGAGGACAAAAAGGAAAAAAATATTTGAGTCAATAAATCAAAAATCATTTAAACTCCTCCTCAATTTAGGCACCTAGGAAGATGATATCCTCTTTATCAAGAGGCTAATAATCTAGGGGGAAAGTCAGAGATAAGAAGATTTGACATTTAGACAGAGTTTCAGACAAAATGCCTTTGTGTGAATTATCCCCACATGATCCTCCCATTTTAAAAATAGTAAAACTGAGGCACAAAGAGATTAAGATCACTTATCCAAGTACACGCAACTAGGAAATAGCAAAGTGGACAGCACTCCCCCACACTTCCCAACCCCAATTTCATCCCACATTTTATTAACTTCAGATTTACCCAAGAGAAAACAGAAATATGTAATTAAGCACTAAACTATGGGGCACACATACATACACAGACACACAGACACAGACACAGACACACACACGTATACATACACACATAATTTCTCCCCAATGAGAGGATGGTAATTTTAAGATGATGTAGTCCAAAAAGCCTTCCTAGAGGAGTTGAGATTTGACCAAATTTTTAAAGAATGGATAAGATTCACATTACATTATTACCCAATTTGATAGTCAGAGGCTTTGGGGAATCCATCCCATCTTGAAGCAGCCAACTCTAATTTGAGATAGCCTTAATTGTGCAAAAATTTTCCTCACATCAAGCCTGAATAGTCTTTTTATAAATTTCACCACTTATTTTTACTTCTGCTCTCTGGGGTCCACAATACACGTCCATTATCTCTTCCCTTGTGACTGCCCTTCAAATGCATGATCACAATTATGGCATATCACCTGAGCTTCCTTTTTTCCAGGAAAAACATCTTCAATTTCTTCCCTAGTTACTCTCATGCCTAACTATTTAAAGCAATATAAACCTGAAATGAATCCTTCATATAGCTTACCTTATCGGTGGCTATCCAGTCTCTGTTTGGAGACTCCAAACAGGTCTATCTCACTTTGGAGTAGCCAGCTCTACTTTGAAACAGCCTAACTTGTGCAGAAATTTCCCTGACATCAAGCCTGAATTGCTTTTTTATAACTTTCACCACTTATTCTTACTTCTGCTCTCTGGGATCCCATAAGACATATCTAATTGCTCTACCCTTGTGACTGCCCTTCAAATGCATGATCACAATTATATCACCTGAGCCTTCTCTTTTCCAGGAAAAACATACCCAATTCATTCCCTAGCTGCTCTCAGATATGAAGCAAATGCATTTTGCCTGGCAGAAGTAAAAGATTGACAGACATCAGAAGGAGATCTCAAAAGAGGCTCTGTGAACTTCATCACTAGGAAAACTTAAGACATAAATAAAATAGGAATGTTGAAGCATAAACTATTAAAATCATGATCTGTCTAGACATTCTAGCACCAGTACATGAGAAGATAACTCTACAAGAGTCACCAAAGGTGGGACCACATGGTGCCTGAAGATATAGAGTTTTCTGATATTTTGAACACTACAGAAGAACAGAGATTCTGGGGAACCTTGAAGTCACTAGTCAGTGTCTTCATTGATTCATAGGGAACCAGCAGAATAGGAGAATAACAAAGAGAAGAGGAACACAATTTCATTTTAGGGCCCAGGATCTCCTTATGCTCTCAAAATATGAAGCTAATTAGGTCAGATAGTTAAAAAATATGCTTCTAGTGAAACTAATCTCATGAATTTGGACAATACCAACAAACATTTATTAAAAGGCATTGACTACATGTGGAACATCATTTTAGGAATGAAGAAAGACATATAATTTATAAAAGTTCTCATGAAGCTTTCAATATTATGGTAAATGAGACAGAAAAATTATGAGACAAGTTAATTAAATAGATAAAATTGCTTTGTGAAATCATACATTCATTCAAAGAAAATCTATTTATTAAACACTTGCAATAGCCTAGATACTGTTATAAGCACTAGGAATAAAAATACAGTATTAAAAATCTATTTTTATATATATTATTTTTTCCTTGGCCTTGACTAGTGATGTTGATATAGAAACAACCTGTACACAGATAACTTAATGCAAAATATAGACAAAGCATTTAGGATGTTAGCAACTAGAGGCATCGGGGAAGGCTTCTTACAAGAAGTGGCATTTGGGCAGGTCATAGGAGGTAGAGACAACCACTACTTATGTTAATTAATGGCTGCACTGTTTCTGCATGTCTCCCAAGGTTCTTGATACAATACTTACTAACATCCATTTTTATATCCATGAAATGTGAGTTAATCTTCATATATTTTAAAGAACATTTGCAATATCTCTCCCAAGCCACCTTTTGTGGCTCTCATTCATGTGTGAAATGAATGTATTTTTTTTTTTTTATTGTGATGCTTTTAGGATTGATTTTTTTCACTTACTATTGGTTGAAATGTTGGAGTTTCATGTTGAAGAGAAAGATAGACAATATGGTATAGGGAATAGAGAGCTAGTCTAGGAGCCAGAAAGGTAAGAGCTCAGTTCCTGACTTGACATACCATTTTTTTTTTGATGCATTAAAGTTGTTTAATGTCTCATTACTCTAAGTAAATTTCTAAGATTCTTAATAACAGAGAAATTACTGACTCTCATTGGCAAAGAGAGAGTACTCATCTGGGAATTTCCTAAACCATAGAAATTATAGACCCAGTTAATATTCCTATTGCTAAAGAGATAACAGGACAATCCCCAAATTGGGACAATTCAAAATAAAATCCAAGACATATGGAGTCAGTGTTTCTATTCCGTCCAAAGGTAGGTGGGTGACTGAGGGAGTTTAAAAATTAGGCTAGTCCAGCAGAAACTCCAACAAGTCCCAATAGCCCGGGAAAGTTTCCAGTATGATCTCAGTGACAAATTATATCTGATTTCCAAGGCCTAGACTCACTAAGCTGACATCACCAGCAAGTGGGCCATAAACAATGATGAATTCTTTAGCCATGATAACCAATGACATGGCAGCTAGATAGCACAGTGGATTGAGTGCCAGACTTTGGATCCAGGAATACTCATCTACTTCAGTTCAGATCCAGCTTTAGAATTACTAGCTGTGTGACCCTGGGCAAGTCATTTACCCTATTTGCCTCAGTTTCTTCATCTATAAAATGATTTGGAGAAGAAAATGACAAATCATTCCAGTGTCTTTGCCAAGAAAAATCCAAATGGGGTTAGGAAGAATTGGACACAACTGAACAACCACCTGTGAAAGAGAGAGTTACAGTGCTTAGGGGGAAGAGCCTTGATGTAGGATGAAGCAGTTTCAGTGAAGAAGACTTGAAGCCAAATTTTCCCTTAAAAAATTCTTTTTTTTCTTGAAGTGAAAATTGTAATTTTATTTTTAAAGCTTTTTAGTTTCAAAAATATGCATAATTTTCAACATTCATCCCTGCAAAACCCTTTGTTCCAAATTTTTTTCTCCCTTCTTCCCTCTCTCCCCTAAATGCCAAGCAATCTGATAAATTTTAACATGTACAATTCTTTATACATATTTCCACAAATATCATGTGCACAAGAAAAATCGGATCAGAAAGCTAAAAAATGAGAAAGAAAACAAAATGCAAGCAAACAACAACAAAAAGATGAAAATACTATATTGTAATCTACATTCAGTCCCCACAGTCCTTTCTCTGGGTGCAGATGGCTCCATCACAAGACCATGGGAATTGGCCTGAATCACCTCATGTTAGAAAGAACCACATCCAGAATTGATCATTGTATAATCATGTTGTTGCTGTATATAATGTTCTCATGGTTTTTATTCACTTCACTTAGCATCAGTTCATGTAAGTCTCTCCAGGCCTCTATAAAATTATCCTATAAAACAAGTTTTTAGTCTTTTGGGGAAGAGCTTGGGCATGTATCTTTTTGATGAGCCTTTGGACCTTTTCTTAAGATGTTGTTTTTAAATGTGTAAAATGTATAGAATTATAAAATACAACTAGGTGGTGTGTGGATAGAGTGATGCTTTTAGAATTAGGAAGTCATGAGTGCAAATCTTGCCATATACACTTACTATCTTACTGTGGGCAAATCACTTAACCCCTCTTAGACACAGTAACACCATCTGTATAATGAAGATAATAATAGCATCTACTTCTCAGGGTTGTTGCAAGGATTAAATGAATCATATATGTAAAATGCTCTATAATTGCTACCTACACTATTGAGGTCTATAATTCACTTTGGCTATATCTATGCTGATTATAGTCACAAGATTACTTTTTAATCCCTTTAACCCTATTGATGAAAGCACATTTAGTAGTTAAGATATTTAAAGTGATTTCCAACCCTTGAAGTAGTATATAAATGCTAGCTATGGCTATTATATTGAAAAATAGTTATAAAATATGTTTGAAAGCAGGTTCTCGGACTCCATGTTAAGAACCCATTCTTTTATTAATATGGAAATGTTATAAATGATTGCACATCTATAACCTATATCAAATTGCTGACTGTCTAAAGGAGGGTAGGAGGGAGGGACAGAAATAATTTGGAATGCAAAATTTTAAAGAAATAAATGTTAAAATTGTTCGTTATTAATTTTGTATTTTGATTTTAAATGTATTTGGAAAAATGAAATGCTATTAAAAAAAATGTTTGTAACTAACTCAATCAATACCCTACAAGGGAAATCTGATCAACTCCACTCTAGTGCTCCCTTGAGCATTAAAGAGCTCCTCTGTTAATTATGTAATAAAGCCTATATTGTGGAGGAGAGCTCCTAAAAAGGGAGTCTGAGTCTAGGAATGGAATGGGATGATTTGAAGACATATACAAAATTTTGGCCTAAAGATCTAGGTTTGTAAATGGATGCTTTTGGATTCTATTTCTATAAATCTATAATCTAATATTAGACTAACAATATAATAGACTACAATATAATAACAAAATGATTTTATACATTTGTATTGTCTACTTTTCATAGGAAATCTAAGGTTTAATTATAGCAATTAACACGTTACCACTTTTCACCAGATGATATAGAAAACATATTAGTAGATAGTATAGGAAACACATTAGTTCAGTCTTGGCTCTTTACTGACTGCCTCTGTGATCTCAGGCATATCAATCCATTTTCTCATCTATGAAATGAGAAGATTGAACTAAATGAGCTATACGGCCCCATATTGCCCAAATTTCTGCTAGGCCCCAAAAGACAAAATTATTTGCCCAAAGTCCAACTATGGACAAATAGGAGATCTGGAAACTAGATCTAGATCATATTCAGAGACTTTCCCATTGTATGACCCTGTCTGTTATAAAGGCTACCCAAATTTCAAGTATAAGGAAATGATTCTAAGTGCAGAGGAGTGAGTTACATTGAGTGGATATTGACAATCCTTAGGGAAGAGGAAAGCAGTCAAAATGAGGAAACACCTTCCATCTTCAATATATCAGCAGACTGTTGCTACATTAAATATAGACACACACGTTGAGAAAGCATTAGAAGATTTAGTATAATTCTCTCTTTCCAAATAATTATAGTATTACTAAAGTTATAATTAAAAAAACTAAGATTCATCTGCAGCACATGACCTGTAACCAGCTCTGAAATTAGGTTTTCAACTTGAACTTGGCTCGGGAAAGTAGAATTTTAAATGAAAATGTTCCCTTTGTCCTCTTAAGTATTTCCATGCCTAGAAATAGCAGGATAGTGGTTTTATTTTAATTAGGTAGCTTGGAATAAGTATTTGCCATGAACTGAGGTGAAGAAGACAGCATGAAATTGGAGAAATTGCTTAATGTCCTTGGATCTCACAGAATTTGAGAGTTGAAAAGCACCTCAGTATTCAAATGAGTAAATCAATAAAAAGAATCCTTAAATAATATACCTGACAAATGATTATTTTGCCCTCTAAGCCCTTTCAAGGAGGAGAAATCCTTCCCCTCTCAAGATGGCCTATTCTAGTATGACCAATTAATTAATTTTCAATCAATCTGATTATGGTATCCTTTCATTCATATTTCTCCAAAAGATACTTATTAAAAGCTTTGCTAAAAAATCAAGCCATTCTCCAATTGATAAATGGATGATAAATTTTACAGCATTGACAATTGCCAAACCTTTTGTTCCAATTTTTTCCCTTCTTTCCCCCCACCCTCTCCCCTAGATGGCAGGATGACCAGTAGATGTTAAATATATTAAAGTATAAATTAGATACACAATAAATACATAGGATCAAGCCATTATTTTTCTGTACAAAAAGAATCGGACTCTGAAATATTGTACAATTAGCCTGTGGTATATGAATATTATGGAATATTATTGTTTGGTAAGAAATGACCAACAGGATGATTTCAGAAAGGCCTGGAGAGACTTACACAAACTGATGCTGAGTGAAACGAGCAGGGTCAGGAGATCATTATATACTTCAACAACAATACTATATGATAACCAATTCTGATGGACCTGGCCATCCTCAGCAATGAGATGAACCAAATCAGTTCCAATGGAGCAATAATGAATTGAACCAGCTACGCCTAGTGAAAGAACTCTGGGAGATGACTAAGAACCATTACACTGAATTCCCAATCCCTATATTTTTGCCTGCCAGCATTTTGGATTTCCTTCACAGGCTAATTGTACAATATTTCAGAGTCCAATTCTTTTTGTACAGAAAAATAACGGTTTGATCATGTATATTTATTGTGCATCTAATTTATACTTTAATATATTAACATCTATTGGTCATCCTGCCATCTAGGGGCGGGGGTGGGAGGAAGGAAGGGAAAAATTGGAACAAAAGGTTTGGCAATTGTCAATGCTGTAAAATTACCCATACATATAACTTGTAAATAAAAGGTTATTAAAAAAATAAAATAAAAGCTTTGCTAAAATCTTGGTGACCTATATATTATCCTCTTCTATTCATTTAGTAGTCTTATTTAAAAAAGAAAAAGGAAATGAGCTTAATTTAGCAGGACCACCTCTTGTTAAGTCAGTCTCATTTTCTAATCACCATCTTCCTTTCAAGTTGTTCACCAAATATCTCTTTAGTGATCCAGTCTAGAATTTTCCTAGGAACCAAAGGATCTTTCACTGGCCTACCATGTGCAAATTTTACTCTACTCAGTTTGAAGTAGTATATACCCTGTGATTGGAGGAATGAGTCATTTGTTGATTCAAGGGAGAATAAATACACCTGATGGCGAGTCACTTGCATAGCAGAAATGCTTATCCCCAAGGAAATGTGAGAACACCCTAAGAAAAGAGATAACAAAGCTCTATAGTACTAGAGGTATGGTGTGTTATTGTATGTGTTTCCTCTATGTATTCTATGTGTGTAACTACACCAACAGCATATTTTATGTATATAACTACTCTTCTCATTAATACTATATGTATTTGTGGAAGACTCTGCCCTAAGTTTATTGGGAGAATAGCTGATAGCTACCATTTCTCCTATGTCATTTTAACAAATGCATTAGCTTTTAGTTTCTACTAGCTGACCATTAAGTTATTGAGTTATTGTTTAAGAGTGTGACAGAATACCTTAGCCAAAGATATTTATCACTTCTGGGGACTCAATCTGTAACCTGTTGCAGATAGTTGGAAAGATAGTTGGAGGGAATACATTAGTAAAGTATTTTAACTCCTTACCAATTGAACTGCCAAGTTAGACAGACCATGGATTATTGGTCTGGTTGAATTTTTTTTTTTTCTGGGAGGTTGCCTAGAAAAGAAATACTTTATAAAACCCAGCTATTATTAGTAGGAAAATGCAATTAATTCTCTGTTACCTATCTTGGTCAAGGAATAGTATATTCTGATGAGTCAAATATGCTGGTTTATTGAATCCTCATGTATCTATATATGCTTCATCTATGTTCCAAATATGGGTATACCCTGCACAAAATGTGAGTGGAACATAATCTTTTGTTAAGGGCTTGGGGTCATAACCCAAAAATATCCTTGTCCAATAAGATTTGCAGAAACGATGATGGTCTTTAGAGAAATCTAGTTGGTGAACCTACACAGTTTGCTGCTGGAATTGGAAGTTGTCTCTATATTACAAGTAGGTGAACTGACAGACAGAAGGCAGTTTTCTTGCAAACTGAGACCAGCAAGTACCAGGATGGATTAGCAGTAATTAAAATCCCCAAATTCTTGAAATCTCAGTCTATTCATCTGTAAAATGAAGATAATTGTCTTTATACTAGCTACTACACAAAGCTATTGGAGGAATTAAATTAGTTACACAAATTGTTATATTAAACTGAGCTACTGTTATCATCATCATTGTAGTAATAAATTATACAAACTAGATACAAATACTCCACTTTTCTGGAAGCTCTAAATTCCTTTCAAGTCAAAAATTAAAGAAATATTTTTGTTGCTATTGTTCTCTTTTCTTCCTCTCCCTAAATTGAGGGCCTTGTTTAGTTCTCTTTTTAGATCTGAAATTGTAAAGAAATGAAAGTGGCAAAAATAGGAGAGGATTTGTTCTGACATTTGGGAAGTTTTTGATTCTAACAAAATGCACTCTTCGCAGTCTCACATACTTTTCTTCTGGTCCTGGTTTCCTTCCACTCATTGAGAACACAAGATGTTCACATAATAACTTACCATAAAGTAGATACATCCTCATAAGCTTCTTCACTGTTTACCAATCCCAACTGAGACAGGGAAGAAACAAAGCCATTCTGTGTGCAAATAGGCAGGAGGATAGGGCCAAGTGCCTCTGCCAGAGAAAAGAAAATAACCCAAACATTTAAGGCTCCAGAGGAACAATAGGAGTGACTGAAATCAACTTTGCTATTCAAACAATTTAAAAGAAAACAGTAGCCATGAGCAGTGGACAAAGAGTAAAAAATGTGAGTCTTAATACGTGCTGCCGACTAATTGCATGGCCTTGAATAAAACATGAGACTTCTCTGGATTTTAGTTTTTTCATCTGTAAAATGAAGGGGATAGACTAATAGTAATTCACACTTATATAATGCTTTATGGTTTATAACTGTTTTCTCTACAATCGTACAATTAATATAAATATGAATACTTCCATGGTACAGATGAGAAAACAGAGGCTCAAATATATTAAGTATCTCCCCTAAGTTCAGGAGCTTTCAAGCAATCAAACTTTTTTTAAAGGCTATGCTAGATGTAAAAAATAAATGTACATGCCTTCAAGGCTCTTCCATTCTGAATATGAGATGCAAGGATACAATAATACAGTATTATTGCAGAAAAGTGAATGCAGAGAGATTGAGGGAGGATGATAGTAAGAACTGGGAGAATCAGAAAAAATTCTCTTGCAAGGGTAATACTTGAACTGATTCAAAAATTAGAAAAGGCAGAGATGAAGAAGAAGATATAATAGGCATGTGGCAGACCTATAAAGCCATAAAGAAGGAGGTAAAAGATTATAGGAAACAATATGAACTAGAACAGAGAATGTGAGGCAGAATGATGTACAATTAGCTTAGACATACAGGTTGTAGCCAGTTTTAAATGCCCAGTTGGGATTTGTATTTCATCCTAAAGTCAATAGGGAGGAACAAGAATTTCTTGAGCAGGAAAGGGGAATTATCAGACCTATATTTTCAAAATATCAATTTGGGAATTGGGTAAAAAGAGAGACTAAGTGCAGAGAGATCAATTAGAAGGACACTGCAATAATCTAGGTGAGAAGTGAAGAGGGTCTGCTTTAGAGTGATTTTGGTAGAAACAAGGGAGTTGAGGGGAGTGTTCTTGGGGAGATTGAATGAATAAGACTTAACAACTGATTGGATGTGGTAAAGATAAGTAAACTGAAATTAAGACTAAGATGATTTCTAGTTTGTAAACTTGAATAATTAGAAGAATGGTATTGTATTTAACATAAAGAGGAAAATTAGGAGAGGTAGATTCAGATGGAAAGACAATGAATTTTGTTTTGGATAAGTTTAGTTTGAGATGGTTATAGAATACTGAGAAAGAGATCTCCAGAAGAAGGTTGGTGATGTAGGCTGGGCATGTGTTCAGGAGAGAGGTGAAAACTGGAATGTAGGTTTAAAGACAAGTACATCAATATAATTGCCTGAATTGTTCTGAACTGATAAACTGGCTAAGAAATAGTATCGAAAAAAAAGGGAATATATGACCCAAGACAGGACTCTGATTTCTCCCAAATGCAGGGGGAAGGATGGACATGGAACATGATTGTCCTGCAAAGGAATTTTTGTTGTTATTTGGAAGCTGGGAGAGTTTGGGTACAAAAGTGATCATAGTAAAATCCTATTTTAAAAGTGCCAAGTGCTTGGTTCTCCATTAACTAACACATGAGGTGGATCCACTTGTAGGAAATCTATGGAAACACATGGTCAAGAACTGCACAGATTGAGAAGCCATAACTAATAGATAAAATCAACTGGTGGATGGAATTTTAAGAGGGTTAAAATAGAATCAGTCAAGGAATTATTCATGTAAAAGGGATCAAAGCATAAGACTGAGACCTAGTAAAGATTTTACAAGTCATCTAGTTCAAATTTTTCATTTTATTGATTATGACAATAGCCCTTAGAGAGGTGAAATTACTTGTTTAAGGCACACAAGTTGTACATGACAGTCAAGACTTGAACTTGGATCTTATGACTCAAAGTGCATTTTCTTCAGTGTTTACTATACCATATTGTTTACATTGAATTACTAACATATGAAGATATCACACTTCTCAAATCCATCCAGAAAGAGAAAGAATGTTTTTCCCTACTTGGTATAATGAATTATCTGTTAGATACAACCTTTTGAATATACAGGAAATGATTTAAGAGGTGAATGAGCTGCAGATGCCACACAAAAATCTACCTAGCATTCAATCATGTGCAAAAAAAGTTCTAATGACACAGAACAAGAAATACTCTCTTTTCCCAGATATTTTGAAAGCTGCTGCTTTCTGTCTCTTTTCCATTTGTAAGGCTGATGCAGTCAATTAGCCATGATTGGTTAATGCTTTTTATTGTGAGTATGATTTTACCATGATTAAAGTCACAAGTTGGATGATTATATACTCTAGTCAACTTTAATCTCTTCCATGGCCATATAACCTTATCCCCCATTGGTTACCTTGCTATTGCCATTAATCACAATGTGAATTAAATAAGAGTGTGCATGACTCAGAAAATCCATCTTCACAAATGGAAAATAATAATAATAGTAATTACTATTATTATTAGCATTTATTTGGCATTTGAAGATTTACAAGGTGCTTTTAAAATATTTTCTCATTTTATCTTCACAAGAGATTTAAGAGATAATTGCTATTATTACCCCCATTTTACAGATGAGGAAATTGAAGCAAACAGAAGTTAAATTAGTTGTCTAAAACCATGAGGTTTTAGGCAAGATATGAATTAAGGTCTTCCTGTCTCAAGAACCAGAATTCTATTCACAATACCACATTTCTGCCTCCAGTCAAAGCCTATGTCCTACCAGCAGAAAAAAAAAATTACCTTGCCTTTGTGTTGAATGAATAGTTCCCATATCTGACACTTATGAAGTCAAAGTCCTATCATAGCTTGAATTGAAAGTCATATGACTTATAAATAAAAGAACTAGATTTCTGGAAACACCATATGGAAATAAACATTGAGTGAAGATAACAGATTGAAATGATGTTTGTTGTTCACTCTTTTTTCAGGCGTGTCCAACTCTTCCTGACCCTATTTGGGATTTTCTTGGCAAAGATACTGGAGTAGTTTGCCATTCCCTTCTTTAGCTTATTTTATTCAGTTGAAGAAACTGAGGTAGTCAGGGTGCAGTGATTCTCCCAGGGTCATCCAACTAATAAGTATCTGAGGCCAGATTTGAACTCAGGAAGATGAATCTTCCTGAATCCAAGTCTGGTCCTCTATTCATTGTGCAACTTAACTCTCCATGAGAAACTGATGGCAGCCGACAAAATAGATGCTACAGTGTCACATATAGCCATATCCTCAATACCCTTCTTTCACTTCCTTTTCAACTCTATCTTCTGTTCCCTTTGAATTCCTTCCTTTCACACATGCCCATTATATTTTTTTCAGTTTTAGATCAGCCCATATGAGGGATCATAAAGTCATGAAATGCTCTAGAATTCCTTTGAACAGTGTAGAAAAGTGTAGAAGTCAAAAACAACAACCATCACATAAACCTTCATAATACAGCTCACAAATTAAGTCATTTTGTAATCAGATTTTAGGGCAAACTTTTTCCTATGTGAATTTTATAGACCTGATTCTGCCACTGGTTTTCCATGTGATCTTAAGCAAATCATCTACTCAGAAATTTAGTGCTTGGAGGCATCACAGAGATCCTTTAATTTAATTAATTTATTTTACACATGGGAAAACCGAGGCTCAGAGAGCTATAGTGACTCGTCCAAGATCACACAATGAGCTTCCAGAATGGTATTTCTAAAACAAAAGTTTGGCCATGTCAGTCCTCTGATTAATAAATGCCATTCTCTCCCCAGTACAGCTAGGATCAAATACATGTTCTTCTGAGTGTTATTTAAAGACCTTCATCATCTGACTAAAACCTTACTTACTGGACTTATTATGACCTTAAAATACTCCTTTTTTTTCATTCAAACTGATCTCATACATGATATTCCATCTCCTATAGCTATACTTTTTCACTTTTTCACTTTAGCTACCTCTCCTGCCTGGAATACATCACTTCCAACTTTTAGAACTTTTGGTTTGCCACAAAGCTTAATTTCCCCTTCTACATAAGACCTTTCCTTATCACTGCAACTGCTAGTGCTTCTAGTATTAAATAATAATTAAATCAAATTCCATTAAATCAAAATTGCCTTATTTTATAAAGGATATCCTAAAAGTCTTAGTGAAATTTAGACTATTAAAAAATTAAACATACCTATATATGCCTGTATATATTAGTTCTCTTTTCCTTGCTTTTCTTTTCCCTCAATAGAATGTAAACTTATTGAGGGCAGGACTGTCTCATTTTTGTTCTTTGCATCTTGAGCAACTAGCTCAGTGATACATAATGAGTATTTGAAAAATTTTATGAATTTTATGGAAATGTTTTGCATAACTTCACATGTGGTTTCTGAATGGGGGTTGGGAGTGAGGATAAGGAAGAGAATCCAGAACTCAAAAGTTTTAACAACAAATGTAAAAAAGTGTTTTAAATGTAACTGGCGAAATATTTTTTTTTTAAAAGAGAAGAAAGTTGTTTGGCAGATTGATTGATAATGTCAAAATCAACACTCTCTCTAGTGTTTTTTTTTTCTTACTGTACCAAAGATTGAACTAGATGATATCCAAAGTCTCTTCTTGGTTTTTGATTTCTAGTTTATATGTTCTCACCTCATATTTCTACAATTCCCAAACTAGCAATTTTTGTATTGGGTCAGTCAGCTCCAAGTATGTATATGCTAAGAAGAATGAAGTATGACTACAATTCAGTTGAGTGAGAGGTATGATTTTGGGGAGGGAAGATAGATGACTGTCATAGATCCTAGGGAACACAGAAGAGAATTGGGATTGGAATACTTCATCGGGGATATTACTCCTGGGGGAAGAAGCCTTCCATCTGCTTCTAGTAGTTTCCTATTTTAACTAATTATTCTTGTTAACTAGGTGCTAAACTCAATTGTTGCTAAGCTGCAGAAAAATTCTAGGGTCTGTCAGCTCTCTACATTTTAGTGCTCTCTGATAAAGCCTAAGTTGCCTGGTCCTATTTATAGCTTTGCATTTCTTTGCCAGTTATATTATAGTTTATACTGGTTAATGACAGAATAATCCAAAGGAAGGATTTCTAAAATAATACAGAAAATAGATAGTGAAGTAAACAGACAATGGAGAAAATGCAAATGTTAGAAAAGGGAATAAGGGATTAATAACAACCATCAAACAATTTTTTGTTGTTCCTTTTTAAAAAGTGGCTCAAAATTTCCATTTCATGGAAAATTTTTTATATATGTGTGTGTGCGTGTGTGTGTGTGTGTGTGTGTGTGTGTGTGTATGTGTGTGTTTACACTGGAAAGAAGTGTTTATAAGAAGACTTTGAAAAATTGTCTCTTGTAAAACAGCTATATAAATACACACATGGATATAAGCATAGACTAACACACATAGATGTATATCTATATATCTATATATGTATGCATTTATGCCTTTGTATTTGCTTTTCCTGGTTAGGGTTGCATTTAATAAACAATGATTTAACAATCATAATGAATCTGGTTTTTTTTAAAGAACATGTTCAAGAAATAGACAAAATGAGATTTAGAAATAGAGCACAGAGCATTAAGCTTTTAATTTAGCAATTTCATAAAAAGAGCTTGCCCTGTGGTACTATGTATGAGCACAATGGGGAAATGTAATAATGCAATAGAGAAGTAATTACAATGGCACTGGCTTTCTTTCCCCTCAATCCAATATTACTCCTTGAACCTGGGAACAATTACCACAGACTAACTCTCTGAACCAGACTAACTACTAAAATATGTATATGGTGTGTATATATTCAAGACAAGAATTTCTCTTTTGAGGGGAATCTAATTATTGGATCTTTTTATTAGGTATCTATCTGAAGAATTTTAATTATTTGACAGCATGATGATTCAAATAGCCAATGCTTATTGTCAATAACAATAGCGTTAGCACTTTTATTATCTTCCCAAATTAAATCAGGAAGTACTTCCACAGACTTTTTAGAGGGAGCAGAAAAGTTGTGGGGAAGACCTTGTTTTGAATACTTTTCTCTGTTTGCTTTCTATAAAAGACATGAGGCAAAGTGCATTTTTTAGTATTAACTAAATAAATACTATTTATTATCTGGAGATGAAATACTAAAATGAAATAGGATTTTGCAATTTCAAGGAGCTTAAAATATAGACCTACGCACTGCTGTGTGAATTTGGATAAATTCTTCATTCTCTCTGGACCTCAGTTTCTCCATCTATAAAGCATAAAAAATAGTGTCTACTCTGGTTTTGTTACTCTATAATTGAATGATGCATTTGTGCTTATTACATTCTGGCTATATAGCCTTCTAGTTTATATTAGTAAAATCCAAGAGACTATTTTAAATATTGCACAGGGTAAAAACTTTTTCTGCTCTGTGAAACTCATTCAGCTTGTCCAGATTAACTATTGATACTGTCTAGTCTTTCTAATTAATTTTGCTCCATATAGATAAAATAAGACTGGAAGCAAGCAAGTATGGGAATAATGGAAGATATGTAGGATTTGGAGCTAAAGAAACTGGGCTCAAATTCTTTTTCTGTCACTTGTTTTTATATGATTTGGGGGAAATCATCTCTCTTTAGGTTTCAGTATCTTCATTTGTATGAACTAAAAACGTAGATATATGTTGTGGGCCAGAACTTGAAACAAGGTACTAAGTGGAATTACTAAGTGGACTTGAGGAGACAGTGGTTAAATTTAGTTTAGCATTGATTTAATCCTAAAACAAATAATGGTTTCCTAGTGATATAATGATTGGTGTATACTTAGTGTGGAACATATAAGGAGGATCTGTCAGGGCCAGAAAGGACAAGCGCACTAGAAGCTTTCTGAGGCTGAAGCAGATTCATTCCAATATCGATCTTTGTTGTGGCTGGAGACTCAAGAACAGACCTTTGGAAGTTGAGAAGATTCAGAAGCCAGAGAAGGCAGTCAGGCAGAAGTAAGGTAGACAGAGAAGTGGTGGCAGTTTGTCCTTTGGAGAACTCTGAAACCAAGATCCAGAAGGCCTCCAGAAAATTAATCAAGCCCCAAGTGAAGGAGATAAGACTTCGAAGGAAACAATAAAAGATTTGGATCTTAATCCCTGGCTGCACTTATGGTGATTATTGGCTGCCTCCAGAAGCCCCCCAAGAAACCTGCTCCCAGAGAACATTATATTTTAGAGAAGAATATTACAGATGTACAGATAGACATATAGATATGTAAATACATGATATATACATATATACATGATAGATAACAAATAGATGATAAACACATAGATGATAGATACATAAATGATAAATATATAGATGATAGATACTTAAATAGATGACTGATACATACACATGTAGATGATAGATCCATAGATGACAGATCATAGATATATATATATAGAGAGATAGATATATAGATACATACATACATTAGAGATACATAGATACATAAATAAAAGATAGATACATAAAGAGATAATAGATGGATACATTAATAGATGATAGATGAATAGATGTACAATACATAAATGATAGGTACATAGATGTTGGATATATAGCTAGATGATAGATATATAAATGACAAATACATAGATTATAGATACATAGATACAAAATAGATTATAGATAGATGATAGTTATATAGATAAATGATAGATACATTCATAGATGATAGAGATACATAGATTGATGATAGATAGATAGATTCATGATAGATACATAGATTCATGATAGATGAGTAGAGAGCAAATCAGATGAAGTGAATTGAATATAAATAATCATTTCCTAATTGATAATTTTATACATTTGGATTTTTTCAATCAATTGTATATTACTGACAAATTTGAAGGCAGGTATTCTTTTTGCCTTTCTAGTCTATCTGGGACTTAGCATAGGACATGGCACATGGTATACTTAATGAATGCTTACTATCTGGCTGCCTAGGTATATACATATATTATCAGGATTCAACATGAGCAGGTATAGTTTTTTAAAAAAAAAATACCATCTTGTCCTGTTTTTTTTTTTTTTTTGAGAAAGTTATCAAAAAAAGGTGGGGGGGGGGGACAAAAAAGTCTTTAGAAATGAAATTTACTCCTGAAAAATCTACAAACTTTAAGAAAAGGCAGAGAAGAAATTCTGCTCTTATTTCATCTCTTAATCCTGACTCTATAATATGACATTATTGGTGGCACAAGCATGATTAGCTCAGCAGCCTGGGAAGTTATTTGAGGACATTTTCTTCCTTTGTCCCCTTTGATTCTCAGCAATGTTTTTCACTTAGTATTTTAATCCCTTGGAAGAAATAGAAAAGCCAATTCCATGGTGGACTTGGTACATTTTCAAGGCCAAAGAATTCCATCATCTCCAGTAACATGATAGCATGCCAGCACTGAAGTCACAGCAGTTGTATCTCAATGGTGTGCCCAGTAGATTTGATCAGTTTCCTCTGTGGCACCCCTACTGCCTTGAGGCAAAGTGAATATCTGATCACTTTAAGATGCCCAGTAGTTTGGCACTTACATTGAAGCTGTCAAAATAGTTAAGAAAGAAAAATTTTACTTTGGTTTTAATGTTTATTTTGCAAATAAGATAGTGAAAAGGTGAGCAGGATGGCATTTTTTTTTTCTTTTCATCATGAGAGCAAAGGAGGAATTGGAAAAAAAAAAAAACAGAAACTAAAGCCAAACCATTGTCTTCAGATCCATTTACAAAGTATTCAAACATAATTGCCATTTTATGAGTAGAAGCCAACTAGAGGAAGGTGACTGGGGGCCTGAAACCATGAAGTTTGGCTTAGAGAAAAGCCTTAAGTGGGAGCATGATGGCTGGCTCCAAATATCAAAAGGCAGGCTTATAGGAGAAACATTAGCTTTACTCTGTTAGAAGCAATAGATATAAATTTCAGTGAGGGAGTTTTCAGTTCAATTTAAGGAGAAACTTTCTATAATTAGAGCTGTACAAAAGTAGAATGAGGTTACTGATTGGGAGAGAATTTTTTGTCAGTGAAGTCATTCAAGTGAAGACTGGGGGTTGATGAAAGGATATGTTGAAAGGCAGTACATTACTGAAGGAAGAATATTAAAATTGGTACCAAGAGAGACACTGATTTATCGCTCAGTCTGAGATCAAGTAGATAAGACACACCTTTTTCCTGTCTCACTTTTCTTTTTTTTTTAATTAAAGCTTTTTGTTTTTAAAACATATGCATAGATAATTTTCACCTTTGCAAAATCTTGTGTTCCAATTTTTCCATCTCTTCCCTCCATCCCCTCCCCTAGATGGCAAGCAATCTAATATATATATATTAAACATGTACAATTCTTCTGTACATATTTCCACAACTATCATGCTGCACAAGAAAAATCAGACCAAAAAGGCAAAAAATGAGAAAGAAAACAAAATGCAAGCAAATTACAATAAAAATGAAAATACTATATTGTGATTCACACTCACTCCCCACAGTCCTCTCTCTGAGCACAGATTGCTCTCTCCATCACCAGTCCATTGGAACTGGCCTGAATCACCTTGCTGTTAAAAAGAATCATGTTCATCAGAATTGAGCATTGCATAATCTTACTATTGCTGGGCTACAATGATTTCCTCACTTCACTTAGCATCAGTTCATGTAAGTCTCTCCAGGCCTCTCTGAAATCATCCTGCTGATCATTTCTTATAGAACAATAATATTCCATAACATTCATATACCATAATTTATTCAGCCATTTTCCACCTGATGGGCATTCACTCAGTTTCTACTTTCTTCCCACTACAGAAGGGACTAACACAAACATTTTTGCACATGTGGGTCCTTTTCATTTTTTTTATGATCTCTTTGGAGCCAGTAAAGATACTGCTGGATCAAAGGATATGTCCTGTCTTGATTGCCTTTAGAGCTTCCAAATTGCTCTCCAGAATGTTGGATCAGTTTACAACTCCATCAAAAATGTATTAATTTTTCCTCCAATTTTCCCATATACCTTCAACATTCAATATTATCCTTTCCTGTCATCTTAGTCAATCTGAGAGGTATGCAGTACTACCTCACTTTTCTAATGTGGAAAAATGTGAATAATATTTTTATCAAATGTCTCAAAGGCATCAAAGGCAGTTACAAGTTAAGAACTTTTTAAAACTTAAAGATACACATATACATATACACATATCTATATATATATTTGTATATGTATATAAACACACATGTATATTATATATATGTATGTGTATTTGTATATATACACAATATATACTAATAAATCATCTGGAATATATTATGTAATATATATATGTATATATGTATATATACATATATATATACTAATATGCTATATAGAACAAAGCTTCCTAAACTGTAGTTCACAACTCTGTGAGGTTGTGTAACTGAATGTGGGGGTATGAAATTTCAATTTATTATTGTAAATGTTTGATTTGTGCACCTATTTTATATATCTATTTATCTGGGATCATGTAAAAATTTCTTGGGCACAAAGGAGTTATGAGTGGGAAAAGTTTAAGAAATCCTGACCAGGATATAGCCATGTACATGTATGTGTGTATACATACATACATGACACAAAATACACCACACCCCTCAAGTGTAACAAGTTTAAAATTCTCTCTCCATGTGTGTGTATGCATGTATCTGTGTATGAACATTATAATATAAATGTAAATGTTCATGGTGTATGTGTATGTGTATATGTGTTTGCATTCTGCCTTTTTTTTTTTTTTTTTGATCTCTTTAACTGGTGGTGGACAGCTGACTGAGAGGTGGGACTTCCTTTTGCTGAGTTTTCACAGGTATCTCTTGGAAAAATGCATTCACTTCCATCAAGGACCTTAAGACTTAGACATTTGGTAACAACTTTTCTAATCTATTCTGTTTCTGATTATTTTCTTAATAACAGTCTGTCATGCCTACATAGAAAGGGCAATTGCCCATGGATCTGTAAATCTATAAAAGCCTATATTATATATAGGTCTGCTTTGACTCAAGGTTCCAAGGGTTTCTGGATTTTCATAGTCTAAAGAGATATCAGTTTGAAGTGAAATTTTCCAATAACTCGTTTATTCGTCTACCTGAAACAATAGTTCCATTGCTATTTGTGGGGATAATAGTTCACAGTTTATTTTTTGTTCTTTATCATACATGAAACCTTTATTCAAAGCTACTAAAATTGAATTTTGGGGAATCATAGTGAATATTTACCTTCAAAATCTTCAATTTTTTTCTAAATTCAGACTTTCTTTAGATTTGAGGGATATGATGCATATTCAGTTTGAGGTCTGATTACTCTGGATGTCTCAATGGCCCTATTATGCTTTTTTCCCTGATGTTTGGTCCACCTTTTAAAGTCATTATTCAATTGGCTTTTCTTGTTCTTGCCAATTGGCTGTCTCTCTGGGATGGCTGGCACAACCCACAGGACTGTACAGCCAGTGATGACATTTTTACAACCGTGCTTTGTTCTTTCTCAGCATTAACCTCATTGCTCTGCACTTGTCTCCATTTAAAATTGCATAATAGAATCTTCTGCTGGTGATCTGGGCCCTCTGCCTTTGGAGAATGACCTTAATGTGCATTAAAGTGAACACTGGGGACTGGGCTTCTGTGAGCCTATTTAAATCATTCAGGGTTCATTTGTAGTAGTGTGGGTTTTAAATGGCCCAAATGCCATCTGAGAAGGGGAAGGTCAATGTGCCCCAATCTGAGCTGCAGTCTTGTGGTTCCCAACTCAGAGGGAGTGACTTCTTGATCATGCTTTGCAGGGCCATCAGCTCTTATCGCCCTGGGCCATGCTTGGTGCTGTTTTACTGACAATGACTTAAATATATGGGTCCCATTACAAACTGTGCACAAGGCGGAGACCAGGGTAAAAAAAAAAATAGTAACCATGGTAACTATTTGTTGGAGTAGGAAGACAGGCGCCATCTGAAAAAGTATATACATATTGGTTCCAATTACTTCATGCTCTAACAAAAGTTCTCTAAGTCTGAGGAGTAAGTTTAATTGGGAATGTTCACTGTTATCTCCAAGAGATTCTTTTTCCTTTGCCCTTTTATGTTTTTGGTACTGTATCCAAGAGACTAGAAAACAAAATGTAATTGCTCAGAGAGAGAGATGAGAAAGAAAAAGAAAGACAGATGGAGAGAGGAGAGAGAATGAAAAGAGAGAGAGAGAGAGAGAAGAGAGAGAGAGAGAGAGAGAGAGAAAAAGAGAGAGAGAGAGAGAGAAGAGGGAGAGGGGAGAGAAAGAGAGAGATAGACACAGAGAGAGAGAGAGACAGACAGAGAGAGACAGAGACAGAGAGACAGAGAGAAACAGAGAGACAGAGACAGAGAAACAGAGGAGGGACAGATTGGGCAGAATTTGTTAACTGGTATTGTGACCTGTTTATATCCATTTGAAATGAGAGATGCTGAATTATGGCATATGGTCCAGAGAAGCTTCTACAGGTGATTGCAGTTTCTACAAATCTAGGTTTGAGGCACTTTCCTGGCATACACATGAACTCAAGAAATAGGTTGTAATTTCGGATAACTAATAATGTTCATTTTGCATCCAATGAAGAGGCAAACAAAGCTTTCTATTTATTGGAATGGGATAGCCAGCTTGTTCTTTGCTCTCTACAAAAGCATGGTTTTCAGACTTTAGTTTCTTGCAATGAGCACACTTAATAGAGGAGACTGAGTAGGGAAATTGGTCTGCAGGGTCGATTTAGTCATGAATGTTAGAGCCAAGAGAGAGAATCAAAGGGATGATAGAGGATACAATCTAGAATAGCTTGAAAGAAGTAGTTAGACTATCATCCTTTAGGGATTTTTAAAGAGAGCTCAAGTGATGAGGTGCTATCTAATAACAACAATGACACAAAGAACAGTAGCTAGTATTTGTATAGCACACATGCACATGCTAAGAGCTTTACAAATATCTCATTTTTTCCTCACAACAAGTCCAGGTTGTTGTTGAGTTATTTCAGTTATGTCTGACCCTCTATGACCCTATTTGTTGTTTTCTTAGCAAAAAATACTAGAATGGTTTTCATTTCTTCCTCCAGTTCATATTACAAATGACAACTGAGGCAAACAAATATTAAATGAGTTGCCAGAAGCCATACAACCAATAAGTGTCTGAGGTTTGATTTGAATTCAGAGATTCCTGTCCTTGGCTCTATCCACTACATCACCCCAAATGTCTCAGAATATCTATATTTTTATTTCAAGGCAACTAAGTGTAGTCAATAGAAAACTGGACTTGAAGTATGTGAGATATTTGAATACTGAAGTTTCCTCATATGTAAAATGGGGATACCAGTCACTGCCTCACAGGATTGTTATGAGGAATAAATGAAACCTGTAAATCACAATATAAATGTTAGATGTTGTTTTTCTTACTGCTATCATCTCTTGCACAGTTTTCTGGATTAGGAAAATAAAACATGACTTTTGAATGCCTTACAGACCATAATCACTTGACTTTAGAAAAATTGTGTTCTCCTAACAATATCTAACCCTATTGTTTCACCAGTCTTGATAATTTAAGGATCTTTTTGGTGGACTAAGTGTCTTTAGGTTTTTGTTTTGTTTTGTTTTGTTTTAAGATTAACAACCTTTTTAATTCTTTGCATTTGTAAAATGAATTGAAATTTATAAGTTTTCAGATACATTTGGTTCTCATGACAACCCTGTGAGGTAACCAGAGAAAAAAGTTTTACTCTATTTTACAGATGAAAAAAAACAACCCCAAAACACAAGTCTTTAGAGTGATTAAATTGCTTGTCTGAAGTTCTGAAGGAAATTATTGGTGAAAACTAGTCCAGATCTGATACTCTTTCTACTATCCTACATTCTCATAATAACTCTTAGACCTAAATAGAATGTTAGTGCCTCCTAGACAAATGTGGACCAGTGATATCTAGTGATCTTCATAAAATTTCTCGATAGGATCCTGCTGAGCTGTAGGGCCACCCTTTTACTTATTCTAGCCATGAAGCATATATCTATATATCGACCTCTATGATGACACCTCATGAATTCCATACCAAAACTATAGATAGTCAATTCTGCTATATTTTTCTTAAATATACTTTTTTAAGAAAAAATTTATAACAAAAACCAAAGACTTGGAGAAATGGAATTAGGGACACAACTCAAAAATTTTATCCCTGACAGATTAAAAAAAAGATAGCAATCTAATAAAAATTATTATGCATGTTTTATACATATTAAATGGTTAAAAATATATAAATGCTTCAATAAATAGTGATGGCATTCTCTGCTATATCCTGGTTCTCCCCAGGTAGCAAACAGGAATGTGTATAGATGTGAACTATCTCTCTTCCACCCACAGCTTCTACTGTACCATATACAATCAATATGGTACTTTACCTTAACAAAGATATACAGTTGGAAGTGGGAACCTAAACTGAATGCTAGTCAAATGAGTCAGTGCCCCCTTACCACCTCTAGTTTTCCTGGATCTTTTACAGTACCTAGTATTTAGTAGATCCCTAATCAATGGTAACTCAAGTGAAAAGAAATGGATTTCTGTTTCTATTCTCTTATCCCACTCACCATACTGTGACTTTTCCAAATGAAACATTCTTTCCAATATTGATGTTACTCCATTAAGATGTAAGCTTGAGGGATTGGAGTGTTGTTTAATCTATCTGGACCTTAGTTTCCTCATCTGTAAAAAGAGACAGTTGAACTCTGTGATTTCTAAGGTCTCTTCTACCTCTAAACTTATTTTATTTTCTTTTAATTTCAGTAGTATTTTATTTTTCCAATTTCACGTAAAGATAGTTTGCAATATTTATTTTTGTAAGATTTTGAGTTGCAATTTTTTTTCTTATTCTCTCCCTTACCTCCCCCTTCCCCAAAAGAGCAAGCACTCTGATATGGGTTATACAGGTACAATCATTTTAAACATATTTCCATATTAGTCATGTTGTGAAAGAAAAATCAGAACAAAAGGGGAAAAAACCCATGAGAAAAAACAAACAAAAAAGGTGAAAATAGTATGCTTCTATCCACATTCAGTCTCCATAGTTCTCTCTCTGGATGCAGATAGCATTTTCTATCATAAATCTTTGGAATTGTCTTGGATCATTATATTGTTGATAGGAGCTAAGTCTATCATAGTTGATAATCACATAATCTTACTGTTATTGTGCAAAATGTAGTCCTGGTTCTGTTCTCTATGTCTGTTTTTTTATGATTCTATATATTCATATCCCTGGTGTCTAGGATAATGCTTACAGAGAATTGCTTCTGTAAGTAGTGGGTTTTCAATAATATCCATTAAACCATCATATGGAAATAAAAGTTATGCCAACATAAGTCCCATCAATTAACAGATATCCAGGGAGTGGAGCATAGTCCAACTACTCACTTTAACTGGTTGGTTTACTATATTGAACAATTAATTTTGATAAAATATTTCAGTATTTCAGGTAATTCAGGTATTATTTAGTAATTTCATGCAGAAATAACAAGTATGAGAGACATAGTAAGGACTTTGTGGTTATGATTATCCACATAAACTAGTTTTACCAAAAAAAAAAATAAGTAAAGAGGGAGTCAAGAGGTAAGAAATGGAAGTGAGGGAAGCTGAAATAAAGACATTGCTTGAGGCTTTTTTCTCCCAGGAAGGCTATTTCCCCTCTCAGAAATACATTCCAAGGCTATGAAGAAAAAGTATATTATGAATTTCAACTTCAAGGAATTGTTAGGAAAAATGTTAGGAGGGTATCTTTTTTTTTTTTAATGGAGGATTTGGTTACTGGGGCTTCAGAAAGAACTAAAATGAAATGGAAATAGTTTCCATTTCCTAATATAAAACATACATACATATATAAACACATAGATATAGATTGAAGCTACAAGAGATATTAGAGATCATTTTAGAATTCAACCTTCTTCCCTATGATTGAAAACTGCTAGCCATGTTCAGTTACATTTAATTAATTCATTCAAAAAACATTTACTAAACATCTAATACTGTCTGTGTAAGATAATGTGCTAGGCATGTGGATAGAAATCCAAAGTTTAAAAAGTAGTACCTGATTTTACTCTTACTGGGAGAGATACAGCAGGGATATAACAGTGATATGGCTAAGTAAGAGTATGATAACCAATGAACAACTCTAAGTGACTGTTGACACGATTGCTCTGAAACATGAAAAGACCCAGAGGTCTTTTCCATCTTGTTGGATGGAAACTCTATGGAGAGAATTTATGAAATAACCTAGACAACAATTATGAAGAATGAAGAGTTATGGGTGGGCTGTAATATATACTGATGAAAACAAGTTTTAAAACCATGAGCTGATGTTTCTATGGAAGAATCAAAGTTCTAAGGAGTATTTCTGTTTAGAGCATGGATTCTTAAACTTTTATTTTTTTATATTGTGGATCACTGTGATAATCTGGTGAAGTCTATGGAACCTTGCTCAGAGTTACATTTCTAAATGTACAAAATATAATACATAGAATGACAGAGGAAAGAAGTGAAATTAAAACATAGTTATGAAAACAAAACAAATGAAACAAGTTCATGGACCACTGATTAATAATTCCTTATTTAGATGTGGTCCTTGAGTCTCTGATTGATGTTTCCCCAGTGATTGTCATTGCTGGGACATTTTTGGCCCATTTATAGTGCTGCCATAGCACAGACTAGCTGATTACTTAAAGGATGGGAAAAGGAAGGAAGGAAGGAACTAAGAAAAAGAAGAATAAATTAAACACCTACTATGTGCCAGACATTATGCTAGATGCTTTACACATATATTAGCTGGTGAAGTGATAAGATATTCAAAATGCTTTTCAAAATAAAAAGTTGATGATGAATCACTTTTCAAAAGGAGCCTGGAAAACATCATTATATCTAGAAAGATATGTGATCTTTGTTTCAATTTAAGATAAAAAAGAGGAGACTACATCAAATTTGAATAAGTTGTAAATATCCCAGAGAACATATCTGCAATGGACAAGAAGTTACCCTTACACATATGCTGTCATGCATAATCGCATAGTATTGACTGTTTAGAAGAAAGAACAGGAACTGAAGGTACCAAGTACAGACAGATTTTTCAAGGAATTTTATTGAGGAGGGGAAAGAAAAATATAAGGCTATAGCTGGAAGGGAGTGGTAAACATGGAGGTCAACAGATAAGGAGCGATTGAAGAAAAGAAGAGCAGAGTATATAGTTCTCACATATGCTGATGATGCCTCAAAATTACTATGAAATCTCATGTTATATATCATGAACTAACCAGACTTAGCAGAGGTGGAAGAAATCATAATATTTCATTGCTACAGTTTAAGGAGGACTAGGACAAAGACAAAAAAAGAAAATGAAAGAAAGGAAAGGAGAGGAGAGAAAAGGAGAGGAAAGGAAGGGAAGATAGGGAAAAAGAGTGGAGGGGAGAGGAAGGGAGGGGGAAGGAGAAGAGAGGGGAGAAGAGGAGAGGAAAAAGGAAAAGAAAAATTAAGTGGAAAATAAGAAAGGGAAGAGAAGAGAAAAAAGAAAAGAGAAAAAATAAAAATAATCTCTACCCTCAAAGAGTTAACATTCCATTGGGATTTAGTGAAGAGCAAGACTGTTGTGTAAAGAAGTAAATACAAAATCATTTAGAAGGAAGGTAAAGACACTATGGAAGCTTAGGCATCACGTAGAAGGTAACACTTGGATTTTGAAGGAAACTAGGGATTCTAAGAGGTTGAACTGAGGTTCAAGGAGGTGGTAGTCTGCCTAAAGGCTTGGAGACAGAAAATGTGTTGTTCAGGAGGCCAGTGATATGGGTGGGAAGAAACATGAAGGTGTGCTCACTTCTTTCTGCATTTAAATGTGCTCATATTTTTTTTCAGGAGTTCACTCTATATATCAGTCCTGTGATTCTGTGCACATTAATATCTAGAGCACTATAACAACTGCAGAGCACTCAGATAAATTAGTGCAGTATACGGACAGCTTACATATGGATATATCAATGGTCTAAGAGTTAGAGCTTGAAGTTGAAAACTCTGTTACCAGACTGATGATTCACCATTTTGTCCAGTAAGGGGATAATTTGCTTCCGGTGGCTTCTATTCAGACTCATTTAATTCTTCTGCAGAGTTCTTTCTGTATCTCCAATAGAATTAAGGTGTTCCTAGCTGAGCTCTCCCAGCAGGGAAAAAATGATGTCTTAATGTTTTCCTTGGCAAGAAGAGGATGTATGTGAATGCCTACCAATCCCTTTTACTTCTTTTAAACACCTGCAAATCTGATCCTATTTGGTTTTGCCCACAAAGTTTGAGTCCATGACTTTTAACATGCCCTTCCTGGAAAGGAGCAGTTTTGTAGTGGGCTCACTACTTCAGACCCTGCCAACATAAACTCACATTTTAGTGCTTCACATTCTTCCTACAGCCACATATACAGGGCTGTACTTGACTGAGAAAAACAAAGCCTTTCCATAAAAATTTTTAAAAATTGTTATTTCTTAGAAAACGTAGGACCATACTAATGGAAGATATTCACGGCTGATGCAGTTATTCTCCTCTAAGGAAGCTAAGAAAGTTTTCTTCAAAGACCTGTCCTGTCCCAACATTTGCCTTTAAAAACACTTTGAATTTTACATAGCTATTAGTTCATCTAGTTGACAAAATTACCCTGTGAAGGTTGTTGTTCTTACTGCATCCAGTAGTATTAGCTTCTGTCAGAAAAAATTGTGTACTTGCCTTATAATTGGTTTATCAATCTTCCATTTTCCCATCTATAATCTATCCTTTACAAGTAGTTAAATTGGTGTTCCTAAAGCACAGTTGTAATCATGTCATTTCTGTTCAAGGGTCTCCATTGGCTCTCTATTGTCCAATAGGTGACAAATTCCAACACTTTGTGTAATGACCGCGTATTTAAAATCAGCCGGAGTCAGGAATTCAGGTTAAGAGAAAAATCTTCAATATTTATTGAAGTGAAGAAGTGAATAAAGATTGCGATAGCAAATATAGGCAGCTGCGACAGGAAGCCAGCTAACAGAGAGCGATCTGAGCTGAGCCAACCATGGCAATGGCAATCCCAAAAATCTCTCCTCCCCTTCCTTTTCCACTCCCCTGCCTCCACCCACCAAAATCGTCATTTCCTATACAACACATCAGGACTTGCACAAAGACTGGGCGGGGCCATTCTTTCTCCAAGCTTATATATTAATAGAGTATGGTCCAATTACTATTTAGCCTCATGTGCTTGGGACCTCAGTGCATCAACTCAAGCCTCAGCCCATTACAACTTTGCATTTAGCTTTTTAACTTTTTTAGCTTAGCTCCAACTCACCTTTCTAAAATTACTGTGCAATTGACCATAACATACTCTACACTCCATTCAAACTACTCTGCTTGCTGTTAACTCTATCCAATAACCCATCTTCTTCCCTTCCCTTTCCTCCCTCTTTCATTTTCTTTTCTGTCTATGTCCCAGTCCTCCTTAAACTATAGCAGTAAAATAGCATGATTTCTTCCACCTTAGCTAAGTAGGAGTGAGCTCATGATGTGTAATATGAGATTTCATGGCAATTTTGAGGCATCAGCATAAGATATGCTGAGAATAAACACTGTGCTCTTTTCTTCAATCTCTCCCTATCTGTTGACTTCCATGTTTACCTCAACCTTGAAACAAATAAAAGTCCTCTCATTTGATTCTACCACTCCCTTCCAGCTATAACCTTATATTTTCCTCTCCCCTTCTCAATAAAACTCCTTGAAAAATCTGTCTGTACTTGGTACCTTCGGTTCCTGTCTTTTCTTCAACACCCTCACATGTAACCCCATCATTCAACTGAAACTACTCTCCAAAGTTGCTACTTTAGCTTAATTGCTAAATCTCAAGGGCTTTTCTCAATCCTGCTTTTTAAAAAAAATTTTATTTTCATTTTGGCCTCTCTGTAACATCTCATACATTCTTCTTCTAGATAGTTTTTGCTTTACTAGGTTTTCCTGACACTGTTTTTTAAAATAATTCTCTTCCTAAAAATATAAGTGACCTAGAATTTATATAAAAAGCTGTTAGAGGCACAATGAAAAAAGTGCTGATCTGGACTCAGGAAGATTATTTTTCTTGGGTTCAAATTAAACCTTAGATACTCAGTAGCTCTGGGAAAAACACAGTTCTGTTTGCCTCGGTTTTCTCATCTGTTTAATGAGTTGGAGAAGGAAATGGCAATACCACGCCAAGAAAACCCCATATGACATCACAAAGAATCAGACATGACTTAAAACAACTGATAAAAAGCATTTTTATATCACTTTAAGGATTGAAATCACTTTACATATGTTATCTCATTTGATCCTCATAATAATGCTATAAGGGTAGATTCTATTATTATTCAAATTTTGTAAATGAGAGAAGGTAATGACTTAACTGGGGTCACACAACTAGGAAGTATCTGATGCAGGATCTGAATTCAGATCTTCTTAATACCAAGTCCAACACTCCCACCTGTTTAACTGATCTTATATTTTTCCCCTTGTTTCTTTAGCCTTATCACATCCACTAACTGAAGGTAGTTCTGTCATGGGCCCCTATATCTTTCTGCACTATACATTCTCATTTGGTGTTCTTGTTAACTCCTATGGTTGTAATGATTATTATTTTTATGCAGATAATTCATAGATCAATATATTAAATCCCAGTCCCTTTGTTCCATGGCCTCTGGTCCCATGGCTGCATCAGCAAATGCCTTATGAAAACCTGGAATTACATGTCTTGTAAACATCTTAAACTAAAGATTTCTAAAAGAGAATTCATTATCTTTTCCTCAAACCCTCCCATTTTCTCAACTTAGCTACTATTGTGAAGAGCACCACCATCTTTCTATTTACCCAAGCGTACAACTTATGTTATTCTCAATTCATCACTCTCACTCATCTCACATAAATCATCTGCGCCAGATCTTGTCATTATCCCTTCTCCACATCACTTATATGTGATCTTCACTTCTCTCAGGTTCTTGTTGCCTCTCATCTTGACTACTGCAATAATATTCTGGTTCATCTTCACTCCAATCCACTTTCTACTCAGCTTCCAAGGGTGATTTTTCAAACATGTATATTTGGTTATGTCATCTTCTCAATTAAAGAACTTCAGTGATTCTCTATTATGTTCAAATACAGATTTCTTTATTTGGCATTTAAAGTTCTTTATGATCTGGTCCCTTCTTGCTTTTTCAGTCTTTTTATATTATGTTCTCCATAAATTCAGCTTGAATAATATTCAAGTAATATTACTTGAAGTTCCTCAAGACATGACATTCTGTTTCCTATCCCCCACGGTTACATTATATCCCTTCACCCTCAAATCTTAGTTTCCCAGACTTTCTTCAAGACTTCAGTTAAGTCACCTAACACCTGCCTTTTCCAGTCCCCACAACTGCTGGTACCTTCTCTTTTCACACACACACACACACACACACACACACACACACACACACACACACACACAAACTCCTTCTGTATATATCTTTTATTTACCTAATTATTTACAAGTTATCTCCTCCATTAGAATGCAAGCTCTGTGAGGAAAGGAACTATTTTCTATCCTTTTTGTACACTTAGGATTCAGAACAATACCTGGCACATAATAAATGCTTATTACTCATTTGTTTGTTTGTTTGTTTGTCCTCCCACCCCAACAGAATTCTCTTTGATTTGGTGGTTAGGGATACTAATCTCACTGCTGAATAGAAGTGAACTTGGGTACCAAAAATGTTGGACATCCATCTATGTACCCAGAACAATCCCTGGATCTCTCATTAAAACTTTGCAACAGTTCTACATATCTGTGCCCATTCCTAATCAGTACAATATTCTTGATGTTTGGTTCTTAGTCTTCCTGTGAGACTCTCAGGTCTTGGAGTACAGGGATTGGATTTTGTGTCCTGTGTTTTCAATAAATATTTGAGGAATGAAAGTCTGACAATTGTCTGAGCTGTCACCTCCACTTATATTTTGTCCATGATTACTGCCCCATCTCTATTTACTCTACCAGCCCCAAACAAAAAATGGGATTTGCATAATACAATGAAGCTATCTTGACCCTGTTGGTCCTTTGGTCTGTGTTGTGCTCAGTGAGTTTCTATATAGTATTTTGCAAATATTTCTTTTGAGATATTTTTGGCCCTCTGGATCTAGTGTGTGGTAAATATCTATAGAGTCACATAATTATAGAATTATGATCTTAGCTTTTCCATGCATGTTATGGATTCCAGGACAGACTCATAAAATATTCTAAGAGACTTTGTCCATTCACACTACATTATAAGAGAAGAAACAGAAAACTAAATAGGAGAAATGCTTTACCATTTCTAGAGTTGTCTAGAGTATCTCAAATGAGATAATATTTGTAAAGTGCTTAACACATTGCCTGGCACATTTATAAATGCTTCTTTCCTCCATCCTTTCCCTCTCTCCTTCAACTTTCCTCCCTTGATGGCAAAGGAGGTCTATGACCTAGATTTCAGAACCCAGACAAGTGTACTTTTCATTAAATGACTATAACTATCTTTTCATCACCTTGCATTCATTTTCTCTAGGACCAATGTAGTCCAGCATAATGGCTGTGGGGAATAGGAATAAAAAGCTTCCACACACAATTGGATAAAAAAGGCAAGGTACAAATATTTCCTCTTTCACATTCAGGACTGACCCCCTCAACACTTATAAATGAATTGTGGTTCCACAGTGGTTCCCTTGATTTCAGAATGAGTATTTTAAATTTTTTTCTAAAGTGCTTAAAGTGAATTTAATGAGCTGTGGTCACACTCTGGATCTATAAGTCCTAGGCGTGTATTCATGGTCACTTATACTTAAATGAACTGAGGAAAATTTGCTCTCTGGTGCTTTACCAAAGGAGTGGAAATGTTTTTTCTAAGAGAAATGCTGTGTTCAGCTAGAAGAAGCTAACATTAGTTGGTATATGCCTTTCCCTGGAAAGCACATGCTTTGTCCCAATTAAACCATTTTGCAAACAATGTTTTTTGTCCTACTATGTGCCAGGTTTTGTGGAATAGCAAGAGTCTAGCACTATACCAATTGTACTAAAGTTCACAGGAAATTTGTCCCTCCCACCTTGGAAATCTGCACTATGGTGAAACACTGTTCCCCTGCTCCACTCCAAGCTTGGAAATAACCCAGCACAATAACATATCTTTGATTTCATTTCATACCTCAAAGTAGAGATATAGACTGACATAGAGAGAGAGAAAAAATAGAGATGGCCCACCATTGTACATGGGGAAGATAAGACATGACTGCCTTCCCTTCTCTTCCTTTCCCTCACCTTCCCACAGCCAGATGATGCAGCAATGCCGGGGTTCTCCAAGAGGTATGACTGATTTTCAGAATGGCAGAGTAGTCATGGAATCAAGAGACAGATTTAGACTTATTTATGGCAGAATTCTCAAAGATTTTAGCTATTCAAAATTAGAAAGGGTTTTCTGAGGGGGGAATGGATGCTCCCTCACTGGGAATTGTTAAGCAGACACAGAAGGATCACTTGTTAACAATATTATAGAGGTACACTTGGTAAGTTTAATTTCGACTAGAAGACCATTGAGGTCTATTTTATCTTCAAGACTTAGAACTTTTATGAAACGGATAGATATGTACATAGTGTGTGTATATGTGTATGCAATTTGGGGGCAGCTAGGTGGTGCAATGGATAAAGTACCAGGCCTGAAGTCAGGAACTCTCATCCTCCTAAATTTAAATCCCATTTCAGAAACTTACTAGTCATGTGACCCTGGACAAGTCACTTAATTCTGGTTGTCTCAGTTTCCTCCTTTATAAAATAAGCTGAAAGGAAATAGCAAAACATTCTAGTATATTTGCCAAGAAAAACCCTTTCCTCTCCTCTCCTCTCTTCTCTTCTCCTCTCCTTTTCTTTCTTCTCCTCTTCTCTCCTTTCCTTTTCTCTCCTCTCCTCTTCTCTCTTTCCTCCCTTCTCCTCTCCTCTCTTCTCCTCTCCTTTCCTCTCCTCTCCTCTTCTTCAACCTGCAATCAGAACTGTCATTGTAGAAATGAAAGATTTATCAGCTCATTACTATTCTCTACAGACAGTCAGTACCACCAAATTTTTATAAAAATGAAGAAGCTGTGATAACATATATTAAACTATTCAATTAAAATAAATGTCATGGAATGGGATCGTCAATTGTTTTTATGGTGATCATTTAATGACTTGTCGACATTCCATACCTTGGATGCATTTTATTAATTTTTTTTACAGTAATGGGAAATCAGACCCATATGGCAACACCAATGCATGTTTTGAATGTTCATATTTGCAATATTCTGAGTTGGTGGTCTGAGACAAAGATAGCAAGGTATTGTGGAAAGAGGCCTGGACTTGAAATCAATATTCTTGGGTGCCAGTGCTAGCTCGGCCACTTATTAGCCTTGTGACTTGAGCAAGACACTTCTTGTCTGAGTCGTACTTTAAAAAAAAAAAATTTATTGAAGTTTTTTTATTTTCAAAACATATGCAAGCATAATTTTTCACCATTGACTTGCAAAAACTTGTGTTCCAATTTCTCCCTCCACTTTCCCCCCACTCCCGCCCCTAGATAGCAAATAATCCAATATATGTTAAACATGGTAAAAAATATATGTAAATCCAATATAGACACACAAATTTATACAATTATCTTGCTGCCCAAGAAAAATCAGATCAAAAAAGGAAAAATTGAGAGAGAAAATAAAATTCAAGTGAACAACAATAAGAGAAGTGAAAATTCAATGTTATGACCCACAATCAGTTTCCACAGACCTCTCTCTAGGTATAGATAGCTCTCATCTTCATAAGATTTTTGAAACTGGCCTGAATCATCTGAGTCTCAATTTCTTTATCTATAAAGTGGGGATGCTTGCCAGGTCCTGCCCAGACAACTTAACAATGTTGTTGTGAGGGAAACATTTTTACAAATTCTAGAGTATTAGATAAATGTGAGATATTACTATAAAATAATAACATCATAGAACTCGAGTAAGGAGGGATTTAGAAGCTATTTTGTCAACTCTTTCCTTTTTCAGGTGAGGAATTCAGAACCCTAGAGATGAAATGTTGTTCCTCAGGGCACAGAAACAAACTCAGATCCTGGCTCCCACCTTCATGATCTGTGTAATCTGGGACAAGACATTTCATCTGTGTGATTCTCAGAACTTCCCTATCTCCTTCACCTTCTTTGTTTGTTGAGGGTGGTGTGGAAGGGAAGATCTTATTTGTCATGACTGTTCCTTTAAAGACTATAGGAAACAAACAGAACAAAAAAGACCTCTGCTTCCCCCTAAGCAGTAGCACTGGTTGACGTGGGCATTTGTAGGACTCTCTGCCTGAACTCATTCAGTGTTGGCTCAGACAAAAACTGGAGCCTGTTTCTGTACAACTCCAGGTCTGCTCCTAGCCAAAGTGTGAATTATGTTCTTTTTGGAATATTTCAGAACCAAAACAAACTTGAGCAGAGCCACTGGGATACTGGAAGTTCATACCAGAGAAATCTGTTTTCATGGTTTTGTGGAAAAATGGAAAATACCTTCAAATTTAGAGGGTGTTTCTAAAAAATCATTTAAGCAATCAAATAATGACTTAGAGAATATCAACAGGAATAGGATACTTGAAACCAAGATACATAAAGATTCATCTTACAGTACAAAAGAACTTTGCATTTGGAATCAGAGGTACTATTCTAAAATTTTGGCTCTTTGACTTACTACCCATGTGACTTTGGAAATTTAACATCCCTGGGCCTGAGATATAAAATGAGAGAGTTGACTGGAAGACCTATAATCCTTTCCAGCTCTATAATCACTTGGCCCTTTAAAGGAACTGGAAATATCTAACCAGGAGAAAAGAAGTCTTATGGAGGGCATAATCATTTTTTCAAATATTTAAAGGGCTGTATATGGAAGTTGTCAGGGACTTGCCTTTTATAGTAGAAGATAGTACAACTGGAACCATTGGGCAGAATTTATAGGGAGGGGAAGATTTTGGTTTAGTTAAAAGTGAAAATAGCTACTTAAAGAGGAAGAAATTTCCAGGTCATTGGAAATCTTCAAAAAAATTTTTTTTCCATGACCATTCTCAGCAGTGTCATAAAGGAAGTTTATGCTTCAAGGAAGGACTAGATTAGATGGTGTGTGTGGTAAAATTTTACTCTATATTATGGTTTGAGGTAGGGAAAGAGATGTGAAGTTACCTTGGGGTAGAGATAATATGTTTTCTCATTAAAACTAAATTTAGTACACATTTTCTAAGGGCCTACTTTATACAGAGGTATTACAGATAGATGCTTGATTCAAGTAGTATCTCTTATCTCACCTTTGTAAGTTCAGACAAGTCTCTTTACCTCTCCAGCTCCAGATGTTTCCTCATCTGTAGAAGGAAGAGAATGGATTAAATGACCTGTATGGTCATTTTTGTCTGAGAATCTATGATTCTGTGGCTCAAAGTCCTTTCTGCTTCTAAATCCCCTCACTAAAGTATGAATCACTCTGTATACCTTAATGTGTATACCTTAAATATGTGCATGGAAGTGATAATAGAATCCAGTGGGGTCTATATCATATGCACAAAAAATTATGGTACTAAATAGAATATGACATTTAAGAGAATAGCAAAGTGCTAAGAGAATACCAAAAAAGGAAAAGTTCAATTCTGAATGGGAAGAAGGGGAAGAAAACAAACCACAAAGTTTATTTGGAAACCTACCAGACCAGTGTTTCTCACTTATTACTCTTTTAAAGTTGTTCCAGAGGGATAGCATAGTAGCACCCACATGAAAGAGTTGGCAAGCTGACAAGCTTTAGGAACTAATGCCACTCTTGGCAGGTTTTGTCCTCTCAATGATGGTTGCAATAAATTGGGACAGAAATCTAGACTTTTGAGGACATCGTTTGACATGTAAGCATTGAAAAGTGTTAGGGAGCATTGTCGGTGCTTTCATAAAGCTTGAAAAAAATCAGAAAAAGAGAAGGTGTCTCTGAAGGAGAGGAATGTAAATGAGTATATAATGTTGATTATTCTAGGGCTTCTTTATTAATCTCTGTTCTGATGATTTGCTTCAGAGATCTGTCATGGGATTGCACGTATTGACATGCTCATGTTATTCCCTGATTGAGCTAATGTTAAAGCAGAGATTATCAGGGTTGGCATTTTCAGTAGATGGTGATTGATGCAAGTTAATACTAGCCTGGTCATTTGAAAAACATAGGTTGTGTAGTAAATAGACATATTCTCTATAGAAAAACAAGGAGAACGACGGAGGAATATTCCTAAGGGGGAGAATAGAATAATTTTTGTAAAGGAAGAAAATGCAAATTATTTAGGCAAAGGATTGACTCTAGCACAAGGATTTATCCTAAAAAGAAACAAAAAGAACCTAGGTGAGTGATGCTATCTTCAAGGTTATTTCTTCCCTTTCTTCTCTTTTTTTGTCCCCCTGAAAGGGCTTGGATTTGGGCTAAATTTATTCTGTTTAACTTATGCAGAATTAATAATCATAATGGTCTTCCGTCATTCAGACAAACTTTGCCTATTAGTAGCGGTGGGTAAAGGTTTTTAAATTTGGACCAAAATATGGAGTTTCAATAATATCTGATAATGCCTTTACCCATTCATTACAAAATGATGAATCTGAATGTAGACAAATCCTAATATGGTTGAATAATGTGGTGCTCAGGAACATCCTATCAACAGCAGGCTAGTCTACATTCAGGGGCTGATATTTTTCTGGAAATACCTTGAGAGAAGCTGAGTCCCGATAGAACTTTCAGTATTTCACTGAAACACAGAGCATTAATCAATCAACATGTATTTATTAAGCACTTACTACATACTATGCATGCTATTGGATGTAGAGAATTTGAGTACAAAGAATTAAACAATCTATTCATTATTACCTTACTAATACTGGTAAGAATAAAAGTCCCCTTTGTGTGTGTATATACATAAACAAACAAACATACATATATCATAAATACAAAGTTAATAAATTCCAAAATTGACATTTCAGTTGCCATTTAAAGGAAGATGATAGAATATTTGCTTTTAGGATTTTAGCGTGACAACAGAGTTGTCAATTAATTACAGTGATTAAGGAAGTTTGCTTTCAATTTGGGAAGCTCAAAAGGATGCCTCTATTGTTTTCCATCTTTTAATGAATTTCCATATAGGGAGAACAGGCAGAGCCAGATCACCCTGAAAAAAGTAACTCAAGAGACCAACAAATATAGAGTCCATAAATCTAATTTTTAATTCTATAGGGTTTATTGAGTGCAGTTGTTTCTTGTTTGGAGCCAGGTACATTTTTGGTCCATGTGTTCATGATGATATTAGGATAATGAAGCCAGTATTCTAAAGGCTGCATCTGGTTTTCAAAATATTGGGTGAGTTTCATATGCAAAAGGATTAGAAACTATTAACTGGAACTCATTACCCACTAGTGAACTCAATATTGGCAAGGGGGAGGAAGATCTGGTACCTTTATTGCTTTTTAATGATTGAAACCTTATGCAGATAGATCTTTCCATATCCATTTAATAAAAATGAAATAATAGTAATAAATGTCCTCATCCATATTGTTATCAAGTGTTTATGGTTACCTCACAAAATGCATGACTGATCACTTGAACTTTGTTTCCTGTCCTATGGCTCTGATGGGTTACATTTTCACACTCTCATCCCACCTCATCTCCATCATTTACCACCTCCCTTTGCCTGTTGTCTTCAGTCATTAGAATAACCTTCTAGAGGTCAATGATTGTCTTGCTTATTTGCATTTGTATTCCCATCATTTAACTCAGTGCTTGGGACATAATTTCTATTTTCATTCTATCCCTATACCACCACTCTACCACCCCACCTTCCCTTCATAGTCACTCAATCTTTGTCTGTCTGTTGTTCTCTTGTCTCTTTGTCTCTATCTTTCTACTATTTCTTTTCATCTTTAAAGAATCTTTAAAGAATAAAGAATATATTTAGAAAGTAGCACAATTAATATAGAATGCCAGTGTTTTCAAGCCAGAAAGGACCTTTATAGAGGACCTTTGAGATCCTAGGATCACAGAATGTTACAAAGATGGGGCTGGACATTACAGACAAGGATATTCTGGAGACTTTAAGCAGCTTGCCAGAGCCGGCTATTAAATTTTCAGTGTGAGTATTTATACTCTGGACCTTAAAAATCAGCATTCGATTGTTTTGTTGATTGTCTAAACTTAATAAAGTGGTGGAAGAGCAGGGCCAATCTGGAGGAAACTTGACAAGTCTTTGTCTGAGTTCTTTCTGCTTCCCTCAGATCAACACCAGATCAAGCCTCTGAATTGGTTTTGGAGTGATAGAACCCACAAATATTTGGAGTATAACAAATTTCCAGCAGAAAATATTTTGTAAGAACTTTAGGAGAAGTCTATTTCAAACAGGCACAGTATAGTGCAGAGACCCAGGGCAAAGAGGCTTCTGCAGACCAAGGGAATGTATTGGAAGGCTCTTAGCCAAAATACAGTAATATGATCACTCTGTCTTGGTTCAGAAATCAGTGGTGAACAAAATGAGGTGAGATCTTTTAAGACAGTTGTGAAAATCGAGTAAGGCTTCATCTATTTCAGAATCTGAGTAGGCCTGAAGGACTTTAAGCATTTAGTCAAGGGCATACTTAAGTCCCCTTCCTGTTATCCTCCCATGACATCAGTGTCTCCCTATTTCAGTCAAATATGGGCAACTATGTATTTATTAGTCAAGTTCAATTTCTTGGGTAGTTCCCGCATTTAGAATGTAAGATCCTCAGCCAATAAGGATGAGGGTCAGTGGTGGGAGGGGAATTTGCATTAGGGATTAAAAGTGTTGACCCTGCCCCCAATGGTGCTTCCTCCCTTCGATTGTCTGATCAATGGGTGGGACACCTTTCTTGCAAGAATGTATAATAAATTTTGCTTTCCTTCTAGAGAGCTCTCCAGCTTTTTTTTATTAAATGGTGACCCCTCACCATTTCTGAACCACACAGTGGATTAGCAGACTATGAGCTATGAGAATTCCAATGCAACAATAGAAGGGCAAATAGTGATCCTTTGAACCCAGCATAATGATAGACTTGGCCATGCCCATCTAGCACTGGAAGGAAGCCAGAAACACTTGCCCCAGGGAAGCATGAAGCTGAAGTTGCCTGTAGAGGAAGCTTGGGATAATCCCCACTTTGCCTTAAGAGGAAACATTATGCTTTCAAATTGAACATAAAGGCAAAAAGAGTGTTGACCATAGATAGCTTTTATGGGGACAAGGAAGAACAGTCTTCAAACCCTGAGGACCCTAAAGGCAAAACATCTCCTGATGAAGCCTCAAAGCATGATATAAGTTTGTCTTCAATTAATAAAGCTCTCTTGGAAAAATTCAAAAAGCATTTTCAAAGAGAATTAGAAGAAAAATGAGGAAAGGAAATGAGAACTTTGCAGAAGAGTTTGGAAAAGGAAACAGATATAATCTGAAAAAAAAACTCCTTTAAAATAGATTTAACAAATTAAAAGGCATCTAACTCCTTAAAAAAATAGATTTGATGAAATGGGAAAAGAAAACAACTCCTTAAAAAACAGAATTTGTGAAATGGAAAAAAAATCCAATGAACAAAACAACTCATTTAAAAGTTCAATTGGTCAAGTGCAAAAGGATGTAAAAGCTAAGTGAAGAAAGATAATTCGCTAAAAATTAGAACTGAACAAATGGAAGGGAATGATTCAATGAGACATCAAGAATCAGTCAAACATTCATTCATTAGGATGTAGAAAATAGATCCGAGAGAGAGAATCTAAGAATTATTGAATTACCTGAAAATAATGATGAAAAAAAGAATCTAAACAATATCTTTAAAGAAATTATCAAGGAAAACTGCCTTGATATCTTAGAACCAGAGCATAAAATAGCCATTGAATTTTTTCTTTACAACCACCTTCCGAAAGAGGCCCTAAAATGAAAACTTCAAGGAATATTATAGCCAAATTTCAGAATTATGGGATCAAGGAGAAAATATTGCAAGCAGCCAAAAAGAAACAATTTAAATATTGAGGAACTCCAACCAGGATTAACCAGAACCTAGCAGCTTCCACTTTAGAGTGTCAAATGGCCTGGAGTATGATATTCTGAAGGGCAAAGGAGCTTGGATAGTAGCCAAGAATAAACTTTCCAGAAAAATTAAGCATTACCTCTCAGGGAAAAGATGAACATTTAATGAAATAGGTGAATTTCATTTATTTTTGATGAAAAGAATAGAACTGAATAGAAAATCTGATCTTCAAATACAGAAGTCGAGAAAAGGATTAAAAAAATAAAAAGAGAAAAAAAAACTATTTTTTTTTTAAAGTTTAAAAAGTTTACATCCCTATAGGGGAAGATGATATGTTTAACTTTTGAGAACTAAATCTTCATTAGGGGTATATTTAGAGGGTGTAGGTATAATTTGACTTTATTGTGATGATATAAAAAAGAAACGATAAGCAAATTAGAACAAAGGATAGTCTACCTCTCAGATCTGTGGAGCAGGAAGGAATTTGTGGCCAAGGAAGAACTAGAATACATTATGAAATGCAAAATGAATAATTTTGGTTAGATTAAGTTAAAAAGATTTTGTTCAAACAAAATCAATGCAGACAATATTAGAAGGGAGGCAGTAACCTTGGAAAAATTATATCCAAGGGTTCTAATAAAGGCCTTATTTCTAATATATATAGAATTGACTCAAATTTATAAGACAAAATGAAGAGGTAAAATAGGCACCAGTCGTGATAAATATAAAATAGATTTGAAGGAGCAGTAGAATTACCAAGGAAAGGAGTTTGGAGGAATCCATTAAAGGAATATGTCATGAGGATGAGCATACCTTTGATTGACACATTAAATCTATAGAAGAATTTTAGCAGGCTGACTTAGTTATAGTAAGGAGAAAGATACCATTAAAGGGTGGACACTGTGAGGGGAAGAGAAAGAATACCTCATAGTGGTATGCTGTGTTTCTAATCCCTTCATGGGATAAATGAGACAGATAAGCAGGTAAAAACACCAGGGTCAAGAAAATTTATATGGACCCTAGGTATTTCCCTACTTCCAATTAATGATTCTTTTCCCTATCCTATATCACTCTACCATACAGTATAACAAAATTTAAAGACTTTCTTATTTTCTGATATTAGTGGTACAAATTTCTTAATTTCCTTTTTGTTGCTGATAATATGTAGCCCTGAGTTTTACCTTCAAGGGTAACTTTTGCCAAAAGAGGATTTGGGGAAGATGGCAGAATAGGTCAGAAAATTCCAAGCCCTTCAGATCTCCCCACATTAAAAATAATGTGATTCAGAGTGAACATAGATGGCTGAAAAATAAGTAAGATTTAGAGCAGAACAAGGCTCCTCCTGAGACAATTCAAGATGACCCAAAGAAAGATCCTAGAACCCCTGTGATGTATAAATACTTCCAGTCTAGCTTCTTAGAAACAGCAAGTGGAGAGCTCTGGGGCTATCTGGGTTTAGAGAGAACCTCAGTCCAAATCAAAGGTACTTTCATCTCCCAGAACAATATGAGAAGTCAGAACTCTGAGTCCAAGAAGACTGAGAAAACCTTTGCTGATTAGGCACATCAGGCCCAGCTGCACTACTGAGGCTTTGCCATGGGTGTGATGGAACTAGCTCACCCAGTGAGTGCAGAAGTAGTAGGGCAGGGTCTCTGCTGGCTCCAAGTACTTGCAAGTGGGTGGGACTTTTGGCTTGGCATTCCAGGTCAGAGAGAGTTGAAGTGAAGTTAGAGGCATCATTCTTCCAATCCCAGGATTAGAGATGCTTTCATTAATAGTGCTCACTTTTTAAAAATGAATAGGCAAAGAAGAAAGAACCCAACCATAGAAACTTTCTATGGGAATATAAAAGAACAGAGTTCATTTTTTAGATGAGGATAATGAAGTAAAAAACAAACAAACAAACAAACAAACAAAAACACTTCTATCCTAAAAAGTAATGTTGAGTAATATTAAATGCTACCTGGATAGAAAGGATTTATGGAAGTCAAAAAAGACTTCAAAATTCACATGAGAGAAATTGAAGAAAAAACTATGTGCTATAAAGGTATAGTACCCTCCAATATCAATGAAGTAATAAGTGGGGAGTAATACAAAAAGGTTTATTTTTTGTGTATAAAAAAGATGTTTAGATTAAGAAGAATGAGATAAAGCATGTAGATTAAAGAGTATGTGATTAAAAAGGGAAGGAAAAGATGGGGAGAGAAGATAAGGGAGGAATTCATAGCTGGAGGAAAGTTAAATAATAAAAAGCAAGTTAAGGAGGAGAATTAAAGTACAAGACTTAAAGGGATAGGAAAAAAGAGATATATACAAATGCTACAAGAAGAATCAAGTGGAATTTATTAGGAAAAATAGGGCTAGTAATTATTGATCTCAAAGTCAAACTTAAAGATTCAGTCAAAAGAAAACTACATTATATGTCAGCCATATTAATGCTGGTTTTAGATACATGTTTACATATGTGTAAATGTGTATGTATATATGTATTTGCATTAAAAGATATATGTCTATGTGTGAGTGTGTGGGAGGTATGAGTATATATGTCTTTCTCTCTATATATAAATATATCCATACTTAACTTCAGCCTTCTTGGAAGAGATAAGGGCATGAAGGGGGTAGGGAGGGGGAAGGAAAGAGAAGAATAAAATAAAAAGTGCACAGAAGAAAACAAAAGAATGACCTACAAGGAAAAAAAAAATTGGACTGTCTTGAATATAATTTCTCTAATTATTATATATGTGTTCTTGAAATGGAAATTTATTGTAATATATTTTGAATCCTTCCTGATGTTCTACTGGGCATATGACAATGGTTTGTTTTGTTTTGTTTTTTATTTTCCTTTTCTGTTTTGTTTTTTCTTATTTTATATTTAGTTTTAAATAATAAGTAGAATGAATAAGTTTAGATCAACTGGCCTAAAGAACTCCAACCTAAACTCTGATCACAGACATCACAGATGCCAATCAGCAAATTTGGATGCAGTTGTGATATATTGACAACATGACAAACTTAACAGAATGTTAATTTTCTAATGATAATTTTATCCTTTAAGAAGTGAAGAAACTAATGGGAAATTTCTCTTCTAGATCCGATTCTCATAATGCAGGAGAACTATTTCTTGAGGGAGAGGGTTACAAAGTAGAAATAATGGATACAAAGAAGGGCAAATATACATGCTCCATCTTAAAAAAAAAACTTACAAGTTAATGGGGGAAACAATGTAAACAACTAGGTATATACAAGATGTGTACAATGTAGAAGTAAGAGATCTGACCAGGGGGATTATTGGCAGTTTAGGGAAGGAGAACTGGAAAGGAACTCTTGAAGGAGTTGTAACTTGACCTGAAGTATTGAAGGAAGTCAAGTAAACTTAAGAAGTAGAGGTGAGGGAGTACAGTCATTTCATACGTGTGGGACAATGAATATAAGACAGGGATGGGACATAGAACATTGTATTTGATCGATTGTAAATAGGTTGGTTTTGATGGGATATATAATGTGCAGAGAATATAAAATATAAGGAGGCTGGAAAGTTAGGAAGGGGCATGTTATGAAAAGCCAAGCCAAGGAATGTCTTTTTTTTGGTGCTGGAGGTAAGAAGCCATTTGAAGAATGGCACAGTCAGACTACACTTGAGATGTATCACATTGTCAGTTGAATGGAAGATGGATTGGAGTGAGTATGTGTGTGTGTGTGTGGGGGAAACTAAAGCTAGGAAGAACAGTTAGAAAGATGTTGCTTCTATGACTAAAAATGACTGAGATAAAGGATATCTATACTTTACAGTATGGTGGTTTAAAAGGATTGTAGAATCAAGTGAGCATTTTTTAAAATATGTGAAAAGTAGATATATTTTTGTCATCAGGGAATAAGAGATTATTACATGGGGAGAAACTAAAGACTATAGAAAGGGGATATTTGAAAGACTTTCTCCTGGGGAAAATGGCAGGGGATGACATTGAGCTTATATGTAGAGGAGGTGCCCTTGTACAGAGAAAGATGGCTTTATTATAAATAATTAGAACAATGAAGACAGAAAATAATCAAAAAGTATTTATGTAGGCTTCATTATAGATGAAGCATTGTGCCAAACATTGTAGATAAAAACAAGAATAAAGAAACACAGTCCCTTCCTTCAGGGATAGGCAATCCAGAAAAGAAAGGTGAAAACCAGAGGATACTACAGGGGGCATAATGTTACTAGAGTAAAACCAAGCAGGGCAGTTGATTTTAAATGAAATCAGCTGGAAAATTCTGACCCCATAAAGGGAGGCCTTGGGAGGAGTTCATTGCTCTGTCCACCAGAGGGAAGAGTCAAATGAGGTGTGGAATATTAAAGCAGAATGATTTCTAAAATAACAGATTTCAGGTGCTGAGCCTTCCCTGGGATAGAGGGAGAGGAAGGAAAACGTGTTCGTGAAGTTGAAAGCATCTAGAGAAATTGATGGTAAATAGAATTTAATATTATAGAAGATAGATATTAAGTGACTGTGAGATACAAAGATGATGGAAAGATTTTTTTTTTTCAGAATAAGTAATAAATGTAGATTTTCTCAGTAAAATATGAAGTAAAATCATCAGCTATGGTAGTGGAAGAATTGTGAAAAAGAAAGTTTAGAAGGATAAAAAATATTAATTAGGGAAAGGTGAAAACAATTGTTCTACTGCAGTTAGGGCCATACTGAGATTCAGTAATGTAAATTTATGGTCCATTCAGTTCCGGTAGAAACAGAAGAGGTGGGAATGATCCAGGTTAAGGGTTTGGCAAAATATGAACATCAACAGAACAGAGGAATAAAGAATCTGAGAATGGAGAAAGAAGGAGCTCATGAAAAATGGCTGTAAAACAGGATCCCTCTAGCTTAATTGGCCACAAGGGAAATGCCATTATTCAGAGATAATCTGGGTCCTGACTCCAAAAGAGAAGAATATTTAATGAAAAGCAAGTGGTACAAAAATATTTAATAAGAAGCAAGCCTTTCTGCATATAATCCAGAGGACTTAACTAGTGGTGTTCTGAAATAGAAGGGCTCTTTGGTTGCTAATGTCTTTGACTTCATAGGTACTAAGGATTGATTTGTTTTGTACTGTGGAGATTAAGACCAGATGATGAGTCTGTACACTTGGTTTTCATTGTAATGTCAGAGAAACTGAGGCAAGATAGAGATTAGATAGTTTTTAATAATTTATTTGAAAGGGAAAGATTGTGCTGGGGGCATGATGCGCCCAGGGCTGATGTCCAAAGCATCCAGCAATCAATGTGAATTCTCAATGACATATATATATATATATATATATATAGTAGACCTCATCCTACCATGTAACTTTCAGAACCTACCTAACAAAGTTTCATCCCCCCCAAGTTGGGTCCTAGAATCCTATTGCAATTTGATTCACTTCATCAAACATTACTTAAGTTTCTACTATGTATAAGGTGCTGTGCACTAAATGATGGGGAGAGAAAGACAAAAGCTAAACACTTCTTGCCCCCAAGAAGTTAATATTCTATTAGAGGGAAGCCACATATGCACAAATAGAAAAGTATATTAAATAGATAAAAAGTATTGGGACAGTACTAACCTGGCCAAGAGAAGAGTCAGGAAAAGCTTTGTACACCTGAAAGAATCTGGGAAGGACTCTCAATGACACCTCTGCCTCTTATCATTGATGGAATCTTATTTTGAATCAGAAGTCAAAAGGCCTTGGTTCAGGTCTTTGCTATTCCACTTATTCTGTGACTTTGAACAAATTTTACTTTTCATCTCAGTTGCCTCCACTAGAAAATGAGGATTGGATCAGAGCAGGGTTCTTAATTTTTTGTGTATCATTTTGGTCATCTACCAAAGTTTGTGGACCCCTTGTCAGAATAATGTTTTAAAATCTATTAAATGAATAAAGTATATAGGATTTTATAAAATGAACCAATTATATTAAAAAACTATCAGTATATATATTTTAAAAGTTAATGGATCTCAGATTAAGAAATCCTGGATTAAATGATTTTATGTCCCTGCCAACATTTCTCCCAAAATTTCATCCCCAAACCTAGATGAATGACTTAGAATTCCCCAAAAGTGAGTCTCTTTACTAGAATTTCAGTTCTTTGAGATGTGGGATGCAATCCCATTATCTCTGAATCTATCTTAGTCCCTGTACTCAGAGCCATGCACATAATGTTTTATAATTGTGTATTTAACTCTACTAGGTTCTAGTACCAAGAGAAAAAAAAAAAAAAAACAGTTCCTATCCTCAAGAAGTTTACATTTTATCTGAAGGGGTGGAGTGAGAATGTCATATATACTCAGACAAGTAATACAAGATTAATCTGGGAGGATGAGAACACACAGAATAGAATGTTGGAAGGAGCACTGTAGTAGAAACCAGTTTGACCTGAGTTTTTGTCTTGGTCCTACTCCTAAGTAACATGGGATCTTAAGTTACTTTCCACCCTGTGTCTCCATTTCCTCATTTGTAAAATGAAGAAGTTACATGCAATCATCTTTTATGATCCATTACAGCTTCAATATTTTGTGATTTATGTCTTAGTAGAAGCAATCAAAAATAGAGATCATAAACTCATCAAGGTCAAAAAGATGGACCTTAATGGTTTTGTTGTTTCCTGGCTACATGATCTAATTGTTCCTATCACAGGATCTCTCTTTTGTCTATCTTTGCCTTCTGCTGTGGAAAAGTTTATCATCTGTTCTCAAATAATCCTGAAGTGTGGCTACTAAAACTCTATCCTTGCTTTTCTTCCCTTCTCTCTTTATAACTTCTATGGCTGATAATTGCTTTATGAAGGAGATTAAAAAATTCTTGCTATCTTTTGTTTTTACCTAATCTTCATTCTCTATTATGCCTCTGTTGTTCCCTCCTGCCTTTAAGAAAGGCATCCTTTCTTAAAAATAAATTAATTAATTGAAATTTTTAAAAAGCAGTTCAGCAAAAGTAATTCCATATGTGGCATTCCAAACACATAGTATATTCTTTTATTTTATAAATATACAATATGCAATTTTGATTAATTCTTTATATTTATATCATTACAGTGATGATACATGCTATTTTTCTGCTTCTTCATGTTGCATCATAGTTCATATAAATCTTTCCATACTTTTCTGCATTGGTAAAAGCCATCATTTCTTATTGTTTAGTAATATCCCATTGTATTTCTTTACCAAAGATTTTCTAACCACTCCCCAAGTGATAGTCATCTACTTTGTTTTTGATTCTTTGTTACTACTAAAAGTGTTGCTGTGAATGTTTTGGTATATTTAGGACATTTCTTTCCATCATTGACCCCCTTGGCTCTCATGGCTTTAATTACCATATCCAGATAGATAATTCCCAGATAACATCTCCAGGCTTAACTGTGGAATTTCCCTTTTCATATCCAACAATCTGTACTTATTTGTTTCCATCAATGTGTTTAAAATAGAATTAAAACTCATCTACACATAAAAACCATCTCCTCTTTCTAATGTCCTTGTTTCTGTGGATTGTTTTTCCACAGTGCATTGTCTTTCTAGTAACCCATTTGGATCCTCTGAAATATCTTTGACTCTTTTCCTTACACTCAACAAACCATCAAGTTGTTAAATGTTGTCAAGTCTACTCTTATGGTTTCTTTCTCATCTGTCTCAACCTGACTATTAAGTTAAGGTGCTCATCATTTTTTCCCCTAGATTACTATACTAGACTTCCAATGTATTCTACTCATACACCTTCAGTGGATATCTACTGTCTATACTGAATTAAATACAAACTCCTTAATCAGTTATTTAAAACTCTCTGAATTCCAACTCCAATCTAACTTTCCAAATGTTATGGGAATTTTTGATTTACTTTTATTAATTTTTATTATTTGGTGCTCAGGGCCATTCTTCCTGAAACTTTTGATTAACTTAAATCCTGTTTTCTGTTAATAATTAACCTCACCTGATCAGAACTTGATTCTAATAGTTGATTGATAATAATAGTATTAATGGAAAATTGTTTGACATTCTCTTGATTAAAAACCAAAAGGATGTTTGAGCTCCCCAAAGCAATTTAGCTACTTGTTAGCTCCCTTAGCTAACTAGGTAAGGAAAGAGTTATTTGATGTCAATTATCTTAGTGATATGTAAATCTTTCCTCTCAATCAGCCTTTATAAAGCTTCCAAATGTACTTTAATCTATAAACTGACTTACTTTATTAGAGAATTGACATAGTCAGGGATATATATTTTAGATATATGAATTTATGACTCTTTTAAAGATTGTTCAATTCTTATAACATTGAGGAAAGCCTGAGATTATGAATTGGTTTTTCCCTTAACTTTTATGGCCTAAGAGAAATGTAGAAGATTGCCATATGGGCAACAATTATTTTCTTGTCACTTTAACATAATTTTTTTCTATAAAAGTTCTTGCTAGTATACTAATCTTGTTTGTTTATTGTTCTTATTACTGTTTGTTTTGTTTTTGATATCTGAATCTCTGCTTAAGATTCATAATAAAGCATTATAAAAACCTAAATTTTTACCTCTATAATTTCTCTCTGTCATAGGTCAATGTTTCAAGAACTCAGAAAAGGAGATATTTCTCCCATAACACAGGAGAATCTCAGTCTACTTTCCTCATTCTTACTTCCATTCAATCTTGACGACTCACTAATGTCCAGCCCTTGCCACACCACTATTGTCTTACACATCTTCAAGTCTTTACTGTTGTGGTTCCTAAACACCCTCCTCCACACCATTCTTCCATGGCTTTCAGGCTCAAATCAAATCACTTAGTAGTAAATCACTTAATCTTTCTGAATCTGTCATTTAAAAAATAAAAGGCTTAGACTATGTAACCTCAAAGGTTTCTTTCATCTCTAAATTTATAATCCTTAAGATTTTTGGTTTCTAAAATTAGACGATATAACTTTTATTCCAATCCTTAAATTCTATGGCTTTGATTAAGCATTTACTTGAGTAGATGAAGTCTTCCCAAGGGGTCAATTCAATGCAAAATTGTAAAATTCTTTGGCGCAGGGAATTTATCCTATTCATCTTTTTATTCTCCTTTTGGATTTAGCACAAGCTCTTACACATAGAAAGTATTTAATACATGCTTACTGAATGAATGAATAAACACATATTGAAATAAAGCTACTACCCTGTAAGTTACTTGAGGGTGGGGGCCAAATAGTTCTTTTTGTATGTCATCAGCATTGTGAGCTGAATGATACAAAAATGGCAAATATATTGTTCCACCCTCAGCATTTATTGAATGATTGGACAGATGAATGTGTCAATTCCTGTAGCAATTAGTTCCCACAATGGTTTACTGTCCTAACATAAACTAAAGGGAAAGCAAACTTCATTATTTCTTTAGTTGACTTAAGATAGTTCTACGTTCATATGGCATCAATTCTCTGCCTTCACTCTTAGACTTCTCAGCAATGAGTGGCAAGAGCAAGCTTTGAGCATGGGTGTTACTGACTGCACATCTTGTATGATAGGAAAACAAGCAATCTCTGTGAATTAAGTACTTTTAAAATATCCTATGTTTATTCTTTCCCATATGCCAATGCATTTGTAAAATAATGCTTTATATTCATAGAATAGCCTGGCAGAACTCATTTTGTTTAGAAAAACTTAATTAAGATACTAAGACATATTCTTCTCCCTTTCCTCCCAAAATAATTATTGAACTAGAATAGAAGTCAAGACATGAGAGTCTTGGCTTTCTACTAATTGACTTGTCTGATTTAAGCAATTTATTCCCTGATTTTGGACCTCATATAATAACTATACAGCCCATTCCTACATCCATATTGAAAGCTTTTCTACCTTTAAAGCAATTGTCAGAACTTGAGCTGAATTGAAAAAATCTTTAATAACTCTCCATATCATACTACAATGAGACATCATAGTAACACTCCATATTTATATATCTATATGTATTTATACACATATGCATATACATAAATTAATATATGTGCACATGTATTTATATGCACAAACACATGTATAACAAATCTACAAATGCATGTATACATGTTTGTTTCTGCATGAAGAGCAGCATATGGTAGATAGAATGCCTAAGTTCATCTGCATCTACTACATATTGTATCTGATAAATTGGTTATATAATCTTAAGTCACAATTTTTAAATGAAATAATTCTTTATAACTATAAACTACAGAAGAGTCACTAATCTGCATTGGGAAAGGGAGATTTTCACTAGAAGCTCCCTTAACCAGTGAAATTACAGTTTTGAGAATATATTGAGTCTCTCAAAAAGTTAATGAAGTTTTAAGCTATTGAAGGTTAATAAAAGACTTATTAAAACTTGAAACATTTATACACATGCATATATACACATATGTACACAGATTTGTGTGTATGTTTATATACATATATACGTATATATGTATATACACACACATACACACATATATATATATACCCATGTGTATATGTATGTGTGTATACACACTCACACACAAACACACATACATACCCACACTTTTTCTATCTGTTTAATATGCAAGAAAGATTAAAAGGTAAAAGTATTTCAGTCTTCTCTGGCTGAGAGATATCAGTGAGGAAGATGCCATTATTTCATTGTGAAAGATAAATATTTGTGTTTTGAAGATCTTTGGTAAAGTATAGTTAAATGTATGATAAGGTAGTGAGCAATAGGTGGCAAAGTGAATAGAGTACTGGGCCTGGATTCAGGAAGACTCATCTTCTTGACTTCAAATTTAACCTCAGATATTACTTAGATTGTGATCCTTAGCAAGTCACTTAACTCTTTATCTCACTCTACCTCACTTTTACATTCTGTAAAATGAGCTGGGGAAGGAAATGGCTAACCATTCCAGGATCTAATTTACCAAGATAACTCCAAATGAAATCATGAAGAGTAAAACATGACTGAAACAACTAAACAAAAAAGTAGTAAGACAGTACTTAAATTTTGTTCGTTTAAAATTCATCTTTTTCTGTATAATTTTCTGTTCCATGTCCATAATTCAGATCTTGTCTTTTGAGTCATACCTATTATGAAAATGACCGTTGAACAGTAAAAACTGTATTTTATAACGCTGTTATCAATTCTGTGGAAGATATTTTGAAGTTTTTTGTCTGTTTTTGCTGATAAGTGGATAGTTGCTTTCATGGACTTTTAAAAATGAAACTTCAAATCAAGTTGTTTCTCCATGGAAGTGAGGCTGATAAAGATAAACTTAGCAGCACTTAGTTTCTCTTGGTGTCAGTTCTTTGATCTAATATTGAACAGTTCTACTTATAGCTTTGAATCACCTGAGGAGTTTGGCAAAAAAAAAAAAAGGAAAACCACTGGGCCATCTATATCTTAATATTTAAAAATTAAGTTTCATTTTATTTTCAACTAAAGATCTCCCTTTTTCCTTTCCATATCTTATCCCCATTCTCATTGAAAAAAAAACAAGAAAAAATGAAATTCTTGTTAGAAACTTGTATAGTTAAACAAAACAAATTCCTTCATTAGTCATGTCTAAAAATATGCCTCAGTTTGCACTCTGAATCCTTTATCTCTTTATCAGGAGATGGACAACAGGTTTCTTCATGAGACTTCTGGAATTATAGCTGGTCATTGTGTTGATGAGAATTCCCAAGTCTTTCAAAGTTGTTTCTTTACAATATTTTTGTAATTGTATACTTTGTTCTTATTTTACTTACCTCACTCTGCATCAGTTTATACATTTCTTCCCAGGTTCCTGTAACATTCCTTCCATTATTTCTTATAGCACAAGACTATTGTATCATTCATATGCCATAACTTGTTTAGCCATTGTATAATTAATAGGTATTCCATTAGTTTCCAATTCGTTGCCACCAAAATAACCATTAAAAACATTTTTTGCAAACATGGGATCTTTCCTCCTTTAATCACTTTAAATATAAATTTAGTTGTGGTATTGTGGTATTGAAGGATCAAAAGGTATGCATTTTAATTTTATAATTTAATAATTTAATAGCTTTAGGGTCATAGTTCCCAGTCATTATTCTAAAACTTAGTTTTTAGTGAGAGAAAGATGATCATCATTTTCCTCAAGAACACAGAGACACATTTTGAAGCTCCCATTTTAGGTTGTACCCATAAAGTCATTGAAATATTTGAGATAAGAAGCCTTTTCAAGGGAAAAAAAAAAAGGAAAGCACCACCTTAAGTTTCCTGTGACAAGCTGTCATTTTAAAAAAGTGATCTGGATCATCCAAGTCATCTATCAAGGCCCTTCCATATTCTTATAAGCACAAGTTTTAGGCTTAATTTGTGACATGGTTAAATTAGATTTTTTTATGTACTTCTAAGTATATTTTATAGTCAGTCCTGACCTGTGAAACAACTGAGATTGATTTGTGATACCAAGTGGACATTGTGAAAACTGAGTGGGAAAATGTAAAAAAAAAAATGCCTTCAAAAAATTTACAGTGTTATGGGGGAGAATGAACAAGCTCATTGGCTGGGGGGGAGGGAGGGGAAGGGAGGAGTAAAAAAAAATGCAAGAAAAACTATAAACACAGTCCCTCTCCCAAGAACTGGCCTGGACATATCTCATTCATATATTTGACATTTTTTGTATTTGCCAAAACTCATATGTCCTCAGGTGGTAGAGGTCGCTTAAACTCTTCAGGATTTCAGCAACTTGGCTGAAAGACTCTTTGGCTATTTTAAGTGGCCAAAAAATGCTGTAAACATTCTTCCATGTGTCACAGCCCCAAGATTCCTTCTGCTCATGCTAGTAAGGATAATTTGTGCTTTCTAAAATAAGAAGATTTTAAAAGGGATAATTTCAAATTAATAATGACAGACAGTCATACACACACACACACACACACACACACACACAGAGAGAGAGAGAGAGAGAGAGAGAGAGAGAGAGAGAGACAGAGACAGAGAGAGACAGAGAGAGAGAGACAGAGAGAGAGAGACAGAGAGAGACAGAGAGAGAGAGAGACAGAGAGAGAGAGAGAAAGAGAGAGAGAGAGAGAGAGAGAGAGAGAGAGAGAGAGACAGAGACAGAGACAGAGAAACAGACACAGACACAGAGACACAGAGACAGAAATGGTGAAGTTTTGTTTTTGCTTTTTTGCTTTCCCCCCCAGAAAGCTCTTCCTTTGTCTTTTAACTTCAAAGTCAATTATTTCCCAGAAGTAATTCTTACTATAGTGTTTGATACTTTACAGAAGAAAATCTTCTTTAGGTGAAAGGATTGCCTAGAAAGTTTCATGGCATGAAGATGGCTGAGAAAGGGCAAACTGCACTTGCTCAGTCACAGAATCAAAGAATCATAGACTCTCATAGTTGAAAAAAAAAAAAAACTCTGTAAACCATCTTGTCTAACCTACAGTTGAACAAAACAGCTAGATGATATAGTGGCTAAGAGGCTAAACTTATAATCACGAAGACTCAAGATCAAATCTTATTACAGTAACTTAATAGCTATTGAATGTGGGGCAAGTCATTTAATCTCAGTTTCCTCATCTTTAAATCGAGATAATAACACTTATCTCACAAAATTATAAAGGTTAAAGATTAAAGGACATAATATGTAAAAGCCCTTAGCAAATTTTAAAATGATATATAAATGGTGGCTTATTATTCCTAACATAATCCAATATACAATAAACTTGACAAGTGGCCATTCGACCTTTGCTTGAAAATTTCCCATGGGAAAGAACTATCTTCAAGACAATTTATTAATCTTATAGACAATTCTAAATTTAGGACATTTTTTTCTTCCATCAAATCTGATTTTTTCCCCTTTTTGAGGGAGTTGGGTGAGGCAATTGGGGTTAAATGACTTGCCCAGGGTCACACAGTTAATATGTTTGAGGCTAGATTTGAACACAAGTCTTCTTGATTTCAGTGCTGGTGTTCTACCCACTATGCTGTTTAGCTGCCCTTAAATCTGAATCTTTCACTCTACATATTCCATCTTTCCTCCTATTTCTTGCTTACTGGACCAAGAATGATAAGTTTAATGTCTTTCATAGCAAAATGTTTCTAATATTTGAAGACGGTTATGTCTTCTCACTACCTCCCCTAACCCCCAAGTCTTCTCTACTACAAGTTAATTTTAGTTTGTTGCATCTAATTCTCACACAGTAATAAAATTTAGTCACTTCAGCACCTTGTACCCACTTTGGCAGATAGTCTCCAATTTACAATGATCCTCCTAAAATGCAGAATCCAAAATTAAAGAGAACACTCTAGATATGATCTCAACAGGTAGAGGACATTGTTATCTTCTTTGTCATAATCATCCTGATTCTTTTAATGGAGCTTAAGATCCCAATAACTGTTTTTTTATTGTTGCTATATCACATTAGTAACTCATATTGAGATAAAAAATTCATATATGTGTATGTGTCTGTGTCTGTGAGCACTTGGCAATGGCCTAAAGGAAGGTGGTCATTTCTTCTGTATCCTTGGGAAAACATGGACTTCTGCTGGAATTTTTACCGATCTCTGCCTGTAGATAATAAGATAAAAAGAAAGATAAGTGCTTAGTATGTACTGCAGCATACTGTGCTAGAAATATAAATAAAAGAAAAACAGTCCCAGCCCTCAAAAAGCTTACATCCTAAAAGAAAATAGCAAAAAAAAATTGGAGGGTGGGGGAGCTGAGGAGGATGGCCTATGTACAGGAAGCATTTAAGAAATGGTAGCCAGAGGAAAGAAGTAGCACCTACTGTGGTTAGCAACAACTGAAAATACTGATTTACAGTAAGCCCTGACTAATCTAGCTAAAATTTGTCTTAAGCATTCTTAAGTTCTTATACTCTCCTGTCTAATTTACAATGAATTTCCATTGAAGAGTTTAATTCATCTCTTACATGGCAGTGGGGAATAGGTAAAACATAGGGCTCGTAACAATGGTTTGAGGGGAGACAGTACTCCAAATGATCTATTATTTCATTGGTAAAAATTTACTCATATCTTCCCATCTTATACAACTTTCATATCTGATGAGGAATAGAGGTGAGAATCTTACTTATTATCTCTAAATAGTATGACAATACAAAACAGCATGTGGACTAACCACTGGTTACCCCTCACTAATGTCATATGCCTTATTCGTCTTATTTGGTTAATATATTTCTTCTATGATGAGGAAATGTAATACTTAATAAACTAGATCTTGTAAATTTTATAGGACAGCTTCCTAAAATAAAAATAATTCTTTACTGCTCTTCAATCTGGTAAAAATGATAACACCTCTTCTCCCATTCCCCATTATATAACATCATCAAATAACTGGTTGAAATCAGAAAAATTCAGGCAAATCAATTATTTTGTATCAAAATGATATATTGCTCTATTGAATTCAACTTAAAAATAAAAACTAAAAGATCACTTAGTCCATTCACACTGGTTTGAACATATAGCTACAGCAAGGGAAATCATATGAATTTAAACTCTCATAAAATGGGTAGGCATTTTTAGGGCCTTTGGAGTTGGAAGCATCCCAGAATCCTTACAACTTACAAATATTTTGGCATGAATGAAAGATTTCCAAAAGGATGTTTACATATTAGATTGTTTTTTTTTTTTAATTCATGACTCTCCATTAAATTCACAGTATTATATAAAATTATTGTTGAAACTACTATCTAGTTCTTTACATTAATTAGCAATCAAAATGTCGACTTGTTTTGCAGATTTCTCAAAGGCTGACAAAGACAATCCTTGATTCACTGGAAAAGAAAATTAATAAGTGAGTAAAATTCCTTCCAATAATCTCAACTATTTAATGAGTCCTGGAAGTTTGCCTAAGAATTAGGCATGTATTCAAGTCTGACTCTTCTGATTTTAATGTGATTCTATTTTAGGTAATTAAAAAGCAGACCATCTAATTCAGGAAAAATAGAAAATGAATAGCATTTCTTTAGAATCTCTTAATGTTACAAATTAAGTGAAAAGTAATTTTTCACAGAGACTCCAACAAAAGGATAAATATTTTTAGGCCATGGTCATAAGACATTGTAAATAGAGTCTTAGAGGGAAAGGACTATTTGATTTTTATGTTTGTACTCCCAGTACTTTATACAGAGTCTTATATCTAATAAAAGCTTAATAAATGCTTATTGATTAATTGAGACATGGAGATACCATAAAAGTAGAACAAGTTTCATTGCTCTTACATATGAGGTTTTTCAAATATTAGAAAATGCTTATATGTATTTTCCCCTTGAACTTGAGTTTCTTAAATAGTATTATATATAATTACTATTTCTTTCCAGAAAATGATTTTTTGAAATTAATTATGACTCTGCATTTTTCTTTTTCATATTTCATCATATTAGCTCTGACCCAACATTCTAACCTGTTGTGATATTTTTGATTCTTGATCCTATAATTTAAATTTTTTAGTTTGTACATGTTGGAATAGTTAGGTGGGACAGCTGGATAGAGTGCCAGTCCTGAAGTCAGGAAAACTCATTTTCTTGTGTTCAAATTTGTGTTCCTGATATTTAGTAGCTGTGTGGCCCTGAGCGAGTCATTTACCCTGTTTTCCTCAGTTTCTCATCTGTAAAATGAGTTGGAGAAGGAAAGGGCAAACTATTCCTAGTGTCTTTGCCAAGGAAACACCAAATGGGGTCATAAAGAGTTGGTCATAATTAAAAAATAACTGAACAACAATAACAGTTGTTGCCCACATACTCTTCCTTTCTATTCCATGTTAGGACATATTTTGATGTTGAAGATATTCCATGAATGAGTCATAAAATATCAGAGCTGGAAGTGTTAGAAGAAATCATTCAATACAATATTTTAATTTTATAGGTAAAAGATCTAAGGTTAACAGGAATAAAATAGTTTGCTTTTAATCCCACAGTTAGTATACAGCAGTATGGAGACTAGAGACTGGTTCTCTAGATTTCTATTATGGTATTTTTTTTTCCCCTACACCATGATACATCCATAAGCTTCACATTGAAAACTTTCTGAAGAACAGGAACTTTCTAACCTTAGAGCTATAATCGTTCTGAGTCACATCTCCAAATGATGAGGAGTCATCACTGAAGATGACGGGCATTCTCCCCTATTACAAGTTAATAAGCTGGCAACAGAGCAGTTTATAAAGAAGTCCAAGGTAGCCATGACTGGAAGCCAAGGGTAATTTAGCTCTTTCTAATGTTCTATAAGCAGAAATGATTCTTCCCTTACCAATATTTCATCTCTTAGGCAGTGCAACATAAAGGTAAGAATGCTGGACCTGGCATCTGGAAACATGAGTTCCCATATTAATTTTTAACATTAATTTTAACACTGTGACATTAGGCCAACAATTTTAACCTCTTGTTCATTTATAAAAAAAGGTTAACAATACTTGTATGACTTGCCTCATAGGAATGTTATGAGGATAGAGGATGAAGGTAGAAAATGACTTTGTAAATCTTAAAAACACAATAGAAATATGAGTTAATGCCAATCCCTAAGTCTTCTACACTCCAATTTTTTAAAAAATCTCTATTTGACCTCTTTTATTCATACCAATCTAACTTGTATCAAAGTTAGTTATTTGCATATCCTATTTTAATGTCAGAGATCCTAAGGTTCTGGAGGATTGGGGCTGTTTCATTTTTTTCCTACTTTATATCTCTAGTGCCTGGATACTCTACTGCACATAGTAGGGATTTAATAAATGTTTGTTGAACTGAATGAGCAGATGGGAAATTTGTAGTAGGACCAGATTTCCTGAAAAATGCTCAAGAAGATTTGCAATTATTCATCTGAAAGTGGCTCAGTTTCTAGCATATGACTTGTTTGACAAGTAGTCATTTTTCTTTCTGGGGAAAAAAATCAGGCTTATTGAGGTATGCAGAGATTGAGGATAGGAACTGTCATATCAGAAAGGGAAAAGCAAAACTGGGATTGTTCCCAAGATTTTTATGAGATTTCAGGAGACAGATCTATAGTTAATAATAAAAAACAATCTTGTCATTAACTCTTGTGTAACTGGTATTTTCCCCACGAATGAAGAAGGCCAAATGGTATAATGAGAAATGATCTGAGCTTGGAGTCAAGAGATTAGGAGTCTACTCTCATGCTGTAATGCCAGAGAAACTGAGGAAGGAGAGAGATTAGAGAGTTTTTAATATTTTATTAATGGGAGAGTAAAATTGACTTGGATAGGACTCTTGTCTCAAATTATCCAGTCAGACAGAGATAAAGATATACTGGGACCAAGGAATCCATGTTGGTCCCAGGGCTGGAGGAGACTGTCATCTCAAAGAATCCAGCATCCAGCCGCCAGCCTCCAGTAATAAATGGAGGAACCCCCACTTCTTAAATACCTTTTGGAGACAAAGAAAAGGGAAATGGCGGGAAAGCCTCTGTTAGGATAGGGGAGGCCATAAACCCCCAAAAAAACCAGAAACAGGATGTCTGAATACACAGAGATAAAGATGTCAGTGAAATATCTTGAAATACTTTAGAGGAATATTGTAAATTCCTGAGGACAGAAAAGAGTCAGGTCTACTCTCTTGTTTATCTTGCTTGGGCTAACAATTTATAACCTTAGAGTAAATGGTCCTCAGTCTTAAGGGACCAGAGCGGGGTTCACAGCTTCAGGAATTGACGACAGTTAAAGAGAACTGTGGCATAACAATACTCTGCCATAAGCCAACTATATGATCTTAAGTAAGTCTTTTTAATCACTCTAGAATTCAGTTTCCTCCAGTATGAAAGTGGAGAGGACATGGATTAGATAATTTCTAAGATCCCTTTAGATAAATATGGAGGGCAAGTTCTTTATTATATAAATCTAAATTTTGTTCCATATTAATTGATCATGCATACACACACACATGAATATATATATTAAATGTATATAAGTGTGTGTGTGTGTATATATATATATATAAAATTTAAGTATATATGTCTATGTGCATATACATATACACATGGTTATACATAGCCATACATGTGCATATATATGTGCATACATATAAATATATACTTATATGTATATATGCATGTATATACATATATATTTGTGTCTATGAATTGCAAAGGACCTCAGAAAAAAGGCATTAGTACAATGCCTTAAACTGCCCAGAACTAAATACTTTCTCTCCAGTGTGATTTGATTAGGAAAGATTAAAGTACTATCACCTTCTTAGACATGAATACCATGCCTGTCTCACTGTAATTAAGATTTCACAGTCTTCCTTGACTGGCATAACATATGGTTAATTTATTTTGAGCTTTCAGAACACTAGAACCCTCAGGCAAACTGCTATCTTACTATCTTGGATTTCAGTAGTTGAATTTTTGAGCCCAAGTCAGATTTTATATTTATCCTATCAAATTTTCTTCACCTCGGTTATCCAATCAGCTAATATATTTTGCTGATTTTGCTTTTGTTTTTCACAGCTGCCTTCTCTCCACTCACATGAGCACCACTACCATTCAAAATTCCACTCATTCCTATTGACCTCACTGATTCCATTTTCTGCTTCTCCAGCGTATCCTTCCCACAACTTCAAAAATAATGTCTCCAAAGCAGAAGTCTGTTGTACTTCCTTACTTCAGAATTTTTTCCCCTTTTCCCTTTTCTCACTAAAATAAAACAAAAAATTCTCAAACTTCACATTCAAAGTCTTAAATAATCTGACTCTAAGCTATCTTTCTAGACTTATTTTTTCTTTAAGTATTTTTTTAGAAAATTAACTAGAATCTATTTTGTCTCTATCCTTTCTATCCCTCTTGAAAAAAAATAAAAAGTACTTGTTACAAATATTTCAAGTTGAATAAAATAAATTCTTCCATTGGTTCAGGATTATTTCATAGAACTCTTGATGAGGTCTAGATATGGGGTACCTAAATGAAATTAGGGTTTAATTGAAGTCTAGTGGCAGGTTCAGGGTACAGGGAGTCAAATAGAGCTCCCCTGCAACCCCTTTAGATTTGGTGCAAGGATATGGAGTTAAATGAGGTCTAGTAACAGCGGGTCCCCTGCAAAGGAATTTACAGGCCCAAAAAGCTAGATTGATAAAAGAGGTTTATTATGGGGTTTGGAAGTAAGGTTAAAGTATAGTTAAGGAAATAGGTGAAGGTAGAAATAAGAGAAGGGCACCGTAAACAGGATTCTAGTGGACAGAGGGTCTTTGGGGTGCAGCATATTTTGATTCTCTGCAAAAGAGAGGGTTCCAATTTGATTCTTTTATAAGGAGAGATTAAGCTTAAGGGGCTTGTAGGTAGAGTCCCAAGTTGGCTCCTCACTGGATTTCAGTGGAGGCTTCAGCTTGCTTGGTGGGGGTTGGGAAACCTGAGCAGATCATTAGAATGGGCACTGGGAAAGTCCACATTGGCTCAGATTCAGGTGAGGGCTGGGACAGGCCTGGATCTTCTATTGGGATTCAAAAAGATGCTTTTGACCAGGATTTGTGAATCAAAAGTTGTAGCTTCCTGGATTGATAGTGCATCAGCTAAGAGGGGTTGGGAATGAGAAAGAAAGGAACAAATCAATGCTTAAAGGGACCACAACCCACATCATTCTCCTAAATATACTGTTTCAGTTGAATTTGCCATTTCTTGATGTTATATTCTATCTCTGTTCTTTTTTACAGGCTGCTTCAGTCAGTTAGTTAATATTGGTGAAATGTTAAGTGCCACACATTGTGCTAAATGCTAGGGGATACAAAGAAAGGCAAAAAAATTTCTAGATAATGTGACCAAAAAGATTAGGTACACTAGATATTTCCTTTGATCTTCCTAATCTCTCAAACTCCTCCAAAATAGGAATTTAATATCAGAAATAAAACAATATCAGCAGTCTCCATGCTCTAGAGAATTAAGAACCCAAAAGAGCTGAAAATTTTGGGAATTAACATGATAATCCCTAACACCTAATTGAATTCACTCAGCAATTCTTCCCCAAACCACAATACTGGGAAATGAGGCAATTGGTGATACAATGGATAGCATACGCGTGCAGGAGTTAGGAAGACCTGATTTGAAGCAAGAGCTAAACACTTTCTTCCTCATTTTCCTCAACTATAAAATGTGGATACTAATAGTACCTACATCCAAGGGTCGTTGTGAGCATGAAATGATATTTATAAAGTGCTTAGCATCTAGTAGATGCTTCTCCCTGAGGAAAAGATATAATTAAAAAAAAGAAATTACCAAAGAGGAAAAAAAAACCTTAAAAACTTTCAGCAAAAGCAGAAAAACCAACAGAGAAGCTATATATAATCAGTGAGAACATGTTGTCCAGATCAGATAAAATAATTCAGGCATAAAAGAATAAAGATTTTAAGACAGAGAAAGATGAATCAATACCTGCTGAGGCAGAAGACCCTGTGGATTCCCGAAAGAGCATGGGGCCACTGTAAGATATTCCTGAATCTTGTACAAGAGAAATTTTGAAAATATAATTTAAGACTTGCACAATAGAAATAATTGACATAATAAAAAACTTAAATTTATTGTAGCACTTCTAAGCAGATAAACAAAAGAGAAAAAAAGATTGTGGATGTAACATATATAAGCAAAGGACAATTTGTGTGGGGAGAGGAAGGAAGCAAAAAACAATATTAAAAGAAAACAAAATCTCTGAGCAAGCAAAACTATGATTTCAAAAACAGAACACTTAGAAACAATTTAAGGATTATAGTTTTTCCAGAAGAACACATCACAAACCTGGACACCATGATGTAAGAAATAAAAAAAGAAAACAATTTCAAACTTTTGAACTCTGAAAATGAACAATTGAAAGATTCTACAGATTGATTTGGGGCGGAGAACAAAAAATACACCTCCATCCCCCAAAAAATCCCATGCTGCAAGCTTCAAGATATATAATAGTTAAATGTATATACTCCATTGACAAAAGGACAACAAGACAGATTCTGTGAATGATGAGTAGAAAAACCTTGAAATACAAAGGAAATGTATTTGAATAATAGACTATTCTGCCCTACCAGAAACCAAAGGGAATGGAATACTGTGTTCCAAAGAGTATACGAACTCAAGAGGCAACCCAAAATGACATTCTCTGTAAATCTGATCCTAACAATTAATAATAATTTTTAAAATATGTCTTTGCTACAAAGAGGGATTTGCATTTGGAAGATTCCTACAAAGAAAAGCAGACTTGTTTATTTCTCAAACCCCTAAGACCTCAGAAATATAAGGAAGATAAACAAATACAACAACCAAGGATGACAATTACATACACACAAAATACCAAAAACCATTAAGAGATTCCATTTGAAATATACACAAGGTGATGCTGAAAACACACAAAGTCATAGTGGAGGAAAAGGGCTAACACATCATGGACTAAATTTCACAACATTCCATCTATAGTTGAATCAGGTTTTGAGAAAGTAGAATTAAATTACAGAATAGAAAAACACATAACAAGTAGAAGGGAAGGAAACACAAAGAGGGGAAATATGCAATGAACCCCAGTTAAGTTAAAAGTTAAGGTCAAGTTGTCAAAAGTTCAGTAAAAAGGGAAAAAATAAGTCCTGAAGTCTTTCAGAAAGAGGACAATGATGAGATCCTGAATGGTATTTTGGACAGAGAAAAACTAAAGAATTGATCCCTTAGGTAAGCAGGGAGAAGGAACTAATAGAAATCAGTTTAGTTCCGTGGTCCCACCCTTCTAGGGAAGTCATCCAGTCTGAAATCCAAGTTATGTTAAACCCGTGACCCTCTAGGGAACTTGAGCAGTCTCACCTTGCCATGCCCTATCAGAAACTTTAGTCATGTCCATGAGGGTAAGTTTTATCCATAAAATCTACTTATGAGCCATCCCATGGCGTCTACTTTCCTTTGGATCAATCTGCCAAGAAAGGTACTCTGCCTCATGGTGTCTTTATCTTTCTCCTTCCCCCACCGCCACATGGTATCTCCCTCAACCCCACTACTTTCTCACCTCCACTTCTCTTCCTTACAGCTAACTAACTCTTTCAGGATGCTAAGTCCCTTTCAGGATTTAGCCTGTTAGCTAAGGGCATTCTCCAACCTTATGGAGTGGTCTCTTCTACTAGGAAATAGTGAGTTCTACTGAGGCACTTGGCTTTCATATGCTCTCCCTATTTTCATTCCCTATTTACCATTCCTGGTATTTATTGTTTCCCTTCATTTTGTCTATAACTTCTTCCTTAAATAAATCTGTCTTTTACCAAAGAGAATGGCCACTGTGAATTCTTCATATGACCCAACTCTAACATTTGGTGCCTACCTTCTGGTGTCTACATCACCCACATTATTTTGATCATTTGATCCTACATCAGAAAACATATAGGAAAGTGGATAAGGAGGCAAAGGAAAAGATCAAAAAAAGGGAGAAATAAAGGAAAAATCTTGCTTCAGTGGAGAGAAAAGAAACTACTGATGAAGATACTCAAGAGACAAGAGAGATATAAAATAGAGAGATTGTAATCTTGCAATGGTTATAATCTACAGAAATTTGTTGCTTAAGAGAACACTCAAGCTATATCAGGAAAACAGGAATCAGTTCCTGGGGATGACTGACACCCAGCAGAGCATGAGTTTTTAGAAGAAAGAAAGAGATTTCAAGGCAAATGGGTGAGGAATAAGAGAAATGGCAAAGGGTTTATAACAAACAATTGGAAACACAGGAAAATTTCTACCATGGGTCAATATCCTCTCTTAGAATTTTTCTAAGGATAGAGTACAATAGAGAAAAGGGAGCCAAGGAGAAAGATCTACAAGGCAATAACATAGTACCGTTTATTAAATATACAGCCATGCATCAAAAAATAAAAGTCTAGAAATTACAGAAAATGAAGATAAATAATGAAGGGAATTATGGACAATAAACTTTGTTAGAAAAAAATAGGCATATCAAATAAAAACATTATCCTAATGATTAAAACAAGTTGGAAGGTAGAAGAGAAAGAGGATCTTTACTTGATCCTTAACTGGAAAGAGGAAAAGGAGAGAGCAATTAAACAACTAAAAAACCAAGCAAAATGACTCGATAAATTTAGTAAAACTAGCAAAAAAAGAAGAGTTAGAGATATAATATCAAGATAAATTATGAAGAGATAGGGATGAAGAGAATAACATTTCTCAATATCAAATTATAAAGCAACAGTAAGCATAATCATCTGATATTGGTTAAAAATAGTTAAATCGGGGACTTCCGGGGCGGAGCCAAGATGGCGGAGCAGGCACATGACTCTCTAAGCTCCTCTCATTACCCTCATAACCAACTATTTAATCCAGCCTCAAAAATAACTCTTCACTGCTTAAATTCATGAAGATAAGAAGCATTATAACTTACCAGCCGATCCGGAACCTTGCCAGGAAAGGTTTGTCCTGAGGGGCCAGGAACAGACTAGCACAGGCAGCGAGAGGCTAGCATCCTGAGCAGACCAGGGGCGGGGGTGACCTCTGTGGCTAGAGAAGTTATAGTGACCACTCTGCTATAGGCTAACTGCTCTGCCTTGATTACAAAGCAGTAAACTGGCAGAGAAGTTAAAGCCTAAAACAGAGGGTCCTCTAAGAAATGCCAGAACCTAAAGAGATCTGGCTGTAACCCCTCAAACCCAGAAGTGACTCAGGCAAACTTTATCGCAGCCCTGTGGCCACATCCGGCAGTTCGGGGCTTTTGCAGGGGCAGTTACTAATCTGCATGGCAGTGGGGCACAGCCTGGGCAGCCTCTAATCGGCAGTGTGGGGGGCTCAGCCTGGGGCAATAGAACCTCCCCAGCTGCCTGCGCTTCCTGGGCAGACACTTCCGGTCCCTGCAAATCCTTTCACTGCTCAGCTGCTAATACCCATAGCCCCAGGGCAGGGTTTAGCTCGGGGCAGTGAAACTCTCACTGCTAAGTGTCTAGCCCCAGGGCAGTCGTTATCTCACACAGCTGAGGTTCTTTGAAAGGCACTTTCCCAGCCCGGCCCTGCAGGCCTGAGTTACTTTCGGGTGGGGAACTCTTTCCCAGAGCACTCCAGTACCTCGCTGCTTTTTGTAGCCGGCTGGCAGGACAGCTACCTGTCCATATACCTTTCACTGCTCTGCAGAGGAAGCTAATAACCTCCTGGCTCTGAAGGCAGACCTTACAGGCTTTAACAAAATGAGTAAAAAAATCAAAAGAATGATTGATAGTTTCTATACAGAAAGAGAACAGCTTTTCAACCCTGAAGAGACTAATAGCAAACAGTCTCTAGATGATTGTTGGTCTCCAATACAAAAGGCTCTCCTAGAAGAGACTATTAAAAACCTTAAAAGAGAGCTAGAAGAGAAATGGGGAAAGACACATAACTCACTAAAAGAAAAATTTGATAAAGTGGAAAAAGAAAACAACTTCTTGAAATGTGAATTGGAAAAGGTAAAAAACTCCCAAGAAGTGCAGGGAAACAGAGTTTGCGAATTGGGAAACAGAGTTTGCGAATTGGAAAAGGAAAATGACTCACTTAAAAAAAAAAATTAGTGAAATGGAAAAAAATTCCATAGAGCAAAACAACTCAATTGGACATATACAAAAAGAAGTAAAAAAAGCTAATGAAGAAAATAACTCACTAAAAATTAGAACTGAACAAATAGAAATGACTGATTCATTGAGACATCAAGAATCAGTCAAGCAAAACCAAAAAAATGAAAGATTGGAAAAAAATGTCAACAGACCTGGAAAATAGATCTAGGAGAGATAACCTGAGGATCATCGGACTACCAGAAAATTATGATGAAAAAAAGAGCCTAGATACTATTTTACAGGAAATCATCAAAGCGAACTGCCCAGAAGTAATAGAACTGGAAGGGAAAATAGGCGTTGAAAGAATTCATCGAACACCTTCTGAAAAAGACCCTAAAATAAAGACTCCAAGGAATATTGTGGCCAAACTAAAGAATTTCCAGACTAAAGAAAAAATTTTACAAGCAGCCAGGAAAAAACAGTTCAAATACCGAGATGCAACAATAAGGGTCACGCAAGATCTGGCTGCCTCAACATTAAAGGATCGAAGGGCCTGGAACCAGATATTCTGAAAGTCAAAAGAACTTGGAATGCCGCCAAGAATAAACTATCCAGCTAAGGCTGAGTATTTTTTTCCATGGAAGAAGATGGACATTTAATGAAATAGAGGAATTGCATCTGTTTCTAAGGAAAAAACCAGACTTAAACAAAAAACTTGATCTTCAACAACAGGAATCAAGAGAAGTAGAAAAAGGTAAAAGGAACTCTTGAGAACTGTATTTCTGTTGTGAATATACATAAAAACCATATGTATAATTTGATCTTACCGATATAACATAAAAAAGGGAATTAGAAATGGAAAGAGGATAGCGTCAGAAAAAGGGAAGAAGGGAGATAAAAAGAGGGAAACTACATGCAACAATGAGGCAAAGGAAACCTATCATATATGAGGGAACTTAGAGAGGGGGAGGAACATTGTGTGAATCCTACTCTCATCAGAGTTGGCTCAAAGAGGAAACAATGGACATATTTGTTTTACTCAGATTCTTCTCTCACTTCATTAAAAAGTGGGAGAGGAAAAGGGAGAAGGAAAAAGAGTAATAAGGGAAGGGTACAAGAAAGGGGAAGGGATTCAAAAGGAGGAGGGAGGGATACTAAAGAGGGAGAGCTGCGCGACATTAATGGGACCAATAGGGAAGAAGGGAAGGAGGGCAAGAAAAAGAAAAGTATAATCTGGGGACATTAGGATGGCAGGAAATGAAGAATTGGTTATTTCAACCGCAAATGTGAATGGGATGAACTCTCCCATAAAGAGGAGGCGGATAGCAGACTGGATCAAAAGCCAGAACCCTACAATCTGTTGTTTACAGGAAACACATTTAAAACAGGGAGATACATACAGACTAAAGGTAAAAGGCTGGAGCAGAATCTATTATGCTTCAGGTGAAGTCAAAAAAGCAGGGGTAGCCATCCTTATCTCAGATCAAGCAAAAGCAAAGATTGATCTAATTAAAAGAGATAAGGAAGGAAACTATATCTTGCTTAAGGGTACTATAGACAATGAAGCAATATCAGTATTAAACATATATGCACCAAGTGATATAGCATCTAACTTCCTTAAAGAGAAGCTAAGAGAGTTGTGAGAAGAAATAGACAGCAAAACTATAATAGTGGGAGATCTCAATCTTGTACTCTCAGATCTAGATAAACCAAATCACAAAACAAATAAGAAAAAAATTAAAGAGGTAAATAGAATATTAGAAAAATTAGGTATGATAGATCTCTGGAGAAAACTGAATGGTGACAGAAAGGAGTATACTTTCTTCTCAGCAGTTCATGGAACCTACACAAAAATTGACCATATATTAGCACATAAAGACCTCAAAATTAAATGCAGGAAGGCAGAAATAGTAAATGCTTTCTTTTCAGACCACAATGCAATAAAAACTACATTCAACAAAAAGTTAGGTGTAAATAGACCAAAAAGTAATTGGAAACTAAATAATCTCATCTTAAAGAATGATTGGGTGAAACAGCAAATTATAGATACAATTAATAATTTCACTCAAGATAATGACAACAATGAGACATCATATCAAAATTTATGGGATGCAGCCAAAGCAGTAATAAGGGGAAATTTTATATCCTTAGAGGCTTACTTGAATAAAATAGAAAAAGAGAAGATCAATGAATTGGGCCTGGAACTTAAAAAGTTAGGAAAAGACCAAATTAAAACCCCCCAATCAATTACTAAACTTGAAATTCTAAAATTAAAAGGAGAAATTAATAATATAGAAAGTAAAAAAAAAAAAAAAACTATTGAACTTATAAATAAAACTAAGAGTTGGTTTTATGAAAAAACCAATAAAATTGATAAACCTTTGGTAAATCTGATTAGAAAAAGAAGAGAGGGAAATCAAATTGGCAGTCTTAAACATGAAAAAGGAGAACTTACCACTGATGAAGAGGAAATTAAAGAAATAATAAGGGGTTACTTTGCCCAACTTTATGCCAATAAATTTGATAACCTAAGCGAAATGGATGACTACCTCCAAAAATATAGGCTTCCCAGATTATCAGAGGAGGAAGTAAATTGCTTAAATAGTCCCATTTCAGAAAAAGAAATAGAACAAGCTATTAATCAACTCCCTAAAAAAAAATCCCCAGGACCAGATGGATTTACATGTGAATTCTATCAAACATTCAAAGAACAATTAGCCCCAATGCTTTATAAACTATTTGAAAAAATAGGGAATGAAGGAGTCCTACCAAACTCCTTTTATGACACAGACATGGTACTGATACCTAAACCAGGTAGGTTGAAAACAGAGAAAGAAAATTATAGACCAATCTCCCTAATGAATATTGATGCTAAAATCTTAAATAAGATATTAGCAAAAAGACTACAGAAAATCATCTCCAGGATAATACATCATGATCAAGTAGAATTTATACCAGGAATGCAGGGCTGGTTCAATATTAGGAAAACTATCAATATAATTGGCCATATTAATAATCAAATTAACAAAAACCATATGATCATCTCAATAGATGCAGAAAAAGCATTTGATAAAATCCAACATCCATTCCTATTAAAAACTCTTGAGAGTATAGGAATAAATGGACTTTTCCTTAAAATAATCAGTAGCATCTATTTAAAACCAGCAGTAAGCATCATATGTAACGGGGACAAACTGCAACCATTTCCAATAAGATCAGGAGTAAAACAAGGTTGCCCACTATCACTGTTACTATTTAATATTGTATTAGAAATGCTAGCTTTGGCAATAAGAGTTGAGAAAGAGATTAAAGGAATAAGAATAGGCAATGAAGAAATCAAATTATCACTCTTTGCTGATGATATGATGGTATACTTAGAGAACCCCAGAGATTCTACCAAAAAGTTATTAGAAACAATCTACACGTTCAGCAAAGTTGCAGGATATAAAATAAACCCACATAAGTCATCAGCATTCTTATATATCACTAACAAAACCCAACAGTTAGAGTTACAAAAAGAAATTCCATTTAAAGTAACTACTGATTGTATAAAATATTTAGGAATCTATCTGCCAAGGGAAAATCAGAAACTTTATGAACAAAACTACAAAACACTTTCCACACAAATTAAGTCTGATCTAACCAACTGGAAAAATATTAAATGCTCTTGGATTGGGCGAGCAAATATAATAAAGATGACAATACTACCTAAATTAATCTACTTATTTAGTGCTATACCAATCAGACTCCCAAAAAACTACTTTGATGAATTAGAAAAAATAACAACAAAGTTCATATGGAAAAACAAAAGGTCAAGAATTTCAAGGGAATTAATGAAAAAAAAAATCAAATGAAGGTGGCCTAGCTGTACCAGATCTAAAATTATATTATAAAGCAGCAGTTACTAAAACCATCTGGTATTGGCTAAGAAATAGACTAGTTGATCAATGGAATAGGTTAGGTTTAAAGGACAAAACAGCCAATAACTTTAATAATATAGTGTTTGACAAACCCAAAGACACCAGTTTCTGGGATAAGAATGCATTATTTGACAAAAATTGCTGGGAAAATTGAAAATCAGTATGGCAGAAACTAGGCATTGACCCACACTTAACACCGTACACAAAGATAAGGTCAAAATGGGTTCATGACCTAGGCATAAAGAATGAGATGATAAATAAATTGGAAGAGCATAGGATAGTTTACCTCGCAGACCTGTGGAAGAGGGAGGAATTTATGACCAAAGAAGAATTAGAGATCGCTATTGACCACAACATAGAAAATTTTGATTATATCAAATTGAAAAGTTTTTGTATAAACAAAACAAATGCAAACAAGATTAGAAGGGAAACAATAAACTGGGAAAACATTTTTACAATCAAAGGTTCTGATAAAGGCCTCATTTCCAAAATATATAGAGAATTGACTCTAATCTATAAGAAATCAAACCATTTTCCAATTGATAAATGGTCAAAGGATATGAACAGACAATTCTCAGACGAAGAAATTGAAACTATTTATAGACATATGAAAATATGCTCCAAATCATTATTAATCAGAGAAATGCAAATTAAGACAACTCTAAGATACCACTACACACCTGTCAGATTGGCTAGAATGACAGGGAAAGATAATGGGGAATGTTGGAGGGGATGTGGGAAAACAGGGACACTGATACATTGTTGGTGGAATTGTGAACACATCCAGCCATTCTGGAGAGCAATTTGGAACTATGCTCAAAAAGTTATCAAACAGTGCATACCCTTTGATCCAGCAGTGTTTCTACTGGGCTTATACCCCAAAGAGATACTAAAGAAAGGAAAGGGACCTGTATGTGCCAAAATGTTTGTGGCAGCCCTGTTTGTAATGGCTAGAAACTGGAAAATGAAAGGATGTCCATCAATGGGAGAATGGTTGAGTAAATTGTGGTATATGAAAGTTATGGAATATTATTGTTCTGTAAGGAATGACCAGCAGGATGAATACAGAGAGGACTGGCGAGACTTACATGAACTGATGCTGAGTGAAATGAGCAGAACCAGGAGATCATTATATACCTCAACAACGATACTGTTTGAGGATGTATTCTGATGGAAGTGGATCTCTTTGATAAAGAAAGCCTTAATTGATCAAAGATGGACAGAAGCAGTTACACCCAGAGAAAGAACACTGGGAAATGAATATAAACTGCTTGCAATTTTGTTTTTCTTCCCGGGTTATTTATACCTTCTGAATTCAGTTCTCCCTGTGCAACAAGAAAACTGTCCGGTTCTGCACAAATATATTGTATCCAGGATATACTGTAACCTATTCAACATGTAAAGGACTGCTTGCCATCTGGGAGAAGGGGTGGAGGGAGGGAGGGGAAAAATCGGAACAGAAATAAATGCAAGGGATAATGCTGTAAAAAATTACCCTGGCATGCGTTCTATCAATAAAAAGTTATTAAAATTAAAAAAAAAATAGTTAAATCAATGGGACACACCAGACAAGGGAAAATCAGAAATAATGGAACTAAACAACCCATTTTTGATGAACTGGAAAATGAAATAAATAACTTCCTAGTGATAAAAACTGCTGGGAAAACAGGAATGTGGTCTGGTTAAAAAATAGCATTAGATCAACATCTTAGATTATATTCCATATTCTAAATACTGTTTGACATTTTAAAAAAATCATATTATAAAAAGAATAGAAGGGAAGCAGAAAATATATCTTCTGCTTCCATAGGTAGATGTAGTCTTAACCAAACAAGGAATGAAGAATAATTATAAAATATAAAATGGATTACTTGGATTGCATGAAATGAAAAATCTTTACAAGCAAAAATAATACACCTAGAACAAGGTGGGAAGATGTTGAATGGGGAAAAAAAGCAAAAACTAAAACTTTTATTAAATTTCTCTGATAAGTATTTGGTATATAATCATCTCCCTTCTTTCCTTCCAATATTAAAATCTTTTCAAGCCTTATTCTAATGCCTGCTATCAACTACAACAAAACTTTTCTGATTTTTCTATCATTAGTGTTCTCTCCTTCATCAAATTTTATTGTATTTATATGCCTTTGTAAATGTTATAAATTTCTACCCCCAAATCCTGCTAAAAGTAAAATCCTTGGGAACATAATTTTTTTTTGTTTTGTTATTTCATTACATTCTTATTACCTTTCATATTGTCCTTGCGTACAGCAGGTCCCTAATAAATGTTTCTTAAATGAAATTTAATTGAATCCTCTCTGTTTAGGGCAAACTTCATCAAAATATGGATCTTAGGTTAGATTTTGAAGTCTGGGTAGCATTAAGATAAGTAGAGAAAATGAGGAAAGCATTCTAGGGGAGGGCTAGAATATGAGAAAAAATACAAAAGTTAGATTGTTCATAGTGCATTTATTTTTTCTAGTTATGCTTGTACATTCATTTTTAAAAAAACACATTTCCTTATAAATTATTTGGGAGAGAAAAATCAGAACAAAAGAGAAAAACTACAAGAGAGGGAAAAATAGAAGAAAAAGAAAAATGTGAATATAGCATGTATTAATTTACATAATTATGTGTTCAATAGCTCTCTTTCTTGATGCAGATGGCATTTTCCATCCAAAGTTTATTGGGATTGCCTTGGATCACGGAACCTCTTAGAAGAGTCAAGTCCTTTATAAGTTGATCATCGCATAATCTTCTTGTTATTGTTTACAATGTATTCCTGGTTTTGCTTGTTTTCCTCAGTATCAATCCATGTAAATCTTTCTGGGCCTTTCTAAAATCAGCTTGTTAATCATTTTTAATAGAACAATAGTATTTCGTTACATTCATACACCACAGCTTTTTCAGCCATTCCCCATTGGTGGGCATCTACTCATTTTCCAATTCTTTGCTACCACAAAAGGAGCTGCTACAAACATTTTTGCACATGTGGGTCCTTTTCCCTCTTTTATGATTTTCTCGAGCCAGTAGAGGCACTACTGGGCCAAAGAGTATGCAGTTTTATAGCCACTTGGATACAGTTCCAAATTGTTCTCCAGAATTGTTGGGTCATTTCACAACTCCATTATTAATATGTTAGAGTCCCAGTTTTCTCACATTCACTCCAACATTTTATCATTATCTTTTATTGTCATTTTAGTCAATTTCAGAGGTGAGACTGATCAATAGTGATTTAGAATATTTTTTCATATGACTATAGATGGCTTTAATTTTGTCATATGAAAATTTTCTGTTCATATCCTTTGACTATTTATCAATTGGGGAATGACTAATATTCTTATAAAATTGACACAGTTCTTTATATATGTTAGAAATGAGGCCTTCTTTATTGTGTATTTTAGATACATAGAGTAGACAGGTAAAATTGGACTGAAGAGGTTGTATAGGGTAAAACTCTGAGATAAGAGTGAAGAAACAGATTTAGGAAAGGATGATTCTCAGGCTGTAAGGTCTGAACTTTGTTCTGTGGACACTAGGTAAGGGAGTGACATGATCAGAGTTATTTTTTAGGAAAATTAAATTGCCAGAAATGTATGGGATGGATTTAAAATGATGAGACTTCAGTAGATAGAGTGCCAGCCCTAGAGTTAGGAATTCCTGAGTTCAAATATAACCTCAAACACTTAATGCTTATTATCTGTGTGACCCTGAGTAAGTCACTTAACCACAATTGCCTTGGGGTTTTCCCCAAGGTGGGAAAAGAATAGGAAATAATCTAACAGGTCAGGCATTGAATAAAAGTGTCCTGAGAAGAAGACAATTTCCCTGAAATGTCAAGTCTGCCGGAAAATAATAATTAAATTCTGGGAATCATTTGCTAGATTATTTTTACCTTTTCTGAGAATTTAGCAATTTTTGTTTTTGACCAGTCAGCCATTAGACAATATGTGCCTCTTCTACCACAATGCACTTTTCTTTTAAATTATTTACTGTAGTCTTTTTCATTCATTTCATGTGAGTGCCTTTGTCATCAAACTGACACATTCAGAAACAAAGGGTTCTATTCTTTGACAAATGGTCTCAAAGGTTAGAAGTGTTGCATTGCACTTCTCCTATTCCCCATCCCTTCTTCTGTCTAAGTACAAAATACATCAAGCTTTTAAATCCACTCATACCATTTGGAGCCAATTTATTTTCTGTGGGTTGATAATATTACAAATTGTTGGTCAGTGGTTACATAGAGCCTTTCAGTGAGATATCTTGTTGTAAAATCCTTTTTTTCTTCCCACAAGCAATCTGAATTATTGACATTTGGTCATGTATTTATCCATGCAATTTCTGTGTGCTTTTTGAAGTGAAAAAGAATGTGTTTGGAGGAAATGGAACCCATATAATTAGATGCCCATGAAGTTTATTTTTTTATTATTTTTTTTTATTTTTTTTTTTTATTTAATAATAACTTTGTATTGACAGAATCCATGCCAGGATAATTTTTACACAGCATTATCCCTTGCAATCACTTATGTTTCGTTTTTTCCCCTCCCTCCCTCCTCCCCCCCCCAAGATGGCAAGCAGTCCTATATATGTTAAATATGTAGCAGTATATCCTAGATACAATACATATTTGCAGAACCGAACAGTTCTCCCACTGCACAGGGAGAGTTGAATTGAGAAGGTAAAAATAACTCGGGAAGAAAATCAAAAATCAAATAGTTCACATTCATTTCCCAGTATTCCTTCTTTGGGTGTAGCTGTTTCTGTCCATCATTTATCCAATGAAACTCAGTTAAGTCTCTTTGTCAGAGAAATCCACTTCCATCAGAATACATCCTCATACAATATCGTTGTCGAAGTGTATAATGATCTCCTGGTTCTTCTCATCTCACTTAGCATCAGTCCATGTAGGTCTCTCCAAGCCTCTCTGTATTCATCCTGCTGGTCATTCCTTACAGAGCAATAATATTCCATAACATTCATATACCACAATTTACCCAGCCATTCTCCAATTGATGGGCATTCATTCATTTTCCAGTTTCTAGCCACTACAAACAGGGCTGCTACAAACATTTTGGATGCCCATGAAGTTTAGATGGAGATAGCTATAGAAATGAACTAGTGCTAAAGCATTTGGGGAATCCTCAAAGTACTTTCTTCTATGGGCAGAAATGCAAACATTAATGAAATCTGGAATCACAAGAGATTAGGGAAATTTTGCAGCAATCTCACCAGTCAATTATCAAGGGAAAAGGTCAATTATAAACACTATTTATCATTCATTATAAAAGTAGAATAGTCTAGTAGACTGAAAAACAAACAGGAAGTCAGGACTCACAGAATCTTGTATTTGCTTCTTTTGTTAGATAAGTCTATTTATTTCCTTGTGGCTCAGTAGTTTCATCTATATTAGGAATCAGAGAATATTACCATCATATCTTAAAGTCAAAAGAAACCTTAGAGTTGATCTTTCCCAGTTCTTTGTTTCATAGATGGGGAAAAATAAGATTTGGAGATATTAAGGTCTGGAAATCTTAGCCAAGACCACAGGGGAATTTAAAAGCAGATTTAGGATCTTGTCCTTTTTCTGTCCATCTCATAAAAAATGGAAACATAATGAGATAATTATGCCATAATAATAATAATTATTATAATATATTGTTTTAAAGTAGAAAGGGAAACTTGGACTAATAGAAAATTTAAGAACTTTGGAGTCAGCATTGTTGAGCTTGATCCCAGGTTCTGCTACTTACATAGAAGTAGTGGATAGAGTGCTAGGCCTAGAGTCAAGAAGACTTGAGTTCAAATCTTGCCTTTCATATATGTTATCTGTGTTATCATACACAGATCATTCAACCTTTATGAACTTCAGTTTCTTCCTAAGTAAAATGTGCTTGATAATAATACCTGTACTATCTGCTTCTTAGGATCACTCTGAGGTGCAAATGAGAAAATACTTGTAAAGTTCTAAAAAAATGCTAGCTAATATCAACTGCATCACCTTGGGCAAACCCATCTTCCTAGGCTGAGTTTGCAAACCACTTTCCTTACAAGTGTTTTGTGAGAAGGCAAATATTATTAGCCTCATTTTACAGATGGGAAAACTGAGGCTCAGGGAAATTACAGTCAAAGAGTTTTTAATTGATGAAATTAGAAAGCAAGTTTAGGTTTTCTAATTCTAAAATCAGTGCTCTTTCCATGGTATTATATTGCCTCTCTGAATAACATTCATCAAATATCAGGTATAGAGCAGGTGCTTAATAAATGCTTTTCCCTTTGTGTTACTCTTCTTTCTTTAGCATTTTATAACTAGAAGTTATTTCAGAGATCAACTAATCCAATTCCTCATTGTACAGATTAAAAAATGGATTCAGCTGTTGAGTTTCAGATGTAAATATAAGTGTTCCTCACTTCCACACCTGGATCTCTTACCTTGTACCGAGGAATGCTACTAAACTCCATTATTGTTATTGTGTCTAGAAAACAATAAGACAATTTTAGATGTAGCATTGCTTGTATTCCATTCCCTCCTCAATCAACTCTAGTTAAAATGAAGTTTAAGCCAGTCTATGACACTTCTGTACTGCCAAGCTATTCCCCGATGGTTTTACAATGTTTCAGCTTGAATGAATGTGTTGTTGAAATAAGTCCAGGCTGGGTGTAAGAAATGACTGTGTAATTTAATTTTTTTTAATGACATTAAAAATGTTAGTCATTGCCGTTCTTCTTTCTGTGCCAGAGCACATCAAAAAAGGTTTGTTAATTAAAAGCAGAAAAAGTCTCTTTCTAAAGAGATGCTCCAGAGAAACTCATAAACTTTCAATCTAGCATGTCATAATCTTTTCTCTCATCACCAACTGGAAGAAAGCTTTCCTTCTACCCTTTAGGGTAGAAGGGTTGTGTGTCCTTGACAGCAGACCGAGAAGTAGAAAAGCCACAGGCTATACCTCACTCTGCCCCTAATTAGTTCTGTGATCTTGGACAAGTTACATCATCTCTCTGGGTTTCAATGAATTCCTCTGGAACATAACTGTGTTAGGTGAGATGATCTGCAAGATTCTTTCCAAGTCTGACATTCTATGATTCTTCCATGTCTTATAAATTACTTGTCATTACTGTTCAATTGTGTCAACTCTCTATGATCCCATGGACCACAGCATAACAGTAATGTCCAAGGGATCTTCTTGGCAAAGATAGTGAAATGGTTTGCCATTTCTTTCTCCTATGGATTAAGGCAAACAGAGATTGAGTGACTTGCTCAAGCTCACACAGCTACTAAATGTCTGAGTCCATATTTGAACTCAACTCTTCCTGACTCCAAACCCAATACTCTATTTTCTGAACCATCTAATTGCTCTTCTATATCATTACGAGTAGACAAAAGATGAAGATCCATAAAAAGAGGCTTGAATTACTCCAACCTTCCTTTGATGTCATCTCATGAAATCATTATTAAGGTTCTCCACTAACAGGATGTCTCCTATGAAGAGTATCATTTCATATGCAATTCTTTATAGATGCAATCACAGGAATGACTTTTTCATTGATCTGATGAGGTTTTTTTTTACTTCAAAACAGGGGAGAGCTGTACATCAAAAGTAGCGACAAGTATAATTTAGGATGTCTTAGGAGGAGTGCAAAAAGTAAAAGGACTTCTTAGCTCATTGTGGTATTAAGAGATTCTCCAGTTTTTCCTATTTTCTGGCACCATGTTGATTGCATTATATCTTAAGATGCTAGTATCATAGATTTATAGATGAAAGAGACTTCAGAGCTCAACTTTCTCTTCTTACAATGGAGAAAATTCTGGCACAGAGTGGTAAAGTGACTTGTCTGGAGTCATATAAATACCTGAGGCAGGATTTTAACTTAGGCCTTCCTACCTCTACATCTGGTGCTCTATCAATCATACTCTCTGCTTGCCTTATTTCAATATGATCTAAAGCCTCCCAAAAGAATCAGGCTTACAATCTCTGTAGTAATTAAGATGGGGCCTAGACTTCTGGAGCCACTGGTTTAGGGTACTCCTGGGCTAGCACTTTCTCTACCAATGCAGATTGCCATCATCTCTATGATGTATATACCCAAGACTGGAAGAACTGTCCAGAGTACTCAGATGTAAGTCAGATAGTCCATATGTATTAGAGACCCATTTTGAATCCAGATCTTCCTAGTGCTGAGCCCCACTTCCTATCTACTATGCTGTGCTGACTCTCCATGGAGGAGAAACAAATGGATAAAAAATGAAGATTATCCAGTTGATGGCATGCATCTAGCTATGCAAGACTAGACTTTAAGTCCTATCTCTATCCTGTACAAGTTATGTGGCTCTGGAAAATCAATCAACTTATTTTCTGGGCCTATATTTAAGAAAATGTGTTATAGAGACGTTGCCAATCTGCATTTTCTTACCTGGGAGTTTCCTATGCCCAAAAACACAGGTCCAGGCCCTAGCATCGCTCAGTTGTATCCAATTGTTAATGGTCCCATTTGGAGTTTTTCTGGCAAAGATACTGGAATGGTCTGGCATTTGTTTCTCCAGCTCATTTTATAGATGAGGTAACTAAGGAAACAAAGTTAAGTGACTTGCTCAGGGTCACAGTTACTAAATGTCTGAGGCCAGATTTGAACTCACAGAGGAAGATTCTTTCTGACTCCAATCTCAGCACTCTATTCACTGTGCCACCTAGCTGCCCCCAAGCTCCAAACCTATCTATAAATATGCAAACAATTAATTTAATGCATCAAACTCGAAAAAGAACTGAACCAGAATTGAATAAGGGATTGATCTGGGTCACATTTAAGAAAGTATAAAAACCTGTTTAATAATCCCAAGTCTCCTGCACCCACAAAAGCCCATATTTCTAAGAACAATATTGTCCTAGTTATGCTATGTGACAATGAGTCATAAAACATCATATTCTCAGTAGAATCCCACCTGCACAGGACACAAAGGCTATGAAAAGACACATGGTGAGTATAAATAATCTACAGAACATTTTCAATGATGACTTGCATACAAAAAGTAGCATAGAAGGCATCATGTATTCCCACATAACACATGGTCCAAAGTCCATGTACCTAAGATCCCTAATTGGTGGAGACTGATTTACTCATGCCCCAGGTCTGCATGAGCAAAGAGTTGTTAAGAGCCTGATAGAGCAAAGATTCTGGTCTTATGGTTTCTAAGAGAACAACTCTGGGAAAAAGCTGACAGAGAGGAGCCATACCTTGATCATGTCCTTATTTTTGCTTTGGTACTAAAGTCGCTATATAGACTTTGGGGAATTTTCCTGTGGGTGAGATTTGGGACTCTCTTTCTTGGTGGAGTTAAGAAAGCTCACTTCCAATGAGAAAGTTCATCAAGTCTAATAAATTCTCATAAGTGTACTTTAATTTCTATTTGTTATTGCCTTGGATAGATGTGTTGTTTGTGATTTGCCATATATATTCTTTGTGGAACTGGTATTTAGTGGGAAGACAGTCAATTCTTTGATATTTAACTTGGGACACACTTCATTAAAGGATAGAGATTTAGTTAAAATGAAAAATTACTTTTCCAAGACTAACAATATGTGGGAGTAGAGGGGTAGCTATAATTCTAGCCTGCCATCTTTTACCTAAGAAGAAGAGAGGGCACCAACATATGGCCCCATTAAAGGAAAGATATTCAGTTAAACTGATTTTTTCCCCCAAGACAACAATGTCTGGGAGTGGAGGGATAGATATAATTCTAACGTGCCATCTTTTACCTAAAAAGAAGAGAGGGTACCACTCTCTGGCCCCAATTTCTTGTTTCTACTTCTGGTAAGAATTAAAGTTTCCCTTGGAGAAAGGCAGCAGAAGAGTTTATTGAGATATCTAATTATGTTTCCTATCATGCCATATCCAGAAAATCCATGTGGATATGCATTACTTACATGGGTAGGGCATATCACCTTCTTGCACCTATAAAAATATTTGGACCAATAGTAGAACAAGAATGAGAAGTAAGTGATGGGAAACCCAAGTGTTGTCCTTGTGCGTATGAAATATTAAAAAAAAAAAAGAGAAGTTCTTCCATGCATTTGGATAGCTCTTTTATAGAAGATTCATGGAAAGGCACAGATAAGAATTATATAAGATGAGAAAGTGTGAATGGATTGTGATCTTCATTAGGATGGAATGCTCATACAAATGAAATGTCAATCAGTTAAAATAGTCAAGTGTCATACAAAAGAAATCTCAAAGTTTTCAAGTATTATATTAGACATATTTTGCAAACTTCTATAGAAGAGATGAATGTAAATAAGAGATTCCCTACTCTCCAGGAGTTGACAATTGCATTTTGGAGGTGACAGAAGCGCTCTTAAATAAAATATCAATAAAATATGCAAGAGTTCACAGCTTAAGACAACCATAGAAACCATATTTAAAGGCAGTAGATGAGGCATCCCATGAATGCTCCAGTTCAAAGGAGGGCAGTGACATGTCAGAGAGGGCTTTAAGGAAAAGAAGATTCAGCCTTTCTTCTTTTCTCCTTACTTTCCTCACTTTACTTCCAATTTTAAAGATGAGGGGCCCAAGGTCAAGAGATTTAAGTGATTTAGTCTATTTTATTAAAGATTGTAACTAGGTCCATATCTTCTCACTAAATCTCACTGTTTCCCTTTCCCTCCCCCATTGCTTGAAGTATTTAGTCATCTTTCAACAGGAAAGGGTAATATTAAACTGGGGTACTGGAAAATGGAGAAAAAAACTGCTTGCAAATGAGCCATGCTTGCTGTTTGGCAAGGCAGACACATAGGAGCTAGAGTTTGGTTTTTCCAGTTTTCAGACTGTCCCCACTTCCCTGCTGACAGATTCACCCAGAGAGCCTTGACTTGGCCACATTACCAGAATTAACTCCATTGCATCATTATTACTATATGATGGGAGAAAAAAATGCAAAAAGAAAAAAACTTAACTTTTCTGAGCTTGAATTCTCTCATCTGCAAAATGGGAATAATGATGCAGAATTCATGCAAAGAAAATGCTTTGTAAATGGCAAAGTGCTATGAATATTCCAAACAATGTATGATTGAATCAATGCGGGCGTTTCCTCCAACAATGCATATTGAAACTGATCTGTGCCTGTCCATCCTCTGTTCCTCTGCAATTCTTTTTCACATCCACCCATAAGTTTGACAAAGTGAAATCTATCCCATAAGCAGAAGGCCTTTGTGTGGATACCAAGGGTAACAGCTACTCATCCCTGATCTTTTGTGATGACTGCGTATTTAAGATCAGGAATTCAGGTTAAGGGAAAAATCTTCAATCTTTATTCTCAGTAGAGGTGAGTGGGGATTGCAATAGCAATATGGGCAAGGATTGCGATAGCAATATGGGCAGCTGTGACAGGAAGCCAGCTATCAGAAGGAAGTCCGAGATGAAGGGCCGTTGCGATGGCAATACGAGCAGCTGTGTCAAGACGCCAGCCAGCAGTCTCTCCTTCCACTTCCCTTTCCATTCCCCTGCTTCCCCCCACCAAAAACGTCATTTCCTATACAGCACATCAGGACTTGCACAAAGAGTGGGCGGGGGCCATTCTTTCTCCAAGCTTATATATTAATAGAGTATGGTCCAATTACTATTTAGCCTCACGTGCTTGAGACCTCACTGCATCAACTCAAGCCTCAGCCCATTACACCCTTTGCTTGTCTCCATAATTCCTTCCTTGAAGTTATATGAATATGATCAAAATGACCTGCTACTCCCATTCCCACCTTGGCCATCATCCTTTAGCTGTCTTCCTTAAGCCGGCAAGGGTTACCCCAAATTGGAACTCCTCACCCTCCTTCTTAGATCACATACATATTATTGAACAAATTCTCCAAATCTTTTTTTTTTCTTAAATACATGGTTGACTGATTGCTGCCTTCTGTTGTTTTCCTGGCCTGGGTTCACAGACTCACAGTATCACCAAGTTGGAAATATCTCTGAAATCTGTTGCCTCATGTGTAGGTTTAAGTGTCAGTTGAAATTTAAGGAAAATTTAAATCCTTCTCCTTTGCCCTTTCATCCTACATTAGAAATAGAAAATAGTGGAATAGCTGATTTAATCAGGAAACAAGGATGGCCAGGGGCCTATTTGATGGGGGAGGGGAAGCTTGGTGAAGGGCAAAGACAAGGGGGGGCGCCAGATTTAGCACAAAGTTTGGAGAACACAGACCCTGGAAGCAAATGGGAAAGTAGAGCAGGAAGGCGCCTGAGAACCATTTGTGTGGTACTCAGGGGAAATGATTAATATCTTTTAGAAAACTGATCCTTAAATATTCAGACAATTCCCTCAAAATCAATTTTTTTCCCACAAGCATTTTAACCTATTTAGAGTAGAAGAGCTTGAGTGTGCACAGCACCTGCTATTTTTTGATTAGCAACAATATGATAAAAGAAAAACCTCCAACACCCATCCCCTGACCTTCCCAAGATAATCTCAACGTCTTTGTCAGTGCAGGTGTACAGCAACAGCAGCAGCTCCCATTGCCATGGAAACCAGAGCTTCCACATCTCTGTTTGCTCTTCTCATCACAGGAACCTCTTAGGGCACTTTTCTCTCTGTCCCCCATCTCTAACACCCACTCTATGGATTTCATAGTTTTTTCTTGCTCCTTCCTTTTCCTTGAAAGTGCCAATAGGGAAAGGCCGATAAAATTTGGTAAAGGCTTTTATAGTAAATGGCTTTTAGGAAAAAGCACGTGATCTTGTTGTTCTCAAATACATCTCACAGTAACATGATGCATGGCTAAGCAGTGGACTCAGCCAGTCTGCCTTAATAGGAGTTAAAGATAATGCAATTATGTTCTCACTTGTACCTACTTAAACTTTTTTCTTTGGGGGACAGGAAGGGACAAGGCAGAATAAATTACTCGAGTTAAAAGCAGGTGGCTTCATGAGGGCTACTGCATATACCAGGGACAGAACACCATTATATCCTATCAGAGAAGCTGAGTGAGTTGGTGGACAAGAAAAAAAAATCCAACAATTACATGAGCAAAGTGGAGCATTGGCAGTAACTGTGAATCCTACTCACTCTTTCATCTGTTATGTTTGGCTGGCCTAGCTCATGAAAAGAAAATTCTTTTTGGTTTCATATAACTTTGTCCTTACTGATACTTCTCCCTTTCTCCATCCCCATCCTCAGCTTTGCTTGTGACTACTGGATAAATTGAATTTTCTTATTCCTATTGAAATTATTAATTTGCTTTATTGACTTTTTTTCAAGCTTTTAAAATTGCTCAACATAGTGATGAACTTTACCTATCTTTATAAAAAGCTAAAACAACTCATAGATTCAGAAAAAAATCCATTCAATTGAGAGAAACTGGAGGATTTTTTCCTAATTAATCATCTGGCCATTTCATTGAAATGATGAGTTGAGTCAGAGTTGTTCAACTGACAACCCTTGAGAGATTCTATAAATACCCAACATGGAAAATGGGACAATGTCGGAGTCCATAAACTTGCTAGCTGAAGTGAATCTCAACTGATTGCATGATAGATCTAGTCTGGAGCCAGGAAGGAAAGGCAGATTCAGACTGGGGCCATAACAAAATGGAAGAGTGAACATACCTGAAGAAAGTTATAAAAATAAGCACTTCCAAGAAAAGACTGAAGCTTTGGAAATATAGATTGAATTAAAAAATAACTCCTTCACCATATCTCCTATCTTGTTTTTTGGTTCATTATGACTCTGCACCCAAATAAATTTCCATGTAACAAATTTTCTGCTTGTTTCAACCTCTCTTGGATTTTCATCCTCTCTATCCCAAGTCTATATGGAGACTCCTCTCATTGCCTTACACCTGAAAAAACTTAAGTCAAAAATAACATATCATTAGACACTAATTTTTGCCTTTGCATAAAAAGTGCCTTTGCACTTTTATGTGCCAACATAACCTCAAAAAAGACTATATTTTGCTGGCAGAATAATTAAAAGATATAATCTCTCTTTTTAAAAAATAATAATTATTCAACTATAAGAGGCATTATGACATAGTAGATAGAAGTCTAGCTTTGGAATGAAAAAGAGAAAGTTTCAAATCTTGTCTCTGACATATATTATGGGCAAGTCACTTAATTTCACAATGGTCCACTTATTTCTTTAAATATTAGAGAAATTATTCATTTGGATTTGTTATTAAAAGTTCAAGATAAGAATTTTTCCATGCTTAAAAAAGTTATAGATCTGACTTGGAAAGATTTACATGAACTGAAGCAGAAGGAAGCTTGCAGAACCAGGAAAACATTGTACATAGCAACAGCAAGATTGTGAGATGATCAGCTATGATAAATTTAGTTCTTCTCAGAGGCTCAGTAATCCAAGGCAATCCCAATAAACTTTAGATGGAAAATGCTATTTGCATAAAGAGAAAGAACAATGGAGAATGAAAGTATATCAATATATACTCTTTTTCTTCTTCATAGTTTTCCCCTTTTGTTCTGATTTTTCTCTCTCAACATGATTCATGTGAAAAAATGTAAGGAATGAATGTACATGTATAACTAAAAAATGTTTTATAGTTAACTAGGAAAATAAAAGTAATAATTTTTTTAAAAAATAGTGCTTTGAAAAAATAAATAATATTTCTTATATTATGAGATGGAGTTAGACAAGCCATGAGCCCATTGATACATATAGATTAAATATACAGATTTCTCCCACATCTTAAAAAACTTCCCATTTGATCCTTGAATCCCCTGAAGACCATATTGCAGCTATTCCTCCTCTGGCAGGCATTTTTATAGGAAAAAAACCCTTATTATATTGTCTCTTTTTTCTCACTTTCCACTAAATTTCATATGCTTTGAATATGGCCTCGTATCTCATCACTCAACAGAAACTGCTTTTTTCCAAAATAGACAATAATCAGTCATTCTACTAAAAAATATCCAAATCAACCACAAAGGATCTATGAAAGAAACTGCTATCTGCATCCAGAGATAGATAAATAGATAGATTTAGATAAATAGAAGTAATCAGAGGGTGGTTTACATATATACATCTTTGTGTCTAACTAGAAGCTTTCTCTGGGAGTGGGGGGAGAAAAAAAGGGGGAAAAAGAAAAGAAGAAAGTTATATGATAACTTATAAATTTAAAAGGAATATCAAGTTGTATGTAATACATTTGCAGTTTCACGTTCAATTATCTTTTTTAAAATTCTACTATATTATGGAAATGCTTATTTTATTTCATAAATTCAAATAAAATAAATAATTAAAAATTCATCAAATACAATGGCTATTCTCAGTACTTATCCTTTATCACTTGTTGTAGGAGTAAACACTACGTTTACCACCTTTTCTACATACTCTCTTCACCTTGGTTTTCAGGACACTTCTCTCTGCTAATTTTTCCCTCTAATCAGACTCTTATGTTGGATCATCACCCTTTCCCATCCTCTAAGCAGAATTGTACTGAAAATTCTATTCTGAATGTTTTTCTTATTGTTTTATATTGATTCTTTTCATCAGTTTGAAGGATTAAGTCATCATCTCTATGCAGACAAGTCCTAGATCTATGTATCTAATCTTAAATTCTTTCCTCAACTACAGTTCCACATCATTAACTATTGGCAATCTCCAATTGAATATTCTTTAAATATTGCCAACTAAAATATAAATCCTAATTTCTTCCCCAATTCTTCCTTTTTCTAATCTTCTCTTTTCCTGATAAGGATATCACCATTTTTCTACCCAACCAGATTTGCTACCTAAAATAATGTTCAACTTATCTTTGCTCACTCCTCAATCCAGTTGGTTAAGTTTGATTTTTTTTCCCCCAATCATAACCACCATCCTAGTTTAGGCCCTAAAGAATTCTTCTGGATGATTGGAATGTCCTGTAGATTGGTCTGCCAATTTTCCATTTTCTCTCTTTTCTGAACTTTCAACTAACAGCTAAATTGATAATCCTAAAGAATGCCTAACCATCTTACTCTCCCTATAACTAAGTTTCCATAGTTTTTTACCTCCAGAATAAAATGCAAAAGCATTTTAAAACACTTTACAAGGGGACGAGGGAAAATAGATACATTAATGAACTATTAGAGTCATGAACTAGTCCAACTATTCTAGAAAATAATTTAGAACTATGTCCAAAGAGCCACGAAATTTATGCATTGCCTTTGCCCCAGTGATACCACTCCTAGGTCTGTAATCCAAAGAAATAAAAGAAAGAAGAAAAAGGACATTTTGGTACAAAAATATTTATGGCATCTCTTTCTGTGGTAGCTAAGAATTGGGAATTGAGAGGATGCTTATCAACTGGAAGTAGCTGAACAAATTATGGCATTTGCTTGTTATAGAATATTATTGTGCTATAAGAAATGATGAGGGGTATGTTTTAGGGGGAAAAATAACATGGCAAGTCCTACATGAATTGAAACAAAGTAAAATGAGAAGAACCAGGAGATAAATGTCCACAGTAGCAAATATGTTGCAATGTTGATCAATTCTGAAAAACTTGGCTCCCCTGATCAATACAATGATACATGACAAATCCAAAGAACTCATGATGAAAAAAATGCCTTACCTCTCCATATAAAGAACTGATAAATTCTGAGTGCAAGTTGAAGTATAATTTTTTATGTTTCATTGTTCTTCTTGCTTTTTAAAAATAGGCTAATATGGAAATATGTTTTTCATGATTACATATATAATAATTGATATCATATTGCTTGCATTCTCAGTGGCTTTGGAAAGATGGAGGATCTAGCCTACACCCTAGGCTTATTGAACATTTTTTTTTCCTTCACACTCATCACATCCCAATCAAACTGACCTTTTACTGTTTTTTGAACATCACATCCTATTTTTCATTTTTGCATCTTTATACAGGCTGCCCCCTAAGTTTGGCATGACTCTAAAATTTTGTTACTGTTCAGTCATTTGGTTGTATTTGATTCTTTGTGGTCCTGTGTACTACAGCATAGCAGGCCCTTCTGCCCTCCACTATCTCCTGAAGTCTAAGTATGTTGCTCCCATGATATCCATTCCATCCTCTGCCATCCCTTCTCCTTTTGCCTTCAATCTTTCCCATAAATTCAGTCTTCTCATTTTGTGACCAAAGTATTTTAGCTTCAACTTCAGTATTTGCCCTTACAATGAATAGTTTGAGCTAGTTTCTTTAAGTACTGATTGACTGCTTATTGATTTGATATCCTTGTTGTCCAAGGAACGCTCAAAAATCGTCTCCAACACCACAGTTTAAAAGCGTCAATTCTGCCAGGCTCAGCTTTCCTTATATTCCAACTCTCACAGGCAACTTTCATTGTTACTAGAAAAATCATAGCTTTGAATATATGGACATTTGTCAGCAAGGTGACAAATCTGCTTTTTAGTATATTGTCCAGAGAGGCCATACTTTTTCTTCCAAGGAGCAGTTTTATAATTTCATAACTGTAATCAACAATTGTAGTGATCTTTGGGTCCCAAAATATTAAATCTGACATGGATTAAATTTCTTTTTCTTTGGTTTACAAAGAAGTAATTGGACCAGATACCATGATTATAGGAGATTTTATATAAAAATACAAGATAGCGTTTTCACTTTTTTATTTTACCCTCATTAAGAGGTTTTTTAAAATTCTTCTTCACTTTCGGCTATTACATTAGTATCATCCACATATTTAAGATTATTAATATATCTCCCAGTTCCTTAATTCTGTTTTTAATTCATATAGCTTGGCATTTCTCAGGTTGTATTAGGCATCAAAGGTGAAATAAATAAGGTAACAATATACAGTCTTGTCATATTCCTTTTCAAATGTTGAATTAATTATCTTAACCTTAATCTCTTAGAAAACCCAACTTCATTCAAGTATCATCTCCAATAGGGAACCTAATCTGATTTCACCAAGTGGCCTTTCCCTTTGGAAATTAGTTTGTATGCCTATTGTATTTAATTTTCTACTTATATGTTATTTCCCCCCTCAACCATACCATCTCCCCAACTAGAATGTAGGATCCTTGACAGTATACACTATTTTGTTATTGTTTTGGCCTTTTCATTCTCAGTATTTACCAGTGTCTGGCATAGAATAGACAAACTTGTTGAGTGAATGAAAAAATGAATATAGATTGGACAATGAGCTGTGCCAAGAAATCACATAGGAAGAAGACACCATATTTTATTGTATTTTGGAAAGGGTGAGATGTTTTGAATTATTTCAAGTAGCTTTCTGTTACAAAATCCCATCTTTTTAACATATGGTATAGTAATAGACTTGGAATTGGGAATCCTGGTTCTAGAAACTGTCTCTGACAGAAACTGTTTGATCTTGATTTTATCATTTAAACTATGTGGATCTCAGTGTTCTCATCTGTATATGAGGGGGTAGGACTTGATGATCTTTAAGGCCCTTTCTCGTTCTAAATCTATGATCCTATGAATAATATTCCTACAAGGGTACCATATGGCTACAAATAATGGAACATCACATTCTCAGAAAATCACAGTTTCATACGATCTGAAAGGTAATGGAATGATAACATGATGATTATAAGAAGAGTACACAATATTACCAATGACAATTTGTACATAAGAGGTGATATAAGTCCCTAAAAATAATGGGTATAACCAGAAAAATATATTCATCTATTTGTGCTAACTTTTGTGAGTGAGTTCACTTATGGGTGGTTCATTCATGAAAAAAAGTAAGCACAAATAGATGAATATTCCAAATGGTACCCTCCTACAAAATAGCAAGACAAATAGGATTTATGGAAGGACATGGAAATAATTTACAAAGAATTAGAAAGTGTATTTGGATTATGATATGCTTGTATTGCAAGAGAGTATAACCATACCGAAAATATCATAAACATATTGAAACAGGATTGATTCTCTTTCCTCATCATATAACAATGATACTATAGACATATTGAAAGATTGGTTTTATCCTTTCTAATTACATAGTACATAAATAATCACAACTTTTTTCTATGAATAGGGCTCCTCTTACTTCTTCTCTTCTTAGTTATTTTTGCAATATCCCTGTGAGTTTGGGCCTCAGCAACTATCTTTTTGATAAAAAAATATTGGGGAACAAAAAAAAAAGAAATAAGAGATGGAATATTCTCAATGAAGTCACATAGCAAGTTAACAGAGGAACCACGAATAGAACCCAAGTCTGTTTTTCATTGGACCACATTGCTTCATCTTTGTTAGAGTAAGACAAGGCAACAGGAAAAACAAAACAAAATACCCTGATAGCTTTGCCATTTAGCTATTCTAAACTTTGAGTGCATTAAATGCTTTTCCTGAATTTCTTCTAAGACTTTGCATTTAGACAAAGCTCCATTTATATTATCTATCTGTGTAGAATCCAAGGCTTTGGGTTCCTAATTGCTCATCTCTCACTAAATAGACGTATCAGTCAAGTTAGACTAGAAATATACAAGAATGCTTTTTTAATTATTTTATGTATACACACATCCAGTAAATCATCTTCCAAGAATGTTTCTGCCAAGCATGATCATCATTAATCAGATCAAGGAAGAACAGCCTTCAAAGCCAACATGAGTAAAAAAAAGTACCCTATTTACTGCTCTTTGTTTCTCCCAAGTACCTAAGGAGCCATCTCTGTTTTTATTATCTTTAAATATTCTTGTAGCAGAATTAGCATTTCAGAATATACCATAAATTCCAACATATGGATTTTCTTTGCTGGGGAATTAATCTTTATTGTCCTCTTTCTGAGGAAGTTATTTTTAGGCTAAGACCATAAATGTGGGTGTTGTTGTAAATTGTAAGCTGGACCTCCCTATTGCTAAACAGCTAAACTGAAAACAGATCAGCCTGTCTTGTTTTGTACCATGTACAAGGAAGCTGGATTTGCAGAAAAGAGAAGAGTTCAAATTCTAGCTCTACTAGTTCCTAACCATGTGACCTTGAATAAGTCATTTAGTTTCTTGATTACAAAATGAAGGAGTTAGAATAAATGAACTCAAAATTTTCTTCCATCTATAATCTTAGATAATGTGATAATTAAGACTATGATCCTAAGGAGTTGTAGTACAAGGAAAAGCCCAATGGACCAAGATTTAGAAGGACCACTTCCAGCATGGTCTTGGGAAAAATCACTTTACCACTATGGGATTCAGTTTCCTTCTCTATAAACTGATAGAACTGAATAGGATTAGTGTTTCCCTGTCCCACATCATATTATATGGCAAGATACCTAGGCTCTCAACTAAGAACTCTTCTATCTTCTGTAGCTTTAGGTCCAGGTCCAAGGCACTCAAATTGGTAATGGGAACAAAAAGAAGTTAGGAGCACAAGGAACTGGATAAGGAGGAAGAGGAAATAAGATGTCTGAAAAGTACATATATATATGTAGCATGATATATATTATATATGTATATTATTAGTATTTCAGTATTAGTGATTTTTGTCAAGAAGTGCTTGATTTGAGTGCCAGGACTCAGGCTCTGTTGGATCTTAGGGTCTTTCCAGTTCTAATATTCTATACAAACAAAGTAGATAGCAAACTGAATTTAATAAGAATTTTTTTAAAAAATGAATTGCTGATTATAATTTGGTGAAATTGATATGTTTATGCAGAGCTAGGTTCACATTATTTTCCCACTTTTGAAAACCACAGGAGGTTATGGTTACAAAAATAAGAAAAAATATTGATATCTGAACAATCTTGCCTAAGCACCAGAGACCTGAAAGTATTTGATAAGTATTTTTGCTTTCTTTACTTTTTAAGATGAGTAATAGGGACATTTTAAGTATAGATGTGTAGAAAAAAAATAAATCAAATATCAAAAGCTGGGAACTCAAATTCAGTCTCAATGGCCAAGCTGAGAGACTTATTTATCCTTACCCTTTGAGACTGACTTCAAAAATTTATTTCTATTCTGATAGTCAATAAGGTAAGATCTGTGCTTATCATAAAATGCAACTAGGTCATAAAATCTCCATCTATTTGTTGCTAAAATTAAATGTCTGGATGAATGTCTGCCCAATTGGCAAAATAGAGAATACCTCATGATTTATACTTCATGAAGCTATCTATACCACCAGATGCTGATAGTACCACTGAAGAACACATCTTGGTCAAAATTTCAGAAGACAAGTGAAATGATTTAGCTTCAGTTGTTTACTCTGTAACTGCTTCTGATTATGCTATAAAATTCAATTCAATTCCACAATTATTTCTTGAGTGTCTACTATGTGCCCAACTGTGGCTAATATTGGCAAAACTGTGAAGACATCATAACCTGTTTGTCAAAACCCAAACTTTCTTTTCATTAAAAAAAAGCCTTAGTGGTACAGGGTTTTAGAAATTACAAATCACTTTCATATAAATCATGTTCCTTGCTCCTCAACAGTTTATTACACCTATCATATCTATTTTATAGAAGATAAAACTGAAGCTCAGAGAAGCCATTTGCCCAAATGTCATATAGATAGTGAATGGCAGAGTTGGCTTATGATTCTAAACCCAAGTTTCCTTTTTAAAACTATTGTTGCCCATATTTAACATATATAGGATTGCTTGCCATCTAGGGGAGGGGGTGGAAGGAGGGAGGGGAAAAATCGGAACAGAAGTGAGTGCAAGGGATAATGTTGTAAAAAAATTACCCTGGCATGGGTTCTGTCAATAAAAAGTTATTATTTAAAAAAAAACTATTGTTGCCATGTCTTTCAGTGTCTCTAATAATTATTTTTATTACTCTGGCCAAATTCTTACTCTAAACTAGCTGTCCATTTTTTCCAGATTATGTATTAAATAATAATACTTTAAGATGTGAACTCCTCTCTGGATTATTTCAATAAACATCACCCTAATGATCTATGGGAAATTGAAAGTCCTTGAGACCCAAAGGAAGGAATTTGAATAATGAATATCAGGCACATTTTTAGGTAGTTGGCACATATAACAAAATAGGCAAATTCCCCAGTGCTCTTATTCTAGAACATAGGTGGTATATTATTCTACTTATTTGGAAGGAAACACATTTTTTTTCCCTCACTGTGTAAGGCAAAGTAGAAGATGAAATAAATTTTGTGTGATAATCCAAGTCTTCGAGGAAGGAGGAATGAGACAGCTTTCTTATAGTTACTATATTTGACTTATCTAAAATGAAGTATGTTGAAAGACGTTTGACAAGTTTTCTTTATTTTTAATTTATTTTCCCTTTGAGTCATGCTTTAGACATCCAATGTTTCTTATTATCCTCCTCCATTCTGGTTAGCTTTGACAACCTGGATTCACAGCCATGTCATAAAAAAATACAACAGGAAGAGAGAGAGAGAGAGAGAGAGAGAGAGAGAGAGAGAGAGAGAGAGAGAGAGAGAGAGAGAGAGGGAGAGAGAGAGAGAGGGAGAAAGAGAGGGACAGGGACAGGGAGAGCAAGGAGAAGGGAGAGAGAGATTAAAATGTGACATTAATTAAATGTCTTATGCACATCTAATACACAAAAATATTTAAAAAATAATATTATATGAGGAAATATATGTTATATATTATATACAGGATTCATGCAGGTTGCTAATTCATAAAAGATACAAAGTGAATGCTCTATTCTGACTGCATTCCATTTTTGAAAATATAACCCCAAAATTGTCACTTTCACAAAGAGTAAATTCTTTAAAAATCTTTTGAAATGTAATGTGTGCCACAAAATGAATATCACCTCAGTATACTCTTGTTTTCATGCCCAGTAGAATTTCTGGGAGCCCATTAGAGAATATTCATGCAATTCCTATACATCTCTCTTCTGTAGATAGGACAATGGCAGAATAAAAGTGACAATGATTAGCTCATTACTATGGAAAAGCAGAAGAGCATTGTGAATAGAGTCCTGGACTTAAGTGTTCAAATCTGAAATCTAATATCTCTGAACTGTGAAACTCCAAGCAAGTCACTGAGTCTCAGTTTTTCTACTCACTACCAGAATGACCCTGGTCGTGTCCCTTTCCCTCCCTGAGTCTCTATTTCTTTATCTACAAAGTAGAAAGGTTGAACTAGCTCTAATATTCTGTCCAGTTTTAAAATTTCATATATTCAATTTTAAGTGCATATACATGAAAACATATTTGTACTGGGAATACAGAGGCCAAAAAACAAATAAACAAAAAAATAGTTCCTGCCAATAAGGAGCTTACTTTTACAGATAAGTCTGTACAAGATCATTTTAGGAAGATATAAGAGACAAGAGAAAATGGCCGGTATATATTGGGGACACTCCTAGTTAGGTAGTGAGCCATAAATAAGAATCTATTATTAATTAATCAGACTGGAAGAGAAGCTAAGGAACAATCAAAATCTGCAGAGAGGTCTAGTAGAAAGAGTGATAGGAACAGGTATGGGAATCAATAATTGAGGGATAATTTTGAAGACAGAATCAGAATCCAGAGAAAAAGAAGCTGAGAAATGAGGGTAAGGAAATGGAGAAAAGGAGAGGAGACATCTATTTCTAAGTTTGGTCAACAATGGAAAAATAGATATAGAATGATTGGTTAAGATGTTAAGATCAAGTTATTGTATATTTAAGGAAAGCTGACCATGATCATTAAGTGCCAGAAAGAACACAATAGGAGAGGGGGAACAAGAATAGAAGAATGAGGCACTCTGAAAGCTCAGTTATCTCTGGAGCCAGTCCAGCTGCCATGATCAAACACTTAGCTTGAACTGAGGAAAATTGAAGTGACACATGCTTTAGCCAGGCCTTTTGGCCTAAACAGAGCTTTTACTTGGAACTAAAGGGAAAGAAACAGACACTTTAGTAGCCAATTTTGAGAAAGAGGAGGAAAGAGAAAAGATTACCAAAGGGCCAAGCTCCTGCAGGAGGCAGGAGATATGGAATTGAAGACATAAATTGAGATGATGGTCTTGGTGAGGAGAAAGGGCATCGATTCATCATAGTCTAGAACAAAATAGGAGAGAAGAGGGGATAACATAGCTCATGTATTTTGTGTACAACACAATCTATTTTATATAATAAATATTGGTACATGAATATGTACATTCAAATGCTTATAAAGTAATGGGCAAGACCATCGCAAGTGTAAAAAAAAATCATTTGAGGTCTAAAACAAATTAGTTTTCAAAATACGTTGAAGTAAAATAAATCCAGTTAATCAATCTAGCTCATTTTTTTCAAATTCAGCAAAAAGCTTTTTGAATAACTACATTGTTTTAGCAACCTGAAAAAAATTTTCCTGTATTTGGGCAGGAAGTGACTAATAATTTGCAGATAATCCAACTCATCTATAAATGGACTAACTTGAAATCATGATTCTTAACTATTTAATTCTGTGGTTTATTGTGTTTTGTTGTTATATTATGTTATATTGTGGTATACATAACAGCTGCTCAGATTATCATGTGTACATAAGCACATTGATTTTGAGGTAAGAATGACCCAGTTATATAAATATTTGAGCAAGATTCCTGAACTTTACTTATGTAAAGAACTCTTCTGATAACTTGGTGAAGACTTTCCAAATAATGTTTTTAAATCAATAAAATACATAAGATTTACATAGGAAACTTTTACATTCAAAACCAACTAGCAAAATATTTTAAAAAATAAATGTGCAGCTGTGTGACCCTGGACAAGTCAGAGTTACCCAATTGCCTCAGCAAATAAATTAATAAATAAAAATAAAAATAAATGTGCAGACCCCACGTGGAAAGCCCCTGCATTAGAGTCTTAAAGTCTTAGTTCAGCTTTTTTTTTTTTGCTTTGTTCGTTCCTATGCCATAGTCCTTTAATATTTTCTGTAATATAAAAGCATAGATCCACCTTTAATGGGTACATACTTCCTTGTGCAATGGGGCTTGAGGGTTCTGAAGAAGTGAGATGATTCTCAAGGGCATCTTGGTGTTTAGCCAAAGACCGATTCGACCTGTTCTAATTATTTTCCCTAAATAAATACTTTTTACTGACAGTATCATGTAAATTATAGAAATATGGAGAAATATGACAGAAAGTAAATAATACTTTCTTTTCTAATTTCAGAAAGCCAAAATCAGTTAAAAGAAAAAAATATTTCATTAGACTCTTTCTAAAAATAGTCATTATGGTTTAAACAATTTATTTCAATCTCAGCATAAGAGGTAATTATATTAACGGATCATTTTGACTTTAGACACAGGTATTAATACCATAGTGTCATTTCTCAAATAAACATTTCATATTTATATGAATCATTCCATGAAAAGCATGACTTTGGAAATACAGACAAGACTATGTGCATACAGAGAATCAGCTACCTTTCTTGGGTTATTTTCCATTTAAAATTGTAGAGGATAAATAAAGCTCATAAAATATTCTTGGTGAACTCTAGATCAGTTACAATGACTTAGCCTGTTTCCCTCAGACAGGCAAGAATTTCACAGAGAAGATAGGGGCTGCTGATTTCAGTTATAGTAGCTTTGTGGAATGCAATAACATTGTGCTCTTCTGCTACTATCTTCTCTTTTCCGACTGCCATTTTACTGTTCAGTCAATAAAACATGATGTGGTTTAGGACCCAGCTTCTCTGTCTGTTCCAGGAAAATTAATGGTTTGATTCCTGGGCAATTGGAATCAGGATATTTTTCCATGTATGTTCCTTATCTCTGGAATGGCTCCTAATTCTGGTGGTACCCTTGTTTGTGGAACTGCAAGACATATTATGGAAAACAAAGCTGTTGAGTTTTAGCATTCTATGGTTAGAAATTTACAGTTTTCCTTTTACAGGGGAATTTTAGTGGCTGGATTTAATTTAAATTTCATTCTTCTAAGTCGCACACATGTCTACAGGCCCTACAGCAATTTGGTGTGTTTGAAATACTGAATAACATAAATTGGGGAATGATCTGACAGGAAACAAGTGGAACATGTAAGTATTCAAGGGAAGAAAAGCAGAAGCACTATATTTATTGGGGTGCAGTAACTACTGTGTCTTGTGGGCAAACCCTTAAGGATCAGATCTTCCTTGCAGTGTGGCTCATAGGATCACAGATTAAAGTTGGGAGGGGTCATAGTACTCATCTTTTCCCCTTATCTCCTTTCTACTATACCTGAAAAAAATGAGATTCAGAATAGGTAAATACTGGGCAAGTAGTTGTCCAAGGTTATACGAGAAGGCAATGGATAAGCCAAGATTCAACCTAGATTCTCTGACTCCAAAGCTTCCAACAATACCAGGATAAAGAATGACAAAAGTAAAAATTAAGAATCCTTATTCCATGTTAAATTTGATTATCAGATTGACATGTTTAATGGTAATAGTAGCGTAGTAGAAAGCTTCACTATTTATTAAATGTGTAGTCTTAGATATGTCCCTTAATCTCTCTCAGCCTCATAAATAAAATAGAGACGACACTGTTTCTTCTACTTAAGTTATAGGGATGTTGTAGGTACTGTATGTGCTAATGGCAGTGGAAAATGAGTCTTTATGTTGAAAGAGAGAAGAATTACTCTTGAAATGAAACACATTTCATATACTATGCGAATAAACATTGAAGTTGCTGATGCATCTTGTATTTTCAATTTTCAATATGTTTATTTATACTGCTGATTTTTTGAGTACCTATACATATATGACATTTAAAGAAATATGAAGAGATATGAGAGACAATTTCTTCCCAAGACTATGTTAAAATTTAATTAGAAAGAAAAGAAGTGGAAGAATCCATAGAAAAAGGAAGAATGAGTTAGATTTGGACAAAAATAAGGAAAGATGAAATTTGTATCCCTGTGGGAAATCAGTTGAAAAAGGGCAGAGACAAACTGTCGAGACTTTTAATGCTGGACTTTAAATTCTGTATTAAGGACTTTTACTCTATAAGAAATTGTCATTGAAGGTTTTTGAGATGAAATTCAATTTGTGAATTAAAAAGATTAATCTGTCAGGAAATTGAGGGAAAAGTCAAGAAATTAGAAATAGGGAAACCAGCTAGGTAACAATTGTTATAACATAGGTAGAATATCCTGGCATTGGAAATGGACACTAGACAGTGAATAGAATGGGCCAAATGAAAGCACCATGAAAGAAGATGCTAAAAAATGTTGTGAAATAAAGGAAAGGATTGAAAGGAGATTGAAGGGGTCATAAATCATCCCCAATGATTTGAGCTTAGTTGATTGAAAGAATGATAATACTACCGGAACTACTAGAGGAGTAAAGAAGAGATTTGGGGAAATGATAACTAATTTTAGAGATGAGGTAATGCTAGAATGTTCTACTAAAGTATCTCTGTTCCCAGCTTCCTTTGATTTCAGATTGTAAGCTGCAAGAGGTCAGGAAATGTTGTCTATGGAGTAACCAGAACATGATTAATTTATACATTTGATGATGTCACACTTAAATATATTTTTCAATTATCAAGCATTTATTTTTTTCTTCCTCTTCCCTTTCTTCTCTTTTAGTGAAAGAAAACAAAATATAAAACCTCTGTCATATAAGCATAATCAAATATAATAAATTCCCATATTAGAAATATTCAAAAATGTGTTATAAAGTCTAGATATTAATCCATCATTTCTCTGTCATTAAGTGTTCAATGTTCTCCTTCATCAGTTTTCTAGAAGAATGGTTGATCATTGCAGTTATCAGAGTTCCTATATCTTTCCTTTTTTCCAATATTAAGGTTAGAAATGTTTTGCCTATTTCTGTTCACTTCACTCTACACCAATTCATACAAATTTTTTCAAGTTTCTCCCTCTCTCTCTCTCTCTCTCATGTTGAAATGATTGGGGTTAAGTGACTTGCCCAGGGTCATACACCTAGGAAATATTAAGTATCTGAGACCAGATTTGAACTCAGGTCCTCCTGACTTCAGGGCTGGTGCTCTATCCACTGTGCTACCTAGCTGCCCCTCAAGTTCTTCTTAAACCATCCACTTCATCTTTTTTTTTTTTTTTTGCAATGCAATAGTACTCCACTGTAATAATTTATCATAATTAGTTTTTCCATTCCCCAGTTGAAAGACACCACCTTACTTTCTAGTTTTATGACACCACAAAGAGAACTACTATAAATATTTTTTTGTGTATAGAAGGCCCTTTCTCCCTCTTTGATGTTACTAGAGTATGGAATTGATAGGTAAACTATTAATTTATTTTAAAGAAATGTTATAAAAACAGGCATGTGTAAAGACCATTTGGTCCATTAGAGTTTAATGTACATGTGGTAGTAGAACACTCTGTTAAAACTAAGTAAAATGTTAGAATTATTATAACTTATAGTTGGAAAGAGCTACAAGACAACACCTGGGCTTGCTTCCTTCTTAAATGTGTTATTTTTACTTTGCAAAACCAACTAATATCCAGAGAAGAAAAATAAAAGTTCCCAGGGCCATACCACTGGTTAGTTTCAAGCCCTGCCTAACATTTAAACATTCACACTCCAAAACCACAGTTCTTGCCATTATACATTCAATTGTTTTTCCAAGTGGAATTAATTTTGAGAGACAAATATAGGTGCAAGTTAACATTTTCTTAGCTAAGGATATTAAATCAATGGCACAATATATAATCTTTGAAGACATTAGGTTAAAAATGCCAATTGCTTTCATGCTTTGCTCTCTAACTTTCTTCTTATTACTTATTAGTGCAAAGACCAAATATGAAAATATATTTCCTTGAATTATTAGGGTTTGTTCAATTCTTCTCCTTCACTTCATAAACTTCTATATTTGTTTTTTCAAAGATAAAATAGATACGATTTCTTATGAGTCAAGATGAATTAAATTAACAAGGATTATACATATGTAGGAACTGATAGAAATGACACATATTCTGGTCAGACAAACACATTTTAATGACTGAAATTTTTCTCTAGTAAATCTATTTTTTTTCCAGGCTAAAGATATGCCTGACAAACCATACTTAATTAGAATCTTTCAAGTGTTTTTAAAATTAATTGGTTTGGCTCCAACTTTTCTTCCTTTGAGATATGACCCATTCTGAGATTTAATATGACAATGACAACCAATAAATGACTTTTTTTGTACTTTAAGAATTTGAATTATGCTTGAGTATATTATTCTATATAAACTTAAATAAAATTGTTCTCTTCAAAATGAAATGAAAAGAAGGGGTTTGTTTTATGGCCCTTGCCACTGAATATAACTTTTAAGATGTGTGTGTATGTGTGTGTGTGTTTTGCTAAAATTGGCATGACAATATTAAAGATAGCTACAAAAAGACATGGTAGACAACACATTGAAGAGAGTCACAATAGCAACAACAATAAATAATGCCAAAGAATAATAACTTTATGCATCACATTACACTTTCCAGAATATTTTCCCTACAATAATCTTCTGAGGCAATAATACACCAGTTTCTTTGCTAAGATCAACCCCTCTAGCTGGACTTTTGACCCCACTCACTCTTGCTTTCTTTAATATTTTGTCACCTCATTTATCCCCCATCTAATTCCAATCTCAATCTGGCAGATAATTAACAATGCATGTTCCTATGCCATTTGTTCATGGTATATGTCCTTTCTTTCCCACTAGGTTTTAAATTCCTAAAGGCAAGAATGCCATCTTATACTATCAATCCTCTGTAACTATAAGCACAGTGTCTTGTCCATAGAAAATACTCACTAAAAGCTTGCTGGTTGAGTTTAGTGACTGTCCTGCTTTACTTGACTTGCATTTTTCCTTCCTCAATGATATTATTATTTTTTTAATATCTTTTTATTGATAGAATGCATGCTAGGATAATTTTTTACAGCATTATCCCTTGCATTCATTTCTGTTCCGATTTTTCCCCTCCCTCCCTCCACCCCTTCCCCAGATGGCAAGCAGTCCTTTACATGTTGAATAGGTTACAGTATATCCTGGATACAATATATGTGTGCAGAACCGAACAGTTTTCTTGTTGCACAGGGAGAATTGAATTCAGAAGGTATAAATAACCCGGGAAGAAAAACAAAATTGCAAGCAGTTTATATTCATTTCCCAGTGTTCTTTCTCTGGGTGTAGCTGCTTCTGTCCATCTTTGATCAATTAAGGCTCTCTTTATCGAAGAGATCCACTTCCATCAGAATACATCCTCAAACAGTATCGTTGTTGAGGTATATAATGATCTCCTGGTTCTGCTTATTTCACTCAGCATCAGTTCATGTAAGTCTCGCCAGTCCTCTCTGTATTCATCCTGCTGGTCATTCCTTACAGAACAATAATATTCCATAACATTCATATACCACAATTTACTCAACCATTCTCCAATTGATGGACATCCTTTCATTTTCCAGCTTCTAGCCACTACAAACAGGGCTGCCACAAACATTTTGGCACATACCCTCAATGATATTATTAAAATTTATATCCAGGAATCTATAGGGAAGTGATAAAAGAGACAGAAGGTATCATTTGCCTCACTTAAATCAGTCCCCAAGTGAGTCACTTCAGAATTGAACTTTAGAAAGTGGTTTTAAAGTAAATATCCTTGATTTGTAACCACTTCACTAGAAAATCAAACATAATGTATCATGTGCCTGTGTAATTAAAGAAGAAAAACTGTATTTGATCATTTTGGCTATTTCACAGTGAGTTCTGCAGAAGAAGGTAAAGGAAACCTCTTTAGAAAAAGTATTTCAACTCCTCAGTTAATGAGACCCAATACATGTGAATGTACTTCTGCAGTCCTTCAGAAATCATTACGTGGTTAGCTCCTTTTCATTATTAAAATTGCATAGAGATGTGAACCTTTCAAATTGCACACGATTCAAAATTAGAATTCTAGAAATATTTCTAAGGAGAGTCACACTAAATAATTTTCAGTTTTGAATGTAGTTCACATAATTTGTTCTAATGATCATTTTCAAAAATTGAAGTTTCCTTACTCACAGCCAATATGGAACCCTTACGTGTTGTTTTTTGCATTTCCAGTCAATGTCTGATTGGCAAAAGGGTATCACAAATTATCAAGTTTATTAATTACATTGACTTTATTTTTAACAAGTTTAAGATGCTTGTCTAGATGCTGGGGAGAAAGAAAGATGGATATGTCATTGTAATTGCCTTCAGAGAATTGTATAAAAACAATTAGCTTTTATAAAGTACCTACTATATGCAGGATACTGTGCTAAGCCCTTTACAAATATTATCTTATTCAATCTTCACAAAAACCTTGAGAATTAGGAGGCATTATTATCCCCATTAAAGGTTAATGATTTGCTTAAAGTCATAGCTAGTAAGCATATGAGGCCAGCTTTGAACTCAGGTCTTCCTGACTCTAGATCCAGTATTTTACTTACCGTGCTCCTAGTTGCCCTCAATTAGGAAATATACACATATTAATAGCAGTGAAGCAAAGTATAATGTGATAAACATAGAACTACATGAGGAGTAAAAGATCCTATGAGAATTCAAAGAGGAAAATGATCACTTTTAGTTGGAGGTAAAAAATGGAAAGATGGTAGATCATGGAAACCTTCATGGAAGAAGTGGCTTTTGAGTTGGACCATAAATAATGGGAAACCATTTTTTTTTGTGTAGAAGTCATTCTAGAAATAGAAAATACTGCAAGTAAAATCATGAACATGGGCACTAAGGTGTGTGTATGTGTGTGTGTGTGTGCGTGTGTGTGTGCACGCACATGAAGGAATAGGCTACTTTGGATAGATTTTTTAGTAAGGAAGGGAAGACAAGAAATAAAGTTGAGGTCATTGTATTTAGATTATAGAAGACATTGAATTCAAAGCATTTATATTAAATGTTTGTATTCTAATTAGGAAAACCAGAAGGTTTGTAAACACTAGAATGAAGTGGTAAGAGATGTAATTTAAGAAAAATAATATGATTTTGAGGTATAGGACAAATAGAAAAATGGAGAGATTAAAGGCTGGAGATCAATTTAGAACTGTGTAATCATCTAATTCAGAGTTAATAAAAGACTGGGTGAGTCTGGTAGAAGTGGGAACACAAAGGAAATAGATCAACATATTGTTAGGGTGGTGGATCTAACATTATTTGGCAGTTCTTGGAATTTAGGAGGCATGGGAATGGAGGAATCATTGATGATGTTGAGGTTTTTTAATCTGGTTTCCTGAGATCGTGGTGATACCATGAATAAATACAGGAAAATTACAGTGAGGGAGGTGTTTTATAGAAAAGATAAATTATATATCTGACAGGTTGAGTTTGACTTTCAGGTGCTAACAGAACATAAAGCTGTTCCAAAAGACAGTTGGAAAAGGGAGTCTGGAGTTTGGGAAAGTGGTGAGGGCTGCAGATACAGAGATAGACTTATCTATCTCTACATACATCTATCTATGTATCTATGGAGTTTATGTGCATATAAGAGATTCAGATCCCCAACAGAGAGCTTGTGGAAAGAAAAAGATAAAAGCCAAGAACAGAACCTTGAATATAGTTAAATTTGTGCAATGAAAGGAAAAGGAAAAGCCAGAAAAGAAAAGAAGCATTCAGAAAGCTATCATGAAAGCATAAATTTGTCCAGAAGCAGAGAAGATGGCATAAGAAGAAGACAAGAATTGACAAACACCGTCAAATGCTCTAGGGGACACTGAGAATGAGCACTGAGAAAAGACCAGTCAGTAAGTAAGAGGTTCCTCTTAGGTCTCTGCAACGAGATGGTTCAGTGTCTGGCGTCAGCAATACTCATCTTTCTCAGTTCAAATTTGGCTTCAAACACTTGCTGATTGTGTAACCCTAGGCAAGTCATTTAACCCAATTTATCTCAGTTTCCTCCTCTGGAAATTGAGCTGTAGAAGAAAATGGCAAACCACTCCACTATCTTTGTCAAGAAAACCTCAAATGGAGAAATGAAAAGTTGACACAAGAGCAATGACTGAACAATAAGAGGTCCCTGAGTATTAGTAAGAAAGAATATCACAAGAAATTGAGGCATGAGGGATTGATAAGAAAGTGGAGGCAGTGAATTTTAGTAGAAGGTTGTTAGTCAATAGAAGGGAGATGGAAAAAAGTAGAAAAGTTGAGGGGAAGATGTTTCATGTTGTTGTATTTTAAGATAGAGAACCTGAATGTAGTCAAATGGGAAGAAGCTAACAATTCAGATGAGAAGGATTGATTGCCAGGGAATGCAGAAAGAGGTGTGATTTAGAATATAAGTAGTAATAATGGGTCTCATTTTATTTTTTGAGTCAGGAGGAGAAAAGAATACATCGCAGTTTTGAGGAATGGAAGGCAGGAGATGGGGATGCACAATGCATTTCTCAGTAAAGCAAAAGAAACAATAGTCAGGACATAAAAAGTGAGAAGGGGAAGGTTGGAAGCTTGACAATACCACTACATATTTAGAAAAGTTGATGTAGTAAATCTAAGATGGAGTAAATAAATTTAAAACAATAAAACAGGATTACTGAGTCTCAGTGCAGGTCTAGCTATGACATAAGCAAGACAAGATCCAAATTGGCTAATAATTAGGGAAGGAGTGAGAACAATTCTTCCTAAGGATATGAGGTGTCAAAATCTCAAAGAAGCGACAATGTCAACAATAGTACACAGATAAGACCCATCTAATAGTAGAGAGATTGCAAAAAGCAAAATTTAAATCTGGAGGGTGGTAAAAGGAGGTATTTGGGATTCATGGGGACTTAGTTATCTTTTCGATTTAAAAGATGGAAGAAGAATGTGAAGCTGAAATGAAGAGTGGACATTCTGTCAGAATTCAAGCTACTTCCTGGACAGTAAGGTCTTTTTTATTTAGAAGCATGTGTGCTTCCATTTAGTAGATGCTGACACTTCCAGAACCTCCTGTCTTCTGGTGATTTAGTCAACCCTCCCAACTTGTGAACCCATACTAAAAGCAGAAAGGGACTAATGGGCCTTGGGCTGTATCTAATGAATGTGCCAGTATATTCACTGATATTAACAATTCATGCTAGCAAATCATGATAGGGAATTCCATCCAGGTATGAAAATAAAGGGATGCAAGGAGGGAGTGCAAGGCTGTATAACAAGGGAAAATGAGGATACATCACTGGGGAGTTAGAGTCAGTGAATCAAATCTAAAGAAAAGCAATGGCAGTTAGTTTATAAGATCTGTGTTACTCCTTGCTCTGAGGTTCATAAATTCCTTGGGTGAAAGTAACTCCATCACTAATTCAAGCCTCTGCCTTAATATTGACACAGCATAGAGATATATGGTGAACGTATGATGAACATAAATATTCTTCTTCATTATTTGATCAAGGGACTCATCACATAATGTTTGAGTTTGCTGATGGTAATTTGTATTTATCCTGAAGATGAATGGTAAATATTTTGATCCAATTTACTCACAAGGAAAATTTTTAGCCTTCAAATCAAGGATATAGTTGCTCTACCTTAATTTTCAGGTCCTATGGATGTTGGCTATGCTCTAGATAGGGGGATTTAGCCCCTATAGATATATTGTAGCCACACAATATATACTGAGCAGCAAGAAAGTAACTCAAACGGAGTCAAGGTATGGCTCAGTAGGGATAAGGAAAATAAAAATGAAGGCCCATTTTACCAGTTGTAAAGGGAACTCAAATACTTCAACCTCAGAGCTTCCTACAGACAAGAAGATACAAGGTAATACAAGATATTCAGTAATGCAAAGCCATGCAACAATGACATCATAAATACTATTGACCTCCATGCTTTTATAAGTTAGATCCGAAGGACTATTACAGCCCTCATGAAGGTCCTGAATCTTACCTCATCTTTGACTAACAGAATTTTGTGTCTATTCCTGAAATAATATGCAGTTTACATACTCACAGCAACAAGTCTGGGCCACAATAATAGGGGCTTGTCCATAGCTCCAGCTGAAAGATGGTCTATCAGTAAATATTGGACACCTGAAATTATCTCCTTGACAGCTCATGCTACTGTACCAGCTTTCCTTCACATTTTCCTCTTTCTGCAATTTTTTTTTTTTACTATCTATTGATGTTCTCTAATTCTGACCATATCTTGGCTTGGGATAGCTGAGATTGTTTACCTGGGAAAGATTAGGCTCCCATTTCCCTAGCCCTTTTACTTCAGCCACATGGGATATGAAAGAAGGGTCTTCATTAAGATGAATCCAAGGTACCTCTGAGACACTAGAAGTACATTTAAGACTCATGGCACAGAGGTCTTACTTCTTAACTTTATACTTTCTGCTAAACTATGAAACTTCTGCATTATTTTAAGATCATTTATAACAAAATATAAAATTCAAGGAAAAATATTTATTTTTTTCCATAATATGGAAAGGAAGAGTATTAAAATACAAAAAAGCTTTGTATTTTGCCCACTGGATTTTGGAAGCTATTTCTAAAACAGATTTTCAAAATTGTATCCAGGTTGTCAATAAGTATGCCAGATTTTACATACACATAAGTATTTAATTACAAATCTTTTAAATCTGGCATTCACAATATAAATGAAAATGAATTGTTAGCTACAGATGCCTTACCCTAATGTGACAACTTGCCCAAAATTATATCTGAAGGTAAACCATGTTTGGAAGAAAAGCAAAACATTTACTGATTCTGAAAACCAGTCATTATATTATATTTTAGTTTATTTAAAGTATTCTTGAATTTCAGTTTTTATAATATGGAGGTATTCTTCAGTGAAATCCAGGTGTGAAGAAACAAAGCCAGATATTTCATATTTGTTTTTCCTAGAACTTTGTAATCTAGACTCAAAAGACAGACAAGTTAAATATGCTTTGGTATATGTTTTGTTATTATTGTGATTAGCTAATTAGTTCTAAATAGTTTTATATTTGTTGCTCTTACTACATAAAAAAATATTAAAGGAATACGGTTACTTGGATTTCAAATAAAGCATGTTGCATGGGATTTTAATACAAGTGTATCCCACATAATGTTGTCTTAACTGACATTGTTCAACTATAACATAATTAACACTTTATAACCAAGATTTATGTAATGCCATAAAATCTTATTATAATATGCTTCCACCAAAACTCATTTTCTCTTATAATGCTATCTCACCTAATATCAGAATATGGTAGTTAATGCTTGTAATCATCTCTGCTGCTGTATAGAATGGAAGCTGGAGATTTTTAAAATTTTAAACTTCTGAGCTAAAATGGGCCAACCCAATCTTTAGTTTGCCTTAAAACTGGCATTAATATGGTGATTCCCTGAGAGCATGGGGTCACCAGAATGCCTATGGAGAGCTAAACTAGTTCAAATCAGAAATGGAGCAGGTTAGTGTTTCCATGCCATTCAGAATGGAACTAGGCTAGTAAATAACCCCTGCATTTCTATCCTGGGTGAAATAGGAAGATCTAGTCTTAAAAAAAAATCACACAAAAACAACAAAAAACCCTTCCAGCAATCTTTATATAAATCATATTAGCTAGGATATGCTCACAAAAGATAATTTACTCCATCCTTCCTTTTGCCTAAGTGTCTTCACAATAGTGTCAGGTACTTTGGGGAAAATTAAGATTAATATATTTTGGAAGAATACACATAAACACAGAGTTGGATACAGAAATATATCCCAGCTAACAGGGAACAGCTAAGTGGCTTAGTGGATAGAGTACTGAGCTTAGAAACAGGAAGACTAATTTTTATGAGGAGAAATCTGGCTTCAGGCACTTACTGGTTGTGTGATATTGTGTTGACTTCAGTTTCTTCATTGTTAACATGGAAAAAATAATAGCAACTACACTCTTCGGGCTATTGTAAGGATCAAATGTGACAACATTTGTAAAATGATTGAAATTCTGGCTAATGATGGGAACTTAATAAATTTTTGTTTTCTTCCTTCCAATTACCTAACTTAGATTATATGTACATAATATTTCTATTCCCTGGAGTTGAGAGGAATAGGAAAAAGATAAAAGAATCAGCTTATCCACTGAATTCTCACAATTTATCTAGTTTCAAGACCTTGCAGAAGCAGTTTAATTAACATGTCCTGGAAATAAGCTTTGGTTTTGTAAATCAAAACATAGCCTTAATGTTCTTAAACAAGATGTTTTCCTGTGTATGTCTGCATCATTAAGATTCAATGAAAGAAGGCAGATGAGTGGTAGAATATAAAGGACATTACTTCTTCCATCAAAGGACTTGGGTTCCAATCCTACTTCTGACACTTATTATGTCCTTATACAGATCCCTTAACATCTTTGACCTTTATTTTCTTATATGAGGGATCTGGACTTAATGACATTGAGAATCCTTCTAGCTCCAGAACTGAGATCCTTTGTTAGAAAATAGATGGTTGTTTGAAAATACTCTGATTATTGATATTGAAAACTGAAAGACATATGTTCTTTTGCCAAAGGGATTTGTCACCTTAATTGAGAAGTATGATACTAAGTTTAAATAGAAGAATAATTTTCTATAGATATTTGGTCATCCAGAACCTGCTACTATGTTCAGATGGATGCCATTATATGGATTATACCCAGAAACATTAGAAAATTTTCTATATAATCATCCAAAAGAATTGTGCTTCATTTTCTACCCTAGAGGGAGAAAAGAGAAGGAAGAATTTCTCTTCCCCAAACCATCATGATAGATGGTTTGATGAAGAGCCGACAGATTTTGTAATTCAGAACATATATCATGGAAGAAAACGATAATAATGAGACATCATACCAAAATGTATGGGATGCAGCCAAAGCGGTAATAAGGGGAAATTTCATATCTCTAGAGGCCTATTTGTATAAAATAGAGAAAGAGAAGGTCAATGAATTGGGTTTGCAATTAAAAATGCTAGAAAAGGAACAAATTAAAAACCCCCAGTCAAACACTAAACTTGAAATTCTAAAAGTAAAAGGTGAGATCAATAAAATTGAAAGTAAAAAAACTATTGAATTGATTAATAAAACTAAGAGTTGGTTCTATGAAAAAACCAACAAAATAGACAAACCCTTAGTAAATCTGATTAAAAAAAGGAAAGAGGAAAATCAAATTGTTAGTCTTAAAATGAAAAGGGAGAACTCACCACTAACGAAGAGGAAATTAGAGCAATAATTAGGAGTTACTTTGCCCAACTTTATGCCAATAAATTCGACAACTTAAATGAAATAGAAAAATACCTCCAAAAATACAGCTTGCCCAAACTAACAGAGGAAGAAGTAAATATCCTAAACAGTCCCATCTCAGAAAAAGAAATAGAACAAACTATCAATCAACTCCCTAAGAAAAAATCCCCAGGACCAGATGGATTTACATGTGAATTCTACCAAACATTTAAAGAACAATTAACTCCAATGTTATATAAACTATTTGAAAAAATAGGGATTGAAGGAGTCCTACCAAACTCCTTTTATGACACAGATATGGTACTGATACCTAAACCAGGTAGGCTGAAAACAGAGAAAGAAAATTATAGACCAATCTCCCTAATGAATATTGATGCTAAAATCTTAAATAAAATATTAGCAAAAAGATTACAGAAAATTGTCACCAGGATAATACACTATGACCAAGTAGGATTTATACCAGGAATGCAGGGCTGGTTCAATATTAGGAAAACTATTAGCATAATTGACTATATCAATAACCAAACAAACAAAAACCACATGATCATCTCAATAGATGCAGAAAAAGCATTTGATAAAATCCAACATCCATTCCTAATAAAAACACTTGAGAGCATAGGAATAAATGGACTTTTCCTTAAAATAGTCAGGAGCATATATTTAAAACCATCAGTAAGCATCATATGCAATGGGGAAAAACTGGAACCTTTCCCAGTAAGATCTGGAGTGAAGCAAGGTTGCCCACTATCACCATTATTATTTAATATCGTATTAGAAACACTAGCCTCGGCAATAAGAGTCGAGAAAGATAAGAAAAGGAATTAGAGTAGGCAATGAGGAAACCAAACTATCACTCTTTGCAGATGATATGATGGTATACCTAGAGACCCCAGAGATTCTACCAAAAAGCTATTGGAAATAATTCATAATTTTAGCAAAGTAGCTGGCTACAAAATAAATCCCCATAAATCCTCAGCATTTTTATACATCACCAACAAAACCCAACAGCAAGAGATACAAAGAGAAATTCCATTCAGAATAACTGTTGATACCATAAAATATTTGGGAATCTATCTACCAAAGGAAAGTCAGGAATTATATGAGCAAAATTATAAAAAAGTCTCCACACAAATAAAGTCAGACTTAAATAATTGGAAAAATATTAAGTGCTCTTGGATCGGCCGAGCGAACATAATAAAGATGACAATACTCCCTAAACTAATCTATTTATTTAGTGCTATACCAATCAGACTTCCAAGAAAATATTTTATTGATCTAGAAAAAATAACAACAAAATTCATATGGAACAATAAAAAGTCGAGAATCTCAAGGGAATTAATGAAAAAAAAATCAAATGAAGGTGGCCTAGCTGTACCTGATCTAAAATATATATTATAAAGCAGCAGTCACCAAAACCATTTGGTATTGGCTAAGAAATAGATTAGTGGATCAGTGGAAAAGGCTAGGCTCACAAGACAGAATAGTCAATTATAGCAATCTAGTGTTTGACAAACCCAAAGCCCCTAACTTCTGGGAAAAGAATTCATTATTTGATAAAAACTGCTGGGATAATTGGAAATTAGTATGGCAGAAATTAGGCATGGACCCACACTTAACACCATATACCAAGATAAGATCAAAATGGGTCTATGACCTAGGCATAAAGAACGAGACTATAAATAAATTAGAGGAACATAGAATAGTTTATCTCTCAGACTTGTGGAGGAGAAAGAAATTTGTGACCAAAGATGAACTAGAGACCATTACTGATCACAGAATAGAAAATTTCGATTACATCAAATTAAAAAGCTTTTGTACAAATAAAACTAATGCAAACAAGATTAGAAGGGAAGCAACAAACTGGGAAAACATTTTCACAGTTAAAGGTTCTGATAAAGGCCTCATTTCCAAAATATATAGAGAACTGACTCAAATTTATAAGAAATCAAGCCATTCTCCAATTGATAAATGGTCAAAGGATATGAACAGACAATTTTCAGAGGATGAGATTGAAACTATTACCACTCATATGAAAGAGTGTTCCAAATCATTATTGATCAGAGAAATGCAAATTAAGACAACTCTGAGATACCACTACACACCTGTCAGATTGGCTAAGATGACAGGAAAAAATAATGATGAATGTTGGAGGGGATGCGGGAAAACTGGGACACTAATGCATTGTTGGTGGAGTTGTGAACGAATCCAACCATTCTGGAGAGCAATCTGGAATTATGCCCAAAAATTATCAAATTGTGCATACCTTTTGATCCAGCAGTGTTTCTATTGGGCTTATATCCCAAAGAAATACTAAAGAAGGGAAAGGGACCTGTATGTGCCAAAATGTTTGTAGCAGCCCTGTTTGTAGTGGCTAGAAACTGGAAAATGAATGGATGCCCATCAATTGGAGAATGGCTGGGTAAATTGTGGTATATGAATGTTATGGAATATTATTGTTCTGTAAGAAATGACCAGCAGGATGAATACAGAGAGGACTGGCGAGACTTACATGAACTGATGCTAAGTGAAATGAGCAGAACCAGGAGATCATTATACACTTCGACAACGATATTGTATGAGGACATATTTTGATGGAAGTGGATTTCTTTGACAAAGAGACCTGAGTTTCAATTGATAAATGACGGACAAAAGCAGCTACACCCAAAGAAAGAACACTGGGAAACGAATGTAAACTATCTGCATTTTTGTTTTTCTTCCCGGATTATTTATACCTTCTGAATCCAATTCTCCCTACGCAACAAGAGAACTGTTCGGTTCTGCAAACATATATTGTATCTAGGATATACTGCAACATATCCAACATATAAAGGACTGCTTGCCATCTAGGGGAGGGGGTGGAGGGAGGGAGGGGGAAAAAAAAATCGGAACAGAAACGAGTGTCAATATAATGTAATTATTAAATAAAAAATTAAAAAAAAAAAAAAGAATCTCTGGGGTTCTCTAGGTATACCATCATATCATCTGCAAAGAGTGATAGTTTGGTTTCCTCATTGCCTACTCTAATTCTTTTAATATCTTTCTCGACTCTTATTGCCGAGGCTAGTGTTTCTAATATGATATTAAATAATAATGGTGATACTGGGCAATCTTGCTTCACTCCAGATCTTACTGGGAAAGGTTCCAGTTTTTCCCCATTGCATATGATGCTTACTGATGGTTTTAAATATATGCTCCTGACTATTTTAAGGAAAGTCCATTTATTCCTATGCTCTCAAGTGTTTTTATTAGGAATGGATGTTGGATTTTATCAAATGCTTTTTCTGCATCTATTGAGATGATCATATGGTTTTTGTTTGTTTGGTTATTGATATAGTCAATTATGCTAATAGTTTTCCTTATATTGAACCAGCCCTGCATTCCTGGTATAAATCCTACTTGGTCATAATGTATTATCCTGGGGATGATTTTCTGTAATCTTTTTGCTAATATTTTATTTAAGATTTTAGCATCAATATTCATTAGGGAGATTGGTCTATAATTTTCTTTCTCTGTTTTCAGCCTACCTGGTTTAGGTATCAGCACCATGTCTGTGTCATAAAAGGAGTTTGGTAGGACTCCTTCATTCCCAATTTTTTCAAATAGTTTATTTAGCATTGGAGTTAATTGTTCTTTAAATGTTTGGTAGAATTCACATGTAAATCCATCTGGTCCTGGGGATTTTTTCTTAGGGAGTTGATTGATAGTTTGTTCTATTTCTTTTTCTGAGATGGGACTGTTTAGGATATTTACTTCTTCCTCTGTTAGTTTGGGCAAGCTATATTTTTGGAGGTATTTTTCTATTTCATTTAAGTTGTCGAATTTATTGGCATAAAGTTGGGCAAAGTAACTCCTAATTATTGCTCTAATTTCCTCTTCATTAGTGGTGAGTTCTCCCTTTTCATTTTTAAGACTAACAATTTGATTTTCCTCTTTCCTTTTTTTAATCAGATTTACTAAGGGTTTGTCTATTTTGTTGGTTTTTTCATAGAACCAACTCTTAGTTTTATTAATTAATTCAATAGTTTTTTTACTTTCAATTTTATTGATCTCTCCTTTTATTTTTAGAATTTCAAGTTTAGTGTTTGACTGGGGGTTTTTAATTTGTTCCTTTTCTAGCATTTTTAGTTGCAAGCCCAATTCATTGACCTTCTCTTTCTCTATTTTATACAAATAGACCTCTAGAGATATGAAGTTTCCCCTTATTACCGCTTTGGCTGTATCCCATACATTTTGGTATGATGTCTCATTATTATCATTTTCTTGAGTGAAGTTATTAATTATGTCTATGATTTGCTGTTTCACCCAATCATTCTTTAGTATGAGATTATTTAGTTTCCAGTTATTTTTTGGTCTACTTCCCCCTGGCTTTTTGTTGAATGTAATTTTCATTGCATCATGGTCTGAAAAGGATGCATTTACTATTTCTGCCTTACTGCATTTGAGTTTGAGGTTTTTATGTCCTAATATATGGTCAATTTTTGTATAGGTTCCATGAACTGCTGAAAAGAAAGTGTATTCCTTTCTGTCTCCATTACATTTTCTCCAGAGATCTATCATATCTAACTTTTCTAGTATTCTATTTACCTCTTTGACTTCTTTCTTATTTATTTTGTGGTTTGATTTATCTAATTCTGAGAATGCAAGGTTAAGATCTCCCACTATTATAGTTTTACTGTCTATTTCTTCTTGCAGCTCTCTTAATTTCTCTTTTAAGAATTTAGATGCTACCCCACTTGGTGCATATATGTTTAATATAGATAGTGCTTCATTATCCATGCTACCCTTTAGCAAGATATAGTGCCCTTCCTTATCTCTTTTAATTAGGTCAATTTTTGCTTTAGCTTGATCTGAGATCAGGATGGCTACCTCTGCTTTTTTGACTTCACCTGAAGCATAGTAGATTTTGCTCCAACCTTTTACCTTTAACCTGCATGTATCTCCCCGCTTCAGGTGTGTTTCCTGTAAACAACATATTGTAGGATTCTGGCTTTTAATCCATTGTGCTAACCGCTTCCTCTTTATGGGGGAGTTTACCCCGTTCACATTTATGGTTAGAATGACCAATTCTGTATTACTTGCCATCTTGTTAACCCCGGTTTATGCTTTTCTCCCTTCTTTCCCCTTTCCCCACCTTCCCAGTATTAAGCTTGTGAGCACCACTTGCTTCTCACAGCCTTCCCTTTTTAGTATCCCTCCCCCCGCCTTAGAGTTCCTCCCCCTATCTTACCCCTTTCCCTCCCAGTTTCTGTATTCCCTTCCTCTTAGCTTATTCCTTCCCTTTTCACTTTTCCCTTCTCACTTTTCAATGATGTGGGAGAAGTTTCACCACAGATTGAATATGTCTTAAGATTTTTCACTTAAAGCCAATTCTGAAGGCAGTAAGATACCCACTATATTCATCCCCCTCCATTCTTTCTCTCAGATATAATAGGTTTCCTATGCCTCTTCATGAGATGTACTACCCCCACTTTACCCTTTTTCTGGTATAATGTCCTTTCCACATCAGTTTCTAGAACAAGGTATACATGTATTCTTTATACATCTTTATAGCTGAAATATAGTTCCCAAGATTAATCTTTACCTTTTTAGATTCCTCTTGAGTTCTATGTTTGTAGATCAAACTTTTTGTTAAGTTCTGGCTTTTTCATCAGAAATAGATGAAATTCGCTTACTTCGTTGAATGTCCATCTTCTTCCCTGGAAAAAGATGCTCATTCTCGCTGGGTAAGTTATTTTTGGTTGCATACCAAGTTCCTTAGCCTTTAGGAATATCATATTCCAGGCCCTTCGATCCTTTAATGTGGATGCTGCCAGATCCTGGGTGATCCTTATTGTGGCTCCTTGATACTTGAATTGGGTTTTTCTAGCCGCTTGCAATATTTTTTCCTTCGTCTGAAGGTTCTGGCATTTGGCCAGTATATTCCCTGGTGTTTTGATTTTAGGATCCCTTTCAGTGGGTGATCGATGAATCTTTTCAATGTTTATTTTTTCCTCTGTTCCTATGACTTCTGGGCAGTTCTCTTTGATAATTTCCTGGAAAATAGTGTCCAGGCTCTTTTTTTCATCATGTTTTTCTGGGATTCCAATGATTCTCAGATTGTCTCTCCTGGATCTGTTTTCCAGGTCTGTAGTCTTCCCCAGAAGGTATTTTACATTCTTTTCCATTGTTTGATTTTTTTGGATTTGCTTGACTGATTCTTCTTGTCTCCTCGAGTCATTCAATTCCAATTGTTCAATTCTGATTTTCAGTGAAGTATTTTCTTCACTCACTTTTTAAAAATCTTTTTCTACTTGTCCCATTGAGTTCTTTTGTTCTGTGGAATTTTTTTCCATTTCGCCAATTTTGTTTTTTAGAGAGCTATTTTCTGTTTCCAGTTCACTAATCCTATTTTTCAAGGATTTTATTTCTTTATCCACTCTCTCTTTAACTGACTTCTCCAGGCTCTTTTGCCAAGCCTCCCATTTTTCTTCTAGCTCCCTTGTGAGAGCCTTTTTAATTACTTCTATGAGGTTCATCTGTGCTGAGGAACAGATGATCTCCTCCTTTGGGGATTCACCTGGGGACTGTCTGTTTTTAGTCTCCTCAGGATTTAGAGTCTGCTCTCTATCTGTGTAGAAGCTGTCAAGGGTTAAAGTCCTCTTCAGTTTCTTGCTCATTCTGTCTAATAATCAAAGACAAACTAGCAAAGAAAAACAGAAAAAACTGGAGTCTTTCTTTGGAGGTGGGGCTGGGTGTGTTACCGAGCTTCCTCTCCAGACTGCAGGCGGCAGCAGTGAGGCACTAGCAGGACTGTGCTGCGCCTGAGCTCTGAGATCCCAGAGCGTGCTGAGTCACTGTGGGGGGGGGGGGGAGGGAGGGGCGGCCAGGTCCCGAGAGACTCCAGCTGTTTGGGGTTGTGTTCTTCACCCCCAGTGTTTTTAGCTTCTCTGCTGGGCTGCTGACTTGCTGCCGGAGCAAAGCATCCAGTCCTGTAGTGAAGCTCTCCCCGGAGAGACGGCTGCGATCACTCTCCACCCCCTCTCCAGTCTGCTCCTGTGCTCTCACTGCCGCTGCCCGCCGCCTGCGCCCGATCTAAAACCGTCCCAGCCCTCCAGTAAAGACAGACCTTTCTTGGCGAATCTCAAGGATGGCTTCTCTTGGTAACTATTTGTGGGTTTTTTTTTCAGTCAAGCATTAATTCAGAGGCTTGTAATGAAATGGATAGTGAGAGAAAGCGCGGAGCTTATGCAGCTGTGTGCCTCCTCTCCGCCATCTTAACCGGAAGTCAAATCTTCCTAAGCTTTTTATTTTCAAAACATATGCATAGATAGTTTTCAACATGCACCCTTGCAAAATCTTGTGTTCCAAATTTTTTATTTGCCTCCCTTCCCTTTCCCCTTCCTCTAGATGGCAAATAATCTAATACATATTAAACATGTGCAATTCTTCTGTACATATTTCCACATTTATCATGCTGCCCAAGAAAAACCAGGTCAAAAAGGGGGAAAATGAGAAAGAAAACAAAATGCAAGTAAACAACAACGAAAAAATGACAGTACTATTTTGTGATACACACTCACTTCCCACAGTGCTTTCTCTGGGTGCAGAGGGCTCTCTTCATTTCAAGACCATGGAAACTGGTCTGAATCATGTCATTGTTGAAAAGAGCCACATCCATCAGAATTGATCATTGTATAATGTTACTACCATGTACAATGATTTCCTGGTTCTACTTACTTCATTTAGCATTAGCTCATGTAAGTCTCTCCAGGCCTCTCTGAAATCTGCCTTCTGATAATTTCTTATAGAACAATAATATTCCATAACATTGACATTCCATAAATTATTCAACCATTCTTCAATTGATGGGCATCCATTCATTTTCAATTTTCTTGAAAGGCCCCAAATCTTACAACATTTATATACTTGAACAAAATCCTAGAATGCCACAGAAGAATTAAAATGGTGACTGAGAGTAAAATGGAAAGTATGTTAGGTCAAAGGAAACTGTAAGACAATACAAAAGAAAGAAATGAGCAGTAAAAGCAGCATGAAGGATATTATCTAAGAAATGGCTGACTAGAGAAGGAAGAAAGTTGATGATGGAGTTTTAGGATGGGAAAAAATAGTGTATTCTCTTCATGCTTCTTTGGAAATCTTTAAGAACAGGGTTACCAATAATACAGTGGGCATGTTCTAGTTAAAATTTTGCAGATTTGATTTTTAACAACATCTTGAACTTGAATCCAGTTATAACAGTGAATGTTATAAAACTTGATTCAGGATCCACATTTGAAATAAAATTGATTCAAGGTTAATATAATCCAAAATATAAATTTATGTAATTAGATATATTTCTTTGTTTTAATGATTGATAAGTGATATAGTAGAAAGGAAGTCACCAATGAAATGTATGATCAAAGTGGAAGTTGTCTTTGTATGTCTTTGTTTCAGGGTTATCGGAATCCTGGATGTCAATGCCAAGATAGATATAAAACCTTAGGCTGTATATGAATGCTGCATTGCTTCTCAAAAATAATACCAAATTTGCTTGATTTTCTCAATCATGAACAAGTCTCAACAATCAGATGGGAAGCATGCTTTCAGTCTTCATCCTTCTTCACAGTGATTTAGGATTGAGTCTATATTTATTTTTAGAATTTCCTTTCATCTGATATATATGGCTTGGTTATCTTTTTTATATAACACTAAGTTGAATGTTCTTGGATTTTAAATTTGGCAACTCTGGTGAACAGCTCTTGAAGCTTCTACCTTCATTCCTTCCTACAACCCTTTTACCTGGTAGGATGTCCCAATTCAAAGGACATGTTCTCCTCCTTTGGTAGCCCTTCCCCAAACTGTCTCATTGCTTCCCAGGCTGACCTACACTTACTATATAAAATGAACTTCACTCAGTTTGATTGTGTCTGCAAGTTGCCAATCTTTACAATGGTTTTTGGCTAGATTAAACCTCTTGTCTATCTTCAGCCATACTCTGAACCAGGGAATGTTTTGTGACCTTTGATTTTAACTGGTCTAATAGGCTGAGATAAGACTTAATAACACTTTGTATTTATGAGTTAAAATGCCTCTCTTGGCCATAATTAGTATTCATTTTTAATGATCCATGAAATAACCTTCACAACTCTGTCTTACTATTTACCATTTCAATTCTCTCAAGTTGAATAAAACTCCCTAGTGGGTCAGCATAAAAAGGAAGTGGCATTCATCATTTAAAAAAAGAATGCCGAAAAGGATTGAATTAAGCAAACATGAGTTAAGAACAAAGCACATTAAAATGTACTAAATATATAAAGGGTAGAACTAAGAAAAATATATTAAGAAATTAAATTTGAAATGGGTAATTATATAGTAAACGGAGATAAGAATATTAAATAAGACAATGCCATTTTAACTACCATGTCTCAACATAGTAATGAACAGGAAAAAACTCTAGTCTCTTAATTATAATCATAGTTACCATAACAACTTAGTATCTCTCCCCATGCAGCATCCTATTCATGTCTTTATTTTTAGCTTTGGCTTTGCATGAACATGTATTTTTCTTTATATAGCAACTAATTTTTCAAATTACTGATCTTTCAAGAAAAAAAAAACTATGCCTTTTTAGTTCTCTCTGAAAGTGTAAAAGACTTGGGAATAATTAGTCAAATAAGCAGGTGCAAAAGTCCAAGCTGAAAAGTGCTAGAAAAGTGTTGATATTTTGACAACATTTGTTTAAACAGAATGTTCTCTGGACCTGTAATCTATTGTTCCTCGTCAGAAGGCTCAGTACAAATATCATTCATATGGAGTGTAAATATTTTAAATATTATTAGATCTAAAAGATATTTGAGGATCTGATGGTAAGCATAAATTAACTTAGAAATTCACGGAACAGAATTCTAAACTTAAGAAATTAATCATTTTAGTTTAAAGATGACATATTTGAGGGACCCATCCTGACGTTTTTATTTTCCTATCTGTCCTAACTGTTGTCAACAGTCAGAACACTGATTTACTGGATGTGTTGTAGCTAAGGTCCATCAATCAGTAGCACTTTATGATATTCAAGTACTATGATTTTGAGGTATTAATAGTCCTTTAGAAAGGCTTCAGGTGGTATAATGGATAGAGTGCAGGGCCTGCAGTCAGGAAGACTCATCTTCCTGAGTTCTAATTTGGACTCAGATATGTACTATTCATGTGTCTAGATAATTCACACTTTGCCTCAGTTTCTTCATTTGTATAATGTGCTGGACAAGGAGATGGCAAACTACTCCAATATCTTTGCCAAGAAAATCATAAATGGGGTCATGAAGAGTCATATATGATTGAAAATGACTTAACAATAACAAAAAAGGTTGCAGTTATATGGTAAATAAAGACATCTTTAAGTTGACAATAGAATGTTAAATATAGTTGTATTCTATTAATTTGGTGATGATCACTGCCACACTACCAATTGTATAGGAATCATTATGTGAGAGTCTTTGGGGGTAAATCCAGTGAAAGAAACCCAAGTTTTATAGTTACAACTTATTTTTTTCTCTTTATGAATGACCCAAATTATAAAACTCTTGTTCATCTTATTAGGTATAGGAGTATAGCTAGTTAGCAGTTCATTAAAAAAAAAAGATTTGAGGTCCAAGTAGCCTATAATATTAAAAATGTAAAGGAACAAGGCAAAATATCAGCAGAACTCTATTGTGACCTCAGACTACTTTTAGAGAGGCATAGTTTACTTAAAAAGGACAATGATAATTATACTTTGGTCAAATTTAATTTAAGGAAGGAGATCACTAAAGATAGAAAGTATCTGGAGATTAAAACCAGAATGATCAAAGGCCTCCAAATCGTTGTCCATCACTTCCCTCTGTAAGTTAACATAGCTTGCATATTCTAAATGCAATTAATTACATCCTCATCTCTGGTATTCAAAATTTTGCATTCTGAAAGGCTTGGCTCAATATAATCTCCTTTTTGAAGCTTTCCCTATTATTATATATATCATATGATATTATATATGTATCTGTATAATATATTGCATATAATTACATGTCCTATTATATACATAGAATACACATATAAATACAGGTATTTATGTGTATACACACACACACACACACACACACACACATCTCTAGTAAAATTCCAAATTCCTTCAGGGAAGATACATTTTATTTTGTTTCTGCTTTTGTATCGCCAGAGCCTATCATATTATCTTTCACAGATTTATTAAATCAAATTGAATGGAATTAAATGGAAGGGCTGACATATGGCTAAGAGATTAAATATGTTTCGTTTGTTACTAGAATGTCAAACAAGGTGCAAATGGATGGAAATTGGGGGAAAGAAAAATTGAGACTTGATGAGAGGAGGACAAAAAAAAAACTTTGTACCAATTAAAGTTGATAAAAAGTGAAACGCTATGCCTGAAAAGTGGGGACACCCTTTTTAAAGATCTTCAAGCAGAGGCTGGATGACTATTTGCTATTTGATCTGTGGAGATTCCTTTTGTGCATAGGTTGGTTCAGATGGCCATTTAGGTCCTTCCCACTACTCTAATTTTGTAAATCTGTGAATATACTCACATGAGAAAATATATGATTTAGAAGATGAAATTGTGGTGGAGACCAATTGAGTGAGAATTAATGGAAGGATATGCAGAAATGATACAGAAGAGAATAAGATAAGGTAAAGGGAGAAAAAACACAAGAGAGGTAAAGTTCTGAAAAAATGAGTTATGAGAGTAAAGTAAGCATGAGAGCCCAGAGTGAGCTACTGCTAGTGATGAATGTAATGGATGGAACTTTTACAGACTCCTCTTTGGACAAATATGGGAAATAAATGAGAAGTTTCAGAAACAGATCATAAAGCTGGAAAAGAGAAATGTTATTGTAGTGATAAAGGACTTTAACTTTAAAGACAATGTGATCTGAAAAAAAAAATTTATAAGTCTCTTCTTGCTCCAGGTCCAATTTAATTTGGAACTGTCTTACTGTGAACCTTTTTCAAGGCTCATAAAGAGATAAACTGTCTAAACTTACTCTAGTATGGGATAAACCATTCTGCTTTTGATCCTTAAAGATAATCAAAGTGATCTCACACTTTATCCTGTTGTTATCCAAGACTGGCCCCACAAGGAATATGTCAATTTGGAAGTTACTAAACATATGCATATAAACACACACACACACACACACACACACACACACAAAATCACACTATATCAATCAAATAAGAAGAAAAAAGTAAAAAAGAAAAATAATTTTTAACTATGAGGTACCAGATAAAGTGACATAATTCAAGAATTTTCCTTTACAATAATTTTTAAATGCCAGAAATTTTGTAAGAATACAACAAAAGAATTGCAACCAAAAAATTATCATCACTTCTCAATAATGATAATTTCATTTTTTAAAAACATAAGGGGAACAAGGAAAGGAGTTGGTATTTTGGTCATAATTCTTCTCAACAAAAACTATTTGCAAAAAATATAAATAATGAGAATTTTGAGAGGAAGTGATTGTTTTATCATAGCATTAGTAATAGCAAAAGAGTATAAGAATGGCCCTACTGTGACATCTACCTTTATTTTGAACAAATGAACAAAATTCAAAATTTCAGAGAAAGAATATTTATCTTCCAGTGTGTTTAAACTCTATAGGGACATGCAGATTAAGAGATATGGAAATCTTTCAAGAATAAAATTTTAACAATATAAATGTAATATATTTTGATGAGGCAGAAAGAGGACTCTCTATATACACATCTGTGAGTTGTCTATACAGACTTAACTAAGGAGCAATTTAATTGACTAATTATGTAGTATTTGGAGCATTTAAGGCTAGTTGTGGGTTAATGAATCTAAATTGATTTGTAGGAGTGGGAAAGCATATCACTTTGATAGTGTGTTGGGGGAGACCTTTTCCTTTGAATATAAATCAGTTTCATATGTCTTATTCTCATCTTGTAAAGCATTTTTGCAGATGCACTCTTCAATTATATCATAAACCTGATTCAATGAAAAATGTACTTTTTAATTCATCAATGCAAACTTAAACTGGTGAAAGTAATTTAACAAAGTACCATTATGTTCTAGTACTAAGAAAAGTGATCTTTCAATAAAACTACTGAAATGCCTAATGCCTAATAATAATAATAATAATAATAAGTCTAAAGAGAGAATTTATCAAGCAACAGGTTTTCAAATGATATGTTATGAAAACAAGATAAAGTAAAGGGAGAAGAATACAAGACAGGCAAAGTTTGAAAAAGCGAGTTAAGAGCAGTAGACTCAGAGAGAGCTACTGCTTATGATGAATGGAAATGGCAAGAGAAATTGTTTTTTTCCAAATTATGTTGGGAAAAGAAAAAAGATGAAAGAAGGGGGACAGAAATACTGTTTTATATGGATGGAACAATTATAATGAGTGATGAAGGAAAAGCAGACCTATTAAACTTGTATTTGATTTTGCTTCCTTATTCAAGAAGAATAGCCTTTAACCTGGGAAAGTGGAACAGAAAAATTTTAAAAGGGAATGAAAACCCAAATTTAGTGAGGAGATGGTAAAAAACAAACAAATGAATGAACACCTATTAGTTCTCCATAAGTTCAAGATTAGATTTGGATGAATTCTATTCTAGAGCATTAATAAAGTGAGACATTCAATGCGTCATAGTCATTGTGATTGTTTTTGGAAAACCATGGATAAAGAAGATTTTGAAGATTTAGAGAGAGGAAAATCACAACTTTCAAAAAAAAAAAAAGGAAGAATAGGGATTTAGGATTGAGTTGTCCAGTTTGACTTTGATTTGGTATTATTCTACAATGTATTATTAAAGAAGGACTTGGGGAGTATTTAGAAAGTAAAATCATGATCATTAAGATCAATCATGTTCATGAAGAATAAGTAATGCCAGGAAAGGCTAATTTCCCTTCCTGACTGGATTATTCAACCAGGAGACTAAGGGAATGCTTTAGACATAGTACATTAGTATTTTAACAAGCATTTGGTGAAATTTCTTATGCTGTCCTTTTGAACAAGATGAAGAGAGGTAAGCTTAATACCATATGATTAAGTGAATTTTAACTAAATAACAAGTTATTAATAGAACATTAATGATTTGAGGTCAACATAAAGGAATCTCTGAATGCTGTTATAAATATGAGGAAATTAATTCTTAGATATTATGCTATGGAGTTGTTTACAATTTTAATTTGTGTTCTTTCTACATGGTGAACAACATCATTTATTAAGTGCCTAATGTATAATTTCAATTGCTAGGCACAAGGTATATAAAAATGAAGATTGATAGACTATATTTAAGGGGCAAATTTGCTTAGCTGAATGAGAGTTGAAGAGAGTTAAAGTTAGAGTTAAGCTAATTCTGTTCTAACTTATGTAATGGAAAAAAGATATAGCCTGGGAATCAAGTGCCTAGCTCCTAGAGCACCACTAACAAGCTCTCTCAGTGTCTCTGTGTGTGTTTCCATCTCTTCCCCTCTGTACACCATATTCTTAAATTGAATGAGTTGGACAAGATGATGTCCTTACAATTTCAAAAATGGGATACTATAACTTGAACAGTTCTCTTTTGATTTTGATTTTTTGAATAAATAAAAAGAATCAACAAAATATCCACCTCTACTTGGGAATAGCATATGGCTATAGTTTAATCATGACACCAATACATTTTATTGATTTGACAGCCAGATTTCAACCAAAAAAATTTTATTCAGAGCTCAAGGAACACAACAATATATTCTAAGTTGACAATCCCAAATATAGAATGCTGCCTTTATTTAAAAGATTATGGTTGTGCTTTACCAATTTAAACAGCTGGATTTGTTTTATTGAATCAAGTTAATAGAAGAAAATTAGCCATTCCTGTATGCCAATGGAAGATAAATAGTCACTCAATTTGACTATCTACCTGTTTTAGAGTAGGAAGAACTATGCCTCACTGTTAGTGATAGAAGATACAATGTGCAGTATTTTCTTCATTTGTTTCCTTGGATATTTTCTGCTTAAAAGTAGACAATCCCTTGTTGATATTATGGGACACATTGCTCAAAGAAATCAAACTCAAATGCTCAAATGGAATTTGTGATCTCATGGGAAAGAGAATTTTTCAATGATGATGAATACAATTTGTACATGCCTGACTATCCTATTAAATTCTTGACCCATGCCTTCCAAATATCCAGTCTACTTTCCTCACTTGTCTATGATATTGTGAATGAAGGAATCTAGCTCTTTACTTGTCATACTTCTTTCCTAATATGTCCCAAATCCAGCTTCTATTTCAATCATAAGATTCCTTGATGAAATCTTTTTAGTCTTTTATTTCTGTTCTCTTAGCTCCTTGTTGATTATGTCTCATCCTTTTTATATCAACCATGAACCTCTCCACTGCTCTCTATGTATAATTCACTTTTATTTTTAAGAGGAAATTGCATTCATACCATGTGGTTTGATCTTATAATTATACTGGCAAAAAGTTAATGTCAATAAAATGGGCTTTTCACATGAAATCTGTTGGGTTTTATCATAATTTAATAGTCAGTCAGTGAGTAAGCATTTGTTAAATACTATGTGCCAGGAACTATAATAAGCACTGGGAATACAGACAAATGAAAACAAAACAAGAAAAAGTCCTGGCATTGAATTCACCTTCTCAAGGAGTTCACCTTCTAAATGGAGACAACTACATACAAACAAGCTACATACAGGATTAATTGGAGATAATCAACAGAGAAACACTAGCATTAAGGATAATAAAAGGCAGAGGATAAGGTTTTAGTTAGGTATTGAAAAAAGTCATGAAAGCCAAAAGATGAAGATGAGAAGGTAGAGAATTCCAGTCATAGAGGCAGTTAATAAAAAGTCCAGGAGTCTAGAGATGGAGTGTCTTGTGCAAGAAAGAGAAAGGATATCAGTATCAATGGGTCACAGAGTATTTGCAGGAGATAGGAAGCAATATGGTATGAGCAAATTAATTTTTATTGAAGCCTTTATTTTCAAAACACATGCAAGGATGATTTTTCAACACCGATCCTTGCAAAACCTTGTGTTCCAATTTTTTCCCTACTTCCCCCCACCCCCTCCTCTAGATGACAACTAATCCAATATATGTTAAATATAGTAAAAATATATATAAATGGAATATAGTTGTACATATTTATACAATTCTCTTGCTGTACAAGAAAACTGTGACCAAAAAGGAAGAAAAATGAAAAAGAAAATAAAATGCAAACAAACAACAACAAAAGAAGTGAGAATGTTATGTTGTGATCGACATTCAGTTCCCTTCTCTCTCTGGGTATATAGATAGCTCTTTTCATCACAAGACCATTGGAACTGGCCTGAAGCATTTCATTGTTGAAAAGAGCCACAACCATCAGAACTGATCATCGTACTTATTGTTGCTGGGTACAATGATCTCCTGGTTCTACTCATTTCACTTAGCATCAGTTCATGTAGGTCTCTCCAAGCTTCTCTGAAATCATCCTGCTGATGGATTCAATAATATTCCATAATATTCATATACCATAACTTATACAGCCATTCTTCAACTGATAGGAGGAAATTAAAAAGGTAGTAGGAGGAAAAATTTCAAAGAGCTTTGAATGCCAGAAAGAGGGGTAGTAGGGAATTCCCTTAAAGTTTGTTGAGAGGGATAGGGGATGGTATTATCAGCTCTCTGCTTTAGGAAGATCAATTTTATAGCTGAGCAGAAGGTTGCCTGGAATGGAGAGAGATTTGAGGTGATGATGAGGGATCAATTAGCACTCTGTTGAAATAGTGTATGTATAAGGTGATGAGGGCTTGGAGTAGGAGCAAAAGAGGGCAGAGAGTAATTACAGTGATGATATCAGGATAGAATTGACCTAACTTAGTAACTCATTGGATATGGGAGTGAGAGAGGAGTCAAGGATGACACTTAGGTTGTGTCTGGGAGATAACTGGGAAGATGGTGGTATTCTTGATAGTAATAGGAAAATTGGGAACTTGGGAGAGCATGGTGAAAAAGTTGAGTTCAATTTTTGACATGTGTTTAATGTCTATAACACAATCAATTTGAGAAATCTAATAAGCATCTGGAGATGAGGAGAGAGGTTAAGATTAGATAAATAAAACTGAGAATCATCAGCATAGTGATGATTGAATCCATGACATTTGATGAACTCACCAAGTAAAACAGAAAAGATGTTAAATAGAAAAGTAGGTCTAGGATATAGTTCTGTGGTATACTTTCAGAAGTGGTTCAGAAAAAGTGACTGAGAAGAAGCAGTCGAAGAGATAGAAAGAGAATCAGGAAGTAGTAGCATCATAAAAACCCAATAATATGAAGAATATGATTCAAAGTGCCACAGCCTGCAGAGAAATCAAGGAAGATGACAACTGAAAAAAGAATGTTGCATTTGTCAGTCAAGACTGATCACTTTTTCAGCTGAATGATGAGATCAGAAGCCAGATTGGAGCTTGTTAAAAGGAGAGAAAAGAAATGAACTGATTGTAAAATATACTCTTTGTATTTAAAAGCAATCAAGCAATAGCAACATTTGGAATTCTTACAATATATTTCCTACTGTGCATAATATGTTTGATTCCTCCCATGTAAAATCAAAAGGGTCAAATTAGATGATTTCCTTCAAGGAATTGATGGACTTTATCACATTGCCAAAGAGGTCTATAATAAACAGGGGGGAAAGTTAAGAATCCCTGATCTACAACTGTGATGGAGTGGCTCTTTTCAACAATTAGGTGATTCAAGTCAATTCTAATAGACTTGTGACAGAGAGAGCCATCTGTATTCAGAAAAAGGAGTGTGAGGACTGAATGTGGATGCTAGCATGGTATTTTCACCTTTTTGCTGTTGTTTGCTTGCTTTTTTCCCTTTTATCTGCTTTTCTTGTGCAACATAAAAAATCTGTATACATATAGAGGAATCACATATATTTAACATATATTAGACTGCTTGCTGTCTTGGGGAGTAGTGGGAGAGGAAGGGAGGGAGGAAAATTTGGAACACAAAGTTTTGCAAAGGTGAATGTTGAAAACTATCTTTGCATATATTTTGAAAATAAAAAGCTATTATTAAAAAAAGAATTCCTGATCTAGTTCAGTCTCCTTAATCTATAGAGAAACTAAAACTCACAGAATTATGATGTAGTAGGCACAGCAATCTTAACCTGAAGTCAAAAAGACCTGAGTTCAAATTCAACCTTCAATACTTCCTAGTTACTTAACATCTGCTTGCCTCAGTTTCCTTAACTGCAAGATGGAGATATCATCTATCTCCTAGAGTTCTTATTAGGATAAAAAAATTAGGATAATATTTGTAAAGCACTTGGCATGTAGCAGGTACTATATAAATTCTCACTATATTTATTATTATATAAAATGGTTTGCTTAAGGTCACACAGATAGTATCAGAGTCTGTATTTTGAGCAAAGTGTTTTGATCTTACAGCTTTTCCAGATTGTGCATGTTTTTCAGGTAGTAGGATAAAGCCTGAACTGGAGCTTAAAACAGAGGAAAAGGTTAGAGATATAGCTATTAATGATACCAATATACAGACCCCTGTGCAGCAATTTTGTGCTAATGGGGTCCTAGAAATAGTTATAGTGCACATAAAAAATATAAGTAACTAGAAGGAAATAGAAAATACTTCAAACTGGGGCCTGAGTATTCCCAGTTGGAACATTATCCAAGAGCACTACTAATGCAGACAAATTTTTTTTTTCTTTATAACTCAGGTTTAGATATACCTTAGGTGGATTCTTGTATTCAGTACTATAAATTCAGAATAGGATGTGTTGGAACCCATTCTGACAAGCTTGTTAAATTTTCATTGTGAACATTTCCATCTCAGAAATGGGCAACTGGTACAAATCAGGGTCTGTTTGCTTGCTTTATATTTTTTGATTATCTAGGCTTTTAAAAAGTGATAAAGGAAATACTGATAATGAAGATTATCTAGACTTAAGAAAGTGATACAGAAAATATTAATAACAAAGATTAAACTTGAATATTGCACTCACAGTAGGTTGTTAAACATTTAGTCTTGTATCCCCAAAGTCTTACATCTCATTTAAGCCAAGTAGGTCATTATTATCTGCCTCATTAAGGTGATCCTTAGGACAGTGCAAGACTAGGTTCCTGCAGGTGTGTGGAAGGATGTTGGCCCTTTTCTGTTCACATCCAGGAAGGGTTGGTAAGGTGATGGGGATAGTGGCAGATCTCCCCACGCAGCTTGACCAAACCAAGCTTTTGAAAAAGGAGAATGGGGGCAGGATGTGGAAGCAGAGAGAAATAAGAACCCTTGGTCTCAGAACTCTTCTTTTCTCCTCTTAGGGAACCCCCCCCCCCAAACCCTCCTCTCTCCTCTTCTTTTCTTACCAATGTCAGTCAGAAACTCTCGCCTTCTAGGTGGCAGACAAGGGGCGATTCAGGCCTACGGTCCAGTTAAATCATCTCCCACTCCCGAGAGGGATGGGGGGCACTTCTATTCCTTTTCTCTTTTTGTTTCAGCGCGTCTTCCTTGGACTACTGGGGAGGTGAAGTTGGACTAGGTCTCCGAGATTGCGAGGGCGTCCCCTTCTAGCACACCTGCCTGGGAGGCCCCTTCTCACAGCCCCACCTCATTCCCCAGTGGGCCAAGCTCCCCTGCCCTTCCCCCCCTTCCCCTGCCAGTTCCCCCGCCCTCCACCATCCTTTGGTCCCTTGCCTCCCTCCCCGCCCCCTCTCCCCACGCCTTGTGCGCGCCTCTGCCTGCCTGGCCCAGGCCAGAATCACATGCCCCGCGGGCTCTGTCTCAGTACTAGCCAGCTCCCGTCCGCTGTCCCGCTTCCAACTTTCCCCGCAGCTTCTTTTGCGCAAACTTGTCCCTCAGCGGGCAGACCCGAGCCTTGGTCGCCGGCGGGACCCAGCTCGCAGTGCGTCCCTCGCGCCGCGAGCTTTGGGCTTCCCCGGCTCCCAAGGTAGTCTGGTGCCCCTCACTCCCTGCCTGCAGAGTTTGGGATCAAGGTGGGCTGGTGGGGGTCGTCGGGAAAGTTTTGCTTTGCTTTGCTTTGTCTTTTTAAAGGAGTGTAAGGAGAGAGGAGGCGAGTTTTGAGAATGATGAGGGCAAGGGACTCTTGGACATCCCCTCTGGGGCTCGCTCTTTGGGTGTTGACCCTGACTTTAATGGGGGAAGTGACTCAAGGGCGAACCCTCGAAGATCAGGATTATTATATCCAGGAGATCCTGAACCGAGATCATTACTATGCCTTCCCCGAACCCGAGGAGGAGGCTGCCACAGAGCAGCCCAGAGAGGAAGCAGAGGAATTTGGGCGCCCCGAAGAGAAGCGGCAACCCCCCAAACTCAAGCCAACTAAAAAAGAGTTAAAGCCGAAGAAAGCCAAGAAGGAAAAATTGATTCTTGAGACACCTCCAGGTAACTCTCCCTTCCCTCCTCCAGCTCCTGCAAACCTCTATTTTTTTTTTTTTTTCTGCGCTTAAACAATTAATGAGACGGGACTAACAGAAGGATGCTGACGCGATTTTTCTCCTAAAGACTAAACTTCTGGTTGTTTTCTACCACCACCATCCGATCTCACTAGAGCTAGCTATTCACAGAAATCCAATAATTAAACTCCATTCCTTGGTTTCAGCAAATGTTTTCTTTCCCTCCTGTTTTGGGACTTTTATTTGCAATAAGATAACTTCGTTCTCAGATACCAGTTTCAAAACGCCCCAGGAAAGACTTTGCTGTTGCTTGCACAATTATGGTTTTGTCTTGAGTGAACTTCATATTTGTTTGGGAGGAGTTACTCTTTGATTTTACTAGAAAGGCTTCACAGGAAAAAGACACTCGAAGTTTTAATGAGACAATCTCTAAACTTCTTATTTCCTCCCCAGACCCCAGCCTCATCATCAATGTGCATTTTAATTCCAGGAAATCATATAAAAATCTCTGCAGCAATAGCAGGAATAACCTAGGATGAGATATTTGGGATGGTAGGCGGGGGAGGGGCAGCAAAGATTTCCCTTCGGAGTTTGTCAAGGCAGCTAAATTGTACAAGGGCTGGAGTAAGGGAGACATGAGTTCAACTCTTGTCATGAGACTTACTGGCCTACACACTTACTAGCAGTGTGACTCCTGACAAGTCACTTGCTTTCTGACTCAGTTCTTTCTTTTGTAAAATGGGGGTAATAATACTCTTACTTCCCTGGGTTCAAATGAGATAACATTTGTAAATTGCTTTACAAATCTTGAAGTGCTATATAAATGTTACTAATAATAGTCATCTTGCCCTCAGTAGGATTTTACCATAAACAGGGCATTTTTCTGGCTGTTAAAAATAGTCAAGCCATGACTTGGAATTAAAATATTCTATCCATTGCCTTACCACTTACATTATAATCATTGGATTATAATCTCTGGCAATTCACTCAACCACTATGATCCTCAGTTTTTTTTTTTTCATTTTTAAATTATGTGTATTTCCTACCTCCTAGGATTTGGGGGAGCTTCAGAATACTTAACATATCAAAAAGGCATATTTTAATGTGTTTAAACAGTTTTTATATTCTTGGGATATGTTAGATATGGGCATTGTTTTCAACAAGTGAGCTACAGAAGCAAAGAAAAAAATTAATGGGAAGAAATAGCTATTTTGGCAGCATTACAGAAGCAAAGTGTCCAGAATAGGGAGGTGGTAGTCCAAATCCATAGTGCCTTGATGAGATGAACATCTTGAGTATGATTTTGGGGGTAGGGTACATTAAAAGAAGGCCATTGAGGGATTGAAATGTGTCCAGAAAAGTGCAACTAAGATCTCAAAGGGCCTCAAGATCTTATCCTAGAAGTTGACTAACTCAGGATGCTTAGTTTGGAATAATGAAGATTTAGTAGGAACTTGAAAGCTGTTTTCAAGTATTTAAGGGGTTGTGTTGGGGAAAGAGCGATTTGATTTCTCCATGTCTTTAAAAGTTGTAAATCTAGGAACAATGGAAGGGAGGAGGGGGAAGATGCAGAGAGAGAATTCTTCTTAATATAAAGGTAATCTTCCCACTAATTAGAGATGGGTCAAAAGGGAGATTGGGATAGAGAGAATTTCCAGTTCAGAGGTGTCCAGTGTTTGGTTGAACATATATTGAAGGTGAAGGTTGAACATTTATTGAAGAACAAGTCTGCATCACCTTTTGTACAAGGTGGTTTATAATATTTTGGTCATGGAACAGAGACAGCTTTACACTATATTTGATGTACTTATTATATACAATCTACTATTAATGCCCTTAATTGAAAGGAACTACATTTAAGATATTTTTCACTTTTCTGCCACTTCTGGATTCTTGGAATCACAGAATTTGAGAACTATAGGAAATCTAGACAGATCATGAATTCAACTGATCCTGAAAGGGGATGTCTCTTAAAACATACATGACAAATGGTCTTTGAGCTTCAGCTTGAAGATCCCCACAATAGAGAACCAATTATCTTCTTTTTATTCTTTTTAAATAGTATTTTGTTTTTTTTTCCATTTACATGAAAAGATTTTTCAACACTCATTTTTTATAAGATTTTGAGTTCCAAATTTTTTCCCTCCTTCCTATTATCCTTCCCCAAGACACAATGAGATGTGGGTTATACATATGCAATAATGTTAAATATATTTCTACTTTAGTTATATTGTAAAAGAACAAACAATAAAAGGAACCCATTATCTTTTAAGTCACTTGTCACTTATGGATAACTAATTTTTAGAAAGTTTTAAAATAATATTTCTGTTCATTGCTTCTAATTCTGTTTCCTCTGTGACCAGCAATAAAAAGTCCAATCCCTCTTCCACATGGAAGACCTTCCTTTATTTTAACATGCTATTATATCTTATTTCTTGGGTTTTCTTTTGGTAGCTGGGCCTGTAAGTGTCTGGGTGGGAGCTGGAAGATGAGTGAACAGGGCAGTTGAAACATTTCTATTTGTTCCCTTGTTACTCCTATTGAGTCATTGCTGTTACGTTTTTCTCCTTATAAATCAATATTCATTCTTTGCTCTGGGAAAGAACACTGTATCTATAATTCTAATTTTTTAAGCTCTTAGTTCCCAACCAGAGATAGTATACTGGCAAAACATTTTAGTGTTATATTTATTTTTCTTAATTTGATGGGGATATTTTCTACCTCTCTCAATTGCTTTCTCTCAACTGCATTTCCAGTAAGTATGACAAAGGCTTAATTTGTTTTAAACACTTTATAAGAACAAGGTAATTTTCTATTTTAAGGAAAGGTGAATAGACTCTGTATGTGCTGTAAACAAAAATGTTTCAGCCTCTAATGTGAGAGCACAAGGGAGAGAGGGAGGTTATGATAGTATAGCTTGGGGTTTGTGGTTTGTTTAGCAACAGCAGAACCTGCCCCAATTTTTGTGAGGAAAACCACAGATATCCTTACTCCTAGAATTCAGTCCCTTTCCTTTTGTAAGCGCTACCTCCATCTGAATTCATGACTTTTTAGTTTCATGCAGTTTTCAAAGGCATCTTCTTTTCCCACTCTATGAGCTTTCTATTGAATCTTTTCAAGAATTTTTTCCCCTTTCCTTGTTTTTGGATTGGGAAAGTTTTTGCCAGCACAAAGACAGGGGTAAACTATGAAATTTTGTAAAATGAGGTTTACGTGACAAATTTGTAGACTTATTTGGAAGTGAGTGTAATCCCAGACTTGCTAGCAATGGTAGATCTGCATTTCCATAATAGAATACTAATTTCTAGATCATTTATGAACAGATTTTGTCAAAATTCACTATTGATGATATGCTGGATACAGCAAATTCTTAATGGAAAGAAGCATATACAGAAGTCTTTGAAAGCCTAGGCCTTAATTACAGAAAAGGAGTCACTTAAAGGAGTTAAATAAATTGTAAAAATTCAACCATGACAGGTGATCCCATCATGTGGTTGGAAGAAGTTCCTTAAATGACTCCAAAGAGAGTAATGTCATTGAGAATACCCCTGGATATCCCCCAATATATATATCACTTTCAATTAAGCTGAGTAATAAGAAATAATAGCTAACATTTGCATGGTAACTTAAGCCTTGTGAAATGTTTTACAAATATCTCACTTTTAATCTCACAATAAACCTGCTACTGTTTTTATTACCCCTATTCTACAGATGAGGAAACTGAGGCAGACAAGATTGAGTTACTTGCTCAGTGTCACACAGCTAGTAAATGTCAGATAGGATTTCAACATAGCTTTCAGATGCTTCCAGGTCCAGCACTCCAGTTCCATGCACAATACCACCTAGATTTGAAAAGTACACTATAACATTAAGAACTTGGACCCACTAAACCATTTAAGCCTGAAGGCACAGTCCTTTGGGAATTGTCTTGCAAGATCAAGTTGGAGGAGTACTGAAAGAATGTTGTATCTTTTCCAGGCCAAACATTCCCTGGTCTTTCCTTTAATCCTTATGTTAAATCTCAATCTTGTTCCAATTGTTTGAAATGAAGCACCACATATAATCATTCTCAGGGAAATCAATGTTGCCCAGAAAGTAGTTTAATTCTAAGTGTCTCCTCATGGTTGGACTGGCACTATTTTATAGCTTGAATGATGAAAGGAGCTGTTGCCCTTCAAAAATGTTCTGATCTGGGAAAAGCAGATTCAGATACCTTTGAATGTATTAATGATGAGTTGGCTAGATAAGGATGAACATAGTGTTTAATTGATATAGTTCCTCTGGTATTCAGGAACTTTACATATAGATTCATCACTTGCTGTTATGGTCTGTATTCATTCTCCCCCTTGGAACACTTTTAGCTCCCTCTTTCCTTCCCCATTCTTCCCTGAAATTGTTCCTTTTAGGGGAATGGTCCTTGTCTGACAAGGCTATGTATGTCATGTGATATAACAGAGTTGTTTATACTTTTAGTTTTTGGTGTATTGTCAGAATCACAGTATTTTTTAGCAGAAAAGGATTTAATTCAACCACCTTATTTTATTGAACTGAAAACTTCGGTCTAGAGAGAAGTGACTTACTTGAAGGATACAGTGTTAGAGGCAGAGCTGATGCTCTAATCCCTGGCTCTTTAATATTTCTGTTACTACTTCAAGCATGAAAGAGGCTTTCCTGTTTTCTCAGTTTAAATTTACTCATGAATATCAGGCACAAGTTCCATGTGGATAACAAATAAACAAACCATAAACTTTAAGATGGAGTCACAGTGTTTTTAAATGTTTACTTCTAAGTTCTGATCACACTTGCATTTAAGTTTGAAGAAAAGCTCCTGGAAATTCTTAGTTTCTTTTGTGGGTAAGAGGGATTTGAAAAGCAGGATCTCAGGTTTATGTATCTAGGGAATAAGTGTAGCAGTCAGATCAGGGAAGGTGACACTGATTTAATTACTTGTATAGCTCAGAGAATTGAGGAGAATCCAAAGCTTTCCTGTTTAGTGGATCATACAATTAGAACTAAAAGAGACCTTTAACCGGAAAGAGAACTGTGATCATCTAGTCCAATCCTTTCATTTTAAAGGAATTGGAGAACTAAGGTTCCAGAGAGAGATTGTGTCTTGAAAAGCCAGGATTCTAACTGAGGACTCCTGATTTCAAACCCAGCATTCTTTGTATTGTGTCACATTGAAGTTGAGGAGAATTTGTTTAAATATGTGGTGAAGTAGTGAGGGTCTGAACAGGAGAAAAGAGGGAGACCCACACAGTTTCCTTGAGAAAAACAATTCAGTTCATAAATACTTGTTAAATGATCAGTGTCTGCAAAGTGCTGTGCTGATAAACAGGACACAGACACTTATCTTATGGAGTTTATAGTCTATTACAACAAAATGATATATACAAACAACTGAGATACAGGGGAAAATGAGATAAAGCAAAGGGGAGATATAAGCAAAATGCTATAAAAATTTTTAGGAGGTCATTTTCTGTTGAAGGGTCAAGGAAGACTTTCTGAAGAAGGTAGGCTCTGAATTGATCTTTGAAGGAAAGGAAGGATGAAACATAGGGAAGCATAAATTTATCTGCTTTCATTCTGCCCATTCAGGGCAGTTTAAATAATGAAATTCTAAAGATGAGGGAAGAAGCAACAAACAACTTATAAATTATATCTAGTCTTTTGCTTGATATGTGAGTCTTTTCTATAACATTCCTAAAGAATGATCATTCAGCTCCTTTTTGAATACTAGGGAGGGGAGCTCATTATTTATCAAGTCAGGGCTAATCAGTCTTGGCTAGTATTAGAAAGACTGCAAAATTTTCATGGTCAGTAGTTTCAGTTCAAATCAGTGAGTATTTGTTATGAGACAATTCCAGACTGTTTTTAATTGTTACAAAGTTCTTCCCTTGTATTGAATTGAAATTTTCCTGAAGATACATCTCTCCTTATGATCCTAGTTCTTTTCTTTAGGGATTCATTTGATCACCTGCCATATGATAGCCAGCCTTTTGAGTATTTGAAGGGAGCTTCCATTTTTCCTCTTGGTATAGCTTAAGCTGGTCAAATGATGTCTGGAATGCCATGTTTTGCTCCAGGGAACCATATTTTGAGCATGAACACTGAAAAATTGTACTACACGTTGAGGATGGTGACCATCCTTTGGTTGAAGAAGAGATACAAATTTGCCAAATGAAGAAGAGTAGAAAATAAAATGGAATGCAGTCAAAGCAGTTCTTAAGGGAAATTTTCTGTCTCTAGATGTGTATTTGAATAAAAGAGAGAAAGAGAAATTAGTGAATTGAGCATGAAACTAAAAAAGCTAAAAAAAATTAAATTCCCTCAATTAAATACCAAATTTGAAGTTCTGAAAATAAAATGAAATATTAATAAAATTGAAAGTAAGAAAATTATTGAATTAACAAATAAAGCTAAGAGTTGGCTTTATAAAAAAAAACAAGTTAGATAAATATTTAGTCAATTTGATTATAAAAGAGAAAAAAAGAAAATCAAATTGCTAGTGTCAAAAAATGAAAAGGGTGAACTTACCACCAATGAAGAGGAAATTAAAGCAATAATTAGGAGCTATTTTGCCCAATTATATTCAAATAAACCTGATAATCTAAGTGAAATGAATGAATACTTATAAAAATATGGCTTGCCCAGATTAAGAGGAAGAAATAAATTATTTAAATAGTCCCATTTTAGAAAAAGAAATTGAACATTAACCAGCTCCCTAAGAAAAAATCCCCAAAGCCAGATTAATTTACAAGTGAATTCTACCAAACATTTAAAGAACAATTAATTCCAATGTTACATGAACTATATTTGGAAAAATAGGGGAAGAAGGAATCCCAGAATTTCTTTTATGACACAAATATGGTGCTGATATCTAAACCAAGTAGGGTCAAAACAGAGAAAGACAATTATAGACCAATTTCCCTAATGAACATTGATGCAAAAATCTTAAATATAATAATATAATATAATATAATAAATAATATAATAAAAATGACAATTCTACTTAAATTAATCTACTTATTCAATGCCATACCAATTAAACTGCCAAGAAAGTACTTAATAGAGCTAGAAAAAAATAATAACAAAATTCTTCTGGAAGAACAAAATGTCAAGAAATTCAAGGTAATTAATGAAAAAAATACAAGTGAAGGTGGTCTAGCTATATCAGATCTAAAACTATATTAAAAAGCACACTCATCAAAACCATTTAGTATGATTAAGAAATAGAATAGTGGATCAATGGAATGAGTTAGGTCCATAAAACACAATGTCAATGACTATAATCATCTAGTGTTTGATAAACCTAAAGACTCCAACTTCTAGAATAAGAACTCACTATTTGACAAAAATTGTTGGGAAAATTGAAAAATAGTGTGGCAGAAACTAGGCATTGACCCACATCTAATAACCTATACAAAGATAACGTCTAAATGGCTTTATGATTTGGGCATAAAGGGAGATACTATAAGCAAGTTAGAAGAATATGGGATAGTCTATCTCTTAGTTCTGTGAATAAGGAAGGAATTTATGGCTAGAGAACTAGAGAACATTATAAAATGCACAATTTTGATTATATTAAATTAAAAAAAGTTTTATTCAAACAAAACCAATGCAGATACGATTAGAAGGGAAACAGAAAACTGGGGGAAATCTTTACATCCAAGGACTCTGATAAAGACCTCATATCTAATATATAGAGAGAATTTATTTAGATTTATAAGAATACAAGCTATTCTCCAATTGATAAATGGTCAAAGGATATTAACAGATAATTTTCAGATGAAGGAATTAAAGCCATTTCTAGTCATATGAAAAAAAAATACTTTAAATCACTACTAATTAGAGAATGCAAATTAAGACAACTCTGAGATACCACTACATACCTCTAAGATTGGCTAAGATGACAGGACAGATTATGATAAATGTTGAAGGGAATGTGAGAAAACTGGAACACTAATACATTGTTGATGGAATTGTGTACCTTTTCAACCATTCTGGAGAGCAATGTGGAACTATGCCCAAAGGGCCATCAAACCGTGTCTCTACTGGATTTGTATTCCAAGGAAATCATAAAAAAGGGGAAAAAAACCTCACATGTGCAAAAAATTTTTGTAGTGGCAAGGAACTGGAAAGTGAGTGGATGCTCATCAGTTGGAGAATGGCTGAATAAGTTATGGTATATGAATATTATGGAATATTACTCTTCTATAAGAAACAATCAGCAGGAAAATTTCAGAAAGGCCTGGAGAGACCTACATGAACTGATGCTACGTGAAGTAACTAGACTCAAGAGAACATTGTACAAGATTAAGACAACAAGATCACAAGATGATTAACTCTAATGGACTTAGCTCTTTTCAATCATTAAATAATTCAGGCTAATTCCAATAGACTTGTAATGGAAACAGCCATCTGCATCCAGAAAGAGGACTATGGAGAATGAATGTGGATCACAACATAGCATTTTCACCTATTTTTGTTTGCTTACTTTTTTTTTTCTTTCTCATTTTTTTTCCTTTTTGATCTGATTTCTTTTGTAAAGCATGAAAAATGTGGAAATATGTTTAGAAGAAATGAACGTGTTTAACCTATATTCTATGGGAGGGGCAGGAAAGGAGGGAGCAAAATTTTGAACACAAAGTTTTGCAAGAGTGAATACTTTACGTGTATTTGGAAAATAAAAAAATATTATTTAAAAATACTCCATCAATATATCTTATGCCATGGTTTCCCATATTTAAGTTGCAATTCAATAAAATTTAGAAATATTATAAAAAATAAAAGGAATGCTCAGGCTGGAGAAAAGAAGTTGGGAGATATGGGAACATTTTTGAGGGAAGTCATTGTGCATCATGTAGTAGAAGAATTAGACTTATTTTGTCACTCAAAAATATAAGATCAATTACCAGAATTTATATGAAATCACTTTGCCTAATTCTATAGTGAGTTAATTAATAAACATCTATTAAGTGCCTATTATATGCCAGGCACTGGAAATATAAAAGAAGGACTGTCTCTGTCCTAAGGGATTCAGAATCTAAAGTGGGAGGTAACCTGAAAAAATTATGCAAACAAGCTATGTACAGAATAAATTGGAGTGAGTTTTCTGTCACTTGAAATGTCTATAGAAGACTTGGATGATCATCTTTCAAGAATATCCATCCATCTCTCTCTCTCTCTCTCTCTCTCTCTCTCTCTCTCTCTCTCTCTCTCTTTCTCTTTCTGAATGTTTATCTATTTATTTTTCTATCTCTTCAAGTCTCTCTGTTTATCTTCCTGTCTTTGTGTCTGTCTGTCTGTCTATCTATCTATCTATCTATCTATCTGTGTCTGAATGCCTGCCTGTCTAGCTATCATTCTATTTTTGTCTACATGTCTATCTTCCTGTCTTTGTGTCTGTTTATCTATATATCTTCCTTTGTGTCTGTCTATCTATCTACCTATATCTGAATGCCTGCTTACCTAGCTATCTATCATTCTATTTCTGTCTGCATGTCGATCTTCCTATCTGTGTCTGTCTGTCTATGTCTAAATGTCTGCCTGTCTATCATTCTATTTTTGTCTGCATTTCTGTGTATCTTCCTATCTTTATATCTATCCATATATCTGTTTTCTTGTCTTTGTGTCTGTCTGCCTGCCTCTCTGTCTACCTGCCTATCTATCTAGCTGTCTATCATTCTATTTCTGTGTGCATGTCTATCTATCTTCCTCTCTTTGTGGCTGTCTGTCTGTCTGTCTATCTATCTATCTATCTATCTAGCCAACTATTTTGAAGAGAAAATTTCTATATATGGGGGACAAATGGATTAATATGCCTCTCAATGCCTTTGTATCTCATAAAGTCATAGAATCTCAATCTGTGTTATTATAAAAGAAAAGCAGCAGATTCTTTTCATGAGGCTTAGTGGCAAATCTCTATCCCAGTAACTAAGCAGTATAATTTTAGGCAACTTTTTCTTTCTAAGCCTCATTTCTTCAACTTCCCCTGCCTGAATACTAGGAAGGCAAGGATGCTTTAATGTCTTGAGGAATGTGATTTCTAATCTAATTTAATGGAAAGAACTCTGGATTTTAATTTAGAGGGCCTGAGTTTTTATGTCTTAGCTACTTCCTAAATGTGTAAACAGATCACTTAAAATTTCTGGGTCTCGGTTTTATCTTTTTATCTTTCAAAGGAGAGAATCAGGCTAGATCATTTCTAAGATCCTTTCTACATCTAAAATTATGAGTCTGCTGATATTTTATAAATCATCAAATTAGTGGAGGATTTTGCACTTATTGGAAGTTTAATGAATAGTGGTTAGATGAATGGTGACTAAGGCCTTGCAATACACTGAAATCCTGAAATTATTTACAGTCTTAGAATATGCTGCATGTTTCCTCCAAAAAAGAGAGAGGAGGCAAGAATGGAAGAAAAAAATGGAAATCAAAGTCTTAAAAAAAGTAAATATTGAGAATTTAAAACAAAAATAAAATATGTGACATGATTTTAATATAAATCATTTATTTCCAAGTTGTTGAAAATTATTATGAGCATGTTGCATATAATGATCCCAAATTAACCAGAATATTCCATTTGCTTTCTGAACCTCAAAATATCACTAAATTTTAGTAGGCCACAGCCCATAACAAAGGCCACACAATGCTCCCATAAGAATTTAAAAATCAATTTTAATGGTTTAATATCCTAACAATTTGTTAATATGTGAACATTTGCCTTCTATCCTTTTAAATCCTTATTCAAATATCATTTCCTCTATCTAATCTCCCTCAAACTCCTCTTCTAGTGAGCTCCCAATTGTGCCTTGAATTTAGGGTTCACTGCCTTTATGTAATCAGCATGGCTTATGTTATTTTTCATCTTTCAGTGTTAATATTATATCCCTTTCCATGATAGCAGAGACTATGTCTTATCTAAACCTTGTAGGGTCTAGTGTTATTTAGTAATTTCTGAATTTCTATTTTTGAATTCTGTTCCTGGTGAGGTTGTTATCAAGCCCCTAGATAGTTTGAATCTCAAGTTAATAGATTAAGATTCAGAATGGTATAGTTAGAAAGGGCATAATAAGGAACCAAGATGTTAGAGAATGGACAGGTTTTTGTTCGAGTTCTTCCTGGCTTCCCTCAGATCAACACCAAATCAAGCCTCTGATTTCAGAGTGACATTACCCACAATTATTTGCAGTGTAACAAATTTCCAGCAGAAGTTATTTTGGAAGAACTTCAGGAAAGGTCTTTCTCAATCAGACAGGATGGAGTTACAGCTCAGCACAGTCATAGTGCAGCACAATTTAGGGAGACCCAGGGCAGAGAGGCTTTTGCTCTGGGGGACTCTAGTAGGAGATTATTAACCAAAATATAGCAGCATCTGCTACTCTGTCCTGTAGATCAGCAAATCAGCTTCAGCATAACTACAGAAGGCAAATGGTGAGTCCATTTCCCAGCCTAGCAAGTGACATTTGACCACGCTTATCCAAATACAAAAGGGCTGGTCCTGGGGCAGCATGAAGCCCCTGACATCTGTAGAGGAAGCTTGGGATAATTTCCCCTTTACCCTAAGAATAGATCTCAACCTTTAAAAATTAGCATATATATCCCAAAGAAATACTAAAGAAGGGAAAGGGACCTGTATGTGCCAAAATGTTTGTAGCAGCCCTGTTTGTAGTGGCTAGAAACTGGAAAATGAATGGATGCCCATCAATTGGAGAATGGCTGGGTAAATTGTGGTATATGAATGTTATGGAATATTATTGTTCTGTAAGAAATGACCAGCAGGATGAATACAGAGAGGACTGGCGAGACTTACATGAACTGATTCTAAGTGAAATGAGCAGAACCAGGAGATCATTATACCCTTCGACAACGATATTGTATGAGGACATATTTTGATGGAAGTGGATTTCTTTGACAAAGAGACCTGAGTTTCAATTGATAAATGACGGACAAAAGCAGCTACACCCAAAGAAAGAACACTGGGAAACGAATGTGAACTATCTGCATTTTTGTTTTTCTTCCCGGGTTATTTATACCTTCTGAATCCAATTCTCCCTATGCAACAAGAGAACTGTTCGGTTCTGCAAACATATATTGTATCTAGGATATACTGCAACATATCCAACATATAAAGGACTGCTTGCCATCTAGGGGAGGGGGTGGAGGGAGGGAGGGAAAAAAATTGGAACAGAAACGAGTGTCAATATAAAGTAATTATTAAATAAAAATTAAAAAAAAATCAGCATAAATAAATAAATAAATAAATAAAAATCAGCAAAAAAAAAGCAAAAATAACTTTAATTATAGATAGCTTTTATGGAGAACCCTCAAACCCTTAGGACACTACATGCAAAACATCTCCAGATGAAGGCTCAGAGGATATTTATAAGTTTGTCTCCATCTCACAAGGCTCTGTTGGAGGAATTCAGAAAGGATCTTAAAAGTGAATTAAAAGAAAAATGAAGAAAGGAAATGAGAGCTCTAGAAAAGGAAACACAAAAAATTGTCTTAAGAAAATCACTCTTGAACAAAAGTTTTGGTGAAATTGGAAAAAAAGAAAATAACTTCTTGAAAAAAATTAGTGAAAAGGGGAAAAAAATCAATAAACAAACAATTCATTTAAAAATGTAATTGGCCAAATGCAAAAGGAGGTAAAAAAGCTAACTGAAGAAAATAATTCACAAATGGAAGCAATGACTTAATGAAACATCAAGAATGAGTCAAACAAAACCAGAAATAATGAAAAAGAAGAAAATATAAAATGCCTCATTGGAAAAAAAACAAACTGACTTGAAAATAGATCCAGGAGAGACAACCTAAGCATTATTGGATTAATTGAAAATGATGATGAATAAAGGAGCCTAGACATCTTTCAAAAATTTATCAAAGAAAATTGTCCTGGTGTCCTAGAACCTAGAATGCTGCCCTGGGACTGATGCTTCTGGTTTTTATATGTTGGGTGAGCGTGGCCAAATCTCACTTGCTATGCTGGGAATCAGGGACTCACCCATTTGCTTTTTGTAGTGATGTTGGAGGTGATCTGCTGATCCACTGGCTTCTGAACTGGGACAGAGTAGCAAATGCTGCTGTATTTTGGCTACTAACCTCCAACTAGATTCCCCCAGAGCAAAAGCCTCTCTGCCCTGTGTCTCCCTACACTGTGCTATGTGAAATAGCCATTGAAGGAATCCATCAATCACCTCCTGAAAGAGACCCCAAAATGAAAACTCCAAGGAATATTGTAGCAGAATTCCAGAATCACATCAAGGAGAAATACTGCAAGCAGTCAGAAAGAAACAATTCAAATATCAAGGAGACACAATCAGTATTACCCAGGACCTAGCAGCTTCCACCTTAAAGGATCAAAGGGCCTAAAATATGATATTTTGGAAGGTAAAAGAACTTGGACTATAGTCAAGAATCAACTTTCTAGCAAAATTAAGCATTATCTTTCAGAGAAAAAGACAGACATTCAATGAAATAGAGTCTTTTCATTTATTTTTTGATGAAAAATCCAGAGATGAACAGAAAATTTGATCTTCAAATACATAATTTAAGAGAAATATAAAAAGGTAAAAAGTAAGAAAAAATGAAAGCTTTTTAAACTTTAAAATATATTCTTATATGAAAAGACATGTTTAACTTGAGAATTTTCTCTTTGTTAGTGGTATACTTAGAGGGTGTAGGTATAATTTGATTTTATTGTGATGATATAAAAAAGAAACTAGGGATGGAAAAAGGATTGTACTTGAAGAAGAGAGGAGTGGTAAATGGGGTAAATTTTGGTAAAACTGGGACCTATTACAGTTGAAGAAAAGAAAGGAAGGATATGAGCATTGTGTGAATCTTAATCTCATCATATTTGGCTCAAAGAGAAAATATCAGACATGTTTATTTTAATTTAGAAATTTGTCTCCTCTTATAGGGAAGTAGAAGGAGAAAGGGGAAAGGAAAGAGGGAAATAATAGAAGAAAGAATGGAAGTAGAATGGGAAAAGGATAAGAAAGGAGGGAGAGGCTGTAAAAAGGAGAGCAGATTGAGAGAGGTGGTGATCAGAAGGAGTACCTATTTATGATTTTTTAAATGGATGTACTTCAAAGAATAAAATAATATTTTGCTTTGATTTTTGGTTTTCAAAAATTATATATTTACTAGAAATGTTGAATTAAAATCTGTGCATCATAAAAATATATCTGAATTCTATTTCCAGTTTCACCATTGATTCATTCTGTGATCTCAGGCAATTTACTTGCTTTTTATCATTTCCTTCATCTATAAAATCATAAGGTTGGACTAGGTGATGTCTTGAGGTCCCTTCTTGAATTAATGATCTATGACTCTAGTAATTTCTATAGAATCATTTTGCATGGATGCCTTTCTTTTGACCCTGATCCATTATTTACATAATAGCATCAGTCTCAAAAATGATTTTATTTTATCCACAAAAAAGGTCAAAATAGTAAAAATAATAAATAAATAAAATAATCAAGAAAGTTTATTTAAAAATATGACCCATCTCATCCAAATATCCAAATATCACATATTTTAGTTTTAGCACATCCAAAATGTTGCTAAGCTCCCTTTTCTTTTGTTAATATCCTGGGAAAGTAACATGCCAACCTGTTGTAAGGTAGAATTGGGTGACAGATAAATAGCTTTTTGGTGTCACAGGCTACATATACACTAGATTCCTAGGGACTACTCTTCCTTAAGTGAGGAAAAACCATTTCCCCGTACTGATATTTCATCTCACCAGTCTCAATAGCTCAACAGCTACTTTATTTAAAACTTAAATACAAAGTAGGAAAAGAAAAAAAAATGCCATATGCACAGCGGAACAACAAGATATGATTCAAAATATGAAATAACAAATTTTCATTTCAAGAAAGCCTATATAATAAATACTACACAATGTGTTCAGAGCTGTTCATCTTTTCTCTGATTCTTTGTGGGTTTTCTTTTGTTCTCTGCTGTGAACTTTTTACTTTTATCTTCCCCCCTTTTCTCAGGGATATATATATATATATATATATAATGTATATATATATATATATATAGAATCATACAGATATATCATATATACATTTATATAAGGGCATATTAGACTTGTTTGTCCACTGTTTCCCTGAAAATAAATAATATCATCTTTCATAAGTCCAAATCTTTTCATATTTTTCAAAAATCTACCCACTCTTCATTTCCTGCACCACAGCAACATTCTAACCTCATATCATCTCCTTATTTCCTATCATTTCTGTTTAATACTCCAACTTCAGTCATTAGAGGCTGTGCATAGCAAGTCTTATGCCCCTTCCTTGAGGTATCATTTAAAATAATCCAAGATTGCTTCTGTATGTTCTTGCTGCTCTCCCCATAAAACAAAGTCTTCTCTTTCCCCATATTCTTAGTTCCTTCAAGCAATCCTTATATAATATCCCTTTAGGCCTTTCACCATCTTGGTTATTCTCTTTTGAATATTCTTCATAGACTTGTTGAATGTCAGACCAGGAAGGAAATTTAGAGCTCATTTGGCCCAACTATTTCATTTTATAGAGAATGTAACTGGAGACCTTTTCTTCGACTGGAGTCCTATTCTTTAATTCACAACTGAAGTTTAACTCAGATAGCATCTCCATGTTTCCTTTCCTCTTTTCACCAACTCTCCATCTTCCTATCAGTAATAATCACATAGGTAACTCATTCAGTTGCCATGCACTTACCATAAAGCATTGTGAATTCTATCAACCTTGAGGTTTTCTCTTTACTACACTACAGGTTCTTTGTTGTCCAAGACCATAGTAATAGCTGATATTTGTGTCTCCCTTAATTCTAGCACTGAATTCTGCTCACAATGTATACTTATTAGATAATTGTGTTCTAATTGAATTTCTTGAGGTGACACAGAAGTTCAGTAAAAGAAACAAAACTGAAGTCTAGATTTCTAAATTTTTCTATATCTTCATTATGAAACAGAGACTTGATTCTATTTCTGTGATAGGCAGATACCAATATGATAAGGCAAGTGCTTTGCAATACATAAAGCACCATTGTATAAATTTTATATAATTTGTCAAGTCATAAAGGGATTTCCTCACAGATCTCCCTACTTTTTTTTATTTGTTGTAAAATAGAAAACTCCAGTTGCAAAGCTTATTGGATCATACTCTATCCTTGGGTATCTGTGTGGTCAGTTGGATTGATCTGAGGATTTAAATGCACCATCCTTGGGAGGCTTCCTTTGCACCAGGATGGGTATTAAGAGACAGGGTATTCTGGGGAGACCCAGACCAGTCCAGAACAGTATTGTTTAATAATCCAATACTTGTTTAAAAGGAGATCACCAGAGAATAGTCCCCAAACAATTTGTAGTTGACATTGTGTTCTTTTTTCTTTTTTTAAACATCTTTTTTCATAGATTGCATACTTACCAAAGACACAAAGATGGAAAAAAAAATAGCTAATGCATTGGATAACAGAGACAGGATTTTTACAGACTAGAACATGAGACTAAATCTTAAAGGATGAGATTTGTGGCAATAAATAAAATCATATACACTGATTTACAAAATAAATTTCTCCAGGACAAGATGGAGGAGGTGACTAGATTATAGTGGTGTTATGAAAGCCCTCAAAAGTTATTGGAATCTCAAATGGAATTAAAATAAGTAAAATGTCTAGAACTATTAAAATGATTGTTCTATTTATTATTCATCAGCAATATTGTGGTCAATTCTATATACCACATTTTAAAAATACCATTCATGAGCCTGAATGTGTCCAGAAGAAGATAACAAAGAGGTCACAGGCCATGCCTTATGTAGTTGATAAAACCCAGAGTCATTTAGCCTGGAAAAGAAAAAGCTTGATAGCAGTAGGGATGGTGAAAATTGTGTGGTCTAAAATTAAAGAAACTGAGCCACAATTACAAGACAATAATACTTTATTAAAATGTCTATAGTCCCCTTATATCATCCTCATAATGTGAGATGCTACTTTCCTCCAGGGTCTTAGTTTTATGATGCTCAATGCCTAGATAGTACAAATGAATCAAAGCAAAAATACAGAATCTCATTGATGCATAAAACTTACCCTTGATCTCCAGAATGGTTCACATTAAAAACAGATTTCCATAGGTTGACAAACAAACAGATGAGCAGACCTTGACAGACCCATTTTGATCTTTCAGGAGATCTTACTAAGTTGATGAACAGACCCAGGGGCTAGATTTATAAACTGATATAAAAAACATCTACAGTCACCAAAGGACCAGTAAAAAGTCATACCACAGTCTGGCAAACAAAATCACTTATTGTGCAAATTTTCATGGTCATCTCCCCATGTTGGGCAAGAGATGGATGATGTGGGATGGAGGGACAACAAAAATAGCTGGGGGTCTTTCCATGTCACCTCCACTACACTGGGCTTGGTCACCATACCAAGGCAAAAACAAGTCTTTTAGTTAGCTTGCCATGATTAAGCAAGTGAAATTGCAGTCTGCAGGGCACAGGTCTGGAGCCTGATATATAGAATTTATAAACATTAACCCTATAGAATCATATTGAATTGATTAATACTGCTTAGAATAAAAGTGGGGTTCAATTAATCATCAATCATAAAATGACAACTGTTTCAAGTATCTAAACAGCTGTCACATGAATGAAAGATTAGAGAAAGGAAGGGAATAAACATTTATTAAGTAACAGTTATGTTCCAGAAATCATGATAAGAGATTTACAAAGGTTGTACCATTTAATAAAGTTAGACTTATTGTTCTTGGCCTCAGTAAGTCTGAAGAATTTGGAGTGACAGTCGAATAAAAGGAGATTTTATCTCAATATAAAGGCAAATTTCCATATTCAGAAGTGAAATGCACTATTGGTGAATTTTGTGAACTTTCCTTCACTGGAAGGGGAGCCTGTTTGACTATTTTTGGGGTACCTTACAGAAGGGATTCTTGTCAAAGTATGGGTTGGAGTGGATGTACTTTGTGGTTCTCAACTGTAAAATTCTGTGACTATTTATTGTTTGTGTCATTCCTCAAGTCAAGGCTTTGACTTTTTACATAATTAAAAATAAAGTTATATTTATTTCTAATAGTCCCCTTGGACAATAAAAATAGATGACAATGTCAAGAAATGCAGTCATTCAAGTATTAAATACCTACTATGCACAAAGTGTTAGGTGCTAGAACAATTACAATGTCTTCCTGTCTTGAGTTTGTATTCTACTGGGGGAGTACATACATACATACATTATAATACATATTAAAGAAAGTCAGGCAGAGCAAAAATATTTTAACTTATTGAGAGATAAATAACTTCTGTCTGAGGAGGGAGAAAATCAAGGAAAGCTCTCTGCAGGAGATGCCAGTTCGGATCAAGCCTTAAAGGGGAGGTGGGATGCCACCATCCATCAACTGGTCTATAAACATTTATTAAACTTCTAGTCTACTGGCTTACATATTAGCAGCTAGGTGACATAATAGATAAAAACACTGGCCTTGGAGTCAGAGAGATCTGAATTTGAATTCTCCCTCAGATACCATTTCTATCTATAACTATCTTTAACATAGAAGTAATTACTCAGTCTCTTTCATCCTGGCTTTCTGAAATTTTAAAAATGAGTGATAATAACCTTGATCTTTCAGGTTTATTGTGAGAATCCAGGGAAATCACATGTAAATCTTTGCACATCTCAGAGCTCTATAAAAATACTAGATAATGTTAGTAAAATTACTTGCTGCTTATCACATGCAAAGCTTCATCTCATACCCCAATGTCTGAGCACTGGTAGATCCTACACATACAGTCCTTTCCATCCTAACTTTCTTATCTTGGAAGCCCTGATTTTAAGACTGAATTCAAACACCACCTAATTCTGGTTTTTCCTGATCCCTCGAAGCAATGAGAGCCCTTAATTCTAAGGCTAACTTCAATCCATTTTGCTTGTTCAGTTTATATATGTAAACTGCCTGAGGACATGGACTTTTCTTGCTGTTTCTTGCTGTGAGAGTGGGGTTGAGTAAATCAATGACCTTAAAGTGAGTGTTAATATGCAGTGTCCTAATACCTTATTCAGATGATAACATTTCTTTATTGATTAGTCTTAGGCTTTAGCCTCAATAGGAAAAAAAAAAATCCTAGATCAATTTAGATGTCTTTGGAAGCCAATAGATTATAGGGTTAAATAGAAAATGTGTTCAGATTGGTTGAGGAAGTTTGATCACATCCTGTGTGAGACTAATTATGACCTATTCAAGATTGAGGGGCTCAAGTATCTTGAGTGTCTGGCAGCACACAGGAACTTCCAGCCAAGCCCCCGAGAAGGAATCACTTGAGAAAAAAGATGGGGGAAAATACTTTGAGCAGAGCCTTGGTCTCTTCTTGCTTGTCCCTTTCTTGTCTAGAGAAGGACCTCATGAACTTTGAAGGGCTTTTTGATCTTCTGAGAACTAGAGGATTTGATCAAATAGTGGCAGTTAGGTAGCCAAGTAGATAGAGCACCAGGTCTGGAATCAGGAAGACTCATCTTCATAAGTTCAAATTCAAACTGAGACACTTAGTAACTGTGTTATCTTATTTGTCTCAGTTTCCTACTTTGTAAAATGAATTGGAGGAGGAAATGGCAATCTATCTTAGGCAAGAAGACCGTGAATGGGTTCACAAATAATCTCAACAACAACACATTTCTGTGGGACAGCTGCTGACAGTAGAATCTGCATCAGGAGCCAAGGATTGACTGGATGCCTTGAAGAAAGATAGATTCAAAGCTTCACAAGGATTCCTGCAGAATATCTACATTATGCTTAAGGAGAATATCTTAAGATCTCTAGAAAAAAAAAGACTTCCCTTTTCTATATATACTCTTTAAGCTTGAGTCCACTTGTTCCTGGACCCTCTTTGTAATGATGGAGGAGTATTTCAGATGGAAGAATATTTTATACCAATAATATATTTCCTAAGTAATACCTATTTCTAAAATCTAATAACCTAAGAGGATGGAACTTATGAGCTATAATACCAGAAAGCCACCTTCAACTTAGAGTCCTAAGTAGAGAATGTCATAGCTGCCCTGTGGGAACCTACAACAAGGAAGACATAGTAGTGAATCTTCTTTAGAATTGTGCCACTGATTTAAAAATATATCAGACATTGAATCATTTGAGGCCGCCAAAAACCTCCAGGGTTTGAACTTTATTTTATGGAATGATGGGAAAGAGGAGCAACATATAGGTATATAACTCATCCATTCTCTTCTTTTTTTCCCTTTTGAAAAGAAATCCTTCAAAACTATAATGTAGCAGGAAACTAGTAATTATTTTGTTCTGGTTTTAGGGTCATGGTGCCCCAGATAGATTTTAGGATATAGTTCCTTCTTATCTGCTGAGATGGTATCTGCTTATAAGCACAAAATACCTAACTTCTTCCTTTTACTTGCCCAGAAGTTTCTACATTTGAGTAAGTCCTTACTTATTTATTCAGCCAGGCACTCTTGATTTCAGGGACTTTTGCGGGTAGGCAGCTTGCCATGTTTGTTTGTGTACTTGAGCCCAGAATTGTTTCCAATCCCACAGAAATTTAGCCTTTGGTGCTGTGTTGTCACTTAGTTTAAGGGGGTGGAGGGCCAGCACCAAAAAGAGTTTGTTTGAACATACTTGGTTGTAAACAGAATTCTTTTCTGCTGTGGTGGTAGAAAGGGCTTGCTTCATTTTTAACCCATGCTGTGGGTTTTAGCTCAAGTTATTTTTTGTTTTGACTCAGAGGGATCTGATATTTAGGCTCCAGGATGAAAATTCTTCTCTCCTGAAGTGGATGACTAGGGGCAGGGGGCAGAGATAGGAATGATGAAGAATGTGCTTTGATTATATTGGCAATATCTAGATTGGATATGAAATGCCCTATTGAGGCAAAAATCTTGAAGGCTCCTGTGGAAAATCCAAAGTAAAAGCAAATATAAATTAAGATCTCCTGTAGAAGCCTACATTAGACAGAGCTTTCAGGAAAATGTGTATATTTTGAAAAGACAATACCACTAGTTTCAAAAGTAATTCCAAATGAAAGGACTTCTTAAGTAATGCTTGATATGTAACAACCACTTAAGATGTCACAATCACTGGGTATACAGAGAAAGGTAAAAGCATCCCTTTTCTTCAAGGAGCTCATAATTTAAATGGAGGAGACATAATCTAAAGGCATATATCAGTGTATATATTCTGTGTGTGTGTGTGTGTGTGTGTGTGTGTGTGTGTGTGTGTATTATAAGTGATATTCTTAGAAGTAATCTCAGAAGGAAGGTAGTCAGAACAACAAAAAAAAAACTTCCTTCTGAGGTAAGAAGGGAGAACAATCCAGGCATGAAGAAGGACAAGAGTGAAAAGGTTAGGTGAATGCTGTTGTTCCACATCCACCCTTACATATACATATAAAGGAGAAGAAGACCAGTTTCCATATTTGGGAAAATGATTGTTTCTAAACATAACTTTTAAATTATCAGGAGTATGTTTATAAGATGTGTTTCTAGTTGCTTAGCCTGAATGACAGACTTTTGTGAATAAGTTGGATTGGAACTTTGATGTGGACATACTATATCTTTATCCTTTCTTCTAATTTGGTATTCTTTTTGACCTGTTTCTAACCAACTGATGATCTGATAGGACCCACACAGCTGATTCTGAATAGACTTCTATATAGGAAAGAACTATTTCCTATCAGGGATAAAGTGAGTTTTATAAATAGTCTATGGAGATGGTTAACATTTAGTGATTCTTGCTAAAAATTCTTTAATGACACTTTGAGTAGCAAATAGCTGCCCAATTATGCTATTAACATTTTTTTTTCATGAAACAAGCTTGTGCTTGTTTGAAGCATTATAGACTTGTTATTCAGAGTAAAGTGAAATTATCATGATTATGTTATCACTGTAGTAGGTACATGATGAATAATTCTAAAATAGTATGGGTGGTATATTAAGTTATCTTGGTTATTCTCAACACATTTTGTTGTTACTAGGAGGTTATTGTTGTTGAGTTTTTTCAGTCATGTGTGACTCTGTGACCCCATTTAGGGTTGTCTTGGCAAAGATATTGGAGTGGTTTGCCAATTACTTATCCAGATGAGAAAATAGAGGCAAACAGGATTAAGTGACTTGGCTAAGTTCACATAGCTAATACATGTTTGAGGCTTGATTTAAACTCAGAAAGATGAGTCTTTCTGACACTAGTATTCTATCCATTGTGCCACCTAGTGCCCTCTAAGGAGCTAAAATAGAATTTAGAAATTACTGCTTTAGGAACTGTGTGAGTCTTAGAATTTTTTCTTTTTCTTTTTCTTCTTTTAACTACTTTTTCAACATCATTGTGAAAATGACAGGGTCTGAGTAGGATTAAAAAATAAATAAGCTTTTTTTTTTTTCTTTAAAAGGGAATGACAGTATCTTCTAGGCTCATTTGGTCCTCAAAATGGTTGGTACACTTCAGATAAAACAGAATACAGATTAAGTCGGTATGCCCTCTTCACCTATGATAACAAATATGCACTAAAACTGGGAAATCTTTGTCACACAGACTAAGCTAGTTTTTCTTTATAAAGCAGTGACATCATGTTTGAGATTTGGTCCACTGAAAGGTTAGCACTCCTCTCTGCTTCATTGGACCATTGTTGCATTGTTGATGAATATTTGGTTGATAAATGTCTCATTTTGTTCTAATCCTAAATATTAACCATTACATTGACCCAAGTGAGGTTTGACCCATAACAGCTTCTTTCTGCTTAATGTTAGCCTAGTTCCAGGACAATGGACAGAGTTCAACATCTTCAATGTTTGGTTGAACATACCAGAACTTTTAGCTCAGTAGTATTGTCTTTGAGAACTAAAGTCTTTTGAAATATTGTAAAAGAAGATTCTACAGATTTTTTTAATGTATCTAGTGTATGTAGAGTAATATGGCAGGGCTCTAGGGGAAGTTTGAATAAGGCCTAGTCCTTACTCTCTAAATTTTTATTATAAATGTGGATAAGACAATAATACTGATATAACTTAATATCACTTATTGTAGTTGAGAGTTGCAAAGCAAAGTGGTATATGAGCCCTAGGAGGTTGGGGGGGAAGAATCAATATTAATGTCAGATAATGGAAGGTTGCATAGAGAATGGATATTAAAAATAGCCTTAAAGGGAAAGAAACTATCAATCAAATTTATTTGGATTCTCATTGGTACATACCAATCCCAACTATTTCTGATTTACTCCTTAGCTTATTTCTTTTTTATTTTTCTTTTTTTATTATTAAAGCTTTTTATTTTCCAAACATATTCATAGATAATTTTTAATATTAACCCTTGAAAATCTTGTGTTCCAAATTTTTCCCTTCTTTCTTCCTACCCCTTGCCCTAGACAGCAAGTAATTCAATATGTTAAACGTGCAATTCCACAATTATCATACTGGACAAGAAAAATCAGATCAAAAAGGAAAAAATGAGAAAGAAAAATAAAAGTAGGCAAACAACAACAAAACAAGTGAGAATGTTACATTGTAATCCACACTCAGTTCCCACAGTCCTCTCTCTGGGTACAGATGGCTCTCTTCATCATAAGGCCATTGGAACTGGCCTGAATCATCTCAATGTTGAAAAGAGCCACTTACATTAGAATAGATCATTGTATAATATTCATTTTGCTATGTACAATTTTTTCTGGTTCTACTTACCTCATTTAGCATCAGTTCATGTAAGTCTCTCCCGGCCTCTCTGAAAATCATCCTTCTGATCGTTTCTTACATAATAATAATATAACATAACATTCATATACCATAACTTATTCAGCTATTCTCTGATTGATGGGCATCCACTCAGTTTCCAGTTTCTTGCCACTACAAAAAGGGCTGCCACAAATATTTTTGCACATGTGGGTTCTTTTCCCTTCTTTAAGATCTCTTTGAAATATTGGCCCAGTAGTGACACTGCTAGATCAAAGAGTATGTACAGTCTGATAGCCCTTTGGGCATAGTTCCAAATTGCTTAGCTTATTTCTTAATGTGACTTTACCAAACTTGTTTCCTCAAGTTCCCATTTTAGGCCCTTATTCTACATTGAGCAGATGACAGCCCTTTATCATGTGTTCTCTTATCTCCTTTGTCTTCAGAGCTCTCAACCTCTCTTTATCTTTACTCCTCTGTATGTCTTTACTGATAGTCACAGAGAATGAACTAGTTTTCCTACCTACTAAAGCTAACTTTTGGCCTTAAGGCCATCTTTTTCTTGTCCCTTCTAGGATGTTACTTCATTGATAATTGACAGTGTTCAACATCTTCAATGTTTGGTTGAACATACCAGAACTTTTAGCCCAGTAGTATTGTCTTTGAGAACTAAAGTCTTTTGAAATATTGTAAAAGAAGATTCTACAGATTTTTTTAATGTATCTAGTGTATGTAGAGTAATATGGCAGGGCTCTAGGGGAAGTTTGAATAAGGCCTAGTCCTTACTCTCTAAATTTTTATTATAAATGTGGATAAGACAATAATACTGATATAACTTAATATCACTTATTGTAGTTGAGAGTTGCAAAGCAAAGTGGTATATGAGCCCTAGGAGGTTGGGGGGGAAGAATCAATATTAATGTCAGATAATGGAAGGTTGCATAGAGAATGGATATTAAAAATAGCCTTAAAGGGAAAGAAACTATCAATCAAATTTATTTGGATTCTCATTGGTACATACCAATCCCAACTATTTCTGATTTACTCCTTAGCTTATTTCTTTTTTATTATTAAAGCTTTTTATTTTCCAAACATATTCATAGATAATTTTTAATATTAACCCTTGAAAATCTTGTGTTCCAAATTTTTCCCTTCTTTCTTCCTACCCCTTGCCCTAGACAGCAAGTAATTCAATATGTTAAATGTGCAATTCCACAATTATCATACTGGACAAGAAAAATCAGATCAAAAAGGAAAAAATGAGAAAGAAAAATAAAAGTAGGCAAACAACAACAAAACAAGTGAGAATGTTACATTGTAATCCACACTCAGTTCCCACAGTCCTCTCTCTGGGTACAGATGGCTCTCTTCATCATAAGGCCATTGGAACTGGCCTGAATCATCTCAATGTTGAAAAGAGCCACTTACATTAGAATAGATCATTGTATAATATTCATTTTGCTATGTACAATTTTTTTCTGGTTCTACTTACCTCATTTAGCATCAGTTCATGTAAGTCTCTCCCGGCCTCTCTGAAAATCATCCTTCTGATCGTTTCTTACATAATAATAATATAACATAACATTCATATACCATAACTTATTCAGCTATTCTCTGATTGATGGGCATCCACTCAGTTTCCAGTTTCTTGCCACTACAAAAAGGGCTGCCACAAATATTTTTGTACATATGGGTTCTTTTCCCTTCTTTAAGATCTCTTTGAAATATTGGCCCAGTAGTGACACTGCTAGATCAAAGAGTATGTACAGTCTGATAGCCCTTTGGGCATAGTTCCAAATTGCTTAGCTTATTTCTTAATGTGACTTTACCAAACTTGTTTCCTCAAGTTCCCATTTTAGGCCCTTATTCTACATTGAGCAGATGACAGCCCTTTATCATGTGTTCTCTTATCTCCTTTGTCTTCAGAGCTCTCAACCTCTCTTTATCTTTACTCCTCTGTATGTCTTTACTGATAGTCACAGAGAATGAACTAGTTTTCCTACCTACTAAAGCTAACTTTTGGCCTTAAGGCCATCTTTTTCTTGTCCCTTCTAGGATGTTACTTCATTGATAATTGTTTAGTGTAGCTTCATCTTCAATTTCACTTTTTCAATTGTCTCTTTTCCTTCTGCCTAAAAATATTTTTAGGAATTCTTTCCCTTAAAATTGGCAAAATAGCTATGACAAAAAGCTTTTCATGCTGTAATTATTTTCCCCCTTCTTTCTAAGCTTCTAGAAAGAGTAGTCTATAGTTAGTGCTACTATTTCCCCTTTTATGCCTTTCCTCTGATCTTTTATGTCACATTTGATTATGTTGACCATCTGCTTCTTGATATTGTTTCTTCCCTTATTTTTCAGGTACTCTTATGTGCTTACTGTTTCATCACCCCTTCTCAGTCTCCTTTCCTGTTTTATCTTCCTTTTCCTTTTTCCTAATCACCATTGTAAATAACTCTATCCCTTGTCCTCTTTTTTCTTTTTTACTTCTCTACTCTATCATTTTGAGATGTCTTGTATTCTTATGGCTTTAATTATTATGGTGCAAATATCTCTGTATTCAGTCATTTTCCTGATCTTAATCTCTAGTTCTGTGTTTCCAACCATCTGCTGTACATCTGATTTTGGAGAATTTATTGAATATTCTGGATAAGAATTATCTAAGATAGCAATCACTATAAGTTGGAGAAATAACCACATTATTGAAACCATAAATGCACTGATCTCTCTCTGTTTCTATGTCTGTCTGTCTGTCTAGCTCTCTCTCTTCCCCTCTCTCTCTCTCTCTCTCTTTCTCTCTCTCTCTGTCTCCTGTCTCTCTGTGTGTGTGTGTGTGTGTGTCTCTCTCTCTCCTTCCCTCCCTCTCTCTATCTCTCTGTCTATTTCTCTCTTTTTCCCTCTCTCCCCCACCCTGGAAGTACAAATGGTCTTATATAAAGATGTCTAATGGAAAAGGTTGAAAAGAAAGTTGTCATTTCCCCCTCTTCAGGTACAGAAACTTAGGACTTCCTATGTTCATGGTGTAGCTTGCCTATTGAGGGAAGTGAATATTCACCATTGTTTTTTAATTTATCTCTTAAGTTAGACTTCACATGGGAATAAATCCAGAAAGAGTGTCTAGGCAATTGGACAAAATCCAGAATTTTTACTGGCATTTCAATGGTGGAGTGACAGTTTTCTTGAAAACTGTCATTTGTTGATGGTCATGACATTTCTACCTGACTGCTGCTTAGCACTTCACTATTTGCTTTTACGTAGCTGACTTTGAAGGGGATTTCCCTATCTGTGGGAAAATATTCATTGACTGTCCTGCTGCTAGGGAAGGACAGTCTGGGGCATTCTTTCTCATCTGGACTTCTCATTTTGTAGGTTCAGGAATGCATTTAAAATTTAAGTAAAACACAGCAGGAATCACTGAATAGTATGGTATTGAAGGGTAAGGTTTCATATCCTGAAAGTTTCAGGAGAAGAATTTTTCATTTTTGCTTTGTTTGGGGGTTTTCCTGAAAATACCTTCCACAATTGAAAGGGAGTTTCTAAAAGATTTCTAAGACTGGCAAAATTCTGCTCAGCTCAGTGGACTTGGAGGGATTGAGCCAGACTAAGTGTTGTTGCAAGCTGAGAATGCTGATGAAACATATATTCTGTATTTTGTTCCATGCTCCTTAATTTAAAAAAATCAATTATGCTATACTATGCTTCTAAAAGTACAACTGTTCCCTGTTGTCAAGAAACTGCTGTTCAATGGAATAAAGGGCTAAAGGATATAATAAATCTCATAGATGATATTCTCTCTTAGATCTTCTGACTCTAGTATCTTTTGGGATAAGGAATCCCATAAGGGATCAGAATTCAATCTATGATTTCATTGATATAGGGAGTTTCTAGATGAGGATGCTCTCTCTACCAGTACAGGTTGTCATCTTCTCTACAACCTATTGTTTTAAGGAGTGGTCTAAAACAGGACTTCTTAAACTTTTTCTACTCATGACCCCTTTTCACCCAAGAAAATTTTTACATGACCCTGGATATATATAGGTATATAAAAACCACACAAATCAAACATTTACTGATAATAAATCAGACTTTTGTGACTCCCACATTTAGTTACAAGACCCCGGATGGACTTACAAGACCGTTTAAGAAGCTGGAATCTAAGCACTCAGAGGTTAAATGATTTGCCCAGAATCACAGTGTGCTTCAGAGTGGGACTTAAATTCACATTTTCTTACTTCTGAAGTCAGTTCATCATATAATACACTATATTTTCTCTTCTGAAAAGAAAGAATTTTTTTGGGAATATACTATAGTCTAATAATATATGATAACATGGAAATAGCATAATTCTGGGAGGTAGAGGGTCTGGACTCTCATCCTGGATCTGCTGCTAACTCATTGTGTCATCTTAAGTAAATCATTTTACTTTTCTGGAACTCAATTTCTGAATTAGTAAAACAAGGAATTAGATTAGTTGATTTCTAAAGTTTTCATTCTAAAATCTGTTTTCATTTCCATTTCCATTCATTCTCATTACCAATTCCCAAATTCATCCCCATTCTAAAACTCTATAATTCTATGTTGTGTTTTATCACTTTGATCTAGGTAAATTCCATTATGCATATTTATTATGTGTATCCTTTGACATCCATCAAATAGGCAAGTTATGGAGTAATGGTACAATGGAAATCTTAAGACAAGGCTTGTATCCTGAATATGCAATAACATAACTAGTTGCAGATGAACATACAATCTACAAAAATAAAGTTTAAAAAACTCACTACCAATAGAAAATGCATAATCAAAGAAAAAATTATAAGAACAAAGTTTTTTTTTTTTTAAATAGACCTATATAGACATGAATTCTGTTCAGACTAAATCATTTAAAGCCACTCCTCTACTTAGCCTGACCCTGAATTCCTTAGCTATGCCTAAAATGTAAATATGTTCTATTGTCTGAGTAATCTAAGTCCCTTAAAAATGGTTGTTATAATGAGAAGACTGAATCTCTGCGTTCAATGGAATTCCTCTCCCTGGCCCCCCAAAACCTTATTTTTGTATTAATTACTTCAATAAATTCATGAAAGATAATTCATGAAAGCTAGACCTGGCAAAGGGAATATTGGCTTTTCTTAAAATCATACCTTTTTTTTTTTTGTCTTGCTTTTCCCATCAGTATTTGAAACTAATAATAAATAGTATTTTGCTAACTTGTTAAAAAATTATTTTGGGATTATATTGAGATATAGTGTGGAATAGTGGGGAGAAAGCTGATCTTGGAGAAAGGAAAATGAGTTCAAGCCCTTCCTTGGTATACGTAATAGTTATGTGACTCTGGACAAATTATTTACCTCCCAGTGTTCTATGTGGGAATCAATGACAACAAGTTGCTGATCTATATAAATACAGTTTTCTCATCTGGATGTTCTCTATACCAATGAAAATACAAATCCAGCATCTATTCTCTTTCCTTCTCTATATAGTCATGGTGATCACTCAGAAAATGGAGAAAAACTATAGCACAACTCCTATTGTTTTTTTAAAAAGCTAAGAAAATTGGTAAGAAAGTGAATGAATTGACTGTTACTATATTTGGTCCCACAATTTAATAAATCGTCTTATGTTGTATATTTACTTTTGTCCTTTTTTCCTTGAACATGGACAATTATTAAAGTTCTGAACAGAAAATATGGATCACTTTAATTTATAATGAAATGAGTAAAGATTTATGGAAGGATAAAGAATATAACAGGTTGGGTGATTTCCATTTGTCATACAAGTTCAAAATGCCTTAGCATCCCTAAACATCCTAAGTTTGTTTCAACTCAGAAGCCAACTTGCTATCATTGTATCACTCCATTCATTGCTTTGAATATGGTAGAATCTTAATAAACAGTAACAGAAAGCATGGGCCTCCTTAATTTATAATTGAAACATTTCTTGTTGGCTTCAGGCTACTTAGAATAAATGTTTATTGATACTTTTTGTTTTCATATCGTTAACTTTCCTAATGAATCCTTCCCTTCTTCTCTTAGAGAACTGTCCCTTAAAATAAAGAATCAAGAGGGAGAAAAATAATTCAGAAATTAGCCAAATATAGAAAAATTGGGCATTATAGCACACTCTTTTTCCATAACACATCTTTGCCAAGAGGTTGGGGGGAGGGATGGGATTTGCCAGTTGACTTTATAAGATTAGAAGCTAGAGAATAGTTAAAAGTTCTCATTGGTAGGAGAATTTTTTCAGAAAAAGCGAAAGAATATGGGGTCTAAAGTCAGAAGACCTCATTTCAAAGCAAATCTCAAGTGCTTTCTGACAGACTGACCTAGGCCCTATCACATCATTTCCTTAGGCTTCAGTTTTCTAATCTATCAAATGATGGAACTGGACTGGGTTACCTCTGAGATCCCTTGTAGCTCGGTGATCCTGACTCAAAAATCTAGTCTCCGTTTCCCCTCCTCTCCATAAGTGCAAGGTATCAAGCTGGGTGATGAGTAAGATACAAATCTTTTTGTTGCCAAAAATGGCCTTTAATGTGTTTACACTCCAGTTGAGAGAGGTAAGGCATATATACAAGTAATTGTCCTAGAAAATAAACTAAAAATAAACAAAAAGGAATATAAGGATTTCTAAGAGGAAGACCTGCTGGGGATTGGAGGGATGAAAAGTGGTCCTGGAGAAAATAGCATTTTGAAGTACACCAAGAAATATCATCAAAATTTGAATGGACATAGTCATTTTTGGGAGGACTGGCATAGGGAAATATGACCAAAAATATGAGCATAGGAAAGTAGAATATATTTGAGAAATTATAAATTGTTATGGACCAGAACTCCGAACTTGAAACAGAAGATTCTTACAAGGCACTAAGTCAGTGAAATTGATAGAGACAGTAGTTACCTAATTTAGCATGGTTCAGTATGATTGATTTAATCATACAAGGAGATGGTATGGGCCAGAACTTGAAACAAGGTACTAAGTGGAATTGAGGAAACAATGGTTAAATCTAGTTTAGCATTGATTTAATCCTACAACAAATAATGGTTTCCTAGTGATATAATGATTGGTGTATACTTAGTGTGGAGCATATAAGCTAGGAGCCTTAGCCAGGAGACATTTGGAGAAAAGGCAAAAAACTGGCAACAGGAGCTTAAGCTCTCGGAACTAAGGAGAGAGATAGGCCTCCAAGAAAGCTAACTGGGCCCCAGGAAAGGATACAAGATTTTGAAAGAGATAATAAAGGATTTGGACTTTAACACCTGACTACTTGTGTGGTGATTACTGAACTGAAATGAAGGCTGCCTCCAGAGACCCCAAGAAAACCTCAACAGAAAACATTACATTTTAGAGAGACTATTACAATAAATAATCCAGTTTGACTATAATAGAAGGTACACAAAGGAAAGAGACTTGAAACAAAGCATGAAGAGGGTACGGAATAGATAATTAAGGAACTTACACAAATATTTTCCTTAATTATGTTATTAATCAGGATGGTACAGTGAATAGAATGTTGGACTGGGTATAAGAAAGACCTGAGTTGGAATCTCATTTCAGAAACTTACTAGCTATGTGATCTTGAGTAAGACAATTAACCCTTGTCTGCCTCAATTCCCCATATATAGGAATAATAATAACAAGTACCTCTCAGTGTTGTAATAATAATAATAAAAATAAACCAAAGCTAATTGTAGCAGCTAGCACTTATATAGAATTTAATTTTAATTTTTTTAACTTTGTTTTTAACACATTATTTTATGAATCACATTGGGAAAGAAAAATCAGAGCAAAAAGGAAAAACCATGGAGGAGATAAAAAAAAAAAAAAAAAAGAAGTGAACATTGCATGTGCTAATTTACATTCAGTTTCCATAGTTCTTTTTCTGGATGCAGATGACATTTTCTGTCCAAAGTCTATTGGGATTGCTTTGGATCAATGAACCACTGATAAGAACCAAGTCTTTCATAGTTTGTCATTGCACATTCTTGCTGTAATTGTGTACAATGTATTCCTGGTTCTGCTTGGTTAGCTCTGCATCAGTTCACAGACATTTTCCCTAGGCCTTTCTAAAATCAGCTTGTTCATCATTTTTTAAAGAACAATAATATTTCATTACTTTCATATACCACAGCTTGTTCAGCTATTCCCCTTTGATGGATATCTACTCATTTTCCTATTCTTTGCCACCACAAAAAGAGCTGCTATGAACATTTTTGCACATGTGCATCCTTTTCCCTCCTTTATGATTTTCTTGGGTACAGAACTTGGGTCAAAGCCTATGCACAGTTTTATAGACCTTTGGCAGATTGTTCTCCAGAATGGTTGGATCATTTCACAACTGCATCAACAATTCATTAGTGTCCCAAGTTTACCACATCCCCTCCAACATTTTTCATTATTTTTCCTGTCATTTTAACTAATCTGATAGGTGTGAGGTGATAATTCAGAGTTGTTTTAATTTGCATTTCTCTAATCAATAGTGATTTAGAGCATTTTTTCATATAACTATAAATTCCTTTAATTTCATCATCTGAAAATTGTCCATTCATATCCTTTGACCATTTATCAATTGGGGGATAAACATATAGAATTTGAAAGTTTGCAAAGCTCTTTAAAATATTTATAAAGCTCTTTAAAAAAACTTAATGTACTCCACAAATGCTATTTATTATTGTGGTGGTGGTTGTTGTTTTCATTTTTATATGGTGATACAAAGCATTTACAAAAGTAAAGTTGTATGTCCTTCCCATAGGCAAAAATGGCAATAGGAAAAGTGAAAAGACCAGGAGTCATGACAGATTCTCAAATGGAGACTATGAATCCCAAATTGTTTCTGAAGATATCAGAGAAAGTAAGTAGTGAATCTTTTCCATATCCCTATTCTTTCACATCTATGGTCTTTGTATGGTTAATGACTAAATGGTTGGAAACCTTGTAGAAAATTCATTCTTAGTCCATGTAGTGTAGAATCATATGAAGTAATCAGACACTAATTATGATTAATATGCTTAGTCATTTGTGTGTTATGTTGTTTTGTTTTTGCCTGAGAAATGTCATTTTTTCATAGAAAACATATTTTCATGTTAGCCACATTGCAAAAGAAAACAGTCACAAAAAACCACAACTAAGTTTTTCAATGTGCAATCAGAGTGAACCAGTTCTCTCTCTGGAGGTGGGTAGCATTTTTCATTATGGAACTTTTGGAATTGCCTTGGATTCCTCCCTGTCTTGATCAGAATGGACTTTCACAATTGATCATTCTTACAATGTTGCTATTATTATTTATAATGTTTTCCTCACTTCACTTTGCATTTCATATAAGTCTTCCCAGGGTTTTCTGAAACCATCCTGCTCTTTGTTTTTTATAGCACAATAGTATTCCTTCACAATCATATACCACCACTTTTGTTCAGCCATTCCCCAAATGATGGATATGTACTCAATTTCCAAATCTTTGCCACTACAAAAAGAATTCCTTTAAATATTTTTGCACAAATAGGTGCTTTTCACTTTTTAAAAATTTTCTTTGGGATATAATCCTAGTAATGGTATTGGTGAGCCAAGGTGTATATATATAGTATTATAGCCCTTTGAATGTAGTACCAAATTGTTCTCTAGAATGGCTAGACTAATTTATGTCTCCATCAACAGGACATTAATATCCAAATTTTTCCTCATCTCCTCCAGCATTTGTCATTTTTCTATTTGTGTCATGTTAGCCAATCTGATTGGTGAAAAGTGGTATCTCAGTTTAATTTATAATTTCTCTAATCTGTAGCAATTTAGATAATTTTTTCATATGAAAAACAAGATCATCCACTGGACCCTGGCCATCATCGGTTGTGTTTACTTTTGTCTTGCCATTGGACTTTGATAGCTCTAGTTGACAGTGACTTTGTGTAATCTCACTTAAGTCCAAGTGATATGCATGTCAAAAGAAATCACTTATATCATTTTATGATTTTTACTTACCTTAAGGTCTTGTGGTGATAGTGAAGTGACTATAAGTCACAAATCGGTACATAGATGTATGGGATCATCTTCTCACTGGACTGAAACAACAGTGAATTCCACAGCCCCATGGGTATGAGATCAACCTTGTTTAAAGTCCACACTGCTGACTTCCTGGTGTGAGGAAAGAAATAGAAAAAGCACCCTAAAAATTATCTGCTTCTCCTACCTGACCTGATGACCAAGGCAGGTGGGGATCCCATCTTAAAAAACAAAAACAAAAAATGTACAAAAACTTTTATGATACTCCCAAGATCTCTCTGATCGATTATGAGACATTGAGACAATGGGACAGAACCCTGTATCTACTGTGCTTTATTAGCAAAGCAGAATTGTAATAGGAGATGCAAAGATTTAGGGACATATTCATTCCAGACGTTTATGTGAACTATTTGTGTCTAATCTCTGGTAGAGTCTTCTAAGCTCATGTTGGTCTAATCAACAGTTGGACACACTGTACCTTGTCCTCAACATAGATGTTTTGGTCCTCTTTGAACACGACAAGTAACTGACTAATTTCTAAAAACTGTCTATTCATATCCTTTGACCATTTATCAACTGGACAATGGCTCATATTTTTATATTTGGCTCAGATTCCTACATAGCTTAGAAATGAGTACTTTATCAGAAAAAAAACTTGATTTTTCCTAGTTTCCTGTTTTCCTTTTAATTTTCACTGCATTAGTTTTGCTTGTACAAAGATGCTTTTTAATTTCACATAATCAAAATTATTCACTTTACTTCACATTATGTTCTCTATTTCTTCTTTTGCCATAAACTCTTCTTTTCGATAGATCTGACAGGAACATTTTTTAATGCTCCTCTAATTTACTTATATCACTTTTTTATGACTAAATGATTTATCCAAGTTGACCTTATCTTGCTATATGTTGTGCGATGTCAATCTATGCCTAATTTTTTTTTTTTTTTTGCCTAACTGCTTTCCAATTTTCCCAGAACTTTTTGTTAAATGGGGGTTTTTATTCCCGAAACTTGAATCTTTAGGTTTGTCAAATACTAGGTTACTGTAATCATTAATTACAATGTATTGTTTACCCAATTTGTTTGACTGATCCGTTGTTCTATTCTTTAGCCAGTACCAGCTTTTACTTTGTACCATTTTATAGTATAGTTTGAAATCTGGCAATACTAGGTTCCCTTTCTTCACATTTTTTTTCATTGATTCCCTTGATATTATTGATATTTTGTTTTTCTAGGTGAATTTAGTTGTTATATTTTCTACCTCTATAAAATAATTCTTTGATAGTTTCATTTGTATGACACTGAATAAGAAAATGTAACTTTTATTATGCTGTATCATTTTATTATGAGTAATTAATAATTCTCTAATTATTTAGATCTGTCTTTATGTTTTGTGATTGTGTTGACATAATTCCTAGATTTGTCTTGACAGGTAGACTCCCAAATATTTTATGTTGTCTGCAATTATTTTAAATGGAATTTTTCTTTCTAGCATTTCCTGCTGTATTTCACTGACTTATGCTTTAGTTTAGTTTATATTCTGCAGCCTTGCTAAAATTGGCAATCATTTCAGCTAGTTTTTAGAATATACTATAATATATTTGCAGTTTTATTTTCTTATTGCCTATTTTTATTTCTTCAATTTCCTTTTCTTGTCTCATTGTGATAACTAGCATTTCTAATTTAATATTAAAAATAGTGATGAGGTGATGGACACTCTTGTTTCTCCCTTGATCTTATTAGGAAGGCTTCAGATGTATCCCCATTATAGATAATGCTTTCTCCATTGCACCATTGAAATGCCCTCCTCTTATTATGTGATCTCTGTGAAAGTACTGGAGAGAGGTATAAATAATGGACTTTGAGAGTTCTGAGAATAGAGGGATAACTTCTTGGAGTTTGAACAGCTAATGACCCTGCCCCATTTTTGACTTATTGTATTAACTCTCCAAAGCTTACAGTACACACATAATCCTTTGGATTCAAGGCCATTGAAGAAACTGGAGACTCTCTCTTTTAGATTGAAAGAATGAGTGGGATGCCCAGAGATCCAGTCCAGAATAATAAGATATGGATCCTCTGATGGAGAGGAATATGGTAGATACCTGACCTCTAAGTAAACTGAAAAAAAAGAGCAATAAAATGTTTGAGAGAATATAACCTAAAGAGATCTAATTCAGTTTCTATTGATCAACAAGGAACAGAAGCAGCTACACCCAAAGAAAGAACACGGGGAAATGAATATAAACTGCTTGCATTTTTGTTTTTCTTCCTGGGTTATTTTTACCTTCTGAATCCAATTCTCCCTGTGCAACAAGAGAACTGTTCAGTTCTGCACACATATATTGTATCTAGGATATACTATAACCTATTTAACATGTTTAGGACTGCTTGCCCTCTGGGGGAGGGGGTGAAGGGAGGGAGGGGAAAATCAGAATAGAAGTGAGTGCAAGGGATAATGTTGTAAAAAATTACCCTGGCATGGGTTCTGTCAATAAAAAGTTATTTAAAAAAAAGAGAGAGAGAATATAACCATAGATAAGCCACTTACTTACTCTAGTGTTTGATTTCTTGATCTCTCATCTTTTTTTGTCTCTTCAAATAAATAGTTGGGTCAGAGAATCAATACCCTATTGTCCTATCTAAGGACTTCATACTGGAGAAAAGTAAGCAGGGCATTTTAAGAGAAATGATCTGATTAGTAACTAGGTAACCAAGGTCTTTCCAGACATGCTGGTATATGGAAATCTATATGCAATTTGAAAATTGAATTGTCAACCAGGAAGCTCAGTGGTTAAAAGCTTAAAAACTCTCTGAAGTAACTAAAGCATATGAAGTGGTAATTAATGTACTCTTTTCATATAAGAAGAGTTATTGCGATGGTCTTTGTTGACTTATTAAATATTGTGACCAATTGTTACATCTGGCATTCAATTTCAGGTATGTATTTAATTCCATTTGGAGCTTGTAGGAAAGGGTGCAGAAATTCAACAGAACTGAAACCAAACTGAATTGGACAAATTGCTGTTGAGGAAGTATAAGAAAATTACCATGCATTGCCTACTGAGTAGAGAGCTGGTTTTGAAGCCAGAAGGATGCTAGGTGGTAGAGATGGATAACTTCTATTAAACCCCTAGTATGTGCCAGGAACTGTACTAAATACTTTTTAAAAATATTATTTGATCTTCACAAGTGACTTGTGAATTAGATACTATTATTATCCCCATTTTACAGTTGAGAAGTAAAGTGACTTGCCCAAGATTACATAGCAAGTCTGAGGCTAGATTTGAACTCGGAAGCTAAATTTCTCTCTAAGGAAACTAGACTCAAAGATTTTTTTTTTCAATTGAAAGGACTTTAAAGGAATTTTGTCAATCTTTTTTTAAAAAATAAATGTGTAGAGGGCTGAAATTATTGAGTCAATGCACTGAGGTCAGGACTGCCAAACACTTGAGGCTAATTACCAATTGGACAATACTCTGTGGGTTTATGTTTGGAAAATGGTCCTTCCCACTATCCTGTGCTGGATCAATGATTGATGTATACAGAGGATTGTAGGAGGGACTAGGGGGTGGAGTAAGACTAGCCAGAGTCACTCTTTGGTGGTAGATGAGGAAAAAGGTGGTTGAGATTCTGCATCCTGTTCAATTCTGAGTCTAAAGACCAAGAATAAAGACTGAGGACTTTTGCTTATCCTGACTCCGGCTGATTCTGGGGTATCCTGGGTTAGGGTTCACATAAATGATGGAACTAAGACCAAGAAAAGGCATTATTCCAAGATAATCCTAAATAAGAGTTGGATGTTACCTTTATTAATAACTTTTTGAAATTCCAATGAAAAATTTATTCTTTGGATCCTAAATTATGATTGTTATCTGAAAGCTACTCCATTTCTTAGATAACTCAATGAAAAGACTTTGGAAAAAAACATTGGATTTGGATTTGAGTGACCTGGGTTCAATTCCTGGCTATACTGTTTTCTGCTTGTTTCTGAGGAAGTCCTTTCACTTCCCTGGACCTCAGCATTTTCCTCCAGATAATTGGAGGGTTTTATTAAATAATTACTGGCTCCTTTCCAACCCTATATTCATAATCCTTTGCTTGTGAACAGGAGTTTTTTATGCTCTTTCCATTGTCTTGTGACTTGAATACTGGCACTGTTAATTTAATGTCTAAGTTGTCTGGCTCTTTACTGGTACAAATTAAATTTCCCCAAAAACCTTCTGAGCATGTTAATGGTTTCAATGTAGAGGGCTGTGTTAACACATGGTACTGAGACTTTTGCAAATTCTGGTCTAAGACCCTCTGCCTATGTTAGCAACACAACAATTCCCAAATTGACAGCTTTGGATTTGGGCACATAAACTCTTGAAGTTCAGAGGCTGTATTTTTAATCCACTTTTTAATGCACAGTAAGAGTGGCAATAAATGACTTCCAGTTGTATTTTTACAACCTCAGCTGAACTGGAGAAAGGACCCTTCTGGCCAAGCTCAAGGCATCCATTTCCCAGTGGATTGTAATTCAAGTGGTATAGAAAGTTTATATAAAATTTATCTTCAACATTGACACCCAAAACAAATGGAAGTTCAGTTCCATAATATTATTGTGATTGTGTGGTTGGTCATTCTTGTATATTTGGGTTCATGGATTGTTAGAGCTCAGGAAATCCTTGAGATTATCCTGCCCCAAACCTTCCATTTTTCAGAGGAAGACTCTAAGTCTAGCCAAACAATGAGTAAAGGAAATGTCAGAAGTTAAATCAAGTTCTTCCTACTTATCGTTCAGTGTTCTTTCTTTCTCTGAGACTATATTCCCACAACTTGACATTTATTTTTGTTTGCTAAACCTGGAGGGGGAAAGTAACTTGGTCAGTCAGATAGTGAGTTAATGGTAGAGTCATGATTCCAACCTAGCTCTATCTTTTTTTCATAAAATTTTATTTATTTTATTTTTAATACAAATTGTTTTATGAATTATGTTGACAGAGAAAAATAAGAGCAAAAGGGAAAAACCATGGGAGAGAGAAAAAAAAAAACAGAAAAAAGAAGTGAACATAGTATGTGTGGATTTACATTAAGTCTCTTTACATCTTTTTCTAGATGCAGATAGCATTTTCTGTCCAAAGCCTTGGATTGCTGAACCACTTTCATAGTTGATCATCACATATTCTTGCATCAGTTCATGTAAATCTGCCCAGGCCTTTCTAAAATCTTAAAACATTAAAAATATTTTCTGCAATTGTGAAAATCAAAATTCACTCTTATAGAATAGCTCACTACTTAAGAATGGCAGACAAATACTGTCTTTTAGAATAACAATAATAATGAAAAGAGTTTTTAGGATTTAGAGCAGGAAGGAATCTTTGATATAGTTTAGTACCTGTTTTATAGATAAAGAAACTGAGGCTTAGAGAGATTATATGGTAGCCCAAGGTCACTCAGTAAGAAGAGTCCAGGCTGAGATTTGAGCATTGGTCCTCTGCATCTACATACAGTGTACTATGTGGACTCTATAGCCTTTTAGTCAACAAGGTCCATAAGAAAATACAATATCCAGCACCAAGATACAAGGCACTGGCAGCATCATACACTGGTTATGTAAACTGATCTCCACAGCAACTTGTGAGTTCGGTGTTACTATAATTTCCAATTTATAATTGAGTCAGGCAGAGGTCAAGTTTACTGAGGTCACACAGCTAATAAGTTTCTGAGGCAGGATTTAAGCTCAGTTTTTCTGGACTATCTACTTGTTCCATTAATCTGTTCCCTGCTCCAACTAGATAAGCAAAGTTTCCTCCATCGAGTGCCAAAACTTTTAAAAATAGATCAATTTTTGTAAGGAATATTTTAAAATGTATCACAAATTTCCCTTTTTCCTTAAACATAGAGTATAGAACAAATATATAAGAACTGGAGTTATCTCGATGAATATCCATTATTGAAATATGGAGTGAAAGAATTCTCTATTTTTCTTTTTCTTTCTCTTCTCCAGATGCCAGGTTATCAGTAATCACTTCTACTTTTGTCACTGTACACAGCGTCACTTATCTCCTTTTCATTTGTTTCTTCATCTCTTCCTATCAGGCTTGGAAGACAAGTACTTAGAGTATAATGTTGAGTGAAAATCAGTACAGCTGTGAATGAAGGTCTAAGAAGATAAAAAGCAAGATGTGGGCTCAGTGACTACTATTTTAGCATACTCAAAAGACCTTTAAAAAAAATAAAATTCTTTATTTTAGAATGAATTGTGGAGTTGGGATTATTGGAAATCTCACCTCTGATTATCTATGGTATTATTTTACTATCATAATTGCCTAAAATGAATCATAATATTAATATGTTATTTAAATAGACTGCTTTCCTAAAGAAAAATATTTTGTCAGCAGCCAGTCTATCCAGAGGAACTAAAGACATCAAGAGAACTGGAAAGTTTCATGGCAAAAAATTTCTCTAATTATAAAGCTGTCTGCAAAATATAATTTACAAAAGAAAATTTCAAGTTCACTGAATAGAAAACTTGATTTGAAATATTCAATATAAAGATGGCAACGATGTCAAAAATGCAGGGAGGTTCTGAATTTGCTCTTCTCAGTGCTATTGATGAATTAAAGAATCATCTTTTGCTTTTTAAAAATTGTCTTTTCCTCCAAATTGTCTTTAATAAAGGGGAAAAAGGTAATAGATTCCCTATTCTCCATCCCAACTGCTGTTGATTTCTATTGTGTATGTATATATATATATATATATACATATATATATGCACATATATACATATATTTATATCTGCAGCTATATCTATCTATATCTATATATACCATAACATCAAAAAAGATGTCACATTCATCATAGGGGATTGTAATGCTAAAGTTGGAAATGAAAAGATAATCGGAATAATCAAACCGCCAAGTTTGTCATGAAAGTACAAAATAAAGCAGTACAGAGACTAATGGAGTTTTCTCAAGATAATATACTAGTCAAACGATCTTTTTCAATAACCCAAAAGGTTGCTATACACATAGATATATCCAAATGATCATAATAGGAATGAGATTGATTAAATACTTTGTAGCTAAAGGTGGAGAAGCTGTATTCAGTTAAAAGAAAACCTAGAGCTGACTATGGATCATATCATGAGATTCATATTGTGAAATTCAGACTGTATAAGTATTGCTTAACTAGGGCTTCTTAAGCTTTTTCCCACTCATGACCCCTTTATGTCTGAGAAATTTTTACATGACCCCAGGTATGTAGGTATATAAAATAGATATGCAAATCAAACCTTTACTGATAATAAATCATAAGTAAATTTATTTTTAATTTTTTAAATGTTTGATTTTCAAAACACATGCATAGATAGTTTTATCATCCACCCTTATGTTCCAAATCCTATTTTCTCCCTTCTTTAACTCCACCCTCCTCTCCCAGATGGTAAGTAATCCAATACATGGTAAATGTGCAGTTCTTCTATACATATTTCCACAAATTGATCTATACTTTTCTTTCTCTGCTTTGATCTTACCAGGTATAGGTATCAGCATTATATCTGTGTCATAAAAAGAATTTGGTAGGATTCCTTCTTTCCCTATTTTTACAAATAATGTGCATAATATTGAAATTAATTTTTCTTTAAATGTTTAGTAGAATTCACTTGTAAATCCATCTGGCCCAGGAGATTTTATCTTAAGGAGTTGATTAATAGTTTGTTCAATTTGTTTTTTTTGAAAATGGGACAAGTTAAGTAATTTATTTTCTCTGCTGTTAATCTGGGCAAGCTGTATTTTTGTAAGTATTCTTCTATATCACTCATTATCAGATTTATTGACATACAGTTAGGCAAAATAGCTCCTAAGTATTGTTCTAATTTCTCTTCATTAGTGGAAAGTTCACCCTTTCCATTTTTGCTACAAACAATTTGAATTTCTTCTTTATTATTTTTAATGAAATTAGCTAAATGTTTATTTTGTTGTTGTTTTTTTATAAAACTAACTTTGTTTTATTTATTAATTAAATATTTAATAATTTAAATAAATTTTCTTACTTTTGATTTTATTAATCTACTCTTTTTATTTTCAGAATTTCAAATTTGGTATTTAATTAGGGGTTTTTGAATTTGTTCTTTTTCTAGATTTTTTAGCTGCATGCCCAATTCATTAATTTTCTCTTTCTCTATTTTATACAAGTAAGCATCTAAAGATATAAAACTTCCCCTGAAAATTGCTTTGGCTGCATCCCATAATTTTTGTATGTTTTCTCATTATTCTAATGCTCTTGGATGAAACTATCAATTGTGTCTATGATTTGTTGTTTCACCCATTCATTCTTTAAGATTAGATTATTTAGTTTTCAATTAGTTTTTGTTTTATTTTTCCCTGGCCTTTTATTACATGTAAATTTTATTGCATCATGATCTGAAAAAGATGTGCTTACTATTTCTGTCTTTTTGCATTTGATTTTGTGGTTTTATGTCCTAATACATGATCAATTTTTGTGTAAGTTCCATGTACTGTTAAAAAAAGTATATTCCTTTCTGTCTCCATTTAATTTTCTCCAAAGGTCTATTATAACTAACTTTTCTATAATACAATTTACTTTCTTAGCTTCTTTCTTATTTATTTTGTGGTTTACAAAATAATCTTATTTTATCTAGTTTAATTATTTATTTATCTAATTTATCTAGTTCTGATACAGGTTTAGATCTCCCACTAGTATAGTTTTGCTGTCTATTTCTTCTTGAAGTTCTCTTAACATCTCCTCTAGGAACTTGGATGCTATACCACTTGGTACATATATTTTTAGTAATGATATTATTTCATTATCTGTGGTACCCTTTAGCAAAAGGTAATTTCCTTCCTTATCTCTTTTAATTGGATCTATTTTGATCACTACCTCTGACTTTTTTTTTTTTACTTCAGCTGAAGCATAATTCATTCTGCTCCAGCCTTTACCTTTATTCTGTATGTATCACTTTATTTTCAGTGTGTTCCTAGTAAAGAACATACTATAGGAGTCTGGCTTTTAATCTTGTCTGCTATCTGCATCTATTTTATGGGAGAGTTCATTCCCTTCATGTTCACAGTTAAATCACTAACATTGTTGTTCACAACATCTTATTTTCCCCAAATTTTACTTTTCTCATTCCTTTTCCCCTTTCCCTCTTCACCATTGTTTTGCTTCTGACCATAATCTCCCTCAATCTGTCCTCCCCTTTTACGGCCCCTCCCTCCTTACTTATCCCTATCCCCTTTTACTTCTCCTTTCTATTACCTCCCTCTTTCCTTCCCCCCTTTCCCTCCTTCTTTCCCAGAGGATGAGACAAGTTTCTATATTAAAATAAATATGTCTAATATTCTCTGTTTGAGCCAAATCCAATGAGATTAAATTCACAAAATCCTCACCCCCCTTCCTTTTTCCCTCAACTGTAATAGGTCTTTTTTTTTTGCCTCTTCATGTGATATAATTTACCCCATTTTTCCTCCTATTCACTCTTTTCCCAGTATAATCCATTTTCTACCTGTATCTTCTCTTTTATATCATCACAATAAAGTCAAATTATATCTATCCTCTCTAAATATATCCCTAACAAGGATATAGTTCCCAAGAGTTAAAAGTATGCCATCTTTCCATATAGGGTTGTAAACATTTTAACTTTTAAAAATGTAGTTTTTTTTAATGATTTTTTAACCTTTTTATGTTTTTCTGGAGTTCTCTATTTGAAGATCAAATTTTCTGTTCAGTTCTGGAATTTTCATCAAAGATAAATGAAAATCCCTTTTTTATTAAATGCCATTTAATAATACTTAATTTTGCTAGACAATTGATTCTTGGCTGCAGTCCAAGCTTTTTTGCACTCTGGAATATCATTTTCCAGACCATTTGATAATTTAAACTGAAAATGGCTAGGGTCTGGGCAATCCTGATTGTGGCTCCTCAATATTTGAATTGTTTTTTCTGGCTGCTTGCAGTATTTTCTCCTTGATCTGCTAATTCTGAAATTTAGTACAATATTTTTGGAATTTTCATTTTGGGATCTCTTTCAAGAGATGATCAGTGGATTCTTTCAATGACTATTTCAGCCTCTGGTTGTAAGACATCAAGGCAATTTTTCTTGATGATTTCTTGAAAAAATGTTGTATAGACTCCTTTTTTTTTTCATCATGATTTTCATGTAGTGCAATAATTCTTAGATTGTCTCTCCTGGATCTATTAATCCAACACCATCACTCTTGAGAAGTGGGAAGCTGCCCAAGATCACAGTTCATGGTCGATCCAGAGTTCAGATCCTGGTCTTAGATATTCACTCCCTTTTTGAGCAGTTTAGCCATGGATGCCAGGCAGACCAACCTCATCTGCCCTTTCCCTCCCTCATTCTGAAGTCTCTGCTAAAATGGGCTCTGAATGGTAAAAGGCTAAACCAGAATTAGAGCTAATGGGGACCTTATTTTACATTATCTTCTATTTTTTTGTTTTGTTTGATTGATTCTTAATGTTTCTTTGAACCATTCTTTTTCATTTCTTCAATTCTAATTTTTAGTGATTTATTTTCTTCAGTTAGATTTTTAAACCTGATTTTGCATGTGACCAATTGAACTTTTCAATGAGATGTTTTGTTCATTGGATTTTTTTTTGCATTTCAGAAATTCTGTTTTTCAAGGATTAGTTTTCTTTTTCAATTTCATCAAAACTATTCTTTAATGAGTGGTTTTCTTCAGACAATTTTTGTGTTTCCTTTTCCAGAGCGCTCATTTCTTTCTAATTCTCTTTTAAAATAATTTTTGAATTCTTTCAAGAGAGCTTTGTGGATATAGACCAATTTATATCACTCTTTGAGGCTTTATCTGGACATGTTTTGCTTTTAGTGTCCACAGGGTTTGAGGTCTTTTCTTCCCTCTCTCCATAAAAGCTCTATGTAGTCAGAGCTCTTTTTGCTTTTTTTGCTCATTTTTAAAGGTTGAGGTCTGCTCTTAGGGCAAAAGGGATATTGTCTCAATCTTTCTCTACAGGAAAAGCAGCTTCATGTTGTCTTGGGATGGAAATTCTTCCAAAATATCTTTTGCTGGAAATTTGTTATACTCCAAATATTCTGTTACTCCAAAACCCATTCAGAGGCTTGATCTGATGTTGATCTGAAAGGAGTCAAGAAAAGCTCAGACAGAGACCTGTCTGCTCTCCACCATCTTGAGTTTGCCCCCAGATTAATCGATACTTTGATTTTATAATTGTCAGTGTTGAGAACACTGCTTCACATGAATATGTAGTACAAAATGGCAAAAGTATGTTTAGGGCCAATTCAGAAATTGTTGAAAATTCTGTGCTAATACCAATTCCTTTAATGATTTTCTTGGAAACTCAAGTTCCAAATCTGTGTCATTTGATAACTCAGCAAATTCCTCTTAAACTTTTAGTGCCAGATAAGTGATTTTTAAAAAAAAAAATTTCAATTGAGTATAGTTTGTGAGCTCAGTTTAGTTTGCTAGAATCACAATTTGAAGGTGTCTCCATGAACTTTAGATGATCAATTACAACTCATACAGTTACATTTTGGGGAAGGTTATTTTTATTTTAAAAAAATATATTTTCAATAGTAGCTTATTTTTCCAAATCCTCATAAAGATAGCTTTCAAAATTCATTTTTGTAAAACTTTGTATCCTAGACTTTTCTCTCTCACTCCCTTACCTTCGCAGCAATCTGATATAAGTTAAATATGTGCAATTTAAAAAAATATATTTCCATTTTTGTCATGCTGTACAAGACAAATCATACCAAAAGGGGAAAACCATGAGAAAGAAAAATAAAACCAAAAGGTGAAAATATTATGTGGGAAAGTTATTTTCAATTATAAAATCACCTGTAGCTGTAAACATTTTTGAAGAACCATTTTCTACCCTATTGTTCATATGTTAAAATTTTTTAGTAAAACTTTCAACTTTATCTTTTAACACGAATATGTTACAATCTTTTCCTTGAAGTGACATGCTTAAACAATTAAGTTTTTGAAAATATCTGATAACACCGTTTTGAAAGCCATATGAAAATTAACATGAAAAAATTAACAAAATTAGATTTCTGCTCAATCAATATAATTTCATCTTTCAATTTAAATAATCTTTTTAAACTTCACCCTCTTGAGAGTCGCTTTACCTAGTAATAATCTTTTGTAATCAGTGTCTATGTCTTTGGGAAGGTTTAAAAACAAATGACTAAGGGCCCTAAATTAATGATTTTGATAATATCTAACTAAGATGTTATTTTTTAAAAGCTTTTTATTTTCAAAATATATACATGGATAATTTTTCAACATTGTTCCTTGCATAGCCTTGTATTTCAGATTTTCTCCTCCTTACCCCCACCCCCTTCCCTAGATGGCAAGCAAACTAATATAATGTTATACATGTTAAAATATATGTTAAATCCAATATAATGAACATATTTATACAATTTTCTTGTTGCACAAGAAAAATCAGATCAAAAAGAAAAGAAAATGAGTAAGAAAACAAAATGCAAGCAAACAACATGAAATAGAGTGAGAATGTTATGTTGTGATCCACACTCAGTTTCCACAGTTCTCTCTCTGATTGTAGGTGGCTCTCTTCATCACAAGATCATTGGAACTGGTATCAGTCATCTCGTTGTTGGAAAGAGTCAAGTTCATCAGAATTGATCATTGTCTAATCTTCTTATTGTCTTGTATGATGATCTCATTTCATTCACCTTCAATTCATGTAAGTTTCTCTAGGCTTCTATAAAATCATCCTTCTAATCAGCTCTTATAGAACAATAATAATCCATAGCATTCAGATACTATAACTTGTTCAGTCATTCCCTAGTTGATGGACATCCACTCAGTTTCTCGTTCCTTACCACTACAAAAAGGACTGTTCATTCTCCAATTGATAAGTGGTCAAAGGATATGAACAGAAAGTTTTCAGATGAAGAAATTGAAACATCAATGCCAAATCACTATTTTACAGAGAAATACAAATTAAGACAACTCTGAGGTATCACTACACACCTGTCAGATTGGCTAAAAAGGGCTGCCACAAACATTTTTGCACATGCGGGTCCCTTTCTCTCCTTTAAGATCTCTTTGGGATAAGCCCAGTAGTAATACTGCTGGGTCAAAGAGTATGAACATTTTGATAACTTTTTGAGCATAGATCCAATTGCTCTCCAGAATGGTTGGATCCATTCAAAATCACCAACAATGTATCAGTGTCCCAGTCTTCCCACATCCCCTCCAACGTTCATCATTATCTTTTCCTTTCATCTTAGCCAATCTGAGATGGGTATAGTGGTACCTCAGAGTTATCTTAATTTGCATTTGTCTATTCAATAGTGATTTGGAACACCTTTTTATGACTAGAGATGGTTTCAATTTCTTCATCTGAAAACTGTCTTTTCATATCCTTTGACTATTTATCAATTGGAGAATGAACAGCCCTTTTTGTAGTGGTTAGGAACTAGAAACTGAGTGAATGCCCATCAGCTAGGGAATGACTGAACAAGTTATGATATATAAATGTTATGGAATATTATTGTTCTATAAGAAATGACCAACAGGATGATTTCAGAGAGGCCTGGAGGAACTTATATGAACAGATGCTGAGTGAAGTGAGTGGAAGCAGGAGATCATTGTACATAATCACAAGATTATGTGTTGATCAATTCTGATGGATGTGGCTCTTTTCAACAATGAAGTGATTCAGACCCATTCAAATAGACTTATAATGGAAAGAGCCATCTGCATCCAGAGAGTGGACTATGGGTACTGAATGTGGATCACAGCATGGTATTTTCACCTTTTTGTTGTTGTTTGCTTGTTTTTTTCTTTTTTCAATTTTTCCCCTTTTGATCTGACCTTTCTTGTGCTACATGATAAATGTGGAAATATGTATAGAAGAATTGCACATGTTAAATCTATATTGAATAACTTGCTGTCTAGGGTAGGAGGGTGAGGAAAGGGATGGAGAAAAATTTGGAACATGTTTTGCATAGGTGATAGCTGAAAACTATCTTTGCATGTATTTTGAAAATAAAGGGCTATTATTAAAAATTAAAAAAAAACATAGTTTTGATTAATTGTAGTACACTGCATCCTGATTATTAAGATGTCATTTTGGTTGGGCTGCTTTCATGCTCTCAGCAGCTTAAACTTCATTACAAATTAAGCAAAGAGATTTTTCCACACCATCATCATTAGTGGAAGTAAATCCATATTACAAAAATGAATCAACATATTTTCTTTTCTTTTAATGTATAACTTTCTTTTCTTTAGGTTGTATAATATAAGCCAGTAGTGAAAAATCTGTGACATTCTATCTATTTTACCTCTTCTGATTTGAACCACTTGTTCATAACTAGAAAATATTTTGTCCTAAGATATAGATAAATATTGATAATAATTTCTCAAATACTAACTTTGGTTAATGAAATCACATTTGTGCTTAATTTTTTAAAAAATCTTGTTCACACTTACATACACATACAGTGGTAATACTGGAGAAATATTATTAAAGGGCTTTTGTCTTGCTGCAATTAAACACTTATGTTTCTGCAAAAGAAGGCAATAGTAGTAATTTAAAAAATCATACATTCTAGCACAATATAATCCAAAGATTTACTAATGTGATAGTTACATACTGAGGAATGATGGTAGGAAAATATTAAAAGTCTTTATTTTTTGTAATTAAACTATTATGTTTCTGTAAGAGGAGAAAATTTTATATGTGCAGTAAAAACACTGCAATTCATAATGTATAATATTTTTGATTCTGAGCCAAGGTATTTCTGGCAGTGTTTACTGATTTTATATTGCATGATGGCACGCACAGTGCAAAGTATGCATGTTGTGTGTTCATAATCAAGGCTGTAGTGAGGTTATGTAATGCAGTATAGGTAAAAACTGCAACAAACACCTCATATTCATTACATTTTTGATTTTTGATTTAATTTTTGGTCATTATACATTCAAAAACCTTTTACTGTTGCCAAAATTTTTGTGATACATTCAGTTATGTGACACCAAATGGGGTTGTGACCCAAAATTAAGAAGCTTTGGCCTAAATAATGTCTTTTATGAATGTGAAGTAGATGTGATGAATGAATTTAGAGGATGAGATCTGATAGTGTGACTGAAGACTGAGGGTTGCAGTATATAGGAAGCAGCAATAAAGAACATTCCAAAGAAGAGCAAGAAAGGAAGTAAAGCTGTGGCAAATCTGGGTAACATACTACAAAACAGATATGTCACCTTGCTGACAAAAGTCCATATAGTAGAAGCTACAGTTGTTTTTTTTCCAGTAGACATAGGGCTACTGTGCTACTGTCAAAATGGGATTATAAGGAATGATGATCTCTGAAGAATTGATACTTCTGAATTGTGATAGAAGACTTTTGAGAATCCCTGAGACAGCAAGGAGATCAAAGCAGTCAATACTTTAAAAAATTAATTCAATTTATTTACTGGAAAGTCAAATACTGAAATTAAAGCTTAAATACTTTGACTACATCATTGAGAAAGACCTTGATGTCAAAAAAGATTGAAGGCAAAAGGAAAAGGGGATGGCAAAGGATGAGATGTCTCATGGATAGTGTCATGGAAGCCATGAATATAAACTTGAACAGACTTTAAGAGAATAGTGGAGGGGCAGATAGGTGTGACAATGGATAAAACATAGGACCTATTTTGGCCTCAACATTTGACACTTCCTAGCTGTGTGACACTGGGCAAATCTCTGAACTCTAGAGGGAGGGAAGCAGGGAGAGACAGAGACAGGGAGAGAGAGAGAGAGAGAGAGAGAGAGAGAGAGAGAGAGAGAGAGAGAGAGAGAGAGAGAGAGAAGGGACTCATGTAATGTACTGAAGATGATTTTAGGCTTGTTTCTCATTAAAGCAACAGCAGACATTTTTGTTTATAATTTTTATTTCAATACTCTCTGTTTGTATAGCAATCTACTCTTCAAAGAACATTCCACACTTAAGTTTACTTATCCAGCTACTCTGGGAGTTAGGTAGAATTTTTTGTTCCATTTTACAGCCCAAAAAGATCAAATGATTTATTCACATAAGAAATAGATGATCTATGTCTTCAGTGCAAAATTAGACAATGTTTCCCATATGACATCAACAACTGTGATCAAACTAGGCACTGGAGTAAATATTCCTACTCTACTCTGAATCTTTTTAATTTTGTTGATTTCTTTTCTCCCTTCATGTTTGTATTTGTTTATCTTTGAGCTTATAGCTTCAGTCCTTTGCTAGACTGAACTCAAAGATAAGAAAACATGAAATCAAATACCTCATTCGATCTTTACAAGACAAATAATCATGTACAAGTCATATATCCTTTCTTAACTTCAGTTTGCTTGTCTTTTGAAAAGGGAATAAAAACTGTGAAAAAATAAGGCTTATTGAAGAGTTTAAAAGAGACACTGTGAGTAAAACTGTACATATCTCCATTTTTGTTTTGTTTTGTTTTTTTATCTTCATTTCTTAAAGATCAGTTTATATGACCAGTATCTTTACAAAGAATAACCAACTCTTATGGATTTCTTGATTTTCTTTCCTGTCTTCCTAAAAAGATAGGTTATATAGTAGGCAAAGCACCAAAATTTAAATTAGGACTATTTGGATTTAGATCCTGCCTCAGAACAATACTGGCTATGTGACTTCCTTGAGTCTCGGTTTCCTCATCTGCAAAATGAGGGTAATAATGGCATCTGTCTTACAGGGTTGTTGTGACTGTCAGGTGAAAAAAAATAACATGTAAAATACTTTACAATCATTAAAGTGATATATAAATATTAGGTAATATGACTATTCCTAGGTTGCTCTCCACAAAGATGCTTCATCCCTTATTCTCTTCTCCCTAGTAAAGAACAGTTTGTACTATTTTTTTAAACAGTAGACTCATTTCTTAAATCCTCTTGTCTCTATCACTGAGACACTTGAGTAGCTTTTTCTCAAGAAATAAAACAACAGCATATTTTTTCTGACCCAAAGCACATTCTACAGATCAAGGGTGAGAAGGGTTTAAATTTTTGGCTTTATCACGCTTGTCTGAATACGAAGATTAATGTCTGAAAGGACTCATGACAGCCTTATGAGGAAATTCATGTGTCTTTAGGGAGTTTTGAGTGAAGCTGCATTATCTTGATGAACACTGGATAATATGAACACAGACACAGGGGAGGGCTTTATGTTTCTTGATATTACTGCTCTCTCCTCCTCACACCCCACAAAAGTAGAGGGTTAGGAAGCTGGGAAATTGGCCTAGGTGCCCAGGACTCATATTACTTCTCCCTTCTGGAGATAGAAGTGGCAACCCTCTGTGAAAGTCTTCATCTTTCTCCAACTAGAGGACAAAGTCAAGGGCAATAGCTGCCATTGGAGCTCTTGGCCAATGACATTAATTCTTTCTCACACTAATCATAACCTCTCAGGTGAAGCTTTCTCTTGTTTGACTATCTTCTCACTTTCCTTTTCTTATTTTGCTGTTTCTTCTCTGTTCAATGACTTAAAAGAATGCCTCCTGACTCCTTGTCATTTATTTTCACCTAAAAGTCACACCCCTTTGTAATGAAATGCTTCTTTTTAAAGTCATACAATCATACCTCAGTCTCCAAATGTGTGTGTTTGTGTGTGTATTTCTTTGTATATGCAAATTAGCTGAAGAATCTCATCATTCTTTGTAGACTTATAGCATCTGATATGCTAGTTTGTTTCTTTGGTGCCTCTGAAATGATGCTTTTTTAATATTCACATTTCTTTACTTTTCAATCATTACAAGATATTCTCTGGATTTTTATAGCATTAAATTGTTTTGATATAAATAGTCATTACTTCACCTTGTTGACAAAAGATAAAAGTCCTCAGATTTATACCACAGAAGATTTTTTTTTCTCCAAATTATCCAAGATTCCTTTGAAAGCTATATTTTTTGATATTCTTATTTAATACTGTGTATTAAAACAAAGTTCTTTTTTTCTATTCATATAAAGTATAGAAATGTCCATTCATAAAAAGTGTAAAAATATTATATTTTTGATAATATAAAAACAAATAAATTATATATAGCTGTGTATTCTAACTTTTGTATTCTAGACTTTTCTCTCTCACTCCCTTACCTTAGTAGCAATCTGATATAAGTTAAATATGTGCAATTGGATGTTCACATTGTTTTCCCATTTTTACTACTAAAAGCCATGCTACTAGGGATATTTTTGTCTTTGTAAGGCTTTCCTTTCTGTCTTTAATGTCCTTGGAACACATGCCCAGTTGAGGAATCTTTGGGTCATGAGTATAAAGTGTTTAGTGACCTTTCTCCAATTCAAATTCTTTTTTAGAATGGCTAGACTAAGGCACAGTTCCACTAACAATAAAGTAATTCCTTTCTTCCTATATCTGACTACATCTCCTACATTGACTAATTCTTTTTATGTAAAATTTATTGGGTCTGAAGTAAAACCACAGAAAGCTGCATTTCTTTAATTAATGATTAAATTAATGATTATTTTTCATATGATTGTTGATCATTTTATGGAGTAAATGTTAGTAGATAAACTTAGTTGAAAAATGAATTTTTGACATAGTTATTTGCTCTTATTTTAAAGTACATGTTTTTCTTTTCTCCCTTGTTGCTAACAACTTTTCTCTTTAGTTCTCATCTAGAAATTTATGAGACATTGTATATTGTATCTATCCCTGGAGTTTCTTTTACCTCTGTCAGACAGAACACCTTAAAGACAGTAATTACTTATCTCTACTTTATATCTTCCTTAGTGCTTACCCAAGTGCTTTCCATATACTAAAATGTTTGTTGAATATTGGATCATCAGTTAACTAGAATTTATTAAGTTTCACTATGTAGTAGACACTGTGCTACCCATTGGGAATATAAAGAACAAAAATATTACTGCTTTTAAGGAGCTCACAATCTAGTGGGAAAGTCAACGTTCAAACAATTATATACAAACAACATTTATATAGGATAAATTGAACATAACTTCAGAAGTAAAAGACTAAGATTAGGTAATACTGGGAAAGGCTTCTTTAGTTGAGACTTGAAGGAAACTAGGGAGACCAAGAGTCACAGATGAGGAGAGAGAGATTTCCATCCATGGCACAGAAGCCACTGGCATTGATTTACTGTGCTAGATTCTAGAGAGACAAATTGAAAAAGCAACACAGACCCTGCCTCTAAAGAAGTTATCCTCTAAATTAAATAAGGTAGCACATAGAGCTAAGTGTAGAGGGAGCTAAATGGAATACTTAGAGTCAGGAAAGCCTGAGTTCAAATCCTCCCTCAAACAATTTTTTGTGTGTCACTGTCAGTGCATCATGTAACATCTGTTCATCTCAGTTTCTTCATTTGTAAACTTGGAGTAATAATAGTATTTATATAACATGGTTATTTTTCCTTTTTTCTTAAAATGCATTATTTTATTTTCCCCAATTAAACATAAAACCAATTTTTAACACTCATTTTTAAATCTTTGATTTCCATCACTCTCCCTTTCTCCCTCCGTACCCCTTTCATTGAGAAGGCAAGCAGTTCTTTATAGGTTATGTATGTGTAATCATGCAAAACAAATTTCTGTATTAATCATATTGTGTAAGAAAAGAGAGATTTTAAAAAACATCAAGAAAACTAAAGAAAGTTAAAAAAAACCCAACAATTATGTTTCAATCTGTATTGAGACACCATCAGTACTTGGGAATGGATAGCATTTTTTTTCTCCTAAGTAAGTCATTCAAATTGTCTTGGATTGATGTATTGCTGAGAATAGATAAGTTTAGATCACAGCTGATCATCTTACAGTATTGCTATTACTTTGTACACAGTTTGTTTAACTTTTTATCAGCTCATGTAAGTCTTTCCAGATTTTTCTGAGAGCATCCTGCTCATCATTTCTTATAGCACAATATTGTTCTATCACAATCACAAAACCCAATTTGTTTAGCCATTCCCTGGCTTGTGGGCATCCTCCCAATTTCCAATTTCATTCTTCAGAAAAAAGCTGCTATAGATATTCCCATACATATTTTGTTTTCTTACTCTTTGGGGGAACATAGACCTAATCATGGCATTTCTAGGTCAAAAGGTATGCATGGTTTTATAGTCCTTTTGGTGAAATTCCAAATTACTCTGAAGAATGGTTAAATCAGTCTATAACTCTACCAATAGTGCATTAATGTGCCATTTCCCTCATATTCCCTTCAACATTTGTCATTTTTCTTTTCTGGCCCTTTAATCAATCTAATAGATATGAGGTAGTACCTCAGAATTGTTTTAATTTGCATTCCTCCAATCATTAATGATTTAGAACACCTTATCATATGGTTATAGCAAGCTTTGATCATTTCATCTGCAAACTGTTCATATCTTTTGATCATTTGTCAAGTGGTTAATGGCTCTTATTTTTATAAATTTGACTCAGTTTTTTAAAAAATAAAATTGAGAAATTTGGCCTTTATCAAAATTGTTTTGCTTTTGACCACCGTATCCCCCAACTTTCTCTTCTTTTTATTATGGCTTCCCCACTTTCATTTCCCTGTAGGGTAAGATAAATTTATAGATTCCATTGAGCGTGTATGTTATTCCCTCTTTAATCCAATTCTGATGAAAGTAAGGTTCACTCACTCAACCTTCTCCATTTTTCTCTGCACTATTAAAGCTTTTTCTTCTCTCTTATATTTTTATTCTCTCTAATAAAACTATTAGTCATATTTATCTTTTTATCTTTTTCTTGATTCTTGTTCTTGTGTTTCAAAGTCTCTATTCAATTCTGATGTTTTCATCAGGAATATTTAAAATGTCAATTTCATTAAAGGAACATTTCCCCCCACTATAGGATTATACTCAGTTTTTGCCAGGTAAATTATTCTTGGTTCTAACCCTTTTGCTTTCCCCTTTTGAAATGCTATATCCTAAGTTCTCCTCTGTTTTATAGTGGTAGAAACTAATTTTGTGTGTTCACAATAGGATCCTCTATACTTGTTTTCTTTCTTTTTTGGCTGTTTGTAGCCCTTTTTTCCTTCTGTGAAAGCTCTGGACTTGGCCAGAGTGTTATGGGTGGTTTTCCTTCTAATAATTATTTTAGGACATTGCCAGTAGATTCTTTCTTCTTTTACTTTACCTGTTGCTTCTAAGAAATCAGGGAAGTTCATTTTGTTTGTTTTTGTTGTTGTTTATAATATTTTTCTCCATCCACTTACAAGTCACAACTTAAAATAATCAATTACATGTCAAGACAATTTACAGTATTCATTTTTTACAAGATTTCAAGTTCCAAATTTTGCTGCCCTCTTCCACATCCCTTCTTCCCTCTTTCAGCAATTTGATATAGTTGATATGGTATAATACATGTGCTATCATGAAAAACACGGTGTCTTTTCAATCACAATTGTGAAAGTAGAAACACATAAACACAATAAAAGCCAAAAAAATAATAAAGTAAATGAAAAATGTGTGTTTTGATCTGCATTCAGTCTACCAGTTCTTTCTTTGGATGGGGACAGCATTTTCCTTTGGGAGTCCTTTGTACTTGTCTTGGATCATTTTATTGTTTAGAAGAGTTAATCATCGTACATTGTTGATATACGGTGTGTTATTTTTTCTTGTTTCTGCTCATTTCACTTTGCATCATTTCATATAAGTTTTTTCAAGTTTTCTGAAACCCGCCTATTAATTATTTCTTATTGCACAATAATATTTCATTACAGTCATATGTCACAACATGTTCAGCCATTTCCCAATTGATGGAAATCCTTCAATTTCTAATATTTTGCCACCAGACTGCTGTAAATATTTTTTACATTTAGATTCTTTTCCCTTTATTATGATCTCTTTGGCATAGAGACTTAGTAGTGGTATCACTGGATTAAAAATCACAGTTTGGTTTCCCTTTGGATTCCCCCAAATTGCTCTTCAGAATTGTTAGATCAGTTCAAAATTCTACCCACAGTGCCTTAGTGTCCCAATTTTCCCACATCCTCTTTAAAATTTGCCATTTTGTCTTTTTAAAAATACTATCTGAGATGATGCTTCGGAGCTGTTTTAATTTGCATTTCTCTAATTAAAAGTGATTTAGAGAACTTCACATATCTATAGATAGCTTTGGTTTCTTCATTTGATAACTTCTTATTCATATCCTTTGACCATTATCATTTGGTTAATGGCTTCTAATAAATTTGACTCAGTTCTCTATATATTTGTGAAATAAGGCCTTTATCAGAGATACTTGTGATAAAAGTTATTTTCCAGATTTCTGCTTTCCTTCAGATCTTTGTTACATTAGTTTTGTTTGTATAAAAGCTTTTTTAAATTAGTATGATCCAAATTATCTATTTTTCAATTTGTTATGCTCTCTCTTTCTTGTTTGGACATGAATTCTTATCTTCCCCATTCATCTGGTAGGTAGACTATTCCTTGCCCTTCTAATTTGGTTATGATGTCATCCTTTATGTTTATATCATGCACTCATTTTGATCTTATCTTGATATACCGTGTCTACTAAATCTGTACCTAATTTATGTCCTATTGTTTTCTAGTTTTCCCAGAAATTTTTGTTAAATAGTGGGAACCTTAGATTTATCAAACACTAGGTTAGTATGGTCATTGACAACTGTGTCTTGTGTATCTAATCTCTCTCATAGATCTAAAAAATCTCTTAGTTAATACCAGATCGTTTTGATGATTACTGCTTTATAATAATGTTTGGGATCTAGTATTGCTAGACACTTCTTCCTTTGTATTTTTTCATTAATTTACTTGATATTCTTGACTTCTTTTTCTTCCAGAAGAATTTTGTTGTTATTATTTCTGGCTTTATCAAATTTTTTTTTGGTAGTTTGATTATTACAACACTGAATAAGTAAATAAATTTAGGCAGAATTGTCACTTTTATTATACTGGCTCAATCTATCCATGAGCAATTGATGCTTTTCCAGTTGTTTAGTTCTGATTTTATTTGTATGAAAAGTGTTTTATAGTTGTAGTAGACTCCTAAGAATTTATATTGTTTACTTTTATTTAAGTGTCATCTCTCTCTCTCTCTCTCTCTCTCTCTCTCTTGTATTTGCTGCTGGGCTTTGTTGGTCATATAAAGAAATTCTGATGATTTATCTGGGTTTATTTCTGCAAATTTGCTAAAATTGTTAATTATTTCAAGTACTTTTTAAGTTAATTCTCTAGGATTCTCTTAGTATACCATTATATCATTTGCAAAGGGGGATTGTTTTGTTCCTCATTGCCTAATCTAATTACTTCAATTCCTTTTTCTTCTCTTATTACTGTAGCTCATATTTTTATTCTTCCAAGTCTGTATGATCTAAGAAGGGGTGTTTCCTACTTTTGTGACATGTACTGTGGTTTATGAGTAATGACAAGAATTCTCTGCTCTGGAATTGTGAAGAGGATCCCGAATCTACTGTGGCTTCAAGCTCTGGTATGCTAGTGCTACTTTCCTCCCTAGAATTGTTATCTGGGATAGCAATCTTAATCTGAATATGGGCAAAGCAACAGAGTTCCGTCTCAGTGATAACTCAGTGATCAGAGACCCCTGTAATTTCCTTCTGACCAGTTGTTCAACCTCCTTATCATTTGTAGGCTGAGCACTCTGGAAGAAGCTGTTGCTGCTGCTGCTACTTATTCAGTGGTTCCAAAGGCCTATTTCTGATTTTCTGGATCAGAGGCTGTGCTGACACAACCTGTGCTGCACTGTGCTCTACTCTTACCCTGATGGGACAGACCTTTCCTGCTGACCTTCTGAATTTTCTGAGCTGGAAAATTTTCACTTCATTTTTTGTGTGTTTTGCCCACAAATCTAGGATTTGGTTAGAGTCATGTTAGTTAAGTGGTTTGGAGAGATTTGGGGAAGAACTCAGGAAAGTACCTTTCTTTACTCTACCTCTTGGCTCCACCTTATAGCTAAAATTTCTAATATTACACTGAATAATAGTAGAGATAATGACCAGCCATCCTTGCTTCACCCCGGATCTTATTGGGAAGGCTTCTAGTTTATCCCCATTATAAATAATGCTTGCTGATAGTTTAAGATATACTCCTTATCATTTTAATAAATGCTTCCTTTATTCTGATGATCTCTAATGTTTTAATGGGAATGCTTTATTTTGTTAAAAACTTTATCATCATCTATTGAGATAATTATTAGTTTTCTGTTGGTTTTGTTATTGAGATGGTTGATTTTGTTGATAGGGTTCTTATATTGAAGCAATCCTGCATTCCTGGTATAAGTCCCTGCTCATAGTGTATGATCCTTGTGCTATATTGTTATAATTAACTTATTAGTATTTTGTTCAAATATTTTATGTCATTATTCATTGGGGAAATTGTTTTATAATTTTCTTTTTCTGTTTTAGCTTTTCTTTGTTTAGGTTATCAGCAGTGTATTTCTTTCCTAAAGGAATTTGATAGGATTACCTCTTTGTCTAATTTTTTCCTCAAATAGTTTATATAGTATTGGACTTAATTGTTCTTTACATGTTTGATAGAATTCACCCATGAACCCACTGGTCCTAGGGACTTTTTCCTAGGGAGTTCATTAATGACTTGTTCAATTTTCTTTTTGTAAGACAGAGTTATTTAGGTATCTTATTTCCTTCTCTGTGAATCCAGGTATTTATATTTTAGTAAATATTCATCAATTTTTCAGTTTGGTGCTTATTTGGAAATTTAAAATTTTTCTTTGCATAATTTTTTTAGTTGCATGCCCAGTTCATTGATCTGTTATCTTTTGTTGATGTAAGAATTTAGAGAAATAAAATTCCCTTAAGTAGTGTTTTGGTTGCATCATATAAATTTTGGTATATGGTCTCATTGTTATTCTTTTTAATGAAATTATTCATGGTTTCTATGATTTGTTTTTTTTAACCCATTTATTCTTAGATTTATTTAGTTCCCAATTAATATGTAATCTAGTTTTCTACTTTTTTGTTGTCTTTTTTTGTTGAATGTAATTTTATTGCATTGTTTTCAAAAATAATTCATTTAATATTTATGCCTTTCTACATTTGCTTTGGAGGTTTTTTTAATGCCCTATAATATGATCAGATTTTGTGTACCTGCCATGTACTGCTGAGAAAAAAAAAGATATATCCCTTTTATTCTATTCAGTTTTTATAAATGTCATTCCCTCAAATTCACTTTATGATACAACCTCTATCTATGTATTTTCCTTCTAGCTGTAATATTACAATATATGTATAGAAGAATTGCACACATTTAATATATATTGGATTACTTGCCATCTAGGGGAGGAGGTAGGGGAGAAGGGGAGGAAATTGGAACATAAGGTTTTACAAGTGTCATTGTTAGAAAATTATCCATAGATATATTTTGAAAATAAAAATCTTTAATAAAAATAGATATTAAATCCAATATACGTATACATACACACATACATATATGTGTGTGTATACATACATATATACAGTTAAAATTCTGCACAAGAAAAATCAGGTCAAAAAGGAAAAAAATGAGGAAGAAAACAAAATGCAAGGAAAAAACAACTAATAGAGTGAAAATATTATGTTGTGATCCACACTCACTTCTCACAGGACTCTCTCAGGATATAGGTGGCTTTCTTCATTACAAAGTTGTTGATACTGGCCTCAGTTATCTCATTATTGAAAAGAACCAGAACCATGAAAATTGATCAAGCTCAAATATAAATGGATCCCTGAGGACCATGTATTTATTAGAAAACCACAAATTAGCATTACCTACATTATATTTTCATTTATTTTGTTATATATTTTTCATATTACCTTTTTATCTGGTTCAGGTGACACTGGGAATACTGGCCACTTCCATTAGAGAGCTCAGTTTGACACCTCTGTATACTACCATCCACAACCACTGAATCTTAGGAGGAGAAAGGTCATCAGAGGGTATGGTGAATAAGTAGTACCTGCTTTGGATTTTTCTCTATAACATTACCCCATAGTGGTCATCCATCATCTACTTGAAGAACTAGTGAGGTGGGAAAAGTGCTAAATTTTTTGTTGGTTTTTCATAAAACAAAATTTAATTTTTTTTATTAATTCAATAGTTTTCTTACTTTTAATTTTATTAATCTCCCCTTTTATTTTCAGAATTTCAAATTTGGTATTTAAATGGAGATTTTTAATTTGTTCTTTTTCTAGTTTTTTTAGTTGCAAGTCCAATTCATTGATTTTCTCTTTCCCGATTTTATGCAAATAAGAATTTAGAGATATAGAATTTCCTCTAATTGCTTTGGCTGCATCCCACAGATTTTGGTATGTTATCTCATTATTGTCATTCTCTTGGATGAAATTATTGATTGTATTTATGATTTGTTGTTTCACCCATTGATTCTTTAGGATTAGATTATTTAGTTTCCAATTATTGTTGGTCTATTATCCCCTGGCCTTTTATTGCATCAAGATCTGAAAAAATGCATTTATTCTTTCTGCCTTTCTGCATTTGATTTTAAGATTTTTATGTGCTAATACATGGTCACTTTTTGTATAGTGAACTGCTTAGAAAAATGTATATTACTTTCTGTTTCCATCCATTTTCTCCAAAGTTCCTAATACATGTTAATTTTTGTGTAGGTTCCATATACCACTGAGAAAAAATATATTCCTTTCTCCAAATTTTCTCCAAAGATTTATCATACCTAACTTTTCTAAAATTATATTTACCTTCTTAACTTCTTTCTTATTTATTTTGTGGTCCAATTTATCTAGTTCTGAGAGAGCAAAGCTGAGATCCCCCACTATTACAGTTTTGCTGTCTATTTTTTCTTGCAGGTCTCTTAACATCTCCTTTAGGAATTTAGATGCTATATTACTTGGTGAATGTATGTTTACTATTGATAAAACTTTATTGTCTAAGGTGCTCTTAAGTAGAATGTAGTTTCCTTCCTTATCTCTTTTAATTAGATCTATTTTTGCATTTGCTTGATCTGAGATCAGGGTTGCTGCCCCTTCCACTCTTTTTTTAACTTCAGCTGAAGCATAAAAGATTCTGCTCCAGCCTTTTACCTTTACTCTGAATGTATCACTCTGCTTTAAATGGGTTTCTTGTAAACAATAAATTGTAGGATTCTGGCTTGTAATCCATTCTGTTATCCACTTCTATTTTATGGGAGAGTTCATCACATTTACATTCACAGTTATGTGAATTTTACTAGTTCTGTATTTCCTGCCATCTTGTTTCCCCCTGCTTATACTTTTCTCTTTCCTTTCCCTCTTTTCCTGCTTCCAGTATTTTACTTTTGACCATCCCCTCCCTCAAATAATAGCCCTCCTCTTTTATAGCCTCTCTCCCTTTCTTATACCTTTCCCCTTCTACTTCTGTTCTCCCTTCTATTAGCCTCCCTCTTTCCTTTTTTCTTTCCCTTCCTACTTGCCCATAGGGTGAGACAAAATTCTCTGTGAAACTAAGTGTGTCTGATATTCTCTCTGTGAGCAAAATCTAATCAGAGTAAAAATCATACAATGTTCATCTTTCTCCCCCTTTTTTTTTTACCTTTTCACAAGATGTAATTTACTCCTTTTTAGCTCTATTTTTCTCTTCTTCTAGTATAATTATTTTTCCTCTTCTGGTTTCTTTTTTATGTCATCACAATAAAATCAAATTATATCTGTACCTTCTAAGTATACCAATAACAGAGATATAGATCTCGAGTTAAACATATCATCTTCTCATATAGGGATATGAGTTTAAAATTTTAAAAGAAAGCTTTTTTTTCTTTTTAGCTTTTAATATTTCTCTAGAGTTCTGTATTTGAACATCAAATTTTCTATTCAGCTCTGGTATTTTCATCAGAAATAAATGAAATTCACCTGTTTCATTGAATGTCCATATTTTCCCCTGAAAGATGATGCTCAATTTATTGGATAGTTGATTCTAGACTGCTTTTTGGAATATCATATTCCATGCTCTTCAGTCCTTTAAAGTGGGAGCTGCTAGGTCCTGGGTAATCCTGATTGTGGTTCCTTGATATTTGAATTGTTTCCTTCTGGTTGGTTGCAATATTTTCTCCAGGTTCTAGGACATCTGGACAGTATTCCTTGATGATTTCCTGAAAGATGATGTCTAAACTCTTTTTTTCAACATGGCTTTCAGGAAGACAAATAATTCTTAGATTGTTTCTCCTAGATCTGTTTTCCAGGTCAGTTGTTTTTCTAATAAGGTATTTTCTATTTTTTTCTATTTTTTTTCTTTTTCTTTTTGGTTTTGTTTGACTGATACTTCATTTCATTGAATCATTCACTTCCCATTTGTTCAATTTTAATTTTTAGTGAATTATTTTCTTCAGTTAGCTTTTTATTTCCTTTTGCATTTGTCCAGTTAAACTTTAAATGAGGTGGTTTGTTCATTGCATTTTTTTTTCATTTCACAACTTCAGTATGTGTGTGTTTTTTAATGAATTGGTTTCTTTTTCATATATATTTTGTAAGGAGTTATATGATTTTTCCAATTCAACAAATCTATTTTTTAAAAGTTTTCTTCAAATAATTTCTGTTTTTCCTTTTCCAAACTCTCTTGCCAAGTTCTCATTGCTTTTCTCCATTTTTCTTCTAACTCTCTTTTAAGATTTTTTTTGAAGTCTTCTAAGAGAGCCTTGTGAAATGGGAGCCAACTCATATCACCCTTTGGGGCTTCATCTGGAGATGATTTTCCTTTAGGATCCTCAGGGTTTGAGGTCTGTCCTCTTTCTCCATAAAAACTATCTATGGTCAGAGTTCTTTTTGCTTTTTTGCTAATTTTTTAAAAGGTTGAGGTCTGCTTTTAAAGTAATGGGGAAATGACCACTTTAGGTTGCCTTGGGACCAGTGATTTCTGGTGCTGGTGAGGTATGGTCAGGTCCCCCATTTTTCTGGGGTTCAGAGGTTCACTATTTGTCTTTTGTATATGCTTTGGGTGTCTCACAAGTAATCTGCTGACTGACTGGCTTGTAACCAGGACAGAGTAGCCTAAGGGCCTCACAGTAGATTTCCTGATGCGGGATGCTTCAATGTCCTGGTTCCCCACCCAAGCTCCCCACTCTGGCTCCCTGTGTTGCATCTGTGCTCAGCCCTCTTCCTTCACATCTGATTGAAAAATAACTTTTCTGTAGTTTTTTCAGAGTATCTTCTTCTGGAAATTTGTTACACTCCAAATATTTGTGGGTTCTGTCACTCCAAAACTAGTTCAGAGGCTTGATCTGGTGTTGATTTGAGAGAAACTAGGAAGAGCTCAGATAAAGATGCATCTAATATCCACCATCTTGGCACTGCCCTCGGTGATACATTTTTTTAAATAAGAATTACTCTTGTATCATCTTCCTATAAAAGGATGTAAACAGTTTAAGTTTATTGAATTCCTTATGTTGCTTTTCTCTATTTAACTTGTTTACAATTCTCCTGGATTTTGATATTAAAAATCAAATTTCTGGTTTAATTCTGGTCATCTCTCTCTCTCTCTTTTTCTTTTTTTTTTTTTTTAAAGCTTTTTATTTTCAAAATGCAGGTAATTTTTCAACATTAACCCTTGCGTAGCCTTGTGTTTCAGATTTTCCCCTCCTTCCCCTCACTCCCTCCCCTAGATGGCAAGCAATCCAATATATATATTATACATGGTAAAATATATGTTAAATTCAATACATGTAAATATATTTATACAATTCTCTTGTTGCACAAGAAAAATCAGATCAAAAAGGAAAGAAAAACAGTATGAAAACAAAATGTGAGTGAACAACATCAAAAAGAGTGAGAATGTTATGTTGTGATCCACATTCAGTCCCCACAGTCCTTTCTCTTGGTGTAGATGACTCTCTTCATCACAAGATCATTAGAACTGGGATCAATCTTCTCATTTTGGAAAGAGTCACATTCATCAGAATTGATTGTTGTATAATATTGATGTTGCTATGTACAATGATCTCCTGGTTCTGCTCATTTCACTTAGCATTAGTTCATGTAAGTCTCTCCAGGCCTTTCTGAAATCATCTTTCTCATTGTTTCTTATAGAACAACAACATTCCATAACATTTATATGCCATAACTTATTCAGCCTTTCTCCACGTGAGGGGCATCCACTCAGTTCCCAGATTCTTGTGTGGTCTTCTTTTTATGAAAGCCTGAAATAATTTTATTTTATTGAGTGAACATTTCCCCTCATGATATATTATGCTTAATTTTGCTGGATAAAGTGATTCTTGTTTTTAGTCCTTGTTGCCTTCTGGAATGTCACATTCTATAATTTCCAATCTTTTAATGTTGTGAGTGCTAATTGCTGTGTAGTCCTCACTGTGGCTTCCCTGTATTTGAATTCTTTCTTTATGGCCACTTTTAGTACTTTTTCCCTTGATTTGATTGTTCTGAAATTTGACTATACTGTTCCTTAATGATCTTTATCTTAGAATCTCTTTCTTAAGGTGATTAGTAGATTCTTTCAATAGCTATTTTGCCTTCTTGTTGTAGGATATCAAGACAGTTTTCCTTGATGATTTCTTGAAAAATATTCTTCAGTTCATCTTTTTGAATATGGTTTTTAGGTAGTTCAATGATTCTGATATTTTCTTTCCTGGATGTATTTTCCAGGTCATTTATTTTCCCCTGAGGTATTTTTTTTCCATCTTTTTCATTCTTTGAATTTGTTTGATTTGCTCTTTAAAAAAAATACCCAGTTACATTCAAAACATTTTTTTACATTTAAAAAAATTTTTGAGTTCTAGATTCTCTTTCTTATTCCCATCCCAGCCTCTATTAAGAAACCACATATGAAACTATGCAAAACATTTCCAAAAACTAATGTAAAAGAAAACAGATTTCTCACTTTAAAACGATTTCTCAAGAAAAATAGAGAAAAAGAGAGAGAAGAAGAGAGAAGAGAGAAGAAGGAAAGAGAAGAGAGAGAGAGAAAGACAGAGACAGAAAAAAGAGACAGAGAGAATACTTCAATATGTATTCAGATACAATCAGTTTCTTTTCTGGGTATAAATATGAGTTTCATCATAAGTCCTTCAGAGTAGTCATGGATCATTATACTGCTAAAAATAGCACAATCATTTACAGTTGATCATTCTGGAACATTGTAATCACGTTGTATATATAGTACATTTCATTTTGAGTTCATGGAAGAACTTTGAGGTTTGTTTGTTTTTTTTTCTGAGAGCATCCTGTTCATCATTTCCCATAAAACAATACTATTCCTTCCTAATCACATATCACAATTTATTCAGTCATCCTTCAATTGATGAGCATCCTCTCAATTTCCAGTTTTTTGCCTTGAGGGCAAAGGGAGTTGCTAAGTTATTTTCCTTTTTCTAAAACAATCTCTTTTGTAAGTCATGCCTAGAAGTGGTAATGTTAGAACAAAGGATATGCATGAATTTGTAGCCCTTTGGGCATAGATCATATCTTTTGATCATTTATCATTTGGGACATAGCTCTTCTTTTTTTCAAATTTGACTCATTTCCCTCTATATTTGAAAAATGAGGCCTTATCAAAGAAATTGTTCAAAATTCCTTTTGCTAACTCTATTCTCCACCCCCATTTGTTTTCTCCCTCCTTTCACCTTGTCCATCCTCAAAAGTGTTTTGTTACTGACCACTCCATCCTTCAATATGCCTTCTTTTTTATCACCCTTCTTGTTTCCCCTTCCCCTCCTACTTTCCTGCAGGATAAGATGAATTTCTATGCCCATATTCAGTGTGTATGTTATTTTCTCTTTGAGCCAATTCTGATGAAACTAAGTTTTACTTCCTCACACTCTACTACCCTTCTTCCTCTTCAGTGTGAAAGGTTTTAATTGCTTCTTTTTATGGCAAATAATTTATACTATTCCACTTCTCCCTTTTCCTTTCTTCTTGTACATTGCTCTCTCACCCCTCAATTTTATTATAACTTTAGATATTATCTCTTCATATTCAACTCACAGCTGTGCCCTCTGCTTTTATATATATATATATATATATATATATATATATATATATATATATATATACTCCTAACAGCCATAATAATTAGAAAGTTCTAATGAGTTATAAGTAACATCCACTCATGTAGGAATGATAAACATTCCTTGTAGTATCACCTTCTTGATTACCTTCTTATGTTTCCCTTGACATATGTATTTGAAAATCAAATTTCCTATTCAGTTTTGGCCTTTTCATCACAAATGCTTAAAAATTCTCTATGTTTTTTAATTTCTACCTTTTTCCCTGAAGGAATATACTCAGTTTTTGCTGAGTAGGTTACTCTTAGTTGCAATCCTAGTTCCACTGTTCTCTGGAATATCATATTTCAAGCCTTCTAGTTGAAGCTGCTAAATCTTGTGTTATCATGACAGTGGATCCACTATGTTTGAATTGTTTTTTTTTCTGGATGCTTACAATATTTTCTACTTGACCAGTGTTCCAGAATTTGACTCAACTATTCCTGGGAGTTTTCATTTTACGTTTTCTTTCAGGAGGTAATTGGTGGATTCTTTAAATTTCTATTTTACTTTCTGATTCTAGAATATCAAGACAGTTTTCCTTGATAATTTCTCAAAAGATGATATTCAAGCTCTATTTTTGATCATGATCGGCAGATAGCCCAATAATTTTTGATTATTTCTGCCGAATGTATTTTCCAGGCCAGTTTTTTTCCAATGAAATATTCCACATTTTTCCTTTTTTTCTTTTTGCTTTTGTTTTAATGTATCTTATTTTCTCATAAATTCATGAGCTTCCATTTGCTCAATTTTAATTTTTAAGGAATTATTTTCCTCAGTGAGCTTTGGTATCTTTTTTCCCAATTGACCAATTTTGCTTGTTAAGACATTTTTTTCCTCATCAGTTTTTTGTATTTCCTTTTGCACCACTCTCAATTCTTTTCCTCATTTTTTCTCTATCTCTCTCATTTGATTTTCAAAATCATCTTTGAACTCTTCTATAGCCTGAGAGCAATTCTTATTTTTCTTGGAAACTTCAGGTATGAGAGCTTTGACTTTGTTATCTTCTTCTGAGAATATGTTTTGATCTTCCTTGTCATAACAGTAATTTTATATGGTAAGAATCTTCTTCTGCTATCTGTTCATTTCCCTAGCCTATTACTCAGTGTTTAACTCTTTGTTAAATAGGGTAATGTTTCCAGGGTGGAGGGAGCTTCAGTAGTTTCATGCAGTTATTTTCAGATATCCTTCTGGGAACCTGACCATAAGTACTCTTTTCTGCTCTGGAGCTGTTGGAAGCTGCCCCCCACCTCCACACACTGTCCATGTCCACTCTTGGTTTAATGGTTTCCCAATGCCCTCTCACTTCCTGACCAACTTCTCTGCTGACCTTCTAGGTCCCCTTTGGTGTCTCTGGGTGAGAGGTCTGGAGGCCTCCAGCATGGCTGCTTATTCCAAGGTCCACAGATCTGTTCCCATGTTACTTTTGTCAGGCCAGGGCCAGTGCTGTGCTGACAGTGCCAAAACCTCTATCCTGGCACCATAGACTTTTTCTGCTGACCTTCGAAGTTGCCTTCGGCTGAAAAATGCTCTCCATCTTTTGGGGTATTCTGATGCTCTAAAATTTGTTTAGAGTCATTATTTAAAGGAATTTGGAGCAATTTGGGGGAAAGGTTGGGCGAGTTCCTGCCTTTGCTTTGCCATCTTGGCTGTGCCTCTCTCTGAATTGATTCTTGATGCATCATAGAATCATTAGCTTCCATTTGCCCAATTCTAACTTTTAAGGTGTTGTTTTCCTCAATTAACTTTTGGACTTTATTTTCCATCTGGCCAATTATACTCTTTAAGGAATTGTTTTCTTCAGTGGATCTTTGCATCTCCTTTTCCATTTGGTCAATTCAGTTTTTAAGTACTTGTTTACTTTTTCCAAGCTGTTGATTCTTTTTTTTTCATAATTCTCTTGCATCATCCTCATTTTTTCTCAATTTTTCTTCTACCTCTTTTATATGACTTTTAAGATCCTTCACTCGTTCATGAGTTTTCTGATCTTGAGACCACTTCCCATTTTTCTTTAGGATTTTGTCTACAGGTGTTTTAATATTTTTATCCTCTTCTGAATTTGTGTCTTGCTCTTCCTTGTTACCATCATAACTTTCTGTGGTCACTTTCCTTTCCTACTATTTTTTTGCTTATATTTTTGGTCTTTTTCCTTTCTTTTAAATTTGAACTCACTTCCTGGCATTAAAGAGGTACTGTTTTCACCTTTTTATACCAGAGTACAGGCTTTGATCATTTCCTGGTGCTGTTTGGGGGATGGTACAGTAAAGAGTGTCTGGTGCTGCTGGAGGCTGCAGGTGTATGACAGCTCACCTGGTGCTTAGCTGGGATGCTAGTAGTAGTATCTGGCACATGAGGATTAAGGTGCTTGTGTCTGTGTGTTTGATCAGTGTTTTTCTAAGATGTCTGGCAGGACCCTGCATTGACAATTGCCTATTTGCTTAGGTATCCATAAGATTGGAGTTTATTTGTTTGTTCAGGAATTGTTGAAGCATGGGGAGTCTGGGCTCTGGAGGATGCTTCTTTGCCTGGGGCTATGCTAAAGCATGAGGCAATTCTCAGAGTTGGAGTCTATCCATTCCCTTGGCAGTGCTGAAGCACTTGGGGGTGTGTGGTTTTCCTATTCTTGGCTCAGTACTCAATCTCAATCCCATGACTATTCTGTCCAAGTCTGCTATGCCTAAGCACAGGACCCTTCCTCGGTTCACTTTTTATCTGAGACTCAACTCTGGGCTTGAGAATGCCAATCAACACCTATTTTTGGTCCTTGCCAGTATTCAATCCCTTTGTGTTGGAACACAGAACTTTATGCCTCATTTTACCCCATTTATGTCCTCTTGTGGGAAGACCCAATTTGTGCCCTCTGGAGTAGACTTAGTTACTAGGTCTGGAAGTTCTCTTTTTGATTTTTATTGAAATCTCCTGATCAGGATTAAATGTGTTATATTTTGGTCTTTGTGGAATAATTGTTGCAAGAAGCCATGATATATTCCTTCCTCCTACTCCACCATTTCCTTAATCTCTAAAATCCATTTCTACATGTTTTCCAATATGACTGACATTAGTGCTAGTGAAATTATATAAATATAGAGTCTGGACCTCTGGTTTTATTGGAATAAGGAGCTAGTTAAGAGAACTTCCCCTATTAATGTAAACTAATAGTTTTTCTTCAATTTACAGTATTAGAAAGGTCCCTAGAATTCTAATAAGTCATGTAACTTTCCAGAGGTCACACAATCCATATATATCAGAACAGGAATTAAAGTTAGGTCTTCCTGACTTTAAGTTGGTTCTCTTTCCATTACACCACACTGCTTTTCAGAGTACAGACATTATTATTATGGTGCACCCTTGTAGCCTCAGTTGTCCCTGCTAAGTGGCAGGGCTACCTAGGTGTCAGAGTCTATTTATTTCATCACACTCATATTACTGTTGCTTCTAGTGTGGATTTTAGTGCTCTTGATGCCCCTTAAGTTTTTGTTGTGGAGACTCAAGTATCAGCTCTTGCTGATTTCAATAAATGGCATGAGAATACATTTATTTATGGCCTCTTATCATTGCATGACAATGCTTCCTTTGTGTTTTGGATGTTTAAGCCATCCAGAATATGGCTTAACTTATCCCATATATACTTACCTTACCCTGTTTGGCATCCAAAACCTGTGGCTCTAAGCTCTTGGACTTTTCATCAAAATATTGTTTCTAATCTCAACTTATTTTTTTTTCTCTAGTTCACTACCATTTAGCCACTCATTCCTCCTACTCCTTTTTCCACTCTTGTATATTTTGTAAATATTCTTACACTTTGCATATACCAAAGTAGTTTCTATAAAGATCAAGAAGACATTTTCATTTTCTTAAATAAGTTGTGAGTATATTTAATTGCAATGAGCTGCAGGTACTGGTCCTTGTTCCGTCCTCTAATTCACAGTTGCCTTTCCATAGTGTTTTCCAACTCTGGCACCAGGAGAGTGACAACTGTCTGTTTAACTGATGAGAAGCACTGTAAGGACCAGCAGATGGGGCTAACACATTGCTAGTTACTAACTCTCAACCTCTGGCTACCTATACTCACTGGAAGTTATCCAATATATTGGCACTGGGTCTGAATTTTGATGGCTATTGTCTGACAAGAATCGACCACCTGATCTCCACTATACCTGTGAGTGAATTTTCTCCTTTTCCCTTATGCAGTGAATTTTATGCATATTTCTCAAGGTTCCATACTTTTGTCACTGATTATTTCATAATCCCCTATCTTCCCCTTTTCTCAGATTCCCTATTCTTGATTACATGGCTATTCTCCCAGAAAATCAGGCTCAAAATATTGAGATCATCTCTGACTCCTTCCTCCTTGCCCCTTAATTTCTGCCTTTTTTCATTTACCAACTCTAGCTAATCCTAGTTCTACAATTCCTCTGTCATCTGCCCTCTAATGACTTCTCTTCACATTGTTATCACCCTAGTTCTCATGTGTATAGTCTTCTATTTTGGCTATTATTGTAGCCTCTTAAATAATTTTTCTATCTTTTCCAATTCTTTCTTTTTATAGATGTAAATATCATCTTAATACAGAGGTCTGACTACATCATCCTCTTACTCAAAAATCTGCTTGTGGACTTTATTGTTTTAGTGGGCTTATTTTATATCTTGCAATGTGGCTAAATTTTTTAACTTTTTAGTTGCTTCTTTAGGATTCTTCAAGTATACCATCATATCATCTGCAAAGAGTGATAGCTTTGTTTCTTCAAAGCCTATTCTAATTCCTTTAATTTAATTTTCTCCTCATTGCTATAGCTAGCATTTCTAGTTAAAAAACAAAAATAGTACTGCTTGCCATCTAGGGGAGGGGGTGGAGTGAGGGAGGGGAAAAATCGGAACAGAAGCGAGTGCAAAGGATAATGTAAAAAAATTACCCTGGCATGGATTCTGTCAATATAAAGTTATTATAAAATAAAATATTTAAAAAAAATAGTGATGATAATGGCCATTCTTTCTTTGATCCTAATCTTATTGGAAAGGTGTATAGCTTTTCCCTATTACAGATAATGTTTGCTAATGCTTCTAGAAAAACAATATTTATCATTTAAAAAAAAAGTTCTATTTATTCCTACGCTTTCTAATGCTTTTTTTTAGTTAGAATAAATGTTCTAATTGTTAAAAAAAAAATTCCGCTTCTATTGAGATAGTAATTATTTTTATTGGATTTGTTGTTGATGTGGTCAGTTTTGCTGATAGTTTTCCTAATATTGAACTAGCTCTACATTCCTATTTTAAATTCCACCTAGTCATAATTTGTAATCTTTGTGATACATAGCTGTAATCTCCTTGCTAATATTTTATATATTTTTTTCATCAAGTTTCATTGGGGAAATGGGTCTGTAGTTTTTTTTTTTTTTTTCTGTTTTTGCTTTTCCTTGTTAAGATATCAAAATCAAAAAATAGGACTCCTTTTTAAACTATTTTAAAGTAGTTTATATAGGATTTGAATGAATTGTTTTTTAAATGTTTGTTACTATTTACCTGTAAATACATTTGGTCCTGTGGAAGTTTCTTAGGGAACTCGTTGATGGTTTGTTCCATTTTCTTTCCTAAGACAATGTTATTTAAGTGTTCTATTTCCTCTTTTGTTAATCGGGACAATTTATATTTTTGTAATTCATCCATTCCACTGAGACTGTCAGATTTATTATCATATAATTGGGCAAAATAGCTCCTAACAATTGCTTTACTTTGCTATTCATTGGTAGTGAATTGGGCCTTTTAATTTTTTTACTGGTAATTTGTTTATTTTTTCTTTTTCAAAAATTAAATTAATCATTGGTTTATTTATTCCATTTTTTTTCATAAAATTAATCAATATTTTTTCTTTATCAATACAATGGTTTTCTTACTTTCAAATTTATTATTTTCTCCTTTGATTTTCAGGATATCCAATTTGGTATTTAATTGGGGATTTTTATTTATTCTCTTTCTAGGTTTTTTTTTTTTTTTAGTTACATGCCCAATTCATTGCTATGTTCTTTCCCTATTTTATTGATATAGTCTAAGTAGCCTAATAATGATAAAGTTTTTAAAAGTTATGAGTATCATCTTCCCATGTAGGGATGTAAACAGTTTGACCTCATTGTGTGCTTTATTTCTTTTTCATTTTTTTTTATGTTTCCTTTGAGTCTTGTATTTGAAAATCAAATTTTTAATTCAGTTCTGTTTTTTTTTTCATCAAGAATATTTGAAAGTCCTCTATTTTGTTAATTATACATTTTCCCTTGAAGAATTATACTCAGTTTTTCTGGGCATGTTATTCTTTGTTGTAATCCTGTTTTTTTTTGCCTTCATGAATATCATGTTCTAAGCCCTTCACTTTTTTAACATGGTAGCTGATACATGATCTTCACTGTGGCTCCATGGAATCTGAAGGTTTCTTTCTGGTTATTTGGAGGATTTTCTCTTTTGGGAAGCCTGGAATTTGGCTATCGTATTTCTGGGAGTTTTAATTTTGGTATCTGTTTGAGGAGGTGATTTGTGTATTATTCACATTTTTATTTTACCATCTGATTTAGTATATCTGGGCAGTTTTACTTGAAAATTTCTTAAAATATAATGGTTAGCCTCTTTCTTTAATCATGTCTTTCAAGTAGTCCAGTAATTTTAAAATTATCTCTCTTGGATCTAGTTTCCAGGTCAGCTGTTTTTTCAATGAAATATTTCATATTTTTTCTATTTTTCATTCTTTTAACTTTATCTTATTGTCTATTGAAGTCTCACAGAGTCATTAGTTTCCACTTGTCTTATTCCAAATTTTAAGGAATTATTTTTTCAGTAATTTTTTTATAACTTTTTATTGACAGTCAGTAAGTTTTTGTACCTCTTTTTCCAGTTCAAGTCTTTTTCCAAAAGGTTTTTTTAGTATTTTTGTTCCTCTTTTACCAGCCTATTGTCTTTTCACAATTTTCTTCATTTGCTAGTATTTTTTTTACCTAATTTTTTTCTCTACAAATTTTACTTGATTTTAAAAAATATACTTTTTGATTCTTCCAGGAATTCTGATTGCACTTGATTCCAATTAATTTTTTTTTTCTTTGATATTTTGCTTGATGTTGTCTTGACGTTATTTTCTTCTTCTGAACTTGTATTTTGATCTTCCTTTTCACCATAGTAGATTTTTATGGTTAGATTCTGGTTTTATTATGTATGCATTTTTCCATGCTATTTCTTGATTTTGGATTTTATGTTAAATTAGGGCTCTGTTCCCAGCATGGTGGAGTGAAATATTTTCAAGTTTCAGACATTTTTGTTTTGCTGTTTTCAGAACTAGTTTAAGGAATTTTTAATTTTTCAGTGATTTCAAGGGTATATGATTTAGGGAGAGGTGTGTTCACTGCTCCTCTGGTCTGCATGCTTATCTTTATTCAGAAAAGGTCTCCGATCCTTTGGAATTGCAATTGATTTTTCTTCTTAGGGCCCCTGTTCTCTTGGGACTGGACACTATAAGGGGAAGTCTCTCCTCCCTCAAGACCTGAAGTGATATTGTTCATTAGGGTCCCTGATCTCTTGTAATCAAACATAATACTGTTTCTCAGAGCTTTTGTTCCCTCTTAATGAAATGGTTCTTTTTGCCCTTAAACCATGATCCCCAAATGGGTATAAAATGAATTTGTTAAACAGCATCCAATCTTGTATTCATTAATACTATAGGAGTCTGCTATTGTCCCATGTTATAGACCTCCTTTTCCAACTTCATAAGTTCTTTTGGACTGTAAGAATGGCCCATTTTGGTTGGCTGTGCACTCCAGAGTTAGATTTGAACTGTTATCTTAAAGTTCTTTGGAGAAGCATGTTGGGAAAACTTGACTGTATGTTTACTCCACCATCTTGATTTGACTGGAAGTCTGCAGGAATTCATTTCTAATCGAGTTTGACACCAGTGGAGTAATATATAAGGTTCTGGACTAGGAATCATGAACACTTGGGTTCAAATACTGCCATAGACATTTACTAGAGGTATGATCCTGGACAAGTCCTTAGGCTGTTTGATATTCCTGTTTCCTCATCTATAAAAGGGGGCTATTAATAGTACCAATCTGACAAAGTTGTTTGAATACTGAATGAGACAATGCCTGTAAAGCATTCAAAGCAAAACTTTGAAGTGTCATGTAATGCTAGCTATTAATATTATAGTCAATCTGTGGTTAGATGATTAATTGGAGACTGGTTGATATAATCTCATTTATATACATGAACAGCTCAGATCTGAGAGTTTAATCATCTGTTTCTTTTGGCTGTTTTGGAGGTTATGGGAATAGCTTCAGCTATCAAAAGGGCCAAAACAAGTGATAATTTGCACAATAAGGAACTAAAATCATGGAAAAGAGACAGCAAAATTTTAATGTTTATATTTCTGTTTTACTAGTATTTCTGAAGTTATCCAGCATTTTTGAAAGGACTTGATAAAAAACTTGATTAAGATTTTGTTTCTTTTTTAATGGTGCTTGGATGTGTGTGTGTGTGTGTGTGTGTGTGTGTGTGTGTGTGTGTGTGTGTATCACTATTTTCAACTGGGATATCTATTATTGTATATCGAGGCACAAACTCCCCCATCACAATTGACTTGAGTGATGGATTCTGAGCAGCTCAGGAATTAAGACAAGCCCTAGAAGGTATGGGAGCTATATTTCAACTCCACCCCTGCTCATTCCTTGCTGAGTTTTTCTTTTTGTTCTTCTCTAGGCTTTTGTTAGTCTGGTGTTGTTACCTGATGGAGAAATAATCTTTTTATTTCGATTTCTAGAATTGTGTGGTATTTGTGAAGTGAAATTAATTTTATGTGTTGCAGCTGGCCTATGAACCTCCCTCCCCAGTGTGAGTCTTTTAGTTGCTTAATTTTCGGTATTTTAAAGACTTATTTTCTAACATCACCTTTCTTCTGACTAACTATAAGTCTTTTAAATTGAATTACTAATTCTTCTAACTCTTCCAGTCCATGAACAGGTAAAAAAATAGAGGGACTTGGTTTATTCTATATGAAGTTTTTTTTTTTTTTTGCTAATGTAGTCTCATTTATTGAAAACTTTAAAAAATAGGTAGGTCCCAAACTTTCCCAGTACTTTTTGTTATAGCCAAACTTTCCAGTGATGATGAACATTGGTGCCCATTTGGAGAATAGTACTGCCTCATAATTATTAGATTGGCTATTGGGCCAGAAAAAAAGGAAATGACAAATTTTGGAGGGAATGTGGGGAAATGAGACATTAATGCATTGTTTGTGGAATTGTAAACCAATCACTAATTCTATAGAGCATTGTGGAACTAGGTCCAAAGGACTATAAAGTCATACATGCCCTTTTACTTAACAGTATTATGCATGTATCCCAAAAGAGATTCTGAAAAAGAAAGGAAAAGGACTTATATGTACAAAATATTTTTAGCAGCTCTTTTCTTTTCCAAAGAATTGGAAATTGATTTCTATCAGTTAGGGAATGACTGACTAAATTGTGATATAGTATCATGATAGAATACTGTTGTTCTATAAGAACTGATGAGCAGGATGCTTTCCAAAAAAATGTGGTGGAAAATCCTCCATGAACTCATTCAAAGTGAAATGTATTATATACAAAATAATAGAATTTTGTAGGATGATCAGCTGTGAATGATTTTGCTATTCTCAGCAATATAATGATCTAAGACTACTCTTAAAGACTTCTGAAAAATGTTATATGTACCCAGAAAAAGACTGAATTGTATCTGAATAAAGACTGAAGCATAATTTTTTTAAACTTTATTTTTCTTCAAGGTTTTTTGTGGGGGAGGAGATCTGTTTTCTTTCACAACATAACTTTTATGGAAATGCTTTACATAATTTCATATGTATTTTCTCAATGGGAAGAGTTTGAGAGGGAAGATGGGAGAGAATATAGAACTCAGAGTTTTAAAAGAAAATGTTTTAAAATGTTTTATATTGTAACTGGGAAAAATAAGATATTAAATAACAAAAAGAAAAACAGACCAAAAGGGGAAAAATGAAAAAGAAAAAGAAAAAAAAAGTAAAAAAAAAAAAAAAAAAACTATGCTTCAATCCACATTCAGTCTTCATAATTATCTCCCTAGATATAGATGGGATTTTACATCCCAAGTCTATTGGAATTGTCTTACATCACCGCATTGTTGAGAAGAGGTAAGTCTATCATAGTTAATTATCACGTAATCTTGCTGTTACTGTGTATAGTGTTCTCATGGTTTTACTCACTATGCTTACATCAGTTCAGGTTTGCTTTTCCATGCTTTTCTGAAATCAGCCTGCTCATCATTTCTTACACAAGAATAATATTCCATTTCACTTACATACCATAAATTATTCAGCTATTCCCCAATTTATAGGCATCCACTTAATTTCTAATTCATTTTCCAAAACAAAAAAGCTACTACAAACATTTTTGTACATTTGGCTCTTTTCCCCTATTTTATGATTTTTGGGGGGTACAACCCAAAAGTGACACTGCTGGATCAAAGAAATGAACAGCTTTATAGACCTTTGGGCATAGTTCCAAATTACACTCCAGAATGGTTGCATCATTTCACAATTCCATCAACAATGCATCTAATCTGCTTGTTTTAAAGAGAGGTTGGTCTTTAGTTTAAGGCTTAAAGATATTCTTGGTAGATACTCTTATGAAATCTCTATGTGTTATTCCTCATTAACCTTATGTTATCATTATTTTTCATAGTTGTTTTCTAGTAAAACTGGGTTTGTAACTTGAAGATCCTATAGGAATTTTTTTTAATCTGAAATTATTTTGTGTATTAAAGCTATTATAATGTGTTGATAGAAGTTAAATACTTGATGGATGGAAAAGACTAGTGTGTCTCCTTAGAATGATTGAAAAATTGGAAAAAAACAGAAAGGAATCATTTTTCAGTCATTAAAAATATTCAAATCAATCAAGTTGTACTTTGTTCTTTAATTATTTCTTTTGTATTCTACCAAATTACATGAAAGAAGAAATAATAACTTTTATACATTTGTTATTATGTCACATATATTTTCAAATATATTCCTCCTCTTCTACTCTGTGAACTATCTCTTCTGATAAAGAATTTTATTGTAGAAGCTACAAAATTTTGCTTATCCTAATTGTACCTCCCTTATACTTGATCCGTTTCTTTCTGTATGCTTGCATCCATTTTCTCCTTGAATTTGACTAAAATATTCCTGGGAGTTTTAATTTTAGGATCTCTTTCAGGAGGTGATTGATGGATTCTGGTACTAGAATATTAGAACTTTTTTTTGATAATTTCTTCAGAGATGATACCCAGTCTCTTTTTTTGATCATGATTAATAGATAGACCAATACTTTTTTTTTAATTAAAGCTTTTTATTTTCAAAATATATATATGGGAATTTTCAACATTCATCTTTACAAAATCCTGTATTCTAATTCCCCCACCCCCAGCCCTTCCCCTAGATGGAAACTGATCCAATATATGTTAAATATGTGCAGTTTTTTTATACATATTTCCACAAATATCATCAAAAAGATCAAAAAGGAAAAAATGAGAAAAAAAACAAAATGCAAGCAAACAACAATAAAAAGAGTGAAAATACTATATTGTGGTCCACATTCAAATCCCACTGCCCTCTCTCTGAGTGCAGATGGCTTTCTTCATCACAAGACAATTGAAATTGCCCTGAATCATTGCATTATTGATGAGAACTATGTCCATCAGAATTGATCATCAAATAATCTTGCTGTTGCCATGTATGATGTTCTCCTGGTGCTGCTCATTTCACTAAGCATCAGTTCACATTGAGTCTCTCCAGATCTCTCTGAAATCATCCTGCTGATTATTTCTTATAGAACTTATAGAACAATAATGTTACATAACATTCATATGCCATAACTTATTCACCCATTCTCCAACTGATGGGCATTCATTCATTTTCCAGTTTGTTGCCACTACAAAAAGGGCTGCTACAAACACTTTTGCACATATGGGTCCCTTTCCCTCCTTTATGATCTTTTAAAGATACAAGCCCAGTAAAGACACTGGTGGATCAAAGAGGATGCATAGTTTGATAGCCCTTTGGGCCTAGTTTCAAATTGCTCTCTAGAATGCTTGAATCAGTTTAAAACTCTACCAACAATGTATCATTGTCCCAATTTTCCCACATCCCCTCCAACATTCATCATTATCTTTTCCTGTCATATTAGCCAGTAGCAGTAACCTCAGAGTTCTTAATTTGCATTTCTCTACTCAATAGTGATTTAGAGTACCTTTTCATATAATTAGATATGTTTTTTATTTCTTCATCTGAAAATCATCTGTCCATATCCTTTGACTATTTACCAATTGGAGAATGGTTTGAATTCTTGTAAATTTGAATAAATTCTCTATAAATTTTAGAAATAAGACCTTTATCAAAATTGTTGAATATTAATTTTTCCCAGTTTATTGCTTCCCTTCTAAACTTTTCTTCACTGGTTTTGTTTGTACAAAACCTTTTTAACTTAATATAATCAAAATTATTAATTTTGTATTCAATAATATACTCGAGTTCTTCTTTGGCTACAAATTCCTTTCTTCTCTACAGATCTAAGAGATATGCTATCCTTTGTTCTAATTTGCTATCCTATTATTATGTCTAAATTATAAAGCCATTTAGATCTTATCTTGGTATAAGGTGTAAGATGTGGGTCAATGTCTAGATTCTGCCATACTAATTTCCAATTTTCCCAGCAGCTTTTTAGACCAATAATTTTAAAATTATCTCTCCTACATTCAAGCTTCAATGCAGCTTCAGATATCCTGAGCAAGTTACTTGACCTCTGTCCCTCTGTTTTCTCATCTGTAAAATGATAACTATTAACATCTCCTTTGCAGGGTTGTAAAGATCAAATGAGATGATATTTGTTTAAAAAAACATAATAATATCAAGCATATAGCAGGTACCATGTAAATCTCCTTTCTCTCCCTTCTCCTTCTCCTCATTTCCCTTAGATTGGGCCCATGTTGTGGTGAAACATGAGAACTTGATTCTCAAAAGTCCCCCTTCTACCATATAAAGTAAATAAATAAATAAAATTATTGAACCATAGAAATTTAGAACTAAAAACAGAGTAAAGCAGCAGAACTGGTCAATAACAGACAAGGATTATAATTAGTATTCACTTGATCTCTGACTGTTTGAATAGAACTAGAAGGAGAAGTAATAATCACAATGTATTGTTAGCAATGGTGAAATCACATATGCAGATTTAGACTCAGATTTGTGTATCACCTTAGAGAGGGGTTTTATTTTGGGGGGTTGTTGTCATTTCTTTTTAAAATTTTTTTTCTCAATTACATATAAGAACAATTTGTAGCCTAAAAAAAAATAATAATAATAACTCTCCTCGATCTATTTTCCTGGTCGATTGTTTTTACAATGAGATATTTAACATTTTTTTCCATTTTTAATTTTTTTTTTCACTTTTGATTTATTGTGTCTCATTTTATTATAAAGTTATTAGTTTCTATTTGTTCAATCTTAATTTTTAAGAAATTATTTTCCTGGTCAAAGGATATGAAAAGACAATTTTCAGATGATGAAATTGAAACTATTTCCACTCATATGAAAGAGTGTTCCAAATCACTACTGATCAGAGAAATGCAAATTAAGACAACTCTGAGATACCACTACATACCTGTCAGATTGGCTAAGATGACAGGAAAAAATAATAATGAATGTTGGAGGGGATGCGGGAAAACTGGGACACTGATGCATTGTTGGTGGAGTTGTGAACGAATCCAACCATTCTGGAGAGTAATCTGGAATTATGCCCAAAAAGTTATCACACTGTGCATACCCTTTGATCCAGCAGTGCTACTATTGGGCTTATACCACAAAGAGATACTAAAGAAGGGAAAGGAACCTGTATATACCAAAATGTTTGTGGCAGCCCTGTTTGTAGTGGCTAGAAACTGGAAAATGAATGGATGCCCATCAAGTGGAAAATAGTTGGGTAAATTGTTGCATATGAATGTTATGGAATATTATTATTCTGTAAGAAATGACCAGCAAGATGAATACAGAGAGGCTTGGAGAGACTTACATGAACTGATGCTAAGTGAAATGAGCAGAACCAGGAGATCATTATATACTTCAACAATGATACCAGATGAGGATGTATTCTGATGGAAGTGGATTTCTTCAACAAAGAGATCTAACTCAGTTTCAATTGATCAAGGATGGACAGAAGCAGCTACACCCAAAGAAAGAACACTGGGAAATGAATATAAACTGCTTGCATTTTTGTTTTTCTTCCCAGGTTATTTTTACCTTCTGAATCCAATTCTCCCTGTGCAACAAGAGAACTGTTTAGTTCTGCACACATATATTGTATCTAGGATATACTGTAACCTATTTAACATGTATAGGACTGCTTGCCATCTGGGGGAGGGAGTGGAGGGAAGGAGAGGAAAAATTGGAACAGAAGTGAGTGCAAGGGATAATGTTGTAAAAAATTACCCTGGCATGGGTTCTGTCAATAAAAAAGTTATTAAAAAAATAAATAAATGGGAAAAAAAAGAAATTATTTTTCTTGGTGAGCTTTTGTACCTTTTTTTCCAATTGGCCGATTTTGCTTTTTAAGACAATCTCCTCATTAGTTTTTTTTTCCTGCATTTTTTTGCACCACTATCAATTCTTTTCTTAAGTTTTCCTCTATCTTACTTGATTTTCAAAATCTATTTTGAGTTCTTCCATGACCTGAGCACAATTAGTGTTTTTCTTGGAGGCTCTGGATTTAGGAGGTTTGACTTTGTTATCATCTTCTGAGTCTGTGTTTTGATCTTTCTTGTCACTGTGATCACTTTCAATGGTCAAAAACTTTTTCTCTTGTTTACTCATTTTCCTAGCCTATTACTCAACTTTTAACTCTTTGTTAAAATAGGTCTCAGTTTCCAGAAGGGAGAGTGCCTTGTTCCAAGCTTCAGGGTTTTGTGCTTCTGTTTTCAGAGATTTTTCTAGGAATCTGACCACAAGCACTTTTTTCTGCTCTGGAGCTGTTAGTATTCCTGTCCCACTGAAGATTTAGTTTGCTAAAGCAATAGAGTCCTTCTTTGTTAATGCTGAGCCACTGGGACTGCATGTTGGACTCCAACCCTGTTGTCAAAGACCCTTTCCTCTGACCCTCCAAGGCCTTCCTGGCATTCCCAGACCAGGAAATCCAGAAGCTTTCAGCACTGCTGCTGGTGCCCATAGGTCCCACCTTGCTGAGGCTGGGACGAAGACAGAGGTTAGGGTTACACTGGCATGGACCAGCATGCTGGGATTGCATGCTGGGCTCCTATCTTGTTTCCATAGATATTTTCTTTTCTTTTCTTTTAACAATATTTTATTTTCTCTTAATATAATTTATTTTAATATTATAGATATTAATATATAATGTGCTATAGTATATTAGTATAATTTAATGTATTATAATGTACTTATAATATTTAATAAAATATTTTATTTTAATGATTTAATTTTCAAAATACATTCAAAGATAGTTTTCAGCATTTTTTTTTTTTGCTGAGGCAATTGGCATTTATTGACTTGTCTGGGGTCACACAGCTAGGAAGTGTTAAATATCTGAGGTCAAATTTGAACTCAGGTCCTCCTGACTTCAGAGCTAGTGCTCTATTCCCTGTGCCACCTAGCTGTCCCTCAACATTCACCCTTGCAAAGCCTTGTATTCCAAATCTTTTCCCCTCCTTTCTTTTCTTCTCCCTCCCCTAGACAGCAAATAATCCAATTAATCATGTGCAGTTCTTCTAAACATATTTCCACATTTATCACTGCAAAAGAAAAGTCAGATCAAAAAAGAAAAAAAATGAGAAAGAAAAAGAAGCAAACAACAATAAAAAATGTGAAAATACTATATTGTGATCCACATTCAGTCCTCACAGTCCTCTTTCTGAATGAAGATGACTTTCCATCACAAGTCTATTGGAATTGTCCTGTGTCACTTCACTGTTAAAAAAAAAAAGCCACATCATCAGAATTGATCACCACATAATCTTGTTGTTGTATATAATGTTCTCTTGCTTTATTCATTTCCCTTAGCATCAGTTCACTCAAATTTCTTTAGGCACTTCTGAAATAATCCTGCTGATCTTTCTTACAGAACAATAATATTCCATTACATTCATATGCCATAACTTATTTAGCTATTCTTCAATTGATGAACATCCACTCAGTTTCCAGTGCCTTACCACTACAAAAAAGGCTGTTACAAACATTTTTGCACTTGTGGGTCCCTTTTCTTCCTTTTAGATCTTTTTGTGATACAAGCCCAGTAAAAACACTGCTGGGTCAAAGGGGATATACAATTTGATAGCATTCTGGACATAATTCCAAATTGCTCTCCAGAATGGTTGGATTAATTCACAATCCTATGAACAATGTATTAGCGTCTCAGTTTTCCCACATCCCCTCCAACATTCATCATTATCTTTTTCTGTCATCTTCCAGTCTGAGGAATGTGTAGAGGTACTTCAGAATGGTCTTAATTTGCATTTCTCTGATCAATAATGATTTAGAGTACCTTTTCATGTGACTAGAAATTTTTTTTAATTTCTTCATTTGGAAATTGTTCATATCCTTTGATCATTTATCAATTGGAGAATGGCTTGATTTCTTATATATTTGAATCAGTTCTCTATATATTTTAGAAATGAACCCTTTATCAGTACCCTTGAATCTAAAGTTTTTCTTCTCAGTTTTCTGCTTTCCTTCTAATCTTGCTCACATTGATTTTGTTTGTACAAAATATTTTACCATCCTTTTAGCCAATTCTACAGATCTGCTACCTAGAGGTCAGGGCTAGGCCCAGGATTGGGCTGACCTTCTAAGTTGTCTTCAGCTGCAATATGTTCTGCTCCATCTTTTTTGGGTGTTCCAATGCTCTAAAATTTGTTTAGAGTCAGTATTTAAAGAAATTTATAGTGGTTTGAGGGAGAAATTGGGCAAGTTCCTGCCTTTACTATGCCATCTTTATTCCATCTCCATAATAAGGAATTTTTAAAAGAGGGTAAAAAAGTACTTCAGGAAAACATATTATCTTTGACATGATTTATAATATTTCACATTCACAGCCCTCTACCTTTGCAAAGAAGAAAGGAAAGTACACTTTCTCATCTTATTAAACTTCATCATTATAATTCCACTTTTGATAATATTTAAATAGAGAATATGAGCAGGCATTTTTCAAGTTGTCCATAAGCATATGAAAATTGTTTCAAATAATAATTAGAAAAATACACATTAAAACAATTCTGTTTCCACCTCAAACTCACTAAATTAAAAAAAATCGAACCTCCCTGCTTCCCCAAAAAAGGGAAAATGACAATTCTTAGAGAAACTCTGAAAGGAACAAGCAACTAATCATGCACTTTTTAAACTATGAACTGATGCAGGGATTCTGGATTGTTAGGATTCTTAGAAGGTTCCAAGTCAGTGGAATTGATGAGATAATGATTCTCTGATTTACATGTACTTAATACTTACTATAATTCCACAAGATTCATACATTTAAGAGAGGATATATAAGGAGGAGCTGTCAGGGCCAAAAAGGACAAGCCCACTAGAAGCTCTTGGAGGAGGAGACAGATTCATTCCATCTTTGTGCTGGCTGGAGGCTGAAGCTGACAGAGACAAAGAACTAGTGGCAGAAGCTCTTGGAACCAAGGAGAGCGATAGGCCTCTAAGAAAGCTAACCAGGCCCCAGGAAAAGAGACAAGACTTTGAAGGAAACAATAAAGGATTTGGACTTTAATCTCTGGCTGCACTTGTGGTGATTACTGGCTGCCTCCAGAAGCTTCCCAAGAAACCTGCTCCCAAAGATTACATTTTAGAGAAGAATATTATACTGGATTGCAATTTGGATCTATATCCAAAAAATCACAAAATTTTGCATATCCTTTGATCCAGCAATACTGCTACAAAACATGTATCCCAAAGAAATCATTGAAAGAGGGAAAGGACTCATCTCTACAGAAATATTTATAACAGTTTTTCCTCAGTGGCAAAGAACTAGAAACTAAAGGGGAGACATCAACTGGGAAATGGCTGAACACACTTTGAAATATGAATATAATGGCATATTGTTGCATCGTAAGAAATGATGAAAGTCATGGTTTCGGGGAAACCTGAGAATATTTCTGTTTGTACACTAATAGCATTGCAAAGACAAATAATTTTGAAAAAAATTATAAGAACTCTGATTATAAAGTAACCAACCAAAATTCCAGAGGATTAAAGATGAAACATTTTACCTTGCTCTTGGTAGAGAGCTTTCAGAATGAAACATATTGTTTTTGGACACATCCAGGGTGGAATTTTGTTTTTTCTTGTCTATACATATTTGTTACAAAGGTTTTTTGTTTTTTTTTTTCCCTCTGTGTTTGGGGGGAGATAAGGAGGAAAGGAGAAGGAAGCCAGGAATAAAGTTGTGAAGAAAGAAAGAAAGAAAGAAAGAAAGAAAGAAAGAAAGAAGAAAGAAAGAAAGAAAGAAAGGAAGGAAGGAAGAAGGAAGGAAGAAGGAAGGAAGGAAGGAAGGAAGGAAGGAAGGAAGGAAGGAAGGAAGGAAGGAAAAGAGGAAGGAGGGAAGAAGGGAGGAGGGAAAGAGATAGGAAAGAGAGAAAGGGATGGAATGAAGAAGGAAGGAATGTAGGAAGCAAAGAGGGTCATTGAAAAATATTTTTGAAATGCTCAGAAGAGAATTAAAGGAAGACCAGAAGGAATCACAGAAGGCAGGACAGCTTTGAAAGTAACATGTTGAATTTTTTATATACTTGCAAAGCAAACTGTACATAATAGAAATTCTAAGTTTTATGTCAAACCTGCTTTCTGTTCTACTGTTTATATGGAAGTACTTGTTTTATTTTAAAATTTTTATTTTGTTTTATTCTGAACTTAAATACCAGAAAAATTTCTGAAACCATATCATTCCCAAACATACAGCAGAAGATAGTATTAAGCTGTTGATCTCCATTTTTAGCTCCTGCTTTAAATAAACACACCTGCAAACATACGTATATATATCTATGCATATTATATAGTTGTAATAGTGACTGTTTCCCCAAGTCCCTGAAGGTCAGATGTACCACATTTCTTATCCTCTCTACAGTTTTCTCATAATCTGATGTGGTCAAAGAGCATCACTAAATGTCTACCTCTGGCTAGAGCCCCACAATTATGTTCCTCGAATTTTAGAGGTCCACATACTCTAGTTTTATTTAATTGTGTGAAGTCAAGTTAGGATTTGTGAAGGAATATTTACTTCAGAGATATAGCAAGAATAAGCAAGGTGTTTGCCCAAACACCTTGGGGACATAGTCCTTTTTTTCACTGTATCATTTACCATGAATAGGAGAGGGATGTAGTTGGACTCGGTTCCTATTATTTATTTATTCCCACCAGATTCAAGTCCAAAATGGTCCCTATGCCATGGATTCTTCAGGCTTCCTCATTGAGCTGACTACAGCTCAGACTAGACCAGAAGCTTGGGGCTCCCCAGTATCTATGATTTGAGTTTCTGGGTCCAACCAGAACTCTACTCCCTTTTTTTCTTTTCAGTTGCTGCCTGCATTTAAAGATTTACTTGCTCTTTGTGGGGGAGGGGGGAAGAAGCTAGATCTGTAATAATTTTTATACTGATTGATGTTTTCTTTGATTGACTCCCCAACTTGGAGTTTTGTGCCAAGGCCAAATTCTGCTCCTTTGTTTGGTAAGGTAGTTAATCTTGTTTGTTTTTGTCTTGGGTCACCTAGATTCCTGTGAACCATTGAATATGAATCATTGTATCTGTAAAATGGGAATAATAATAATACCCTTAATATTTGCATAATATGGTTTTTGTAAAACTCGGGTGAAAGCCTATATAAAAAGTGCTTTGCAAACTTAAAATTTCTACATGAAAGTCAGCTGTTCTTTGCTGTGACTGAGAGTATATTATTTCATCTTTATATACAAAAGACAATATATCATTATTTTGCATCATTCTATGGTTTCCCTTTTTATGAGTCATAGCTATATGTTTTCTACACTAAGTTCAACTCTGTGGCTCGAGCTTTTTCCACTCTTTCAGCAATATTTGACAAAGAAAACAAATGAGATTCTTCAAGAGATGCATGATTTTAAGACAATTTGTAAGCAATATGGATAAATTATATTTTGGGGAGGACTCTCACAAAATGACACAATCACAACCAAATGACAGTGTACAAATAGTTCAGGTGTGTCTTATGATTTGGCTTTCATGCTTATGATATATCATCCCCAATAAGAATGACTAAAACAGATATTTATCTGATTTGTGTAGTAGATAGGAACTCAGAAATGTGGAACAGGGCTCTAATAACTTGCATATACAGGTTTTGCTGCACAGGTATTTCTAATAGGTATTTTTGTTCTTGGGTGATTTCAGAAGAAACAACATGTACCAATATTATTATTTTATTTCCCAGCACTTTTTGGTTAGAGGATGTGGAAGGAGAAAACTGTCTATTCACATGAGCAATTTTTTTTTGATAAAAGTGAGCAGTTTTGTATACAGATATTTCTTTCCTTTTTTTGAAATAAAGTAATTCATGTATAAATGTCCTGAATTTTATTTTGGAAATGCTTTTGTTAGCTTTGCTTAATTTAGCCAGCAAATCAGGGCATTTTTTTTTTAAGAGCTGGCTAACTGGATGACATCCTTATAATTCACTGATTCCTTTTTGCTAGAATGAATTATTAGGAGAAATCTTACACATTATATTTATCTTAGTAATTTTTTTTGTCTGGAAATGCAGCATGGTGTAGTGGGAAAAGAGTTTGTCTCAGGGGCAGCTAGGTGGCGCAGTGGATAGAGACTAGCCCTGAAGTTAGGAAGACCTGAGTTCAAATCTGACCTCAGACACTTAACACTTCCTAGCTGTGTGACCTTGGGCAAGTCACTTAACCCCAATTGCCTCAGGCATCTAGGTCAGGTAAAGGCACTGACACATATTGGGTAGATGACCCTCATCTGCAGTGTTCTGACCAAGTCTTTCAGTCATCCTTAAGGATAAGATTTTTAATATTGTGTGTATATGTGTGTGTAGGGGTGGGGATGGAGTGGGTGTATATGTGACTAGCATTCAGGTGAAACCTATGGAATTCTTTTCAGAGTCATATCTTTAACTACATATAATTAAATTAATAGAATTGCATAGAAAATTAATTATATTAAAATTCTTTTTTAATCCAGGGTAAGAATCTGTATTTTAAGATTATTAAATTACAGAGAAGAGGACCCATCTTGTTTAAAATAATAAAAACTAACATTTAAATAGCATTAGGTTGCAGGCACTGTGTTAAACACTTTACAATTAAGGGTTTCGGTTTCCATCCTCAGGAGTTTCTTATCTTGATGATATCACATGTCTAGTTACTATGTTTTTTGTTTTTTGTTTTTTTTTTGGTATAAGCTTTCTTGAAAGTGTGGGCTTTATTTTCTCTTTTTTCTCTTTATGTTTGATTTTTTAATGCCCCAAATTAACATTGTGGTCCAGAGTAAGCACTTTCTAAATGCTTTTTGAGTGACTGATTTGTTGATTTTCTTTCATTAGAGAAAACAAAATCCATTGAAATTGAGGCATATTCTTGGTGCAGTTTCTTCTGGTATTTGATGGTAAGGCAGTCAAGGGGACTTAAAATGAGCCATCAGAAACAGGAAATGAAACCAAGGAGGAGAGTCCTGTGAGACGAGTTTAAAGATCTGGATGTGGCAAAACAAGAAACAAACAAGTCCTAGAGATGCAGAATTGACCAAAATAGAACTTTGTTCCAAAGGATTGTCATCCTGGATTGCAGGCAATAAAAAATGCAATGAGGGGCTCAGGCCTAAGAATCTAGTTAGTTCTGAGGGATCTGGTATATGAGGAGGATTGGGGAAAAATGAAGACAAGTTAATATGAAGATGGACATGTGTGTAATGTAAGTCCAGATGGGAAAGCAGATTGCCAAGCCTGGGAAGATGAACACAGATGGAGGCAGTATACAATCACCATAATAACAACAATAATAGCTGGCATTTTTATAGCACTTTAAAGTTTACAAATCATTTTACTTGCCTTATTTTACTTAAGCCTTCCTGGGATGTCAGAACTGGCAAGGAGGAACAAAGAGTCAGAGGAGGAAGGTACCAGAACAATTGCTTGGTCAGATTCTACAGTGGAGATCAGGCAGTACAAAAGTGTATCTGAGACTCAGGCTGGAGGGATTGAGCAATAGATTCCATGTGTGAATGATGAATATTCAGGAGTCCACATCCAACAGAAAAGGACGAGTGAGTCAGCATGTATGTTACCAACAGCATGGTTGTGAGGCTGCGGTCATCTGCTCTCAGCCTTGCTATTGTCCTCCCTTTTTAGTGTGGGCGGACAAAACTGACAGGAGTGTTCTAGAAGCCTAAAGCAGGGCAGAATCTTGCAATTGCCTTGGTTTGTGGGAAAAGCAGAAGCTGAGAATGTCTGGGGAATTTTGACAATTAAAATGACACATTAGAATAAGGGTTAGGAAAGACAGCTCAGGTCAAAATATGTCGAGCTCACAAGGAGGTGAGTGTCAAAGCATCAACAGCCTTAAGTGTCTGTTTCTAAGGAGAACTACCTGGTAGCCTAGTCCTGATGGGTGAGGCTAATCTGGAAGGTATTATGGGTCAAAAGATCTCTATTCGCTTTAGTTCAAGGAAACAAATGTGCTAAAATTTAATATTCTAGAGTGCTAACATACAATTGAAAGGATTCAGAGGTCCAGTGATTATCCTTTGGGAAAATGACATTTTAAGTAATGTCTTGAGACCATGGTGACATTCAGTGTGCAGCTGGGAATTTTAATGTGTGATTGATTCCTGAGGGCATACTCTCACAGCATTTGGTCATGACAGTGGCAGAGGGATCTATTACTCCTCACAGTGAGAAGAAGAAACTTAATTGGCTATATGGTGCTAGTTCAGAGAAGGATAGATGTCATAGCATCTGCTGATTTGTGATGTGAATAGAGAAACTTAGAACTCTAGCATTACTTGAAGATCAAATGTTGTCTGCAGATTAAAACAATGGAAGGGATCCTTTAGGTGATATAAGTAATATGATTCAGGCTAATATCATTTTAAAGGTTAACTTTCTTAGTAAACCTAGATGCAAGAGAAATGCATATTTTTTTTTAAATGAATTTTTCTGGGGGAGTAGTTCTCACAAATAGCATTTTAGCAATTAATAATGATGATGGAAAATTTCATAAAGCTAGCATTTGTCATAATAGAGAATAAAAAGTACTACTTTGGCTGGGACTTTCAGACCATTTTGCCCAGGATAGTATCTTGGATAGGCATGAATGATTACCTTCTCTTTGTCTCCTGTATAACTCAGCTCCCATATCTGGTCAGTTTCCAAGTCTCAACAATTCTATTGTTGCAGACTAGTTTATTTTTCTTTTTCTCAGTACATTTTTATTTTTTCAATTAGCAAACACTTAGTTTCTTGCCTTTCCACAACCACCACCACCACCACTATATCCCTTCTTCCCCCACCAAATTGGTGGGAGGGAAGAAAGAAAAAAAAATGCAAAAGAAAACATTATAACAAGCATGCATCATAAAATAAAACAAATTGCTTTATTGGTCATGTACATAAAATGTAAGTCCCATTCACCAACCTGAGTCTTATATATATTATCTGTCAAGAGAAGGGGTCATACTCTTTATTATCAGTGCTCATGTAAATGACTCATTGTGTTGATAATAATTCTTAAGTCTTTTAAAGTGGTTTGCTTTTACAATCTTATTATTGTATAGATTATTCTCCTGGCTCTTCTAACTTCATTCCACATTAGTTCATATAAATCTAATCCAGATTTTTCTGAAACAATTCATTTTGTCAATTCTTATAGTAAATAGCATCCCATTACATTCATATACCCTAAATAGTTTAGCCATTCCCCAATTAATGGGCACTCCTTTAACTTCCAGTTCTTTTCTTATTATAAAAATGATGCTCTAAATCTCTAAATATTTATGTATACATTGATCCTTTTCTTTTTAATTTCTTTGATCTCTTTGGGAAGTAGACGTAGTAGTGGTATTTCTGGGTCAAAGATTATTTGTGATTTAGTGATTTGAGAGGTATCATTTCAAATTGCTGATTTTTCTATATTAGCTTTCATACTGGTCTCCTTTCTATTCCCATTGCCATCATGCTATCAGAGAATTTCATTACTACCTGCTTAGACTATGGCAGTAAACTTATTTCTTCTCTTTCTGTCATCCATCCATCTTATAGATCACTACCTTATGTGTAGACTTAATCATAACCTTTCAGTGCCATATTCTTGTTTCCTAAATGGAAACAAGATTTCTTAACCTGGGCATTTCCATCCTATACCTGTGCCATCTGTCAACATCCCACTTTTTCAGCCTCATCTAACATTTTTCTCCTCCCCACCATTCCAAATCAAATGAGATAACATTTGTAAAACACCTAGTACAATCTTTTACACAAATAAGTGTTTAACTTACTTAACAAATCCTCTTCCCTCCCTCCACCCCCTAACTATGCTTTCTGCTCCTGCCAGATTGAGTAGCTTACTAGATCTCTTATATGTTCTTTATTTTCCTCTTATTGTACCTTCAATATTCAATTTTTTATTCCCCAACAATCTTTTTTTTCCTTCTCTACTCCATCCCCCATCCTCTATGCCTCCCCCAATTCTGTTAAAATTCTACTGATCCTGAATTGGAATTAGGGAATTACAGTCTTGTCTTTCAAGTCACCTCCTCCATGAAACCATTTGGGATTTCTTTTCAATTGAAAATATAGTTCCCTTGTTCCTTGAGAAGCACTTTGTATTGTTTTTTATATTAAAGTGAAATAGCATTTGAAAATTGCTTTAGCCCAGTGTCTGGAACATAGTGGATGCTATATAAAATGTTTATTCCTTCCCTTCTTCCTTCTGTTTGTATTCTGTTCTCTATTCTAGTTATTATGTTGTTACAAATATATGTGTGTTTGTCTCTCCTTTCAACCTCAAACTCTATGAGGGCAAAAAGTATATCTTAATTATCTCTATCTCTTTTCTAGTACTCAACAGATAACTCTTCATAACTTAGGCACTGAATAAATTTTGGTTAAATGAATGTATGGATACTACTATGCCTCTCCCTCTTAGACATAATATTGTGAGGGATGTAGAAGATCCTTACCCAAAATGACTATTCAAAGATCACTCAGTAGAAAGCAGAAAAGTTGTTTATTAAAACCTCCGGAGGATGGACCATCCCATCATGAGATAAGAAGGAGAAAGCTCATGATAGGAGGGCTAAAGAAGTAGTAAAGGTACACAGCTTTTATACAAGAGATTACATCACAAGTAAGAGAACATTGAGAAGGGGAGGGGGAGGCATCTAATTGCTTGTTGCTATTCGGAGAGATTGGAGTAGAAGAAATCACCTGATTTCTAGGAAACAGAAAATCAGGCCTTCAGGCTTAATCAAGCAGATAGTGGTCAAGCTAATAGACTAAACATCAATAAATGTCAAATACTAATAAATATCATCAGCTCAGGTTAAGTAAATATGTTTATAGCTGGCCAAGGCTCAAGTAAATATGGGCCTGCACATATTATACAGGTCATAGGGGAAACACAGAAATAATGAAAATAAAATACAGAAAAAGAATTCATACATTCCTGTAAGTTCTTCATCTTATCTCTCTATTCCATACAATATTATCCTCAGAACATTCTCCAAAGTTCCTTGACTTCTCTGGAATAATGGAATTTGGATTGACCTTTCTTAAAATTATCCAAACCTACAGATATGGTAGTTATTTTATTTTTTATTGTTCTTTTCATGGCAAGATGGCAGAACTGATAGCATTACTTCCCATGTGTATGGGCCTGCTCATATAGCCACTTCTAATAAGCATCTCTCTGCCTATATTGACAGTATCTAGCACATATTAGGTAAACATAAATTATTCAATTAAAAATTATAAGAAGTTAGGACATGATTTCCAATAATAAGATACTATTTTTCTTCATTCTGACTTAAAGCAGCTTTAAGTATTCTAGGGAGTAAATAGCATATTGGGACTGTGTCACTGATGCTCTTTGGTAAGATGATATGGAAATTGGAAAAATGTCCTGCCTTTTCTCCCATTCTCTTAAGCTCTTTGGAATAAGCACAAAGCCATCTTTCACTAAGGATTATTACAGAAATATGTATAAATAGCAAAAAGCAAACTGGATGGGAAGAGCTAATTTTGAATTCCAACTCTACCATTTTCTAATTTTGTGACCTTAAAGAAAGTAATTTATCAGCTTTGAGCACATTTCATCTTGGAATTGGTACTCAAATTACCTGATAAGGGAATCCCCCAAACTCTTTTTCTCTCTCTGACTTTGGGAATGAGCCATGAGGTAAAGCATTTGAAGCTCCTTCAACCCTGCCTCAGTGAGAGACCACCCCAGGGAATCAGATAAAGTGGTTTATCTAGGTGGGGTTGGTTCAGTCCTGAGCTAAAGAATTCTAACCCTATTCAAATGAAGATCTTCTATTCAATTCAACTCAAGCTGTACCCAGGCCTATCCAGAGCAACTTCCAGCTTGTAGCCAAGACTTATAAAAGAGCCAATCTAAAACTCTTTCTTGGCAGAGGTCCTAACATACCATGCCATGCCATGCTAGACTATGCCATGCTATGCCAAGGAAACCTCTGCCCGTTGGAATAATATTCTCTTCCATAGCTACCCTCTCTTTATCTCCCTCACCTATTTCCCTAACAAGACTTTCTGCCTTTGTTGGGATCTCTCTAAACTTTACTTCTCTGTCAGACTTAACTCGGCCTTTCCATTCTTGCATAGCAAAGGCTGACTTCCCAAAGCCAAAAATAAACCTCTTTTATCAGTCTAGCTTTTTCGGGTTTGTAAATTCCTTTATAAAGAATCTCTGTGCCGCCAGAAGGGGGTTTCCAAAACTCCCTACCCAAGCACCAAATCCCAAGGGGATGTAGGGGAGCCTAACCTCTCCATTTGGTTCCCTGAACCCCAAACCTGCCACTAGATCTTATCATTTAACTCCCTGACCACCAGAAACCTTAAACTCATTTTAGTTCCCTGAATCTCATCTTATCATTTGGTTCCTTAACAATCTTAAGTCTAAAGCTCATCATATTTTGGTTCCTGGAACCCCAAAACCTAAACCTCATCATACCCATCTTGTAAGATTTGGGAGACATAAATAAGATACTATGTAATATGTATGTGTTTATGCATGTTTAAAAAATATACATATATCTGTATCAGTATATTAGACATATATATGTATATAAACATACATATATGTTTCTTAGAATTCTTAGTATAGTTTTAAGTTTTATCAGTTTAAAAATGTACTAAGAATTTTCAGACATGCTATAGATACAAAAAAATCTTTTTCAACCACAAATTATTGTATGTTAAGTAAGATATGTTCATTCATAAGAATTGCTAAAGACCCTTGATATTCAGTTCTATAGAATATTGGGTTGGTTTTATACTGTTATTTGCTCTACTGTGGCACATGCTTTGTAGTTCAAACCTTTTCTGAGTTAGATTTTTTTTTGAGAGGCTTAACTGATTTTCTCAGTATTACACAGCTAGTAAGTGTCAAATGTCTTGAGATCATATTTGAACTCAATTTCTCTGTTACTTCAGGGTTAGTATTCTATCCATGGTACTTCGTAGCTTTCCCTGGGACTTTGTATTTTTAAAAAGGTGTTATTAGACTCTACTATAAAACAATCTGTGGTGATTGTTGTTGTTTTTTCCCTTTAGGTCAAGTATCAAGGAGTAAACTTCACTTTGGGGTTATAAGACCAGAATTGAAGAGTAGATTTGAATGTGCCTTGTAATTTTTCCTCAGAATAACTGATGTTGCTATGAACTAAAATCAATATTTTTTTCTATTTATATTTCTGCACTCATTAGGATATAAAGCATGATGTTTCAGTAGACAAAGTAAAATCATCAAGTTCTGATGAATGTTTTAGAGCTCAACCATGTGGTCATCTGGAATTTTCTAACTAATGGCAGTCAGCCACTCCTTGACTGCCAATCTCAAAGCAATCTTACTGGAAACATAGCCTCAGGACAGTAGCTTGGAGAACAAATGGGAATGTTAAAACAAAAGAACAAAAACAAATGCCAAAATAGAGAAGAAAATAGACAGTATGTTGACACTTGAATGAACAAACATTTGTCAGGAAATACTGTGCATACCTGTGGAAAAGACACCCTAGGAAGCATGAAAAGAGACAGGGAAATGAAAAGCTTGATGTACTATGGAGAAAAATATAAAACATTTGTCCATTCTATAAAAAGAAAAATCTTTATTTTATTTTTAATTTATGAAATAAAACAGACATTTCTGTAACATAATAGAATTAAAAAAAAGATTGTTGCACATGAATCTGCAAATCTATTATGTACAAGTTGCTATTCCTTTTAATTCCTCTCAAAGTTACTATGTAACTTTCCCCTCTTTTTTTCTGTCATATCCCTCCCACCCACAGAGGACTATCATTAGACAGGATTATGCATATATAAGTAAAAATCATTGTATACTTATATCTGTTTGTTAGTTCTTTCTCAGATGCATATAACATCTTCCTTCATGGGAAATTTATACTTACATTGGGGCTGGTCAGAATGACTTAGATGCTTAAAGCTTTTCTTAAAATAACATTGCTGTTATTATATACAACAATCTTGTGGTTCTACAAATGTAATGCCGGAGAAACTGAGGCAAGATAGAGATTAGAGAGTTTTTAATAATTTATTTGAAAGGGAGAGATTTACTGGGACAAAATGGATCATGGCTTGGTCACAGGGCTGAATGAGACTATGGTCTCCAAGAATCCAGCAAACAATGTGAATTCTCAATGACATATATGGAGGTAGCTCAGATACAAGGGGTAGACAGAGGCAAGGGTGGAGTCAAAGTGCTAAGAGTGGGAAAAGGACTATGGATCTGGTTCTGACAGGGTGGGCAGAGGCACTGGACATTCTAGGATAGGGAAAGGCTTTCTGATAAGTAGGGAAGGACTGGGGTCATGATATCTAAGATAGAAGGTCTTTCTTCTTATCTAGATCATCATGATTAGGAAGGAGGGATGTTTTTGCAGGATTGAGCAGAACAATTAGAAACTGAGACAAAACAATTCAGGGAAACCAAGGCAGGACAATCTAGGGAAACTGAGTCAGGACAATAAAAGAGAACTGTGGCACAGCACTTATTTCACTCTTCATTATTTTGTGCAAGTCTATTCTTGTTTTTCTAAGATCAAACTAATCATTGTTTATATTATAGTGATGTGGATTTGGAAGAGCATAATTTTAAAAGAATATAATAAAAATAGTACAACCAAGATTCAGTTCATAGCATAAAGAAATTATGTTAGAGACACCCATCACAAATAACAAAAGTTTTGCTATTCATTACTTGAATAGCACACAGAAATAAACAAGTCAGAGTCATAGGTGATTTGAGCAATTTGCTTCTGAGGGAACCTGATTTTTAAGATCTCTAAGGAGGAGGGGGAAATAAAGGCAGGACCCAGGGAGTAAAGGGAAGAATCAGTGAAGAACTTGGGGAAATGTCAGAGAAGAATCAAGGAGGAGTCCATTGGAATCCACCTGGCTGACCAGGTTCCAGAATTGTTTAAAGATATTCTAATAGTCTTAGAGAGGATGATGTAATTAAGAGTTTCAGCCTCCCATTATTGAGATAATAGAGACTGATTAAGAGTTTCACTTCACATCGTGCTATGCAAACAAGATAGTCTGGGAAACTGACCTGATCATAGTTGACAAAGGAGCAGGATGACCTCCTTTTAGCAATTCCTGTGAATAAGTTAGTTTAGGGTTTACATCAACAGTAATATTCTATCATAATCATATACCACAATTTGCTTTTTGCCACTACAAAGAGAACTGTTATAAATATGTTAAAACATTTACATTATTTTCCTTTACCCTAATCATCTTTGGAAATAGTGTTATTGCTAGATGAAAGGGTATAAAAATTTTAATAACTTTGGTAGTATAATTTGAATCACTTCACAGTTCTACCAACAGTGAATTAGTGCTCCAAATTTTCCACATCCCTTCCAACATTTGTCATTTCCCTTTCAATCATTTTAGTCAGTCTGATAGGTGTAAAATAATATCTCAAGGATTTAATTTGAATTTCTCTATAATTTAAATGGAATGGAAGAATATTTACAAAAATATTGTTTATCTTCATTTTAAACTAGACCTTTGCCTTCCAGATTGTCCTCCCTTGGGTTTGGAAACATTAAAAATCACTGATTTCCAGCTGCATGCCTCAACAGTTAAGCGATATGGCCTGGGGGCTCACAGAGGCAGACTCAACATTCAGGTAACAGCCATAGTTTCTCTGAGCAGTCAGAATGATTCTTGTTGTTGTTGTTATTGCTGATGATAATGATTATGATGATGATCTTTTATTTTTGAAGAGAGCCAGTGTAGTATTTAATGTAAATAGACTATCTTTGCGATAGTCAGGAAGAAGCCCCCATCCTGTTCTAGAATAATGTGAAGTCAGAGTCTATTGTTAATTCATCCATCCTGTCTCCAATCTAGATAGCATCTTTAAAGACATTCTTAACCTTGGAGATATCTTTAGATAGGTCTGGGACCTAGTCACAACTGTAGAGAAATCTTTAGACAGGTCTGGGATCTAGTCTGCCAGGTAGATTCCCCTTACTTCTCTTTAGGATCTTAGGATCTAAGTTCCCCTTAGATTCTTTATTTCCCACCTTTATACTTGGAAAACACCAAGGCTAAATTTCCCCTATAAAAGATCTGGTTTAAATGAAGATCTTTGCTAAGTGGATTAAGCCCATTATGAGGTACTCTCCTTCATAGTGTCTTCCCATTATTCCTTATTCTGGCAAACTCTCTTTAGTCTAACAAATTCCTCTATGAATCTAACCTGCCAGAGAGTGGTATGCTTAGGACGCACAGAATATTCCTTTAATGGATTATTCCAAACTTTTTTTCCTTTCTAACTATATGCCTCTACTTTATTTCATATTTGCTTCTCCTAGTTCCTATTTTACCTGCTATTTTTGTCTGCAACTTATTCCCCTAAATAAATCTTCCTTTTTTGAATTTGTCATGTTTATTTTGAAGTACATTTTACTATCTAGATCTCATCATTATTGTAGTATATTATCCTTCTCTTCTTTCTTCTTTTCTTCCCTTTCTTTCCTTTTCCTCCTCTTTCCTCTCTTCCTCTTTCCCTTCCTTCTCCTCCTCCTCCTTCTTCCTCTGTTATATACATATGGAATGGAGAAAGAGAATAACAATAGTTTGGGGCTAGTTCCCTGTCTAAAATGTTCTAAACAAGAGTTTGTATATGTAAAACAGGAACCCATTTGTTCCATTTTGCAGGAATATATTTAGATAGTTAATATTTGGCTTGTGCCATTCTGTGTTTGCAAGGGAGAATGCATTTTTCAACTTTATGTGGAAGAAGAAGAACATGACTGGACACTCATTCCCCTATTCTTCCATCCGTAACCCAGAATTTGGGTTGGAAGTATATCCATTAATTACATATCAGATATCTATGTTCTATGAGTATACTGCCCTATTAGGTATTCAGGATAGAATCCATTTTTCCCCCAGTTTTCCTGATATCTCTAAAGGATAGAGTAACTCTTAGAAACCTTAGCTCTGTCCCACCAAATGTTAGTTTTATAAGACAATAACAGATAGTGAGCAAAATCTTATCCAATCAAGCAGTGAACAGAAATCAAGAAAGTAATACAGATAACAGATTACACCAGACTATATGGATTCCATACCTCAGAAGAAACATAAAATCTTTGGCCAAATGGAAAATAATTTCACTAGAGATGTCTGTTCTTAATAATTTCTGCGGATACAAGTACTAGAAATCAAGAAGCATATTGGACAATCAGCTTTTCTAACCTTTCTTCAGCTTTCCAGATTCCATTAGCTATGCCAAAGTTTAAATATCTACTTTAACTTAATCCTTGCTTCTATTTTGTCATATAGAAGGTGGTATTTTAACTGGGACTTGAAGAAAGTCATTTTAAGCCATTAGGCATAGATGAAGAAAGAGAGAATTCTAAGTTTGAGGACAGCCAGTGAATGTGGATGGAGTTGGTAGATAGATAATGTATATTGGGTAAGGGATGTTAAGGAGGCCGGAATCACTGGATCACAGATTTCATATATGTATGTATGTATGTGTGTGTGTGTGTGTGTGTGTGTGTGTGTGTATATATATATATATATATATATATATATATATATATATACACATTAGATATAAGGTTGGAAGGGCCAGATTATGGAGGATTTTTGATGTCAAACAGATTTATTTTATAATTGGTCCTGGAAGTGATGGGGAGTCATTTAGAGTTTATTGAATGAGATCAAATGATGTGGTTTATCCTGAGTTTTGCTTTTGGCAGTAAGAGGAAGATGGATTAGAATGAGTGGAAACTTATGGCAGGGAGATGAATTAGCAGACTATTACAGTAGTAATGCATGAGGTGAGGTAAGGCATGAGGTGACAATGGCCTGGGACAAAGTGATGGCAACATCAGAAAAGAAAAATGTTCTTAATGAGAGACATTACAAAAGTAAAATTGAGGGCACTTGACAACTTTTTGCATATGAGAGATGAGAGAGTTTAAATATCTGAGTATGACATCTGGGTTGCAAACCTGATTAACTAAAAGAATATAATGTTCTTTTTGGTAAATTGTAGCTTTTGCTTGATCTGAGATAAGGATTGCTACCACTGCTTTTTTTTTTTTTAACTTCAGCTGAAGCATAGTAGTTTCTGCTCTAGCCTTTTACCTTTATTCTGAATGTATCACTCTCCTATAAATGTGTTTCTTGTAAACAACAAAATATAGAATTCTGGCTTTTAATGCAGTCTGCTATCAGCTTCCATTTTATGGTAGACTTCATCCCATTCACATTCACAGTTAAAATGATTAATTCTGTATTTCCTGCCATCTTGTTTTCCTAGTTATATTTTTCTTTTTCCTTTCCCCCTTTCCCTCCTTCCCAGTATTTTGTCCCCTCCTCAAACAGCCCTCCTCTTTCACAGTCTCTTCCCCTTTCTTATACCTTTCCATTTCTACCTCTGTTCTCATTTCTATTAGCCTTCCCCTTTTCTTTCCCCTTTCCTTCCTATTGGTCTATAGAATGAGACAAACTTCTCTGTAAAGCTAAATGTGTCTAATATTCTCTTTTTGAGCCAAACTTGATCATAGTAAGATTCCCCACAATGCTCATCTCTTTCCATTTTTCCTCTTAATCATATTGCCTTTTTTGCCTCTTCATGAGATGTAATTTACCCAATTTTAACCCCATTTTCTTCATCTTTCAGTAGAATTACCTTTCCTCCTCTAATCTCTTTTTTAATATCATCACAATAAAATCAAATTATACCTTCACCCTCTAAATATACCTGGAACAGAGATACAGATCTCAAGAATTAAACATATCATCTTCCCATACAGGGATATATATTTTTTAACTTTTAAAAGTTTTTTTTTCCCTTTTACCTTTTAATGCTTCTCTTGAGTTCTGTATTTGCAGATCATATTTTCTGTTCAGCTCTAGTCTTTTCATTAGAAATAAATGAAATTCACCTGTTTCATTGAATGTTAACTGTTTTCCTTGAAAGTTAATGCTCAGTTTTTCTGGATATTTGATTCTTGGCTTCAATCCAAGTTCCTTTGCCTTTCAGATTATCAAATTTCATGCTCTTTTATCCTTTAAAGTAGAAGCTGCTACATTCTGAGTAATCTTGCTTGTGGCTCCTCAATATTTGAATTGTTTCTTTCTGGCTCCTTGCAATATTTTCTCCTTGATTTGATAATTCTGAAATTTAGCTCCAATGTTCCCTGGAGTTTTCATTTTGGGGTCTCTTTCAGGAGGTGATCTATGAATTCTTTCAATGGCTATTTTACCCTCTGATTCTAGGACATCAGGGAAGTTTTCCTTCATGATTTCCTAAAAGATGATGTCAAGGCTCTTTTTTTAGTCACGGTTTTCAGAAGTCCAATAACTCTTAGGTTGTCTCTCCTAGATCTATTTTCTAGGTTAGTTGTTTTTCCCATGAGTTATTGTACATTTTCTTCTATTTGTTTTCATTTTATTTTTTTGATTTTGTTTGACTGATTCTTGGAGTCTCATTGAGTTATTCACTTCCATTTGTTCAATTCTAATTTTTAATTAATTATTTTCTTTAGTTAGCTTTTTCATCTCCTTTTGCATTTGGCCAATGTAGCTTTTAAGTGAGATGTTTTGTTCATTGTATTTTTTTTCCATTTCATAAATTCTGTTTTTCAATGAATTGGTTTCTTTTCCCATTTCATCAAATTTATTTTTAAGTTTTCTTCAGATAATTTGTTTTTCCTTTTCCAAACTCCTTTTGCCAATCTTTCATTTTCTTTCCCCATTTTTCTTCTAACTCTCTTTTAAAATACTTTTTGAATTCTTCCAAGAGAGACTTGTGTGATGAGGACCAACTCATATCATCCTTTCAGGCTTCATCTGGAAATGATTTGCCTTTAGGATTCTCAGGATTTGAAGTCTGTTCTTCTCTTTCTCCATAAAAGTTATCTACAATCAGTGTTCTTTTGCTTTTTTGTTCATATTTTTTAAAGATTGAGTTCTGCTCTTAGGGTAGAGGGAAGATTGTCTCAAACTTCCTCCACAGGTGACAGGCACTGTAGGTTGCCCTGGGGCCAGTGTTGCTGACTGACTTCCGATGCTGGATAGGTGTGGCCTGGTCACATGTTTTTCTGGTGTGGCCTGGTCACATGTTTTTCAGAGGCTATTTGCCTTTTATATTTGTGTTGGATGTCTCACAGCTAATCTGCTAATCCACTGGCTTGTAACCAGATCAGAGTAGCCTAAGAGTCTCCCAATGGATTCCCTGAGTGCATGGAAGCTAAAGTTCCCTGGCTTGCACTGTGTCTGTGCTCAGCTGCCTCCCCACCTGCCTGATTGAAACAGACCTTTTCTGAAGTTCTTCCAAAGTGTCTTGTGCTGGAAATTTGTTACACTCCAAATTTTTGTGGGTTCTGTCACTCTAAAACAAGTTCTGAGACTTGATCTGATGTTGTTCTGAGGAATAATAGATGGAGCTCAGATAAAGATATGTCTACTCTCCACCATTTTGGCTCTAACTCCACCTGCAAATTCTTTTGAGACACCCTGTTTCATCAATCGGTGAAACCAACTTTTTGGAGTTTCCTGAGCCTCAGGACACCCCTTATATACTTTATAGGCTGTACCATACTTGTTGTTGCTCTAATAAAATGTTCTATCTTTATATCTTTGCGTTTACACTAGCTATTACCCCATTTCTGGAATACTCAGTCTCTTCCTTTCCTCCTTTTAGCTTCCCTGGCTTTCTTCAAGAATCAAGTCAAATTCTAACTTCTGCAGGCAACCTTTTCAGGTCCCTTGCTTCTATTGCCTTCCTTCTTGAATTACTTTTCATTTACTCTGTATATATATCTTGTATTAATTACTTACACACTGTCTTCCCCATTATAATGGAAGTTCCTTGAAGGCAGACAGAATTGATGCCTTTTAAAAAAAATAATTTTTTATTGACAGAACCCATGCCAGGGTAATTTTTTACAACATTATCCCTTGCATTCACTTCTGTTCCGATTTTTCCCCTCCCTCCCTCCACCCCCTCCACCAGATGGCAAGTAGTCCTATACATGTTAAATAGATTACAGTATATCCTAGATACAATATATGTGTGCAGAACCAAACAGTTCTCTTGTTGCGCAGGGAGAATTGGATTCAACAGGTATAAATAACCCGGGAAGAAAAACAAAAATGCAAACAATTTACATTCATTTCCCAGTGTTCTTTCTTTGGGTGTAGGTGCTTCTGTCCATCCTTGATCAATTGAAACTGAGTTAAATATCTTTGTCAAAGAAATCCACTTCCATCAGAATACATCCTCATACTGTATCGTTGTTGAAGTATATAATGATCTCCTGGTTCTGCTCATTTCACTTAGCATCAGTTCATGTAAGTCTCTCCAAGCCTCTCTGTATTCATCCTGCTGGTCATTTCTTACAGAACAATAATATTCCATAACATTCATATACCACAATTTACTCAACCACTCTCCAATTGATGGACATCCATTCATTTTCCAGCTTCTAGCCACTACAAACAGGGCTGCCACAAACATTTTGGCATATACACGTCCCTTTCCCTTCTTTAGTATCTCTTTGGGGTATAAGCCCAGTAGAAACACTGGTGGATCAAAGGGTATGCACAATTTGATAATTTTTTGAGCATAGTTCCAAATTGCTTTCCAGAATGGCTGGATGTGTTCACAATTCCACCAACAATGTATCAGTGTCTCTGTTTTCCCACATCACTCCAACATTCCACATTATCTTTCCCTGTCGTTCTAGCCAATCTGACAGGTGTGTAGTGGTATCTCAGAGTTGTCTTAATTTACATTTCTCTGATTAATAATGATTTGGAGCATATTTTCATATGGCTAGAAATAGTTCTAATTTCTTCATCTGAGAATTGTCTGTTCATATCTTTTGACCATTTGGAGAATGGCTTGGTTTCTTATAACAGAATCAATTCTCTATATATTTTGAAAATGAGGCCTTTATCAGAACCTTTCACTGTAAAAATATTTTCCCAGTTTGTTTCCCTTCTAATCTTGTCTGCATTAGTTTTGTTTGTACAAAAACTTTTCAATTTGATATAATCAAAATTTTCTATTTTGTAGTCAATAGTAGTCTCTAGTTCTTCTTTGGTCATAAATTCCTTCCTCTTCCACAGGTCTAAAAGGTAAACTACTCTATGCTTTTCCAACTTATTTATAATCTCATTCTTTATGCCTAGGTCATGAACCCATTTTGACCTTATCTTGGTGTACGGTGTTAAGTGTGGGTCAATGCCTAGTTTTTGCCATACTAATTTCCAATTTTTCCAGCAATTTTTGTCAAATAATGCATTCTTATCCCCAAAACTGGGATTTTTGGATTTGTCAAACACTCGATTATTAAAGTTATTGGCTGTTTTGTCCTTTGAAACTAATCTATTCCATTGATCAACTAGTCTATTTCTTAGCCAATACCAGATGGTTTTAGTAATCGCTGCTTTATAATATAATTTTAGATCTGGTACAATGCCTTTTTTTTTGTATCCCTACTATTTAGGACAGTGCGTGACACATAGTAGATTGACAACATTTAATGATCCTTTCTAATAGAACATTATTTGTGTCTTTCATGGAGGTTCAGTGAATAAACACAAACTTTGGATTTCATCAGTATGTTTCATTTTACCCCCAATATTCAGTATCTCAGATTTCTCAAAGATTAAAGCAAGAGATCAATTTCAGAAACACAGAAATAGTTTTGCCTCTCATGCATACAATTATTCTTCCTGAGCTCCCAGAATCCTTTTATATTAAACTCATTTGTGGTACTATGATCTCATTTAGAAAGTTATAATTGGTTTCATCAGTCCTCAGAATAGAGACAGGCTGGTTGGAAATTGGCATCCCAAACCTCAGACATACATTTTTTGCACTGACCTCTACAATCACATATCTATCATTAGCCTGGCTGTACATGGACATTTATATAAGATTTGCATTCAAATGGACTGTTTGATTTATTGATCTTCTTCTTCCTTCACCTCTCCTATTCCTAAGAAGACAGCCAGTAGTTTTATACTTATCCTAAGCTACTAGGTACTTCAGAAAGATAATGTCAATTTTTAAGTGATTTAATATTCATTAAGTCTGAGACCATTTTGATTTGGTACAGTAACCCTTAATGTCCTGAAAGATCAAGCTTAAAAAATTGTTTAGAATAATGTTCTGCACATCAAAGGTATTTAATAAATCATTGATTTTGTTGGATAGAATACTCAAGGTTTTATGAAAATTATGGTAAGATCTTGTTATGGAATTTGAAGGGGAGCTTTCATCATAAATGAAACATCTAGACAGTGGGGCAGGAGTCAGGATAATACCAATAATTCACATGTACAGAGAACTTTATGGTTAAAAAATCCTTCCCTTCCAACAAACCCATTAGGTAAGTGGTACCATTATGATGATCCTCATTTTATAGTTGAGAAAACTGAATCTCAAAGTAGTGAGTTTTCTCAAACATTTAAGTTAGTTGTACTTGGTGCTGAGATTCAAGTCCGAGTCTTTTGAATCAGTTACTATACCACACTACACCCTAAGCCATCATCTTTGCTACTATTGTTGAGGTTCAAAAGGACACCCCAAAATATTGAGGATGCAAGCCAATATCACAAGGAATCTCAAAAGAATTTGCAGGCTTGAACCCAAATCAAGAGGCAAAGTTTATTGTAATTATAATGTAATCTAATTAAAGCAGGCTAAGTTCCAAAAGGATTTAGCAAAGAAACAGGAGAAAGAAGATAAATTTTTAGGGCAAATTTTAAAAGATCCGAGCTTCATGTTACTTATTTGCTAATTTTATGGCTTACAGATACGTTAGAAGGGTGATCTATTCACTGTTGCCTCAGGAACTTGGGTTCTTACTGACCAATTGACTATCTATATGTAATGTTTGTAGGACTATCAGAAGGCCAGAAGACTTTAGAATCATTGACAGATTGTTAGAACAATAGCACTCTAAGATCAGGGGACCTCACGATCACTGCTATGTTTCCCCTAGAGTCTGTAACCCATTACTATTAATAAACAGAAACATAACAATTAAATTTTATATTGTCTTTGATCTTGAGAAAGAATAAATTAGTAGTTTTGTAGGACATGAGAAAAAACATAAACACTTTTATTTTGTTTTTTTTTTTAATATAATAATCTGGTCAAAGTTATTTAAAATTAGTATTTTATATCTTTTGACCCCTTGAAATAACTCAGTTTGGCTTATATTCTATTGCAATTCACTCTCCCTTTATCCAAAGGAAATTTTTTGGAGTAACATTCCCCTGCCCCACCCCAGCCATCTTGGAGAACACAGGGAAAAATATGGTAGTTCCTATTTTCCAGAGTAGTTGTGAGGTTCATGTGACACAATGTGTGTAAAATGATTTGTACATTTAAAGTGCTGTATTAGTGATGTCTTTTCTTTTACCATATTCTTTGAACTCTAAAGTGCTTCTGGCATTATAGTCTGTTAGGGATGGCAGATAGAGATGTACAATAAGAAGGAATACAAGTTATATTCACACTTTCATTCCTCTCTGGAGTCTGTTCCTGATTCTCTTTTCCAGTTCCTTTTATGTTATGTCTTTTCTTCTTCCATTAGAAAGTAACTTCCTTAACTGTAGGAACGACTTGCCTTTTGTTTATATTCACACATTTATTAGCACACTGCCTAAGACAGAGCAAGCACTTAAAATTAGTTGTTATTGTTGAAACAATTACAGAGACAGAGACAGAGACAGTAAGACAGCAAAACAGACAAGAGACAGAGACAGACAGAGACAAAGAGAGGCACACAGAGACAGAGAGAAATAGAGAAATTTAGGAAACTTTCTTCCTAGGGTATTTCGTAGGGTCACAAGGTGGGGAACTCCTTGCCTGATATTTTAAAGATTTCTGATTGAGCTGTCCAAGGGACTTCTTTATAGCATAACCTTTCCATCTTTGGTGCTAGAAGATGAGTAAAAGGAGTTTCTCGTGGAAATTTGGAAGCATGAGGTTCTCTCACCTAAGTTGTTCTTCTGGTAGTAAAATCCTGGGAGAAGTAAACTTTGAAAGTGGTCTTTGTCTTATATACTATTCAGAAGAAGATAGGTAAATAGTTATGTATATATGCTTATATGTATATGTGTGTATGTATGTATGTGTTCAAGGATTATTAGACTTACTCTTTCTATAATTCCCAGGCTCAGACTTATTTCTCATTTCTATCAATGCTATACTGCTTTGTTATTACAAGAAAATTCATTTGTATTATGGTGTATTTCTCATTTTAAATCCTTTGAAATCTGCCTTCAGCCTTTCTTTCCAAGTTGAATGTTAGTAGCTTCTTTTACCCCAGTTCAACCAACTTGACCTCCTTGCTTCTCTCTCTCTATAGCCATATATGTGTGTGTATGTGTCTGTGTGTGTATGTATGTATGTGTGTATTCCCATCTCTATGTTTTTGCCCAGGCTGTCCTTCATGCCAGGAATGGTATCTTTCTCAACATTACTTCTTGAACACCTAACTTTATGTCTCAGTTCAAGTGACATCACCAGAAAGTTTTTCTTGATTCCATGAGTTATTATAAGCTGCATCCCTTCCCAACCTCTTAATATTTCTTTTGAATGTATCTTGTTTTTCTTCTTACTGTACTTATATCTGCCACCCTTGCAAATTGCTTCACGTTCATTGTCTAATCTAAACTTCGCAACTACCCTGGGAAGTAGGGATTACCATATTATTCCCTGGGATAGGGTAGAGTGGGGAAGTGTTACTTTAGAAAATTTCCTTTAAGGAAAGGGAGAATGAATTGCAAAAGATTCTTTCCAAGAATTAAGTGATACCTGACTCTCCTTAGGAAACTTTATATCCCTTGTCACTCTTTCTAAGACTCTGTTTTCTTAAACTTATGGTCTCCAAAACACAAGGCTAAAATGAATAAGCATACTCTTTGATCCTACTTCTGGACTGTCCTTTTTCATTCATTATTCAAAATCCACCTTGAGATTCATTCTATCTTTATCACCTTATCCTATTCCTAGTCACATACTTCTATACTAGTGTCCACCCCAGCCCTTGTTCTCATATTTGGTGACTTTATATACACTGCTAAGATTGAGTTCAAATCTCAGCCTCACACACTCTAACTAGCTGTGGTAACCTGAGCAAACAAATTCTTTGAACTGTTTCCTTTACTCCTTTCATCTGCAAAATGGAAATGTTTTGAGAGGGATCTAGAAACCTTAAAGTGCCATATAAATGCTAGCTATAGAACTAGGTTTGCATTGATATTTTCAGACTTGAGGGGAAAACATGCTACTGGAAATTGATCATATGTACTGCAAGTAGAAAATGTGTTCAAGACTAAATTATGATCTTCTTTGAAACAAGTTTATAAAAACTAAAATGCAAATGTGAAAACTTAATAAAGATGGGAGATTATACTTGAATTGAAGTTAATATTGATCCAATCTAGTAGTATCTGGATCATTATATTGATTATAGGTAGTATTAATAGCAAGATATGATTGACTGTAATTGAGTTTATTTGAATTGCAATGTAAGTTAACATTAAAACAGATCAATTTCAGAAAAATGATATGCACTTTAGTATACTCAGGTTGCTAGTTTTTGAGGCAGCATTGTTAAAGCCTTATACAACTAGATAATCCAATAATTCTAAAGATTTATTTTTATTTGACATATTATTTGTAGTGTGCTTTTTAGAGCCCCCAAATTGGGGGTGGGGATCAAAATGTACGATGCTTTCTAGAGCCTCCACACGAGGTACCAAAATATACCATCCAAACTAGCTCTCAGAAGATCTTGGGACCAGGCCGAGTCCTTGGTGTTAGTGAAGGGATGAAGAAGAAGGGGACCCATGAGGCTGGTCAAAGATGGAATCCTTTTATTTTAAGTCCTCTCAGCCTCTAAATATCTCAGTATGATTACATCACTACAGCACATTGAGCATGTGTCAACTATAGAACCATTACATTTCCACATCACTGTAGCACACTGTGCAAGTGCTAACTATAAGCACTCTGCTGTTGACATGTAAATGTCTCTTTACTGTAAGAGTCCCTTACAGTATTCTTTGCTTCAAGTAGAACACAGGTGGTTTGGACTTCTCAGGAAAGCCGAGAGTCCTTAGGGGAGATAGGAGCCAAACCAGGCATTGTCAGCAGGTTCCCTCTGGGCTAAAGGTTTTATATCTTACCCAGAATTCCCCCACAATCTGCAGTACTCTACTATTATTCATTTAAGATTTATTATAAAATTCTATTAAATTGTAGACTGACCTTAAATTTTAAGTGATCTTCAACATTGTTCTAGGGAACAAGTGATATAGTATACAAAGTTTTATACAGAATGATCTTATATCAATATCTAGCCCCCAAGAAAAAAATAATTTCAACTGTAAAAACAACTCATACCAAATTGAAACCTCAGCTGTGTCCTTCTAAAGCAATGTATGCTAATGCTAACATTCTTCATATGAAGCTGAATTATTAGTATAAAGCTTTGTATTTAAAAGCAATATATATGGGGCATGCTATTGTTATAAATCTCCTTTAACAATTCAACTTAGACTAAAGTGTGTTGTCTATCCAGTTTCAAGTAAATAGCAATTTAATCGACAAATTACATGGTAGTTGGAGCATTTAAGATGAGTTGTAGGTTAATGAACCTAAATTGCTATATTTTTCCTTCTCTATGATTCCTTAGGATATAGACCCAATAGTGGTCCTGCTGAATCAATGGGTATGCAAAGTTTTATTAGCCCTTTAGGCATAATTCTAAATTGTTCTCCAGAATGTTTGGATCATTTCACAATTTCACCAACAATGCATTAGTGTCCCAGTATTCCCACATCCCTGCAACATTTATCATTATCTTTTTCTGAGATCTTAGTCAATCTGAGAGGAGTGAAGTGGCAGCTCAGAATTGTTTTAATTTGCATTTCTCTAATCAATAGTGATTTAGACCATTTTTTCATGACTATAGGTGTCTTGCATTTCTTATCTGTTCATATGTCTATTCATATCCTTTGACCACTTCTCAATGGGAATAACTTGTATTTTTATAAATTTGACATAGTTCTTTATATATTTTAGAAATGAGACCTTTATCAGAAACACTGGCTGTAAAGATTTTTTCCCAGCCTTTAACTTCCCTTTTAATCTTGTTTCTGTGGGTTTGTTTGTGTGAAAAAAAATTTTTCCAATGTAATCAGAGTTGTCCATTTTGCCTTTCATAATGTTCTATACTTTTTTTTTTTTTGGTCATAAATTCCTCCCTTTTCCAAATACCTCATAGATAATTATCCCTTGTTTTCCTAATTTGTTTATGGTGTCATCTTATGTGACCAAATCATGTACTATTTTGACCTTATTTTGTTAAGGAGTATAAGATGGAGATCTATGCTGAATTTCTGACATATTATTTTCTATTTTTCCCAGCAATTTTTGTCAAATAGTGAGTTCTTATGCCAGAAACCAGAGTTTGGGAATTTATTAAATAACAAATTACTATAGACTTTGGTTGTTTTGTTTTGTGTATCTAATCTTTCCACTCTATACCTTTATATACCGCTCTATTTCTTAGCCAGTACCAAATGATTTTGATGATTGCTGCTTTATAATATAGTTTTACATATCATTTGAACTAGTTCTCTGGAGGATCTCGGTATCAGTCCGAGTCCTTGGTCTTAGAAGAAGAGTAAAGAGGCAGGAATTAACATGATTTCTATTCATTTTGTTATTGACATGATCCTGATATTGAACCAGCTCTGCATTCCTGGTACAATAATCTCTTTGCTAATGTTTTATTTCAATATTCATTAGGGAAATTGGTCTATAATTTTCTTTCTCTATTTTGATTCTTCCTAGTTTAGATATCAGTACCATATTTGTGTCAGAAAAAGAATTTGGAAGTAGTTTTTTTTTTTTTTACCTACTTTTCCAAATGGTGTACACTGGAATTAATTGTTCTTTAAATGGTTGGTAGATTTCACTTGTGAATCCATCTGGCTCTAGAGATTTTTTCTTAGGAACTTCATTAATGGCTTGTTCATTTTTTTTCTAAAATGGGACTATTCAAGTACTTTATTTCTTCTTCTGTTAATCTGGACAATTTATATTTTGGAATTATTCATCCTTTTCAGTTAAATTGTCAGACTTGCTGCCATGCAGTTGGACAACATAGCTCCTAGTTATTGCTTTAATTTCTTTTTCATTAGTGTCATGTTCACCCTTTTCATTTTTGATGCTGGTGATTTTTTCACCTTTTTCTAATCAAATTATGCAAAGGTTTATCTATATGGTTGGGCTTTTTTCATAAAACCAATGCTTAATTTTATCTATTAGTTCAATAGTTTTGTTAGTTTCAATTTTATTAATCTCCCCTTTGAGTTTCAGAATTTCTAATTTGGAATTTATTTGGTGGTTTATAACTTTTTCTTTTTCTAGCTTTTTAAAGTGCATACCCAATTTATTGATCTCCTTTTTCTCTATTTTATTCATGGCTATTTAGAATATAAAATTTGCTGTGAGAACTGCTTTGGTTGCATCCCATACTCTTTGGTATGTTGCCTCATTATTGTCCTTCTCTTGGATGAAATTATGAATTGTTTCCATGATTTGTTGTTTGACTCCTCATTCTTTAAATTAGATTATTTAATTTCCAAATGGTTTTTTGTCTATTTTTTGCTGCACTTTTATTGAACATAATTTTTATTGCTTTGTGGGCTGAAAAAGCAGCATTTAGTATTTCTGCCTTTCTGCATTTGATTGTGAGACTTTTATTCCCTAATACATCGTCAATTTGTGTGAAGATTCCATGTACTGGTAAGAAAAAGATGTATTCTTTTCTGTCCCTATTCAGTTTTCTCCAGAAGTCTATCATATCTAGATTGTTTAGGATTCTATTAATCTCCCTAGTTTCTTTCTTTTTTATTTTGTGATTAGATTTGTTTGATTCTGGAAGGAGAAGGTTGAGGTTCCCCACTAGTATAGTTTTGCTATCTATTTTTACCTGTAACTGGCTCAATATTTTCACGAGGAATTTGGCTGTTCTACTACTTGGTTTAGTATTGTTACTACTTCATTGTTTAAGATTACCTTTATCAATTTTATACTTTCCTTCCTTATTTCTTTTAATAAGATTTATTTTTCTTTTGTTTTATGTGAGATCAGAATCACTACCTTTGTTTTGTTTTTATTTCAGCTAATGCACAATATTTTCTGTTCCAGTCTTTTATCTTTACTCTGTATGTGTCTCTGTGTTAAATGTGTTTCTTGTAAACAACATATTATGGGATTCTGTTTTTTAAACCACTCTGCTATTTGCTTTCATTTTATAGTTCACATTCATTCACATTCACAATTATGATTAGCAGAACACTATTACCCTCCATCATATTTTCTCTCCTGTGTATACTTTTGTTCTCTCTTTCCACCCTTTCCTTAATGGTGGTGTTTTGGGTTTTGTTTTTTTTGCCAACACTACCCAATACTTTATCTCCTATCATCTCTGCCCCCTTCTTTAGTAGTGTTTTTTAACCCATTGAACCCATTACCTTATCTTCTACAACACTATCCACCCCCCTTACCCCTTTCCCTGATGTTTTTGCCTTCCCTTCTATCCTGTCCCTCCCTTTTCTTTTCCTCTTTCTCCTCCTCCTTCTTTATAGGGTTAGATAAATTTCTATACTCAAATGAATGATTAAATTATTCCCTCTTAAAGCCATAACTAATGAGATCAAGCTTCAGACAATGCTCATTCCCCTCCCTTCTTTCACTCAATTGTAATAGGTCTTTTGCACCTCTTCATGTGAATTAATTATCCCATCATACCACCCCTTTCCTCTTTTCCTAGAATATATCTTTCTCCCCCATGAGTTTTTCTTTAATGTTATCACAGCAGGGACCATTTACAACCATATCCTCAGTCTGTGTGATGCCCTCTTCTGTCTGCCCCAGTGAAGAGTTACAGATATTGTTTTCCTATCTAGGGATGTAAACAGTTTAATCTTTATATATATATATATTTTCCCCCTGTTCACCTTTCTATGCTTCTCTTGAGTCCTGTGTCTGTAGATTAAAATCTCTGTTTAGTTCTGTTTTTTTTTTTTTTCAGCAGAAATGATTGAAAGTATCTTACTTCATTGAAGTGTCATTGCCTCCCCTGAAAGAGGATGCCAAGTCTCACTGGATAGTTAATTCTTGATTGTAATCCCAGGTCCTTTGCTTTCTGGAAGATGATATTATAAGCCCCCTGATCTTTTTTATTGGAGAAAGTGCCAGATCCTGGACATTCCTAACTGTTTCTCTTTGATATTTGAATTCTTTTTATCTGGCAGCTTTCAGTATTTTTTCCTTGAGATTGTAGTTATGCAACAATGTTCCTTGGGATTTTCCTTGTAGGATCTCTGGAAAGCCAGAGGTGACCAATGGATTCTTTTAATGAGGATTTCCCCTTCTGTTTCTATAATATTGGGGCAGTTTTCCTTAATGATCTCTTGAAGAATGCTTCCTAGGCCCTTATTTATTTATTTTTTTTGGTCATGGCCTTCAGATAAGCCAGTAATTTTAAAATTATCTTTTCTGGATTTATTTTCCAGGTTGTCTGTTTTTCCAATGAAGTATTTCACATTTTTTTCCATCCATTCCATTCTTTTTAGTATGTTTGACTGAGTCTTGCTTTCTCACAGGGTCATTAGTTTCCATTTGCCCTGTTTTAGTTTTTAATGTGTGTTTTTCTTCACCTTGCTTTTTTTATCTCTTTTTCCATTTGGTACTTTTTAGGGAGTTTTTTCTTCAGACAATTTGTTGTGATTATGACCCACTCACTGGCTTTCCCTGAATCTCTCTTAGCTAAGCTAAGCATCCTTTTCATCTCAGTGAGATTGACCTTTCTTGAAGTTTTTCCAGTTTATCTTGAGCTGGAGAGTGGTTTAATTCTATCAGACTCTGTTCAGAGACTTGCTTTGATGGGATTTTCTAGGGAAACTGGGAGAACTCGAGCAGCTTCCTGGCTTTATTCGACCATCTTGACTCCACCCATGGAATCCTGTTCATATATTCAAATTCCAATAACATTGACCTTCTTGCTGTTGTTAGCATATGACACATCATGTTCAGACTCTGTATAATGGCTGTCTTACATTTTTGGAATGCCCTCCCTTCTCCTCAATTCAAATCCTATCTTTTCCAAGAAGCTTTTCTTTCTCTTCCCTTTCCCTTACACCTATACTACTAGTGATTCCCTTTAAGATTACTTTCATTTACATTGTATTTGGTATGCACCTGATTTTTGACTTTTTGTTTCTTTGAATGTTGCTTTCCATCATCCATTAGATTGCAAAATTCTTGAGGACAAAGGCAATATTTTTGCTTTTCTTAGAATCCCCATTGTTTAGTGAAAGTATTTGGAACAAAATAAAGTTCAGAAAGTGTTTGTTGACAGTCTGAGCTCATAACCCTTCCTATGTTGCTACTTATTTATTTTCAAAGGCGTGTGGTTCTTTGCCATTAGAATGGAAGGCTTTCCCTCATTAGACTATAAACTCATTGTAAGAAGAGATTTTTTTTCTTCTTGGTACCAGTTTCCTCAATGCTTATTTGCACAATGTTTATCATGTAGGAATGTAATAAATATTTGGGACTGACTTATTCACCTGGCTACTATTGTGTCCCCGTTACTTGACAACCAAGTTTAATAGAGGAATAAGGGATAACATCAATGCCTTTTATGGCTTTGATTGAATTACATATTGGGCCATTTACCAAGTCTGCCTGAGTTATATAAATGGTACTGAAGGGACTGGCAGGGTTGATAAATGGTCCTGTAGGATTGGATAAAGTGAATATTGTTCTGACTTTCAAAAAAGGTAAGAAGGTGGTTTTCTTATTGCAGAGTGATCTTGATTTTGAATTTTGGAAAAAAATCTATAATATTTAATTACTATTTATAAAAGATATGAGCATAATTATTATGGCTCTATCAAACAAAGATTATACTAATGTAACCTCTTTTCCTTGTTGACAGTGTTACCAGACAATATTGAGAGCTACCCTTAAAATCAGATTCAAGTTCAGATTAAAGCCATATATGCTGCCTAAATGACCCTGGATAATTCATATAGACTCTTAGTCCTCCGGCCAATTCTCTAATATAGGGGTTTCAAATATTTTTTGCAACTGATACTTTTTTACTTTCAGTAAATTGAACTTTCCATATCCCAAATGCAAATGAAAGGAAACAAATTCTAGAATTCACTGTGCATGTATACATGAAAAATAATATAAAGAGATCAATTAATTATTCACAAAATCTTTATTTGGTATATACTTTTTATATAATAACTTTATAAATATTTGAAAATCTTGAGGTTTTTTTTCCTGCTTGGCTCCAGATGAATGAAGAGAACTAGGAGAAATGAGTGGAAATTATAGACACATTTAGAATTATTGTGAAGGAAAAAAAATCCCAACAATTAAAGCTGTCTCGAAGTAGAATGGAGTGGAATGGTGGTAATAGTGGCTCTCTTTAACTGGAGGTCTTCAAACAAAGGCTTATCACTGTTTACCAAGCATGCTGAAGATACTTTTCATGGTCAGGTAGACTAAGGTCTTTTCAATCTCTGAAAATTTTTTTTAGTCCTGAATGATGCTTACAGTAACTGAAGGTTCTCATTATTATGATCCCCTCCTAAAATGACCATTTGCCAAGTATTAATTCTAAATTTACTTCAGTTTTGCAAACCCACATTAAGAATGCTCCTTAGAATTTGATTTTAAGAATGCTTGAAGTGCTTAAAGATGGTCTTCAGAGATAAAATCATCAAAATCTTTATTTCTGAAATGCAGATGAATATTTCCTTAGTATACCAAATCATTCTTTCTCTCTGAAATAGGTGGGATCTTTAGACTGAAGTCAGTTGAAGAGCTTTGCTTTGTGTTCATATGTCCTGGCAACTTGATTCAAGCAATGGTATCATTTTTCCCCAAAAAATGTAGATTGTTATGGGAAAAATTCACTAGTATTCCTTCCATTCGTTTAGCTTACAAGCTCCTGCCAAGGGAATCTTTGGGTGGTAATAGTAGCTGATGTTTAGCTTGCCAAATGATTCAATTAAATGCTAATCCAGTAAATATAAACCCTACAGGAGAGAATTTAAAATTAGGCTCTCATATGGGACAGACAACAGACATGTAGCACCAAAAAATTTCCATGATGACATAACATAAAATGTGTGGGGAATAAGGATTTTTAATTCATTGCCTCACAATCCCTTTTCTTCCCCTTATATACATATATACTATCTGTCTCCCACCTCTTTAAAGGTTGAGTTCAGATTCTCTTGGATTTCTGAAAACACTTTTGTCTTTCTTTCAGGCAGGTATTAATGAAAATGACTTTTATGATGGAGCTTGGTGTGCAGGAAGAAATGACCTTCACCAGTGGATTGAAGTTGATGCCAGGAGGCTGACCAAGTTCACAGGTGTTATCACACAAGGAAGGAACTCACTTTGGTTGTGAGTATGATGCAATGTGGTTTTTTTTTTTTTTGATTCCTTCTCCTGGGGCATAAAAATTCCAAAATTCATATGAAAAGGTGCAAAGAAGGAGAACAAAGAGGAATGTTTGGCCTGGATAAATGAGAGTGGGTGATAGGAGAATAGAAAGTAAGACATATAGCAGGAACTCATGTACAGTATTTACTGAACATAAACATGAAGTTGTTGTACATGTTGAGTCTGAAATGCTAGGAGCACAAAAACCACGCATTTAGATCCATTTTAGCATTTAATAACAGATTAGTTCTCTGATTTAGCAGAGGCCCCCACACAGACATACCACAATGGAGCTGCTGTTATTCAGTTCTTTGGATATTGTCCAATATTTAGTGATTAGCCTGTTGGCAGTCATACTAGAACCTAACTATAATTAACTGATGTGATTTATTTTAATTCCTAGAAGGTCACCAATAACAAGTAGATTATGATCAGATAAGTGATTTTTAGAGGCCAAATTCATATAGAATTATCCACCATTGGAGTCATTTTTCCTACAGTGACTCATCATATACTTTAATTAGATTTCAATTAGCCATCATAAATATTTTTCATATCAGAGTCCTCATACAGGAACTATATGAATTTGTGTATATTGATCTCTGTATGATCTGGATATTATCATTAAATTTCTGAAACCAAGAATGATGAAAGCAAAATGTCTTTTGCAGGATGTATTTTGGGATTGGTAATTACACTAGTAAAATATGAGTTGAGGACCAAAGAAAGAAGCTGAGATTTCAGACTGGGACATTTGAAAAGAGGAGAGGGATAAACATGGATCCATAGTTCCTGAATTTCAAGCAGAAAATGTCAGGATTTGAGGCAGAGCACTTGGATTTGAATCCTACTTCAGCTATTTACTACCTATATAATCTATGGCAAGTTACTGCTCATCTTTAATGTAAAGAGGTTAGAGTAGATGTCCTCCAAAGTTCTTCCCAGCTTGGAATCTATTTTCCTGTGATCTTTGGAATAAGAATAGGTTGAGTTATTTATATGGAGCAGTGCTACATTGATTCATATTTGGGGGGTGGAGAGGTTTGAGAGTCAAGGCCTGAAGTGACAAAGAAACTGGAACCAAGAAAAACATTCATTTGCAGGATAACTTTGGACAAAATGATAGTTCAACTGACTCAGAGTGCTTAATGACCAAGGCTTCTTTCATGGGAGAAATGCATTTATTAACCAGAACATCTGTTCTACCCACATAAAGAGATAATATTAATTCATGACAAAATGGCATAAAGGTACCAGGAGTGGTGATATGAAAGAGATTTGGGAAAGTATAATAGTTCAGAAAAACACAAAGAATTTATGTGATTGGCATCCATCACAGGTTACAGAGATTTTTCTATTTTATTTTATATGAATAGCAAGCAAATATAATTAGGTAAGGCAGGGTCATAAATGAGCAGTTTGTGTTTGAGGGAATATGATTTTTATAAATCATAAAAATAAATTTTATAAATTTATAAAAGAGCAGAGGCAGGATCTAGGAAGTAAGGGAAAAAAACAGGGATGGGTTAGAGAAAGGATAGGGAGAAGCTGGTTGGAATCCACCTGGCTGACTAATCCCAGACCTATGTAAAAATATGCCCATGAAGATATTCTGGAAAGCTAACTTCCTTTCTGTATGCAATTATGGTTGATGAAATTCATATTATAACTCTTAGCTTATGTTAATAAGACAGTATTATTATTAATAGGAAAGCTAAACCTCATCAATGTTGCCTCAAAGGTTGTTGTGACTGTCTTTGAAGATGTGAACTAGATTATGATTGTCATTTTAGCAATTCTTGAGAATAAGCTAGTTTAGGTTTTATATTAGTGAGACTGAATAAGCTCAAATTTCATATTGGTACATCAGCACAACAATTACAGAAATATTGAGAAACAGAATAGAGTTCATAATATTTATCCAAAAAATAAACAAGAAGCCTCTTGTGAATAGAGAAGTATCTTTAGAAATAATGAAGAGAAAGTGGCAGAAGTGGGAAAAGATGAAGTATATGATCATACCACACATTGACATAGTGTTTAGCTGAAAGATTAAACAAAGAAGCCCAGTGACAAGTGTCAATGGATTATTAAGATAGGTCAGCCTTGTTGTCTTTGAATGAGTTTTTCTCTTAAAAATGAGGATCAGATGCTGAGTGAAACAGGGCCAGGAGATCATTATATACTTCAACAACAATACTATATGATGATCAATTCTGATGGACCTAGCCATCTTCAGCAATAAGATGAACCAAATCAATTCTAATGGAGCAGTAATGAACTGAACCAGCTATACCCAGCAAAAGAATTCTGGGAGATGACTAAGAACCATTACATAGAATTACCAATCCCTATATTTTTGTCCACCTGCATTTTTGATTTCCTTCACAGGCTAACTATACAATATTTTGGAGTCCAATTCTTTTTGTACAGCAAAATAATGGTTTGGACATGTCTACTTATTTTGTATTTAATTTATACTCTAATATATTTAACATGTATTGGTCATTCTGCAATCTAAAGGAGGGAGTGGGGGGAAGGAGGGGAAAAATTGGAACAAAAGGTTTGGCAATTGTCAATGCTGTAAAATTACTCGTGCATATAACTAACTTGTAAATAAAAAACTATTAAAATTTTTAAAAAATGAGGATCAGAGTATAGCTACATTATCTAGGTTTTCTGGGAGATAACTTTAAGGTGAGCTTCTCATTGTCTGATTTCTTAATATGTCTCTGAATTAGGAATATTCTTCAAAGAACATTCATATGTTGCAAACATTCCTCAATTTTCCATTGTCCATACTCAACTATTCCTTAAAATGTCACATTAAGTTTATTCCAGAAAGATAAAATATCCTTTTCAGATGATGTGGTAAGAATAAATTCTCTAATTTGAAAGTGATGTTTTCACATTCTGAAAATCCTGATAAAATATCATACTCACCATGTTCAAAATAAAATTGATTATCCCTCACCTAAAAGCAAGCCCTGCCCCAAATTCTCTATTCTGTTGTTGAAACTACTGTCCTCCAATCTACCTTTGCTTCACATTTATCTCTAATCACTTGCCAAGTCTTATTGATTCTTTGCAAGATTTCTTATATTTTCTTCCTTTCCACTTTCAGCACTAACTTTGTTATTCAAACTCATTTACTCTCATGGGGACATCTGTAACAACATCCTATGTGGTCATTCTGCTTCTATTCTCTTCTAATTAACTCATATGCACAAGCAAATTTCTTATTGCATTGCCTATACAAAATAAAGTACAAACTCTATATAAGGAAATTCAAGTTACCCTTGCATCCTAGTTTCAGTTTACCTGTCTTTTTTTTTTTAAATAAAGCTTTTAATTTACAAAACATATACATGGGTAATTTTTCAACATTGACCCTTGCAAAACCTTCCGTTCCAATTTTTCCCCTCTTTCCTCCTACCTCTTCCCCTAGATGGCGGGTAGTCCAATACATTAAATATGTTAAAATATTTGTTAAATCCAATATATATATATATATATATACATACATATTTATACAGTTATCTTAATGCACAAGAAAAATTAGATCAAGAAGGAAGGAAACAAAACTGTGAAAGAAAACAAAATGCAAGCAAACAACAACAGAGGGATCTACTTAAGTTTTTCTGCAGAAAATATAAAGGCAATGGTCAGATGAAGAATTGTGAGGTGAGATTTCTACTGAAGGATTCTGAAAAGGGAGGAGCATAGATAAACAGAGAATCTTAGGGAGCTGCAAGGAAACTTAGACATTTAGTCCAATTCATTCATTTACAATTGAGGAACTGAGGTTTGAGAGTTGAAGTGACATGGCCAAATTTTCTATTTTATTATCTTCAGACTTGGAACTCAAAGTCAAGAGTTAGGAGACCTAGGTTCTTAAACCCAGATTTTCTTTAGGTTGGAGAGAAATGTTAATCCCTTCCATGCTATGGGAGTGACCTGCTACTGGGGATCCAATTCTGACCAGCAGAAGAGATCCCTTCATGTGAGAGGATGATGATGATAAAAGGAGACTGAGAGGCAATTCCATTCTCTGACCTCTCTCCTCTTCTCTCTTGCCTCCAATTTATTTCATTCTTAGTTCACAAGCAACATCTGTGTCAGTAAAGGCTGACTTGTAATTCTTGTGGGGGTCCTTGAAGAACTGACCTACTCCTTCACACTTAGGTGTGCTCCTTAACACTTACATGAGAAAAGAACATTAGAAAGTAGGGAATTTGAAATGGGACAAAGGGCTGCTGGAAGAGGGCAAAGGCCCCAAAGACAAGTATTATCAGAGATAGTTTGGTGGAGACTTGGCCTTAGTTACATTCCCTTGTTCCTCAAAGAGTTAGAAGTTGTACAGGGGGACATTTGTGTCCTGTGTGCTGCCACACCTTAGCAAGAAAAATCCCATCAGACCATAGGACACAAGCCAAGCCTACTTATATGACTTACCCAGATTTCTTTGGTATATTCTGTTATTGTTATTAAAAATTGAATGGCTAATTCAATTCTGAGTTTGTCCTTAGTGAAGTCATTATTTGAGTTGTCATTGTATTAAAACTAGGTGGTGTATTGCTTTAGGCTTTTAAGGGAACAAAGCTTATGCTTGAATCTAGGAGGTTTTCCTTTGTTCTGTGAGATGAAGACATTGGAATAAAGGTCTTTTTCTTTGGCTGCCTTTATCAAATATCCTATTAAAGGCCACAGGAGCCCTAGAAAAGCACTAGTAGTTTCCTTTTCTTTTCAATACCTATTCTCATATGGCATCAGCCTTCTTTTCTATGAGCCCAATATTCTGTCATAGAAAAAGAAGCCTTGAGATGATCACTAGTTGAGCTTTTCAGAGCTATGCTTTTTGAGGTTGCTCTTTTATGAACTTGGCTTCGAACCAGGAACCATTTTAATGGCAGAGCTACTCGTGCTATTTCTCATCCTTAGCAGGTAGTTCTGGTAGTACCAGGCTTTGTACCTGTTTTTATTATTTCAATAGACAATATTTTGGCCTCAGGATATCTTATGTGGTTCTACAAAATCTATGAATTTATTGCATGCAGGAGGCTCATTCGTAATGGACACTAACCCAATGATTCATTTCTAGAGTCTTGCCCTGAACAAATCATGTGGTATTCTCATAGCTCGAGGCATAGCATAGGCAAAAAAGAGAATAAATAGAATGTCGACTTTCTAGGGGAAAAGACGTTGTTTACTTGGAGAGAGAATTTGATCACTGAAGTTAGTGATAGTAATTTTTAGAAACGGTTTGTTTCATTTTTCTCTTTAATTTCATATTATTAATTTAAGTGATTATTTTATACTACTATATGTACCTTATGTAATTTGCATGTATATAAAGACATAAGATAGTATGTTTTAGATCTAGAAAACTTAATTTGTACATTTTCTTGTACCACTTAATATTTGCTAAATATTTTTGTAAGTCTTGTGTTTATCTGGATTATATCTAGCTCATTTTGTCTACTTCCAGAATTTCCTCTGGGAATCTCAAAATATAAATCAGGTTTGAGTCTTCACAGATATGAAAGAAAGGGGCTCCAGTTCCCATGTAAGCATTAAATGGAACAATGCATATCAGATATAGGACATTGATTATTTTATCTCATGAAAAAAATGTACAGAAAGAAACACAATGGATGCATTATAATCTATAAATAAAATATGCAACTTCTTTTTTCTTTCCAGTAAGTTATGCCTTTTACCATAGAGAATTACTTATACAAGGCATCAAACATTTTAGTACTATGCTCAAAGTTTTGAATCTCCTCTCAGAAAGAATGCAAATTTGGTATTGCTTGTGAAGTGGCTCTCTAATATCTATTGAGTCCTACTTTTAGGGGCCTGGGTGAATATTTAGAAATGTGGTGCTAACTCAAAAGGGTCAGACTCCCTGCTGAATAACAATTATTTCAAATTGCTATATGAATAATTCATGAAAGTAGTAGCAGAGAATAAAGTCCATCTTTCTAAATGTTTATAATGTCAAAACTTTTTGGTCCTTCATTGCCCATTCTTTCCATCATTATAAAGCTGAATTTGCCAAGTGTTAAATTGTTCATTTCACCCACAAATAGGGAATGTGTTCTTGATTTAGACCAGAGGTGTCAGATACATGGCCCAGACCAAACTACCTATTGTAGCTAGAAGTAGAATAAAATGAATGATAAATACTTAACAAAATAAATCAAAATACAAAAGAATGTTGATTTTGTTAATATGTAGGGTTTTTTTAAAGTTACCATGTGACCTACAAGGCTTTTTTATGTAGCGCCCCCCTCTACTTCACTTCTAATTGAGACCACTGGTTTAGGTCCATCAAAAGTATAGATTTCATTGTTCTACATCATAATTCAGTCACTTGCTTCTCCTCTATCTTCACTACTAGTAAAAAGAGTAAGACATGTACAAGTCACTCCATTTTTAATGAAGCAGCTGGGCTGAAGTCAAAATGAAGCTCGAATACAGATACATCTGGTGACAAAAGGAAAGGATGACACTACAAAGATCAAAATTTTATAGGGACCTGGAATGTAAGATCTATGAACCAAGGTAAACTGAATGTGGTCAAACAGGAGATGGAAAGATTGAACATTAACATCTTGAGTGTTAGTAAATTTAAATGAACAGAAATGGATGAATTTAATTTAATAAACTACTGTGGGCAAGAATCCTTTATGGGAAATAGAATAACTCATAGTTAATAAAAAAGGTAAGCAGATCTAAAATTATATTATAAAGCAGCAGTTACTAAAACCATCTGGTATTGGCTAAGAAATAGACTAGTTGATCAATAGAATAGGTTAGTTTCAAAGGACAAACAGCCAATAACTTTAATAATCGAGTGTTTGACAAACCCAAAGACCCCAGTTTTGGGGATAAGAACACATTATTTGACAAAAATTGCTGGGAAAACAGGAAATTAGTATGGCAGAAACTAGACATTGACCCACACTTAACACCATACACCAAGATAAGGTCAAAATGGGTTCATGACCTAGGCATAAAAAATGAGATTATAAATAAATTGGAAGAGCATAGGATAGTTTACCTCTCAGACCTGTGGAAGAGGAAGGAATTTATGACCAAAGAAGAACTAAAGATCACTATTGACTACAAAATAGAAAATTTTGATTATATCAAATTGAAAAGTTTTTGTACAAACAAAACTAATGTGGACAAGATTAGAAGGGAAACCATAAACTGGGAAAATATTTTTACAGTCAAAGGTTCTGATAAAGGCCTCATTTCCAAAACATATAGAGAATTGACTATAATTCATAAGAAATCAAGGCCATTCTCCAATTGATAAAATGGTCAAAGGATATGAACAGACAATTCTCAGATGAAGAAATTAAAACCATTTATAGCCATATGAAAAGATGATCCAAATCATTATTAATCAGAGAAATGTAAATTAAAACAACTCTGAGATACCACTACACACCTGTCAGATTAGCTAGAATGACAGGGAAAGATAATGTGGAATGTTGGAGGGGATGTGGGATAACAGGGACACTGATACATGGTTGGTGGAATTGTGAACACATCCAGCCATTCTGGAGAGCAATTTGGAATTATGCTCAAAAGGTTATCAAACTGTGCATACCCTTTGATCCAGCAGTGTTTCTACTGGGCTTATACCCCAAAGAGATACTAAAGAAAGGAAAGGGACCTGTATGTGCCAAAATGTTTGTGGCAGCCCTGTTTGTAGTGGCTAGAAGCTGGAAAATGAACGGATGCCCATCAATTGGAGAATGGTTGAGTAAACTGTAGTATATGAACGTTATGGAATATTATTGTTCTATAAGAAATGACTAGCAGGATGAATACAGAGAGCCTTGGAGAGACTTATATGAACTGATGCTAAGTGAAATGAGCAGAACCAGGAGATCATTATATACCTCAACAACGACACTGTTTGAGGATGTATTCTGATGGAAGTGGATCTCTTTGATAAAGAGATCTAATTCAGTTTCAATTGATCAAGGATGGACAGGAGCAGCTACACCCAAAGAAAGAACACTGGGAAATGAATATAAACTGCTTACATTTTTGTTTTTCTTTCCAGGTTATTTATACCTTTTGAATCCAATTCTCCCTGTGCAACAAGAGAACTGTTCGGTTCTGCACACATATATTGTGTCTAGGATATACTGTAACCTATTTAACATGTATAGGACTGCTTGTCATCTGGGGGAGGGGGTGGAAGGAGGAAGGGGAAAAATCGGAAGAGAAGTGAATGCAAGGGATAATGTTGTAAAAAATTACCCTGGCATGGGTTCTGTCAATAAAAAGTTATTTAAAAATAAAAAAATTTTAAAAATGGTAAGAATTATACTGGGGTATAATCTCAAAAATGACCAAATGGTATCTGTTAAAATCCAAGGCAAGCCATTCATCATCACAGTAATACAAATCTATCTTTTAACCACTGATGCCGAAGAAGCCAAAGTTGATCGCTTTTATGAAGAATTATAGCATCTTCTAGAAATATCTCCCAAAAAATGTGTCACACTTATCACAAGGAATTGGAACAATAAAGTGGGGATCAAAAAATGATTGGAATAACAAGCAAGTTCAGCTTCATAATATAAAATGATGAAGGGCAGAGACTAATAGAGTTTTGTCAAGATAACTTACTAATCATAGCAAACACTTTTTCAACACCCTATAAGGCAACTCTACTCTAGATAATAGCAAGAAGAGATAAGAAGGTGTCTTATATTAGCAATGCAAATAAAGAGAAGAAAATAATAAAATGAGAAATACAAGAGATCTCTTCAAAAAAAAAAAAACCCTAGGAATGTCAAGGTGATATTTCTTTTTTTTTAATTATTATTATAATAGCTTTTTTATTTTTCAAAATACATGAAAAGATAGTTTTCAACATTCACCCTTGTAAAACTTTGTGTTCCAAATTTTTCTCCTTCCTTCCTCACTCCCCTCCCTTAAACAGCAAGTAATGCAATACAGATTAGATCTTATGTGTCTTCTGAAGAACCTTCATATAGGTCAAGAAGCAAAGGTTAGAATTGAACATGGAATAACTGATTGAAGATCAGGAAAGGAAATATGTGCAAGACTATATATTGTCACCTTATTTATTTAACTTACATAGAGAGTATATCATGTGAAATTCCAAACAGTATAAATCAAAACCTGGGACTGAGGTTGCTGGGAGGACTATCAGCAACCTCAACTATGGAAATGATACCATTCTGATGGCAGAAAGTGGAGGAGTTCTCATGGTGAGAGAGAAATTTAAAAGCTAACCAAAAACATAGAAAGAAAAATCATGGCAACTTCTTGCCAAATACAAATGAAATGGAAGCAGTATCAGATTTTTATATTCTTGGGCTAAAACATCACTTCAGATGCTAATTGCAGCAATGAAATTAAGATTCTTGCTCCTTGAAAGGAAAGCTATGGCAAATAAAGACAGCTTATCAAAAGGCAGAGACATCACCTTCCCAACAAAGGATTTTGTGTAAATCTAAAAGTTTTTTAAGTCACAGTTATGTTTTTTTTTTCCCAGTAGCAATGGTATGTTTGTGAGAGTTGGACTCCAAAGAAAGCTGAATTCTATTGAATGTATGCTTTTGAATTGTGGTGCTAGAGAAGACTTTTGAGAAGCTTTTGGACAGCTAAGAGATTAAATTAATCAATATTTAAAGAAATTAATTCAAAATCTTCACTAGAAGATCAGATACTTAAGCTGAAGCTTAAATATTTTGGCCACATAATAAGACCAGACTAATTCTGTGTCTCTTCTGCAGACAAGGCTTTATGGAGAAGACAGGAAGAGTTGATTGATAACTTGGAGAAGGGTAAATTTTTAAGTAGGTTTTAGTTTTAATTTCTGAAGCTATTAAGTTTGAGGAATATAAGAAATCTCCATTCTGAAACTGTAATTAGTTTGTGCCAAAGCTAGATTTTTTTTTGTCCAAAGAAATTGAAAGAATAGAAATGTGATCTTTGCACTATTGTTTTGTGCTGAGATTTGTTCATTAAGCTAATTATTGAAATTGGTCTTATCCAGAAACACCTTCAAATCTAGGGACCAATGCACCAGCTGATCAGAACCTGGTGATAAACACATATAAAAGCTCCAAGTACTGGCTAATTGGCTGGGAAACTAAAGTCCTGAAACAGTTCTGGGTTTATATAGACAGAATGTCTTGGGTTTTCTATGGTGGAAAAGCAGACAATGAAGGTAAGGAAGGAAAAAAAAAGAAAAACTGAGATGAAGACTGTGTCAATCAGAGACCAATTTGATAGAAACAAATCTTTCTCAATTGAAAGTATTGGGAAATTGTGGAAGTTGAGAATTGCTGGAAAGTTACTGAATTTCTAGGTCCCTAAGGAAGACATTGCTTGTGTCTTTTCCTCCAGTTTCCTATTTCTCTGTTTTGTTCTGTCCTACTCTTGGTGATACCATCAGATGGGGTAATTTCTTTATTTCTCTCAGGTGTTTCTGAGATTCTGGCTCTGATCTCACTCAAGCATAGGAGCTGCAAAGTAACATAGGAAAAAAAAAACAGCTTAGAGGAATTCTTGAAAAAGCAGTCTGATAAATCAAAAAGACCAGAAAATTCAGGGTAGTCACAGCTGATGCTTCATTAATCATTCATTTCTTTTATTTCTGAGGGGCTAGCCGGCCTAGTTTGGGAAAATTTGCTCATAGCTTGAGGGAAGCCCACATGTGTCTTCTCTTATTGGTTAAATGAACCACATGACAGTTGTGGGGTAGAGCTTTGTAGTTTCACTTCAAACATTTTTTTTTTTTAAATGGAGTTTTTTTTTTTAAATTTTATTTTATTTAATAATAACTTTGTATTGACAGAATCCATGCCAGGATAATTTTTACACGACATTATCCCTTGCAATCACTTATGTTTCGTTTTTTCCCCTCCCTCCCTCCCCCCCCCCAGGATGGCAAGCAGTCCTATATATGTTAAATATGTTGCAGTATATCCTAGATACAATACATATTTGCAGAACCGAACAGTTCTCTTGTTGCACAGGGAGAATTGGATTCAGAAGGTAAAAATAACTCGGGAAGAAAATCAAAAATGCAAATAGTTCACATTCATTTCCCAGTATTCCTTCTTTGGGTGTAGCTGTTTCTGTCCATCATTTCTCCAATGAAACTCAGTTAAGTCTCTTTGTCAGAGAAATCCACTTCCATCAGAATACATCCTCATACAATATCGTTGTCGAAGTGTATAATGATCTCCTGGTTCTGCTCATCTCACTTAGCATCAGTCCATGTAGGTCTCTCCAAGCCTCTCTGTATTCATCCTGCTGGTCTAAATGGAGTTTTGAAAAAAAAATGAAAAATGGAGTTTTGGAACTCAGAAATATTATTCCATGAATTTTCCTCTTATGTGAATTATCATATGAATTTGTTGTTAAGTAAAATAAATACTTCTCTTTGATTTTTTCCATGCTTTTTTAGAGAAATCCATGTATTACTTAAAGGATTTTGGTTAATTTTGGAAGGTTTAACAGATTTCATGACTTAATACCACTAACACCACTTAGAAAATATAGACAATTAAAAAATATATTTAATATATGTAATATATTTAAAATATATTAATACTATTGCTATACTTACAAATATTATGGCTATGATGTTTTATTTAAACATTATTTAAAAGGAATAAAAAATTAAAAAAAAAAACTAAGCAACAAGAGAATTATACTACCCTCAGATTCTATTCAACCCAAATAACAAATACTCCACAGAATCCCTTATCTTTACATTATAAAAGTTCCATGCATACTAGAGTGCCCACTGTGGTGGGTCTTTTGTAACCTCTATTATAGCCCTCAGTTGTGAAGACTTTTTGTGGGTATCTCTTTGAGGCTGTTGAGGAACCTGCTTTCACTTGGCATTATACCAGGGGAACCTAAGGAGTACCTGCCCTTATTTTGATTAGGATTACAGCTCTACCTGACAAAGCTGATGACTCTGGGAACTTGCCCAGGTTTATATTCTGGGAAGTGAAAGAGTGGGATTTAGACTCCAGGTCTTTGGCCTCTAATTCAAACAGGGAGAAAGAGCGAAACAGAAAAAGACACACACATACACACACACTCATACACACAAACACCCACACACATACTAAAAAAGCTGAGATAGAACTCAACTTAACCTTTGTCTCTGGCTCAGAAATCCAAGCTCTGGAAGCAGTCGATCTCTGCCTTCAGAGTGATCAGCCTTCTCTGAGCTCTGCCTCACTGATATGTATTATTGGTTCATTTCCTACAGCTGATAGCAGAGCCATTTAGTTATTTTATTCTGGTTAACAACTGACCTAAGCTAACCTACTTAATAAAGAAGTGGTTGTCTTGCTGGCTCTGTCCATTGTTTCCCTCTTAGAAACCTTAGAGAGATGAATTGGTCCCTAATCCTTCATCTCATCTCTTTTTATACCCTTAAGACACAGTATGTTGTTTTCTTTTCTCTATTTTAGTCATGCCTACAGGTGAACTTGACTCATCGAGCTTTGAAGGGTTTTTTTTGTCTTTATACATTTCTCAAACTTCTGCATTGTGAACAAAATCATTTCATTTAGGAGCCTAGGCTCTTCTTATTTATTCTAGAAACTCATATTTGGTGCCAGTCTATTCAACTTTGACATCTACTATGGTACCCTGGAAAGAGCTTTTGATTTGGAGTCAGATAGCTTTGTCACTTGTTATCTCTGTGACTTTGACAACTCACTTAACCTATCAATTACCTCATTCTAGATGACATCTAAATGATAATTAGATGAGCTCAGGATCCAATGATCTGTTTCCCAGAATCATAAAACTAAGATAATAACAATATAGAAATAGCTAACATTTCTTTGCACATTCTGATTAAATAAAGGCATTAACATCTATTATCTCATTGAGCTTGACAATGATCATCTAAGATGGGAAGTACAAGTATCATTATTCCCATTTGGCATATGATGAAATAAAGGAATTGAAAGATAGTACATGACATTCATTTTCACCTTTACTAAGTAGAAGAGTTAGAATGGCAACCCGTCTTTTGCTTTAGATACAACATTCTTTCTACTGTAACATGGCTCTCTCGGATGATATTACTATTTCAATGATTAGAACATTTGTATCATGGGTGTGTGTGTGTGTGTGTGTGTGTGTGTGTGTGTGTATTCCTCATAATGTTAGCATCTGTAAAAGGAGAGAGCAACTCAACATTTAATCTAAAATGATCAATTCAACATTTAGTCCAAAGTGATTAATTCAACATTTAATTCAAAATGGTTCCTTGGGCTCTTTTTAGTTCTTACAGTCTATGATTCTAGAACTTTTTGAAAAGTGAAAAATTCAGTGCAGTCAATTACTATCATAATATAGATTTCTGGGCAAGGGGTATTTGGACTATGACTTAGAGAAATAACTTTTCTTCTCCTCACCTAATGCCCACCAAATTCAGTCCCCCAAGGGCCTCAAGGCTATGTAAATATAGTCCAAGTTAAGTTAATTGGGAGAAGGTGGGTGTCAATCTATATTATCATAGGATAACCAAAACTTGATTTTTTTTCTTTTTTGACTATGACTCCATAAATCTTCTAAAATTTAGAAGTCTAGAGAATTGGCAAATAGCAGTCTTCAAAAAAGCTATGTAGGTAATAGGCAGAATATTCTCTTGCTGACATATTGGAATGTGGCTAAGCCACTGACATGATGGATAAGAAGAGGGAACAGCCAACTTTTTTGTAATTACAGTTGAGAATTTATCATAGCTCCAACTGCCTAATATGTTGGCAATGGATCTAGGCAAAGCAATTTGTCCACCTGCCCTTACTCAGGCAACTTGTTAGAGATGACAGTTGCTATTTTAATATAGACAGGAAGACTTCTGCTACATACACACAACATACATATACATGAGATTAAATTTAAGTATTAAATGGCATGATTTCATTTCAAGGGATGTTTTTTCCCTTTCTCCTGCCTCCTTCATGATGAAAGAGTGGATGATATTCAATGCAGTGGGAAGCAAGAGAAATCCAGCACCACTGCTTAAGTATATAAAATATGGCAAATCATTTAATCCATATGCATCCACTGTGAAATGAAAATAACAAAACCATATCTACTTGAAGCAATAGATATAGATATGGATAGATGGACTAGTTCTTTAAGTTGTCTTTTTTCCCCAACTCCAAAGCTCATCCTTCCAAATTCAAAGAGATGTCATTAACCAGATAGGAACAGTACTTCTCAAAAACTGTCTGTTCCTGAGATGACTTTTTGAGTATTTCCAGGGATTGTAAAGGCAACAAATGGTTTTGGCCCTGACTTGATGAAAATTTCAGTGAAATTTTTGAATCCTACTATGATTAGCTAGAACTTTTACTTTGGGTTTTTTGCTGTAAATATTTGATTAAATTAGGAGATATTAAGAATAGCATCAAAACACATTTTTAAGGTAAAAAAAAAACAAACACATTCCCCTTCTTTTGTACACATAGAGATTCCAAAATTAGTTACTAAAAATAAATGAACACTAAATTTCCATCAGAACTAGATTATATGTTCACCAATTTCTGGTTTTTATTTATATGCTTTAGACCTAAGAATTAAAGCAGATTAGAAATTAGATTATGCATTCTCAATATACCTTTCCTAGATGTCTACAATATTACCATTTAAAGAATTGGTCTGCCAAAGAGCCCATGACAATAGGGAGGGGAAATACTGCCTTTTAGTTTGTGTATAGAGTTAAGAAGTCAGAAAACAATTAGAAAAGAAAATGGAATCCATTTTTAGAGTAACTAATCAGTCCTCCTTCATTGATTGAATCCAGAATCCAACTGCCCTCAAAATGAAATCCATTAAGTGTTCACAATCTAAAAAATGAAGATCAAGACTGGGACAAATCAGCAAACTAGGTAGAGTGTTCAAAGCAAGAATACAATTTTTAATAAAGTCCTGGTTTAAATGAGTTACAACTACAGCCTTTTTTAGGGCATTGGGAGGGTGGAATGGCAAGGTACAGGGAAAAGATCCCTGATAAGCCATACTGTGGTATCTATATATTTTCAAGAAAGCAATGAAAAAGCATAGCTAAAAATATGGTGTTTCATATAAAGTCTGTAATGAAAATTTTGGAGACTACGTAATTATTGCTCACTTTCTCTAGAGAAGAAAGAAGGAAAGAGAGGCCAAAATTCAATTTTGCTTGATAGCTATCTCTTTGACCAATTATTTTGGTAATGGAGGAATAACATTTTGATATAGTAGAGCATCTTTTCAGCCAAAAAGTACTTCCCAGAAGCTTCTCAGCATCTTTGGATTAGGAACTTTGTGTAGTTCAGCCCGAATTTTCCTATACCTCCATTTCTGCTCAGTAATTTGGGAAGAAAATGAACTTTCCAAAGAGGAAAATAAATCGTGTCAACAGTGACACAGCTTAATCAGTTGGCCTATTAGCCTAGGTGTAAGCTAAGTATATAGTACATGCCTTTTAATAAATGACTAAATTTCAAGTGCCTGGTGAGATTCACTACACCAAGAAGGTACATTAACTAACTAACTAACAATGCCAAGTCAATTCTTCCTTGACTTTCCTTCCAAATTCTTAGTGTGAACCGCTTGTAGTTTCTGATAGTTGATGACATCATTAACACCTAGGAGTACAACCTGCTATTTTCTATAAAAATATCTCCAACTTTTGCAGAAGAAGTTCAACATTTTGAAACCAGTCTCTATTCCATCAGCAAAAAAAAGCACATCACTTTTCTCTAAGCATTTTAATAAAATATAAATATTTGCCAAATTTTGCAAAACATATTATTTTCTTTTAATGACTTAAGATCTCAAGTGACTTTTTAAAATCTATTTAAAAAACAATAATATCCTAGCCAATTGAGTAGTCAATTGGAAATGCTTTCAAAGCAGGTAATTTTACATGTATATATGAACAAAAACAACTGGGAAACAAGAAATAAAATGCCTGCCAATTTCACTTTTATGAAATCTGACTGCTTTTCTCTCCAGAGTAAAATAGAAGAATGTGAACTCTCTCAAACACAAACATGCCTGTGTGCACACAAAAATATCCATTATTCCTGCCTTGGATTTATAACTCTGAATTAAATTGGCTTGGGTTTTGTATGTTGGATAGGTTAATGGAGCCAGTGGAAAGAATGGAAAGAGGAAGGAAAATATCATGACCTTTGTTTTTCTACTTGAGTATGGTAAAGGAGAGGAATGGCTTTATTTTACAGCTTGCCTTCAGAGGAGTACTAATGAAACTGATGATAATACTTATAACAATATATTTATATAGTGCCTACTGTGTGCCTGGCATTGTGCTACAAATATTTCACAAAAAAAATCTCATTTCATCTTCACAAATACCAATGGAGATAGCTGTTCTTATTATCTCCATTTTACAGATGAGAAAAGTGAAGTGAACAAGTTAAATGACATGCCCAAGATCACACAGCTAAGTATGACTGAATTTTAACTTTTTTTTTTTCCCAACTCCTGCTCAGCACCCTATCTATTGCAAAGTCAAGAGTAATTTCCATGACATTATTTTTTGGACAGAGTTAAAATTCTGTTCCTGAAACTTTGTGATACTGATTGACCTGAAAACATAGCTATACACTTGAGTTGATTGTAATTTAAGGGCATATATAAAAATCAACGAGCAATGCTTCCTTTTGAGATTTTTAAAAAATGCATGCTTTAAAACAAAAGTTGGTTTGACTTGAGGATTGGCATTTTTACAGAATAGAATTAAGTTTTCCACCCAGAAGGGAGCTTGGAGAGCAATTAGTCTTATCTTTCTATTTAACAGAAGAAAGAACTGAGACTCAGAGGGGAAATCACTTCCCCAAGTTATCAGATCATAAAATTTTCTTTTTTTTCTTTTTTCTTTTTTTCATTTTATTATTTTATTTTATAATAACTTTTTATTGACAGAACCCATGCCAGGGTAATTTTTTACAACATTATCCCTTGCACTCACTTCTATTCCGATTTTTCCCCTTCCTCCCTCCACCCCCTCCCCTAGATGGCAAGCAGTCCTATATATGTTAAATAGGTTACAGTATATCCTAGATACAATATATGTGTGCAGAACCGAACAGTTCTCTTGTTACACAGGGAGAATTGCATTCAGAAGGTAAAAATAACCCGGGAAGAAAAACAAAAATGCAAATAGTTTATATTCATTTCCCAGTGTTCTTTCTTTGGGTGTAGCTGCTTCTGTCCATCTTTGATCAATTGAAACTGAATTAGATCTCTTTGTCAAAGAAATCCACTTCCATCAGAATACATCTTCATACAGTATCATTGTTGAGGTATATAATGATCTCCTGATTCTGCTCATTTCACTTAGCATCATTCATGTAAGTCTCTCCAAGCCTCTCTGTATTCATCCTGCTGGTCATTCCTTACAGAGCAATAATATTCCATAACATTCATATACCACAATTTACTCAATCCCTTCTCCAATTGATGGGAATCCATTCAATTTCCAGTTTCTAGCCACTACAAAAAGGGCTGCCACAAACATTTTGGCACATACAGGTCTCTTTCCCTTCTTTAGTATCTCTTTGGGGTATAAGCCCAATAGAAACACTGCTGGATCAAAGGGTATGCACAATTTGATAACTTTTTGGGCATAATTCCAGATTGCTCTCCAGAATGGTTAGATTCGTTCATAACTCTACCAACAAAGCATCAGTGTCCCAGTTTTCCTGCATCCTCCAACGTTCATCATTATTTTTTCTTGTCATCTTAGCCAATCTGACAGGTGTGTAGTGGTATCTCAGAGTTGTCTTACTTTGCATTTCTCTGATCAATAGTGATTTAGAACACTTTCATATGAGTGGAGATAGTTTCAATTTCATCATCTGAAAATTGTCTGTTCATATCTTTTGACCATTTATCAATTGGAGAATGGCTTGATTTCTTATAAATTAGAGTCAATTCTCTGTATATTTTGGAAATGAGGCTTTTATCAGAACCTTTAACTGTGAAGATGTTTCCCCAGTTTGTTGCTTCCCTTCTAATCTTATTTGCATTCGTTTTGTTTGTACAAAGGCTTTTTAATTTGATATGATCAAATTTTTCTATTTTGTGATCAGTAATGGTCTCTAGTTCATCTTTGGTCATAAATTCCTTCCTCCTCCACAAGTCTGAGAGGTAAACTATACTATGTTCCTTTAATTTATTTATAATCTTGTTCTTTATGCCTAAATCATGGACCCATTTTGATCTTATCTTGGTATATGGTGTTAAGTGTGGGTCCATGCCTAATTTCTGCCATACTAATTTCCAGTTATCCCAGCAGTTTTTATCAAATAATGAATTCTTATTCCAAAAGTTAGGATTTTGGGCTTTGTCAAACACTAGATTGCTATAGTTGACTATTCTGTCTTGTGAACCTAACCTATTCCACTGATGAACTAATCTATTTCTTAGCCAATACCAAATGGTTTTGGTGACTGCTGCTTTATAATATAGTTTTAGATCAGGTACAGCTAGGCCACCTTCATTTGATTTTTTTTTCATTAATTCCCTTGAGATTCTCGACCTTTTATTGTTCCATATGAATTTTGTTGTTATTTTTTCTAGATAGATCATAAAATTTTCAAGCTGAAACAGAACTCATAAGTCACATCATTCATTTTGTAGCCAAAGAAAGAATTCTCTTTAAATACCTGTAAAAAGTGGTTGATCTTGCCTCTCGTTGAAGGAGAATGCACTTGTTTTCATAGGTGACATATTCTACTATTGGTCATCTCTAATTGTTGTTTTCTCTTAGGTTAAGCTGAAGTTTGCTTTCCATTATCTTCTGACCACTGTTCCAAGCTCTGTCTCTATCACCAATCAGATGTGACATATTGGGATATTATCTATGGCCTACAGGTGCCCCCTTCTACAGTAATTGACTACAATATGTTTAGCTTGAAGAGACCTATCTTCCAAAGAGAAGGGATCAGGCTTTTCTGGTACTTTCTGGCTTATGGCTCACCCTAGAATTCCAGGGACAATCTCTTAAGTTATGATTAAGCATGGCTTATGTTTGGTGTTTGGGTTTTCCTCAACAGGCATTAATAGGTTCCTTTTAAAAAAGTATTTATTGTATAAATCCAAGTTATAGGATATAAATTCCTTCTACCACAAAAGTACCACACTTTAAACCACTTAAGATCCTTTAAGCAAGCACTGACAAAAATGTAAAATATGAAAGACTAACACATTATTCCTATTTTACTCTACTGGAATGTTAGATTCCCAGAAGATTTGTAGGACTGCTAAAGAGATGCTTCCTTTTTCTTCAGATCTATATTGGACAAGTAGTATGTTAAGTTCTATATTTTCTTTCTGGCCATGTATATATGTTCATCATCTTGGGTCAGGGAAGAAGGGAATCATCTCCTTTAAGAAGGTAATATAGTACAGCACATAGGTGCTTAATAAATTAGATTGATGAATTGATACTTGCAGGGAGCATCTCCTACCAGAGAATCAGCACCTGAATTAAGGACTACACAATTCTAGAGATTAGAAAATATCCTTCAAGGCTGGAAACATCCATTTCTCGGGATCACTATTTGATCACTTCTGCTCAGGGAAAGAAATTAAAAACATTGCAAATCTCCAGGGACATGAGGCTCAATCTTAGGCTCACATATACAAGGGCATATTGTTGATTCCATGTGAAAGTAAGTATCATAGTTACTTCTGGGGAGGAAAACATTTGAAAATCCCAAGTAGTTTGTGAGAGGGTTGGGGGGGGTGTAGAAAAAAGAGAGACAGAGACAGAAACAGAGAGGGAGAGAGAGAGAGAGAAAAAGAATACAAATGTTTTGTCTTTTATGGGCTGAGTCAGCTATTCTTTTTTTCTTAATCTTCTTTGATACAACTCCCACTCATGAGAATGAAAAAGGGATCTCAGAGCACATGGCTGTCCTTTAGCAAGAGACTATCGCTCATGCTCATTTCCAAAGAGCATGCCCCATGCCATTGCTCCTGTTACTTATGATTTTGACCCAGGTGTACATGAACAAAATAGAGAATTGAAGGAAAAAAATGTAAGATGAAGCAGCAAAAGCTTTTTTGAAAAAGAAAGATGAGTTGAGTCTAATTTCATTCAGATGGGCAACCATTTATTAAGTGCCTACTATGAAAGCCCCAAGCTAATTATTAGAGATGCAAAGATAGAAATAAAACAGTTCTTCTTTCCAAGATATTGACAAGTTTGCAGATAAATGTAAATATATATTCAAATAATTTCTAGGGGGAGAGGGTTATTAATTGAGAACATGGAAGACCAAGGGAGATCAGGAAAGGTCTACTGTAAGAGATAGCCCCTGAATTATGCTCTGAAGAAAAATAAGAGATTCTAAGAGTTGTTGTATCTTTTTATTCAAGCTGCCAGATAAGGTCTCCAAGAGCCATTTAATTTTGCTTGTGTGAATGCAACATCAGTGGAATCAGATCCTGAAAGAATATGCCTCTTTGAAATGCTTTGAGCTCTGATTAATTGCTTCCTAATTTCTTTCCATTTTTATCTTTAGCTCTTTTAAATGAATTATAGTAATAAATGGAAATTGGGGCCTGTTTTTCCAAAGGGGAGTTTGGTGACTTTCTTTAATTCCTCCTTTTTCAAGCTCCATTTGCCTTACTATTAGCCTGGTGTGTAGTATTTTAGAAAGATTATTGGCTCTGTTTCATGATCTTCTTTAGCTGTTGCATAAGGGCTAGCTTTGTATCATATTAATTCCACTCCTCCTTTTTAAAGACTTTCCAACACTCAAATAGAACAGAGCTATATTTTAATTTCTATAATTTCACATAGTACAGCGAAGCTGGATTACAAAGAAGGCATTCAGTCCCTATGGGGGAGGACCTTAACTCTTCTAGGTGAAAAATTCCATAATCCATGATCTAAAGTGTGCCACTGTCTTATTCCTTTTATGCATAATTTCTTCCTCCTGTCTCTCCCCCAAACTTTTACTTTCAGGTCTTACTTTGGGGCATAGAAAAGAGAGAAAGACCTCAACTCAACTCAAATGAGTTAACTTCTCATTATTTTCAAAGGTAAACTGGGAGATTTCAAGTTTCTAGGATTTTGAATGAACAAACCATTGAAGCTCTTCATCCATCCAGTGCCAATGCTACTGGGATAGTAGAATGTACCTTAACATACTTGCAGCCCTATTTTGTGCTACAGATGAAGATATTAAGTCTCAAGATGGTTAAATTATTTGTGAAAGACCACACTGATGGTAAGATTTGAACTCTGGGTCTTCACCTTTAGTACTCTTTTGACTGCATCATTCTCCCCACCCATGAGCCTCAGTTTCCCCACCTATAAAATTAGCAGGTTGGATTAGATGATCTCTAAGGTCCTTTTCAACTGGGACATTGTAGTCTTCTATAATTTTATATTTATTAATTATTTTGATATAAATACCCTCAAATATCATAAATGCAGTTTCCCAAGTTATTTAAAATGTATTTATTTTTAAAATGTAAATGTATAATTTTTATTTTAAAAAATATTTTAAAATATTTGCTCTAAGCCCATTTCTTGTGTGCAGTATGCTGGCAGGAACCTATTTGAAAGTAAAACAAAGACTCTAAAGAAATCCTTTAACTTAGTTCCAGTAAAAATATGAATGACCCCATCAGTAGCACCCACACACAAGCTCAAGTTGCTTTGTTTTTTATAGCTCTTTCTGTTTTTGTTCACTTATTAAAAGTCACAAGGTTTAGTACTAAGTAAAGATATCCTCTGTTCAGGGTGTGATACTTCACTGGGCTCTTTATGATACAGTTTGAGTGCTTTAGAGCTGTAAGATTTAAAAGCTTTTAAAGTCTCCCTTTCTCCCCTATCACCTACCACTTCTTCCTACTCCACTTCTCTCTACCTTTCTCATTTTTCCCCTCTCTTTCCCTCTTTCCCACTTTGTCTCTTTTCTTTCCTCTCTCCTTTCCTATCCTTCTTCTTTTCCTTTCCCCCCTACTTTCCTCTTTCTCATCTTTCTCATTGTTGTCTTCCTTCTTTTCTCTGAATCTTTTCCTCCCTCTTGTTCTTCCTCCTCTTCTTTTCCTTCCTTTTTTCTTTCTTGCCTTCTCCTCCTCTGCCTCCTCTGCCTCCTCCTTCTGCCTCTTCTTCTTCCTCTTCTTCTCTGTGTCTCTGCCTCTGCCTGCCTCTTTGTCTGTCTGTCTTCTCATTTGAAAAGTTTTTTGAACTTTGGCCTGTAAAATTATATTGGTAAAATCAGATTTTGATTTATTTCAGTAATATTTATTTCCATTTTAATGGAACTTAAATTGTTCATAAAATTTCTGCATGCTTTTCAATATAGATAGCTCTATGAAATGGCTTTCTTTATGCTTTCTACTGTAGATGCAAAAGTAAAAAGTAATTTAACAGTACTTTTTATAAAATTTTCAACAAACTTCTTGTTAATTGACTCAGTATGTTTGAATTTTATGCCTGGTGGTATGAAAGCAGAGTCCAAGAAGAACAAAATGTCATAAAATGGAATTTGAGAGCTGGAAGGGACCTCATAAATCACAAAGTTCAAACCTCTTATTTTAGATAGGAGAACAAATACTAGTCCAGGAGATTGAATAAGTAGCTCCAGGTCACACAGCAAGCTTCTAGCAGACCCTGGTAGAAAAATTGAGTTTCCAGTCTTCCAATCCTATCTAATTTTTATGTCTCCAGATAAGTGTCTGAGGTGTGATATTTCTATTCATAGAGTTTACACCTTGTTTGGGGAGACAATTGATCAACTAGTATTTATAAATCATTTACTATATACTGGTCACTATGTTAGTCTCTGTAGCTACTTGAGAATAAAACTATCCCCACTTAAAGTGAGTGTGAGTATAAAGGATGCAACATTTTTATCTAAAGCATTTTACAGCTAGATAGATGGATGATATATGTGTGTACAAATATGTAAGTTATATATATATATATATATATGTTGAATAAAAGTCGTTTGGGAGAGAGGACATTATTTTTGGAGAAATAAAGGAAGTTTTCTTGCAGAGATGGTGCTTAAGTTGCATTTTAAAGGAAGAGAGAGATAATGTGAGGCAAGGCAAAGTAGGAGTGCAGTCCAGGGATGGACAAGGGTCAGAGTAAAGACATTAACAGGAGATGGAGTGTCACCCATGAAGAATAGACAAAGGATAAGTTTAGGGGATCTCTGAGTCTGGTAAGAGGCATAAGACACAATGAGATTTGAATGTCAGATTTGGACCAGTTGGAGTGATAATAAGAAACATATCAAATTAAGTGCTAAATTGTAGTAAAGAATATACACGTTATAGAAAATTTAGAAGAAAGGGAGATCCATATGTTAGATACCTAAAAATAAATGTTCTCAAGTAATTGTTGAATCCCCTTCATGTCATAGTTACTTCACAGAAAGGATGGTTTAATACAGTATTCATTTTCAGATAGTTTGATAGCCACTCATAAAGAAAGAGGATGTTGGACTAAATAATATCTTAGGTTCCTTCCTGATCTAATATTTGAGTGTTGTTTAACACTTTTGGTCATCTTTTAAAATAGTGTAGGTCATATTTCTCCCAATCAGATTGCAGCATCTTTGAGGGCAAAAACCATGTCCTATCCTTCTTTGCATCCCATGAAATACCTAGTTTAGGGTATAAAATATGTTAGGTACTTAGTAATTATTTGTTTAAAGTAATATATTCTGGTAGAACTACATGAGTAGGTAATATTAAACTTGGAGTTAAGATTCAAGTTCCAATACTCCCTCATAACTTGTTCAGGGTTACATTTAATTGTGAGTCCCTCGACGAGTTGTTAAACATTTTTCTACCTTTCTATCCTCATCAATAAAATGGGGGATAATAATAGCACCTATTTCACAGAGTTGTTATGGGGATAAAATGAGATAACATATGTAAAGGACTTGGCAAATTGTAAAGTACTACATAAATCTTAGCTATTATTATGTTATTTTATATGGGATAAAATTTGAGTTATAATTACTTATTTGTATATGTGACACAAATGAGGAAGATCTCTTGTTTAAAGTGCACTTGGACTATTTTGGAGCTAGGCACCTGGAGTCTGTCAGTTAATTTGTAGTTGTCTTGAGCCTTGGTAAGATGACCAACAATTTGGCTTATGTAAAAAGGCTGTTGTTTATCATTTTGTCCTGGCAATGAACAGTAGAAGCATAAGTGCAGTGATAAAAAGTGTTATTCTTTCTCCTAGTAGAAGATTGGCCATGTGCTGATATCCTTACCACTTCCCACTCTTTTCCCTGGCAGTGGGGCTGAGGGCTGGGATAAAGGGAGTGTGAAGAGCTTACCTAATGAATGCAGTTGGCCCTAGTAACCATTTCCAGGAATGGACCTGCTTTGCTAATGCTTGATTCAAAGGTATAAAAAACAACTTTCCTAAAACTTTCCTTTAACCACATATTCTTGGAAAGGTTTCTTTATCCTCTTTTATGCCTACCACCCCTTCCATTCCCTAAAAGAGAGGAATGAGTCTAGGAAATTATTTGAAATGGGAAAATTTAATTTTAAAATTAGCTGGTACATTTTTTTCCTGTAAAATGCAGAAAACTATTATTTTTTTGTAGCCAGTTTTTTTTCATATTTTATAATACTAACACTAAGATATGTCTCCAAGTAATTGACCAGAGAACAGGAATGAAAAGGTGGAATAATTTGGATTTAAAAATAAAAAGATGACCTTAATCATGAATGTCCTTAACTGCTAAGCTAAACTGAAGAACATCCAAAGGAGTACAAATAGAATGGTAATGGGTCTTGAGGAATCTATGAGAATCTCTACAGGAACTGGGGGTGTTTACCTTGAAGAAGAGAAGAATTAAAGACATAATTATTGTTACCAGGTACTTGAGAGGCTGAAATGTGGAGTAAAAAATTAAGCTTCTTCTCTCTGTTCCTAGATGCTATAAATATGAACAATGAGTATAGGAAGAAAAATTGAAGATTGTTGTTAGGAAAGTATTTCAAATGACCTCGTATTTAACTTCTTTCTATTTATTTCTTTATATTCATGCTGTGAACAGGTGTCCCAAAAATGTTAACATAAAACATAAAATATATAAAAATATCTATAATAAATATTTATGATATGATGATATTTTACCATGGTGGGAATTTCCTGTCCTTTCTTAGAACATTGATCTAAGATTTCCCAAAGGATGAGAAGAGTTCTAGGAGATGTCTGATAATACTAGCTATTACTGATTCTCTAATCCCCATATTCCTGGAGATCTTAATAGCTTTCATTTGGACTGAACTTAGAAGGAATAGGTTTTGTCCCCAAATGACTTCCAAAAAATCCTCCTCTATGCTAGGCCTCATGTTCAATATCACTCTTCCTATTGCTGTGTAATTTCGCTGCATGAACATTCAAAGCAAATGACCTACTACGTAGAATCTATTCACTTCACATGTCAAAACAACTTTCTCAGCAGGCAATTTTATTTGACTTAGAAAAGAATAATGTAAGTATATTTATTTAGATTGCCCTGATCTTCAAGAAGCCAAAGAACTTGACAGGGATAAACTATGATTCTCATTAAAATATTTTTAAGTATTATGAACATATGGCTGGGGAAACTGAGGCACAGTGTGCTGAGTGATTTGGGATTCCTCTCACACAGCAGAGCCAGAAGACACATGTTGAATTCTTGATCAATATCCTCCTCATCTAATTAACCAATCGACCAATCAATAAGTATATATTAAAGCTTAAATCTAAAAATTACATATATGTATATAGTTTTACTTATTTGCCTATGTTTATACACATTTGCATATATGTGTGTATAAACGTCTATATGTGTATATGCACATATGTCCTTTTTATTGGGTTTAACTACTTATGAATAGGAACTGATTCATTGTTTTGGCTTGTATCCCAGTGCCTAACCTCATGCCTTATACATATGAGAAACTTAATAAATACTTATTGGTTAATAATACTTTGTTATGGTAGCTGGGTAAATTGTGTGTGTGTGTGTGTGTGTGTGTGTGTATGTGCATGTGTGGGTAACTAATAATTGGAATTAGGGAACCTTCTTTGGTGACATTATGGGACTTGAATAACAGGAGAGGAAAGAGTTTGGCATTGCAAGTCTTCACAGTCTGGATAACCTGTCCAGATTTATTTCATAATGTTCTTCTTTACACAAATTGTGCTCAATATTTCCCCCAAATGGACTCATTATTACCTGAAATTGAGCTGGGCATCTCATCTCAGGCCTCTGTAATTTTGTCAAGTTGTTCCCCATACCTCAAACTTCTTCTTCCTCTCTTCTGCCTCTTATAATGATTAGGTTTCTTCTGGACTAACTCTCATTTCCTATGGAAAACCCTTCTTCTTGATTCTCCTAGTTTTTTTTGTGAGTTCTCTCTCTCTCTCGCTCTCTCTCTCTCTCTCTCTCTCTCTCTCTCTCTCTCTCTCTCTCTCTCTCTCTCTCTCTTTCTTTGTCTCTCTCCCCTCCCTCTCTCCTCCTTCTCCCTCTCCCCTCTCTTCCTCCTCCTCTTTCCCTCTTCCTTCCTCTCCCTCTCCCCCACCTTTCTCTGCTATGGATCAAGAATTCAAGGAGTCCTACAAATTTAAAGGAATCTTTTGATCTCAAAGGATCAGTTAGGGAAAAAATCTAAAACCTAGAAGGACAGAGAACAGCAAAGAAAGTAAGCAAAGAAGACTCAAGGGAACTTGGACTCTTCCAGTAATGATCTGCTGTCTTTTATCCTGTCTACTTTGTATGGGTGAAGCTAGGACTCAAGTGTATTATTCAGGAGGGAGGCTTCCAAGTGTGTCTTGCTTCCAAAACAAGAAGAAAGGTACTATGATTAACGGAATGTTCTTTTTTCTTGAATCCCAAAGGGGGAAAAAAAAAGATTTCATCTACCCATATAAGATATGTGCTAAAATATGCTTACTGAAGGTAAAATTTAAAAGGATACTGCTTTCACTTTATGATTGGACCTGATTTTAAACTCATTGATAGCAGGTACCATGAATGATTTATTGAAGAATCCAAACTTTGGAAAATATCTCAATGGTCATGTAGCCTAACCAGTCCTGAATAAGAATTCCCTCTATTTCTTACCTGAGAAGTGATAGTCTAGCCATCTCTTAATTTCCAGAGACAGAATATTCAACTGAAAAATTCTGTATTTAGGAAGCATTTTCTATACTTCCAGCCCAAATTTATCCTCAGTGAAACTTTCACATAATTATTTCTAGGTTTAAACTTTCACACCAGGTTTAGCCTCTTCATTCAAACAAGAAAAGCCTCACTCATTTTGTAACTCATGGACTTCAGGTCCTTGAAAACAACTCCCATATCCTGCTGGTCTCCAGTTCTTCCAGCAACCATCTCCAGTTTCTCCAGGTGGTTTTCATCTGTCATGAACTCAACGCATCTTGATTTTATTTTTCTGGAAACCCTTTTATTATTGCGCTTTCTAGAATATGGTACCAAGATTGAGCACAATATTATTGAAGTAATCCCCCCAGGATAAAAGAAAGTGGCACTATCACTAATTTTTTGAACCATGATTCTTTCAATGTGGGTTAACATTGCATTAGCTTTCTTGGTTACCATTTGCAATCCATTACAGTTCCATCTTGCTTTCTGATGAATTATTGTCTTACCCAACTTTGGACTTTTGAAGGTTGTTTTTTGTTTGTTTGTTTGTTTTGTTTTTGTTTTGTTTAGCTCAACTATAAGACTTGGTATTGATCCTTAATAATATCTCATTTGATTTGGCCCAATGTTCTAGTCTGAAAATATATTTTTTCAATCCAGAATTTATCTTTTGTAATGTGAGCTATCCCTCTAAGTTTTGAGTCATCTGCAAATCTGATAAGCCTACCAACGATGCATTTATTCAAGTTATTGTTAAAAAAGTTCAATTTAAATTAGCCAGGTCAAGATTCCTTGGGATGGACCATGAGGGTTGATATCACATTGATTTGTCCTTCCAGTTTGACATAGAACTGTTAATGACTATTCATTTGGAAATAAAAGTACTCTAAAAAGTGTGGGCTCTTTAACTCTCAGAGACCTATTGCACAGAAATAACTTGAATTCTGTTCCAGATTTTTTTTCACAGTTTAGACACTGAGATGATTTTATAAGCTACCTAGTGTTTACTTTAATTTTAGAAATTTTACTGGTTCATTTGTGGTTAGTGTTAGGATTATTTAGTTATAGAAGCAGGTGGGCAGTGGGTGGTTCCATGTTAGTAAATTTATTGTATGTCTATGAATTCAGTACATTGTTTAAAGTAGAATATATAATTTATGTTTAAAATTTTTTCATATTACCTCATATATAATGTTTTACAGCTATTAAAGCACAAAACAAGAATACAAGGTTAAGATCTTTCTTAAATTATAACCTATTGTTCATGTTTGATATTAGGCTACTAGCCTTATTATCAGGACATATTGTGAGTCATCAATATGGGCTAGACTAGTGTCTCTAGTGTGGATTTGCAGTGATCTATATAGCCACTCTTTTTATTTCATTAAATATTTCCCAATTCCATATAAAAGAATTTTTAACAATCATTATTCTTTAAATTTTGAATTTCAAATTCTCTCTGTTTTACCCTAATTTCCTCTTTGAGAAAGCAGCAGTTCGATTTTGATTATATGTGTCATGCCAAACTTATTTCCATATTAGCCATGTTGCAAAAGGAAATATAAAAACTATCATATAAATAAGAAATGTTAAGAAATATATTTCAATCTGCATTCAGAGTCCATCATTTCTCTTTCTGGAGGTAGATAAAATTTTTTATCATTGTTCCTTTGGAATTGTCTTGGATCATTGTTTTGATTTGAGTAGTTAAGTCTTTCACAGATGATGATCCTTACAATATTGCTGTTATTGTGTGAAATGTTCTTATTCTTTGAACTTCAACTTTGTTTGAATTCATATAAATCATAGCATTTTTTCTCAAACTATCCTGCTCATCATTTCTTATAACCCAATTGTATTCCATAGCAATCAAATGCCACAACTTGTTTAATCATTCTCCAACTGATAAGTTTCCTCTCAATTTCCAATTCATTGACACCTCAAAAAGAGCTGCTATTAAAATTTTATACAGATTGATGCTTCCCAAAAAGTCTCTTTGGGATATAATGGTATTCCTAGGTTAAAGGAGTTGCAGAGTTTTTTAGCCCTTTAGGTGTAGTTTTCCATAATGGCCACACTAGTTGTAACTCTACTAGTAGTAAATTTGTATTCTGATTTTTTCACAGCCCCTTCAGCATTTATCATTTTCCTTTTGTGTCATTTGAGTGAATCTGATAGGTTTAAGGTATTATCTCCAAATTGTTTTAATTTACATTTTTCTATTCAGTAGTGATTTAGATTATGTTTTCATGTGACTATTGATAGTTTTGACTTCTTCTGAAAACTGTCTGTTTATATTCTTTGACCATTTATCAATGGGGAATGACTCTTATTTTTGCAAATTTGGCTCAGTTCCCCATATATTTTAGACATAAGATCTTTGTCAGAGGAAGCTACTATAAAAATGTTATCCCAGTTTTCTTCTTTAATGTTGATAACATTTATTTTGTTTGTACAAAAGCTTTTTAAATTTCCTACAAACAACATTATCTATTTTCCTTAGCAACATTTTCTCTACCTCTTGTTTGATTACAAACTCTTCCTTTATCAACAGGTATAATAGACATATTTTTTCTGTGTTATATTACTTCACTTATCATACTACTGTATAGTTCTAAATCATGTACCTATTTTGACATTCTGGTATATTATGTGTGATATTGTTCTATGCCTAGTTTCTGCCAAAATGCTGTCCAGTTTTTTTCACCAATTTTGTCAGATGTTGAGTTCTTGCCCCCAAAGCTTAGATCATTTGGTTTATCAAACTACTTTACCATAATTGTTTATTACTATGTAATATTACTATTACTATAGTATATATACTATATATACTATGTTTATTACTATACCTAATCTGTTCCATTGATTCACCATTCACTGTCTTAGGCAGTACCAGATTATTTGATAAATACCACTTTGTAATTTGAAATCTGTAACCTCTTTGGTGGCCATGGATCTTAACTAAGCAATTTAATCAAGGCAATTTTTAATATAGAATACGTGGACATTCTACTTAAAAGCAGAATTCACTGTATATAACCACATCAAACATAACCAAAATTAGATAAATGAATCCTGCCCAATAGGACCAAAGTTGAATTGTAAGATTCCAAGATAACTCCTTCTAATTCTTTTTCATGTATAGATTGCAATCTATATATGGCTCAGGCATAAAATGTGATAAAAGTATTATTGAAAGATTCCTGTGAGTCTTTGCCCATTTGGCATATGCTTTCCCTTTCATGTGCCTTCTGACAACAATAATCATACTCTTAAAAAAACAATTTAAGGCTAGAATAAGACCATAAAAAGAAGAAAATGAATGATTTAAACTTTCATTTTGCCTTGATAATAAACTGGAGCTTGTGGGAAAATAGCTCCCACTAAGCTAATAGAAGATTAAAGGTTCCCAGCTAAGTAGTCTTAACTGTTCAGAGTACCTGCCCTGATGCTAGATCTCGACACTGGGGATTTCTGAGTGGTAAGTGCTGAGATTCCTGGCGATACTGATGCAGTGGAGCCAAGAAGGAGCATAGCATCATATCACTGTCATTAAAGAGCATCATATGAGAAGTTTTATGAAATGTAATTATTATTCTCTTAACATTTATTCTTTCCCTGTATACTAAGTTCTTCCTGAATCTGTGCTGAACACCCCAGCCTTAGACCTTCCATTTCATACTTCCAATTTTTCCCCTTGGATTTGGTTATCTGATGAGCTCTGATATGATTTAGTATGCCTTCTTGGGTATTGTCATCCATCAATCTATGCCTTCTTTCCCAGGAGGCCTCTTTTTCTCCGGCTCTGCTAATTGCTTTTTAATTGAACCTCATTTCCTCTGTTTTAGGGATGAAATTTCAATAATGGTATAGCGCCCAATCTTACTGAGCATTAATATAAGAACTCAGAACATTTATACAGTATTTTAAAGGCTGCAAAGCCCTGCTATAGGATCATAGATTTAGAAATATCAGGACCTTAGAAGACAACTAATCTAGCACCTTAGTTATTTATTTGAAGAAAAACAAAAAAGGAGGACTGATAGTAACTCAGAGGTATAATTGGAAAATCTGGGATCTAAAATCAGGTCCTCAAGTGCTTCCTCCCATTTTTCTAAAGTGCCTGTTCTGAGGGTCATTGGAGCATCTATATATTCTCATATATATTGTGTCCATAAAAGTAAATTCTTTGTAATGGTCAGATGAATTATAGGCATAAGAAGAATGAAGCATATAATTGTATGCAAAAAAGGTATCATTAAAAGACATGAATGAGCAGAGAAAGAGTTGGTATCATCACATGGCAAATGTGAGAGATAAGACAGACAATCCAAAGATTAACTGGTCTAAACAAAATAGTGAAAGTATCAGCAAATTTTCCAGAGTATATTGGATGACTCCTTCATGGAAGCTTTACGTAAAGATATCATAAAGGAATCACAAAAGGATAAAATACATAGAGGCATTGTATTTTGTAGCAGTAGAGGAAACATTCCAATGCATACATTAAAATATTAAGAGCTTCAAAAGGAGCTCACTGCTATAGCAAGAAATAAATAAACTGCCTGCTTAGTCATTGTTGAAAATAATGTCCATATGATAGAGATGCATCCCTGTGAAGACTGGTTAGCACCCTGGATACCTTAGAATTAGCCAGAATCAGGATAAGCAAAAGTCCTTGGTCTTATTCTTGGTCTTAGGGGTCTAAGTGAAAGGAATGGACACAGCAATCTCCACACCTCCTTTCTCTTCCTCTCCTGCCAAAAAGTAACTCTTACTCCACCCTCTAATCCCTCCTACAATTCTCTGTATATACCCACAGAACGAGCCAGCACAGAAGGTGGAAAGGGCCATTTTCCAAGCATATACTAACTCGGTAATTAGCCTTAAGTGCTTGGTTGTCTGACCCCAGTGCATCAACTCAAGAGTTTCAGCCCTTTATACATCCCTAGTAGAATATCCCTGTTTTTCTGGTAGTACCCAAGTTCAATACTAATCTAAAGTTCCATGCAATGGAACTATATTTTAATTGTATGTGTGTGTATGTGTGTATGTATTCAACCAAACAGTTCTCTATGAAATTCAGTGAATAAATCTAGTTGAGTTTTAGATTTCATACTAATGGTATGCAGTGAGAAAGGTCATTGGTTTATACAAAATTCTTAAAGTTAGTAGTATTAAATAATGGCCAACTGTAATTGATTTACATATTCTCAGCAATTTATAATTCAAGATAATTCCAAAATTTCATTCCAAATGAAAAATGCTTCTACCACCTGTTAAAGAACTTGTGAGATAAGAGTGCAGATTGTAACATACTTATAAAAACTTTATTTTTCTTGGTATATTTTTTTTGGTTTGTGTTTTCTTTCATAATATGCTAACATAGAAATATCTTTTTTATGACTAAATATGTATATCCTATATCAAATTGCTTGATTTCTCAGTGGGAGCAGAGAGGAAGGAGGAAGAGAATTTGGATTAATTTTTTAAAAGAATTTCAATATTGTTTTTACATATAATTGAGAAAAAAAATGTTTAAATCCCTTAGGTGGCACAAAAGATATAGTGGTAGGCCTGGAGTCAGGAATATATAAGTACAAATTCAGCCTCAGATCCTTATTTGCTGTGTAGCCCTGGGCAAGTTGATTAACTGTTTGCCTCAGTTTTCTCATTTGTAAATGAACTGAAGAAGGAAATGAAAATCCCAAATGGGGTCACTAAGAGTCAGGCATAACTGAAAATGTCTAAAACCACATAACAAAACAACTTATTTCTGCAATGTTTTAAGGGGAAAGGCCATTAAAGACAGACTAGCCTTTGTTAGGTCCCATTTTTAAAAGAATCACTTAAATATATGAAGAGCAATTGTTGATTTGGTATTCAAGTTTTAGGAGGATTTTTTTTTGTTTGTTTTTCTTTAGAAAGTTTCTTTCTTTTGTTCCTTATCCTCATATTTTGGAGGACTGAAAATGACCCTTACATGATTACTCCTAATTTTATTTAACATAGATTTGTGTGACCACAGAATTAAAAACTGCAGGGGAATATGACCATTTTTATAATAGTTATCACATAAGATGAGAATAGTGAAATGAGCTTGCTGACATATCACTTAGAGATTCTCTTAAAATTGGGATTAATTTGTTGTTTAGGTTAATTTTATAGTACAAAGATACTAGTTTTATAAAATATAACATAGATCTAGAACCATTAACATTGGTTCTACAAATCTTAGAACATAGAATACTAGAGATGGAAAGAAGCTTAGAAATTATCTCATTCAAACTTTTCATTTCACAGAAGAAAAATTCAAGGTCTGTAAGAGGCAATTATGACTGACGCTCATAGAATTATAGAACTGCCTATGCCCTTACAGGCCACTTGGTCCAATCCCTCTTAAACATGAAATGCCTCAATTATATATTTTTTTGCAAATGGTTATCCAGTCTTTACTCAAAATCTCCAGTGATGTGCAACTCATTATTTTTACAGACATTTATTCCATTTTTGGACAGTTCTTGTTGTTATACTAATACAAAGTCTGTCTGAAGAAATTGCACCAAATTAAGAAACACAGGCATAGTATCAATTAGAAGGATTGCTTACTATTAATAAATAATTTTCTTGTGATCCAAATATGAAGAGCCTATATTATTTATAGATTTTCACTTTTAGCAAATGATCCTTTCAATCCCATCTCTAGTACATGAAGCATTTATAATCCCCTAAATGAGTTTGCAACTATAGGTTCTTGATAACTGTTCTTGAATGAATTAGGTTTAATATAATTAATCTTTCCAAATTAATTTTACCAGGCAGTATGGATTCACACAGCAAACAAAAATATTTATTTGATTATGGGGATATAGTAATTGCTCTGAAAACTACTAGGTGGTTCAGTGAATAGAGTTTTGAGCCTGCAGATGGAAAGCAGTATAGCAGTGATGTAATTCACTCATGTCATGACCCAGTATAGGGTTTTCTTTCAAAGGTATTAGTCTGATTTGCCATTTACTTCTCCCGTGGATTCAGGTGAACAGAGGTTAAGTAATTTGTCTAGGGTCACACAACTAGTTAGTATCTGAGACCAGATTTTGAACTCAAATCTTCCTTACTCATAAGCAAACAGAAGTTAAAGTTTGCAACTGGAAAGGAACTCAGATATCCTGGATTCCAGCATTCTATTCACTGAACAACATAATTGTCTTGGATACTGGAAAATCTGAGTCAAATACCCACTAAGTAGCTATGTGACATTGGTTAAGTCACATAACCTCTTTTGTCATAACCCACCAGAGAAGGAAATGGTGAACTACTCCAATATCTCTGTCAAGAAAACCTCATAATGAGATCATGAACTGTCAGAAACAACTGAATGACCAAAAAATAACAACAATTGCTCCAGAGAAAGTCTTTGCTGACATACGGCTAGGGAGCCAGTTTTGGAGTGAGGAAAAGCTGGGTTCAAATACTCCCTCTGATGTATTTCTGCTTTGTCAGACTAGTCAGTGCTAAGATAGGTCTTTTAAGATTCCCCACTGTTGAAACTTATTGGTGCTGGGAGGCTTCACGTTGCGGATTCTGGTTTGATGATGAAGTCACAGATCTGGACAAACATTAGAGAAAAGGGAAAAAAAAAAACCTCCAAACAGAACCTAAACATGTCAATATTTGTAAAGGATGGTTAGACTGTCTATGATTTCTAATGCATTAAAATCTAATTGTCTCATTACAAATCTAAATGATAGTAAGATGAGACAGTGAGGAAAAATGGATTTCCTGAACATATGGATTCTGAGTATTTTCCTGTCTCACCTCCTCTGGCAGGAGAATTGTCAGGCTGTGTTTTTCCTTCATTAGACTTTCAAAAGGACTCAAGAAGCAGTGACTCTAGTCTGTGATTATTATATACATCCAACTTTTTTGGGGGAAAGATTGTGACCATGAGGGAAAGAGTCACGTTCATTTTTGTAACTCAATTCTTTTAATGATATTGGTTCTCCATATTAGATCAATTTGTAACTCAGGTTGTGGAGGTTATTTTAAAAATCACACACATGCAAATCTTGTGTTGTTTATATGCTCTACTATTTTTTGTCGTGGTTTGTTTCTTTTCTTTTTTTTTTTAAAGCACATATACCAACACTAGTTTACTTTTGCTTCCTGATTAGGAGTGATTGGGTGACATCGTACAAGGTGATGGTAAGCAATGACAGTCATACTTGGATCACTGTTAAGAATGGATCAGGAGATATGGTAAGTATCAATAACAGTGGACATAGCTGGAACTATAGAAACTTGGCAAATGATTATCCAACCTCTACTCAAAATCTCCAGTGATGTTAGGGATAATTTCCTGTAGTTCCTATTCATTCCACCATTTTTGAGATGAGGATATTGAAATGATGCCTGAAAAGGAAAAGCAGTTTGCCCTAAGTCATTTATTTAGTTAATGGAAGAACCAAAACTTAGCACTTTAAGCATCCAGATTCCCAGTTGAGCATTCTTTCCATTGCTCCATAGTACTCACTTAAGAAAATCTTTAAATGGGTATCTATATATTTACGCTATACAAGAAATATATAAATGTAGGTACATATGACATAAATGTCCATATATGAAAACATATATGAACAAAATATAAGGATATATATAAAATTACATATATGTGTATATATATATATATATATATATATATATATATATATATATGAATGCCTATTTAGTGAATTTATTAGATATGTTATCTTTAGCCACATTACAGATATACCAGATAAAACTATGCCTACTTTATGGTTTATTTATTAGTGTGATGATTCTTATCTTTCACTCAAAAATGAAAACAAGGGGGAATTTTTATGTATAATTGAGTTTTTGTTCAAAATTATTAGTAATTTTCATTGGTCTTTGAAATTCCATGCTAATTTTCTGAAGAATGAAACTCACTCTGAGTTATCCATTTCTTTCTTTTTTTTTTTTAATTTTTACTGTAGTTTTTTTTTTTTTTTGCAAGATAAATGCATGGGTAATTTTTCAGCATTGATCCTTGCAAAACCTTCTCTTCCAACTTTTCCCCTCCTTCTCCCACCCTCTCCCCTATATGGCAGGTAGACCAATACATGCTAATTATGTTAAAGTATATGTTAAACACAATATATATATATATATATATATATATACATATCCATACAGTTATTTTGCTGCACAAGAAAAATCAGACAGAAATAAGGTAAAAATAACCTGAGAAGGAAATAAAAAATGCAAATGGACAAAAACAGAAGGAATGGAAATGCTAAGTTGTGGTTCACACTCATTTTCCAGAGCTCTTTTGCTGGGTGTAGCTAGTTCTCTTCATTATTGAACAAATGGAACTGATTTGGTTCATCATTGTTGAAGAGAGCCACATCCATCAGAACTGATCATTATATAGTATTGTTGCTGAAATGTATAATGGAGATATCCACTTCTGTGGAATTTCACAACAGTCAAAAATGTTATTAAAATTGAATTTTCATTATCATCTGTTCCATTAGTAGTTTAAAAGTACCTTTTGATATAAAATTTTGTGATTTAGGCTGTGTGTATATTCATATGTGTGTGTGTGTGTGTGTGTGTGTGTGTGTGTGTGTGTGTATTCTTTGCCTATTTCAGGGCTATGGTGATTTGTCTGGAAGCCTTCCTTTTACCCACATTCATTATTTCTCTCAACCAGCAGAGGCTTATTTATGTGTTTCTCTAGACAGCTGTGGGTGATTGTATGCTACTTTAGGTCAAACCTATGACTCTGATTCCCTTTCCTATCACCCAAAAAGCATATCACCCTTTTATGCTTTGCATAAATTATGTGTATTCAGTAAAATACTTTATGACTAAAGTGATTTTTTTTTACCTAATTGAAGGTCTTGCTGTGATCATATTATTGCTCTGAAATTGCCATTGTATGCTAAACCTCTCACCTACATCTTTTGAATTCAAGAGGCAATTTGACATAGGAAATAGAGAATGTCTTTGCAGATAGGGAGACTTAAGTTTAAGCTTCATGTTTGACACATACTAGTGCTGTCACCCTAGAAAAGTAACAACTCTTTAATGTCCTCTCTTGAGATAATAAGTTGAAGAGTGGAAGCCAGTCTATCCTGATACATCAGGAATTCCTCATATCAAAGATGATCCCCAAAGAATATTTCTTAAATCCCTACACAAAGTCCTCACTCAGATGTTTTGTCATATATAGGAAACCTGATCCTTTGGTCATGTCAACTGACAGTGCTCATTAGGGAACTCACTGTGAGAGCTGCCACTGAGGAGGTTTTTTAGCATATGTGGCACTTTTGATAGAATAGTTGAAGAAATAAAGAAATTCGACAAAGAATTTTGCAAGGGTTGGGGATAGAGCCACAGTGGTAGAGAGTGAACAGATCTTTGTCTGAGCTCTTTCTGGATTCCCTCAAAATCAACACCAGATCAAGGCTCTGAGTGGGTTTGGAGTGACAGAACCCACAAATATTTGGAGTGTAACACATTTCCAGCAGAAGATATTTAGGAAGAACTTTAGGGAAAGTCTATTTCAATTGGGTAGGGGGTGAGGTAAACTAATGCAGGTTCAGTACAGGGATATCCAGGGCAGAAAGACTCCATGCTGGGGAATCTATTTTGGCTCACAGCCAAAATACAGCAGCTTCGATTACTCTGTCCTGGTTCAGAAATCAATGGATCAGCAGATAAAAAAGGCAATTAATGAGCCCCTGAGTCCCAGAATTGGTTACACCTAAGCAGCATAGGAAGGAAGCCAGCAGCACCAGCCCCAGAGCAGTGTGAAGACCTTGTCACCTGTTGAGGAAGCTTGGGACAATCTCCCCTTTGCCCTAAGAGCAGACCTCAACCTTTAAAAATGAGCAAAAAGGGGAAAAAGAGCTCTAACTATAAATAGCTATCATGGAGACAAGGAAGAACAGATCTCCAACTCTGAGAACACTAAAGGCAAAACTTCTTCAGATGAAACCTTAATGGGTGATATAAGTTGGTCTCCAACTCTAAAGGCCATCTTGGAAAAATGTTTTAAAAAGATCTTATATGAGAATTAGAAGAAAAATGGGGAAAGAAAATGAGAGCTTTGGAAAGGAAAAAAACAGAAATTGAAGAAAATCACATCTTAAAAAGAGATTTTGCAAAATGGAAAAAGACAATAGCGCCATGAAAAACAGAATTGCTGAATTGGAAACAGAGAACAACTCCCCTAAATAATGGCATTGGTAAAATGGGGGGAAAAAATCAGTGAACAAAACAATTCATTTAAAAGTTAAATTGACCAAAGGCAAAAGGAGGTAAACAACTAACTGAAGAGAATACTTCACTAAACATTAGAATTGAACAAATGGAAGTGAATGAATGCTACAAATGAGGCAACAAGAATCATTCAAACAAAACAAAAAAAGAAAAAAAAAAGAAAAAGTAGAAAATTGCTTATTACCTTATTGGAAAAACAACTAACCTAGAAAACAGATCCAGGACAGACAATCTAAGAATTATTGGGCCACATGAAAATCACAATTAAAAAAAGAGTCTAGACAATATCTTTAAAGAAATCATCAAGCAAAACTTACCTGATGTCCTACAATCAGAGGATAAAATAGCTATTAAAAGAAGTCACCAATCACCTCCTGAAAGAAACTTCAACATGGCAACTCTGAGGACTATCAAAGCTAAATTTAAGAATAATCAGATCAAGAGAAAATACTGCAAGCAGCCAGAAAGAAACAATTCAAATATCAAGGAGCCACAATCAAGATTCCTCTGGACCTAGCAACTTCCACTTTGAAAGATCAAAGGTCCTAGAGTATGATAAAAGGGCAAAGGAGCTTGGACTGCAGCCAAAAATAAACTATTTAGCAAAATTAAGCATTATCTTTTAGGGGAAAAAATGGATATTCAAAGAAATAGGAGGTTTTCATTTATTTTTGATGAAAAGACTAGAGCTGAACAGAAAATTTGATCTGCAAGTGTAGAACTCAAGAGAAGCATAAAAAGATAAAAAGGGAAGAAAAAACCCCATATTTTTAAAGATTAAAATGTTTACATCCCTAAATGGGAAGATGATATGTTTAACTCATAAGAACTGTATTTTTATTAAGATTATATTTAGAGGCCATAGTTCTACTTTGACTTTTTGGAAAGGTATAAAAAAAGAAATTGGAATATAAAAGGGAATGTAATGAGAGAGGAGGAAAAGGGAGGTAAAATATTGCAAATTACATTACATGCAGAGGCAAAAAAAGACCTATTACACTTGAGGAAACAAGGGAGAGGAATGAATATCATGTGAACCTTAATTTCATTGGATTTGACTCAAAGAAAGAATATCAAACATATTCAGTTTGATATAGAAACTTTTTCCTATAGGGAAGTAGGAGGAGAAAGAAAGGGAAGGGGGAAATAATAGAAGGGAGAACAGAAGTAGAAGGAGAAAGGGATTATAAAAAGAGGAGGAGATGTAAAAGGGAAGGGCAGATTGAGGTAGGTGGTGATTAGAAGCAAAACACTGGGGAAGAGGGAAAAAGGGAAATGGAAGAGATAAGTATAACTTGGGGAAAATAAGAGAGCAGATAATACAGAGTTAGTCATTTTAAATGTGAATGTGAATGAGATGAACTCTCCCATGAAGTGGAAGCAGATAACAGATTGAATTAAAAGCCAGAATCCTGTGGTATGTTGTTAACAAGAAACACATTTAAAGCAGAGTGATACATAAAGAATAATGGTAAAAGGCTGGAGCAGAATCTATTATGCTTCTACTAGAGTTAAAAAAAAAAAAAGTAAAGATAGTGAGCCTGATCTCAGATGAAGCAAAAGCAAAAGTAGGTCTAATTAAAAGAGATAAGGAGGGAAAGTATAGCTTACTGAAGAGTACCACAGATAATGAAATAATATCAATACTAGATATATATGTACCAATTGGTATAGCATCCAAATTCTTAGAGGAGGACGCAAGAGAGCTGCAAAAAGAAATAGAAAGCAAAACTATACTAGTGAGAATTCCAACCTTACTCTATCAGAACTAGAAAAATTGAACCACAAAATAAATAAGAAAGTAGTTAAGGAGGGAAATAGAATTATTGAAAAATTTTGAATGATAGACCTTTGAATGGGGACAGAAAGGAATACACTTTCTTCTCAGCAATTCATGAAACCTATAAAAAATTGACCATATTAGTACATAAAGACTTCAAAATCAAATGCAAAAAGGCAGAAATAATAAAAGCATCTTTTTAAGATCATGATGCAGTTAAAAACTACATGTAATAAAGGGCCAGGGAAAATAGACGAAAAATTAATTGGAAACTAAATAATCTCATGCTAAAGAATGAATGGCTATCAACAGCTTCATCCAAGAGATTGCCAATAATAAGAAAACATACCACAATTTTTGTGATGCAGTCAAAGTAGTTCTTATGGTAAATTTATATTTCTAGATGCTAACTTACATAAAATAGAGAAAGAGAAGATTAATGAATTGGGCATGAAACAAAAAAAGCTAGACAAAGAATAAATTAACCCCCCCCCCCAAATTAAATACCAGATTTGAAATTCTGAAGACTATTGAACTAATAAAACTAAGATTTGGTTTTATAAAAAACAAAACAAAACAAAACATAAATAAGCCTTTAGTTAATTTGATTTAAAATAGGAAAGAAAAAGTCTCCAAGACCATATGGATTTACAATTGAATTCTACCCAACCTTAAAGAACAAATAATTCTAACACTATGCAAACTATTTGGAAAAAGTAGGGTATGATGTCTTACCAAATTCCTTTTATGACATAGATATGGTGCTGATACCTAATCCAGGTAGGGTCTAAACAGAGAAAGAAAATTATAAACCAATTTCCCTAATTAATATGAATGCAAAAATTTTAAATAAAATATTAGCTAAGAGATTACAGCAAGTTTTCATCATAAGTTTGCATTCTTAATTATGCAGGCCTGACTCAATATTAGAAAAATAATTAGCATAATTGACTATATCAATGACCAAATTCACAGAATTCATACATTTATCTCAATAGATACAGAAAAAGCATTTGACAAAATTCAACACCCATTCTTATTAAAAACACTAGAGAGCATAGGAATAAGTGGAGTTTTCCTTAAAATGCTCACTAGCATCTATTTGAAACTATCAGCAAGTATCATATGTAATAGGGATAAACCAGAACCATTCCCAATAAGATCAGAGGTGAAATGAGATTGCTTACTATCACCGTTACTATTCAGTATTGTATTAGAGATGTTATCTTTAGCAATACGAGAAGAAAAAGAAATTAAATGAATTAGAGTAGGTAGTGGGAAATAAAATCATCATACTTTGCAGATGATGTCATGGTATACTTAAACAATCCTAGAGAATCAACTAAAATGACTATATACAGTTAACAACTTTAGCAAAGTTGAAAGATACAAAACAAATCCACATAAATCATCAATATTTCTATATGTCACCAACAACATCAAGCAATAAGAGATACAAAGAGGAATTCCATATAAAATAACTATAGATCATATAAAATATTTGGGAGTTTACCTGCCAAGACAAAGTCAGGAATTATATAAACACAATTATGAAACACTTTCCACACAAATAAAGTCAGATCTAAACAACTGGAAAGTTATTAAGTGCTTGTAGGTAGGCCAAGCTAATATGATAAAAATGAAAATTTTATCTAAATTAATCTACTTTTTCAGTACCATACCAATCAACCTGCCATCAACTTACTTTTCAGAGCTAGAAAAAAACAATAACAAACTTTATCTGGAAGAACAAAGATCAAGAATTTCAAGGGAATTAATGAAAAAATGCAAATGAAGGTTGACTAGCTGTACCAAACCTAAAACTACATTATGAAATAGCAGTCATTAAAACCGTTTGGTATTGGAAAAGGGAAAGGGGAAAGAGAAAAGGGAAAAGAACTCATTATTTGACAAAAATTACTGACAAAATTGGAAAATAGTATAGCAGAAACTAGGCATTACCAACACCTAACACCATATGGTAAGATAAGGTTGAAAAGGATTCATAATTGAATAATTATATAATATATGTATATAATATATAATAATCATTCATAAAAAATGATATTATAAGCAAATTACAAGAACAAAGCATAGTCTACCTTTCAGATCTATGGAAAAGGAAGGAATCTATGGTCAAAAAACAAGAATACATTATAAAATTCAAAATGGATAATTTTGCTTATATTAAGTTTAAAAGTTCTTGTACAAACAAAACCAATCAGACAAGATTAGAAGGGAAATCAAAAAAATGAAAAAAAATTACATTCAAGGGTTCTGATAAAGCCATTATTTCTAAAATATATAGAGAATTTACTCAAATTTATAAGAATAAAAGCCATTCTCCTAATCAATGAATTTTCAAGGAATATGAACAGGCAATTTTCAGATAAAAAAATTAAAATCATTTCTCGTCATATGAAAAATGGTCTAAATCACTGTTGATCAGAGAAATTCAAATTAAGACAACTCTGAAGTACCACTACACACCTTTCAGATTGGCTAAAATAATAGGAAAAGATAATGATAAATATTGGAGGGGATGTGGGGAAACTGGGACACTAATACTTTGTTGGTGGAATTGTGAATTGATCCAAACATTCTAGAGAGTAATATGGAACTATGTCCAAAGGGCTGTCAAACTGTACATACCCTTTTATCTAGCAATATCTCTACTGAGCCTATTTCCCAAAGAGATCATAAAAAAGCGACAAGGACCCTCATGTGCAAAAATATTTGTAGCATTTCTTTTTTACAGTGGTGGCAACTGGGTGAATGCCCATTGGATCATGCTGAATAAGTCATGACATATGAATGTTATGGGATATTATTTTTCTATTAGAAACTATCAGCAGCATAATGTCAAAAAGGCCAGAAGAGAGTAACATGAACTGATGATGAGTGAATTGAGAAAAACCAGGAGAATATTGTATATATAGCAACAATAAAATTATATAATAATCAATTCTGATGGATGTGGATGTTTTCAATAATGAGGTGATTTGCATCCAAAAAGAGGATCATGGGAACCAAATGTGATTCACAACATAATATTTTCACCTTTTTGTGTTGTTGTCACTTGCATTTTCTTTTCTTTCTCATTTTTTTTTCTTTTTTGATCTAATTTTTCTCATGTACCATGACAATTGTGGACATATGTATAGAAGAATTGCATATGTTTAATATATGTTGATTTGCTTTCTATCTAGGGGAGTAGGTATTGGGAAAGCAGGGAGAAAAAGTTTTGAACACAGGATTCTGCAAGGGTGAATGTACATATATTTTGAAAATAAAAAGCTTATTAAAAAGAATTTTGTAAGGGCTTTCAAATAAAGTCATTATGTGTGGTGTTCACTTCTTTTGTATAATATATTATGGCTCTCTGTGAGCAGATTTCTTGGGGAGGTTTTCTGGAGACAGCCTTAGTTTCAGTTCAGATCAATCATCACTTCAAATACAATCAGCTGATAATATCCAAATATTTATTTTCTCCTTCCAAGTCTCCTCTCTTTCCTTGGGCCCAGTTAGTTTTCTTAGAGGCCTCTCTCCCTCCTTGGTTCCAAGAGCTCTTGCAGCTTCGACTGCAGTCTCTAGCTTGTCAATCTCCTTAACTGAACACACTTGAGCTTTCTTTGGTTCCGAGAGCTCTTGTTGCTAATCTTTTGCCTCTAGAAGCTTCTGCTTCTAGCTCAACTCCGACTCCTGGCAATCTTCTGAAGTGACTCTCTGACTGAAGCTCTAAGAGCTTCTTATATATGATCTTTTAAAAATGTGAATCCAAAGGTTGAGTCCTCCTCTGAGAGAGTGGGATTGTGGGTTTGTGACTTGTGAATCTCCCGAACTTGTGAACTAATGTGTGTGAGCTAATGTGTGAACTCTCAAAGGTGCAAACCCAAGCACACAAGCATTGCTTCCATCAATTCCATTGAGTTATCACCTTGTTTCAAGTTCTGGCTCATAACATCTCCCTGTAGGATCAGATCAATCATACTGAACCATGCTAAATTAGATAATTATTGTCTCTATCAATTCTAATGACAACACTTTGTAAGGATTCCAACAATTGTGTTCGTTGATTCTTAATAATTTCAGCTCAAAGGTGGGCATAGTAGACCATAGTAGGTCAATAAACATTTATTATGCCTACTATGTGCCAGGCACTGTGCTAAGCACAAGACAGTGAAAAGTATGCTGGGAAAATTTTCAGGGTTAAAAAGTGAATGGAATAAACCTTATTAGTCATCTGTGTTAAAGATTCTTAATCTTTTTTATGTCATGGACCATTTTGGTTGTCTGATGAAGCCTATAGAGCCTTTTTCAAAATTTTGTTTACATAAAATAAAATATATAAAATCACAAAGGAAATTAATTTTATTGAAATATTTTTAGCATAGTATTCTTTTGAGTCCAAGGATTCCATTTTAAGAACCACTAATCTGGTTCAACTTTTCCATTTACTGGTGAGAATCTGAGAGATAAATGATTTATTTGTTGCCTCCCAGGAAGCCCCAGTAGAGCTAGATCTGAAACCCAATCCAAGGCAGCTCCCAATACACTATACTTTCTCGAGTTAGAATCTAATTCCCACCTCTCTCCATATCCACCATTTAACTGGAAGTGAGCTTGCCTTTCTGTGAACTCTGTATGCTTTTCCCATAATCTCTACTAAGTATTTATAGTGCTCCAATTTCCTTTATAGATTTTACTGTTTGTTTTATGCCCTAAGCTGATATTCATACTCCTTTATGCCTCAATTAATCACCATGACTAGTAGAGTGCCTTCAGTAGACAATTAATAAATGATTATTGGATGCTGAATGACTTAATGAATACTACTCATATATAGTTACCAATACATGATTAGAATTTCTTTATCTCACATTTGAGTTCTTCCATTACCTATTCTGAGCTGCCCTCCTATTCTTATTTCATGCAATTCCCTTTTATGATCTCTGTGTTTCAGCCAAATTCAAAGGCTATCTGTTCCTTGAATTCAGTCTTAAGAATCACAGCATGTAAAAGTGAAAAAGGATCCCAGTGACAATCTAGCCCAATTCAAACCAAAAATGAATCCCCTTTCTAATATAGTTTACAAGTGGTCAATGAGCTTCTAGAAGACTGAAAATTTCCAAGTAGAGAAATCCAGTTGCCTCTTGGAAGAATTCATTCCTTTTTTGAATAGCTCTATTTGGCAGGAAATCCTTTCTTATTTCAAACTTAAATTGTCTTCCTTTCAAATTCACAATAGATTTTGGCCTTTAGGCCCTAATGGAATGAGCTTAGTCCCTCTTTCTCATGACAACCCTTCAAATATTTGAGGACAATTATAATTTCACTATCTTTACCCTCCATCTCAGTGTTCTCAAGCTAAGTATCACCAGTTCCTTTATTTTTTTTAATTTTTATTTAATGATTACTTTATATTGACAACATTATCCCTTGCACTCATTTCTTTTCCGATTTTTTTTCCCCTCCCTCCCTCCACCCCCTCCCCTAGATGGCAAGCAGTCCTTTATATGTTGGATATGTTGCAGTATATCCTAGATACAATATATGTTTGCAGAACCGAACAGTTCTCTTGTTGCATAGGGAGAATTGGATTCAGAAGGTATAAATAACCCGGGAAGAAAAACAAAAATGCAAATAGTTCACATTCGTTTCCCAGTGTTCGTTCTTTGGGTGTAGCTGCTTTTGTCTGTCATTTATCAATTGAAATTTAGTTAGGTCTCTTTGTCAAAGAAATCCACTTCCATCAAAATATGTCCTCATACAATATCGTTGTCGAAGTGTATAATGATCTCCTGGTTCTGCTCATTTCACTTAGCATCAGTTCATGTAAGTCTCGCCAGTCCTCTCTGTATTCATCCTGCTGGTCATTTCTTACAGAATAATAATATTCCATAACATTCATATACCACAATTTACCCAGCCATTCTCCAATTGATGGGCCACCAGTTCCTTTAACCATTTCCATGTGACACCTAATGAAATCCCTTTACCATCCTAGCTGATCATCTCTTTACCCTTTCTAGCTTCTCAGTGTTTTTATTTTTTAAATTGTGGTGCCCATAACTGAACACAGGAAATCTATATAGTCAGAATAGGATGCAATGTACCTACCATTTCCCTATTCCTGGAAATTATGTTCCTCTTAATTCAGTCCCAGATCACATGAGTTTTTTAGACTTCCAAATCACCCTGGTGATTTATATTGAGCTCTCAGGCCGCAAATACTCTCAGATTGTTTTCCAGACACCAACTGTCTCTTCATGTCTTCTTGATGTTATAGCTATGAATTTGATTTTTGTAACAAAATGCAAGATTTTAAATTTATCCCTTTTTAAATTTAATGCATCATTCATCTCATGTTATTAGTGTATATTATTATTAGTGTGTAATAGTTCATTTTGGAAACTTTCACCCACTTATCTATGCCTCCCCAGTTTGTGTCATTTGAAATTCTGATAAGAAACTATTTGTGCCTTTCTCTAAGTCATTGTTAAAAATGTTAAACAGCACAGGCCTAAAGATAGATTTCTGCAGTATTTTGCCAAGGACATTCCACCATTTTGACATTCAATTCTTTGAGTATGGCCACCCATATTCTGCTTCTGTTCATTAGCCTGAAAAACAGTCATTCCTCATTTCAGAATCTGTCTCTTCCTTCAAAGCTCAGCTCAGATGACACCTTCTCTGTGAAACCTTCCTTTCCATTACCAAATGTTAATACTTTCCCTTTCCTCAATATTCTTTTTATTATACTCATTTATGTATGTGTTGCGTCTCCCTAGTAGAATGCAAGTTCTTTGAGCAAGAGAAATATTGCCTATTTGCCATTGTTTTCCAGTGCCCTTGTTGTTGTTCAGTTGTTTAAGTCATGTCAAGCTCTTCATGTTCCCATTTGGAGTTTTCTAGGCAAAGATACTGGGAGTGGTTTGCCATTGCTTTCGCCAGTTCATTTTACACATGAAGAAACTGTAAAAGCCAGGATCACACAGCTAGTAAGTGTCTAAGGCCAAGTTTGAATTTAAAAAGATAAATCTTGGCGCTCCGTGAGCTATGAGTGGTACTCCCTAGCTCCTATTCCAATGCCTACATAGTTCCTTACATAGAATATATACTTGATTAATGATAAAAAGTAATTGTATGACCCAATTGTTTCAGATCATACTTAGTATAAAATTATGGGAAAAACTAATCTCCGATAATCTATCCATTCTTCATCAAAACCATAAATTCTTCTTTGTTCTCAAACAGATATTTGAAGGAAACAGTGAAAAAGAAATCCCAGTTCTCAATGAGCTTCCAGTTCCAGTGGTGGCCCGTTATATCCGCATAAACCCTCGGTCATGGTTTGATAATGGGAGCATCTGTTTGAGACTGGAAATTCTAGGCTGCCCATTACCTGGTAAGTGACATCTTTGCTTAATGTGTAACATGCTGTCAGTCAGTAAACATTTATTAAGTGCCTTTTATGTGGCAGAAAACCCACTATGCTAAGCTCTGAGAATACAAAGAAAAGCAAAACCACTTCCAGGTCTCCAAAAGCTTACAGTTTAATGGGAGAGATGGTATGCAAACAGCTTTCTAAAAACAAGGGAAGATACCAATTTAAAAAGCATTTTATGTGGTTATATCGTTCAAGTATCACATCACCTCAGTGAGAAAGGTAGAGAGGATATTTTATCTTGTTTTTTTAATCGGTAGAATAGTTTCTTCAGCGTCCAGTGGATCAGAATATGTATTCTGAATAGATCTAAATAACAGATAATAAGTCTACATATGTAAATATATATGTGTACATATACATATATAAATGTAAACTATATATATGTGTGTGTGTATATGTAATATGTATGTATATGTATATGTAATATGTATATGTATATGTATGTATATGTAGATGTAATATACATATGTATATGTAATAAAAAATAGATCTAAAGCTTGGGAACCCCAGAGGCCTTCAAGCCCAACTATTTAGCAAATGAAACTAAAGCTTATGAAAGTTCATTATCTTACTCATTGTAAGGAAATAAGCATGCAGTTGAATCGTTCAGCTAGTGGGCAGACCTAGATCAAGCCCACATAATTTCACTCCATTTCTGGTGGTTTTCCTCCCTAGGTCGTAACTAGCCAATGCATAAAGAAAAATGCAAATTTCTGTCTGATTTGTGAAATTGCCTTTCTTGTTAAACATGAGTAGCAAACAGTAGCTGTAGTCTGGCTGGTTCTTTGCCAACAAAGGCATTGTCAAAGTAGAATATGCAATACTGTATTAGGAAGAACCAAAGCACAGCTGGCATTTTAAACAAAAGTGATAGATTACCTGCAGCTGCACATGTATCAGAGTAGAAAATGTGGATGCTATTTAGTTCAACAAAGATTCTTTTTGTTAGTTTTAAAGGGCAGAGGTCAGGTGGGTGTCTTTTCCAAGTTTGTGTCTTTTTAAGGTGGAAGGTGATGGTTGGCACCCACGAGGACTGAATAATACATGTTTCATTGTAAAGTTCTGTTTGGTCTCTGGCTGTTTGAGGATAAGTAGGCCCCTCTGTTTAAAAATGACTTTTACCATAAAGAGTCATGCTTCTATTCATGGCAGCATTTGCCATCTTGCAGCAGCTGATTTAGGGAAAACTCAGAGGGAGAGTTGCTTGCCTTATTAGACCGGATATAAAGTACATGTGCATGTATGTCCAGAAACCATGCATCAAAATTGCATGAGTTTTAGGCAGACCCAGATCCTCTCTTCTCTCTATAATATTAAATCCTTCAGCCTGATCCCCAAACCAGTGTTTGGCTCACTCTTTAAATTATGTTTGATCCTGAGACCAAATTCCTCTTTCAGATCCAGATACTACCTTTTGTCTCTGACCCTTCAATGGAGCTCTTAGTATCCCTAGAAATCAACTCTGATTTTGCAAAAATATTGTAATGTTTCTGGGTCTCCCTGAACAGAAATCTTGTTTTGTTTTAAAATTTTAAAATTTTATTATTTATTTATTTTTAGCATCTCTTTTTTTTTAAATAACGAGTTTCTGATTTTCTCATTCCCTCAAGCAGCATCCTCTTTTATGAGAAGGCAATCAACATAATATTAATTATGTGTGTGAAATGTGAAATAAAATTTTTATATTAGCCATATTGCAAAAAAGAGCAAGAATAATAAAATGAAAAAATGATGCTTCAATTTGCATTCAGAGTTTATCAGTTCTCTTTCTGATGATGGATAGCATTTTTCATTTTAAATCCTTCAGAATTGTCTTGGATCACTGTATTGATGAGAGGCTAATTAGGTCTTCCATAGTTCATCATTATTATAATATTGCTATTACTATATAAATTGTCCTGCTGATTCTTCTCACTTCACTTTGTATCAGGTCATGTAAATCTTTGTTGCTTTTTCTGAAACCATCTCCATCACCATCATTTCTTTTTTTTTCTTTCTCACTTAAAAAATATTTATTTTTAATATTCTTTCTTTTTAAAAAGTTGAATTCCAGATGTTTTCTCTTTCTTAGTGCTCCTCCATCTGCTGAAAAGGTAAACAAACAATATGTTTATCATTTCTTATAACTGATAATGTTCCATTATAATTATATACCACAACTTGTGCAGCCATTGCTCAATTGACAGGTGTCCATCCAATTTCCAATTCTTTGCCAAGGAGGAATCTTCTTGTTGATGATTTTCTTTGCTTCTTTCATTGCAATGCTTCAGCTTGGGTCATAAATGACTCACACTTATGCCCATGGCTGGCCCATCACCCATCCATTGGAGAAGTAGAGCCAGGAGGAAGTAAGTACATAGTCAGTCTTTAATCAATCATTTTTTTTAAGAGTTAAAATTTAGTTTTTGGTTGAGTGTCACATAAGACATTCATTCTGAAGACTTCTTTATCTCCTACCACCTTATATCTAAATATGGTCAAGTTTAGCTACCAAGTATTTCCCTTATCAAGGAGATTAATCATTTCTGGCCAAGGTCATTTTGGTACTTTCTGAGCTTTCTTATTATAAGAATTGATAAGTTAACAATTTAATTCTCCCCTTTTCCAGATGTGGTCTCGGGTTCTTTAGAACAGAACAAATGGAAGCTCCTATAATTGTATACAGGAAATTGATGTTTATAATCTTCCTTCTTGTTTGGTATTTACTTTGATTTTTTTTCATGATGAGTATACAATGAACTGATGATATGTTGGATTTATTACCAATTACTTCTGGTATGTTTAGAGATTTGTTGGTTTTGTTTTTCAAAGGTTGCTCTTTGATATTTTCCATATCCATCCCTTTTTGACTCACTTTTTGAAGGATACTATTACTTTTTTAGTGTATTGTGAAATAAATTAGTTTTCCTGGGTTTCTTATATCTTTGCTGTCTCCTACTGAGCTTGCCATTTACTAAAATCCCTAAATCTTTTTTTTTTTTTAATAAACTGCTATCACACCATAATGGAATAATATTCCTGAGGAGTCTGTAAAGTCTTTGACTCCGTTAATTCCTTAATCCTTGAATCTTATTTTCTAGTGTTGGTTTCATCATCTCCCCCTGTGACCATTTTTGCTTTGAAGAAGTTGGGTATCAAAGTAGATATTGACGTAATTTGGAAAAGTTTAACAAATTCTTCATAGAATTTGTCTCTTTGGCCTCCATGAGAGATGTAGACACCTAAAGCCCATTCACTTATTTTTAAAATGGCTACTTTTCTCAAGCTCCCTGGAAACTCAGAAAGGGGAGTTTACCAGATGTCTCATGAAATATTTCTCTTTACCATTAAGCACATGAAAATCAATTTTCCCAACTTCTTTATTCATTTCTCTGAGGAGAACTTATGAAGGAGAAGGAGGGAAGCTATTATAGAGATGTGTCATGTACAGTCTTTCTATCTGTCACTTATAAATTTTCCCGAGCTGAATTCCAAACTTCTATAAAAGCTTAAAGTTGGATTGAATCTCTCCCATCCAGATTCAATTAATCCTGTCAAATCCTGTCAAATTCAAAAGTGCAAATCTTTATGAAAACACAATATTTATACTTTGGCTTTACCCAGTAAGTATAATTATTGCTGCTAGAGTTTGGGAGTCAAGTGAATTCAGGCTGATGTTTTCTGTGTGCCAGACCTTGTTTTTGGCATTGGGACTATAATGACAACAAAGGCAAAGGAGTCTGTCTGTCTTCCGGAAGCTTATATTCCATTAGGAGATTTTCTCTTCTCTCCTATTCTCCTCTCTTCTCCTCTCCTCTCCACATATTCCCCTCTCTCTCTCTCTCTCTCTCTCTCTCTCTCTCTCTCTCTCCTCCTTCTCTCTCTGTTTCTCTGTCTCTTTGTCTTTGTCTTTCTCTTCCTCTCTGTCTCTCTGCCTTTCTCTGTAGCTCTCCCTCCCTCCCCTCCTCTCTCTCTCTCTCTCTCTCTCTCTCTCCCTTCCAGTCCTTCCCTCCTTCCCTCCCTCCTCAAAGATATAGATATGTATACACACATACTTATATAACTGTGCTTATATATGTGTATATATGTTTATGACACACAAATTCTAACTTTTGTAAAGTAATTTGGTAGTGACTGGCAGCTTGGATTTAGTGAGAAAAAGATTGTATGGGTGTTGATTTATAGCCAAGTTAATTTTTCTTTGAAAGAGAAAAGTGATTGGCAACACAGGATAGTGTTTTTTTCCCCTATTTTTCTAGAATCTGAGCTATTTTTATTTTTCTACTTTCCTAGAGTTTCATTTTATTTTACTAGCCTTTCCTGATTTTCATTGACAAGTTCTATTTTCTCAAATCAAAAAACATTATAACATTTGGAGGCCTTGGTTTTTTTTCTCTTTTCCCAGGTAATTGGCTTTTGTGGTAGGCATGAAAGGTAACATAGAAAAGGCAGAGGGAGAAGAGATAGGACACAGAAGAGAAGGAACAAGAAAGCAAAAACAACACTTGAGACTTCTTCCCATATATTTACCTTTCACAGAGTTCTTGAGTTTAGGAATCATAGTTCAGAGTAAGGTGTATATAAATACCAAAATTGGTATGATTGTTATAGGAGGAATGAAGCAAATGATAGAGATACAGAATATGGAAACCTGGGAGTATCAATGTACTAGAAATAGAAACCATGTCTATGGGATTGTCCAATAGGCATCTGAAGAGGATTTTTTTTTAATGAGGGGATTCTCTGAGAGAAGTTGTAGAATTTCCACTTTGGAGAATATAATGGTTTTCTCATCATTTGTTACATAGGTCATTATAGAATGAGGGCTCACATAGAATCAAAATATTTCAAGGCATTGAAGGAATAAGGAAAGAGGGACAAAAAAGTGGTATTTCAAGTTACAAAAACATTTATCAAGCACTTATTATAACCAAAGCACTGTGTTGGATGCTAGAAGCATGGAGATACTTGTTTTACTTGGGATCAGAGGACAGAACTAGGAATAATATGGATGGAAATTTCAAAGACATATTGACTCATGGTAAGGCAAAAACAATAATTATCTCAAATGTAATAACCTGCCTCAGGATGTAATTGGTTTGTTTTATGTTGTTTTATGTTGTCTTTATATTGTTATTTTTAGCCCTAGAATCCTTCCAAGAAAAGCTGGATGATCATTTGTTGGAGGTTTTGTAAAGGAAATTCCTATTCAGGTGCAGATTGGATTAACTGACCTCTGAGAGTCCTTCCAATTCTGGGATTCTGTTTTTCCTCTTAGGTCTTATTTTTTATATATCTTCTGGTTTCATTTATAGCCAATATTAACATGGATATGAACATATGATTTTGTTCCTTAATTTGGGTGTCACTTGATGGAAATGATCTGTTGAAACTATCAGTGGAACTTCTAGAAGTCTTAACAGTGATCTGGTCTTATCAGAAATAATCCAGAAAACAACATATCTCACTTTATCATATCTCTGTCTGATGTCCTGTATAGGAAAGTGAACATGGTATTGAAGAAGGTAAATTTGAGGAGAGATACTGGACTAGACCAAGCCCTTGCAGAATCCCCTATATTGGAGGGGATTCAGTTTTCAAAGCATTGAGACTAAACCCCAAGAGAGCTTTAAGAGGGGGAGAGTCCAATGAATAGAAAGAATCATGACTCTTTTCATGGTGAACTAAAGGAAAAGAGGATACATAGACAAAATCTTCTTTCTCTTCACTTATAAATTTTTTATGAAAGTGACCAAAGCATATATCAAGAGCAAGTGCATTGAAGGCTTTTGGGGAAGTTTTAGTTTGATTTGCAATGGAGTCCATCTCTATATAGTTACAAAATTGAATGCAGTATAGAGAATGTAATTGAATACAGTATAGAGAATGTAAATTCCCACTATATTTATTATGTATTGTTTATAAGAATACTCATGGCTCAGAAATCAAATTCAAATCCATAGGCGCTCCTTTGGCATTGTCTCAAAGATCCTTTTATCTCAACCTATCTTTTATATGAGAATCACAAATAAGATCCTATAGAAGATGCAACTAGAAACATTTTTTTCAATAATATATTGAATATAGGCTTAAAATAAGGTATCAATGAGGGGAATAAATTGTCATGAAAGGAGCAAATTGACTTATGGCATGAGATATATTCTGTATCAGCTTTAAGAAGCAGCATGGCAGAGTGAATAGCAAGCAGACTTGAGAATCAGGATCACCTCAATTCAAACTCCATCTTTGTCTTATACCAGTGGCATAATTTAAAGCAATTCACTTAACTACTCAAAAACCCTGGCAGTAAGTAGAACAGGTGCTTATCTCTATAAATAGAACTTCTTTATCAGGAGTTCCTTACAACAAAAAATAATCACTGGTCTGACTCCTCTCTTCCTGTCAGATCCTTAAAAGTCCAAATGAATGAAGTATATGTTAATATGGCTAATGCTTTTGTTGGAAAATGCTTTTATTGGAAAATGACATTGAAATATTTACAATGATCTGTGGAACATAGCAAAGAATTCTCTTCTAAACATCAAGAAATACAAAAGAGATTTACACTGACCGTCTTACTGGGGAGAAAAAAAAGCAAGCAATAAACAACTAGATAAAAAAATAGGTGCTGTTTAGATTATGACATGCTTATAAAATTAGACCGTGAATACATTGGAAAACTCTTATCAATAAAATGTTTGTCCCTGAATTAGGTAGGATAAAATGAAACTGAATCATATTTTGGAATTTGTGCTGTGTCTCTGGACCCTGAAAAATGCCCTGTTGACTAAAAAAGAGCATTTTGCTATCTCATCCCTCTTGAAACCTCTTTTGTCACTTATTCAGGTAGAACTAAACCTCAATGATTGAGAAAATACCCAGTCAAAGGCAGCAAGATCTATTTTCTCAGCTTAGGTTGCTTTGGCTGGGGAAAAATACCCTTATGCCCTTACAATGAATGTGAGATTTCTCTTGTGGGCCACAGTGACCAGTCTAGATTCTTTTAGGGAACGATAAAAACAGCAGCATAATAGAGAAGTTTTATTTTTCTGACAGATTCTCTTGTCAATCTTACTGCAAATTGGCCATGTTGCTGACTAAAAATGTATATCAACCAAGGGAATCAAAGGGTGTTACTGAATTCATATGAGCAATATAACCCTCCAGGGAGTTTGTGAGATAAGAATTATTTGAAACAGTGGTACTAATAAATAAACATAGATTGATATGCCCTTATCTTTGTAGTCCCATGGTTTGTTTTTGACACAAATTAGCCAATATCAAGATGGACATAACCTTGACTGACCTCTTTGTCACATCTTAGTCTATAATTTTCTTGTTTTTCCTCAATAAGGACAGGCTTGTTATGAGAATAATCAGATGTTGACTTGAGATAATGTTGATTATTTTCAACAAGGTTACCTGGGATACTCTTCTAATAGAAGGAATTCTTTGGAGACAAGTTTATATTTTACCCTCTGGTCTATTAGTTTTTTCTTAGGTCCCATTGGTCATCGTTTTAGAGTCTAAGCCTATTGGAGGCATACAGCAACTTGGGTGCTTGATTATATCAGGATTTGATACAGCTTTTTTTTTTGTCATTCAATGTGTGACTTACTGGAGAAAGGGTCATAGTGTGACCCAAACCCAACTCTGTTCATACTGTCAAAGACCCACACAAACTTGAACCCTAGCCTTAATTCATAAAAATGTTCTTATCTCTTCTCTCCTACCCCTTTCTCCTTTTGTTTTGTCTCCAGTTAGATGACATTTACTTATTGAAATCAGGTATCTTCATTAATTTTTGTTTATTGTAGTGATTGCCTTGTTAATTTGGTTGCATCTGAGAGAACAAGGAGATAGTTAAAAGCCTTAGGATAATGGTATGTAAAGATATGTTGAAGTACAAAGGGCATTTAGCCTAGAGGTATAATTTAGCTGTAGCTCCAAAGGTTGGCATAGAGAATTTGCCAGATTGTTTTTTAAGAAGAAAGAAAACAGTTCTAGTTAGCCTCCAGGGAAAGAACTAAAAAATGGCTAGAAGTCACAAAAGGGCAAAATTAGACTTGGTAAAAACAAAAGCAAAAACTTTCTAACAATTAGGGCTATGAAAAAATGGAAAGGGTTGCTTCAGAAAAACTTATGTTCCCTTTTAATGGAGATCTTCAAACAAAAAATTGTATCACTGCTAATCTAGGATGTTACCAAGCAGATTCTTGTTCAGGTATGTTTTGTATCAAGCTGTTTCTGAAGTCTCTTCCAACTTTGAAGTTCTGTGATTCCCTAAAACATACTTCCTATCTAATCAATCAGCACTACTGATCTCTGTGATCTTTAGGATTAGGCTTCCAGTACACAGGAAGCTCAGAAGAATCTATACTAATTGCTTATCACTTTTCTTTCTCTGCCCTGCTTCTTATTGAAGATTTTAACTGTTATCCCTCAGAACTCAGGCAGTAACTCCATCAATTCTTTTTTTTAATGTCTTTTGTTTTATTTTAAGGCAATTGGGAATTAAGTGACTTGCCAGGTTCACACAGCTAGAAATGTTAAATCTTTGAGATCGGCTTTGAACTCAGGTCCCCCTAAATTCAGGATCAGTGCTCTGTCCACTGCACCATCTAGCTGCCCCTTCAACAATTTTTAAAATCAAAGAAATATCATATTGGCATACCTCTGGTATAACAGAAGATTCCAAATTCAGGACAATAAGAGATTTTAGAGAGCATTGAGTCAATTCAGCTCATTTTGGCAATGAGGAAACTGTAGTGCAGAGAGGTTACCTTGTATTTTAAAGATTACTTAATAACAATACAATCATATTGTATTTCATTACATACAGTACATCATTTGATCATCAGCAAGAGAGTTGCAGCAAATGGTTGCAGCAGAATTCTTTAATTTTCAATTTACTTTCCAGGGTAAGCAGAGTGTTTGATTCAGACTAGATCTCATTACAATAAAAACAAAACAAAACAAAACAAACAAACAAACAAACAAAAAAACACAAACCTTCTATAACTTAAATACTTAGATTTCCCAACTGATTGTCCAGATAGGAATGAACCCTCTGATTTTTGTTGGTATTAGGAATAGAGTGATGCTATTTTGATCCTTTTCAAGAATAAAGAACTACAACCAGATTGGGAAATCTCATGTGAGGATATTTCCATCTGCCAATGCAAATTAACATCTTCTTTGTAAATAATAATTTTAGAATTATCCAGGTAATGAAAACTTGTCCCAGTCTCAAAGTAAATATAAGAAAAAAGGACTTGAATATGTCTTCTTGGCTTCTAGGTCAGCTCTTTCTCTTGTTATCCCTTACACATCCCTACTTTCATCATTGAAGTTTCTATACAACTCAGGTTGACATATTTTGGGAGAGTTTTGTGGACATTTAGCTCCTGAAAATTGTAGGTTTATTCATCATATAAGTTTTTCCCTCTGGAAAAATAATTAATTATATTCATTCAGTCAGAGCTGAAAGGAACTTCCAAAAACGTCTAATCCAAAATTTTTAGATGAGAAAACTGAGGCCCAAAGATTATGGATTCAATCCAAAATCCTTTTGATTCATAATCAAGCAGTGTTTTTATAATTATATTTCTAAAGAAATGTACAAATTATTGTGTTATGAACAGAAATCTTTTTCCAGATAAAAAAATCTTGATCATAGGTTCTGTGTTTTCTATTATTTTTGCATGTCATCTGCAACCTCCATAAAACTCCCTCCCCAATCTTCTATTTAATTTCTTATTCCAATATTTAGATATATAACTTAATTCAGAATGGAGGAAGATAACAGAACATCATTGATTAAATGGAACTGTTTGCCATAACCTTTTACTGATTATCTAATATGTTATTCATCAAACACTGTTATGTACCTACAATCTCTAAACTCTATTGAAGACCTACTGTGAAGTCTTATCATAATCTGAAGGTGATGTTGGTTCTCCAAACCTGACCCAGCTTTTAGAATAGGAGTTGAAAAAGCCCATTGACAGACTGTCGACTGTCTGAAGGCAAGCTAACAGTCCATTTCTATACCTTTGCACAGAGTATCTCAACCCCTTACCACAGAACTCTTCATCCTCAGCTCCTGGAAGCCTTAGTCTCTCCATTATTTAGTCCAAGAGCTACTTCATTTTGTGAGCTTCTACTCCAAGTTCTTCCTTCTGTCTCTGCCTTTGCAATTACTTTGCATATATTTTTAATATATATAGTTGTTTAGATCATTTCTTCTTATTTTAATAAAATATAAGTTCCTAGAGGGTAGAGATTTGTTTTATTTTTGCCTTTGTTTCTCAACTCCCAGCACATTGCCTGACACATAATAAATATTTAATTGTTAGTTATATGAATGAATAAATGAGATACATCACTAGAAAACTGGTGACTAAGACTTTTTGACCATAGCAGTTCATGAAAAATAATTGATTAAGGTGTGAAAGAATTGAGTTTCTGCTACATTGGGGAGTGATGAAATAATGGATTCTTAAAATACTATGTATCAACAGTATGATATGAAAAAAGCCAATTACCACTCACTGTATTAATAAGAGTATTGAGTCAGAACAAGAGATATCAGATTCCTGTTTCATACGTTAGGCTTAGATTGCATCTGGATTATTCTGTGTATTTCTGTATCTACCTTTTTTGGAAGAACATAGATGAATTAGAGTATGCCTCCAATATGAACTCCCTTTGGAAGAAATTTTTGGTTTTATATCTAAATCAGATTTAGCCCTGCCCTTTCATTCTCTAAGCTTCTCTGGCTTCAGCTTGGCTGTTGGCCATACATTGGTCATAACTATTCTGCCCAATTTCCCAGACTTGCATGAGCTACCTGTTTACCTCTTCTTTAGTTCTCTAACATCTCTCAGTAAAAACACTACAAATACCAAGTTTGCCTAATAGACTGTTCTGATTTTCTAGCCTAAAGTTTCTGTTTATGGCAAGAGCCCCAGACTTCTAAAAATACATTTGAAACTCTTGAATTTGCCCAACTAGTTCGGATGAGGAAAGTCCCAGCCCCTGCTTGAGATAAGCTTCTGAATATGGACATTTACACTGAAAAGAAGAGGAAAAAAAAACAGTACAGAACACTAAGTGTCAAGTAAATATGCTTTAGGTTCTATTTGGCTGAGAAATGCTTAATGGAGAAATGCTTGTATGGGAGAAACAGTAAAGAAAGATCACATGGCCAGGCTTATAATCCTCAGCAAATGATTAGTATCAACTACAGGTGAGTGCTATCAAACTTGGAGTCTTTTTGTAGTGAATTTTCAGTTTTTTATTCATTTCTTTCAAGTACTCTGTAAAGATGACTTCTGTTGAAAGGAAACAGGCTTGAAAGGATTTCTAAAAGAGGTTCCTGAGGCTTATTGGGTGTCAGTTATCTTTTAGAAAACAGCATGTAGATAACTTGAGTGTAAATGTATGATAAATTCATTTACTTCCCCTTAAAAATACTGATATAAAAATTCAAGACAAAACATCTTATTCCAATTCAATGCAGGATATCTGTGTTACCATACTAAAATATTTTTAAAAAAATTGTCAGTGTTTTGCTCAACCTGAATTACTATTTTTTCTAAGTTTCTATGTCATTTTTGTCCTGGTATGCAATCTTTTACCAAGTTTTTGTTTGAAAGATTTAATTTTATTGATGACAAAAATATTCCTTACAAACCTTATTTAAACTATGTTTTCTGTCATATATGTGCATAAAATTGAGGTTGCCGATAGCATTTTTACCTACCTTTCTAAGTTCTTGTGAGGAAGACTTTTGATAAGTATCAAAATGATTTGGAAAGGTAAGCTATTATGGATAGATAAACACACAGACACACATATATATGTATCTGCACTTCCTTACTTTAAAAGATATTTTATTTAGGAATTCATTTCTCTTTTTGTATATGTATCTTTCTTCCTAACCATGCCCATGAAAAATAATTTTATTATATGTGTATGTATGTATATATACATACATACACATATAATAAAATTATTTATAATTTTATTATATGTGTATGTATGTATATATACATACATACACATATAATAAAATTATTTATACATAAAATTATATATAACATCATTAAATTAATTAATTAATACAATTATTTATATATAATATGATTAATTAATTAATAGTAATAAAAATAATTAATAAATTAAATTCCGCAAGAACTTATCTGGCCAAGTCACTTTTTTGCTTAAGTCTAATTGGTTCACTAAACTATTATGTTTAGTATTTAAAGCCCTTCACGTTTTAACTCAGACTTAGATTTCTAGAGTAAATACACATTATTCTTCATTAAACATTTTTCTTTCAACCACATTGTGTTACATAATATTGCCTTTCTCTGATATCATACTCCATTTCCATATCCATATATGGATATGGACTGTCCCCAAAGCTTGGAGTGCTCTTCTTCCTCCTTTTCTATCTGTTCCTTCTTTCTTCTTTCCATCCTTCCTTTTATCTCATTCTTTCTTGCCTCTCTCCTTTGTTTCCAACTCTCACTTCCTTTCCCGTTTTCTCTCTCTCTGCCTCTTCTTCCCTTCAAGTTCTCTTCATTCCACTTCCTAAAAGAGGCCTTTTCTAATTTCTCTGGTTATTAGTGCTCTCTTTCCATATGATTTTTATTTTATATTTACTTGTCTATGACTCGTATTTTCTGAATAAAATGTAAGTTCCTTTTAATATATTGTTTTAAAAATGTTATTATTTTACAATTACATGCAAAAACAAATTTTAATATTCTTTTTGTAAATTTTAACTTCCAGATTCTCTCCCTATCTCATTCTTCCATCCCCTCACTGCTCTCTGAGACAATAAATTTTTTTATATAAATTATGAATGTGGATGTGCATGAATGTTTTGCTTCCGACCACTGCCTCCCCCAATCCATTCTCCCTTCTGTCAGTCTCCCTACCTTTTTCTCATCTCCTAACCCCCTACTTCTGTATATGGTAAGATAGAATTCTATATCCAAATGAGCATGTGTATTATTCCCTCTTTGAGCTAATTCTGAAGAAAATGAGATTCAAGTATTGTCCACCCCACCACCCATCTTTTCCTAAACTTTAATAGCTCTTTCACAACACTTCATGTAAGATAATTTATTCTGTTCTATCTCACCCTTCCCTCTTCTTCTGGTGTATTTCTCTTTCTCATCACCCATGTCATCCCATAATAGTCAGCCTTTGTCTATGCATACTTCTTCTAATTGTCTTAATAGTGATAAAGCTCTTAAGAGTTATACATATCTTCCTGTGAAGAAATATAGTTAAACTTATTGAATCCCTTATGTTTTATTTTTCCTGTTTATCTTTTTATACTTCTCTTTAGCTTTGTATTTGAAAATTCATTTTTTTTTCTCTCTGGTCTTTTCATCAGAAATACTGGGAAATCCTCTAATTCATTGACTATCCATTTTTTCCCCGAAGTTTCATTGGGTAGATGATTTTGGGTTGTAATCCTAACTCCTGTGCCTTCTGTCCACCAATCCTTTAATATAGAAGCTACTAAATCCTATGTAATACTGACTGTAGCTCCATGGTATCTTAATTGTTTCTTTCAGGTTGCTTGTACTATTTTCTCTGTGACCTTGGAGTTCTGAAATTTGATTATAATATTCCTGGGAGTATTTATTTTGGGATCTCATTTAAGGAATAATCTACTTTATCTTATGATTCCAAGATATTAAGGAAATTTTCCTTGAAATTTTTTTACAATGTGATGTGCAAGTTCTTTTTGGATTATGTCTAATTTAATAACTAAGTTACTTCTTGTGGTCTCTTTTCCAGGTCTGTAGTTTTTCCATGATATAGTTCACATTTTCTTCTATTTACTTCACTCTTTTGACTTTGTTTTCTTAATGTCTCATGGAGTCACTAGCTTCCAATTGCTTAATTCTAATTTTTAAAAATTATTTTCCTTCAGTGATCTTTTGTATCTCCTTTTTAAATTGGCTAATATTAGCCAATTTTTAAAGAAAGAGTTACTTTCTTCAGTGGAGTTTATGCTTCTTTTTTTTTTTTGGCCAATTCTACTTTTTAAGGAGTTTTTTTTTTTTTTTTGAACTTGTTTTCCTCTTCTGAATTTGTGTTTTAATCTTCCCTGTTATGGGCCAGAACTTGAAGCAAGGTGTTAAGTCAGTGGAATTGATAGAGACAATAGTTACCTAATTTAGCATGGTTCAGTATTGTGAAGGATAGAACTCCTATCCAAAAATGAGACTACTCAGAGACTTCTCGAAGTAAAAAGCAGAAAAGTAGTTTAATAGATTCTCATGAGACTGAGCAATTCCACCATGAGGAGGGAAAGAGAGAAAGCTTACAGTAGAAGGGCTAAAGAATTAGGAAAGATATACAGTTTTTATAGGTTTGGTTACAAAGGATTACATAATAAGTTGGGGAGCATTAAGAAAATAGATGCCCTCTCCTCTTAATTGAATATTAGACATGAGTGCCAACAGATCTTCATAATTTAGATTACTAAGCTAATAGCATTCAACTAATAGTCTAAATATTGATAACATCGAATAGTGATAAATGTCATCATTTCAGGTTAAGTAAATATATCTAAAGTTTAATCGATGCTGTAAAATAGACTCTCATGTTTGAGTGGTTTGATCAGCTAGCAGATCAAGAGCCTGAGCAGTCTGATTAGTTGTTATTTTCAGGACTGCTTGTAGTCTGTTCAATATATATATATATATATATTGGTGTCCTATATCCCCAACTTCCATCCTGAGCCCATGTGGCTGGCCCGTATTCTCTGATAATTCTTTCTGGGGGTCATGTATCTCCCCACCCATAAGCATTACCTGTTTGAGTCAAAAAAAGTGTCTATACTAGTTGGAGAATGATCTAAGTTTCATTCTTCTCTTCTCAGATTATCATACAGTCATATTCCTAGTTATTTGTCACTATCTTCTGGTTGGAAGAAAAACTTAGGCCTTATTGTACCTATAAAACAACTCCCAGTCCAATTCCTTGGAAGATGAGTTAAGCTGATTGACTACAAATCCAATAGTGTCCTCTTAAAGCTGGGTTTTTCTCATGCCAGAATATAAAAACTCCTTTTGAGGGCAGGAAATATTTAACATGAATTAAGTTCTGGAAGCTATTGCCTTCCTTCAGTAAAGGATCAGGGATTGTGTCAGCAAGGAACAGTATTATTATACATAGGGATATAAAGCACAATCCCCTTCTTTGTATGTTTTGTTTGGTTCCCATTCTACTGAATAATAAGTCAAATTTCTAAGTTGAAGTAACACTGTCCAACAGAAAATGATATCTAACACTGTCAGAAAAAGTCCCCAGATCAATACTCGTATCAAGATTTTACATGCACAATTCCATCAGTTCCTTTTTAATGTTTGCTTTAACTGGTCCTCTGCATTCAGCTTTGAGGTCCACACCCTTGGAGCATCTACTGGTCCTTTAATTCTGGTATGATGAGCCCATCCTCTCTCTTTGGTACAGACTGCTATGTCTGATGTTAGGAGGATCTGGAACAGTCCCTCTCAAGTTGGTGTCAGCTTATGCTCCTTCCACATCCGAACCAGGACCCAGTATCCAGGCTAGAACTTATGCACTGTAAACCCTAAGGGAGAAGTCTGAGCAATAATTCCTTTCAATTGTAAAGTTTTCAAATGTTGCAATAAAGACATAACATATTTTCTCAAGAACAAGTTCTTAGTTTCAAATATTGGGTCTCAGGAAGGGTTTTCCTTTTCCCTAGGATAAGGGTGACCATATAATAACTCAAAGGGTGATAACTCCACATCCCTTCGAGGTTTTGTTCCAATCCTTAACAAGGCAAGGGGAAGGCACTTAGTCCAGGGCAACTGTGGCTCTAATGCCAATTTGGTTAGTTGCCATTTAATTTCCTGATTCATCCTCTCTACTTTGCCTGATGAGAGTGGATGCCATGGGGTATGTAAATCCCAAGATATTTCTAAAACTTGGGCTATAGATCAGAGGATTCTGGCCATGAAATGAGTGCCTTGGGCTGAATCTATTTGCTCCACCAGCCCCTACCTCAGAGTGATGTGTTCAAGAAGTATTTTTACAACCACTGAGGCTGTTGCCCGGGCAAGGGGAAAGGCTTCCCACTCATGAAGTCAGATGGCCCAGTACAACCAACAAGTATTTGAGACACCCCACAGATGGCAGTTTGGTGAAATCCACCTGTATGTTTTGAAAAGGCCTGATGCCAGAGGGTCTTCCCCCTTTTCAGACTTGTCACTGGGCTGCTCTGTTCATCCTTTGACAAATAAGACAACCACTAACAAGCTGCCGTGCTATTGTATACAGGCCAGGTGCTACAAACTTAGTCAGCACTGCATCACACAGGTTCTGGACACCTCAATGACTGCCTTGATTTAAATATTGCAGTACATGTCTCAGACCTCTCTGCCATCAGGTAGGAACCAATGCCCCTCTTTATTCTCCCGAGCACCAAGGCTCTGAATCTTTTTCTTTTCTTCTGGGGTAAGAGAAGGTAGAGGCAATTGAGATGGAAATGCTGGAATTAGTACCATCATTTCCTCTGTACTTACAGTTTCCTCTTTTCCAGCCCGTTTTGCTTCCTTGTCTGCAAAGTAGTTTCCCCTAGCCTCAAATGAATCTCTTCTTTGGTGTCCTTGCACATGGATCACTGCAATATTCTTAGGCAACATAAGATTAGTTAGAATTTCAGTAACCAATGCCCTGTGTGCCAATCCCTTTCCTTTGCTATTTACCATTCCCTTTTCCTCCCATATCTTTCCAAATATATGAACAATTCCCCAAGCGTATTTTGAGTCCATGTATATAGTTCCGTTCTTTCCCTCAAGAAATTTTAGGGTTTGATTTAATGCATACAATTCACAAGTTTGGGCTGATCATTCTTTTGTCAAGGATCCAGCTTGAGAGTCAAGTTTTCCCCTTTCCCATTAACTACTCATGAGGACCCATCTATGATCCATTGAGTACCTTTTAACAAAGGGACTTCCTGCAAGTCCTCCCTAACCTTAGTTTGATAGTCAATTACATTTAGATAATCATGTTCAAGGGACACATGTTCCCCAGGAGAGGTGGATAAGAACATGACTGGATTAAGGTTATGGTCTGGTGAGAGTACCAAATCATCTTTTTCTAATAAAATTGCTTCATATTTTAAAATCCTTGAATCAGTTAGCCACCTCCTGGCCCTTTGATTTATAATTGATCAAACTTGGTGTGAGACACTCACTATTAAACTACCCCCAAAGGTTAATTTCTGACTTTCTTCCACCAAAAGTGCTATAGCCTGGATGCAAGTAGGCCACCCCTTCACCACTGGGTCCAATATTTTTGACAGAAAGGCCACTGGGTGTTGATGTCCTCCCCTTACCTGTGCTAATACTTCTAAAGCCACCAGTTTACCATATTTACATATAAATGAAAAGGATTTTCTAATGATGGCAAAAATAATACAGGGGGCTGGCATTAATGCCCACTTAAGTTGTTCAAAATTTTGTTCTCCTTCTGAATCCCATTGCACTACATCAGTCTTCTCTAACAAATGTGTGTAGATAGTGCATATTCATCAATCCAAGTTCTACAATACCTCACCAATCCTAAAAATTTCTGGATGGCCTTCTTTGTCCTAGGCTTGGTAATTTGAAGAATCCCCTCCACACATACAGGGTCCAGTTTCTTCTTCCCTTCACTTATAAAATGACCTAAATATTTTACTTCATGTTCCATAAATTGCAACTTATCCCTGTGCTCCTAGATAATTTAACAAACTGATAGTGACTTGGGCATTGTCAGTTCTTTTCTGTCCTGCCACAAGAAGATCATCTGCATATTGTAAAACTTTTTTCCCTTTAATTGGATTCTCAGAATTTTCAATGATTCCTTCCAATATTTGCCCAAATAAATTGGGGGACTCTGTGTATCACTGTGGTAACATACACCATCAATATTGCTGTTTTCTCCCCATATCTGGTTCTTCCCATTCAAATGCAAAACTGTTTTGACTGTCCTCAAATAAGGGGCAACTCCAAAATGCATCTTTTAAATCTATTACACTAAACCATGCACTACCCTCTGGAATCCTTCCCGAGATCGTATAAGGGTCTAGTACTACTGGATGAGATGGCAACATTATTTTATTTATTTCCCTCAAATCCTGGACCATTCTATACATCCAATCTTTTTTCCTTACAGAAAGAATGGGGGTGTTAAATGGTGAGATGCAAGGTTCAATTAGTGCTGTTTTCAGCAATCTTCCAATTACTGGTTTCAGTCCTTTTTCCCCTTCATTTGGAATTGGATATTGTCAGACCCTAACTATGATATGGGCCCTTTAAGGTTATTTATATTGGGGGAATAGACAACAATCCTGGATTCTAGGGACTTGCCCAGACCTCAGAGTTAATCTTCTGTTTGTCTATTTCTCTTATCACAAAAGTTCAGACTGGAACCAGTAAGGGACCCCAAGGCACAAGACTAATTGAAAGCTTTGTTATCAAATCTCTCCCTAACAAGTTTACTCCTGTCCCAGGAGTCACTAAAAATTGCACTTCAACTCCCTCATCTTCTATAGGCAATACCTCAGTCATGGGTACTGAAAAAGTTTCTCCCTTAACTCCAGAAATCATCACACATTTTGATAATTTCTCCTCTGCTGGTAATTGTGTCACAGAGGTCTGGGCTGCACCTGAATCAACTAAAAAAATCATTTCTTCCTTTTTAGACTCCACCTTCAAATTTATCAAGGGCTCTAGGTGGGTTCTCCCTCTGAACCCCTGACACCTCTAGTCTTCCAATTCTATGAGGGATAATACCCGTTCCTCTTCAATTTTCTGCAAGCACCTCCTAGAGAAGTGACCTGGTTTCCCACAAGACTAACAAGTCACATCAACTCTCTTCCTTCCACTCCCCTCACCTCTTTCCTGATGGGGCTGTTTTGCACTCCCCCTTACCTTTTTCTCCTTATTAGCATTCTGTTGTGTTGTCTGCAACAACATCTTAATCCTTCTATCTCTCTGTTTTTCCTTCTCCTCGTCCCTTCTTATATAGGTGGCTTCTTCCAGAAGGATGCTTAAAGGGAACTGCATCCATCCCTCAATCGTTTATATTTTCTTATTAGTATCTGGCCAGGAGTTGGATAAAACTGCACTTTCAGTATCTGCTCATTCTCTGGGTCTGCCCCTGAATACTTCCTCATTTCTTCTCTGAGTCTTTCTAAATATTGAACTGGTGACTCATACTTTTCCTGAATGATAGTCAGTGCTTTGTTTATATTTTGTCTCTTCAGGAAAGCATCCCATATTCCTACAATTACTAGTTCCCTCAAGTCCTGCATATTTTGCCTATGGGCCTGATTATTGTTGTCCCATCCTGGATCATTCACTGGATATTTCTGCTCTGCTGGGATTGCTCCCTCATTCAGGGGTGGGTGCCTCCTCTCCCATTTTCACATAAACTGTGCTCTAATTGAACACTTCTCCTCAGGAGTGAATAATATAGATAAGAATTCTGACCAAGTATATAAGCTGGGACCTAAAATTGATCCAATTATTTGGATGCCCCAACTGAATCTTCCATGATAGAAACTAATTCTTTCTTAAATTTTCTAACCCCATTTGCTGTCAGAGGTGCATTTACAAATCCAATGCCTCCCTGAGCCCCACCTAACAGGACCTCTCTAAGTGGATATATAATTTGTACCTCATTAGCTACTGGCCCCAGCTCTTTTTTCTCTCTAAAGGGGGAGATTCTGAACATCCTTTCTTAATTGCTCTAATTCCTTTCTTAGATATTTATATGAGTCACTGTGAGCTCTGCCTACACTTCCCTGGCCTAAATCCATTATGTCTTCTTCTACAGGAGGGGGAGGAGGAGGCAAAAGTTCTTCCTCTAGTGGTTCAAGAGGAGGGACTGCATAAGAGGGTGGAATAGCAGCAAGGGGATCCTACTGTCCAGCTTCAGACTTTAGGTTCTTATCTACCTTCCCTTTTTCCTTATCATGCTTACTCCCTTCCTTTGTTTTGTTCAGAAAAATTCTCATAGCTCTAGCAGCTCCTTGCTGCCAGAGGCTAGCATAAGCCATTTTCTCTGGATTATACGGTTCTCCATTATTCACATATATATATATATATATATATATATATATATATATATAATATATATATATATATATATATATATTCAATTGTTGACATATCCAATCCTCAGCAGAACCATATTTTGGCCAGATTATTCCCCCACCAATATTTTGGTTGCCCCAAACAAAACAGCAATACTTAATCATTATTTTCTTGTCTTTCCCTTTATATCTGGGTAACTTATCCCACTCTTTAAGTTGATTCCCAAGCAGACTGTTGACTGGAATTCCCTGGCTAACATCCTGACATAAATTCTTGGACTGCTTCTGTCCCATTTTTACAATTTGTTCTCAAACCAAGTTGTCAGTGGAGGTCCTTCATTACCCTCACGCCCTGCAGTTACCAGAGAGAGCCTCCTTAGGAAGTCCTTTATTGTTGGGATCAACAGCAATCCACCAAAACAATTTTTAAGAGTGCTAATCCCTTGGGTCTCCCTCACCCCAGCCAATAGACCCCCAGACCTCCCAAGAGTTTTGTTTACCTTAAAAACACGTATATCTTTTCAGACTGCCACTGGCCCATCAGAACTTTATTTCTCCTTTGGTCTTCAATTCTGCTTTTCACTGAGTATCTCTGCCTCGGGTCGTTTGTCCAAGAGGGAGGGAGGCTACATACTCAGAGTCAGAGACCTCAGAAAAACTAACTGTGAGCATGCCTATCCTGTTTGGGATGTGCAGCTGTCTCCCCCAAAGATATCCCGGACAAGACCCCAAAACTATGAGGGATAGAACTCCTATCCAAAAATGACTACTCACAGACTTCTCGAAGTAAAAAGCAGAAAGATTGTTGTTTATTAATAGATTCTCATGAGAATGAGTCCTTCTACTGTGAGCTTTCTCTCTTTCCCTCCTCATGGTGGAATTGCTCATTCTCATGAGAATCTATTAATAAACAATTTTTCTGCTTTTTACTTCGAGAAGTCTCTGAGTAGTCATTTTTGAATAGGAGTTCTATCCCTCACAGTATGATTGATTTAATCCTACAAGGAGATGTTATGGGGCAGAACTTGAAACAAGGCACTAAGTGGAATTGAGGAGACAATGGTTAAATGTAGTGTAGCATTGATTTAATCCTACAACAAAAAATAGTTTCCTAGTGATGTAATGATTGGTGTATACTCAGGGTGAGACATATAAGGAGAAGTTCTCAGCGCCATAAAGGATAAGCACACTATAAGGAGGCTGAGACAGATTCATTCCATCTTCCACCTTTGTTGTGGCTAGAGATTGAAGCACAAACCCTTGGAAGTCTGGGAGATTCAGAAGCCAGAGAGGGCTGGCAGGAGCTTAAGCTTTCGGAACCAAAGAGAGAGGCCTCTAAGAAAGCTAATCGGGCCCCAGCAAAGGAGACAAGACTTGTAAAGAGACAATAAAGAATTTGGACCTTAATCCCTGGCTACACTTGTAGTGATTACTGAACTGAAACAAAGGCTGCCTCTAGAGACCCCAAGGAAACCCCAACAAGAGAATATTACATTTTAGAGAAGAATATTACACTTCCCTGTTCCCATAACAACTTAATATGGTCAGGTTCCCCCTCCCCCCCGGACTCTCTCTCTCTCTGTCTATCTCTCTCTGTTTTGTTTGGTAATTTTCCCAGCCTTTTTGTGGGATATGCTGGGTTATGCTCCTGTATGTTGAAAGGGGCACTGTTCCAAGCTTCTTATGCAGTTACTGCAAGACATCACTTCTGGTTTGCATCACAGACCATTGAATATCATCACTGGCTTGTCCTAGGACTGGGGAACAAGTAAGGGTGCTGGCTGCAGGCTTTTTTATATTTTGCTTTTGCTGGACTGTGCTCCCCTTTTACCTACTGAGACATTCCTTTCCTGATAATCTTCTAACTTGTCTTATGTTTGAAAATTATTTCATACCGTTTTTGTTGTTGTTGATTCTGATACTCCAAAACTCATCTTAAGGTATTAATTTATAGTTGTTTGGAGGTAAATTTGGGAGATTTTAGTTTAATACCTTTCTTATTTTACCTTCCACCATGTAAGATTCATAAGTTGTTTCCTTTTTTTGCCTTTGTCTTCAGCATCCAACAGAGTTGTTACTATATGATATAAATGCTTGCTATGACTAAAAATGGTCCTAAACTCAAAGTTTGAGTACAAGTCAGTAAAAACTTTGTTGATGTTATAAGATATGGTTTGTTTCACAAAGACAATCTCTTTAAAACAATAATTCTACCTACAAACCATTTCTTACAAGAATATTCAGTTCCATTCCATAAACATTTATGTAGTCCTAGGCACTAGCTACATGCTACACATGCAAATAAGAAAAATAAGTGATCTCTGCACTCAAGGAGTTCACAATTTAATTGGAGAAGACAACATATAAGATAAATCTGACAAGAAGGATAGGGATGGTTAGATACCCTGAGGAGGCATCTTGTTCTATAAGTTGGAAGCCAGGCAGAATGGTAATTGGAAAATAAGGTTACCAAGAAGGTTGTGAACTCCCTGTAGTACAAGACTTTGGGAAGTATTTATTGCTCTGTTCTTCAGTCCTCCAAAAAAAAGGGAGAAACAATGAGGATGAGTTGATAAAGTGAAGATATTTACAATATTAAAGGGGAGCACTTAATCTGAATTTCAACTGGACTCAGGACAAATCAATTCAATGAGTGTAGGAAGAAACCAAAGAAACTAGTTTATTAATCTGTCATTAACCTTGAGGTCTCAATGGAACTAGATCTTTTTTCTCCTCTGACTATACAAGTATGTATAGTGTAAGAAAAACTTAAATACTAGGCAGTGGATTTGCTCCTCCATTAAATAATGAAATGAAGGTAGTTTAAAGACAGAGCCACTCTTCTCTTGAGCTGGAGTATATTAGATTCTCTCTCTTGATCTCTAAAACATATCTTAAGATTAGTCCTCATGCTAACTCACTTATCAGAATGATTTACATAAGTGGAAAAGTGGGTTATTGTTATAATAATATTAAATTTCTGTCAGGTGTGGACTTAAAAGGTATAGGAGAAGTTCAAAGGAATACAGATACAAATCTCAGGTGTGGACTTAAAAGGTATAGGAGAAGTTCAAAGGAATACAGATACAAATCTCTCTTAATATAGTCTGAACTATGATAAAATGGCAAGAAATCATTTTGGAATAGACAACTTATTCCTCACAACTTCATAGTATTCAAGGGGTTTAATAATCATAGTGTTACAACTGAAGGCTTTCCTGTGAAAAGGGAAGAGAAAGAGGAAATGATCTGGGGGGATTTTACCATTCCCTCCACAGGACTGGCAATTTCAACCTTTCCAGAAATCTGCATCTGCGTAGAGCTGATTTCATATGAGTAGGGACTAGGCAGCATTCTTTTTAAGTAACTGTTGACATTTTCCTTTTCATGAAGAATTGCTTATGTGTCAACACAAACACTTTTACCAGGATCAAAATGACATCTCAAATAATAAGCCAAATTTAAAATCTGAGATTCCATCCCACATGATAAGTTCCAATGCTTATAATTACAGCAGGATATAATTATTGCTGGGTTGGCATCATTAGCACAAAACATGTGTTACTATAAAGCAACCTAATATATATATATATAAAGTTCTACATATAAACAGTACTCACTCTTACAGTCAATCAACTAAGATTTCTTAAATAACTACTTACTATGTGCCATGCATTGTGCTAAGCACAAGATATACAAAGAAAGATCTTTATTTTTTGTCAATAGTTTTTTTTTTGCAACTATATATATATATAGTTTTTAACATTCATTTTTGTCAAACTTTGTATTCTAAATTTTTCTCCCTCCCTCCCTTCTTCCCTTGCCTTTCTCTTCCCAAGACAGCAAGTAATCTGATATAGGTTAAATATGTTCTTTTAAACATATTTGTTATGTCATGCAAGGAAAAATTAGACTAAAAGGGAAAAACCATTGGAAATAAAACAAACAAAAAGTGAAAATACTATGTTTTGATCCATATTCAGTCTTCATAGTTCTTTCTCCAGAGACAGATAGCATTTTCTATCCCAACCAAGTCTATTGAACTTGCCTTGAAACACCACATTGTTGAGAAGAAAACCAAATCCATCACAATTAATTATCATATAATCTTGTTGTTACAGTGTACACTGGTTCTGCCCGCTTCACTCAGCACAATTCATGTTAGTCTTTCCAGGCTTTCTGAAATCACCCTGCTCACCATTTCTTATAGAGCAATAATATCCCATTACCTTCACATACTATAACTTATTTAGCCATTCTGCAACTGATGGGCATCCACTCAATTTCCAGTTCTTTGACAGTACAAAAAAAAAAAAGAGCTGCTACAAATATTTTTGTGCTTATGGATCTTTTCATGTTTTTTTATTTCTTTTTGATACAGACCCAGTAGAAAGACCGCTGGATCAAAAACTATATGCACAATTTGATAGCCCTTTGGACATAGCTGCAAATTGCTCTGCAGAGTAGTTGGAACATTTCACAATTGCAACTACAATGCATATGTGTTCCAGATTTCCCACATCCCCTCCAACTTGTATCATTATCTTTTCCTGTCATCTTAGTCTATCTGAGAGGTGTGAGGTGGTACCTGAAGTTCTCTTAATTTTCATTTCCATAATCAATATTAATTTAGAACATTTTTTCATATAACTAGAAATGACTTTAGTGTCATATGAAAATTGTCTATTCATATCTTTTGACCATTTAACAAGTGAAGAATGACTTGTATTCTTGTAAATTTGAGTCAGTTCTCCATATATTTTAGAAATTAGGACTTTTTTAGAAATACTGACTATAAAAAAAAAAAATCCCAGCTTTTGACTTCCCTTCTAATCTTGAATAACCATTATTCTCAAAGAGCTCAACTTAATGGGGGAGACAAATAACTGTGCTAACAAGATATATGCAGAATAAATTGGGAGTAACCTCAGAGGAACTCCTAGATTAAACAGATAAAGGAGAACTGGGTAAAACTTCTTGAAAAATGTAGAACATTAAGTCAAGGAAATCAGGAGGCAAAGATAGTGAGTAATCCAGGTGTGGAGGTCAGTCAGTAAAAACACTTGGAGTTGGGAGGTGAAGAAATAGCCAGGAGTCCAGTATTACTGGATATTAAAAACATGGAGGGGAGTGAGGTATAAAAAGACTGAAAAGATAAAAAAAGGTGTCAGCTTATAGAAGGCTTTGAAAGCCAATTTGTTAATAGGAAGAAACTACCAAGGATAAAGATTATCTTATTTCATATCCATGTTCCTCTTTCCTAGTACTTGTTGCTTAGTAGGTAATTAATAAATAGTGATTAAATTAATTTGAATATACATGCCAGTATACAGTAGTGATAGCAATAATAATAATGTAATTATAATCATAAACCTTTAAAAATTTATCTAGAAATACTGAATTATTATCCTTCTTTCAAAATTCTTTAGTAGGGTGATTCTAAGATTTTCTGTATCTTCTTTTTGGTTTTCATAGACTCACAAAGATAGAAGGGACCTGAGATATCCATCCAACCTTTGCCCAAAATATGTTTTTAATGCCCTCTCCATTTATTTTCTTGCTTCAGCACCTCAAAAATTCTTTCATTTTCTTGGAGTGGCTATTTCTTTGACATACACAGATTGCAATCATTCTGTTTCTTAATATATGGTCTTCCTAACTGGCTGAAGCCAAAACAATTTATTATCTTACGGCCTAGCCCATGATGCTGAATATTCCTCGTCTTATTTAAACTCTTCCTTGGGAAAAAACAAACAAACTCGTAGTCAGTCGATAGGGCTATACTTAAATCCTGTTCAGTTTGACCTGACCTATGAAAGTTTGTGTTGTGTCAACCCCCTTTCCATAAAGCAGAATTATTGATAGTGGTCCATGTCATAAGAATTCAATAAGGCCAGATAAGAAATGTGTCATAAATAATTTGATGTGCACAAAGGAAGCTTAGAAATAATTGTAGTGGTCATCACAGCTGAAATGATTCTCAGAGAGTTTGACCCACATTAGTTTAGCTCCTCAGCTACTCTTTGAAATGAGCAAGAGAAAGAGGCATTAGAATATTTGCCACATTCCTATGGGTCTATGCCCATTTTCAGCATTAGGAACCTTGCTTCATGCGTTTGGATATTTGCAAACAGTGCCTTATAGTTACCTCAGAAAAGAAGTCCTAGTTCCATAATAGAACAAAACAAAAAATTCTTTAGCATGGGACTACATGCTTTCTATAAACCTTTGAAGACTGTCTCTGAAATAAACAACGATCTATTCTATTTGAACATAATATTCCTATGTATAAGTGAAAGTTTCAGCTATGAGTATGATGTAATTTGATGGCTAGTAAATGAAAGTGATAGTGCCTGCTTTGTGGCAATTACTCCCTTGTATGGAAAAAGCATTTTTGAAAATCAGAATGTTAAACCTATTTGTTGAATACACAAACTTGTGCATATTGTCTGGCCCTTCTGAGTCTCAGTTTTTTGTTTGAATTTATTAAGATGCAAAAATGAATATGTTTATTCCACCAGAACTGTAAGAAGGATCAAATGAAAAGGGCAATATAAAACTTTGTATAAATAACAAACTACTTTGAAATTTTCAAATTTCATACCTCTTATTTAACATTAGAAATCAGTACCATTTTGTCAAGGTAAATGACTTTAAAGAAGATTCATTCACACCTGCTTTATTGCTGTATCCTAAGAACGATTGGACTGGCCCAGCTTACTTATGTGTTGCTTTCTCTCTATAAGCCAAATTAGGACAGTAGGCTTAAGCTCCCTCCATGGAGATAATTGACATCAGTTGTCTTGTTTTATATCAATTTTTTTCCTTAATATAAATATATTGTCAGTTTATTTAAATAGGAAGCAGTGGACAATATACACTAACATTTTTACTATGCTTTGATCTATTTGCAGTACATGACTATGCCATGAGTGCAGAACTTAGTCTAAGGCTTTTTGACACTCAGTGAAGTCAGCATAAATATTAGGACACTTTCAGATAGCTTGATTAGTTATAATTGAATCAATTAATTGTTCTTATAATTTTTTCTTACTTTTTGTTCCTCAGCCAATATATTTATTTTTTGAACTTATAGATTTGTTTTGAATGATTTTAGCTACAAAGATCTTGCATAACCTCTCTCTCTCTCTCTGTCTCTCTGTGTCTGTATCTGTGTGTGTGTGTGTCTGTCTGTCTCTCTCTGTCTCTGTCTCTCTCCATATAATAAGCACTTTTAGGGTAATACTATTCTAGGGTAGATAGAGAGCTGGCCTTGGCCTTGGAATCAGGAACATCAAAATTCACTCTGACACATTAGGTAATATTGGTAAGTTGTTTAATGTCTTAAGAGTGGGCAACACTTTAAGAGTAGAAGCTGCAGAAAAAAGTGACTATGTGCATTAAAGAGGAATTTTCTTACTAGGACCTCACTAATATCAATGATCCCTATTCCTGTGTATTGTCTGTTTAAGAGTTGGAATCAGGCTTTCATCAGAGAAGCTGAAGATGCCATGTCGAAGCCTTTGAGTCATTAATTATGGATTTTTACCTAGAACAGCTACTTCCCAGTTTTGTAGAAAATTAAGAGTTTCTTATTTTTCTTGCCAACACCATTCATTCACTCACTCATTCATTCATCCATGGTATACAGGTTTCTCTTTTGAATTAATGTATCTTATATTTTTGTGTTAGACTTCTTTCAACTATTTTTTTTCTTTTACACATTCTCCTTCAGAGGTTCTTTCTTTTCTGTATTTTTTGCTTATTTAGCTCTGTGTAGTATAGTTTGTTTTTTTTTTTTATTGCTGATGAATTGTTTACTTTATTTGCTATGCCTTTACTTGTGATATTGGCTTAACCATTTGACTTTTTATTTATTGAATAAATGTATTAAAGATATCAAGAATTTATGCTATCCTGTTTTATAGATTAAAAAAAAAAAAGAATGCGAGGACACTACAATTTAATAAAGAAAATCTAGTCTGTTTTCCTGTAATTCAACTCAGGGCCTATGTTTTTTCACGTATTTATTTTTCTTTGTAGAGATAGTTAAGCTGAAATATTTAAGCTGTTGTAGTCCTCACTTAGTAGACTCTTTAGTTTTTCAAGTTTTGACACATTTAACATCAGCTTATGTTAAGTAATTTAACTATTAATCATGATATTATAATCATATCTCAAAGTCTATTAAGAATACTTTGCTGTGTAAAAGATTAACACCTTCTTTAAGTTATTGATGATATCAGCCTCATAATGAAGGTTTTGGTACTTATCATGCTGAACAACTATCATAGAGTTACACTTTTCTGTTTTAATAAACCTTCCCTATTCCCTATTCCTCTCCTAATCAACTCATAATTTTTATTCTAAGCTTCTTAATGGGGAGCTGAGTGGCATAGTAAATAGAGTGCCAGACTTGGAGACAGGAAGAGTCATGTTTTTGAGTTCAACTCTGGCCTCCAGCACTTACCAGCTATGTGATACTAGGCAAGTTGTTTAATCCAGTTTGCTTCATTTCCTCATCTGTAAAATCAGATGTGTAAAGGTGTAAATTCATCTTTACAGAAGAAAAAGAAAATGCAAACCGCTACATTCTCTTTGCTACGAAAACTCCAAATATGAGATTATGAAGTAATTAGACACAACAAAAAACAACTGAATATCAAGAAGAACAAAAACTTCTTAACAGCTAACACAAAAGCTTACATTTCTTCTGTCGCAACAAAAGCACTTAATACAAGGCTAGGCATGTGATAAGTACTCAATAGATCTCTGGTTTTATTTGAATAAATAAAAAGTTTTATTTCCCCTCCTTAGATCCTAATAACTATTATCACAGAAGAAATGAAATGACAACCACAGATGACCTGGATTTTAAACATCACAACTACAAAGAAATGAGACAGGTAAGCCATGAATGGGCTTGTTTCATTTCTGGAATATGTGAACAGGATGGTATTATATAGACAATTAAGAAGTTTTCTTTGTCAAGAGTTAGAATACTATGATATCAAAATGTTCTATCATAGCAACTTTCCTAAAGAGGTAATTCTATAGACTGTTTAAAGATTTAGTTATTGAGTTATTTTGCCATTTTTCATAACTGTTTATTGGTGAACTATTTTCCAAAATCTCAATCTAAAGATTTTCCCATGAGTAAACTTCCAGTTTGACATTAAGGTTCTATTTCCCTGATCCCTAACAAGTGAATGAAAAGTGAAAAATCCCATCAGTCATAAAGATATCATTTGACAAGTCTGACACAACCCTTGTCAATCTGCTGATTCTATCCCTCTGACAGTTCCTGAATATGTACACACCTTTGCTTATCCTCTCCTAAGAGCATATAAACAAACTAAAGAAGTTCTGCTAAGCACAATTCCTTCAAGATTTGAAGTAATTAATTCTGGACACTGGGCAGCATTTGTGAGTAGAGTGTTCATTCTGGTCACTACATCTTAGGAGGAGTATTCAAAAGATGGAATGTATTCAGAAGAAGATAACTGAGATATTGAACAAATAATTATTACTTTAATCATCTAGGGATATTTAATTTTAAAAGTAATAATAATAACTATATAGATGAAACTTTAAGATTTGTAAATGGCTTTAAATATTTTCTTTGATCCCCACAACAATTCTATAAGATAGATAGTATTAGCCCTATTTTACAGATGAGATTGAGAAAAGTTAAGTGATTTACCTCAGAGAAAATCCTGAGGTGAAATCTAATACCCACTTTAGCACTAGAGAGGAGCATCAAACAAAATGTGAATGACCACTTAACAATGTTGTAAAGGGAAAGGAATACATGGACTAAATTGTGTCTAATTTGCCTTTGAATGCTAAGATTCTGATTTTAAATGGAAGATTGAGTATGTGCTCATATAGAATAGCAGAGCTCACTGAACTCAGTTAATTGTAGGGTAGACCACATATATTTGAAGGCTGAGGTTTGTATTGAATAAAAAAGTAAGGAGCCAGATGGAATCAAACATGTAAAATATGCATCCCATTGGAACACTAAGTCTGAGTTGAAAGGACAATCTGACATATTTGTAAAGGTGTCTAGATTATGCCTTTGACCCAAACCAAGTGACATGACCAAATCCAGTTTTATCTCTAACAATTTCATTTCCCTTCAGATACCAAAAAAATTCCAGACTCATATCCGCACAGACTTAGGTGTGGGATGTGCCAAAGAAATATTTCTTCCTGTCTTGCTCTTCAGAAATCAAGATAATTTGTTTAGACTTGAAGTATGTGAATCATTTTTGGTGCTCCAAATCGTCAGTGTATTTCTGCTGCATGACTCATCTTTCAATTTTATCAAGCAATTGTGTACTGAGTCACAGATTTAGTTCGTCAAAGATTTCATAGCCTATTTTCTCAACACCAGGATTAGATAGTTATAAACTCAATTGACATAATTAATGTTGAGTATAATAAATACATTTAAACAATTAATTGCACATTGGTCAAGTAGTTTCAGATTTTCTTTTCTCATTTAAGTATACCCTCCAGGATTATATCTCAAGATGGAATAAAATACTTTGTCTTATAAAGCATCAGAGCTGGGAGAATCTTAAGAAATCACAATACCTCTTCTACAACCTTGGAATACTTGGACAACCATCATTTTCCCTGAACCTCTCTTTTCTCCAGAATTAACAATCTTAGTTCCTTCAGTATCTTTTTAGTAACGTGAATTTACAGTCTTTTACCATCATGTTTACTCTCCCTCTGCATACTGTCCAGCTTACTTATGTCTTCTTTAACCTATGGTTTTCAGAACTGACCAGAAAATTCCAAATGTGGTCTTTAGACCTGAAAGCGAAGCTTCTTTTCATGTAGCCTAAGTTCACATAAGCATTTTGGGGTTTGCAATTGTATCTCATAGTTGGCATTCATCAAACTTAGTAAAATCTCCAGATCATTTTCAGACAAACTGTTGCCTGAATATTCCTCCTTATTGTGTTATTTTTTGAATTTATGATATTTCATTTATACCCACTGAATTTAACCTTATTAAATTTAGCCCAGTACTCTGGCCTGTTAGGATCTTTTGGGTTCCTTACTTTTTAATTCAATTAATTTTCTTTTCCAATTTTGTGTCATTTGCAAATTTCAAGATCATATCATCTGTGCCTTTATCCAAGTCATCAATAAAAGTATTAACTAGTACAGGACCATGCCCAGTTCTCTAAAGATTCTTCTCCTAAGCTTACCATCAAGGACTCCTTTTCCAATCTGCAGTCAAACAATTTGGAATCCATTTAACTGAATGATCACCACATCAATTATCTGTCACCAAAGTATGAAATAGTTTATCAAAGGTAAAATATCTCTACATGATTTCTCTCATCTATTACTTTAGGAACTAGTTTCATTTACTGTCCAACAAAAGAAAAGAAAACAAGGCTATTGTAGCATGATTTGATCCTCATGAAGCCAGCAATGGCTGGCTCTATCTAATAAGTTTCCTTTTCTAGATGTTGATTTATGATCCTTTAATCAACTATCCTAGATTTTTCTCAGGAATTGAATTTATTCAGAGAACTAGAGTTTTCAGATACTATTCTTTTCCATTTATTTTTTTGAAAATTAGAACATCATTGTTCCTTCTTTATTCCTGTGGCACCCTCCCCATTCTCCATAACTTTCTATTCCTGACAGTAAGTCATCAGTTATGTACACCAAAAACCCAAGGAGCAAATTCATTTGTGTCAGGTCATTTGAATTTAACAAGGGTGAACAGGTACTCTATTATAACATTCTTACTTATCTTGGATAGCACTTGCTAGTTGTTGTTGTTTTTTTCTTCTAATTTCTAGCGCAAATGTCACTTTTTTTTAGCAGAGAAAGCAAAATGAAAAAGAGAAAGAGAGAAAGAGAGAGAGTCAGCCTTCTTTTTCTTGTTAGTTGGCATAATTGACACTACACCAAGCCCAAATCTGATCCCTCTTTTTATCCTCTTCTTCACCTCAACATAACTATAAAACAAAGCAAAATATAATAAAAAAGTGGAATTTTTTTTGCTGTCTTTAACTTCCCTCACCAGCCTAAACTCATTCTGAGCTTTAGAGTTCTTGACACTATGTATGCACAGGACCACATCATATTCTGTTATTAATGATCTTGCCTTTGCTTCTCTTTCAGTACATAGTTTTTAAAATAATGGGTTGGAAATTAGTTCCAATAGAACAGTAATGAACTGAACCAGCTACACCCAGTGAAAGAACTCTGGGAGATGACTATGAACCACTACGTAGAATTCCCAATCCCTCTATTTTTGTTTGCCTGCACTTTTGATTTCTTTCATAGGCTAATTGTACACTATTTCAAAGTCTGATTCTTTTTGTACAGCAAAATAACTGTTTGAACATATATACATATATTGTATTTAGCTTATACTTCAACATATTTAACATGTATCTGTCAATCTGCTATCTGAGGGAAGGGTTGGGGGGAAGGAGGGGAAAAGTTGGAACAAAAGGTCTTGCAATTGTCAATGCTGAAAAATTACCCAAGCATATATCTTGTAAATAAAAAACTATAAAAATAAATAAATAAAATAAAATAATGGGTTGGGTTTTGAGTTCTCTGTGCATTTTTATTAGTCTCTTACCTTATTCTCATCAAAATTCTTCCCTTTTGTATCTTCATAATTTAATTCTTGAGAGTTTCCTGTCCTGTAGAATTTTTAGTCTAGAACATCTTCACTTTGCTATTGATCTCTTTGAAATTTGCCTTCTCCAAATCTATGATGAACACTAAGCTATTACCTACCTTTCCTTTTCTATCACAGTGTCTAAGGGAGTACGATCTTTTCTGTCTCAATATTAGTGGCAACAACAACAACAACATTAAATGACTTATTAAAAGATCATATAAAAGATATATATGTGTCTATGTGTATAAAATATAATATATAATCATGTTATATACATATGTATATATTATATATAACATTATTTGAATAGCTCTAATATATATAATGTATATATTATAAATTATATATTACTATATATTATACCTATCCTAATACTCTAATCAAAGAATTAATAATAATAATTTCTTCAGTCATTTTCAGATATGGTCTACAAATAATATTTGCATATTTTAGATATGAGAACTTTATTTGATAAACTGTCTATAGAAAATTTTTCCAAATTTTCTGCTTTCCTTCCAATTTTGTCTACATTTGTTTTATTTGTACAAAACCTTTTAAATTTAAAGTAATTGAAATTATCAACTTTACACCTAACTTTGATGTCTATCTTTTATTTATTTATATCCTAACTGTTCATAAGTCTGATAAGTAATGTTTCATGTTTTTCTAGTAACATTTTTACCTTAATCAGTGTCTTATAACTAGTCTTTAATGATTTCCCATTGTTTTTCTTAGTTCTTTTATATTGAATTTTCATTTGAGTCTTAGTCTTTTTGTTACAAATATTTGAAAATCTTTCAATTCATAAAATATCCATTTTTTGTTCAAGATTATACTAGACTTGTATCTATTTGTAAAATATTATGTTATTCTCCTCCTTTTTTAATTATTCTATTTCTTTTGCTTTATTATATCCAATTGGAGTTATCTTCCACTTAGGAATTTTATTCCTCCAAACCATAATGATAAACATGAGATCAGAATTTCCTGTTCTATTGGGACCTTTAATACTTCTTGCATGTTTTTTTCTTTTAATAAATTTATTTATTTTTAACACACATTACTTTATGAATCATCTTGGAAGAGAAAAAACAGCAAAAGGGAAAAACCATGGGAGAGATTTAAAAAAAAAGAAAAAAAAAAAAAAAAAGGAATGCATATAGCATGTGTTGATTTACATTCAGTTTCCTTAATTCTTTTTGTTTTTTTTGGATGCAGATGGAATTTTCTGTCCAATGTCTATTGGGATTGCTTTGGGTGAATCACTTAGAAGAACCAAGCATTTTATAGTGGATCATAGAACATTCTTCCTAATGTGCACAATGAATTTCTGGTTCTGCTTCTTTCACTCAGCATCAGTTCGCGTAAATCTTCCCAAGCCTTTCTAAAATAAGCTTGTTCATCATTTTTATAAAATAATAGTATTCCATTATATTCACATACCACAATTTATTCAGTTATTCTGATGGGTACCTACTCATTTCCCAATTCTTTGCTATCACAAAAAGAGCTGCAACAAACATTTTTACACATGTGGGTCCTTTTCCCCTCATTTAAGATTTCCTTGGAATACAGACCCTGTAATGGCATTGCTGGGTCAAAGAGTATGCACAGTTTTATAGCCCTTTGGGGATAGTTCCAAGTTGTTCTCCAGAATGGTTGGATCATTTCACAATACCATCAACAGTGCATAAGTATCCAAGTTTGTTTGCCTCCCCTCCAACATTTATCATTATCTTTTCCTGTCATTTTAGTCAATCTGAAAGGTATCAGGTGGTACCTTAGAGTTATTTTAATTTTCATTTCTCTAATCATTAGGGATTATAGCAATTTTTCACATAACTATAGATAGTATTGGATAGTACTGCATAGTATTGGAATTAATTGCTCTTTAAATTGTTTAAATTTAATTGTTCTTTAATGGAAATTGTTCTTCCTTTGTTTTATCTGAGATCAGAATTGCTGCCGCTCCATTTTTTATTTCAGCTGAAGCATAATAAATTCTGTTCTAGCCTTTTACTCTGTATGTCTCTTTATGTGTCAAATGTGTTTCTTATAAACAGCATATTGTAGGATTCTGTTTTTTAATACACTCTGCTATTCATATACATTTTATGGGAGAGTTCATCCCATTCACATTTACAGTTACAATTACCAGCTCTGTATTTGGTTCCATCTTATTTTCTCCCCTGTATATATATTTGTTTTTTTTCCCACCCTATCCTGAGCTCTGTTTTTCACACACCCCACCCAATACCTTACCTCCTATCATCCCTCCTCGCTTCTTTAGTTGTGTTTTTTTAACCCACTCCATCCACTAACTTTTTTTTAATAACTTTTTATTGATAGAACCTATGCCAGGGTAATGTTTTTTACAGCATTATCCCTTGCATTCACTTCTGTTCTGATTCATCCACTAACTTTTCTTTGACCATCCCTTCCCCTCTTCTCTTATCTATTCCCTTGTATTTCTGCCTTCCTTTCTATCTTGCCCCTCCCTTTTCTTTCCTTTCTCCTTCTGGTTATGGGGTTAGATGAATTTCTATACCCAGCTGAATGATTGTTATTCCCTCTTAGATTCTAAATTGATGAGAAGAAGCTTTAGACAATGCTCATCCCTCTCCTTTTTTTTTCTTGGATTGTAATAGATCTTTTGCACTTCTTCATATGAACTACTTGTCCTATTATACCTCCCATTTCCTCTTTTTTCTAGTACATCTTTCCACCCTTAAGTAATTTTCTTTGATGTCATCACATCAGCACCCATTCACAACCACACCTTCTGTCCATGTGATTTCTCTCTCTGTCTGCCCCAGTGGCATATACAGTTCTCAAGACTTGCAGATATCATTTTCCCAATTAGGAATGTAAACAGCTTAACCTTTAAATAACATATATTTTCCCCCGTCTGCCTTTCTATGCTTCTCTTGAGTCCTATATAGGAAGATTCCATTTTATGTTTAGTTCTGGTTTTTTCAGTAGAAATAATTGAAAATCTTTTACTTCATTGAAGATCCTTTGCATCCTCTGAAAGATGATGCTGAGTCTTGCTGGGCAGTTACTTCTTGGTTGTAATCCCAGGTCCTTTGCCTTCTGGAATATGATATTCCAGACCTTCTGATCTTTTGTTGGAGAAGCTGCCAGATTCTGGGTAATCCTGACTGTTGCTTCTTGATATTTGAATTGTTTTTGTCTAGTAGCTTGCAGTATTTTTTCCTTGAGATTATAGTGATAGAGTTTTGCAACAATGTTCCTTGGGGTTTTCCTTGTAGGATCTTTTTCTGAAAGTGATTTATGGATTTCTTAATGATATTTCCCCCTCGTTTTCTAAAATTTTGAAGCAGTTTTCCTTATTGATCTCTTGAAGAATGCTATCCAGACTCTTTTTTGTTCATAGCCTTCAGATAGGTCAATAATTTGTAAATTGTCTCTTTTGGATCTATTTTCCAATTCGCTGTTTTTCCAATGAGATATATATGTGTGTGTGTGTGTGTGTGTGTGTGTGTGTGTGTGTGTGTGTGTATTTTTTAATTTCATTCTTTTTAGCTTGATTGATTCATTCTAGTTTTTAATGTGTGATTTTCTTTACTTAGCTTTTGTATCTATTTTTCTATTTGGTTAATTCTACTTTTGAAGGTAGTGATTTCTTCAGGTAATTTTTTCTTTCCTTTTTCAAGCTGTTGGCTTTCATGCATATCTTTTCTCATTCTTTCTTCTATCTTCCTTATTTGTTTTTTAAAGTCTTTTATGAACATTTGCAAGAAGCCTCTTTGGGCTCGAAACCAAATCTTTGAGATTTCTTCTGTGCACATTTTGTCCTCTGAGTTTGTGTTTTGGTCTGCTGCCCTGTCACCATAGTAGCTTTCTATGGTCACGGTTCTTTTCTGTTTCTTGTTCATTTTCTTTCCTTTTGGTATTTCCTCTTTTTTTTTTTTTTTTTTTTTTTTTTTTTTTACTTTTATGGTTGAGCTCTGCTTCTGGTATTCAGGGGGCACTGTCCCAAACTTCCTGTGAAGCTCTGAGCCTTGGCTTTGAGCACAGGGCCCTTGTGATTGCAGGGGGTAGCTTTGCCTGCTCTGTTCATGAAACAGCCTGATTTCCCAAAGTTTACCTTCTAAGCTGAGCTTGTAAGCTGCCCTCCTGATTTGCTCCTCTATTGAGCCAGGACTGAGGGTCTTTGTTGCTGATTTATTATGACTAAGACCCACTCACTGGCTTTCTCAGAGTCCATCTGAGCTGACCTGCACATCCTTTTCATCCCAGTAAAACTGACCTTTCTAGAAGTTTTTCCAGTTTATCTTGAGCTGAACAGTTGTTTCATCCTGTCAGACTATTCAGATGCTTGGTTTCATGTGATTTTTGAGGGCAACTGGGAGAGCTCAAGCAGCCTCCTGGATTTACTCCACCATCTTGGCTCCACCACCAGAAGTCATTCTTCTTACATGTTAACTTAAATATTTGTCATTTTTATAATAGATACATGAGGCCATTCCTACCAAACTCCTTTCTTGGATATTCACTCCTATGAACTGAATACCTCAACTTCTAGCTTTCCTTCATTGACACTTATGTTTGTGGTATCCAGATTATCTTTGCATTTAGGTCATCACTTTTTTTTTGTAAATAATATCTTTTTATTATCAAAATATTTATAAAGTTATTTTTCAATATTCATTCTTGCAAAATCTTATATTCCAGTTTTTTCTTCCTTCCCACCACCCCCTTCCCTAGACAGCAAGCAATCAAATATATATTAAACATGTACAATTCTTCTATACATATTCCAATATTTATCATGCTTCACAAGAAAAATCATATCAAAAAGGAAAAAAAAATGAGAAAGAAAACAAGAAGCAAGTAAAGAACGACTAAGAAAGTGAAAATACTATGTTATGATCCACATTCGGTCCCAACCATCTCTCTCCATCACAAGTCTATTAGAAATGGCCTGAATATAGGTCATCATTTTTTAATAAACTTTGCATATCATCAATTAAAACTCAAGATTAAATCTTCCAAAAACTTTCACCATGTGAAAATCACAGTTGTGGGCTTCACATTTTTCTAAATTTTTCAATAGTCCATAGAGAAATTATCTTAGCCTTTCACATTAAACAATCATATATTATCTAATGAATGTAAAGCAAGTAATGCCTTACTGAAACTAGCATTTTTCTGGACTGAATATTTGTAGAGTCTGGAGTTAACTTTATCCAGACTTGCTGGTATTTCATATTGTCTCTAGATCATATGGCATTGACAGAAAAGAGCAACTTTGAAAAATGCTTCAATTCTCATCTTCTTGTGATAGAAAGAACCCCCTAGCTCTGAGGTATGAGAGGTGCTAGTGAAAAATTTGTTGCTTAGGAATAAAATATAGTTTTCACAGAAATATTTTGTCAGTCTTATATGGGGGGAAAAGATAATATAATACAGAGTTATTACCATATAAAGAAATACTTCTAATGTGATTCATGTCAATACTTCAAGGCCTTCATAAATAATTGAAATCTCAATTGTGAATGTGACATATTCTTTTTTTAAATTGAGGGTTTGAAATTGTGATTTGTGTAAAATTCAGAGGCACATTTTATTTTAGGTAAATTAACTTGCCAAATATATGAAGAGATGTTATATATGATACTATATACGTATAATACATATATGCATTCCTGTTCTATACATATATACATCGGCATATATTCATAATATTTAAGTATGTGAAGAATCTGTTATTATATCAGTATAGGGAAATCCCTCCATCAGTGTATGCTGTCTCTTGCCCAAGACTTACAAATTCCAGGGAGTTGCAAGATTCCAGTTAGATGTATGGTGTAAATGATTTTCTCAGAACCTCACAGAATGATGAAAAAGAGAAAAAAGATCCTCACATTTTGAATCAAATAAAACATAGGAATATATTTGACCAAATAATAATGTTGGTTAAAGACTTGTTATATGTTAGAAATAAGGCCAAAAAAAATTCTGTCCTAGCTTCCTTTTTTTTTCTATCAAGAGTTATATTTTTAGTTGTTATCCTATTTTTATCTCTTTTCTTCTGGAACTGGATCATGAATAGAATTATACTTTCCATAGTTATGTTCTCTTAAGCATGTTAAACTGTGGCAGAGATATTTAGTTCTTTTAATATTTTTCATTATTGTAGTCACCAAAGTCACTTTCTAAAATAACTTTTCTAAATTACTTTTGTGAGCCAGGATTACACCACAGATTTTTAGTCAATAAGAGATATATTATGTAGCTATGAATATCTTTTCTGATTAATTTAATATTACCCAGGGATATCATTCTCAGTTCAGTATCTATTTTTGTCTGCAGGCTGCTCACCAACATGCAGACAATTTAAAGATTCTTTTTCAGAAATCACCAACCATTTCTCTGTGACTTATTAAATGCCTCTTTTTGCAGTGCAAATATGAGCTTCTTTTAACTTAACTGAGGTAAATGTTTCATCCCAGATGAATCCCAATTGTGACACTTTCTATACTTAATAAATAAACATTACCCCTTGATCATAGGAATACCATTATCTTTACCATAAATATTTTTAAAAACTACTACATTTTATTTTAATATGTGTTTTACTTTCCTTATCCATACTTATCTCAACTGGTTGTAGGATGGTACTAATGAGAATAATACTAAAGCTTTGACCATTTGGGGACCCATTGATATTGCTGTTTCATTGCCATTTCATTTCACCTTTCACTTCATTTTGGTGACTTTGTACCTCTGATTGCTAGGAAGAATGAGGGATGCTAGATGCATTATATATAATTGTAGAATTAGAAAGGAACTTAAAAAATATCCAGTTCAGTCCAATCATTGTAAATGACAGTACCATGGCCCAAGTAGTTGAAACATTTTGCTGAAGATAATAAAAATTCATTACCACAATGCCTTTTATGAGTGAGAGAAAAACACATTGTCCCATAAGTTAATGTATTTTTCTTTCATATGTGAAAAATATCACCTAATGAGTATATCATGGAGCTTGCCATGCATTAAGCATGCTTCTGTTCTATGACAATGAGCTTCAGCTCTTTGGACCAAGTTCCATTAGGAGACAGATGTGACAAGGTTAGAGTTGAGCCAAACCAATGCATATGAGCATTAGGTTTTCTGAGAACTCTGCAAATCCAGTTCTTAAATCATGTATTTAGATGAAAATTTTATGAGGCATCTGTTCTTTGAAGAACTGATCTGACTGAAATATGTAGTCTAATTAGTTAGATGTCATTGGCCAACTACATGAATGGTAAAGTCTCATACCTCATTATATTTAATAATATAAATAATAACTCCCAAATATTGTTGTAGAATGATTGTACCACTTATGAAATCATTGTTATTAAGACACATGCCTAGACTTATATTATTATATCTGTAAAATCTATATGATTCTTTCTTTTACTGAAACATAACTTATTATTCTACACATATATCTATGTTATGTTTCTATAGAGGAGCATAGAGGCTATACTGGTTTCATGAAACTACAGGGTACCACTTTACTTGTAAAATTATATAGTTTTAACAATTTACTCTCTCTATATATATAAATATCTACATATATAAATATATACAATGCTTACAATACATATCTTTATGACCTATTAGTTAGATAATGAATTATATATGTTCACTGAGAAACAGCCTAGCTAAGTTTGTAAGTGCTCATCACCAGAAGATTGACACAACTGAGTGAACAACAAAATATATGTGTATGATAGCACACAATATGTATATGCATACAAGTATATATATACATTTATACATGTATACATATACACACAGACAGACATGCATACACTCATCTCTCTGTGTCAACATCTCCATTTTTTGTATACTCACTACTTAGCACAATGGTTTCAATGACATTTAAATATTTAATGACTGATGCTAACAAACATTAATTATATTTGTAAAGAACAACAGTGTTGTCTTAGACCTTTTAGGGACTTTTTGGAGAAATGATTTGAATAACTGATCTACTTTTTAATAATGTTTCTTAATAAACTTTGAACCCCTCATTTTTTACCTGAATAAATTTTATGATAAGCAGAAATATTCAAATTCATTCCACTCTTCTTTGAGCTATCTCAAAGGACCTAGTCTTTCTAACTGATATTTAGTTGACATCTTTCAAAGTACTTGAGACTTCATTGGAAAACTATAAAAATGTTAACAGGTCATTAACTGCAAAGATAAATATACAGATATATGTGGATGTATAATTCTGTGCTATTGCCCTAATAAATATTAATTAAAACAATTTAGAGTGAATGAAGTAATTATTTGATGGATGGAAACCCAGAAAAGAAGGGAGGGACAATTTGTATTCAAATCATATTTTCTACTTTTAAATCTTAAGATGTCATTTAGTCCAAGTTAGTTTTACAAATATAGAAAATGAAACCTAGGGAAACTATGAAATCTTATCCAATATCAGAATCTCAAAATTAGAAAGGTTTTCAGATGTCATCTAGACCAACTTGTCCCATGGTTAAATGAGTAAATGGTCATTCACTCTCTAGTATAAGACTACCTGTGAATAAGAATTTCCTTCCATACCAACTAGATAGTAATTTTAAATAACTCTAATTGTTAGATAGATTTTTTCCCCTCTTTATATCAGCCAAAATCTGTCCCTTGGTAGTTTCTGCTGATTGCTTCTAATGTGCTTTCCCTGGCACTATGTAAGACAAGGCCAATTTATCTTCTACTTGACAAGTCTCCAAATATCCTCTCAGGATTAAAGCTTCTTAACTCCTGCTGTACATAGCATGGTCTCTAGTCCCTTCACAAGTCATACAGTCAGTTTTCTGCATAACACTAAGCACTTGAAATACAAAGAAAGGTGAAAGGTAGTACCTGACCTCAAGGAACATGCATTTAAATGGAAGAGACATAGAAATAAGTATGTATCTTTTTTTTAAAAATGCACATACACTATAGTTGGAAAGTAATGTAAAGGGCAGAGATATTGGCATGGAGAGAAAGAACCAGGAAAAGTTTCCATCAGAAAGGGAACTGAACTGATTCTTAAAGGAAGTCAAAAGCCAAGGAAAGTCAAAAATTATAGTGAGAGGATATAGCATCCCAGATTCAGGTGACAGTCAGCTCAGAAGCACAGTAATCAGTGACATAGCCTTCAGTTGAAAAGAAGTCATTTTAATCTCCTCCTGATTGTCCTAGAGCTTTTATGTAGCTCAAAATTTATTACTGACTTGATCTTTCCAAAGAAGAAGTTCAATGCTACTAACACCCTTTTCTTTTGGATCCTGTACTTTTCGTAATACATTCCAAGGTCATATTATCTTTTCTTGACTGCTAGGTCACATCACTGACTCATTTTGAACTTATAGTGCACCAAAACCTTCATATCCCCCTCTAAAAAACAAGAGCTATTGTTTCTCTCTCCAATTCTTTTGCGGTTTTGCAAGTATAAAATTTTACTTTTATTCCCATCAAAATTAAATTTATAAGATTTGATCCATTGTCCCAATTAAGGCATTTTTAGATCTCCAGTTTAGATCTCCAATGTGTTTATTCTCTGTTCTAGCTTTGTATTAGTGGCACATCTTTTAAAAACATGACTTTTATGCTTTCATCCAAGTTATCCGTAAAATGCCAAATTGCCTAACCAAGTACAAATTCCTGGGGTACTTCTCTCTAGACATTTAAAAGTCTTTCCCAGTCGTCCTTAATCTTAGGGCTTTCTCCTTGAGACTATACTCAATTTATCACATATTTATCTCTTTTTTTGAATAGTTGCTTGCATATTGTTTCTCCCATTCTGCTTGAAAGCAGAAACTGTTTTTTTGTCTTTCTTTGTTTTCCCATGACTTTGCACAGTACCTGGCACATAGTACTCATTTAATAAATGGTTGCTGAATGATTGACCTCAAGGTGATACTAACTACCTTTGGATCAAGTTACTCAACCAGTTTCTAAACCATATAATAGTACTTTCATTTGGCACACGTCTCTTCCAGTTATTCTTAAGGAGATTGTCAGAGACTTTGCTAAACTGCTTTGCTATAACTTATATGAATAAGTTATAAAATGACAAAAACAATTCCTTGGAATATCAGTCAAGTTATCATGTTAAAAAGGAAATAACATTAGACAAGTGTCATCTGCACTTAAGTTTGTTCTGGCTTTCTTATAAACAATTACTTTAATAAAATGTTCCAAATTTTCTGAGGAATAAAATTCAAGTTCACTCCTCTGTAGCTGGAAGACCCTCCTTTGCTTTTATTTACCTTTTACCCCCCTCTTTGGAGAACTTCTTTTAAGAATCCTTTTTCCTCTTATGATTGAAGAGTTGTATGACTGTTCAAAACACATTCTCTTTTCTAGTAGAGGAGACAATTTGATTTTAGTGCATACGTGACTTATAACTTACCTCTGCCTAGACTCACATAGCAAAGATTTCAGAGACAAGACTCTTTAGAGTACAGATATTTTCTCTTTCTTCTTCATCATTTTGTCTTTCCTGGTTCCTCATCTTGCTGGATAACCCCAAAGCATTATCTTATTCTTATCCTTGAAACCTTCACTCCAGAGCTAAAATAATTAAGTAAAAGGGAACAAGATTTTTTTTTCCTCACTGCTTTCATTTAATTATCTTCAGGCTTCAGCAAGCTTTAAAGTTAGCATATTAACCTTTAAAGCTTTTCATATTCATATGAGACTGTACTGGTAATACTATTGAATTGCAATCCAACTTTGAAAACAGCAGATCAAGTAATACAAAAGCCTTTTCAAGAATCAGAAAGAGGGAATCTTGAGGGAAAGAACATTTTTAAAAAATGTTTCATAAATACTTTTATTTTCAACCCTCATTTGTTTTCTTGGATAGATGTTTGACCCCAGAGCATCTTTTAAAATCTTTCCACCCTGAAAGCTTTAATTCAGATTGAATATATTTCTAAAAACACGTATAAGACAGAAAAATTTTTATCTAAGATAAAGCATTTTTTTTCAGGGAAAAATATGTTGTAATACAGTGAATCTTAAGTAATAGCCCCATCATAGTGAGAACAATGAACTGTATCAACAAAACATGTGCTTGCTCAATTTAATACTCAGATTCCAAATGGTGGTTTCTGTATCATCTTAAGCAAGATACCACTCTTCTTTGGGCTTTAGTTTCTTTTTCTTTAAAATAAAATGTGTGTTTTGACTTGGCATCTGTCATCCAGGCTAAGGGAAGGCAGAGGCTGGCAGATCTCTTAAGCTCTGTTGTTCAAACCTGCTAGGGACTAATCCAATTGATCGAGTGTCTAGCATTAATAGAGTAAGCCCCTGGGGCCATTCACCAGCCCACCAATTTTTCTAAGAAACATACTAGCTCAAGTTAGAAAAAGAGTTGATCAAAACTGCTATGCTCATCTATAATGGAATTTTGCCTGTGTGAGAAGCCCCTGCACTTCTAGATAGGGTATAATAGAGAAACTATAAACAAAATAAAATAATATTTTAGTTAATAACATAAAAAGGGTGTTGGATCCACTGAGTTGTAAGTTTCCTTCTAGCTCAGAGTCTATGATTCTTAGATCTTACTCCCAGTATCTTGCATTGTTTAGTAAGAAGTAACAAGAAATCCCTTGTGAGAAGGAGTTCTTTATTTCTTTTTCACTAGAACAATCTCAGCGGTATTTACCAAAGTGACATTACTTTCCTGGAAAAGCAGATCAAATTTTCTATAATATGACTCTCAGTGTAAGGGTACATGTGTATATTTATGCATATATATATATAAATATATAATGTGTATACGTATATATATGCACATGCATATTTATATGTGTATTGTGTACATATAAAACTGTGGTATATGTGTATTATGTGTATGTAAACACACAGACACCAGTTTTGGAGAATATGAGAGCCTTTGTAATTTCAGACTACAGTGAGAGCTATGACATCCAGGGATATGGAGGACTGTGCAGAACATCTCTATGTTTGTTTCTAGTCAGGCAACATCTGGAATATTATACATTCATTATAGGCAAGATATTGATAAGGTAGACGGCATCCAGAAGAAGGCAGGCAGGATGGTGGAGGGCTTCTAGTTAATGACATATGAGCACTGGTAGAAAAAACTTTATCTTACTAAACCTTTCTCATCTATTAAAATGAAAATTTGGTATTAGCTTGTCTTGATGGTTTCTTCTAGTTCTAAATCTATGATCCTGGATTTACCTTAGATAAGACGAGATTTCCAAGGAACATGATTAATACCATCCATTATATGATGACCTACAATGTGGAATTGCTATCAGATTTCCTCTGCTTATCCCAAAAGGCAAAATTAGGAATAATTAGTGGGACATTTCAAAAGGGCAAGTTTAAGTTTGATGTAAAAAAAAAAAAAACATCTGAATAACAAAAATTATGCCACAAAGGCTCTTTATTAAAGATTTTCAGACAGATACTAGATTCTCAATTTGAAATTGTTATAAAGGGGATTGTCTTCCAATTGGTGTCAGCGCTCCAACTCAGAAATACTGTGATACTGTGTAAAAAATTAGTACCCATGCTTCTGACTATCAACCCAAGGGCTGTTCTTTGAAAATTCTTTCTTGAATGACAGGGGTGTAGAAATGTATATTTTTTATTTCTTTATTTTCTTTCAGTTGATGAAGATTGTAAATGAAATGTGCCCCAATATCACAAGGATTTACAATATTGGCAAAAGCCACCAAGGACTGAAGTTGTATGCTGTGGAAATCTCTGACAACCCAGGAGAGCACGAAGTTGGTTAGAATTATTTGGCTTTATGAAATATATGTAGTATTTAGGGCTAACATCTTAAATGAAGGAAAAAATTATGGATTTAAAAAATTTCTGAACTTAAAAAATCATTTTAGGCTGTGAATAAGTTTACAAAATGTATTTATTCTTGTCATAAATCTTTTTTCAAGAGGTGATTGTTCCAGTGTTGAGTTGGTAAATTTAGATATAAATTCTCTATAGATCTCACAGATCTCAGGTATTTCTATACATATTATCAGGATAATTTTGAGATGGCATTTACATCAAATAGAATTTTTTTAATTTCTAAGAATGAATTACATTTAGCTGTGTTTTTCCTATTATAAGGATGAAGCATAATGGTAAGAATGAATATAATGATAGAAAATAATAGAACATTTATAAATATATTCTGGAGTTTTATAAAGACACTGTGAGATGAATAGAAAAATGACTGTCATGCTTACTTTATCCATACTGAGACATACAGAGATTACTGATTTGAATAAGATCACATGGGAACATAAATCTAAACTTGAGTGGCTTTGGTCATCAGTTCAGTCCCTCGTTTTACAGATTAGGAAAATGAAAGCTACAGAATTTATGACTTGCCTAAGATCATATTGCTAAGCAAATGTCAAGTCACAAATTTACTCTGAGGTCTTATTTCAAGCTCAGTTCTAATTAGAAAAGAATAAACCTTTACCTCTCTACAAAGTTTGAGTTTTCCCTTGAAAAGTGGCTCCAAAATATTTGATTATAGGTGCAGAATTTATATATTTTCTTTACTCTTATCAAATAGTCTTTTTAAACACAATCTTTTTAAACTACCTGTTACATCTTTGTAATTGTTTTTTTTTTTAAGTTTCCAACAATGAAGTGCTAACTTGAAATCCATATATATCCAAATAATCCATTAATATATTTTTACTTTTTATGGGGAAATAGATCTTTATTGTCACTAAGACTTAATTTCCCTTTTAATCCTATGTTTTATTTTATACATTTAAATTTATTTTTCTTAAAAAGATCCCACAGACTTCACCAGATCAATAAAGGGGTCCATGGCACAATCATTGTCAAGAACCCCCTGCTCTAACTAGAAGTTCATCTTGTAGACATGTTGGTCAAACATCCAAATTGGGATATTGTCCAATTAAAAAATGTACACTCCTAAAACATATCTGTAACCCAATAAGTTGGTGTGCTTGAGCAAAATCCTACTCTGATTTGTCTGTAGTACATGATTATGACTATAGGTTCTTAAAGGCTGGATCTGTGTAGATGTGACTCACAGGGAGGAATCAGTAGATATCTGTAGTTTTCTGTACTCACCCTACTCCAAGGGAGACTGATTCCTTCTAGGAGGCAAGATGGAGAATTGGCTAGTTACTCTGATTTTCTCAGAGAAAGGGTCCTAGACATTAATTATCTTTGTCCTTCTTAAATATTATTAATCTATGAGAAATATTCTTAGGTATAAGCTATAACTCTAACTGCTATTCTTGAATGGGAAGTACTCCAAACTTTATATCTAAAGCTTGAATCTCTCCCCAACATATGTCAGTTCATCAAAGCCACATATAACAAATTTCATTAATGAAATAAGGAATTTGGATCCTAGAGAGCTTTAGTAATTTGCCTAGGATCACCAAGGAGATTTCCTGTAATGTCAGGACTAGAATTCAAGATTTCCAGGTCTAACTCCAGGCATCTTAGTTCAATGTAAAAATCATTGCATCTGAAATTAGGAGACTTGGATTTGATACATTTGTAACACATTAGCTACACAAACTGTAGCAATTGACTTTATCTTTCTTATCATTTTTTTCAGCTACAAACTGGATATTACAATATGTAACTATCTACTTCCCAAAACTGATAGGATAATTTGACCTTTACAAAAGTTAACAATGTATGGAAAAAGTATATATACCTTAAAGTAATATATGAATGTTAGCTATAGCATCAGAGGTTACAAAAGATTATTACAATAATAAAATGGCATCATGCATAGAAAAATACACCAAATGCTATATAATTATCAGTTTTTATTTTTTATTGCCCTCCTCATTATTATTTCTTTTTTATTTCAAATTTTCCTTAAGTATATTTGATAGGGAATGATATGCAAGTTTATATTTTTAAAGATTTCTTATTCTGTGATCAATATGAGATTCAGTATATGCAGATCATATTTATATTTGTATTTTCTTTTCTTCTGAGTAAAGGTGAACCGGAATTCCGCTATATAGCAGGGGCACATGGGAATGAAGTGCTTGGACGAGAGCTTATGCTTTTGTTGATGCAGTTTCTGTGCCAAGAATATAGGGCTGGGAACACACGGATCATCCGACTCATTGAAGACACTCGGATTCATCTTCTTCCTTCTGCCAATCCAGACGGTTATGAGAAAGCTTATGAAGTGGTATTGTCATTTCTGTCCTGTCAGGATTCAACTTCATCTTTTCTGAAACAATTAGTGGGTAGTTAAATGATATGCCACATATTCAAAACTTTCCCTTTTAAATATATCACTCTCCTCCCATATAAATCCCTTGTTGGAAAGCCATAAGAGCTTATGAGAGAGATAGCCTGGCAGTGAAAAATTTTAGTGACTAGGGAAAAGATATGTAGAACAGTCCACTCAGGAAAGTGAATCTGTTTCTGTCCGAATGCCAGTTTTGATTTATAGGCTTTTCTTTTAATATATATTAGTGGAAACAGCTTTTCTATTGGAGATTTTTTTGTGAGGATGAATGTTCCATATTTATTAAGGTTAGACAAAGAAAGTCTATTAATTTGGCAATTTACATTTTGGCGAAGTATCACTGATGAACATTGTATTAATCTATCTTGAATACCAGTTAGATTAATTTCTAAAATATACATTACTCGGGTCAGTGCCTTGTTAAAGACAAAACAAAACAAAAAATTCTTTGTGACTTCCTGTTACTTATGGAATTATGTCCAAACTTCTTATCTTGATGTTCTTGTCCCTCCATAATCTGACTACAATCTAACAGATTCCCAACAGTAGAAGATAAAGACTAATAGCTTACTTTATTATTAAATGTCCCCCAATCAAAGTTGACCTCCCTCTTCAGGGAGTTTCTAATCTATGTAGTGGGAGAAGAAAGACATTCCCTTTCAAAAAAGTATTTAATGTCTCAGAATCTCTATTCCCTATCTTTAGTTACCAAGAGAAACCACTAGCATCAGTTTATTAATCAATGACCTGCCTAAGTAATAAATTGATTATTAGTTACCCAGAAATTCTGTCTCTTGGAGTTTTTTTCATTTGAAACATCAGGAAGACTTTAGTTCAAATTTCCTCTTATGAAACATTAGGATAATGATAGCACTTACATCAGAGAATTATACTTAAAATCAAATGAGTTAATAGAAATAATATGCTTTACAAAACATAAAGCACAATATAATTGCTTTGTTTTTCATTCAGTCATATCCAACTCTTTGTGACTCCATGGACCATAGCATTCTAATACATCCCATGGAATTTTTCATGGTAAAGATAAAGGAATAATTTGCCATTTACTTCTCTAGCTCATTTTACAGATGAGGAAATTGAGGTAAACAGTGTTAAATGACTTGTCCTGGATCACATAGTTATTATGTGTCTGAGGCTGGATTTAAACTCAAGTCTTTCTGACTACAGATCCAGTGCCTCCCTGTAAATGCTTGCTTTTGTTATTCCTCAAATAAGGGTTGGTGTTTTGAATTAGAGGAAAGAGTTCAGATTTTAGGTCCTTGAACCTATGTCATAAACTGCATAGAAAGCCATATGACAATGTTTCTCTTTCTACTGTTCAAGTTATTTAAGAACTTATAAAATCCCACCAAGTCCTTGAACTCTTTTAATTGTTTGGATTCCAGTTCTTTCAATTCAATATAATTGTTTATGTTGATTTTTCCTGGTATGAGTGGCAACCAGCAGAACTGTGAACATATAGAATCATTTGGTTAAGATTATCTGTTATAGATCCACAATTTTTTTGTTTATTTGTTGATTTTTCCCCAATGTTATTCATTGGAGGACACCATCATTCAGAAATTTAGAGGTTCAGCAAGAATCTGAGTTTGTATGAGTATGATTTTACCACAATGGAAACCATTTAAATATGAGTTCATATTCTGAAATTGTCTCTTAGGGCTCTGAATTGGGAGGATGGTCTCTAGGACGTTGGACCCATGATGGTATTGATATCAACAACAATTTCCCAGATTTAAATACTCTGCTTTGGGAAGCTGAGGACCGTCGGAATTTCCCAAGAAAGGTCCCCAATCACCACATTCCAATACCTGAATGGTTTCTGTCTGAAAATGCAACGGTAAGTCAAATTATCTCATATGCTGCAAAATGACAGAAGTTTGTAGATAGAGAGAGCCTAAGTAAAGTGAAAAATCATTTAAAATAATAAAGAATCCTTTTTTAAAAACAACCATGACTCTAGATGAGGGATACATTTACAAACAACTTCTTGGCTAGTGTCACATGTTAGTGTTTAATTCTATTGCCTTCTCATTTCATTGTATGTCATGACTTAAAATGTCAAATCTCGGATTTGAAAGTAACTTATTTTTCCAACTACTATTGTTGCCATTATTATTGTCACCGATACTACTTGGGGCCCTCTCTTTAATAGCTGGAAAGAACTTATTTTCACATTAATTAATTCCATAAGCTTGTGGCCTGTAGTCATTCCATTGAAAGAAAACAAATATGGAATTAGATCATTAATTTTTTCACAAGCCTTATTTAGCACAGGATACGTAATAAGAGAACTTATTCTCACCTAATATGTGAAATTCCATCCATATGCTGTTTCCACAGTCTAAATTCTTATTGCTTTCCCATTAATGCTATCTGAATATTCTACTTCCTAAAAACTTAGATTAAGATCTTTTTTTGCCCCTGTGGCTTTCCCCAATCTTTCTGTTTGAAGGTCTAAAGGCCTGGTCTGAACTACTCACTTTGAAATTTTTTTCTATCTATATATGCTTCCTATCTTTCTTCTCCCACTACATAGATTAGAAACTCCCTGAAGAGGGAGGTCTATATATTGTAGGCTTCTTTATATACAAACCATAGTGCCTAGAACAGGGACTGACTAACTAATTACCTGTACAACAGGACAAAATTGTCAATGTCTTCTTTCTTAGATAATTCTTTGAGTTTTTTGACATCATAAAAATTGATTTCTAATACATTCACACTGCTCTAATAAAACTAATTATCTTAATGGTATTTTTATCAGCCACCCTGGGGAAGAGAAAATGTTTGTTTATTTTTTCCTAATTATTTTTTACTTTGACAATTCCTTACTTCTTGATAAGCTGAATTTCACACAGTGAAAGAAATCCTAGCTGAATGCCATTAATATGATTTAAAGAACTAATCCCCTAGTACTGGTAATCCATCAAAATAAAGAACACAAAAAACACTTGCATTCCATAAGTGGACAAGTTTTTTGCTTTTGTTTTTCAGGGGTTAGTTATGAAATCTATAGCTGGTACCTTGATTATTTCATGTCTTACTTTGTAAAATAATGAATTGTAGAATGTCATGTTAAGGGTTGTTTTTTTTTTTTTTTAATAAGTGTTTCTACATTTTGATTTGGATTTTAAAAGAGATATTTAAATATATCATCAAACAATTATATAGCAGTTAATAATAAGAAATACATATTCTCAGATAGGGATGTCATTTTTATAACCATTTTTATTATTGTTGTAATGACTTCTCTAAAGAGTTCATAACTCTCCAGATAGATACTAAAACATGAAACATTTCTGTATCACAATAATGAAAATCAAGAGAATACATTTAGAACCAAGTGAAGAATAACTATAGGAATTGAGGAAGTGTTTAGAAGAGTCATTAAAGGGCAAAATAAATGAAATAAACTAATGACTTGCTGGGCTTTTCTCCCTCTGATTACTGCAGATAAGTAATCTGTATTTATTTGGGGTCTGGCTTGCCATGCACCCAAAAAAGTGAATGCATCTTAAAATTTTATGAGCTCTATCTTCTCCAATATGCTAGATGATGAGGTTTCAAATTCAAATAGAAAGGGACCAATATAAAAAACATACATTAAGATCCCTTTGGTTGGCATTTGATTTAAATCTCATATTAATATTATATATGTTCTATTATATTTTTATTTATTTTGTTAAATATTTCCCAATCACATTTTAATCTAGTTTCCACTGTTGGCAGGAATACCTTTGCTTTGGATAAATTTTTCCCTAATTTATTTGTTTTTTTTTATTTTTTGTTCTTGTTTTTAACTGAGGGAAGGAATACTTTTTCCCTTCAAGGATTTATTCTTCATTTTCCTGAAAATTGGTCATTTTACAATTTATACAGTGTGTTGGGTAGCTAGTGACTGAGACACCCTTTGGGACCTTTAGTGAATAAGTTCTATTTCATCTTCTTTTTTTTTTTTTAATTTTTTATTTAATGATTATATTGACAACATTATCCCTTGCACTCGTTTCTTTTCCGATTTTTTCCCCTTCCTCCCTCCACTCCCTCCCCTAGATGGCAAGCAGTCCTTTATATGTTGGATATGTTGCAGTATATCCTAGATACAATATATGTTTGCAGAACCGAACAGTTCTCTTGTTGCATAGGGAGAATTGGATTCAGAAGGTATAAATAACCCGGGAAGAAAAACAAAAATGCAGATAGTTCACATTCGTTTCCCAGTGTTCTTTCTTTGGGTGTAGCTGCTTTTGTCCGTCATTTATCAATTGAAACTCAGTTAGGTCTCTTTGTCAAAGAAATCCACTTCCATCAAAATATGTCCTCATACAATATCATTGTCGAAGTGTATAATGATCTCCTGGTTCTGCTCATTTCACTTAGCATCAGTTCATGTAAGTCTCGCCAGTCCTCTCTGTATTCATCCTGCTGGTCATTTCTTATAGAACAATAATATTCCATAACATTCATATACCACAATTTACCCAGCCATTCTCCAATTGATGGGCATCCATTCATTTTCCAGTTTCTAGCCACTACAAATAGGGCTGCTACAAACATTTTGGCACATACAGGTCCCTTTCCCTTCTTTAGTATTTCTTTGGGATATAAGCCCAATAGAAACACTGCTGGATCAAAGGGTATGCACAATTTGATAATTTTTTGGGCATAATTCCAGATTGCTCTCCAGAATGGTTGGATTCGTTCACAACTCCACCAACAATGCATTAGTGTCCCAGTTTTCCCGCATCCCCTCCAACATTCATCATTATTTTTTCCTGTCATCTTAGCCAATCTGACAGGTGTGTAGTGGTATCTCAGAGTTGTCTTAATTTGCATTTCTCTGATCAATAATGATTTGGAACACTCTTTCATATGAGTGGTAATAGTTTCAATTTCATCCTCTGAAAATTGTCTGTTCATATCCTTTGACCATTTATCAATTGGAGAATGGCTTGATTTCTTATAAATTTGAGTCAGTTCTCTATATATTTTAGAAATGAGGCCTTTATCAGAACCTTTAACTGTGAAGATGTTTTCCCAGTTTGTTGCTTCCCTTCTAATCTTGTTTGCATTAGTTTTGTTTGTACAAAGGCTTTTTAATTTGATGTAATCAAAATTGTCTATTTTGTGATCAGTAATGGTCTCTAGTTCATCTTTGGTCACAAATTTCTTTCTCCTCCACAAGTCTGAGAGATAAACTATTCTATGTTCCTCTCATTTATTTATAATCTCATTCTTTATGCCTAGGTCATGGACCCATTTTGATCTTATCTTGGTATATGGTGTTAAGTGTGGGTCCATGCCTAATTTCTGCCATACTAATTTCCAATTATCCCAGCAGTTTTTATCAAATAATGAATTCTTTTCCCAGAAGTTAGGGGCTTTGGGTTTGTCAAACACTAGATTGCTATGGTTGACTATTCTGTCTTGTGAACCTAACCTTTTCCACTGATCCACTAATCTATTTCTTAGCCAATATCAAATGGCTTTGGTGACTGCTGCTTTATAATATAATTTTAGATCAGGTACGGCTAGGCCACCTTCATTTGATTTTTTTTTCATTAATTCCCTTGAGATTCTCGACTTTTTATTGTTCCATATGAATTTTGTTGTTATTTTTTCTAGATGATTAAAATATTTTCTTGGAAGTCTGATTGGTATAGCACTAAATAAATAGATTAGTTTAGGGAGTATTGTCATCTTTATTATGTTCGCTTGGCCAATCCAAGAGCACTTAATATTTTTCCAATTATTTAAGTCTGACTTTATTTGTGTGAAAACTTTTTTATAATTTTGCTCATATAATTCCTGACTTTCCTTTGGTAGATAGATTCCCAAATATTTTATGGTATCAACAGTTATTCTGAATGGAATTTCTCTTTGTATCTCTCACTGTTGGGTTTTGTTGGAGATGTATAAAAATGCTGAGGATTTATGGGGATTTATTTTGTAGCCAGCTACTTTGCTAAAATTATGAATTATTTCTAATAGCTTTTTAGTAGAATCTCTGGTGTTCTCTAGGTATACCATCATATTATCTGCAAAGAGTGATAGTTTGGTTTCTTCATTGCCTACTCTAATTCCTTTAATATCTTTCTCGACTCTTATTGCCAAGGCTAGTGTTTCTAATACGATATTAAATAATAATGGTGATAGAGGGCAACCTTGCTTCACTCCAGATCTTACTGGGAAAGGTTCCAGTTTTTCCCCATTGCATATGATGCTTACTGATGGTTTTAATGCTCCTGACTATTTTAAGGAAAAGTCCATTTATTCCTATGCTCTCAAGTGTTTTTATTAGGAATGGATGTTGGATTTTATCAAATGCTTTTTCTGCATCTATTGAGATGATCATATGGTTTTTGTTTGGTTGGTTATTGATATAGTCAATTATGCTAATAGTTTTCCTAATATTGAACCAGCCCTGCATTCCTGGTATAAATCCTACTTGGTCATAGTGTATTATCCTGGGGATGATTTTCTGTAATCTTTTTGCTAATATTTTATGTAAGATTTTAGCATCAATGTTCATTAGGGAGATTGGTCTATAATTTTCTTTCTCTGTTTTCAGGTTTAGGTATCAGTACCATGTCTGTGTCATAAAAGGAGTTTGGTAGGACTCCTTCAATCCCTTTTTTTTCAGATAGTTTATTTAGCATTGGAGTTAATTGTTCTTTAAATGTTTGGTAGAATTCACATGTAAATCCATCTGGTCCTGGGGATTTTTTCTTAGGGAGTTGATTGATAGTTTGTTCTATTTCTTTTTCTGAGATGGGACTGTTTAGGATATTTACTTCTTCCTCTGTTAGTTTGGGCAAGCTATATTTTTGGAGGTATTTTTCTATTTCATTTAAGTTGTCGAATTTATTGGCATAAAGTTGGGCAAAGTAACTCCTAATTATTGCTCTAATTTCCTCTTCGTTACTGGCGAGTTCTCCCTTTTCATTTTTAAGACTAACAATTTGATTTTCCTCTTTCCTTTTTTAAATCAGATTTACTAAGGGTTTGTCTATTTTGTTGGTTTTTTTCATAGAACCAACTCTTAGTTTTATTAATCAATTCAATAGTTTTTTTACTTTCAATTTTATTGATCTCTCCTTTTATTTTTAGAATTTCAAGTTTAGTGTTTGACTGGGGGTTTTTAATTTGTCCTTTTCTAGCATTTTTAGTTGCAAACCCAATTCATTGACCTTCTCTTTCTCTATTTTATACAAATAGGCCTCTAGAGATATGAAATTTCCCCTTATTACCGCTTTGGCTGCATCCCATACATTTTGGTATGATGTCTCATTATTATCATTTTCTTGGGTGAAGTTATTAATTATGTCTATGATTTGCTGTTTCACCCAATCATTCTTTAGTATGAGATTATTTAATTTCCAATTATTTTTTGGTCTACTTCCCCCTGGTTTTTTGTTGAATGTAATTTTCATTGCATCGTGGTCTGAAAAGGATGCATTTACTATTTCTGCCTTACTGCATTTGAGTTTGAGGTTTTTATGTCCTAATATATGGTCAATTTTTGTATAGGTTCCATGAACTGCTGAAAAGAAAGTGTATTCCTTTCTGTCTCCATTACATTTTCTCCAGAGATCTATCATATCTAACTTTTCTAGTATTCTATTTACCTCTTTGACTTCTTTCTTATTTATTTTGTGGTTTGATTTATCTAATTCTGAGAGTGCAAGGTTAAGATCTCCCACTATTATAGTTTTACTGTCTATTTCTTCTTGCAGCTCTCTTAATTTCTCTTTTAAGAATTTAGATGCTACACCACTTGGAGCATATATGTTTAATATAGATAGTGCTTCATTATCCATGCAACCCTTTAGCAAGATATAGTGCCCTTCCTTATCTCTTTTAATTAGATCAATTTTTGCTTTAGCTTGATCTGAGATCAGAATGGCTACCCCTGCTTTTTTGACTTCACCTGAAGCATAGTAGATTTTGCTCCAACCTTTTACCTTTAACCTGCATGTATCACCCCGCTTCAGGTGTGTTTCCTGTAAACAACATATTGTAGGATTCTGGCTTTTAATCCATTCTGCTAACCACTTCCTCTTTATGGGGGAGTTTACCCCATTCACATTTATGGTTAGAATGACCAATTCTGTATTACTTGCCGGTTTATGCTTTTCTCCCTTCTTTCCCCTTTCCCCCCTTTCCAGTATTAAGCTTGTGAGCACCACTTGCTTCTCACAGCCTTCTCTTTTTAGTATCCCTCCCCCCGCCTTAGAGTTCCTCCCCCTATCTTACCCCTTTCCCTCCCAGTTTCCATATTCCCTTCCTCTTAGCTTATTCCTTCCCTTTTCACTTTTCCCTTCTCACTTTTCAATGAGGTGGGAGAAGTTTCACCATAGATTGAATATGTCTTAAGATTTTTCACTTAAAGCCAATTCTGAAGGCAGTAAGATACCCACTATATTCATCCCCCTCCATTCTTTCTCTCAGATATAATAGGTTTCCTGTGCCTCTTCATGAGATGTACTACCCCCACTTTACCCTTTTTCTGGTACAATATCCTTTCCACATCAATTTCTAGAACAAGGTATACATGTATTCTTTATACGTCTATATAGTCAAAATATAGTTCCCAAGATTAATCTTTACCTTTTTAGATTTCTCTTGAGTTCTATATTTGTAGATCAAACTTTTTGTTAAGTTCTGGCTTTTTCATCAGAAATAGATGAAATTCGCTTACTTCATTGAATGTCCATCTTCTTCCCTGGAAAAAGATGCTCATTCTTGCTGGGTAAGTTATTTTTGGTTGCATACCAAGTTCCTTAGCCTTTAGGAATATCATATTCCAGGCCCTTTGATCTTTTAATGTGGATGCTGCCAGATCCTGGGTGATCCTTATTGTAGCTCCTTGATACTTGAATTGGGTTTTTCTAGCCGCTTGCAATATTTTTTCCTTCATCTGAGGGTTCTGGCATTTGGCCACTATATTCCCTGGTGTTTTGATTTTAGGATCCCTTTCAGTGGGTGATCGATGAATCCTTTCAATGTTTATTTTTTCCTCTTTTCCTATGACTTCTGGGCAGTTCTCTTTGATAATTTCCTGGAAAATATTGTCCAGGCTCTTTTTTTCATCATTCTTTTCTGGGAGTCCAATGATTCTCAGATTGTCTCTCCTGGATCTGTTTTCCAGGTCTGTTGTCTTCCCCAGAAGGTATCTCACATTTTTCTCCATTGTTTGATTTTTTTTGGATTTGCTTGACTGATTCTTCTTGTCTCCTCGAGTCATTCAATTCCAATTGTTCAATTCTGATTTTCAGTGAAGTATTTTATTCACTCACTTTTTAAAAATCTTTTTCTAATTGTCCCATTGAGTTCTTTTGTTCTGTGGAATTTTTTTCCATTTCGCCAATTTTGTTTTCCAGTTCACCAATCCTATTTTTCAAGGATTTTACTTCTTTATCCACTCTCTCTTTAACTGACTTCTCCAGGCTCTTTTGCCAAGCCTCCCTCTTCTTTTCCCAAGCTTCCCTCTCCTTTTGCCAAGCCTCACTCTGCTTTTCCCATTTTTCTTCTAGCTCCCTTGTGAGAGCCTTTTTAATTACTTCTATTAGGTTCATCTGTGCTGAGGAACAGATGATCTCCTCCTTTGGGGATTCACCTGAGGACTGTGTGTTTTTAGTCTCCTCAGGATTTAGAGTCTGCTCTCTATCTGTGTAGAAGCTGTCAAGGGTTAAAGTCCTCTTCAGTTTCTTGCTCATTCTGTCTAATAATCAAAGACAAACTAGCAAAGAAAAACAGAAAAAACTGGAGTCTTTCTTTGGGGGAGGGGCTGGGTGTGTTACCGAGCTTCCTCTACAGACTGCAGGTGGCAGCAGTGAGGCACTAGCCCTACTGTGCTGCGCCTGCGCTCTGAGATCCCAGAGTGTGCTGAGTCACTGGGGGGGGGGGGGGGGGGGGGGGGGGGGGGGGGGGCGGCCAGGTCCCGAGAGACTCCAGCTGTTTGGGATTGTATTCTTCAGCCCCGGTGTTTTTAGCTTCTCTGCTGGGCTGCTGACTTGCTGCCGGAGCAAAGTATCCAGTCCTGTAGCAAAGCTCTCCCCACCCCCTCTCCAGTCTGCTCCCGTGCTCTCACTGCCACTGCCCGCCGCCTGCGCCCGATCTAAAACCATCCCAGCCCTCCAGTAAAGACAGACCTTTCTTGGCGAATCTCAAGGATGGCTTCTCATGGTAACTTTGTGGGGTTTTTTTCAGTCAAGCATTAATTCAGAGGCTTGTAATGAAATGGATAGTGAGAGAAAGCGTAGAGCTTACACAGCTGTGTGCCTCCTCTCCGCCATCTTCCTATTTCATCTTCTTAAAACACCCCAAGGACAACACTTTATCGACCAACTAAAGAATGGGAAGAATCCAGAGTTGGTGAGAAGACAAGATCAAACATTGTGATGATTACAAAAGGAAGTAGGGTAGATTTAGAGGTAGAAAGAAATGTATGAGTCATTGAACTTTAATCCCTTGATCTGGTGTGGAGTTTCCTGATTAGCAAAAAATTAGATGTATACCCTCAAGATAAATGGGAAAGAAAGTTATTTAAAAGGGAACAGGGGCGATTAGATGGGAGTTTTCAACTCAATTTGACATATTTTTAGTAAGTCAATGATGTATCAAAGTATTACAAAAAAAAAAAAAGAAAAAGAAATTTTTCGGTTCAAGATTACATGTTGTTAGGGGAGATAGAAAATGCATACATACATATACACAAATATGAATGTGTATCACAGCATGGTATTTTCATCTTTTTGTTTGTTTCTTTGTTTTTTGTGGTTTCCCCATTTGGTCTGATTTTTCTTGAACAAGAAAAATCTATGTTTGTTTGTTTGTTTTTTTTTAATAATTATAACTTTTTATTGACAGAACCCATGCCTGGTTAATTTTTTACGACATTATCCTTTGCACTCACTTCTATTCCAACTTTTCCCCTCCCTCCCTACACCCTCCCCCCCACAGATGGCAAGCAGTCCTATATGTGTTAAATATGTCACATTATATCCTAGATCCAATATATGTGTGCAGAACCAAACAGTTTTCTTGTTGTACATGAAGCGTTGGATTCAGAAGGTAAAAATAACCCAGGAAGAAAACCAAAAATGCAAACAGTTTACATTCATTTCCCAGTGTTCTTTCTTTGGGTGTAGCTGCTTCTGTCCATCATTGATCAATTGAAACTGAGTTAGATCTATTCTTTGTCGAAGAAATCCACTTCCATCAGAATACATCCTCATGCAGTATCGTTGTTGAAGTATATAATGATCTCCTGCTTCTGCTCATTTCACTTAGCATCAGTTCATGTAAGTCTCTCCATGCCTCTCTGTATTCATCCTGCTGGTCATTTCTTACAGAACAATAATATTCCATAACATTCATATACCACAATTTACCCAGCCATTCTCCAATTGATGGGCATCCATTCATTTTCCAGTTTCTAGCCACTACAAAGAGGGCTTCCATTCCACAAACATTTTGGCACATACAGCTCCCTTTCCCTTCTTTAGTATCTCTTTGGGGAATAAGCCCGGTAGTAACACTGCTGGATCAAAGGGTATGCACAGTTTGATAACTTTTGGGGCATAATTCCAGATTGCTCTCCAGAATGGTTGGATCCATTCATAATTCCACCAACAATGTATCAGTGTCCATTTTCCCACATCCCCTCTAACATTCATCATTATTTTTTCCTGTCATCTTAGCCGATCTGACATTTGTATAGTGGTATCTCAGAGTTGTCTTAATTTGCATTTCTCTGATCAGTGATTTAGAACATTCTTGCATATGAGTGGTAATAGTTTCAATTTCATCATCTGAAAATTGTCTGTTCATATCCTTTGACCATTTATCAATTGGAGAATGGCTTGATTTCTTATAAATTAGAGTCAATTCTCTATATATTTTGGAAATGAGGCCTTTATCAGAACCTTTAACTGTGAAGATGTTTTCCCAGTTTGTTGCTTCCCTTCTAATCTTGTTTGTATTAATTTTGTTTGTAGAAAGGCTTTTTAATTTGATATAATCAAATTTTTCTATTTTGATCAATAATGATCTCTAGTTCATCTTTGGTCACAAATTTCTTCTTCCTCCACAAGTCTGAGAGATAAACTATCCTATATTCCTCTAATTTATTTATAATCTTGTTCTTTATGCCTAAATCATGGACCCATTTTGAACTTATCTTGATGTACAGTGTTAAGTGTGGATCCATGCCTAATTTCTGCCATACTAATTTCCAGTTTTCCCAGCAGTTTTTGTCAAATAATGAATTCTTATCCCAATAGTTGGGATCTTTGGGTTTGTCAAACACTAGATTGCTATAGTTAGTGAATATTTTGTCTTGTGAACCTAACCTATTCCACTGATTAACTAATCTATTTCTTAGCCAATACCAAATGGTTTTGGTGACTGCTGCTTTATAATATAGTTTTAGATCAGGTACAGCTAGATCATCTTCATTTGATGAAAAATCTATATTTGAATGGAAATATGTTTAAAAGAATTGCCCATACTTAAGCTATATTGGCTTTCTTGCTCTCTTGGATGGGAGAAGAAGGGAGGGAAGAGAGGAAGGAGAAAAATATGGAACACAAAGTCTTACAAAAATGAATGTTGAAAGCTATCTTTACTTGTATTTGGAAAATAAAATAGTATTAAAAATAAATTTTAAAAAACACTTACCTGATAAAACATGCCCAAAACAAAGGAAGTTAAAGATTCTGAGAGTTAGACATAAAATGTAGATGAAAGCAAAAAACACAGCCTTTGAGAAAGCACTGAGATGGGACATGAGATTAGAAAATAACAAACAGCCTTATTAGACTGAAACATAGAATTCATGAAGAAGAGTACAATAGAGGAGTATAGAAGGGTAAATGACCCAGATGAGCTGCACTGCCAGGTGGACTTCCCATTTTTTCTACAATTAATTGCAAGTTAACATAGTTGAGCCTATGCTGTGGAAGACTGATTTGATATCAGAGGGTAAGATAGGTTGAAAAAAGGAAAATGCTATTAGCTGGGATAGCAGTAAGGAAGCTATTGCAGTTATCCTTGTAAAAAAATGGTAAGGAAATTTACTAAGGTGATAGGTCTACTTGTGAAGAGAAGGAGACAAATAGCTTCATTGGGAGGTAGAATAGACAGGATTTGGAAATGCATTAGATAAGAGCCAAGATGGCAGAGAGTAGGTAGGACTTTGGCTGAGCTCCTCATGGCCTCCTTCAGATCAACACTAGATCAAGCCTTTAATGGGTTTTAGAGTGACAGAACCCAGAAATATTCAGAATGTAACAAATTCCCAGCAGAATGTATTTTGGAAGACCTTCAGGAAAGGCCTTAATTAGGCGGTTGGGCGGAAGGCATTTGCAGGCCAGTGCAAACACAATGCAGTGCAGTGAAGTGCAGGGAGACTCGGGCAAAAAAGGCTTTCAAGTACTGGGGGAATCTAGTGGGAGGCTCCTAAGCAAAATACGGCAGCATTTGTTGCTACTCTCTCTTGGTGAAGAAACCAGTGGATCAATAGATTAGCTATGAGATATCCAAATCAAATACAGAAGGAAAATAGTGAGCTCCTGAACCCCTTCATAATGTGGAACTTTGTCACACTCACCCAGCATGGAAAGGAAGCCAGAAGCACTAGTTCCAGGGCAGCATGAAATCTCTATATGTAGGTCCATTATCTGTTTTTATTGCTTGTGACACACCCATAATTGCAAAGGTTTGTATAAGGAATTCAGTGACTAATTGGACTGTCTCTTTTGCTGCGGGTATTGCAAAAGTGAATCCTGCAAAGGTGTCTATGACAACATGGATAAAAGACAGGCAACCAAAAAATTTATAATGGGTCACATCCATTTGCCAAAATTTCATTGGGTCTCAAACCATGAGGTTTCTTCCCTGAAGGCAGTATAGGAACGTGGAAAGGAAGGCAAACTGTACAGGTTTTTACTATGCTCTTAGCTTCTTCTCCTATTATTCCAAATTGTAAACGTAAAATTCGAGCAGCCTGATGATATTTAAAATGAGATTCTTGGGCTTCCTGAAATGAAGGAGTATTGGCCAGCATAGTTAGAAAGCTATCTGCCTTTGAATTACCCTGAAAAATAGGACCTGGAAGTCCACTATGAGAGTGGACATGCAAGATATAAATCTTACCTGGATGCTTTCTCATTTGCTCTTGAAGTTCCTTAAAGAACTGATATATATTAGAGGCTACAAATTTTATTTGGGCTGTGGCAATTCTTTTTACCATACCTACTGAATAGGCCGAATCAGATATTTTATTTATATCTCCTGGATAATAAGTAAGAACTAGAATGATTGCATACAATTTACTCTGCTGAGTGGACTGAAGAGGAATTCTGACTACTCTATTTGTAGTTAAGTCCTGAGAGTATACAGCACAAATATTATGTTTGGATGCATCTGTAAAGATCGTTGGTCCTTTAAGAGGAACTTTAGAAACCTTTTCTTTAAGAATCCATCGCTACTTATATAACAGTCTGGTTATCTTTAATGGAGACCCATGTGTAAAATTTGGAGCCATGGCTAATAAAATTTGCCACTCTGGGATGATTTTGCATCACACATTGATTTGTACATTAGTGTAAATGTTGGAATCTTTACAAACTGCTAACTAATTAGAGTTGATCTAATCTTACAAGAAGATGTTTTGGGTAGAACCTGAAACAAGGTACTAAGTAGAACTAATTAATACAAGGCTTGTGTTCACACCTTTACTCATTGGAGTTCACAAGTATGCCAGCTTCACAAAGTAAACTTTCTAACTTCAAGGGAGTTCACACCTCCCTTAAAGCTCTTTGGGCCAGAGAGCACTATGGGAGAAAACCCATAATCCCATTCTCTCAGAAGAGTCAGATATAAGGCCAGTGATGAGAGATCTATTCCTGAATACATTTTCCACTTGGCTGGCTGGTCACAGAGGAGAGTTCAGCTGGACTGGAGAGGAGCTACCCTGGTGGCAGACGAAGAGTTTTCAGAGGATAAAGCTACAAGTGAGAGTTCAGTGGACAACCAGATTCATCTTCATCTCACACCACTGTGGTAGGTGGCTGGGCTCCTGCACGCCCCCCATTGAGACCAAGCTGGTCTGAAAGACTCACCAGAAAGCTAGCCGAGCCCCAAGAGAAGGAAACAAGAGATTCATTCCATCTCTGTGCTGGTTGGAGGTTGAAGAAAGCAGAGGCAGAGGCTAACGGACAGAACCTTTGGATTTGGAGATATTTGGAGGGCTCTAAGCTAAACCGGCTGTGTTTTGAGAAGAACAAGAACTCCAACATTTGAACTCACTACATGTAAAAGGTGTATATCTTGTCAGGTCTTATCCTAGATAATTGTACTGCTCGCTTAATGACCTTTAATAAAATTCTAGCCACAAGCACTGGATAAGGAGTAAGGCTTTGTTCTGGTTGTTCTGGAAGGTTCACCCACTCTATCACACTGTCTCCTTGACTGCTGTGGGTGTCTCTTGTGTAGCAAAAACTGATATTTCCAAGGGTTTTTGAGTGAATCTTTCAACCCCATTGGATAAACCCAGTTCAACTTCTCTCAAAGCCTCTTGAGCTTCTTTTGTAAGCTGGCATGGCGAGTTTAAAGCACTGTTTCCTCTTAAAATGTCATATAATGATTGTAATTGATAGGTAGTCAAGCCTAACACTGGATGCATCCATTGGATATCTCCTATCAATTTCTGAAAGTCATTTAAGGTGTTTAGCTTCTCTGTTCTTAAGGAAAGTTTTTGTATTGTAAACACCTTAGGGTATCCTAAATGTTGAAAAGGAGCATGTCTTTTGAATTTTTTCTGGAACTATGTGCAATTTGTAGTTCCTTAGTGTTTCCATGGTCTTTTGTAGACATACTTCTAACATTTGTTCCTCGGGTGCATATCCCAATATAGCATCCATGTAATGTAATAACATTACTTTTGGAAATGATTTTCTTACTGGAGTAAGAGCAGTAGCAACATACATTTGACACATAGTGGGGCTATTTTTCATTCCTTGTGGCAAAACTGTCCATTCATATCTTTTATAAAGCTAAGCTAAGTTAATGCTGGGCACTGAAAAGGCAAATCTTTTCAAATCCTCTTTATCCAGAGGGATAGAATAGAAACAATCCTTAATGTCTATAACCCAAAGAGGCCATTCTCTAGGAGAATGAGTAGGAGTATGGAAGTCAGGCTGAAGAGTTCCCATAGTTTCCATCTTTTCATTTACCTTTCTTAAATCAGTCAACATCCTTCATTTTCCAGATTTCTTTCTTACAACAAATACTGGGGAATTCCAAAGACTTAGAAGGTTGTAAGGTCCTGGGTCAAGATGCTCCTATACTATATCTAATAAGGCCTGAATTTTATTGCTACCTAAGGGCCACTGTTCTATCCATACTGGTGTATCAGTTTTCCATTGGATAAGAACAGGTGAAAGTGTTGGCAGGCCTTCAACAGCAGCCCTGCTTAAAAAAACAAAGTACTCATTTTTAACCCTACTTGTTGTAAAATGCCTCTTCCCCAGAGATTGATAAGAATTTTTTCAACTATAAAAGGAGTAAAAACTCCTGTTCTATCTTCAAAAGTCCATCTCAAAGGGTAGCAGTAACTTCAGCTGCTATTGATTCTCCTACGCCAGACATGTAGGTGTCTGCCTTAATATTTGGCCAGTGACTGGCTGAGCCAGTTGGCACTTCTAATGACTATACGGCCTGCCCCTGTGTCTACCAATCCTTCTAATAGTATGCCATTTATATAGACAGTGACCATAGGTCAATCAGCTGTCACAGCTGCTGTCCAGTATATTCCTGGATTTTATTGTTTGGAGTCAGAATCTGGGCGACTATCACCAGATTGCTTATTAGAAGTCTGTATCAGTAAACCCGATGCTACTACTTCTCCTGGGTGATGTCACACATTATCTACCTGTATTAGTGACTGGAATATTATCTACACATTCCCCAGGTTCCCAACATCAGTGTATGGAGGGACACTGTTTTGTAAACCCTCTCAGGAGGTGAAATGTTCAAGCCTACTGAGGCTGGAGGCAAGGGATCCATAGGCTGGAGAGGAACAGATTTCACCTCTCCAGGGGGTATTTCAGTTGTCCCAGCTGCATACCACTCTATCCTCCCCATTTGGAATCCCTTTTTCCCATCAGATTGCTTTCTGGCTGATTGATTGTGTAATCCCCTTCTGCCATCAGACAGCTTCTTAGCTGATTGGTCATGTCTGGGTACTGGGCTTCTAGGCACTCTCTGGGTGTAGCATTAGCTGCCATCATGCTCCAAGTGTTTTTTGCCTGGAGCCCTGGAGCTGGGCCCCTCATCCCATTTCCCTGAATCAGTCTACATTCTGAGGCGCAATGGAAGCCTCTGTTGCATTTTGGACATGGGTATCAGGTCTTGTTCTCTCACCCTGTTTTCTCACTCTGTATACCAACATTGAGCTTTCAGATGCCCAACTTTACCACATTGAAAGCATTGACGAGTCTCTCTGGAAGTCCCTTGCCAAAAGGGGCCCTGTCTTGCCATGTTGGGATCTTGGGAAGTCTGCATCATAGCCTGGGTATAAAAGGCATTTGTGCCCACTGTGGCACAGCGTCTTATGAGCTCCTCTAAAGAAGCATCCTTGCATAGTCCTAGTATAATTCTTCTACAGACCTCATTAGCATTTTCTTTAGCAAGTTGCCTTATAATGTCTGTTACTGCATTTTCACCATTACTACTTACGATAGCTGTCTGCAAACGTCCCGCAAAATCACCAAAGGGTTAATTTGGCCCTTGTGCAATTTTTGTGAAGGCTTCATCCTTGTTCTTATTGGGCGGCAAAGTCCATGCTTTGATAGCATTAGCAGCAATTTGCTCATGTGCTGCTATGGGGTAATTAATCTGTACTGAAATTTCTGCATAAGAACCTACACCTGTTAGTTGGCCACAGGTGATTGGAAGATTAACTCCACTATGACTATTTTGTTGGGCTTGTATCCTATAGAGCTCACTATATTTAGAAAGCCACAGCAAGGTTTGTCCAGGTTCTAAGCATGTCCTTGCTATAGATTTCCAGTGCCTAGAGGTTAAGACTTCATAAGCCAAATTCTGTAATAACATCTTCACATAAGCTGATGTAGTGATGTAGCCTCATAAAGAGTGCAAGCCTTTTTCAGGTCTTTGAGGATTTCTATATCAAAAGGAGTGTATCTTCTAGTTTCTTGACCTGAAGAGTTAAACTGCTGAATCACAGGATACATTTCTAGTTTCAAATCAGTTATATCCTTCCCTTCCTCTGTAACTTTAAGTACTGCCTTTTGCAATCTAGTCCTAGGAGGGGGTGATTGCTATGGGGGTGGTGCTGGTGATATTACTGCCCCTCCCACTACTTCTCCTCCCTCCATTCCAAAGTGTGAAATTGATAGGGGCATGTCAAGAACCAGTTCTGATTTAGGCGGGGTTAAAGCTGCCTTGTGAAAGTGAGAATCACCACGCCCTTCACCATGCTCTTCATCATGCCCTTCATCCTCACTTAACTCCTCATGTCCTCTGATGATATCGCTATTAATCTGTTCTTTGTCTTCCTCTTTTTCCTCACACTTCCTCATCTGGCTGTTCTGAAAATTTTTCTTTTTTCTATAACTTGCAGGGTTCTTTAAGGCCAATTGTATCATGTTGTATATATAGAATATTTCCTTGGAAATTGAACCAGGGCCTTTATCATTGTAGTATTCACATAGTTGATCTCCTTCTTGTTTCCAATTATCTGGCCCTACATCTTCTTCCTTTAATAACCAAGGGGATGTACGTTCTAATGTACCCAAGAGTCTAGCGATCTGCGACCAAGTTATAATTGTCTTGTTCCTTGATCAACTTAAGTATCCTTTCTATAGCACCCCTGCCCTGAGGTGGGGTTCAGCTAGAAAAGGTTACTAGTTTAGCCCTTAACAAAGTAAGTTCCCTGTTTGTCTATTAAAATATTCACCCAATTTCCTAGTCATCAGGGACTTCTTCAGTGAAATTGGGGTCCTTGGTCCCATGATGGGCACCAAATATGATGATTGCGTTAGCACCCTGGATGCCTTAGAATCAGCTGGAGTCAGGATAAGCAAAAGTCCTTGATCTTTGTTCTTGGTCTTTAGAGGTAGGAGTGAATTGGATGGATGCAGAATCTCCATGACCTCTCCTCTTCGTCTCCTGCCAGAAGTGACCCTGGCTAATCTTACTTCATCTACTAGTCCCTCCTACAATTCTCTTATATACCAATTATTGAGCTAGCACAGAATAGTGGGAAGGGCCATTTTCCAAGCATATGCCAATAGAATATTTTCCAATTGGTAATTAGCCTTAAGTACTTGGTTGCCCAACTTCAGTGCATCAACTCAAGAGTTTCAGCCCTTTACAGCATAATAGATTTTGCTCCAGCCATTTATCTTTACTCTATATGTATCACTCTACTTTAAATATGTTTCTTCTAAACAACCCATTGTAGGATTCTGGCTTTTAATCCACTCTGCTATCTGCTTCTGTTTTATGGAAGAATTCATCCCATTCCCATTCACAATAAAAATTACTAACACTGTATTTCCCATTATCTTTTTATCTTCAAGTTATATTTTTCTCTTTCCTTCTCACCTTTTCCTCCTTACCAGTGTTTTGCTTTTCACTGCCACCTCCCTCAAACTGCCTTTCTCTTTTATAATTCCTCCTCCTTTTATTATCCCTTTTCCCTTCTATTTTTCCTTTCCCCTTTCTTCTAGTTCCTGATAGAAAGTTTCTACATTAAAATGAATATGTCTGATCTTCTCTCTTTGAACCAAATCTGATGAAATTAAGATTCACACAATGCTCTTCTTCTTCTCCTCTTCTTTCCCTCACAGTAAGAAGTAGTTTTTGCCTCTTCATGTGATGCAATTTACCCCATCTTACCTCCCCTTCCCTCTTCTTCCAAAACAATTCCTTCATAGCTTCTTTTTTATATGACCACAGAAATGTCAATTATACCACTACCTACTAATATTTACTTAGAGGGTAGATATTTTAGAGGCAGATATTTTAACCTTTTAAAAGCACAATTAATTTTTTTTTATTTAAAAAGCACATTTTTGTCATGATGCCTTATTATGACAATATACCAAATTTTATGGAATGTAACCAAAGTAGTTCTAAAGGGAAGTTTTGTATCACTAGTTGCTTACTTGTATAAAATAAAGAGAAGCTCAATGAATTGGGTATGCAATTTAAAAAGTTGGAAAAAGAACAAATTAACCCCCTACAATTCAATACCAAATATGAAATTCTGAAAATAAAAGGGGAGATTAACAACTGAAAATAAGAAAACTATTTGGCTAATTAACAAAACTTAAAATTGGTATGTAAAAAAACAAAATAAACTTTTAATTTGATTAGAAAAAGGAAACAAAAAAATCAATTTGCTAGTATCAAAAATGAAAAGGGTGAACTTTCCACAAATGAAGAGGAAATAAGAACAACAATTAGGACCTATATTCCTTAGCTATATGTCAATATAAGTGATAATTTAAATGAATTGATGAATATTTACAAATATATATATATATATATATCTCACCCAGATTAACAGAGTAGAAAATAAATTACTTAAATATAGTCCCATTTTAGAAAAAAAAATTGACAACCTATTAATCAATTCCTAAGAAAAAATTTCTGGGTCAGATGGATTTACATGTGAATTCCACCAAACATTTAAAGAACGATTAATTACAATTCTTTACAAACTATTTGGAAAAATAGGAGAAGGAGGAGTCCTATCAAATTACTTTTATGACACAGATATGGTGCTGATACCTAAACCAGGTAGGGTCAAAACAGAGAAAGAAAATTATAGTCCAATTTTCCTAATGGATATTAATGCAAAAATTTTACATAATATATTAGCAAAGAGATCACCACATGTTATGCTCATGATGATATACCATGACCAAGTAGGGTTTATACCAGGAATGCAGGGTTGGTTCACTATTAGGAAAACTATTAGCATAATTGACTATCCATAACTAAATTAATGGAAATCATATGATTTTCTCAATAGATGCATAAAAAGCATTTGACAAAATCCAACACTAATTCCTATTAAAAACATTAGAGAATATAGGAATAAATTGAGTTTTCCCTAAAATGATCAAATAGTCTATTAAAATCATCAGCAATCATCATATGTAATTGTGATAAATTAGCATTCCCATTAAGATCAGGGGTGAAATAAAGTTGCCTATTATCACCATTGCTATGCAATATTGTATTAGAAATATTAGATTTGGCAATAAGAGAAGAAAAAGAAATAAAAAGAATTAGAGTAGGTAATGAAGAAACAAACTTATCATGGTATAGTTAGAGAATCCTAGAAAATCAACTAAAAAACCAATAGAAACAATTCATAACTTTAGCAAAATTGAAGGATGCAAAATGAATCCACACAAATCATCAGCATTTCTATATGTTACTAGAAAGTCTAGCAGCAAGAAATACAAAGAGAAATTCCACTTAAAATTACTGCAAATTATATAAAATATTTTGGAATCTACCTACCAAGGAAAAGTAAGGAATTATATGAACACAATTACAAAACTCTTTCCACACAGATAAAATCAGATCTAATCAAATGGAAGAATATCAAATCCTCATGGGTAGTCCAAGCTAATTTAATAAAAATTGCAATTCTACCTAAATTAATCTATTTATTTATATCATGTATATGAATTTATATGGTATAATTCATATTATACCAATCAACCAACCAAGAAATTATTTTATAGGGCTAGAAAAAAAAAAGATAACAAAGTTCACCTGTAGGAACAAATGGTCAAGAATTTCAAGGAAATTAATGAAAAAAAGCAAATGAAATTGGTCTAGCTGTACTAGATCTAAAACTATATTATAAAGTTACAGTCATCAAAATCATTTGATTTTAATTTTTTTTTGGAGGTTAAGTTCACAAACTAGAATAATCAATAACTATAGTAATCTTGTGTTTGAAAGACTCAAAAACCCCACCTTCTCAGAGAAGAACTTATTATTTGACAAAAATTGCTGCAAAATTGGAAATTACCATGGCAGAAATAAGGCATTGACCCACATTTAACATCCCATACCAAGAGAGGGTTCATGATTTAGACACAAAGAGTGATATTATAAGCAAATTAAAAGAACAAAGCATAGTCTTTCTCTCAAATCTGTGGAGAAGGAAGGAACTTGTGACCAAAAAAAGAACTAGAGTATGTTATGGAATACAAAGTGGATAATTTTGAATATATTAAATTTAAAAGTTTTTGAATAAACAAAACCAATGAAGACAAGATTAAAAGGGAAAAAGTAAATTGGGAAAAAAAAATTACATCTAAGGGGTCTGACAAAGGCCTCATTTTTAAAATATAGAAAGAATTTACTATAGAAAGAAAAACCCAAATCATTCAAGATAGAGATCAAGGCTAGATCTCTACATTTGGGAGTTTTCTGCATAAAGCTAATAATTGAATTTACTAAGGCCAATGAAATCACTATCAAAGGGAGATAAACAAAAAGACTAGAAGTGGGGTTTTAGTGAACACCTCTTCTGAAAGCTTAAAAATTGAATAATGAGGTAGCAGAGGAGACTGAAGGGAGCTATCAAATAGGTAAAAGGAAAAAGCTAAGCAAGTACCCTATGAAAAATAAAATGGTATTACCATTCCAGATCATCATTGGAAGGCCAAACAAAACGAGAAATGATTTTTTAAAAAAGTCATCAGACTTAGCATTAGCAAATAACCTTGAAGAAAAGAATTTTAGTGAATTATTAGAATCAAAAACTAGATTTTCAAAGTTTGGGAAACTAAGATAATGGAGGTATGAATAGTATTTTCTAGGAATTTGACTTTGAACAATAGGAGATATGTAAAATTCAACGGGATGACAGAATCAAAGGGAAATAATTTAAAGAGTAGGGGACTGACATCAGGGAAATGGCATAGTCAAATAAAAAATAAAGGTTGGGGAACATACATCAGAGAAAGAAACAAGAGAAGAATAAATTGAAGGAAAAGGAAGAGAGACAGAAAGAGACAGGGATAGAAATGAAGGAAGAGAAAAAGGGAAAGTACAAGGAAAGAGAGATAAGGAAGGTGAATGATCAATCAAGAAGGCAGGTCTCTTTTGGAGAAAAGGGAGGTGAAATTTCAAGGGCATGAGTAGAGGTGTTGGCAGTGTTCTGAAAAAAGGCTACCTCTTCTTCAAAGACTACAAATTAAGGAGGAGAGAAAATGGAGCAGGATAGAAGGATTTGAGATGTGGAATAGGAAAAGAGGAAACTTTTAATGGAGGATTTTAGTTTTTTCAATAAATTATGTAGTAAAAGAAAGCACAGAGATTGGAAAAAGGAAAGAGGAAAAGAAGCATTTCTTTAAAGCCTAGGTATTGTTGCTATTCCTATTTTATTCTTGAGAAAACTGAGGCAATTTCCAGATGTTAAGTGACTTACCTATAGTCACATAGCTTAGACTGGATTTGAACTCAGATTTTCCTGACTCCAGGGCAAACAATCTGAGGAGAAAACAGGCAGTGTGAAACAAAACAATTGAGAGCTATATGTTAAAGGAGGGAGAGTGGAACACAGTATGAATTCATGAATCCTTCTTCAAATGATCTTTCTGTTTAACAGTATGAGCTCTATATTCTCTTCTTCTGAGTTAGAGAAATTAATTTAATTTGGATAAATTGGATAAATTAAATCAGCTTATTGAATTCAAATTTTGTGTTAGTCATGGACCTAAGGGCAATATGGCATAATGGAAAGGGACCCGGATTTGGACACAGGAAGGTTCAAATCTCACTTCATATACTTACTAGTTGGAATAACTCTGGAAAGTCACCTTATTTCTTTCTCCCCTCATTTTTCTCATCTTTAAAATGAGGGGACTTAATTCCGTGACTTCTAAAACTCCACTTAGGTCTTAATCAATGATCCTTTGCTTCCCAATAGACTAGCTTCATGATACCTGTAGTGTAATAATATCAAGCTGCCTTTCCTTCTCTTTCTTTAAACATAGGTGGCTCTTGAGACAAGGGCAATAATAGCCTGGATGGAAAAAATCCCCTTTGTGTTGGGAGGTAATTTACAAGGAGGAGAACTGGTGGTGGCATACCCATATGATATGGTTCGATCATTATGGAAAACGCAGGAGCAGACACCTACACCCGATGATCACGTATTCCGATGGCTGGCCTATTCCTATGCATCGACCCACCGGCTCATGACAGATGCCCGGAGAAGGGTGTGCCATACTGAAGATTTTCAGAAAGAGGATGGCACTGTGAATGGAGCTTCGTGGCACACTGTTGCTGGAAGTAAGTGTCCGGTAGAAGTTTCTCCCACAGTTTCACTGTGTCACAAGTTGAGCTGGGCCTGATACTTTGCAATTATAAAAGTAGCTAAATTTTCCTACTTTTCATGGATAGCAAATCCCTGTTAGGTGTTTTTGATACTTTCCTTAGTAGGGAAAATAGAGATGGAAGTCAGATTTAAGTGCTTCCCTCAGTCATCTATTGCCATTCCACAATCCTAGGAAATGATCCTGGTTTTCTCTCTCTCTGTCTCTGTCTCTCTGTCTCTCTCTTCCCCTCCCTATTTCCCTCCTTCCCACATCTCTTTTTTCATCTTAGATCTTAAGAACATTTTTCTCTGAATGTTAGTCCCCTCACTGTAAACTGGAGATAATAATAACAAAATTTATTGTTAGAATCAAAGGAGATGTTTATATAGTGTTTTTGAAACTTAAAGCACTATAGAGGGTGCTTCTAAGTTCTGGATCTTTAAACTATTATAACTTTAAACTGCACAAAGACTTTTGGGACATCCTATATATATAAAAGTAGTTACTACAAAGAAACTACAGAAGTTTCAGCTTTGATATCATTAGAGTTTATGATTTCTCTCAAGGAAAGAAAACAAGTACTGTTTCCTGACTGAATAAAAAAGTTGTTTGTTATTCCTTATCTGGGATTCACAGTGTACAAAGGATTTTCATTGATACATTAAATTACATCCATACCAACCTCATTACATTTTGAGAGAAAATACTTTATAAACTTAAAGTAGAAATGTGAACTATTTTATGCTAATATCATTGTTAATTATCAAGGATTAATATTAGTGTATATTATTTTATATTTATATTATATGCTATTAGATTGATTATTTTCTCATTTGATTTGCTCCTTATGAGGAAGATATTTTCCATTTTACAGATGAGAAAACTGAGGCTTAGAGGTAGGATGGTTTGGTCAAATTTATATAGCTAGTTATCAATGGGACTTCTTTTCAATGTCATATTTCTTGATTTCAGGTCCAGAACACTTCCCATTGAATCATAACTGCCTTTGCCAAGCTATGGCATTTTATTCTACTTCATTCTGTCATTCTACATAGAGCCAAAGAAATAAATTTTTAACAGTGATGGAAAGGGAGATCAGATAAAGAAAAAAGATAGCAAAGATGTGGGGTACTACTGTGACAAAATGTTGCATACATTGTCACTGTTTTATCATTTTGGATCTTTTTGAATAAAACACTACATGAGGACACAAAGTTCATAAGATGCATTAAACGATATAACTGGAAAAGAACCAAGGATTAGACCCTTTCTGTCATTAAAATTTCATTGTGGCTAAAAACAGAAAACCAAAGCTTATCACCAGTTTAAAAACTTAGACCAAAAGACCAGAATCAATTTTTAACAATCACTATATCCCTTGATCTTTATAAATGACATGACCCTTCTTCAACAAGTAGCAGCACAGCCAGACTGGTCAATGCAGTCAATAATAACATTTTTAGAAGGCATCTATTGCATAACCAGTCTAGGCAGCATTTGAGTTTTAACCAATTCTACTTTCCATTTCACTGACTTCCTTTGCAAGTTAAGGGGTGGGGATAGCAAATGAACAGAGGGCTCAGGTCCTTTTAATCACTCTTCTTCCTGGTACTATAATGAGGTTTGCAGAATCATTTCACTGGAGATTAATGAAATGGTATTTCTAATTTCCTGCCCTTCCCCTTCCCCTCCCACTCTCTACTCCCTCACACCCTTTATTTTTGCTTTCATATTTCTGAGCACTGACTTGACAGGCATTAGTTAATGAATGGCAGATAAATGTAAATTAATTTAAAAAAAAGTTTACTTCATGGTTCAGTAAGTTTCTAAATACATGTTACATATCAATACTTGCATTGAACCTGCCTGCGTGTGAATACCATCTGTCCATTGTTCCCTGTTATCTCTAGATAATGAAATCCTGTGCTGTGATACCATCTGAACTACAGAGGCTTAAAAAAGGCTGGATTCTGTATTTCATATTGAACTTGGAAAGAAGAGAAGGATTTCAGTCAAATGCAGAGCACAAAAGAATGTCTCGCCACCCTGAGCCAATATCCAGTGATTATGAAAAATCATCTGGGTCAAATTCCATTTCTGTTTCTATCCAGGCTCATATAGAAAATAATTTTTACTTCTGAAAACAACTATTTTGCAAAGACAAAATGACACATAGAAGAAATCAGTGATTGAGATAAAATGATCATCTTCTGATCCAATCTAATTTTTGATCATTTGGTCTTAGTAGTTCAAGTAGTGATAAAGGGCCCTCATTATATGGAGTACTCATTGTCCAAACTTAGCATTTTCAGAGCATTCAAAAATAATAATCACAGCTACTCACAAAGACCCTATAAAATAGGGTGATAATGGCCATCTCATTTTACTGGTATGTTGAGTACAGCAGTCAACTTATTCTGAACAGACCGTAAATATTTCCTTTAAAATATCTGAGACTTGGTTTCCTATCACTAAAGGGAGATCTTAATGATTGCTCTATCCATTCATTAGAAATGTGAGGACAGAAATAACAGATACATAGGTACATGTGTCTTGAATGTTTTATAATGGTATAAACCAATAAAATATAAGCTGTCTCACATTCATGTTTACTATAATGCCAAAACATGTGACTGACCACTGAGAAATTAATTAGTCAACTTGATGGGATACAAGCCATGAGAAGAAAGGCAGATAGAGTCAGGTCATCCTGTTTGCCTGGGTGGGGTACAGGGGTAAAGTTCAAGGTAGCTTTCTCCTTGAGAAAGTTTCTTCAGGCTTTCCATTTCAAACTGACTGTTTTTCACTGTGGTCCCAAATATGAAGCCTGACTGAGTATTTTGACTGTCATTCAACAAGAATTTAGTTTTCATTTACATTAATATGAACATGGTATTAAATTCCAGAGATACAGAGAAAAGGAAAAATCTCTGCCCTTAAGAAATATACTTTCCAGAGGGGAATTGATGAGGTCTAGATTTGGGGTACTTAAATGAAATTAGGGTTTAGTTGAGTGGCAGGTTTGGGGTACAGGGAGTCAGAGCTCCCTGCAATCCCCTTGGATTCAGCACAAAGATATGGCGATAACTGAGGTCTGGTAGTGGCACGAGTCCCCAATAAAGGCATTTATTGGCCCGATAGATAGATTGATAAAAGAGGTTTATTATGAGGTTTAGAAGTAAGGAAATAGGTGAAGGTAGAGATAAGGAGGGCACTGGACAGAAGGTCCAGTGGACAGAGGGTCCTCACATGGCTAGCATGTTTGGGACCTCTGCAAAGAGGGGGTCCCAGCGTGTCCCTTTTATATTGGGAGATTTAGCTAGAGGGGCTTTTGGGTGTAGCCCCAAAGTTGGCTCAGATCCTAATGGGGGGTTGGGAGAGGTCTGGATCTTCTATTGGAATACAAAGGGACCAGGATTTGTGAGTCAAAGGGTAATTACATTAACTAGGAGGGGGTGGAAATATTCTTTCCCACATCAGAATAACATGTGAATAATTAGATACATTTGAAAGAGAGAGAGAAAGAGAGACAGAGAGAAAGAGACAGACAGAGAGACAAAGTGATGGAGAAAGAGAGAATGAAACAGTATAAAAGACAGACTATATGTCTGTGTCTGTATGTGTGTGTGAGAGAGAGAGAGACAGAGACAGAGAATGAGAATACATAGAAGTCAATATAAGAAGGGAAGGTATTAGCAATTGAAGGGAATTGGGAAAGGTCTTCTATATAGGTGGGCTAGGAAAACTAAAAGATGGAAGCAAAGGATCAGAGGCTTCCAATCAATACTTTTTGGGAAGGCAGCTCCTCAACCCAACCTTTGTCCATACAATCAAGTGCCTTTCCTAAATTATCAATGCCTAATTTGGGCCCTAACTGATGTTATTGCCCCAACGAACCATCCATCCAATTTTCTGGGTTGCTTCTATCACTAAAAGACAAAGGAGAGAGAAAATTTCTCACTGACATTTCCTCATGACAAGTATACAAACCTGAAAGAGAGAGTACCATATTAAATCATCTCCTACCTTGGAATGCTAGGCCAGTTAGCATTCTCACTGCATTGATCTTGGCTAGAGAAAGCAGTGATCTTAAACAGATATGCTCAGATAGAGTACAATATTAATAATTTGGTGGTAATTGAGCCAGTATGAGGAAAAGTACTTGAACTTGTCCCAGTGGAGGGAAAGTACTAATAGGAAGCAGCACATGTCATGGGCTGAGACTTCGGTTTTTCCCCCTGGTAGCACACGTACCATAACATTGAACATCTGTGTTCTGTGAGGCCCCTAGTGACTCTGAATCCAGAAGCATCTGACAGCATATCAAGGGAGGCCTCTTCTTGATCACTACTGTTTGGCAACTTGACAAAGCATAGTTCAGATGTGTGGTTGCTTGTTAATGCTCTTATTCCTCAAAAGAGCTTTTGAAAGAAAAGATTGAGAATGTGGAATACAGATTATACTCTTACTTCATTGTCCACTGTGGCTTTTTATCCACTTATATTTGGTAACTTCATTTGATATGGGAATATTCTTTAAAGTCTATATATAAAAATGAGCTTATTTGCTGTGACAGCTGAGACTTGTACAAGTCCAAAGAAAAACATGATTCAGGATATTTAAAAAAATGAATCAAATCAATTTTAAAACCACAAACAATTATTTCATGGCAAAAAAAAAATAGTGAGCTAAAAAGGAATCTACTTGAAAAACAGTTTTATTGAGTAAATAAGGAGTTGAAAAGCAGAAATTTGAAATTAAAGAAAATATTTGAGTTAAAATGAAGTACTATTGTTTTATTAGTTTATTTTTTACATGTTTTTCCTGATACCAGTAGAACAGCTTTTTAAAAAAAAAATTCACTTTGTCTTTAAATCTCCTTTGATATTTTCTCTGGATGTGGGCAAATGGGCTGACTTCTGCATATGGGCTTGCATATGTATGTACTACACACACCCTCCTTCATTTGCATTGTATAATTGGTTCTTAATTTGGCCTCCTGGTTGTTCATGATTCCTGTAGCTCCTCAATAAATACAATTTCTCTTTGTTACTACAATGAGGTTCTTCTGCCACCTCAAATGGTTGGAAAATATGATATTCTATTAACCAGATCCACTCAAAGCCTAAAAAGTGATACTAGATGCCACACAGACATGCTCTACAACCAAAGACCTTTTCTATGTACTGCAAACTTATGCCATTTATCATTTCTCTTAGTTTACATTCTACTTTTCTAAGTCTTCTCAGTTCTTCTTTGCTAATGTACACACTTCTTGTTTATTTTCTGAGTTCTTTTTCTATTACAATGTATTGTCCTATCTTCATCCCTTTGCACTTTTTCTTGGTTTTGTACTATAATAACATCATTTCCTGAAATCTCTGATTCTTTTCTTTAGCATCTGCTCTTGACCACCATCTTTCTTCATTTGCTAAGAAAAGAGATTCTTCACCCTTTTTTTTTTTTGTCCTGGACCCCTGGACCTCTGGCATTTTGGCAAAGCTTAAAGACTCTTCTCATAAGAGCATTTTAAAAAGCATTGGATTAAAAAGGTAACCAATTATATTAAAAATAGTATCAAAGGGGCAGTTAGATGGAACAGTAAATAGAACCATACCCAAAGTCAGGAAGATTTATCATCATGAGTTCACATCTAACCTCAGATATTTACTAACTGTGTGATCTTAAGCAAGTCACTTAATCCTATTTGCCTCAATCCCTCATCTGCAAAATGAGTTGGAGAATAAAATGTCAAATCACTTCAATATCTTTGCCAAGAAAAGCCCAAATGGGGTCATGAGTTGGACACAGTTGAAAAAACTGAACAAACAAGTTATCATTTTTTTTAAAAAATTGATGGATGCCAAATTAAAAAAAAAAAAACTATGCTGTAAGATTTCTACTCATATACTAACCAATAAGTGTTTATGTCTATATACTCTACAATTTTACTAATGATTAATGTTGGAAGTTGTTATGGAAAATTATCATTTCCTTACTAATGCCAGTTTGGACAATTTTTTGGTTAAAATCATCTTTGATTATATTGGCAGGTCTGAATGACTTTAGTTACCTTCACACAAATTGTTTTGAATTGTCAATATATGTGGGCTGTGATAAATATCCTCATGAGAGTGACCTACCTGAAGAATGGGAAAATAATCGTGAATCTTTGATAGTATTTATGGAACAGGTAAGACTTTTTAAAAATAACTTTTTAAGTTTTTAAGTTAAAGTATTACTTTTAAGTACAACATTTTGCAATGTCCTTTGAGTGAAGATAACTTTACTTATCTTGAGTACTTGAAAGAGTACTTGAAAGGCAATTAATGACATAATTTTATACAAGGATTACGTCTCAAAAATTTGGTGCCATAAACCAATAATGTCAAAACTCAAATGGAAATGGGGGCCACTAAACTGTACTAAGGATCCCTGAGAGCTATATATTGGCTTAAAAAGCTACATATTCACACTATCTGCCTGCTGTGGCATTTTTACCTATTTTGTATAATATTTCCCAATTGCATTTTAATCAGATGTGGATATAGTGCCATAGAAACTGAGCAAGACAGAGATTAGAGACCAATTTACTAGTTTATTAAGTGGAGAGATATACTGGGACCAATGGATCCATGTTTGGTCCCAGGGCTGAATGAGACTATCATCTCAAAGAGTCCAGCCTGGAGCATTAGACAGCAAGACTCTTTTATGGGATAACAACAACAGTGACATAATGGGGGAGGTACCTGGGATGATACAATGGAGGGAGGTACTAGAAAGACTACTGATATTCTAATGACATCCAAAATGGATAAACCTTTATCCTGTCAAACATTAAGAAGGAATGTTTATAACCTAAAGATATAAAACCTTTATCTCATCAACCATTTAAGAGGGAATGACTATAGCCTGGGGTTTGGGGGCAGAGCAACTGAGGTAGACCTTTACCTCATCAAGCATTAAGAGGGAAAGGTTATAATCTGATGCAGAATAACTAAATAGGACAATGGGAAAACTAGGTCAGGACATCAAAAGGGAACTTTGGCACAATATGGACATAACTGGAAATATTGTGGGCCACATTGGCTGTCTTTGATATCCCTAATTTATATGTGAAAAGGGATCTTAGAAAAGAGAAATACAAACTATGTACTGATAAAAAAAACTTTAATGAGAAGACTTAAGTGTACACATACCTTTATTTGACCATAAATCTAGTTGGCTTAAAAGGAGTCTAGCTAGTTTTATTATATTCAATTGCAGACTGAAAAACTTTCCCACAAGAAATTCATTATCATTGCTTTATTGAAAAAGCAAAGACCTACCTTTTCATGCTTAAATGGTGTCTCCCTGAATGCTGTCCCTCTATTAACAAAAATTGTTTTGTCAAACTAATTTCTAAAGCAACAACTGTAATGCCAGAAAAACTGAACAAGATAGAGATTAAAGAGTATTTAATAATTTATTAAATAGGAGAGATTTATTGGGACCAATGGATCCATGTTGGTCCCAGGGCTAAATGAGACTATGGTCTCAAAGAATCTAGCTGTGAATGTCAAATATAAGATTCTTTTATGGGGTAATGAGAACAATGACATAATGGGGGAGGTACCTAGATGGGGATGACCTAATGGGGGGAGGCACCTAGGATGACATAATGAGAGGTACTGGAGAGGCTCCTGATATTCTAATGATATCTAAAATGGATAAAGACTTTTATCCCATCAAATATTAAGAGGGAATAAGTATAGCCTAAAGTCTAAGATATAAGACCTTTATCCTATCAAACATTAAGAGGGAATGATTATAACCTGAGTTAGAGTAACTGAATAGGACAATTAGGGAAACTGGGTCAGGACATTAAAAGAGAACTGTGGCACAACACAACGATGATGATGATGATACTTGTGGTTAATGGAATAGGATTAAATCAAAAAAATGTATGTTCATTTTCCAATGTTGCTACTTACTGCAGGAGTGTAAGGAGAAGTAATCTGCTTTATCTCCTGACCCTTATTTCCCTTATCTGTAAAGTGGGTATGACTCTGATTAAGAGATTCAGTGATCTGTCTAAATTGTTGTTAGCTTTCCTGACTCTATTAACTACTTTTTGAGTAGTATAACTAAAATCTTTATTTTTTTAAAAAATCTGAAATGATCATAGGAGCCTCAATTCAAGATATTCATATGGAAAGTCTTTAAAACAAAATTATGAAATTTCAAAGATATTTAAAGGCCCTCAAAAATCATCTAAGTCACTCCTCTCATTTATATGTTGTGTAAACTATGCCCTAGAAAGGACTTGGTATTTTTTCAAGTTAATACAACTCATCACGGTAGAACTGAGATTAAAATATAAGTTTCTTGAGATCAAGTCAAGTTCTTTTTCTAGTAGAGGTAACTAGTTAGATACACAGAAGACATAGTTCTAAAATTTAGAGTCAGGAATACTTGGAGTTCAAATCCTGCCTCAGCTACAGTTGTAGCTAGCTGTTGGCACAGTGGATAGAGTGCTGGGCCTGGAGTCAGGAAGAGTCGAGTTTAAATCCAGCCTTAGATATTAAAAAGCTGTGTGACTCTGCATGGGTCCACTTAGCCTGTCTGCCTTAGTTTCTTCAATTGTAAAATGGGAATAATAATAGCACCTACCTCTCAGGGTTATCACAAGGACCAAATGAGGTAATATTTGCAAAAAGTACTTAGCACAGGCCCTGGTTCTATAGTAGGTTCTGTATAAATGCTTATTCCTCTCCCCTTCCCATTTAGCTTCAGGTTCATCACTCATTAAATGGGGATAATAGTGGAACCTACCTCCACGAGTTCTTTTGAAGTTCAAATATATATGTAAAGTGTTTTTGCAAATTTTGAAGTTCTATATGCTATAATGCTATTTGATATCATTGTATATTCACAACTTCCCTCAAACCCTGCTGTCAACCTTTGCAAAATAGCTGAGCTCTCCTCAGCAGAATTCATGCTTTTTTCTCCATTACTTTTCCTGGCATGCAACAGGACTCAGCCTGATTCTTTCTCCTGCCCTGGAATCCCTTTGTGCTGGGAAATGCTTTTATAGATTTCCTTCTAGCCTGTTTTTAATTGCAAGAATTTATTTTTAAAAAATAGAAAAAGAGTTAGCTAGTATTGACTGAAGAAACCTTTGCTTTGCTGAAAATAAGGACTATAATTTAACCCCCCCAAAAAAACCATTTTAAGTAAATAAAATAGCAAAGTAGTTTCCTTTGAAGTAGATGAAATACTTTGGGCTTTGTAGCATAGAAAATTTTCTAGTGTGGATAATACAATGAGGTTTTGTAAAGAAATATGAATTTAAAAGTCATTTAATCATCTTTGGAAACATGCTCTAAAACTTTATACAATTTTGACTCCATTTCTTAAGCTTAACTATATACATGAAACTGATTGAGGTCACTGTCTAATGACCAATCATTTATTTTAATTGTTTGATTTTGTCATGGGATATATCTGCATATGACTCATTAAATTTTATGTAAATTGCCATTTCAAAAGCAATTATCCAGTGCCCTATCTTTGGTTTTCTACTCTTATCTAACTATAAAAAAAAATGAATAATGGATGGAAGAAGGGAAGTATAAGCATCCAGATGTGAAGGTGCAGCCTGTAATCATTGCCATTGGAAAGGCTAACACTGTTGAATCCCTTGAGCTCAAGAGGGTTGAGTTATAGTAGGGCTAAAGCCAATCAAATGAACACAGTAGCAAATGCTACCAGTGTAATGAACCCCCAGGAACTGAGAGCCTATTCCTGAAGGGTGTGGGTTCCCTCTCACCAGAGGTCTTTAAATGGAGACATGTGGGATGACTACTTATTAGGGATCTTGAGGAAAGGACTGTTACTTAGGTATACCTTGGAGTGAATGGGTTCTTAGGTCCCTTTCAATCTGGGAATATTATTTGAGTAGAATCATACAATATAAGAATTGAAGGGTTTTGAGATGCTATTTACTCCTACTTAAACTTGACCATGAATCCCCTGTATAACAAGTAGTTATCTAGCTCCCAATGGAAGACCTTTTGCCTCAGAATCTTTTTTATTTATTTATTCACTTATTCATTGATTCATTCATTCATTTATCTATTGATCTATCTATCCATTCATTCATTCATTTATCTATCTATTGATGATCTATTCATTCATTCATTCATTTATCTATCTATATGTCTATTTATTTATTTTTGCTAAGTCAATTGGGGTTAAGTGACGTGCCCAGAGTCACAAAGCTAGTAAACGATAAGTGTATGAAACCAAATTTGAACTCAGGTGCTCCTGGCTTCTTGTCAGGATCTGGTACTCTTCTTGAGAGGCAGTTGATACCCTTTTGTAATCATTCTTTTTAAAAAATGTAGTCTTTGTTTTACGTGGTTTAAATGTTTTAGCTCATAATTATAGAATCATAAATTTAATGATAAAAGTATCTTGCAGTGCAGCTGTTGAAACCCACTCATTTTTATTATTTTTGAGAAGTGTTTATTGATGTCTATTGTTATTTTTTTACATTAACAAAATTTTTCCCTAGCCTCCATCCCCTCCCACTCTTTCTCCCAGATTGCCGGATCATATAAGAAATAATATTTTCCAAGACAAAAAAAAAAAAAAGAAAGAAAGAAAGAAAGAAAGAAAGCAATATATTGACGTCTGAAAATATGTACAGTGTATCATACTTATGGACTTACATCTTCTGCAAAAGCATGCAATAGGGGTATTTTTTCATACCTCTTCTTTTGAGCCATGTTTGTTCTTTGTAATTTTTAAACATTAACTTTTTATGCTAAGCTTTCTGTTTCATTGCTTCAATCTCTGGTACTGAGGACAGAGTGCTGAAATTGGAGTCAGTAAGACTTATCTTCCTAAGTTCAAATCTCGCCTTGAACACTTGCTAGCTGTATGCTGTTTGCCTCAGTTTCTGCATGTTCAAAATGAGCTGGAGAAAGAAATGACTAATCACGCCAGTATCTTTGCTAAGAAAACTCCAAATTGAACTATACTCAAAAAGTTATCAAACTGTGCATACCCTTTGATGCAGCAGTGTTTCTACTGGGCTTATACCCCAAAGAGATACTAAAGAAGGGAAAAGACCTGTATGTGCCAAAATGTTTGTGGCAGCCCTGTTTGTAGTGGCTAGAAGCTGGAAAATGAAAGGATGCCCATCAATTGGAGAATGGTTGAGTAAATTGTGGTATATGAATGTTATGGAATATTATTGTTCTATAAGAAATGACCAGCAGGATGAATACAGAGAGGACTGGTAAGACTTATATGAAATGATGCTAAGTGAAATGAGCAGAACAGGAGATCATTATATACCTCAACAATGATACTTGTTTGAGGATGCATTCTGATGGAAGTGGATCTCTTCGATAAAGAGAGGTAATTCAGTTTCAATTGATCAAAGATGATCAGAAGCAGCTATACCCAAAGAAAGAACACTGAGAAATGAATATAAACTGCTTGCATTTTTGTTTTTCTTCCCGGGTTATTTATACCTTCTGAATTCAATTCTCAAAAAAACTGATTCTTATAAATTTCATTCATTTTCCAGTTTATAAATGTTACTTCTAATATGAGTTTATGGGTCCTTTATAAATGTGTGGCTATTCATTTTAATATCTCAAAGAGTAAATACTTTGCTTTACATACAGTGCAAGCAAACTCTGCTATATGACCTTATAGGACATAGAATAGTATTTTCTGAATCTAGGGATATACTAAGAATTAATAACAAGTCTTTTGAACAGTGTGATCATGTAAAAATTCTTAACAGTAATTAGTCTTTAATTATCTCTAAAATACCACAGTATATTTTCCATTTTAAATTTCAGAAATTAATTTATTATTTTGGGTTAAACCATGTAAAATTAATTGATTGATAACCATATATATATATATATTTATTTATTTAATTGAACAGGTTCATCGTGGCATCAAAGGCATAGTAAGAGATTCACATGGAAAAGGAATTCCAAATGCTATCATTTCTGTGGAAGGTGTTAACCATGATATTCGAACAGGTACTGATATGTACATACATACATATATACATACATACACACATATTTATTTATATATAAAACCTTATTTTCTTTAACATATGCAATTTTCAAAAAGTGTAATTATACCAAACCATGAGAAACAAGATTTGTGAAAAAGACAATAAACACCAAAACTGAATTCTCTTTTTCTCTTTCCTATCATTCTATTATTTTGGGCCCACCCAACAGTAATTTTCTGGATTCTTCTTGATTTCTCATTTCTTTCATTGAAGATAGAAAAGGAAGAGAGGAGAAAGGATTCAGCAATAGATTTATTAAGTATCTACTACAGATTAATAGTTATGCTAGGGAAAATCATCTGTGTGCGCATATGTATGTATATGCATGCATACATTATTTATTTATATTTTAAGCAACAAAAATGTTTTGTATACATTTTTCCCATTGTTTGTAAACACATTTCTGCCTACACATAAATATATATCATATGGGGTTAGAGATACTTTTACTTACTTCCTCAACTAGACTCAAAAACTGGCTTTAAGGAGTTTAAAATCTGGCTCAAGGAGGTAAAGCATATACAGAAAAAGAACTAAACATATAATAAGACATCATATAATTAGTACCACACAGTGATTATTATGGGAATTCTAAAGAGGACTAGATCACACTAGATTGAGGGAAAGATAAGACTTGATCTGGGCCTAAAAAAAATCTCAAATTTAGAGTGTGAAAAACAAGAAGAAATAATGGCATTAGCAGAGGTGGCGAGATATAGTTAAGGTTCAGAAAAAGGTAAAACAATTTACTCGAGATAAAGATTTATGACGGAAACTGGTAGAATATTATATTGGAAGATATGTTGTATCCAATAGTGGGAAGATCTTCATAGTATCTTAGACTTAAAGTTGAAAGGGATTTTAGAGGCTTTAAATTCTAGGTTGAAGTGTTTAGATTTTATTCTCCAAATAAAGAAGACCCAGTAGTTTTTTGTTTTGTTTTGTTTTTTAAATTTCTTTCTCTTTTGAGTACACAATGAAATTATGAGAGTCACATTCAAGGATGACTCAACTAGCTCTATTGTGTAAGAGTAATGGAGATCGTTACAGATGCTATAGGACCAAGTGGAATTGTTATGGTTAAAATGTCAATGAGCTATCAGATATCATTTCTATTTGAATGTAGAGTTAGAATCCTTTTATGACATTGTTACTAAATGAATAGAATGTGCAGAGAGCTTAAGCAGTCTGCTCAAGATCACCCAGCTTGAATTTGATTTTCCAATCAGGTCATCCTGACTTTGAGTTCAATGTCCTGTCCTCTGTAACATGCTACTTCTCTAGGCTTTGAAGGATTAGTGGAAATAGTTAGGGAAGAGCATTTCAAGTACAGGAAACCAAGTGAGCCAAAGCATGTCAGTGGGAAATCTGGGGATAAACTAAGACAAGAATCAGTGGAACAGTTAGAGTTACCAAAAGATAGCAGAGATGGAATTAGCTCTGAGGAATCTCCTTGAAAACAGGATTGTTAGTGTAATTGAATTCATTCTAAAATGGATCATCTTGTATACCATCCAAAGGAATTTGGGTACTGATATGCTGAAAGGATTGTCTTTAAGAGAGGCCCTCAGTAAGGGCAGCAAGATAGCACAAAATCAGTATTTCTAGTAATAAAGGCATTAGTCAGGTATATTTAATGTGTTCTCAAAGCATCTTAATAAAGTAGCATCCCTTGGGATGTTAGAAGGAATCCTAAGGGTGATAGATTATGAGGATGTAGAATTTGAAGGATGATGACAATGATAATTATAATAAAGCACTTTACACAGATTTTCTTCCAAAGCTCTTTGCACTAAAGCCCCATTCTACCTGTTCAGCTGCAATGCTGGAGAAACTGAGCAAGACAGAGATTAGAGAACAATTTAATAGTTTATTAAATGGAGAGATTTCTCAGGGCTGAACAAGACTATTGTCTCAAAGAATCCAGTACTGAGTATCAGACAGCAAGATTTTTTATAGGATAACAAGAACAATGACATAATGGAGGAGGTACCTGGATGGGGATAACCTGATGGGGAGAGGCACCTAGGATGGCACAATGGAGGGAGGTACTGGAGAGGTTACTGATATTCTAATGATGTCTAAAATGGATAGACTTTTATTATGTCAAACATTAAGAATGAATGATTATAGCCTAAAGATATAAAACCTTTATCTCATCAAACATTAAGAGGGAAAGGTTATAACCTGAGGCAGAGTAACTAAATAGGACAATTGGGAACTGGGTCAGGACATTAAAAGGGAACTGTGGCACAACATTCCATACTCTCTCTTTTCTAACTATTCAAATCTTTGAATTACCTTCCTCTAGAAGGTCTTAGCACCATAATTTTGACCAATCCTATGTGAAGTAAATAGACCAAATAAAAATCAAAATAAAGCTACAACAATGCAAGGACTTATGGCAAGATCAAGTCTCTCCCTGATAACCCCAGAATTAATTAGCAATAGACAAAGTTCCTTATTTCACTCATGTCAGGTCCTCTGCAGTTGAGGAGCATATGGACAGTTCACTGTGAGTTAGGTCTGTGGTCATTTGTGCATGACTCGGCCTCTACTTACAGACCAGCAGGGCTCAAGCCAGTAGTGCTGCTCATTCAGAGGGGTAACCCGCTCCAGGGGAGAAGGGTGAGACTTGGAGTAGCTCCACCTGTCCCTGCCCAGAGGAACAGACAGGGCTGCAGAAAGGATCAGATTTCTGAGCAGATTATGCACAGTTAGACCAAGGAAGGCAAACCCCAAACATTTACAGGCCCAATATCAAACTACAAGATCCTTTTAAGTACACTGAAATACTAATTAAGGAGTGGAGAAACAGATCAGAGAGACTGCCAGTCTCAAGACAGGTATCCAATTTCTGGTTGTTTCTAAAAAATAATTCCCAATAATCTCATAAGTTATAAACCTTAAAAAAGACTTGAATATCCAGACACAGTATCTAGTAACCAATAGATGACCAGACTAAATACTTATTTGCTCAAGTATTTAGGGTATAATGATTACAGATAACTAGATTGGAAACAGCAAGGTATGACATAACTGAATTGCATTAACAATTTCTTATTGACCATTGCTCTGATTATAGAATTCAGTTATAGGAGGAAAAAAATGCAGCAACATATTAACTATAAACCCAAGAAATTTTACCTCCAATAACAAATCCTAAACATATATTTACCATAACCTTATATTTATACAAATCAGTTTGCTGCTTTTAGCCAAGAACCAGGTAGCTACAACTTGATAAAAAATGTCTAGAACGGTTTAGAGGGAGGGGAGAGGAGAGGATTCTATGTGGCTCCCCTTCCCCCCACTCCATCTCCAAAAAGGCAGGGTTGGGAGGAAGTCTAACTAAACTTCACTCCACACAGCATCATTATACATAACTCCCATTTGTTCACACCGTGGTCCAACCAAATGGGCCATCTTTTTGTATCTCCCATATGGCACTTCTTTCCCCACAGCTATGCTTTTGCTCTGGCTTTCTAGAAGGGATCCTTTCCTTCCTTCTGCCTCTTAAAAGCCTTAGCTTCCTCCAAGGCTCAGATCAGCTGTCACCTTCTACCTGAAGCCTTTCCTGGTCTCCCAGCTTCCAGAAAAAAAATCCTACTGCCTTTATTCAAAAATTATCTTGTATATATGTTGAATGTTCACATAGAGATATAGATAGGATGTACATTTTATCTCTCTTTACTAGTTTATAATTTATATTCAAGTGCCATTCTACATTTTTCTTTGACTTTCCAGGCACATGTTTTATAGCTCATTTAATTGTGTCCAACTCTTCATCACCCTCTGGATCACAGCATACTAAAGATGTCCCTGGAGTTTTGCCATCTCCTTCTTTAGTGGATTAAAGCAAACAGAGGTTATGTGGCTTGCCCAGGGTTACATAGCTAATAAGAATCTGAGGCCATATTTGAACTCAGATCTCCCCAACTCTAGGCACAGGGCTCTGTCTACTGTGTCAGCAAGCTTCCTCCTGCTTAGCAAATAGTAAGTCCTTGATAAGTGTTTGTCAATTGATTAATTATCTTACTTGATGCTCAACTAACACTGTGAGGTAAATAATATGGGATTTTTTTTTTAAGATAAAGAAATTGAGTATTAGAGAATGGTTTAGTAACTTGCCCATATTAGAGACAGGATTCAAATTTAGATCTCTTCTGACTTCTAACCCAACACTCTATCACACCCATGTGACTATCAGAAGAAAAATAAGGGCTTAAGGAAGGCAAGTTATTTTTCTCTGCTAATTACATAGAGCCTTTCTTAAGGGGAAAAACACACAAAAATAATCTAAATCTTGAGATTTTTCTTCAAATGTAGTTGAAAGAGAACCAATTTGGGGGGAGAGGACTTCTCCCAATTACTACTCATATGAGATTGAGAAAATAAATCAAAATCTTTCAATCTTACTTTCCTTATTTGTGAAATGACTGCAATGGTCAACATGAAGTATAAGATCCCATTCCAATTCTAAATCAGTCCTCTATGAATCTGGAAAATCAATTACCACCAAAATAAATAAGGCCTTGAATGCCAGACAAAGGAGCTGGCATTCTCTGGGATGATTTGTGACATCTTTGATGAAAAAAATAGAATATTTCATTTTTTCAATTTTATTTTATTAGAACTTAAAGCAGGAGACTACATAAATGATTATGATGTAGAGATGATGCATTAAGAAATGCATATAGAAAGATGCTTGATGAATGCAAAAATAAGATCATATGGTAGATTTTTAATGGGATTTGGCATTCTCCATGAGCAATTCTAAGCCTGAAAATATAGTTTTCATGAAAGAGTACAGTTTCAGAATGATCTCTGCTATTTAATTCATCTTTTTGTTTTGAGAAAATGGACTTTGCCTTTAGGGAAAATAGAACTAGGGATAAAAATATACCTACTTACTCAAACTTTCAATCAATAAAGAAAGAGAATTATTAGAGTTTTTTGGAGTCATAATCTTAGAGTTCACAGAAAGCTTAGAGGTTACTTGTTTCAACCTTTTGTTTTTTTAGGTGCTGGTGAGAAACTTGAAATGTAGAGTGAGAGTTGCCCAAAGTCATATGGAAATTAGGTAATAAAGTTGATATTTGGGCTCAATGTCTGTGATTCCACAATAGTGCTCATCATCTTATACCTCAGAAATCATATTATTATAGAAGAAATAATCTGAATCTGGATCTTTTCATATCCAGGCATTTAGAAAAAAAATTCCATTTTTGTTAGGAATTAGGTAAGAGATGGAGTAGTATGAACTTGTAATTTCATTGGTATAGGAATTTTCAGTGGGAAAATTCCTTCCACCAGTGCAGCTAAGCAATTCTTATTTATTTAGTTTGAGATAATTGCACTGAGAGTTTAGGTGACTTACAAATTGTCAAACATCTAATGTTGATCAGGGAGAGAGTTTTAACCTACATCCCTATCTTCCATGTATGCTGCCTTTCTAACCTTAATACATATATATAATTAAGATATTTAATAATTAAATAAACTTTGTTTAAAAGCATGTTCACACAATATTTACCAACCAGAAGTTAACTGCCTACTATGTGGTTAATCCAAAATTAAGGAGAAAGTAAAAGTCTAATTCTTATACCATTAGAATAAAGGGCTGGGATATGACAGCAAAGAAAGCTATTGATAAATAACTGTAAATCAAAGATCCTTCAGGTCATGGATTTTCCACTATCCAAAATAGTGCTTAGTACGTAGCATATATGCAGCCAACAACTGATTTAATTTGATTCTTTACAAAGCCTGGTTTTTAAATAGCAGTTCTATGAATTACCATTTTATAAAATGAATGGAAGTTCAGAAAGAAATAGAAAAGGGGGTTTCCTACCTAAATCCTCATATACATTGTACAATATCAGACTTTTTAAACTTCATGAAAAGCAAAACAGGTTTGAGGGTCACATGGAGTGTATTACAAATACTTTAGTTAATAGACTGTGAATTTCAGACATCTGTCATTAAGGGGGGATATTTGGTGAGCTAATAGGAAATGTATTTTTCTTTCCTTTTTTTGGTCATTTTTCCCTATAAGTATTTTTCTCAGCATATTTACTTGATGGATGCATTTAGTAATTTATGCACATTACTGAATTATGTGTGGTTTATGATTTTTAAGAGCTCAACATAACTTTTGCATTTATATTAATTTTTGTTCTAGGCTTATGTGAGCTAACAAATTTCATTTCATAAGGGATTTTTGCATTAAATAAAGACTTTAAAAAATAAAATTTCCTAACATCTCTGAGATGTCTTCCAAGTCTAAGATTCTGTAGTTTTCTAATTTTTTTTTATATTTGAAGATAGAGAAAAGCATAGGGATGAAATGGTTTGTTTAGGTTCATAGAGGTAACATGCCTTGGAGCCAGTATCCTAATCTAGATTTTCTGACTTGAGTGAACTTTGTTGGAATTTTTTTAGCAAAAAAGATTTTTCATCTCTTTCTCCAGCTCATTTAACAAATGAGGTAATTGAGGCAAATAATTTAGTGACTTGCTCAGAATCACATACCTACTAAGTGTCTGAGGCCAGATTTGATCTCAGAAAGATGTTTATTATGCTATATGGTAAACTCAAAAATCAAGGGTAACAACCATGTTTTCAGACTGTGGCTACAGCAAAAATAGACATGATACAAAGACTGAGCAGCCAAGTAGTGGATAGAGTACCAGGACAAGAGTCAGGAACACTTAAATTCAAATCCTGCCTCAGACATTTCCTACATGTGTAACTATGGTCAAGTCATTTAACTCTATTTGACTTAAATTGTTCTTCTGTCAAATAAGCTAGAGAAGGAAATGGCAAATTACTTTAGTATTTTTTCCCTAAAAATCTTAGCCAGTTCACAGAATCAAACATTACTGATATGACTGGAAAAAAAATAAAAGAAAAAAGAGATAAGCACATAAACACCATTATACTTAATAGCATCACAGATAACAATTCAATATCAATATCTTCTGCAGATTTAGATATGTTTTCACCAGAAAATAAGAAATTTAAAGACTTAAAGAAAAAGTTAACAAAATCATAAGAAGAAATTGATAGTAAAATCACAATAGTGGGGAGTTAAAATTTATATCTTTCAGATTTTAAAGAACAAATTTAAAAATTTAATAAGATAGAAGTTAAGAACCTGAATGAAACTTTTGGAAAATTTAGAGAGGATAGTTCTTTGGCAATTACTGAATAGAAACAGAAAAGAATTTTTGTATTTGTATATTTACAAATATTTACAAAATTTAAGTCTATGTATTGTATGTCTGTATACTTGTCTAGTCATTTCACTCATGTCTGACTGTTCTGTAGGTTCAGCAAAAAATTATATGCTGGCTATATAGACCTGCCTAGTTAAGTTTAAGGAGGTTCATCATTAGAAAGTTGGCTATAAAATGATGAATTCCTTTTATCACCACATCTCATGAAAACTACCTGCTAAAGTATAAAGAGTCATAATGTACATAAATGGGAGGGAGAAGAGGAATGTCCACAAGAATAAATCACAAATCCTGAAAGTACCATGTCTGGAAATGTGAAGGACTATTGCATATGAATTTCAAGGATTTGATGAATTAACTTTGTTTCCATGTATTTTAATTTTGGTTCTTTTTAGAAGGGTACTTTTCTGCAGATGGCTCTCCCTATAGTAATTAATCTTTGCCAAAAGGATTTGGAGGGTGCCTTTCCTCATGTGGAGTGTTTGCTTGCTTTTATTATGTTCTTCACCCCTTTCACTCTTCCTTATGGAGTTTCTAATGGCAATAGCTAAAAGTACATAATGGCTCAGTTGGCTAATATATTTACATTAAGATATTGTTCTGACTGGATTGTCCTGCAGTACATTGGAAATATAGATGATGGATTCTAAACACCCTCATGAGAAAGCCACAGCCAGAAGGTGTCACTTCCTAGAGTTTCAGTTAAGGTTGATTTCTTTGTTGTTAATAGTTTTTGTTTCTGACTTTAGCTTGTGTAATTCCTTCCACTCATGGAAATTTTCCTAATAAGATTTTCCAGGCATGATGTTTCACACACACAGTGAAAACCTGCTGATTCCTATAAACACCTAAGCTAGAAGGCAAAACATTAATGCATGGTCTTGACTTCTCTAGTGGGAAGATAATGGCCAGTTAGAATATAATTCTCATATCAAATCCTCAGAATAGCTTTGATGTAACTTTTGATATATGTGAAAACCTTGCATTTTCACCTATGTGAGAAATAAAATAAAGTTTTGGAAAATGATGAGACATTTATTTCTGTATTTGAGTGTACTGAATTCGTGGCTGGACTACAGACCTCCAAAGGGTATGATTCTGTTGGCATGGACCATTTTTCTTCCAATATAGATACATCCCACCTAACTTCTTCACATCTCATCACTACCACCCCTTAAGATATGGTCTTTAAGAAATGACTGTAATTTTCTAACAAAATAACAATAACTATAAATCCAATGTCCAATCTTCTGGGGTTGAACCTCTCTGAATTTAACTTTGTTGCTCAATTATTTCAGTCATATCTATCTCTTTGTGTCCCCATTTGGGGTTTTCTTTGGCAAAGATACTCCAGTATTTTGCAGTTTCCTTCCCCAGCTCATTTTATAGATGAGCAACTAAGGCAAACAGGTCTTAGTGACATGCCCAGAGTCATACAGCTGAGAAGTGTCTGAGGCCAGATTTAAACTGAGGAAGATGAGTCTTCTAGGTCCAGTACTCTGTTTACTGTACCACCTATTTACCCTTTGGCTAGTGCCTATGTGATGGAAACAGCCCATTAAATATGGGATACATATGAAATTAGCCTATATGTGAAGCTTTTTTTGCTTGAAAGCACCAGCCCAAATTTAGAATCCATTAGCCTTTGGGGGCCTAGAGTTATAAACAAACTCAGATTAGAATGGGTTTCAAATTATATTCAGGTTAGTCTTTAAAATTGAACATTTTGTCTAAATGCTTCTGTTACACATCTTCCCTTTAATCATGTCTGACATTAGAAATAACATTATTGAAACCCCAGAGATTGACATTGTTTACTCTCCCTAACCAGATTTTTATAGTGATACCATGTTTCTTTTAATATAGGCACATAAATTGTAGTTTCTTTCTTATCCCTGAAAATAAATGAAATTTTATGTCTTTTGCTCATGGGCACTGAGAAATAAATGTAGGAAAGAAAAAAATGCATTTCTTTGGATTCTAGTAATTTGGAGTCATGCAGGAGCTCAGGAACAGTATAAAAACCTCTCTGTAAAATTAGTATAATAATGCTTGCAATGTCTTTGTATGTTTTACATAGTTCTGTTGAGGAAATGTCTTTGTCAGCTGCAAAACACTTTATAAACAATATGAGCTGCTAATATAAAAAACTTCAAAATTAGTGACACATCATGTTTCTGATGTAAAATGGAAATTTAGGCCTGAGTGGAATTATAATCTTTCATGAATTTGCCATATTTTACTTAGTAATATATGCTCAGTTGTCAATATATAAGATATGCAGCACTTGAAGGCAATCAAATCTTTCTTTAAAAGTCATATTTTAGATTTTCTACTAATTCAGAGTTCTTCTATGCCCTGAAGGCTTTCTCAACCTACCAACTCTTGCAGAGCAATTATTCATCTGAACTTGTGGAGGGAATTTCCTTGTTCTGGAAGAAATCACATCCAAATAAAATGAAACCACTTTTTTATCTCCCTAATAGTTACGTAAAGCAAAGATATCTATGGAGTTGAGAGAACAAAAATATCCAGCTTAATTTTTCTGATGCTAATTCCTCTTAAGCATATGATTTACATACCCATTTCTTTTTTCTCACCTAAGATATAATCTTATGTTTCCAGATGCTTCCTGTACATTTCCACTTGGATGTGTCACTCATCACCTGAAAAACCTGTCCAAAACTGAAGTCATCAATTTCTCTCAAACAGTTCCTCCTCCCCCTGTCCCTGCTTTTGTTGTTGCTTTAATTATTCAGTAACTTAGACTCCTAAAATCAGAGTTTGAGTTAGAAGAAATCTCAACCATCATCTGTTCCATCCCATACAGAAACCTAAAAGGAATTTGCTTAGTAATATATCTGACAAAGAATGGCCATTCAGTCTTTGCTTGGAAGACCTCCAAGGAAGAGAAAGCCTACCACTTCTGGAAGTGACCCATTCTAGTTTTAGACAAATCTAATTGTCAGAAAAGTTATTCTGATGGCAAGGCTAAATTGCCTTTTTTACAATCTCCCCAAATTGTTCCTTGTTCTACCCTCTCTGGTCAAATGGAATAAGACCAGGACTTCCTCCTCATGAGAGCCCTTGAAATATGTGAACTACTATGTTTCCCCAAGGCTACTATTCTCCAGGTCAATTCTTTCATCCCCTTCCACTCAATCATAATCTAGTCAGTCACTAAGTTCTCTATTTTTTTTTTCCTTTCTGGTATTCCTCCTATCTATTGGTTTCCCTTCATATCTATCATTCCTGTCCTGGACTTTATCTCTTCATACCCAAACTATTGCAACAGCCTCCCTAATTATAGACTTTTCTCCTGAAAATTCATCTTTGTATTTACCACCACCAGATAAAGTTCTATAAACAATGCTTTCATTAAGCTATTCCTAAGCCCCCAAGTCTCACATGGTTCCTTCATCCTGTACATCAAATCTCAAGTCTTCCCCAAAGCATTCAGAATACCTTTTCATCTGGCTTTGCCCTAGTCATCTAACTTTAGAACTCAATACTCACAAAAGTACTGTTGTAATTGGACTGGTCTCCTCCCTATATCAAAAAGATGCTATGTCTCTGGTTCTGTAACCCTGGATCTTCATTCTTATGTTGCCCTTCACCTGGAATACCCATTCCCTTCATTTTGCCTTTGCATCTTTTAAGGCTCTCTTTAAATATTAGCTCTACTGTTATCTAATAACTCCAATTCTATCACATACAGATTATCACTGATGACAGTCTTGCTTCCTGTATTAGCTTTTCTTCTCAGATGAGTTTTGGATTCTTTAGATATAGGGAACATATCTTGGCTACTTGTTTCCTTCACAGTGCCTGGGGCATTACAGAGCATAGTAGGTGTTCAATGAAGACGAGCTCAATTCTACAACTAGAAAGATACAATGGCAAGTGGCATTTTGGAACAATTATTGATCCCAAGTTCTTCATTCTTATGACTGTCTTCTGTCTAAAAAGAGCTCTCTTTAGATTCTTCTGCCAGCCAAGAGGGCAGCTGTAACACACATGAAGCTCAATAAACCTGAGTCAAGTTTACTTTGGCCCCTGGTGCATGGAAAATAGCAGTTTATCCCAGCTTCTCTCCAAGGCCTATTTGGCCTCAACTTGTACTATTCCTTTTCATTCTATTTTAAAAATGAAGTATGCTTTTAAAAGAAAATCACATTTTTTCTTGCATTTGTGCTGTGAAAGAAAAGGAAACCAAAGCAATAATGACTTTTCAGGATGGCATTTTGTTTTCCCATTTAGCATTTAGAAGTTCCATTTCCATTATGAATGGCCTAGTCATGCCATGAGAGGGGAGGTATGTCTGTGGTAACTTTTCCATAGGTGTGACTTGGAGTGATAGTATTTTTAAAAATCTAAAATTAAAAGTCTAAAAATCCCTTTTCCAGTTAAGACCATTAACAGAGTTTCTAAATGAAAAAAAGAAAATATGAGTGCCTCAAATTTATTGAAAAGCTACACTAGCCAAATACCAGGAATTCTGCCTTTGCTGCCTGGAAACATGTCTTTGGCTAGATGACTTGTCTTAAAATGAGTGTGTCAACACTCAAGTTAGGAGAGAAGTGTTCTCTTTTCATTTTTTCTGGATTTTTTTCCCTCTTCTTTTCAACAGCCAACGATGGAGATTATTGGCGTCTCCTAAATCCCGGAGAATATGTAGTCACTGCCAGGGCAGAAGGCTTTACTTCTTCAACCAAGAACTGCGCTGTGGGTTATGACATGGGAGCCACTCGGTGTGACTTTACAATCAGCAAGACCAACCTTGCAAGGATTAAGGAGATCATGGAAAAATTTGGAAAGCAACCCATCAGCCGACCAGTCAGGCGATTGAAGCTGAGAGCAAGGCAAAGGCGACAGAGAAGATAAAATCTTGACAAGATGGGTTTTAAGTCCTGTTTAAATCAAAACCAATTGTATTAGTAGCTACATAGCCAACATGCACATTGTTGTTATTTTTTTCCAGTTCAAGACATGGCAATTAGTATGTGTGTATTGCAAGGAAAGTCCCAGGAAACAGAGCTCAAAGCTCAAAATATTTCCCATTTTGTGATCTTTATATGAATTTTATTCATATTATAGGCTGAATGTAGCAAGGCAAAATCAATTGATAGAAGTGGGCACATGGCTTGGAAATGAAAAACAAATTACTTAAGTTTTAAGATCCTCTTCCTACATAGAGGAGAAAGATGGGAAAGGGGGAGAATTACTGTTTATATGACAGCAGGAATTCCATGTCAACCTTGAAATGTGTCCAATTAAAATGATAAGATTATAGATTTCTATCTAGAAGTGATATTCAAAGTTATTCTACTCCGGTCTCCTATTTTACCAATAAGGAAACAGAAGCCAAAGAGCAAATCCAGAAATTGAGTTCCAAACACAGCTCCCTTTCCTCTGTATCACACTAATACTGCTGCTACTTAAAAAGCTGGTGGGAAACTTGGGAGATATAATCTCATTAATTCTTTGAAATGCCAAGCCACATCAAATAAATCCTACATTCTATAAACAATAGGAAATACACCCTGAGCTATGATGGGACTTGTTTAATCAATGTAAGCTTTTTTCCCCTCAACAATAAAGCTTTTATATAAAAGCAAAGAAGAGTATCACAATCAGAACTGTGCCAGAAATAATCTTAAATTAATGGTCTGGTAATAGACTTCCTAAGAAGTTTGCTACATTCATCTCACTCTGCTCAAAACTTGAATAATTACTGTGCCCTCCTTCAACACAGGGTCAGTGGGATCAGCTTTTCAATAGGGAAGTAGTGCTTTCAATCAACTTCTATCTTTTGGCTTGGGACTTTCACAAGACCTGAAAAGTGAGTGACATAAAGACCCATCACTTTTCAACTATACCCACTTCCCTTTACAGAAAATGTAACTGACCTAAACTGACCTAAAAGAAGCCCAGAAAGTCAGGTTTAGTGTATGAAATGCCTCACCCATTAAATCAAACATGTGCCTTTACAATAAATGAGAAATTGCCTGGAGAGTCTTTGGTGGATCATTTTGAAGGAGTTGGTTGACTCTATGAGAAAGTCAGTTCTCCTTTCTTGTTTTTTTAGATAGTGCTGATAGCCTATTGACTTGGAAGAATGGAGGAAAAAGAAATTGTGAGTTCTTTGTGCTTATGCCCTTTAAAATATTGAATCTATAAAATGCAGGTCACTCTAAGTTCTTTTATCAAAGGTCATTGTTAGTAAGATCAACCTTATTGGAGAAAAGCTTCCTCCTCTCAAAAGTACATATGCACATCCTATCTCTCCTCATCTCCCCATGACAGGATGCAATTGAGACAGTATTCTGAAGGCATTTCCTGATATCATTTTGTCAGCACTCCCAGATATAGAATGACATTGTTTTTTCCTTAAGAATTATAACTATCTTTTGCCATTTTAAGGATTTTAATTAAGAATTCCCTCCTTCCACTTTACTTATCAATAGTTTAGATCTTCTTTAGTAAAATGATTATAGTACTTACATCATTATTGTCATCAGGATTCTTTAATTAGAGTCACAAACTCAGAAATGGGAATTAACCCTTAAATTGTCCTATCCACCAGATTCAGTATTACTAAAAATACATTTATTAAATACTTACTGTAAACAAAGAACATTATAGTAGATGCAAAATGAAAAGTAAAATTTAAATCTTATTTTCAATATACTCATACTACATTGTGGGGTTTAGGAGTGTACTGTGCATATTCAAATAACTATAATAAAAAATTCATAATAAGTACATAACCAGTTTCTGTCCTAGGTAGAGACTGGGAAAGATTGCTTCAAGTAGGGGCAATCAATTGAGACTCAGAAAAGGAGGTCAAATTTCATTAGACAGACAAGGAAAGAGTGAAACAAAGAGAAAATTCAATCCATTGAAAAGGGCATGGACAAAATCCTGGAGTTGGATAATGTAGCATATTCATATGGCCAGTTTTGTCAATCTTTATCCATAGTTTAAAAAGAAAGGCATACATGGTCATTCTAGAACTCCTTAACCTTTTCACACAATTCCTAGTAAGATATTGATTTTTTTTTCCAGATTCTTCACAAGTTTAAAAACTAATGTAATTTCACATAAGAAGATAGAAGAAATCATTGGAATCCTTTTTTGGCTTTCTTTCCATCTAAGAGTTCTTCATTTTAACAATCTATTGTTTACCTGACTTCAGATAAGTTTCCAAATGATTGACTGATTTTTTTTTCCTCTACCATTTTTCTAGGTATTTTTCCAGTTAGATCAGTAATAAAAACTATGTCACAGAATCAACTGCATCCCCTCATATTTATTCTTCTTGTCAAATATCAAAATTTCGTAGAATTTCTTTTCATAATGATATCATCTATTTATGCTGAAAAATTTTTGGAAAATACCACCCCATACGATGTGACAAATTATCCCAGGCATTGCTGTTTTGGAGAATTGCCTTCTCCTTTGTGTGATTAAACCTCTAATCAGGGGGATGCACAATTCATTTATTTTACATATTCTTTGGGGAATATGGGATATGACTGTTGGACCAGCAACCATCATTAATATGGCTTACTTTCATGTCCTTGTGAAATAAGTTAATATGAGGATTTGTTTTAATTACATCTGCATTTAGAGAATATGGGATGTTGATAAGGACTAGATCTGTGAGTTCATTTACTATAGGGACTTTCTGCATGAGTGAATGGACTTTATTAATACAAGTCTACACTTTCTTGCTGAGTTACATAAAGCCCTGAGATTTTAAGTGATATAGCCCAATATAATATAGGTAAATATTGTCAGAAGAGGGATGTTAACTTAAATCTTTCTGGATTCCAGACCTGATTTCTATACACTATGACATGCAATTATGATGTAAAATATCTTTTAAATTTAAGGGTAGAGTGTTGGGGCCCAGAAGAGAGCTAAAAGATTGAAGTTGATTTTGTTTTGTTTGTTTTGAATGGAGGAAGTTATCAAAAAAAATTTTTTTTAATAAAGTAGATTAAGAGATAGCAGCCCAGATTAATTGGGGATTCTTAGTTCCATAAGAAGTCATGTCTATTTCTATATGACCACAATCTAATAGGATTCATTTTTTAAAAATAATAATTGGATAAGTTTTATTTGCTGAAGTTGATTCTTATGGCTAAAGCATGTGATGGTTATTCAAGATACTCATTACCACTTCTTCCCATGGCCTTCATGAATATTTGAGAACTTTGTCTAAATTACTCTTCCCTGATTTATAGAGTCTGCTATGGTTCCCTACCTAAGCCCCAGGATTACCAGAAATAATTAAAACAAACAGATAAAATGAATAAACAAAACACTTTATAAGTTCTGCAGCTAACTTTGAGATTTTTTTTCCTGTTTTGAGAAAGGAAAAATGTCATAGATACTTAATTCATAAACTTGGCTGTCAGAAATTGGGACAAAATGTTACACCAAGAATTTATGAAAATAGATAATAAAGCAGTAAAGCAGCTGATCCGCCCCTGTTGTTTTTAATGCCATAGGGGAGTTGTTCGTTTCAGGATGTTTCTGGAGCACCTTCCTGTACACTCATTTGGTGTCAAAACCTTGAGCTTGAAATAAAGCAACAAAACCCATAAATTCTCATTTGCTAATATGATCTGCCCCCAGGATAAAAGGAAGCTGCGGAAAATTTGCAATAAAATAGAAGAAATTAGATCTATTTTCATAGTGAAAATAGTTATATAATATAAATTTGTGTGCATTCTTTCATATGCAGCATTTAAGGGGGATAGATACATGACTTTTTCTCACAGAAATCCTATTCATACTATGTCTAACAGCAGATTTTACAAAATTCTGGACCCTAAGTTTCTGTGACCTTAAAATAGCTCATGCTTCATGCTTATGCTCAGAATCTCATGGGAGAAGGAGTGAGCTCAGAACTGATCTTGTCCTATAGCCTTTTTTTATACATAAGGAAACTGAAAATTAAAAGAATTAAACAACTTGTTTATGAGCACATAAGAAGAAAAATGTAAGCACCTTGAAGATAGGTTTGTTTTTTCCTTTTTGTCTTGCTCTTCAGTTGGACTTGTATCAAATGGGGTTTGTGAATTTATTTTTTACCCATTTAAAATATAATTAATTTCTTTGGTAATGCTGTGTGTTATACATTTAAAAATATTACTATGAGCAGGGGTCTACAGATTTTACCAGACAGTTGCCAAAAGGATCCATGACACAATGAAGGTTAAAAAGTCTTATTAGAGATGATTCCTAAAATTTCTTCAATTATTATTGTTCTATAACATTTTTTTTGCCTTTGCTAATCATAAACTTATATCTTAATTCACTGGTTCTAGTTTGAGTTTTATGTTAGTAAAATTACCTACACTGGTATTTTAATTATTCTTCACTGTCATCTTTTTTTTTTCTACCAGTCACTAAACTGTGTTATGGCTTTTAGTTCTCCTAATAATTAACAATAATAGGTAGTGTTAGGATTTGAAAAATTCTGTAAAGGAGAAATTTCTCATTTCTGCATGAGGTTTTATCATCATCATCATCTGCATTTTATAGATCAGGAAAGTGCTGTCAGAAAAATTGAGCAGTTTTCATATTTTATATGTAACAGTTTATAAATATAGCAACTCTATAGCTAATATGTGTCAGATCTGGGGCAATATCCCAGGCCTTCTGATTTTATATCAAAAATGCTTTTCCCACTCCTCCACAGCTGTCTCTTATGAATTATCTATTGAATTTATTTCAAGTGCATAAACCAAAGGGATCAAATATTATTGGGACTTCAAATAATTGGTAATATTGTTCATATCCCAATGGGCTAGCATTGGGGCAAGGATGGAATTGGTAAGGATGTCTCACAGTAGTTCCCTTTTTGGCCCTATGTAATCTATCTCATGTATCACAATATTGGAAAATTAATTTGGACATCATGTAAGTAGGATCTGTATCACTATATGATCAGAAAGGAAAATAGGTGAGTGAGAAGGATATATCCCTGTATATATATTAAAGTAGCAGATTGAAGGGAAGAATTAAGCTCATTAATTAATGACTAGCAGCAACTCATTACCAAGACGTTTTTGGGATGTTTCTGTTCAGGAAAAATAACACCAATTTACAAAATAAACAAATGTCAGTCTAAGGGTACAAATGTTCTGCTGAAGATGTTATTTTCATCTGTAACACACTTGATAAATGCTATGTTTTCTCTAGGGCATTAGTAAGTGTTAGTCATTCTAATCTCTGGGATGTTACTTGTATATTTATTTATTATTGAACAATTTCTAAGCAAGTGATATTTGGCAAGTAGAACTAGAGATGATAAGAACATCCTCTCAGATGAAGCCAAATAATACTGACATCTGATTACACATAATGCAGTCATTGAATGAAGGGGGTTTAAAAGGGTGAGGAGGAGACAGAAAAAATTCAGATACACATAAGTGTTAAATAATTTATATTTTAAGACTGCTTCAGCACCAACCAAATGAAAACTATCCTAAGGGAAAACAAAACCTTGACTTTTTTGAAGTTGAAATCTTTGCTTTCAGCCTTAGATATCTCAGTTGCTGCTATTTCTGGGCTCCTATTTAGATGTAGCAATATCAAACCCAAGGGAATAAGGCCCTGAGGAGTAGCATCATTTTTGGTTTCAAGCATCAGGAATCATGAAGAGCAAAATCATATCCTATCCCAAAGAATAAGGGGCCCTGAGGAGCAATTTCAATTGCAGTTCCAAGCTACTGGGGGCCTTTACCTATACTGTGGTGCAGACTAGGAAAGAAATGACAATACCTCATGATAAACACAACTTGAAAGCACCAATACTGAAAATAGTAGTGGGTGAAAAAAGCCTGAAGTTTGAGCTAGTGTCTCTTCCTTCCCCATGCAGGGAACAGAATCCAAACAAAAGTTCAAAATCAAGAAATAGGATGGAGAATGAACAAATAACAAAAAAAAAAAAAAAAAAAAAAGAACTCAAGCATAAAAAGCTCTTATGGTGATAGGGAAGAAAAAGACAGTAAAATCAAAAGAAGTATGAGCAAAACCTAAAAGAAAAACAATAAAAGTTAATTAAACATAAACCCAAAAAGAATTTTTGGAAGACTTAAAAAAACTGCAATTGGAGAAATTCATATATAATGATTGTGTGTATCAATAAAAGTGAGAGAGAGAGAGAAGACCAATGAATCGGTAATGCAATTTTAAAAATTAAAAAATAATTTTAAAAAAATTAAAGAGAAGGACCTATTAATTAAAAAATAACTAGAAAAAGAGGTTTGTTCATAACTCTTATTATTCCTGTCCCCATGTCTAAATTTGGAGTGAAGCACAAAAGTTGACGTCAATTGGGTACTCTTATTTCAGATATTCCAATTATGTTGGCACATGACCACCACAGAGGAATGAAAAAGTCCCATTCTCAGAATAAAAATAGACAGGAGATTTGTCATAAGCAAAAAAAGAAAAAAAAATGGAATAAACAGTGAGCCTTCTATATATGTGTGTACGTGCATATTTCCTAAACCAACAACTTAACAAATTGCAAATTTCTTTAAAAAAAACTAGAAAAAGAAGAAATTAGAAACACCCCAATTTAACTGCAAAATAGATATCCTACAAATCCAAAGAGAGAGTAACAAAACTGAGAGAAAATACAAAGTTAAATGAATAAAATTAGGAGCCATTTTTTGAGGAAAAATCCAATAAAATACATAAATCATTGCTTAGTTTTATTTAAAAAATTCAATTTGCCAGTATCAAAAGTGAAAATGAAGATGAAATTAAATTATTAAAGGTTAATTCACACAATTGTATTTCAGTGAAACTGACAATCTGAGTGAAAAGGATGAATATTTACAAAAATATAAACTCTCCAAATAAATGGAAGAGAAAACATACATAAACAATCCTAAAAATTAAACAACTTAGAATTTTTTTTTAATTTAGAAAAAAATTGAACAAATCAGCAGTGTGCTTTCTAAGAAAAATTTTCCAGAACCATATGGATTTGTAAGTGAATTTTATAAATTTATAAGGCCCAATAATTCCCAACATCATGTAAGATACTTGAAAAAATAGATAAATAAGAAAACTAGCAATTTCTTTTATGATGAAAATATGGTTTTGTTAACTAAATCAGAGAAATTAAAGTATAGACCAATATCCTCAATGAATATTAATGCAAAAAAATAAATGAAATACTTGCAAAGAGGTTACAACGATATATAATAAAGATCATAAAGAAGAATCAAGTAGGATTTATGCCAAGAATGCAGGACTGGTTCAATATTAGGGCCATTATCAGCATAATTGATCATAATAGCAAAAACAACAAGATTTGATGCTGAATTTTTTTAGCATCCATACCTACAAAAAAAATCACTAGAAAGCATAGAAATCAATGAAACATTTCTTAATAGGATAAGTAGTATCTATCTAAAATAAAGACCAAGCATTATCTATATTGGTGATTAACTTAAAACCTTCCTGATAAGATCATAGGTGAAGTTAAAATATTCATTATCACCACTAATATTTAATATTGGAGTAGAAATGTTAACTATAGCAATAAAATAAGAAAAACACATTGAAGGAATAACTATAGGCAAAGAGGAAACAAAAGTATTACTCTTGGGGTCAGAGCCAAGATGGTAGAGAGAAGACCAATCTTTGAGCTCTTCCTGGCTTTTCTCAGAATCAGTAATCAGACTGGATTAAAAAGCAAAATTGCTTACAAGAAACATATTTAGAGTGATATATGCAGTGTAAAGGTAAAAGGCTGGAATAATCTATTATGCTTCCACTTAATTTAAAAAAAAAAAAAAAAAACACTAGTAATGATCTTGATCCCCTGATCTCAGGTCAAGCGAAAGCAAATATAGATCTAATTAAAAAGATAAGGAAAGAAACTACATTTTGATAAAGGATACCATAGATAATGAAATCATTTCAATACTAAACATATATGCAACAAGTGATATATCATCCATATTCCTAGAGGAGAAGTTAACAGAGCTGAAAGAAGAAATCCATAGCAAAACTATACTATTGGGGAATCTCAACCTTGATGAATCAGAACTAGATAAATCAAATCACAAAATAAATAAGAAAGAAGTTGAGTTAAATAAAATTATAAAAAAATAAGGTATGATAAACCTTTGAATAAATTTGAATGGGGACAGAAAGCAATATACATTTTTCTCAGCACTATATATAACCTACACAAAAATTGACCACATACCAGGGCATAAAAATTTCAAAATCAAATGCAGAAAGCAAGAAATAGTAAATGCTTCTTTTTCAGATCATGATTCAATCAAAATTACATTTAATGAAAGCCAAGGAAAAATAGACCAAAAAGTAATTGGAAACTATATAATATAATTCTAAAGAATGAGTGGGTGAAACAACTCATAGACACAATAGATAATTTTCCAAGAGAATAATAATAATGAGATAACACAAAAAATATATGGGATGCAGCTAAAGCAGTTATTAGGGGAAATTTTATATCTCTAGATGTTTACTTGCATAAAATAGAGGAAGAGAAGATCAATAAATTGGGCAAGCAACTAAAAAAGCTAGAAAAAGAGCATTTTAAAACCCTCAATTACATACCAGATTTGAAATTCTGAAAATAAAAGGGGAGATTAATAAAATTGAAAATCAGAAAATTATTGAAATAATAAGCAAAACTAAGAGTTTTACAAAAAAAATAAAATAAAATAAGTTTTTGGTAAATGTGACTAGAAAAAGAAAAGAAGAAAATCAAATTGCCTGTTGTCAAAAATGAAAAGGATTGTAAAGGGCTGAAACTCTAAGCAGATGCACTTGGACAACCGAGTACTTAAGGCTAATTATTTATTGGACAATACTCAATTAGCATATGCTTGGAAAATGGTCTGCCCCAGTATTCTGTGCTGGCTCGATCTGTTCGTGTATACAGAGAACTGTAGGAGGGATTAGAGGATGGAATAAGACAAGCCAGAGTTACTTTTTGAGGAGAGAAGAGGAGAAAGAAGGTGTGGAGATTGCTGTGTTGAGTCCTTTCCATTCTATCTCTAAGACCAGAATAAAGACCAAGGACTTTTGTGTATCCTGACTCCAGCTGATTCTAAAGCATCCAGGGTGCTAACTTAGTCTTGACAATTGGCTTCCAACGTGTGGACCACGGACCCTACTTTCACTAAAGTCCCTGGTGACCAGGAAACTGGGTGAGTATTTTAATAGACAAACAGGAAACTTACTTTGTTAAGGGCTAAACTGGTAACCTTTTCTAGCTGAAATGGGGCAGATATTAGGAAAAGATTCTCTCCCACCCCTACCCCTAACCCCTCCCCAAAGGAGATCTGTAGGAAACATAGTCAGACTGATAAAGATTCAGGGTTTAATTATGACTTGGGAGCAGACTGATGGATTCCTGGATACATTAGAACATATGTCCTCTTGGTTCTTCATTGAAGAAAATATAGGGGCAAATAATTGGAAACTAGTAGGAGATCAACTATGTGAATATTATAATGATAGTGGTTCTGATTCGATTTCCAAACAAACATTCTATATATACAACATAACACAATTGGCCTTAAAGAATCTTGCAAGTTATAGAAAAAAGAAAAGTATTCAGAATAGCCAGATGAGGAAGTGTGAGGAAAAAGAGGAAGACAAAGAACAGTTTAATGACCATATCTCCAGAGAGTATGGGGACTTAAATGAGATTCAAGGGGGTGGTGATTGTCCCTCTTACAAGGCAGCTTCAACCCTGCCTAGGAGCAGATAATTGACATGCCCCCAACAACTTCACCTTCTGGGATGGAGGGAGGAGGAGTAGTGGGAGGGGCAGGTGATACCACCAGCACCACCCCCACAGCAATCACCCCCTCCTATGACTAGACTGCAAAAGGCAGTACTTAAAGCCACAGAGGAAGGGAAGGATATAGTTGATTTGAAACTAGAAATGTATCCTGTGATTCAATAGTTTAACTCTTCAGGTCAAGAAAGTAGAAGATACACTCCTTTTGATATAGAAATCCTCAAAGACTGAAAAAGGCTTGCACTCTTTATGGAGCTACATCAGCCTATGTTATGATGTTAGTACAGAATTTGGCTTATGAAGTCTTAACCCCTAGGGACTGGAAATCTAGAGCAAGGATATGCTTAGAATCTGGACAAAATTTGTTGTGGCTTGCTGAATATAGTGAGCTCTGTGGGATACAAGCCCAACAAAATAGTCATAGTGGAGTTAATCTTCCAATCACCTATGACCAACTAATAGGTGTAGGTTCTTATGCAGACATTTCAGTAGAGATTAATTACCCCATAGCAGCATATGAGCAAATTGCTGCTGCTGCTATCAATGCATGGGCTTTTCTCCCCAATACAAAGGACAAAGGTGAGGCCTTCACAAAAATTGCACAAGGACCAAATGAACCCTTTGCTGATTTTGTGGGACATTTGAAGATAGCTATCATATGAACTAATGGTGAAAATGTAGTAACAGACATTATGATAAGGCAACTTGCTAAAGAAAATGCAAATGAGGTTTGTAGAAGAATTATATTAGGACTGCACACGGATGCTTCTTTAGAGGAGCTCATAAGACGCTGTGCCACAATGGGCACAAATGCCTTTTATAGCCAGGTTATGATGCAGACTTCCTAAGACACCAACATGGAAAGACAGGGTCCCTTTTAGCAAGGAGCTTCCAGGGATACTCGTCAATGCTTTCAATGTGGTAGAGTAATACATCTGAAAGCTCAATGTTGGCATAGAGACAGAGTGAGAAAACAAGACCCCATACCCCATGTCCAAAATGTAATAGAGCCTTCCACTGGGCCTCAGAATGTAGACTGATACCCCATTTCAATCCTGACCCACACAATAATTACTTAGTGAATCAAACAACTCAATAGCTGTAACAACCTCAATTTCCCCAGACATCATAAATCAAACCACTTCTATCAACAAAGTTAACAACAACATGCTAAAAGCCACCAAATTACCTACCCAACTCTCAAGGTACTCCTCCGTAGCCATAGCTGAAGTATAACCAAATACCACCAATATTCCCCCCAGATAAATCAAAAACACAATCAACCCCCAAAAAGTACTATTTAAACTCACAATAGTGCAACCCAAACCCCGTCTAAGCACAAGACTTAACCCCCCATATACAGGAGATGGTTCATATTCAGGGAAATGGGATGAGGGGCCCAGGCAAAAAACACTTGGGGCATGATGGCAGCTGATGCTACACTCAGAAGGTGCCTAGAAGCCCATTACCCAGACATGACTAATCAGCCAAGAAGCCATCTCATGGGAGAAAGGGATTACAAAATCAATCAGCCAGGAAGCAACCTGATGGGGAAAAGGGATTACAGTTGGGGAGGAGAGAATGGTATGCAGCTGGGACAACTAAGATATCCCCTGGAGAGGTGAAATATGTTCCTCTCCAGCCTATGGATCCCTTGCCTCCAGGCACAGTAGGCTTGACGATTTCACCCCCTGAGAGAGTTTACAAAACAGTGTCCCTCCATACACTGATGTTGGGAACCTGGGGAAGGTGTAGATAATATCCCAGTCATTAATACAGGTAGACAATGTGTGACTTATCAACCAGGAGAAGTAGTAGCATCAGGCTTACTGATACAGACTCTTCATAAGCAATCTGGTGATAGTCACCCAGATTCTGACTTCAAGCAACAAAATCCAGGAATATACTAAACAGCAGCTGTGACAGCTGACCAACCTATGCTCATTATCTATATAAATGGCATTCCATTAGAAGGACTGATAGACACTGGTGCAGATCGTATAGTCATTAGAGGTGCCAACTGGCCCAGTCACTGGCCAAAGATTAAGGCAGAAACCTACATGTCTGGCATAAGAGGATCAATAGCAGCTGAAGTTAGTGCTACCCCTTTGAGATGGACTTTTGAAGATGGAATATGAGTTTTTACTCCTTTTATAGTTGAAAAACTCCCCATCAATCTGTGGGGAAGAGACATTTTACAACAATTAGGATTAAAACTGAGTACTTCGGTTTTTTAGGCAGGGCTGCTGTTGAAGGCCTGCCAACACTTTCATCTTTTTCTATCCAATGGAAAACTGATACACCAGTGTGGATAGACAGTGGCCCTTAGGTAGAGATAAAATTCAGGCCTTCTTAGATATAGTACAGGAGCAATGGAGGATGTTGACTGATTTAAGAAAGGTAAATGAACAGATGGAAACTATGGGAACTCTTCAGCCTGGACTTCCATCTTCTACACAATTGCTAAGAGAATGGATTCTTTGGGTTATAGACATTAAGGATTGCTTCTATTCTATCCCTCTAGATAAGGAGGATATGAAAAAATTTGCCTTTTCAGTGCCCAGCATTAACTTAGCTGAGCCTTATAAAAGATATGAATGGACAGTTTTGCCACAAAGAATAAAAAACAGCCCTACTATGTGTCAAATATATATTGCTACTGCTTTTATTCCAGTAAGAAAAGCATTTCCAAAAGTAATGTTATTACATTACATAGATGATATATTGGGATGTGCACCTGGGGAACAAATGTTAGAAGCATGTCTACAAAATACCATGGAAACACTAAGGAACTACAAATTGCACATAGCTCCAGAAAAAATTCAAAGATATGCTCCTTTTCAATATTTAGGATATGAATTATACCCTAAGGTGCTTACAGTACAAAAACTGTCCTTAAGAACAGAGAAGCTAAACACCTTAAATGACTTTCAGAAATTGATAGGAGATATACAATGGATGTGTCCAGTGTTAGGCTTGACTATCTATCAACTGCAACCATTATATGACATTTTAAGGGGAGACAGTGCTTTAAACTCACCATGCCAGCTTACAAAAGAAGCTCAAGAGGCTTTGAGAGAAGTTGAACTGGCTTTATCCAGTGGGGTTGAAAGAGTCACTCAAAAACCCTTGGAAATATCAGTTTTTGCTACACAAGAGGAACTCACAGCAATCCTTCATCAAGGAGACAGTGTGATAGAGTGGGTGAACCTCCCAGCACAACCAGAACAAAGCCTTACTCCTTATCCAGTGCTTGTGGCTAGAATTTTATTAAAGGACATTAAGTGAGCAGTACAATTATCTGGGATAAGACCTGACAAGATATATACCTTTTATACTAATGCACAAATCAATGTGTGATGTGAAACCATCCCAGAGTGGCACATTTTATTAGCCATGACTCCAAATTTTACACACGGGTATCCATTAAAGATAATCAGACTGTTATATAATTGGTGATGGATTCTTGAAGAAAAGGTTTTTAAAGCTCCTCTTAAAGGACCAACTATCTTTACAGATGCTTCCAAACATAATATTTGTGCTGTATATTCTCATCACTTAACTATAAAGAGAGTAGTCAGAACTCCTTTTCAGTCCACTCAGCAGAATGAGTTGTATACAATCATTCTAGCTCTTACTTATTATTCAGGAGATATAATATCTGATTCGGCCTATTCAGTAGGTCCAGTACAAAGAATTGCCACAGCCCAAATAAAATTTGTAGGCTTTAATATATATCAGCTCGTTAAGGAACTTCAAGAGCAAATGAGAAAGCATCCAGGTAAGATTTATATCTTGTATGTCCACTCTCATAGTGACTTCCAGGTCCTGTTTTTGATGGTATTTCAAAAGCAGATAACCTTCTAACTATGCTGGGCAATACTCCTTTATTTCAAGAAGCTCAAGAGTCTCATTTTAAATATCATTAGGCTGGTTGAGCTTTACATTTACAATTTGGAATAACAAGAGAGGAAGCTAGGAGCATAGTAAAAGCCTGTACAGCTTGCCTTCCTTTCCATGCTCCTATACTGCCTGCAAGAAAGAACCCTCATGGTTTGATACGCAATGAAATTTGGCAAATGGATGTGACCCATTATAAATCTTTTGGTCATCTGTCTTTTATCCATATTGTGGTAGACACCTTTTCAGGATTCACTTTTGCAATACCAGCATCAAAAGAGACAGCCCGGGTGGTCACTGAATTCCTTATCCAAGCATTTGCAATATGGGTATGCCACAAGCAATAAAAACAGATAATGGACCTGCAGATACACCTAAACATTTTGCACACTTTTGTGCATGGTATAATATTTTACACACCACTGGCATACTCTTTAATCTTCCAGGACAGGTAATAGTAGAGAAGAGAAACAGAAACATTAAGACATTCCTCCAAAAACAAAAGAAAGGGGGAGCCACAGGTAACTCTATAGAACTTCTAATTCTAGCCCTTTATACTATTAACTTCTTGATTTTTGACAAAGATGCACTTAGTCTGGCAGACAGGTTTTATAACCCACCAGAAGGGCAGTGTCCAGTGCAAGAAGCTCCACTATCTTTAGATAATCCCCAGGTGATGTGGAGAGACCCAGAAAGTGGTGAATGGAAGGGACCAGATAAGTTAACTGCTTGGAGGAGAGGGTTTGCTTGTATTTCTACAGATGAAGAAGGAATCAGATGGATGCTAATGAGCCATATTTGCCTTGTCCATTGGAGAGAGATGGAGCAAACCCTTGAAACCAAGGAGAAGACCCAAGAAACACCGGGTACTTCCATTGCTTTCTGTGCCCACCATTGAAAGAGCATGAAAGTTATGGCATTTGACTCATGGACATCAAAAATTGTTGGACTTCAAAACCCTCAGGAACCATTGGAATCCTTGAGACATAAAAAGATTGTTGTAGGCCTTGAAAACCCTGAGGAATCATTGCATTCTCTGAGACATGATAAGACTGTTGTAGGACTTAAAAGCCCTCAGGAATCCTTGGATTTTCTGAGAAATGATAAGAGTGTTGCAGGACTTCAAAATCTTCTGGAATCATTGGATTCCCTAACACTAAGAAGACTGTTGCAGGACTTCAAAGACTTCTGGAGATCATTGAATTCCCTGACATATGAAGCAATGGACAATAGATTGGTTCTGGACTATCTCTTAGCTGCTGAAGAAAGTAGATGTGTGACTGTTGTTTATATACCCTCCTTCTAGGAATTCTGGAAATCTTTTACAACACCATGCTGATTTATATTGTTTGTTATACCACTACTTGCATGTACAATTCATGTTTGTTACACCACATTGAGCCTGCACTGGCTATGGGGAGAGTCATCACTAATAGCCTGTGCATTATTGCTATGTACTTGTGTAATACCTCCCATGCTGATGGGTTTGTGCATACCTGTTTCTAGTAAGACCTTCAATCCAGAAACCCGCTACCAATCCCCACTTCCTTTTGGTGCTTTTCATCTCCCTTCCTGAGATGTCAAGGAGGGCATGATCATCTCCTTTTTGGTGTTTTCACCTCCTTTCCTGAACTGGAAAAGCAAGTTCAACTTCTCTGAAAGCCTCTTGAGTTTCTTTTGTAAGGTGACATAATCACCTCTTTTTGGGGGTTCTTACCTCCTTGAGAAGTCAGGGAGGGCGTGACCACCTGTGTTCTAAAACAAAAGAAAGTGGGAGATGTAAAGGGCTGAAACTCTGAGTAGATGCACTTGGACAACCAAGCATTTAAGGCTAATTACTTATTGGACAATAGTCTATTAGAATATGCTTGGAAAATGGCCCGCCCCACCATTCTGTGCTGGCTCGATCTGTTGGTGTATTCAGAGAATTGTATGAGGGATTAGCAGGGGTCCTCAAACTACGGCCCGCGGGCCAGATGCAGCAGCTGAGGACAATTATCCCCTTACCCAAGGCTATGAAGTTTCTTTATTTAAAAGGCCCATAAAATAAAGTTTTTATTTTTACTATAGTCCAGCCCTCCAACAGTCTGAGCGACAGTGAACTGTCCCCCCAATTTAAAAAGTTTGAGGACCTCTGGATTAGAGGGTGGAGTAAGGCAAGCCTGAGTAACTTCTCACCAGGAGAGGAAGAGCAGAGGTATGGAGATTCCTGTACCCATTCCTCTCATTTTGACAAAGAATAAAGACCAAGGACTTTTGCTTGTCCTGACTCTGGCTGATTCTAAAGTATCCAGGGTGCTAACTCGGTCTTCACAAAGGATGAATTTACCACCAATGAAGAGGAAATTAGAATAATAATTAGGAACTATTTCACGCAACTATATGTCAATAAATCAGATAATCTAAGTGAAATGGATAAGAGCATTATATGTAATGAAGATAAATTAGAAGCATTCCCAATAATATCAGGGGTGAATCAAGGTTGCCCACTATCACTATTATTATTCAGCATTGAATTAGAAATGTTAATTTTAGCAATAAGAAAATAAAAAAAAATTAAAAGCATTAGAGTAAGTGATTTAGAACAAAATTATTATTTTTTGCAAGTGATATTAATGGTATAGACAATCTTAGAGAATCGACTAAAAAACTAATAAAAACAATTCACAACTTTAGCAAAGTTGCAGGATACAAAATAAATTTACATAAACTAGCATTTCTCTATGTTACCAACAAAGTCCAGCAGTAAGAGATACAAAGAGAAATCCCATTTTTAAAAAATGTAGATAACATAAAATATTTGGGAGTCTATCTGCCAAGATAAAGTCAAGAACTACAGGAAAAAAATTAAAAGGCACTTTTGTAAAAGTTTATTTTATTTGAAAAAAATAATAGTAAGGAAATAAGAAAAACAGAGAAGAGCAAAACAAAAGAGAATTTTTTAATTTGCCCAGCAGAACATCAGGGAAAATTCAGAATATATAACAACAAATTACCAGATCAAGAAAAATGTGTGTGTGTGTGTGGGGGGGGGGATTATGTATATATGTATTGTATGTATGTATTAGCAGAAGATATTTTATTCATGAATGCCTATTTTCCTTTACTTCCATGTAAAGTTTTCTTTGATTCTTTGTTATGCACCTTATTCTTTTTTTACCCCTTGCATCTCCCCCACCACTCTCAAGTAAGCTATAGTTAAGAAAAAAATATATTTATGTATGCATTTGTAGAGACAGACACCCATCCACCCCCCAAAAAATACATACACACATATCTTTCCTATCCCTGCTGCTTCTTTAATATAATTCTACACCATTAACTTGTTTTTCTATTAACCTCACCCACCCACCCAAGGATTCCTCCCTTGTCTTCCCTCTGCCCATCTTCCCATTAATTCTTTTTAGATTTTGAAGGCATACCCTTCATGGTCTATATGTAATATCACCTATTTAACCCATTCCTATGTGATTAGGTTTTCAGAACTATGAGCCCTCCACCCCATTCTAATGCTTCTGTGTTTATTCTTCCTTTGCACCTCATTTGTATAATATGATTTCTATTTTTATCTTAACTCTACCATATTTTCTTTTGAACTACTCACTTGTTGATGTGAATCTTAAATATATAACATACATATATACATATATAAAAACCATAAATAATTTGTCCATATTTAAACAGTCCTTTTAAGTTCTTCAAAAATGATCTTTATAATGGCTCTTATGTGCTAAATTTTCTTTTAAATTCGGGTATCATTGAAAGTCCTGAAAATCTCCAAGTTCATTGAATGTCTATTTTTCTCATTCTAAATTATAGATAATTTTGCTGAATATAATATTTTTGGCTACTGGCCTAAGCCTAACTCTTTTTATTGTCAGTAGATATGATTCTAGGACCTACAGTTATTTACTGCAGTTGCTGATAAGTCTTGTACAATTCTAATTGTAGCTCCAGCATGTTTGAACCATTTTTTTTCTTGTTGCAAAATTTTCTCTTTAATCTGGGGGTTTCAAAATTTGGCAATAATATTCCCATGTGTTTTCCATAAAGGATCTCTTTGAGGTGGTGATTGGTGAACTTTTTTCTATTTCTACTTTTCCCTCTATTCTATCACTCCAGGACAATTTTCTTGTATTATTTCCTGCAGTGTTGTGTCAAATTTCTCTTTTTGATCATAATTTTCTGGCAGTCCAATTATTCTTATTTTTTTCTATCTGTTCTCCAGATCTATCATTTTCTTACATTTCACCTTTTTTATTTTCTTATTCTTTATAATCTCTTTTGTTATTTCTTGGCATCTTATAGTTTTACTGGCATCCCCTTGAGCAATTATAAATTTTAAATAATTTTTATCTTTGAGACTCTGGGCTTTCTTTTTTAATTGGTTAGCTTTTTAAATAATATTCTTGGGTTTTTTAATGTTTTTTTTTCTTTTTAATTTTCCCTTAATGTCTCTCATTTGATTTTTAAATTCTTTTTTGAATTCTTCTATAAATTCTCTTTGGGCAGGGAACCATTTCACATTACTCTTGGAGGTAAAGTGTCCTCTTCTGAAGATGAACCCTGTTCTCAAAACATGTTTCAATGGTGGGGTTCTTTCTTCTTTTCTGATTTTTTTTAAAACAAAAGGTATTAACATAAACTATCTTTGTCTATAATTTGAAAATAAAAAGTTATTATGTAAAAATGTATATTATTCTTTGCAGAAGACATATTTAGAGAATTAACTAAAAAACTAGCTGAAACAATTAGCAACTTTAATAGTTACAGGATACCATTTTAAAAAAAAATTTGTGCATATGAATAATTTTCAACATTCAACCTCGCAAAAACTTGTGTTCCAATTATTTTTCTCCCTCCCTTACCCTTCACCCCCTCCCCTAGACAGCAAGTAATCTAATATATGTTAAACTTGTGCAAATTCTTCTATATATATTTCTACAATTATCACACTGCACAAGAAAAATCAGATGAAAAAGGAAAAAAATGAGAAAAAAAGACAAAATGCAAGCAAACTACAACAAAAAGTGAAAATATTCTTTTATGATATATACTCAGTCCCCACAATCCTCTCTTTGTTACACAAGTCTCTCTTTATCAAAAGACCATTTGAATTGACCTGAATCACCTTACTATTTGAAAATATTATGTTGTGATATATACTCAGTAAGTCACCTTACTGTTGAAAAGAGCCATGTCCACCAGAATTGATCATTGTATTATCTTGCTGTTGCTGTGTACAATGTTTTCCCAGTTCTACTTACTTCATTTAGTCTCAGTTCATAGTTATTAAACTAAATTATCACTTTTTGCTGATGATGTAATACTATAGTTAGAGAACCCTAGAGAATCAACTAAATTTACTAGAAATAATTCACAACTTTTGCAAAGTTGCAAAATACAAAATAAATCCATATAAATTATCAGCATTTTTATACATGATCAACAAAGTCCAGCAGCAAGAGATACAAAAAGAAATTCCATTTAAAATAAATAGTATATATATTTGGGAATCTATTTGCCAAGGGAAAATCAGGAACTATATGAACACAACTAAAAACACTTTCCACACCAATAAAGTCAAATCTAATCAGGTGGAAAAATGTCCAGTGGTCATGGGTAGTCTGAGTGAATATAATAAAATGACAGTACTACATAAGTTAATCTACTTATTTAGTGCCATACCAAACTCCCAAGACATTATTTTACAGATCTAGAAAAAAATGATAACAAAGTTCACCTGGAAGAACAAAAGGTTAAGAATTTCAAGGGGATTAATGAAAAAAAAATGCCAATGAAGATGGCCTAGCTGTGCCAGACCTAAAATTATATTATAAAGCATGTTCGTCAAAACCATTTGGTACTGGCTAAGAAATAGAGAAGTTGATCAGTGGAATAGGTCAGGTTCACAGGACAAAATAGTCAATAACTATAACAATCTAGTGTTTGACAAATTCAAAGACCCCAGCTTTGGGGATAAGAATTCACTATTTGACAAAAAACTGCTGGGAAAATTGGAAATTGGCAGAAACTAAGTATTGACCCACACTTAACACCATACACCAAGATAAGGTCAAAATGGGTTTATGATATAGACATAGCGATATTATAAGCAAATTGGAAGAATATAAGATAGTTTACCTCTTAGATCTGTGGAGAAGGAAGGAATTTGTGTCCAAAGAAGAACTGGAACTCATAATTGAACACCAAATAGATAAATTTAATTATATTAAGTTAAAAAGTTTTTGCACGAATAAAATTAATGCTAACAAGATTAGAAGGGAAACAATAAATTGGGAAACATTTTTATATTCAAGAGTTCTGATAAAGGCCTCATTTCTAAAATATATACAGAATTGACTCGAATTTATAAGAAGTCAAGCCATTCTTCAAATGATAAATTGTCAAATATAAACAGACAATTCGACTGAAGAAATTACAACCATTTCTAGTCATATGAAAAAGATGCTCTAATTCACTACTGATCAGAAAAATGCAAATTAAGACAACTCTGAGATACCACTACACACCTGTCAGACTGGCTAAGATGACAGGAAAAGATAATAATGAATGTTGGAGGGTATGTGGGAAAACTAGGACACTGATACATTGTTCATGGAACTGTGAATGGATCCAACCATTCTGAAGAGCAATTTGAAATTATGTTCAAAAAGTTATCAAACCATGCATACCCTTTGACCTAGCAGTGTTACTACTGGGCTTATGTCCCAAAGAGATATTAAAGAAGGGAAAGGGACCCACATGTGTCAAAATGTTTGTGGCAGCCCGTTTTGTAGTGGCTAGAAACTGGAAACTGAAAGGGTGCCCATAAATGGGAGAATGGCTAAATAAGTTATGGTATGTGAATGTTATGGAATATTATTGTTGCATAAGAAACGATCAGCAGGATGATTTCAGAGAGACATGGAGAGACCTACATGAATTGATGCTGAGTGAAATGAGCAGAACCATGAGATCATTGTACATGTCAACAACAAGATTATATGATGATCAATTTTAATTAACATGACTCTTTCTAACAATGAGATTATTATTGTCAGTTCCAAAGATTTTGTTATAAAAAAAGCCATCTACACCCAGAGAGAAGACTGTGAAAACTGAATGTGGATCACAACATAACATTCTCACTCTTTTTGAAGTTGTCATTTGTATTTTGTTTTGTCCTTCATTTTCTTTCCTTTTTGAGCTGATTTTTCTTGAACTACAAGAGAATTGTATAAATATGTTTACACATAACATAAATTCCAATATGTATAACATATATTTGATTGTTTGCCATCTAGGAGAGGGGATGGGGGGAAGGAGGGTGAAAATCTGAAACACAAGGCTATGCAAGGGTCAATGTTGGTCTTTATGTGTTTTGAAAATAAAAAGTTTTAAAAATATTATAATGATGATCAAGGGTGAAAGACTTAGCTACCCTGATGAAGACAATGTTTCAAGACCCAAAATCCAAGGAATGTATCATGAAAAAGGCTATCCATCTCCAAAGAGAAGTGATCAACTCTGGAATAGATATTGAAGCATCTTTTTTTTTTTAATTTTTATTATTTTCCTTTGGGTTTTTGAATTTTTTTTGCAACATGACTATTGTAGAAATATGTTTTCATGTGACTTAAAAAAAAAAACAGAAAAACACAAACCATGTACCTCTGAAACTTTCCTCATTTAAAATACTATAATGCTCATTGGTAAAATTGAGATGATAAAGCAATAAAGTTGTATGTAAATGTGATAAAGATGGTGACTAAACTCTACTAATGCAGCCCAACACCATCTTTACAACTAAAAATCTTAGAGAGTTTCCTAGAGGAGTGGTTTCAACTCAAAACCCATGGGAAATTAGCAAAAAATCGTAATTAAGTGCAGCTAAATAAAATTAAATGTAATTTGGAAATGTTTTACAAAGCTAAATAAAAAAGACAACAAACATAATGTAAATTTCTCAATGACTACATTTATATTCAGCCTGCAGGAATTTATTTTTATTTGATTTTAATGCCTCTGGCCTAGAATTATGAAAGACCAAGTGACTTGCCCAGCATTACATAGCCATCCTGTCTTAGATTACTGACCTGACTTTGACTAAGATCTTCCCTGCTTCAAGGATAGCTCTTTATCGACTCTCCAAATCCTTTTCATGTTTTGTAGTGCTATGAAAATACCTGCCTTTTGTAAAGCTAGGGTCAGAAAGATGCATGTTTTGTTGCATTCTACCACGCTGTGGTTTTTCTTCATTTTCAAAGAGGACCAGTGATATTATGGGGTAATATCTTGACTCATGCACGAATTGGATTTAAGTAAGGCAAAATATGCACAAAGTTGTCTCCTCCAATCTCTTTTCTAGAGTCATGAAAGTCTATTGGCAAGACAAGAGTCAAGACAACTGGCTCCAAGGAACTATAGCATGCTTAATGGCCACACCCTGGTAAAAACCATTTCAGCAGACAATTAAACCAGCTTGATGGAAACTGACAGGTCTTACACCTGTCAGTGAGTTAGGGGTATGTCTACCCCAAACATGTGAAGATTCTTCCATAGAACAGGCAAATAAGACCAATTTGTTCCAATGACCATGAAGAGGGATGAAGCATTTAGTTTCATCAGACATCTCAGATGAGATCATCCACTGCATCTGGGGCCTTTGATAGTCATTTGGTCTTTATATTTCTATTTTTTTTTACCTCTATTTTTTTACCTCTCTCCCATTCTATAGATTAGAAACATGGAGTCATAGATTTTGAACTAAAAGAGACTCTAGATTTTTTTTTTTATCTAAACCTTTCATTCTATAAATGGAGAACCAGGACAAGACAGGTGAAGTGAATTCCCCCAAACCACAAACACAGTAAGTAGCAGAGTCAGGATTTTAATTCAGTTTATGTGAGCTCAAATCTAAGCATGTTTTTTACTGTTTAAAACTTTAAACTCTACCATTTCAGCCTTTGTGGAAAAGTTTTTGTAAAATATATCTATTATTCCATTCTTAGTAGAATATTGGAATATTGTGACTATCCCAGGCTCACATAATTCATAAGTATTTGAAATAAAATTTGAACCCTTGTCTCCAAGAAGATACTATCCTAGTAACTAGGCCCCATTTTTGTTTCAAATCCATACCTTTCTATTGTTCTATCTATTTTAGAATTTCCAGAAATTAGGAGACAAATTCAATACTGACTAAAAAGAATATGCTTATTACTAAAATCAGTGCCAGCTTTATTTTTAAAATATTTGCCTCAGCACCCAAGTTTTAGTTGAATAAAATTCTCTGCATGTTTGGGGTTTCTACATCTGTTATTATGTGCTTGATAAATTTGGGTATGCATTAATGTGTGACTCAGTAATATTTATTATTACGAATTTTAAAGCAGGTGTACAAACTATCCAATATGTGGACCAGAAAGCATCCTGGATGCCATAACTTCCTGGGATTCAGTTCACATTTCCTGAGGAATCTTCAGTGTGATTAATTCCACAGTAATAAGATTAATCACCAAGAAGCTGTATGATACATGGATAGATTAGGGGGGATAGAGCTAGTCCTTATTTGGACATACACACACATACACATACTACTTATCAGAAGCATATCATTCTTCTCTTTGTGTCCTGTATAATTGTTAAAAGAAAAGAGAATGGCACAGAGTTCCTAATAACTCAAAATAACACAGATCCAAATTTCTATCCTTTATTCAGTAATATTTGTCTATTTATTTATCATCAAATTATCCATCCATCTATACATATAACTATAATCTATCTATGTAATCGTTCACTTATCATCTGTCTACTGTGTCCATCCATCCATTTATCCACTTCTCTATTCTTTTTCTATTATCTGTCACATGCAGCTGTTCTTATCTCTCTTATATATCTATCAGTTATATCAATTATCTACCTGTAATATTGATTATATATCATTTCTATTTATCTTTTATATATTATCAATCACATCTAGTGAGGTAGTTATCTATTTAATATATAGGTATATCTATATATGCATATGTAGATTGTGCATATATGTACATGTGAAATGCATTTTTCCTGAAGAAAAATAAGCCTAGAAAAAGAAAAATCACAAACACACAGAGAGAAATAGCTCAAATAATATATATGGGACAGCTAGATGGCAAAGTGGATAAAACACCAACTCTGGCGTCAGAAGGACCTCAATTCATAATCCTACTTCAGATCCTTGATATGTAGTTGTTGTGCGACCCTGAGCAAGTCACTTAATCCCAATTGCCTCACCAAAATTAAATTTTCTAAAAAAAAAAAAAAAGAAAGAAAGAAAGTACTTGCAAACTATCTGCATGGAAATGGTTATTTAACACATGGGACCTGATAAGATCCTGAAGTAGGGAAAAGGGAGAGGACAGAATAAATCCTTAGATGACAACCACTGGACATAACAAGGACAAAAAAAAAAAACAGTAAAGGTGACTGAGAAGGTATGAGAAAAGGCAAGAGTGATAAGTGTCATGAAAGCCTAGAAAGGAGAGAATATCCTGCAGATCAAATGCTTCTGAGAAGTCAAGAAAGATGAGGGTTGAGAAAAGTCCCTTCATTTGATAACTAAGAGATAATTGTATTTTCACATATGTCTGACTTTTTCTGGCCAAAAGTACTAGAATGGTTTGCCATTTCTTTCTCCAGCTCATTTTACCGATGAGAAAACTGAGGAAATCAAGATTAAATGACTTGCTTAGGATCACACAGCTAGTAAGTGTCTGAGATCAGGTTTGAAGTATAGTCTTCATGACTCCATGCTGGGCATTCTATTCACTGTGCATCTAGCTGCTCAAGAAATAATAATAATTAACATTTATATATCACTTACTTTTCACCAGATGCTATATTTGGTATTTAACAATTATTATCTAATTTGACCCTCACAACAAATCTGGGAGGTAGGTGCTATTATACTCCTCATTTTCCGGATAAGGAAACTTGAGGCAAACAGAAGTTATGTAATTTGCCCAACACCACACAGCTAACAAGTATTGAGGTAGTATTGAATTCAGGTCTTCCTGATTCCAGGCCTGGTGCTCACTATTTACATACCTGGCTGCCCAATGGTAATTTTGCAAAGGTTAGTTTCAGTTGAGTGATAAGGTCATCAGAAGTCATACCATCAAGAATTTGGGAACAAGTGAGGGGGAAGGAAGTGAAAGAATTGAATGAACACAATTTTTCCAGTAATTTTATAGAAAAGGAGAGAAAGATATGAAAACTAGAGGACATGATGGGATCAAATGTGATTTTTTAAAGGATAAGTAAAATATAGTGATGTTCATCCTTTGCTTTCAGTGAAGAGCAATGGCATCATGGAGTGATGTCTTGACTGATGCATAAGTTGGATTTAAATGAGGCATATTTGCACAAAATCATCAGCTTCACTCTGTCTTCCAAAGTTTTTTAACATCCTGTGGCAAGACAAAAGTCAAAATGCATGATGATGGCCTGGGGTGCCATGGATGATTGACATTTTGATGTCTTTGATATCTGACCAAAGTGTAAGTGCTCCATGGAGCCTACTTCAGCTGCTTTTGTAGCTTTTTAAACAAATTGCTCTTATCAGTTAGTCTGGTAGGAAAAGTATTCACATGCTTGGGATAGACATTCCCTTAAACCACCAATGGATTTGAGACCTGCTGGTTACCCTTAACCTGGTTTTGTTCATCTCCCAAATTTCTGGGGTATAACTACTGCACAAGCATAGCTTCTTGGAGCTACAGGTGAATCAGGTATATGCCAAAGGTGCTCAACAAGACCTTGCATCGGAGATGCTGGTGCTCCCAAACACCCCTTCTGCCCCCAAAATATACATTCATGTAGGTAGCAAGGAAATAGCCACTAGATAAAGAGAAATTGAATACAAGTGATAATGGCAACAACAGTGCAGTCATCTGATGGAAAAATTATGGAGATAAGATTAATGATACATTATGGGAGTTGACCTTAGCAAGGGGAAAGAATGACACTTTAACTGAGACTAGATTATAGGAGAAAATATAACATATCTCTCCTCTTTGTAACTAAATTCCTTGAAAAGAACATCTACAACTGATGCCTCCACTTCTTTTTCTAAAAGTCTTTTTTTCATACTTTATAATCTAGTCTCTGACATCCTCATTCAAATAATACTGCTCTCTCCAAAGTTACTAGTGATTTCTCTTAGTTGTCACATTGAAGGACCTTTTCTTATTCCTCATCCTTCTTGACTTTTCTGCCCTTTATGCAGCTTATTGCCCTTTTCTCCTTTATTTTCTCTTCTTTCTCTCTTCTTTCTAGGTTTTTACAATATTGTCCTATTTCAGTTATCTTCCAACCTGTCTGTCCATATATTTTCAATCAACCTCTTTGGCTAAATTCTTCTCTGAGACATACACATTAATATTGAGTGTAACCCCAAGGATCTATCCTGGGACTTCTCACTATATAATCTTTTCCTTGGTAAACATCAGTTTACTACTATTTACTACTACTAATTCCTAGATTTATTTTGTCTTAATCTCTCTCTAAAACTCATATTTCCGTCTATTGGCTATCTCAAATAGAATGTATCATAAAAATCTTAAATTCAACATATCCAAAATAGAACTCATTTTCTTTCAAAATATCGTCCTCCTACTCCAAACAGCCCCATTAATGTTGAGGTGCTAACAATTATATATTTAAAATCTTTTCATATATGCTTCCTTCTCTCCTTAGATACTAACATATCCTATATAAACCCTCAAAATCTCAACTCAGGACTATTGCAAAGCACTATTGCTGGTTGGTCCGCTTGCCTTAAGTTTCCCTCTGCTTTTATACTCTACTCTTCTAATTGATATTCCCAATATATGGATCAGACCATATCACTTTATCATTATTATTATTAAATAAATTATTCAATTTATTATTACTATTCAATAATTCAATAGTTTTTTTTTTCAATAAATTTCAATGTATCCATATCACCTTCAGATTCAAAAATAAAATCTTCTGTTTGGCCTTTCAAAACTTGATTCCCTTCTAATTTTCTAATCTTTATCTCCAAAAATATAGCCAATAACTTGTGAAACTTTCCTCCTTATTGACAATTCTTCCTATCCCCCAACTTTGGGTACTTTCATCGACTATCCACTACATCTTTAACTTTTTTCCTCCTCATCTCTATCTACTGGCTTTTCTGGATTCCTTCAAGTGTCAGCTAAAATAATACTATTTATCCTCTTTCGCAATCTTCCTAAATGCTAGCGCCTTTCTCACACTTGATTAAATTATCCTATGTATATCTTACTTGTTTATACTTGTTTGCATTTTACATTGTAATTTCCTTACAAACAGACTTTTTGCCGTTAAGTGTATCTTTTGTGATTAGCGCAATACTTCCTTGTTGGATTGGCTTGATATTATTTGAAGAATTAATTTGATCCATATATCAAAGGCTATAATCATACTCTTTTTAAACTATACCCTATCAATCCTGTCATTTTGAAAGGATCTATCAGAACTATATATGTTCTGCTGGCATTATAGTCCAGGGTCATCTAGCATTTGAGGGGGGATTTTAAGGACAGTGAGAGTGATAAAGGCTCTCACTGCCCAATAAGGTAACTCCTATATAGAAGTTTAAAATGAAATATTTATAAATTTCTAAACATATTTCTAAATAACCTGATATATTGTCAATTGAAGCATTAAATGAAAAGATAGATACAAAGAGAAAATGTTTTTGAAAATCCTGGAGGAACTCTAGTACAAAATCCAGGTATAATTGTTCAGTTTGGATAGGTATTAGTTGGTTTAATTTACTAATTTAATTATTTCAATGCATCTCTCTAGAAATAATACCCTATTATTTAAACATCAATGGTTTCCTGATGATGCTGTGTGACTGAGACATCTACAATCTGTTACTCAGTAGGAAAAACAAAGGTACATGATAGAGTAGAATAAATGGCAATATATTACCAATAAGGAACTATCTCGTGAGTAAAAGTGATCATGAATTTGCCTTTCTCATCCCTTAGCTCTCCACCAGTTTTCTCTTCTAAATTAAAGCTAACATCCATATTTTCTTGTGTAATGAATTTGAGACCCTTCATCATTCTGGCTATCATTTTCTGGATATTCTTCAGTTAATCAATTTTCTTTCCTACTATGGTTCTCAAGACTGGTAGAAGAAAAAAATCATGGTAATTCATCCTTATATGGGGACTTACCTCCAGATAGGATTATTTAGAATTCTTGTTTTCTCCCATGGTAAATTAAGGAAAACATACTTGATTCAAAAGTATTCCAATTAGAAAAGAGAAACCTGGCTAACACAGTTGAACCTGACAATTCAGAGTCTTTGTAGTGCAAGGATCTCATAATGCCTATCAATCTGGATTAGTTTTCTTTGCTCAATGAATTAATGGATGGATGAAAAATAATTTCTTAAGCACTTATATGTGCAAAGCATTGTGCCAAGTGCTGCTAAGCAACAAAGCAAGAAATACTGGGCTTTCAGGAAGTTCAGTATATAGAAAATTTCCTAAACAAGATACAAGGGCCTTATGGTCTTTGGGATGTAGGAATAAAGCATATACTTTAATGCTATTTCCATGGATAAAACCATTTCCAGTGATTAATCATTGAACAATTCCAAGGACTTTTGTGATGAGAACTTTATTTTCCAAGTCTTCAAGAGCTGTGGCCACTGAGGAAACAGGAGTTGAAGAACTTACAGAAACAGCTGGCATTTCCACAAGGGTTTACTCCTTGGAAAATGGCTTTAGGGGCTGGGCAGAGGGTCAGTGGCCTGAGTAGGGGGCAAGAGGATGCTGTTCTTCCTGAGGATCATAGGCTTTTTCTTTGGAGATCTGAGGAAAGGTGGTCATCAAAAGAGAGGTGGGATTTAAACTTGTTTGATCCATACTATATTCTGTCTCTCCAGCAGGGTAATTTGTTGGCATTTCCTTATAAACTTTGCTCAATTAACTCATCTAAAAACATTTATTAAGTGCTTTCTATATCCAAAATCCCATGACAGCCACTAGAGTACATATTTTGTTTAGATAAATCAGACATTGCTTTTTTTTTTTTTTTTGGTTTTCACTTAATCAGTAAACATTAAGTGCCTATTATGTGCAAAGGTACTATGTGAAATGCTGGGAACATAAAGAATGAGTTTATTGGCATGTGGATAAGATACTAACAGAATTAGCTATACACACTATTACTTTAAAAGTAGATTAGAAAAAAATTTAGAAGTGTATTGGACATCTGTAAAGCAAAGTGCTATGTGAGATACAAGTTGGAGGTTTTAATATCAATTAGGGATATTCTGACAAAACTTCACAGAGAGACATTTGAATTGGGATTTAAAGGAAATCCACAGATTAATAGAGATGAAGAAAGAGTTCTTGTTTTGATAAAGGTTGTATCAGGTGGCTTCTGAAGAAATTTTTTGGTGATAAATCTGTGAAAAACAGTAAGCAAAAGCAATGCATTTTGGGGGACAGAGGATGGCCCATTTATGAAGGTAATTAATAGGCAATAAAGCTGGAGGACAAAATTAAATGCTTACAATGTTAAGCAGATAAATTTGAACTTTACTTGGAAGACAATTGTGAACCAATGACGATCTATAAAGGAAAGGATGTCAATCTAATAAACAAAAACTTTAAATTTAAGTTAAAAATTAATAATATTTTTAAAAATTGTTCCTACTGTAGTATTAAGATGGATAAAAGAAAAAGGAGAATGACATAACTTTCAGGAAGAAATCCTCAATAGAGCCACTGAATCAAGTTCCACATTAAGTTCAATATCTCTATTTAGCATGATTACCAAGTATTTTAAAATCACAGATGAAAAACACCTAACTCATACCTTTCTTTTCTAACTCATGTCTAATTCACCTCTCTTGCTCTTCTCATAAATCACTCAGTTATGGGACTATATCTGTGTATAGACAGGGATAATGAATCAAGTACACAAATATTTATTTTCTCATGTCCAATCCTATCTCCATGTTTATGGCTGATTGTCACACATTGATCAGAGTATCTATTAATGTCATTTAATCTGACATTAAAGTGAGCTCCAAATATCAGTCCTTTTTTCTAGTCTACAAACATGACTGATCAATAGTTAGCTCCTCTATTCTTAAAGGTATATTCTCAAAAGAAAACAACTATTTGGGTTCTCTTTTATGGGAAAAGAAGAAAGAATCAAATGTTCATGTGTGCAACATATGTCTATAATCTTTTTAATTTGCAATAATGATTTGAGGAAGGCTGGTTTTCCTTTATTTCTGGAATGGTGACAAAGAGTTCCTATTTTCCCCCACCCTGTGTTTATAAGTGTTAAAAGGTCCAATATGTTTGTGTGTCATGAGGAAGATAACCAACTAAAAAATTGATTTAGCAGATTTACATATCTCTTTCGTGCTCAAGTATGTTTACATCCTATATGTCATGTAAATTTTTTCCCAAAAAGAAGTATCAAAAGTCTACAGGGACAAGAATGGTTCTGTCTGTGGGAAGAGAATTATTATTGACAATTGCAGTATATTGCAGAGATTGTACATTCTTGTGGGGATATGTCAATCTAATAAAAATTAGCACTTCTCAGGTTACACATTAAATTTGCAAACTGCCAGTCATGAAACCCTGAAAAAAATTATAGACGCTACTTTGTATTCATAATGCTGAATTCACTTTTGTAGTTAATATCATCTAGGCTTTGAAAGAAATAATTTGTAGGCAAGAGACAGAGGCAGGGATTGTTCATATGACATAACTTGCATTTGAGGCACAGATGCAATGATAGAAGTACATTTTACAATAGACATATAGACTCCAGTACCTTTACCATCCAGGATCTTAATGTCTGAGCCTTTCAGATGAGAAGATATAATGCAGTTGTGGGTATATATGTATATATACATATGTATATATGTGTATAAGTATGTATATGTGTGTGTGTGTGTGTGTATGTATGAATCCTGAATAACATTCTGAATACAAAGCCCTGTGGATCATAGGATTTAGACACTTAAGATTTGAATTAATACAAGCCTTCATTTTGTGGCTAAGGTCACTGGGGTCCATAGAGGTAAATTAGTTGTTCAGGGTCATAAAGATAAGTAGCATGAATGGGATTGGAACACAGATCATAGATTAAATTTAAAACTACATGAACATTGGAAACCAAATGATCCTCTTCCTTCATTTTATTAATGAAACTGAATCCAAGGAGATTATATAATGATTTGCCCAAAGTCACACAGGTTATAGATCTCAGAAATTGAGTTTAAATTCAGATCTACTAATGTCAGTTTACTTTTCAATGCACTCTGTTTCAGTTGATGAACTAGCATTCATTAAGCACCTATAGCCCTTGATAAAATTCAGTTCAATTTACTATTCCTCCATTAAACACTGTATACAAGGCAGTATGCTAGGTGCTGCGTATCCCTCAATTGCCTTTTCTACAGGATTGTTCAGCATATTGTTAAAATGGGATAAATCTCTTTTTTCTTGTATTGACATGAAATTAAAACCACAAGCTTCAAATGATTCAAAGACAAGAATCTTTGACAGCCAGTAAATAAGTAAATAAGATAGGCAATTGTTTGTCTTCCTGCCTGTTTATAAGGATACTTGCTGTTAAGAATAAATGTAGGACTTCTGGCCAAGATGGTAGAGAGAACACATGCATTTGTCTAAGCTCTTTCTTGCCCTTAGAATACTGTTTTTTTTTTTTTTTTGTTTTGTTTTTTTTTTTTTTATGATATGGCCTAGGAATTAGTGCTTGACTAAAAAAAAAAAAAAAAAAAACCATGAATACATTACCAACAGAAGATATCCTCGAAATTCACCAGAAAAGGTTTGTTTTTGCTCATGGGTGGGGATGGTTAAACCAGGTACAGACTGCAGGCAGGCAACAAGAGCATGGAAGGCAGCTCACACTAAGCAGACTGGAGTGGGGCTTGGGGTAGCTTCAGGTGTTGGAAAATTTGTGGGGAGAATTTTACCCAGTTCAAGCTTCTTTGCCCTGGAAGCAAGCCAGTAGATCAGCAGAGAAGCTACAAACACAGTGGGTAAAGACTTCAGTCCCGAAACACTGGAGTCTCTCAGGACCTGGCCACACCCATGCAATACCCAGAGTGACTCAGCATGCTTTCAGAGTCTCAGAGAGTGGCCATTGTGCAGGCAGCACAGCCATTGCTGTTCCACAGCTGCTTCATTGCTACCTCTGGTTGTCTGTAGAGGAAGTTTGGTAATACCATAGTTCCCAAAAAGCAGACCGAATTTGCTTTTTTTGTTTGTTTTCTTTGATTCTTCTTTGACAAAATGAGCAAAAAAATTATAGCATCTCTAACTATAGATGGCTTCTATACAGATAGAAAGCAGACTTCAAACCCTGAGAAAACTAAAAACAGACTGTCTCCAGATGAATTCCCAAAGGAGAATATGGTCTGGTTCCCACCACACAAGGCTTTCATAGAAGAAATTAAAAAGGCTCTTACAAGAAAGCTAGAAGAAAAATAGGGAAAGGAAAGGGAAGCTTGGCAAGAGGGTCAGGATAAATCATCCCACTCATTTAAAGATAGAGTGGATAAAGAAATCAAATCCCTGAAAAACAGAGTTAGTGAATTTGAAAAGGTAAACAATTCCAAGGAAAACAGAATTAGTGAATTGGAAAAAGAAAATAACTCTCTAAAAAATAAAATTGGCAAAATGGAAAAAAATTCCATAGAACAAAATAACTCACTTAAAAACTCAATTGGACAATTATAAAAAGAAATAAAAAAGTAAATGAAGAAAATAATTCATTAAAAATCAGAATTGAACAAATGGAAATGAATGACTTGAGGAGACATCAAGAATCAGTCAAGCAAAACCAAAAAAAAAATGAAACAATGGGGAAAAATGTTAAATGCCTACTTTGGAAAACAACAGACCTGGAAAATAGATCTAGGAGAGATAATCTGAGAATTATTGGACTTCCTGAAAAATACGATGAAAAAAAGAGCCTGGACACTATTTTCCAGGAAATTATCAAAGAGAACTGCCCAGATGTTATAGAAACAGAGGGTAAAATAGACATTGAAAGAATTCATCAATCACCTACTGAAAGGGACCCTAAAATCAAAACTCCAAGAAATAGTGTGGCTAAATTCCAGAATTATCAGACCAAATGAAAAATAATACAAGCAGCTAGAAAAAACAATTCAAATATAAAGGAGCCATAATAAGGATTACTCAGGATCTAGTAGTGTCCACATTAAAGGATCGAAGGGCCTGGAATCTGATATTCCGAAAGGCTAAGGAACTTGGTATGTAGTCAAGAACAACTTACACAGACAAAATGAGCATTTTTTCCCAGGGAAGAAGATGGACATTCAATGAAATAGGTAAATGTCATCTATTTCTGATGAAAAAACCAGAACAAAACAAAAAATTTGATTTCCAAATATAGGACTCGAGAGCATAAAAAGGTAAAAAGAAATCTTGGGAACTATATTTCTGTTATGAATATATATAAAGAACACATGTATAATTTGGTTTTACAGTTTTAATATAACAAAGAAACTAAAGGTGGAAAGGAAATTGTATCAGAAAAAGGATAAAGTGGGGGTACTACATCCCATAAAGAGGCAAAGGAAACCTATTATATCTGAGGGAAAGAAGGGAAGGGTATGAACATAGTGTGTATCTTACTCTCATCAGAATTGGTTTAAAAAGAAAAATATTAGACATATTTGATTTACAGAGAAATTTCTCCCATCTCATTGAAAACTGGGAGTAACCTAAGTGGAAGGGAATACAGAAATTGTGAGGAAAAGGTAAGCAAAGGGGAGGAACTCTAAGGTAGGGGAAGGGATCCTAAAAAGAGAGGGCTATGAGATGCAAGTGGTGCTCAAAGTTTAATACTGGGGAGGGGGGAAAAGGGAAAGGAAAGGAGAAAAGCATAAGCTGTGGTTAACAAGATGTCAAGAAATACAGAATTATTAATTTTGACCAAAAATATGAATGGAATAAATTCCCCCATAAAGCAGAAGTGGATAGCAGACTGGATTAAAAGCCAGAATCCTACAATATGTTGTTTACAGGAAACACACTTGAAGCAGGGCAATACATACAGACTAAAGGTAAAAGACTGGAGCAGAATCTACTATGCTTCAGGTGAAGTTAAAAAAAAAAAAAAAAAAAAAAACAGGGGTAGCCATCCTGATCTCAGATCAAGCAAAAGCAAAAATTGATCTAATTAAAAGAGATAAGAAAGGATATATCTTGCTAAAGGATAGCATAGATAATGAAGCAATATCAATATTAAACATATATGCACCAAGTGGTATAGCATCTAAATTCTTAAAAGAGAAAGTAAGAGATCTGCAAGAAGAAATAGACAGTAAAACTGTAATAATGGGAGATCTCAACTTTGTATTATCAGAATTAGATAAATCAAACCACAAAATAAATAAGAAAGACATCAAAGAGGTAAATAGAATACTAGAAAAGTTAGGTATGATAGCTCTTTGGAGAAAACTAAATGGAGACAAAAAGGAATACACTTTCTTCTCAGCAGTTAATGGAACCTATACAAAAATTGACCATATATTAGGACATAAAAACCTCAAATTCAAATGCCAAAAGGCAGAAATAGTAAATGCATCTTTTTCAGATCATGATGCAATGAAAATTATACTCAATAAAAAGCCAGGGGAAAATAGACCAAAAAATAATTGGAAACTAAATAATCTCATCCTAAAGAATAATTGGGTGAAACAGCAAATAATAGATATAATTAATAATTTCACCCAAGAAAATGACAATAATGAGACATCATACCAAAATGTGTGCGATGTAGCCAAAGTGGTAATAAGGGGAAATTTCATATTTCTAGAAGCCTACTTGCATAAAATAGAGAAAGAGAAGGTCAATAAATTGGGCTTGCAACTAAAAAGGCTAGAAAAGGAACAAATTAAAAACCCCCAATCAAGCATTTAACTTGAAATTCTAAATAAATATAAAAGGAGAGATTAATAAAATTGAAAGTAAAAAAAAACTATTGATTAATAAATAAAACCTAGAGTTAATTTTATGAAAAAATCAACAAAATAGAAATTCCCCTTAGTAAATTTGATTTAAAAAAGGAATGAGGGAAATCAAATTGTTAGTCTTAAAAATGAAAAGGGAAAACTCGCCACTAATGAAGAGGAAATTAGAGCAATAATTAGGAGTTACTTTGCCAAATTTTATGCCAATAAATTCAATAACTTAAAAGAAATGGAAGAATACCTTCAAAAATAGAGCTTTCCCAGATTAACTGAGAAAGAAGTAAATTGCAGTCCCATTTTAGAAAAAGAAATAGAACAAGCTATAAATCAACTCCTTAAGAAAAAGTCCCCAGGACCAGATGGATTTACATATGAATTCTACCAAACATTTAAAAAGCAATTAACTCCAATGCTATAAAAACTATTTGAAAAAATAGGGATTGAAGGAATCCTACCAAATTCCTTTTATGACACAGACATGATAGTGATACCTAAACCAGGTAGGTTGAAACCAGAGAAAGAAAATTATAGATCAATATCCTTAATGAATATTGATGCAAAAATCTTAAATAAAATATTAGCAAAAAGATGACAGAAAATCATCCCCAGAATAATATACCATGACCAAATAGGATTTACAACAGGAATACAAGGCTTGTTCAATATTATGAAAACTATTAGCATAATTGACTATATCAGTAACCAAATTAACAAAAACCATATGATCATCTCAATAGATGCAGAAAAAGCATTTGATAAAATCCAACATCTTCTTCCTCCTAATAAAAACACTTGAGAGTATAGGAATAAATGGACTTTTCCTTAAAATAATCAGTAGCATCTATTTAAAACCATCAGTAAGCATCATATGTAATGGAGATAAACTAGAACCATTCTGAATAAGAACAGAAGTGAAACAAGGTTGCCCACTATCACCATTATTATTCAATATTGTATTAGAAATGCTAGCTTCAGCAAGAAGAGTTGAGAAATAGATTAAAGGAATTAGAGTAGGTAATGAGGAAACCAAATTATCACTCTTTGCAGATGATATGATGGTATACTTAGAGAACCCCAGAAATTCTACTAAAAAGTTCTTAGAAATAATCCACAACTTTAGCAAAGTTGCAGGATATAAAATAAATCCACATAAATCCTCAGCATTTTTATACATCACCAACAAAATCCAACTTCAAGAGATAGAAAGAGAGATTTCATTCAAAATAACTGTTGATAGCATAAAATATTTGGGAATCTCTCTGCCAAAGGAAAGTCAGGAATTATATGAGCAAAACTATAAAACTCTTTCCACACAAATAAAGTCAGATTTAAGCAATTGGAAAAATATTAAGTGCTTTTGGATAGGCTGAGCAAATATAATAAAGATGACAATACTACCTAAACCAATCTATTTATTTAGTGCTATGTCAATCAGATTCCCAAGAAACTATTTTAATGACCTAAAAAAAAATTCATATGTAAGAACAAAAGGTCAAGAATTTCAAGGGAACTAATGAAAAAAAAAATCAAATGAAGGTGGCCTAGCTGTACCTGATTTAAAACTATTATAAAGCAGCAGTCACCAAAACCATTTGGCATTGGCTAAGAAATAGACTAGTTGATCAGTGAAATAGGTTAGGTTCACAGATCAAAATTGTCAACAACTATAGCAATCTAGTGTTTAAAAAACCTAAAGATCCCAACTTTTGAAATAAGAATTCAATATTTGACAAAAACTCTGGGAAAACTGGAAATTAGTATGGCAGAAATTAGACATGGACCCACACTTAACACTATACCCTAAGATAAGATCAAAATGGATTTATGATTTAGGCATAAAGAACAAGATCACAAATAAATTAGAGAAACATACTTCTCCCTCAGATTTGTGGAGGAGGAAGGGATTTATGATCAAAGAAGAATTAGAGATAATTACTGATCACAAAATAGAAAATTTTGATTATAACAAATTAAAAAGCTTTTGTACAAACAAAACTAATGCAGCCAAGATTACAAGGGAAGTGATAAACTGGGAAAACATTTTTATAGTTAAAAGTTTCTGGTAAAGGCCTCATTTCCAAAATATATAGCGAATTGACTCAAATTTACAAGAAATCAAGCCATTCTCCACTTGATAAATGATCAAATGATATGAACAATTTTCAGATGAAGAAACTGAAACTATTTCTAGTCATATGAAAAGGTGCTCCAAATCACTATTGATCACAGAAATGCAAATTAAGACAACTCTGAAGTACCACTACACACCTCTCAGATTGGCTAAGATGACAGGAAAAGATAGTGATGAATGTTGGAGGAGATGCAGAAAAACTGGGACACTGATGCATTGCTGGTGGAGTTGTGAATGGATTCAGCCATTCTGGAGAGCAATTGGGAATTATGTTCAAAAAGTTATCAAACTGTACGTGCCCTTTGATCCAGTAGTGTTACTACTGTGCTTATGTCCCAAAAAAAATATTAAAGAAGGGAAAGGGACCTATATGTGCAAAATGTTTGTGGCAGCCCTTTTTGTAATGGATAGAAACTGGAAAATGAATGGATACCCATCAATTGGAGAATGATTGGGTAAATTGTGGTATATGAATGTTATGGAATATTATTGTTCTGTAAGAAATGACCAGAAGGAAGAATACAGAGAGGTTTGGAGAGACTTATATGTACTGATGCTAAGTGAAATGAGCAGAACCAGGAGATCATTATACACCAATACTGTATGAGGATATATTCTAATGGAAGTGGATATCTTCGACAAAGGGAAGATCCAATTCAGTTCTAATTGATCAGTGATGGAAAGAATCAGCTACACCCATAGAAGGAACACTGGGAAATGAATGTGGACTACTTGCATTTTTGTTTTTCTTCCCAGGTTATTTTTACCTTCTGAATCCAATTTTTCTTGTGCAACAAGAGAATTGTACAGATCTGCACACATATATTGTATCTAAGATATACTTTAACATGTTTAACATGCATGAGACTACCTGTCATCTAGGGTAGGAAGTAGAGGGAGGGAAGGAAAAAGTTGAAACAGAAGTGAGTGCAAGGGACAATGTTGCAAAAATTATCCATACATATGTTCTGTCAATAAAAAGCTATAATTAAAAAAAGAATAAATGTAGTCTGGTACTACTTATAGATTATTTGGAAATTGCATTTCAGGGAAAGGATTTGCCCTCATAAAAAAACTGAATCTGACCCAAAAGAAAGAGAAAATGATGAGGGTCATTTTTTTTTCATCATGGGGTGATGACAAATGCTACAAGATTGAAGAGTTTTATTGTTGGGGTATACATTTACCCTCTGTCTCTACATGAGCAAGGCATCCACATCAAAGAGGCTGTTCCAAATACATTGGAAGCATCTGACTAGTTCTGTGCTCCTGGACCATAGGAGGTGGTGAGAGAGTAGCATTGGGAGCTACCATTTTGATTATTTAAAGATTATAATGTTTACATGACTTGGAGAATAAGGGGATGCTATCGTCACTCGAAAAAAATGACAAATATTGTTTATTCATTGAATCAGGGCATTTTTGAGAGAGATGAAGGGAATCTGTTAAGACATTGAGTGACCCTAAAAGCCAGGATGTGAATGGAAGCTCTGATAAAAAAAGGCAAAGGAACACTGTCAAAACTTTGGAGCTTCAAGATTATGTTCACTATCTTTTCACTTAGGTAAAAATATTCATTATATCAGCACAGAATGGAGACATGGCTACAAAAGATCTTGAGGAAATAGTGATGATGAATTGGAAGTTCAACATTAATCAATGATTTAATATGGAAGTCATAAAGAATAATGAAATCTTTTAATAATTTTATTTTATTTTCAAAATATATACAAACATAGTTTTCAACATACATCCTTGCAAAACCTTGCATATCAGATTTTGTCTCCTTCCCTCCTCCTCATCCTCTCCCCTGGACAGCAAGTAATCCAATATGGTAAACATGTAATTCTTCCATACATATTTCCATAATTACCAAGATACCCAAGAAAAAATCAGGGCAAAAAGGAGAAAGAAATGAGAAAGAAAACAAAAAGCAATCAAACAACAACAAAAAAGGTGAAAATACTACATTGTGATCTACCTTCAATCCCCATAGTTCTCTTTCTGGATGAAAATGGTTTTCTCCATCACAATCTCCATCTATTGGAATTGGCCTGAAATCACCTCATTATCAAAAAGAATCACATTCATCAGAACTGATCATTATATATTGTTGTTGTTTCTGTGTTCAATGTTCTCTTGGTTCTACTTACTTCATTTATCATCAGTTCATATAAGTCTCTCCAGGCCTCTCTGAAATCATCCTGCTGATCATTCCTTGTAGAACAATAATATTTCTTAACATTTATGTACCTTAACTTATTCAGCCATTCCCTACCTAATGGGCATCCATTCAGTTTCTAGTTCCTTATCACTATAAAAAGGGCTACCTACTACAAACATTTTTGCATAAGTGAGTCCTTTTCCAATTTTTGTGATTTCTTTGGGATAAAGCCCTCTTAGAGACATTTCTGGATGAAAGGTTATATACAATTTGACAGCCCTTTGGGCATAGTTCCAAATTGTTCTTCAGAATATTGGGATCAGTTCACAACTTCACCAATGATGTATTAGTGTCCCAGTTTTCCTGCATCCTTTTCAATATTTATCATTACCTCTTCCTGTCATCTTTTCCAATCTGAGAGGTGTGTAGTTGTACCTCAGAGTCATCTTAATTTGCATTTAGATGATCAATAGTGACTTAGAACTTTTTTTAAAATTTTTATTTAATAATTACTTTATATTGACAGAATCCATGCCAGGGGTAATTTTTTTTTACAACATTATCCCTTGCACTTGTTTCTGTTCCGATTTTCCCCCTCCCTCCCTCCAACCCCTCCCCTAGATGGCAAGCAGTCCTATATATGTTGGATATGTTGCAGTATATCCTAGATACAATATATGTTTGCAGAACCACATAGGGAGAATTGGATTCAGAAGGTATAAATAACCCGGGAAGAAAAACAAAAATGCAGATAGTTCACATTCATTGACTTAGAACTTTTTTGACTAGAAATTGTTTTAATATCTTCATCTGAAAATTCAAGTCTTAAATTACTTTAAAAGAAATAGAAGGAGGAAATATCAGGCTAGACCATACCTGAGTATTGTGAACAAATTCTGGGTGCCACATGCACAGATTATCATGCAATTGCAGAACATTCATAAGGGTAACCAGAATAGTTGTGGTCTAGAGATCATGCATTCTAAGAGTAAAGTGAAGGAACTGAGGGTGTTTAACATCGAGAAGAGAAGGCTTTAGAGGAAGACAGTAGTAGTCTTCAATTTCAAGAATTGACTTGTGGGAAAAGAATTTACTTTGTCCTTGCACTCATAGGGTAGATGGGGTAACATGACATACTGGAGAAAGAATTGAATTTCAAATCAGAGGACCTTGGTTCTTTCTAAAGCAAGCAAGTTAAATTACACAACCTGCATAGTCTTTTCCAATGCTAAAGCTACATTTCTTTGATCCTTTCTGGAAATTTTAGTAAAACAGATTTAGAGGCAGAGGGTTTTCATTTGTTGGACGACTTCAGTTTACAGCTAAGTGGCCACTTGTGAATTTTAGAGAAGATTATTGATCATGTATACTGTGAATTCAATTGGCCTCCAAGGTCCTTACAAGCTCTGGAATACTCAATTGATGAAGGGGATATCCCAGGACTCTAGGGAATCTCCTTTCTTTCATACTTTAAAGAATAGTTTAAAAAAGCCTTTCAAAACACCATGCTGCTTCTAATGTCAAATAAAAATTGCTTTACAAGAATTACTAGCCAACATAAGATATAAAGAGTGCATATGTCTTCAGAAATTATTTTGAACTTTTTTACAGAACTAAAAAAGCATTACACTGTTTAAAATGGCTGTTACTGCTAGGATTGCAACAGGGGTTATTTTACAGACAGTGGGCATTTTTGTTTCTTTGTTGCATATGTGAATACACTTCTTAACAAATCATGCCCTTTTGGGGACTGCTTAAAACAGAGTAGCAACATTTTTTTAATTATTGTAACTTTTTATTTACAAAACATATGCATGGGTAATTTTTCAACATTGACTCTTGCAAAACCTTCTGTTCCATTTTTTCTCCTCTTTCCCCCCACCTCCTCCCCTAGATGGCAAGTAATCCAATACATTAAATATGTTAAAATATGTTAAATCCAATATATGTATAAATATTTATACAGTTAATTTGCTGCACAAGAAAAATCAGATCAAGAAAGAAAAAGAAAAACAACCTGAGAAGGAAAAAAAAATGCAAATAAACAATAACAGAAAAATTGGAAATGCTATGTTGTGGTCCATACTATTTTCCATAGTTCTCTCTCTGGATGTAGATGACTCTCGTCATTATTGAACAATTAGAACTGGTTTGAATCATCTCATTGTTGAAGAGAGCCACATACATCAGAACTGATCATCATATAATCTTCTTGTTGCCATGTATAATAATCTCCTGGTTCTGCTCACTTCACTCAACATCAGTTCATGTAAGTCTCTCCAGCCCTCTCTGAAATCATCCTGCTGATCATTTCTTATAGAACAATAACATGCCATAACATTCATATATCACAACTTATTCAGCCATTCTCCAATTGATAAGATGGGTATCCATTCAGTTTCCAGTTTCTTGTCACTACAAAAAGGGCCGCCACAAACATTTTTGCACATATAGGTCCTGTTCCCTCTTTTAATATCTCTTTGGGATATAAGCCCAGTAGTAACACTGCTGGATCAAAGGGCATGCACAGTTTCATAACTTTTTTTAGCATTGTTCCAAACTGCTCTCCAGAATGGTTGGATCCATTCACAACTCCACCAACAATGTACCAGTGTCCCAGTTTCCCCACATACCTTCCAACATTCATCATTATCTTTTCCTTTTATCTTAGCCAATCTGACAGGTATATAGTGATATCTCCTAGTTGTCTTAATTTGTGTTTCTCTGATCAATAATGATTTGGAACATCTTTTCATATGACTAGAAGTAGTTTCAATTTCATCATTTGAAAATTGTCTGTTCATATCCTTTGACCATTTATCAATTGGAAAATGGCTTGATTTCTTATAGATTTTAGCAAATTCTCTATATACTTTGGAAATAAGACCTTTATCAGAACCTTTGAATGTAAAAAATGTTTTCCTAGTTTATTGCTTGCCTTCTAATCTTGGCTGCATTAGTTTTATTGTATAAAAAATTTTTAACTTAATATAATCAAAATTATCTTTTTTGTGATCAATGATTTCTAGTTCCTCTTTGGTCACAAATTCATTACTCCTCCACAGGTCTGAGAGGTAATCTAGCCGATGTTTTATTTATAATGTCATTCTTTATGTCTAGATTATGAATCCATTTTAACCTTATCTTAGTATATAGTTTTAAATGTGGGTCCATGCCTAGTTTCTGCCATACTAGTTTCCAGTTTCCAAGCAGTTTTTGTCAAATAGTGAGTTCTTATCCCAAAAGTTGGGGTCTTTGGATTTGTCAAACACTAGATTGCTACAGTTATTGAATATTTTGTCCTGTAAATTTAACCTATTTCACTGATCAACTATTCTGTTTCTTATCTAGTACCAAATGGTTTTGGTGACCGCTACTTTATAGTATAGTTTTAGATCAAGTACAGCTAGGCCATCTTTATTTGATTTTTTTTTATTAGTTCCCTTGAAATTCAGATGAATTTTGTTTTTATTTTTTCTAGGTCAGTAAAATAGTTTCCTGGGAGCTTGATTGGTATAGCATTAGATAAATAGATTATTTTAGATAATATTGTCATCTTTATTATATTCATTCGATCTATCCAAGAGCACTTGGTATTTTTCCAGTTGTTTAGATCTGGTTTTATTTGTGTGGAAAGTGTTTTATAGTTTTGCTCACATAGTTCCTGACTTTCCCTTAGTATATGGATTTCCAAATATTTTATACTATTGACAGTTATTTTAAATGGAATTTCTCTTTTTTCCCCCTTGCTATTGGATTTTGTAAATAATGTATAAAAATTCTGATGATTTGTGTGTATTTATTTTGTATTCTGCAACTTTACTAAAGTTGTGGATTATTTCTAATAGCTTTTTAGGTGATTATCTTGAGTTCTCTAAATATACCATCATATCATCTGCAAAGAGTGATAATTTAGTTTTCTCATTACCTACTCTAATTCCTTCAATCTCTTTTTCATCTCTTATTGCCAAAGCTAACATTTCTAATATAATATTGAATAGTAATGGTGACAGTGGGCAACATTTTTTCACCCCTAATCTTATTGGGAATGGTTCAATTTTATCCCCATTACATATGATGCTTACTGATGGTTTTAAATAGATGCTACTGATTATTTTAAGGAAAGTTCCATTTATTCCTACACTCTCATGTTTTTAAAAGGAATAGGTGTTGGATTTTATTAAATGTTTTTTCTGCATCTATTGAGATAATTATATGGTTTTTGTTAATTTTTTATTATGCTAATATTTTCCTAATATTTAATCAGCCCTGTATTCCTGTTATAAACCATCCTTGGTCATGGAATATTATCTGGGGGATGATTTTCTGTAATTTCTTAACTAATATTTTTAAAAAGATTTTTGGCATCAATATTCATTAGGAGGATTGGTTTATAATTTTCTTTCTCTCTTTTTGTCCTATCTGGTTTAGGTATCCATGTCTGTGTTATAAAAGGAATTTAGTAAGAGTCATTCATTCCCTATTTGTTTAAATAGTTTTTAAAGCATTGGAGTTAATTGTTTTTTAAATGTTTGGTAGAATTCACATGTAAATCTATCTGGTCCTGGAGATTTTTCCTTAGGGAGTTGATTAATAGATTGTTCTATTTCTTTTTCAAAAATGGGACTATTTAAACAATTTATTTCCTCCTTTGTTAATCTGAGCAATCTATATTTTTATAGGTATTCCTCCATTTCACTGAGGTTATCAAATATATTGGCATAAAGTTTGGCAAAGTAACTCCTAATTATTGCTCTAATTTCCTCTTCATTAGTAGAAACTTGTCTCTTTTCATTTTCAAGACTAGCAACTCTTTTTGAGAAATATAGATCAAAACTTGCCCTAAGAATAGGGAGTGAATACTTTGTCAAGGCCGAGATGTTGTGTGGTTCCAATGAACAATAATGTGAATTCACATTTAAAATAGATTGACCAGTTCTGTGCCTTTGAGCTAGTTACTTTCCCTTCTCAGTGCCTCAATTTTCTTAATTGTAAAATGTGGAGTTTGGACTGGAATTCTCTAGCCATAAAATCTAAAAGAAAATAAAATTTATAAATTCCTAAATTCTCTACAAGCACAAGAGATTATAATAATAATGTACTATAATTATATTCAACAATAACAATAAGCAATTCCCTTCTCTTGGATAGAACATTTTTTATCTCAAGAGACTAATGCTGCCTTTGAGTGGGAAACATTATGTGATTTGCAGAATGTACATATACTTAAAATCATAAAAGCAAATAATCAGTCTCTCATTTGGAAGAGAAAAGACAAGAGATAAAAATGTTAAATAGATTTTTATTAATATATTTTGTTTTTACATTGCCTAGATTTTTACTTTCATTTGTGTTCCCCTTCTCTCTTAGAAAATCATCTCTTAAAACAAAGAACTGATCTTTAGAAAAGAAGAGGGAGTAAATCAGTAAAACTAATTATCATATTGAAAAACATCTTATATTTTGTACCAGTGAATTTCTGCCCTATCTACATACCTGTGCAAAAGAGTAATGGGAAGTCTTTTTCTCATCTCCAACGGATTAATATTTAATTGTTCCGTTGGTTTTCTACTACATGATTCTTCAGTGCAATCAACTATTAGCAATTAAAAAATGATTTTAGGAAAATTGAAAATTTTGAAACAAGTTTTTAGAGTTAGCAGCATTAATGTTTTTATTATTGCATATATTGCAATAAAAGGCAAATGTCATTTACTTCTTGGTTACTACAAATCATTAATCCTAAAATGTGAAGACCGAGTTAGCACCCTGAGTACCTTAGAATCAGCTGAAGTCAGAATCAGCAAAAGCCCTTGGTCTTTATTCTTGGCCTTAGGGGTAGAATTGAAGGGAATTGACACAGCAATCTCCACACCTTCTTTCTCTTTTTCTCCCCCCAAAAAGTAACTCTGGCTTGTCTTATTCCACCCTCTAATCCCTCCTACAACTCTCTGGATACACCAACAGATCGAGCTAGCACAGAACAGTGGGGTGGGCCATTTTTCTAAGCATATGCTAATAGAGTGTTATCCAATAAGTAATTAGCCTTAAGTACTCGATTGTCCAAGTGCATCTGCTCAGAGTTTTAACCCTTTACATCTCCCAATTACTTTTGTTTTAGAACACAGGTGGTCATGCCATCCCTGACTTTTAAAGGAAGTGAGAACCCCAAAAAGGAGGTTTTCACACCCCCTCCTCCTGACTTCTCAGGAAGGGAGGTGAAAGCATTAAAAAGAAGATGATCACACCCTCCCTGACTTCTCAAGAAGGGAGATGAAAAGTATGAAAGGGAAGTGGGGAGTCAAGCCAGATACTGTTAGAGGGTTCCTGGGCTGAAGGGTTTTATTAGAAACAGGTATGCACAAACCCATCAGCATGGGAGGTATTACACAAGCACATAGCAATTATGCAGAGGCTATTAGTGATGACTCTCCCCATAGCCAGTGCAGACTCAATGTGGTGTAACAAACATGAATTGTACATGCAAGTAGTGATATAACAAACAATATGAATCAGCATGGTGTTGCAAAAGATTTCCAGACGTCCTAGAAGGAGGATATGTAAACAACAGTCATACATATGTCTTCTTTAGTAGCCAAGAGATAGTCCAAAACCAATCTATCGTTAATTGCTTCACGTGTCAGGGAATCCAATGATCCCCACAAGTTTTTGAAGTCCTACAACAATCTTATCATGTCTGAGAGAATTCAATGATTCCTGAGGGTTTTGAAGTCCAACAGTTTTTGATGTCCATGAGTTAGTCCTGTCTGCTGGACCCAGTGCATCTTTGTCAAAAATCAACTGCCATGCTCTTTCTTTCTTTCTTTTTTTATTATAGCTTTTTATTTACAAGTTATATGCATGGGTAATTTTACAGCATTGACTATTGCCAAATCTTTTCTTCCAATTTTTCCCCTTCTTGCCCCCTCCCCTCCCCAAGATGGCAAGTTGACCAATACATGTTAAATGTTAAAGTATAGATTATATACAATATAGGTATACATGTCCTAACAGTTATTTTGCTGTACAAAAAGAATCGGACTTTAAAATAGTGTACTATTAGCCTGTGAAGGAAATCAAAAATGCAGGCAGACAAAAATATAGGGATTGGGAATTCTATGTAATGGTTCATAGTCATCTCCCAGAGTTGGTTTGCTAGGTATAGCTGGTTCAATTCATTACTGTTCTATTGGAACGGATTTGGTTCATCTCATTGCAGGAGATGGCCATGTCCATCAGAATTGATCATCATATAGTATTGTTGTTGAAGTATATAATGATCTCCTGGTCCTGCTCATTTCACTCAGCATCAGTTAATGTAAGTCTTTCTAGACTGCCATGCTCTTTCAATAGTGGGAACAATCAAAATGGAATCACCCGATGTTTCTTGGGTCTTCTTTGTTTCAAGGGTCTGCTCCATCTCTCTCTGATGGACAAGGCGAATATGGCTCATTGGCACTCATCTGATTCTTTCTCCATCTGTAGAGATATGAGCAAACCCTCTCCTCCAAGCAATTAACCTATATGGTGCCTTTCATTCACCACTTTTTGGGTCTCTCCACATCACCTGGCAATTAAAGATAGTGGAGCTGCTTGCATTGGACACTGCCCTTCTGGTGGGTTATAAAACCTGTCTGCCAAACCCAGTGCATCTTTGTCAAAAATCAAGAAGTTAATAGTATAAAGAGCTAGATTAGAAGTTCTTTAGGATTACCTGTGGCTCCCCCTTTTTTTGTTTTTGGAGAAGCATCTTAATGTCTCTGTTTCTCCTCTCTATTATTGCCTATCCTTGAGGATTAAAAGATATGCCAGTGGTGTGTAAAATCTTATATTGTGCACAAAAGTGTGTAAAATGTTTACATGTATATGCAGGTCCATTATCTGTTTTTATGGCTTGTGGCACACCCATAATTGCAAAGGTTTGTATAAGGAATTCAATGACCAATCAGGCTGCCTCTTTTGCTGCTGGTATTGCAAAAGTGAATCCTGAAAAGGTATCTACCACAACATGGATAAAAGACAGACGACCAAAAGATTTATAATGGATCACATCCATTTGCCAAATTTCACTGGGTATCAAACCATGAGGGTTCTCCCTGGAGGCAGTGTAGGGGCATGGAAAGGAAAGCAAGCTGTACAGGACTTTACTATACTCCTAGCTTCCTCTCTTGTTATTCCAGATTGTAAACGTAAAGCTTGAGCAGCCTGATGCTATTTAAAATGAGATTTTTGGGCTTCCTGAAATAAAGGAATATTGGCCAACATAGTTAGAAGGCTATCTGTCTTTGAAATACCATCAAAAATAGGACCTGGAAGTCTACTATGAGAGTGGACATGCAAGATATAAATCTTACCTGGATGCTTTCTCACTTGCTCTTGAAGTTCCTTAAAGAGCTGATATACATTAGAGGCTACAAATCTTATTTGGGCTGTGGCAATTCTTTGTACTGGACCTACTGAATAGGCCAAATCAGATATTATATCTCCTGGATAATAAGTAAGAGCTAGAATGATTGTATACAACTCATTCTGCTGAGTGGACTGAAAAGGAGTTCTGACTATTCTTTTTATAGTTAAGTCACAAAAGTAAACAGGAAAAATATTATGTTTGGACACATCTGTAAAGATAGTTGGTCCTTTAAGAGGAACTTTAGAAACCTTTTCTTCAAGAATCCATTGCCAATTATGTAATAGTCTGGTTATCTTTAATGGATACCCGTGTTTAAAATTTGGAGCCATGGCTAATAAAATTTGCCACTCTGGGATGGTTTCGCATCATACATTGATTTGTACAATAGTATAAAAGGTATATATCTTGTCAGGTCTTTTCCCAGATACTTAATGTACTGCTCACTTAATGGCCTTTAATAAAATTCTAGCCACAAGCACTGGGTAAGGAATAAGGTTTTGTTCTTGTTGTGTTGGGAGGTTCACCTACTCTATCACACTGTCTCCTTGACTGCTGTGGGTGTCTCTTGTGTAGCAAAAACTGATATTTCCAAGGGTTTTTGAGTGACTCTTTCAATCCCATTGGATAAAGCCAGTTCAACTTCTCTCAAAGCCTCTTGAGCTTCTTTTGTAAGCTGGTGTGGTGAGTTTAAAGCACTGTCTCCCCTTAAAATGTCAAATAATGGTTGCAATTGATAGGTAGTCAAGCCTAACACTGGATGCATCCATTGGATATCTCCTATCAATTTCTGAAAGTCATTTAAGGTGTTTAGCTTTTCTGTTCTTAAGGACAGTTTTTGTACTTTAAGCACCTTATGGTATAATTCTTTTTTTTTTTTAATAGCCTTTTATTTACAAGTTATATGTATGGGTAATTTTACAGCATTGACAATTGCCAAACCTTTTGTTCCAATTTTTCCCCTCCTTCCCCCCACCCCCTCCCCTAGATGGCAGGATGACCAGTAGATGTTAAATATATTAAAGTATAAATTAGATACACAATAAATATACATGATCAAACTGTTATTTTGCAGTACAAAAAGAATTGAACTCTGAAATATTGTACAATTAGCCTGTGAAGGAAATCCAAATACTGGCAGGCAAAAATATAAGGATTGGGAATTCCAATGTAATGGTTCTTAGTCATCTCCCAGAGTTCTTTTGCTGGGCATAGCTGGTTCAGTTCATTGTTGCTCCATTGGAACTGGTTTGGTTCATCTCATTGCTGAGGATGGCTAGGTCCATCAGAATTGGTCATCATATAGTATTGTTGTTGAAGTATATAATGATCTCCTGGCCCTGCTCGTTTCACTCAGCATCAGTTCATGTAGGTCTCTACAGGCCTTTATGAAATCATCCTGTTGGTCATTTCTTACCAAACAATAATATTCCATAATATTCATATACCACAATTTATTCAGACATTCTCCAATTGATGGGCATCTGCTCAGTTTCCAGTTTCTGGCCACCACAAAGAGGGCTGCCACAAACATTTGTACACATACAGATCCCTTTCCTTCTTTATGAACTCTTTGGGATATAAGCCCAGTAGTAACACTGCTGGATCAAAGGGTATGCACAGTTTGATAACTTTTTGAGCATAGTTCCAAATTGCTCTCCAGAATGGTTGGATATATTCACAATTCCACCAACAATGTATTAGTGTCCCTGTTTTCCCACATCCCCTCCAACATTCCCTGTTTATTGCTTCTTAGGGTATAATTCACATCCTAAATATTGAAAAGGAGCATGTCTTTGAATTTTTTCTGGAGCTACGTGCAATTTGTGGTTCCTTAATGTTTCCATGGTCTTTTGTAGACATACTTCTAACATTTGTTCCCCAGGTGCATATCCCAATATATCATCCATGTAATGTAATAACATTACTTTTGGAAATGCTTTTCTTACTGGAGTAAGAGCAGCAGCAACACACATTTGACACAGTAGGGCTGCTTTTCATTCCTTGTGGCAAAACTGTCCATTCATATCTTTTATAAAGCTAAGCTAAGTTAATGCTGGGCACTGAAAAGGCAAATCTTTTCAAATCCTCTTTATCCAGAGGGATAGAATAGAAACAATCCTTAATGTCTATAACCCAAAGAGGCCATTCTCTAGGAGAATGAGTAGGAGTATGGAAGTCAGGCTGAAGAGTTCCCATAGTTTCCATCTTTTCATTTACCTTTCTTAAATCAGTCAACATCCTTCATTTTCCAGATTTCTTTCTTACAACAAATATTGGGGAATTCCAAGGACTTAGAGAAGGTTATAAGTATCCTTGGTCAAGGTGCTCCTGTACTATATCTAAGAAGGCCTGAATTTTATCTCTACCTAAGGGTCATTGTTCTATCCACACTGGTGTATCAGTTTTCCATTGGATAAGAACAGGTGAAAATGTTGGCAGGCTTTCCTAAAAGCCCTGCCTAAAAAACCAAAGTACTCAATTTTAATCCTAATTGTTGTAAAATTTCTCTTCCCCACAGATTGATGGGGAGTTTTCAACTATAAAAGTAGCAAAATCTCCTGTTCCATCTTCGAAAATCCATCTCAAAGGGGTAGCACTAACTTCAGCTGCTAGTGATCCTCCTATGCCAGACATGTAGATGTCTGCCTTAATCTTTGGCCAGTGACTGGGCCCATTGGCACCCCTAATGACTGTACAATCTGCACCAGTGTTTACCAATCCTTCTAATGGTATGCTGTTTATATAGATAGTGACCATAGGTTGGTCAGCTGTCACAGCTGCTATTCAGTATATTCCTGGATTTTGTTGTTTGGAGTCAGAATCTGGGCGACTATCACCAGATTGCTTATTAAGAGTCTGTATCAGTAAGCCTGATGCTACTACTTCTCCTGGTTGATAAGTCACACATTGTCTACCTGTATTAGTGACTGGGATATTATCTATACATTCCCCAGGTTCCCAACATCAATGTATGGAGGGACACTGTTTTGTAAACCCTCTCAGGGGGTGAAATGGTCAAGCCTACTGAGGCTGGAGGCAAGGGATCCATAGGCTGAAGAGGAACAGATTTCATCTCTCCTGGGGATATCTCAGTTTTCTCAGCTACATACAACTCTATTCTCCCCGATTGTAATGACTTTTTTACATCAGGTTGCTTCCTGACTGATTGATTGTGTAATCCCTTTCTCTCATCAGATGGCTTCCTGGCTGATTGGCCATGTCTGGGTACTGGACTTCTAGGCACCCTCTGGGTGTAGCATCAGCTGCCATCATGTCCCAAGTGTTTTTTGCCTGGAGCCCTGGAGCTGGGCCCCTCATCCCGTTTCCCTGAATCAGTCTATATTCTGAGGCCCAATGGAAGGCTCTGTTGCATTTTGGACATGAGTATTGGGTCTTGTTCTCCCACCCTGTTTTCTCACTCTGTCTCTATGCCAACATTGAGCTTTCAAATGCCCTACTTTAACACATTGAAAGCATTGACAAGTCTTTCTGGAAGTCCTTTGCCAAAAGGGACCCTGTCTTCCCATGTTGGGATCTTGAAAAGTCTGCATCATAGCCTGGCTAGAAAAGGTATTTGTACCCACGGTGGCACAGCGTGTTATGATCTCCTCTAAGGGAACATCCTTGAGCAGTCCTAGTATAATTCTTCTAAAAACCTCATTAGCATTTTCTTTAGCAAGTTGCCTTATCAAAATGTCTGTTACTGAATTTTCACCATTACTTCATATGATAGCTATCTGCAAAGATCCCACAAAATTAGCAAAGGGTTCATTTGGTCCTTGTGCAATTTTTGTGAAAGCCTCACCCTTGTCCTTTGTATTGGGGAGAAAAGCCCATGCTTTGATAGCAGTAGCAGCAATTTGCTCATATGCTGCTATGGGGTAATTAATCTGTAATGAAATTTCTGCTTAAGAACCTACACCTGTTAGCTGGTCATAGGTGATTGGAAGATTAACTCCACTATGACTATTTTGTTGGGCTTGTATCCCACAGGGATCACTATATCCAGAAAGCCACAAACATTTTTGTACAGATTCTAAACATGTCCTTGCTATAGATTTCCAGTGCCAAGGGGTTAAGACTTCATAAGCCAAATTCTGTAATAACATCTTCACATAGGCTGATGTAGCCCCATAAAGAGTGCAAGCCTTTTTCAGGTCTTTGAGGATTTCTATATCAAAAGGAGTGTATCTTCTACTTTCTTGACCTGAAGAGTTAAACTGCAGAATCATAGTATACATTCCTATTTTCAAATCAGCTAAATCGTGCCCTTCTTCTGTGGCTTTAAGTACTGCCTTTTGCAATCTAGTCATAGGAGGGAGTGATTGTTGTGGAGGTGGTGCTGGAAATATCACTGCCCTTCCTGCTCTCTCCTCCCTCCATCCCAGAAGATGAAGTTGATGGGGGCATGTCAAGAACCAATTCAGGTTTCAGCAGGGTTGAAGCTGCCTTGTGAAAGTAAGAATCAACATGCCCTTCACCATGCCCTTCCCCCAGCCCTTCATCCTCACTTAACTCCTCATGCCTTCTGGTGATATTGCTATTAATCTGTTCTTTGTCTTCCTCTTTTTCCTCACACTTCCTCATTTGGCTGTTCCTAAAACTTTTCTTTTTTCTATTACTTGCAGGATTCTTTAAGGCCAATTGTATTGTGTTGTGTATATAGAATGCTTCCTTGGAAATTGAATGAGGACCTTTATCATTGTAGTATTCACATAGTTGATCTCCTACCAGCTTCCAAATATCTGGCTCAATTTCTTCTTCCTCTAAGAACCAAGGGGACGTGCATTGTAATGTACTCAAGAGTCTAGCAATCTGTTCCCAAGTTACAATTATGCCTTGTCCCTTTCTATAGTATGCTTTCTATAGAGTCTCCTGGGGGCTGGGGTGGGGGTGGGGCTGGGGATGAGGGAGAATCTTTTCCCAACATCTGCCCCATTTCAGCTAGAAAAGGTTACTACTTTAGCCCTTAATAAAGTAAGTTCCCTGTTTGTCTATTAAAATACACACCCAGTTTCCTGGTCACCAGGGACATCTTTGGTGAAAGTGGACTCCTTGGTCTACATGTTGGGAACCAAATGTGAAGACTGAGGTAGCTCCCTGGATATCTTAGAATAAGCTGGAGTCAGGATCAGCAAAAGCCCTTGTTCTTTATTCTTGGTCTTAGGGGTAGAATTGAAGTGAATCAACACAGCAATCTCCATACCTTCTTTCTCCTCTTCTTCCCACCAAAAGTAACTCTGGCTTGTCTTACTCCACCTTCTAATCCCTCCTCCAATTCTCTGTATGCACCAATAGATCAAGCCAGCACAGAATAGTGGGGCAGGCCATTTTTCTAAGCACATGCTAATAGAGTATTGTCTAATAAGTAATTAGCCTTAAGTATTCAGTTGTCCAAGTGCATCTGCTCAGAGTGTCATCTCTTTACACTAAAATGACTGATGCTTTTCTATAACTTTTCCACATATTCTTGCTAAAAGTGCCTTCATTTCCTTCTTTTTCCCCCTCTCCTTTCTGTAAACTTTCAAACTTTTTATAGGAACTTATTGACCATGAGCTACAAATCTTCAGTTTACAGATACAAAAATGAAGCCCAGAAATGTTAAGTCAAAGATCACATAAATAGTTAGTCCAGATTTGAACCCAAAGCTTTCTACCTGTGAATCTAGTGCCCAAGACACTATCAGATTTCATCAATTTTCAGTATGATACATTCAGAAATCCCATCTCTACCCATCTCATCACTGGCCCATAACTTGTGCCCATTCTTTGTTAGAAGACTGGAGATTAATTTTGTCCTCAACTCCAGTGATACAATGGATAAATAATAAACACAGATCTTGGAATAACTATTAGCTTTGAATTCTTCTGAAAAATTTTTTTTTCATTATGTTGTTGAATTGTTTCAGTGACATTCAACTCTTCATGATTCCCTTTGGAGTTTTCTTGGCAAAGACAGTAGAGTGGTTTGCCAATTCCTTCTCCAGCTCACTTTACAGATGAAGCAACTGAGGCAAACTAAGTGAAGTGACTTGCCCAGGTTCACACAACTAAGTATCTGTGGATAGATTTGAACTCAGGACTTCTTGACTCCTGATTCAGTGCTCTATGCACTGTGCCATTTATCTGCTCCTTTTGAAATGGAAAGATAATCAATTAATTAATTTGAAATTTAAAATAATAATTGGGAGAATAGAATAGATTGTCCTTTATAGAACACTACAAAGTGTCCACTATAAAGGACACCCATAATCATTTCTATAAAGAATGAAATCAAGTAATATAACATTAGAAGACCAGTTTTGATTGAAGGATATTTTATCAGGGTTTTGTGACATTACATAAGGTTTAATTATATGGCATTAATGATGTTTTGGCACTGGATAGAACTCTGGCCTTAGAGTTAGGAGCACTTGAGTTCAAATCTGGCCTCAGACAATTCACACTTCCTAGGTATATGACTCTGAGCAAGTCATTTTACCCTAATTGCCTCACAAAGGGAAAAAAAAGAAATTTTTAAAAAAGTGATTTCTTAATGAAGTTATGACTGTTGAGGACATATCATGGGGAATATGCCTGCATTGAAAAAAAAATACAATGTACTTCTTGGGAATGCAAGTACTATGTTGTCTTAGCATTCTTATATAGTGAGTGCAATAATACTCAATACTTTTTTATTAAAGCTTTTTTATTTTCAAAACACATGCATGGATAATTCTTCAACATTAACCTTTGCAAAACCTTGTTTCCAACCACTCTTCCTTTCCCCCACCTGCTCCCCTAGATGGCAAGTAGTCCAATATATGTTAAACATAGTAGAAATATTAAATTCAATATATGCATACATATTTATAAATTTATCTTGCTTCACAAGAAAAATCAAATCAAATCAGAAAAAAAATGAGAAAGAAAATAAAATGCAAGCAAACAACAACCAAATGTTGTGAACTACACTTAACTCCTATAGTCTTTTTCTCTGGGTATAAATGGCTCTCTTCATCACAAGATTATTGAAACTGGCCTAAATCATCTCATTGTTGAAGAGAACCACTTCAATCAGATTGATCATCATATAATCTTGCTATTGCCATGTATAATGATCTTGTTCTTTTCATTTCACTTTACAGAATTAAACAATTATCTTGCTGCACAAGAAAAAATTGGATCAAGAAGGAAAAAAATTGGAAAAGAAAACAAAATGCAAGCAAACAACAGAAAGAGTTAGAATGCTATGTTGTGGTCCACACTCAGCTTCCACAGTCCTCTCTTTGGATATAAATGGCTCTTTTCATCAGTGAACAATTGGAATCAGTTTGAATTATCTTATTGTTAAATACAGCCACATCCAAAAAGTTGAACATCATATAGTCTTGTTGTTGCCGTGTCCAATGCTCTCCTGGTTCTGTTCATTTCACTTTGCATCAATTCATGTAAGTCTCTTCAGGCCTTTCTGAAATTATCCTGCTGATCATTTCTTACAGAACAGTAATATTCCATAACATTTATATACCAGAATTTATTCAACCATTCCCCAATTGATGGGCATCCACTCAGTTTCCAGTTTCTTGCCACTACAAAAAGGGATGCCATAAACATTTTTGCACATGTGGGTCTTTTTCCCTCCTTTAAGATCTCTTTGAAATAAAAGCACAGTAGAAACATTGCTGGATCAAAAGGTATGCACGGTTTGATAACTCTTTGGGCATAGTTCCAAATTACTGTCTCAAATGGTTGAATTCGTTCACAATTCCACCAACAATGTATTAGTGTCCCAGTTTTTCCACATCCCCTCCTACATTCACCATTTTCTTTTCTTGTCATCTTAGTCAGTCTGAGAGGTGTGTAGTGGCATCTCAGTTGTCTTAATTTGCATTATTCTGATCAATACTGATTTCGAGTACTTTTTCTAGAAACTCGAAATGGTTTCAAATTCTTCATCTGAAAATTGCCTGTTCATATGTTTGACAATGTATCAATTGAGGAATGGCTTGAATTCTTATAAATTTGAATCAGTTCTTTATATATTTTAGAAATGAGGCCTTTATCAGAATCCTTGAATGTAAAAATGTTTTCCCAATTTGTTGCTTGCCTTCTAATCTTGTCTGCATCACTTTTGTTTGTACAAAAACTTTTCAACTTAAATTATCAGTTTACTGTTCAATAATGAGCTCCATTTCTTCTTTGGTCAAAAATTCATTTTTCTTCCACAGATCTGAGAGGTAAACTATCCTATGTTCTTCTAATTTTGCTTGTAATATCATTCTTTAGGTCCATATAATGAACTTATTTAAACTTTATCTTGGTAAACTAGTTTTCAATTTTCCCAGCAGTTTTTGTCAAATAGTGAGTTCTTATCCCAAAAGCTGGGGTATTTGGATTTGTCAAACACTAGATAACTGTTGTCATTGATTTTTTTTTTCTGTGAACCTAACCTATTCCACTGATCAAGTACTCTATTTTTTAGTCAGTACCAGGTCTGGCATAGTTAGGATACCTTCATTGGCTCTCTTGAGCTTCTTGATCTTTGTTTATTACTTTTGTTATTACTTTTTCTAGATCTGTAAAAATAATTTCTTGGGAGTTTGGTATGGCACTAAATAAGTACAATAATTTAGGTAGTATTGTCATTTTTATTTTATTCCCTCAGACTAACCCATGAACACTTGATATTTTTCCAAGTGATTAGATATGACTTTATTTGTGTGAAAAATGTTTTGTAGTTGTGTTCATATAGTTCCTAACTTTTCCTTAGCAAATATGCTTCCAAATATTTTATATTATCAAGTTATTTTAAATGAAATTTCTCTTTATCTCTTGCTTCTGGATTTTGTTGGTAATATATAAAAAAGCTGATAACTTATGTGGATTTATTTTGTATCCTGCAATTTTACTAAAGTTGTAGATTGTTTATAATAGTTTTTAAGTTGCTTCTCTAGGGTTCTCTAAGTATGCCATCATATTGTGAGGGATGTAGAAGACCCTTACCCAAAATGACTACTCAGAGATCCCTCAGTAGAAGGCAGAAAAGTTGTTTATTGAAAAACCTCTGGAGGATGAGCCGTCCCATCGCAAGATAAGCTCGCGGTAGGAGGGCTAAAGAAGTAGTAAAGATACATAGCTTTTATACAAGAAATTACATCACAAGTAAGAGAGCATTGAAAGGGGAGGGGGAAGCATCTAATTGGTTGTTGCTAGTTGGGGAGATTGGAATGGAAGGTTTCTGTTTCCCTGAAATCTCCTGATTTCTGGGAAACAAAGTCAGGCCTTCAGGCTTAATCAAGCAGACAGTGGTCCAGCTAATAGACTAAATATTGATAAATGTCAAATACCAATAAATGTCATCAGTTCAGGTTAAGTAAATATGTTTCTAGCTGGCCAAGGCTCAAGTAGATATGAGCCTGCACATATACAGGTCATAGGGGAGACACAGAAATAATAAAATACAGAAAAAGAATTCATACATTCCTGTAAGTTCTTCACCTTATCTATTCCCCACAGCTCCCCCCTTCTAACATGTAAATGATTTTTATCATATTTCTATGAAGAACTTACACACTTTTCAAAATCAGTTAATATATCTATACATTGTTTATCAAGTTCACAATCAAGATCATCCCTCTTTAATACATTCCAGTCTTTTCTCTGAAGAATCATCATTTTAATAGCATCTTCTGTATGCAATATTTTGATAGGGACCACTGAACTATTCTGGTTACTAATGTAATTATACAGGATAGACATAGCAGCAACAGGATAATACCATTGATTGCAATAAGTTCATACCATAAAAATTGCTTCCACCAACTATCTTAGAAACAGTTATCACAGAACAGATTGGCATTTGGCAAACATAAAAATACAAAGATAAATAAAGATGGCAATCTAGGGAAACTGAGGCACAACATTACACACTCTTCTTCTGAATATTTGAATTATTGAATTACCTCCCTAAGATACCTGGGAGGTCTCAGCACCATAATTTTGACCAATCCAATGTGAGGCAAATAAATCAAAATGAAACTAGAAAATGCAAGGACTTATGGCAAGGACAAGTCTCTTCCTGACAACCCCAGAGTTATCAGCAGTACAAAGGCCCTCATCTCAGCCAGAGAATCCAGTTTGAGATGGACAGTTCACTGTGTTAGATGGTCTGCAGTCATTTGTGCACTTAACTCAGCTTCTGCTTATATAGGGAGTAGCAGGGCTCGAGACAGTCATGCTGCCCATTCATAGGGGCAACCCACTCCAGGGGAGAAGGGTGAGGCTTAGAGTAGCTCCACCTGTCCCCACCCAGGGGGACAGACAGGGCTGCTACTAGAATACAGATTTCTGAGCAGAGCTATCAGAGCATGCACAGTTAGAACATGAAGGCAGGCAAACCCCAAACTTTAGAGGCTTGATCTCAAAAGGGCAATGTTATTAAAAATGCTGAGGTACTAGTTAAGAAACTGGGGTTACAGGGCTGGAGATTGCCAGTCCCAAGACAAGTGTCTTTATCTTAGAGATTTCTTTAAAACAGAATAGTTCCCAAAACTGAGTCTGCCAGGGCAATTCCACAGAATAAGGGATTTCAAAGCTAAAACATAGTAAAAACAAAAAGGATTGTTTAAGGACTTCCAATTCAATCTGAACTGGTGGTATAGGGGGTGGGGCAGAAGTACGTAAGGCAAAAGTGAAAGAAAACTAAGGGTTCCCACTCTTTTAGGTATTTTGAGAAAAATCCACCAGTTTCTCTAGTTCCCTATCTCTTCCTCTCCCTTTTTTTTTTCCTCATGGAAAGGAATCATCCAAAAAATAATAAAAAAGTAAACAGTCAAATAACCATCAACATATAAATCTCAAGAGTGAATTAAAGTTCCTATACATAATAGTCTAGTACAGGAGGAGTTTCCTAAAATCAATCAAATCAAATCAAATACCTTAAACAATTACATATTCTGAAGTGAACATAGATATTATAAACATTTTATAGCTTCCTTAACAGCAATAGTTACCATTTTTAATAATTTCCATCCCAAATCTTAAACACACAGTAATGTTTGCATTTTTTTCTAACTCTAGTAATAGAGTTGTAATTTTAACAATAATTCATCAACCACTTTCCCACTTCCCCCATATCAGTCCAAATTACATCAGGAGCACTGGCGATAGTCTCGATCTTAGCTGCTTCAGGCTGAGAAATGGGCGAAGGTGCTCAATTCATGCAGGGGTGTGGGTGTGGTGTCAATCTAAGCTCCAGATGGGCCGATCCATGTCTCAGAAGAGATTCAATAATCTGTAATTTGACCAAAATCTAGAACAAAAAAAAAAACTAAATCTAACAAAGTTAGAATAGTCTGGACCTGCAACAACATGTGGGAAGGCCAGTATAGATTGGCCAGCAGTTCCTATGTGAAGGAATAAGCTTGCTTCACAGGACAGGCAGACAGCTATAGTTCCAATAAATAGCAGTTAGGTTTCACAGACCATTGTAAATTGTCCTCTTATCATTTAAAAAAAACATTTTAAAAATAAAACACAAATATCCAGTAACAGACAGATGACCAGGCTAAATACTTATTTGCCTAAGTATTTAGGATATAATGATTACATATAACCAGATTGGAAACAGCAAGGTATGACATATTTGAATTACATTAACAGTCCTTATTAACTATTGTTCTGATCATAGAAACCAGTCACAGGAGGAAAAAATGCAAGAACATAATTATAACATAATATAAGCAGTTAAAACTCAATCTTCAGCACATCAAAGAGTGGAGCTTTAAAACTTCCAAATAGCATTAATTACAAGCCCAAAGAATTTCGTCTCCAAAGTTTCAAATAAATCCCAGTTATTTACCATGACCTTATATCAATAACAGTAAGAAATTTATCCCAGAAAATTCACACAATTCTTATATACCCAAGTAGATGTTGCATCTTGAATAAATTTAATATACCAATTATTTTGCTTTTAAAATACCCAATATATAGAAAAATCCCAAACTACATATGGTTCACAACAAAAACATTTTCAAAAGGAAGAAGGCAAAAACTATTATCCTTAAAGTCCCATTTCAGATAATTGGCATCAATACAGTTAATTAAAACTTCCTATTTTCACATAAAAAGAATCTGAAAAGTTCTTGAAAACATCAATTAAACTTTTTGAAATAACCCTTTCAAACTATATACCACATTTCTGATCATATTCTTTAATATTCATAACCATTATGTATCTAAAGAAACAAATATTCAATCAATTAACATCTTTTAAGAGCAATTTGTCTCTTTAAATAACCTTTTGTTTTCTTCAGCCAAAGGAACCAAGCGGCTGCCGCTTTCCACTGCTGCTCGCTTTCTCTCCTCCCACAAAAACACATCCCTTCTCACAGCCATCTCTCTGTGACTACCCTTTCCAACCAGTTCCTTCTTTTTCCCACTGACGACTTCTTGAAATCATTTGTTTCTACTAATCAATCCTTCTTAAATTACCTTCATTCTCCTATCCCATCTCTCTGTCTCTCTCTCTTCCCAATGCTTACTTGCTCAAAATTTATTACATACTTTAAACACTCCTAAACCAAAAATCCTTCCGACTAGATGCTCTATTTAAACTATTAATTGCTTTTGTAAATCAATCTCTTTTCCCTTGTCTTTAAATCATCTTTTTTTAAACTTTAAACTTCAAGATTCACAATTAATTTTGAATCAAATTTCATAAAACTTATAATATAGTTTACAAATTACTCAATACTTTTAAAAAGCAACATACCATTTAAGTAGGGAGATACAAACATAAGCCCCCCCCTAAGGTAAGCTACTGGCATTTTGTTTAACAACCTATATTTCAATTTGAAGTCCAACCAAATAATAAAAAAAAAGAAAAGTTTTTCTCTTCAGTTGTAAAGGCCACAATACTCGAAAAATTCTTAAGATTTTATACTCAGAATAAATCTAACATGTGTAAGGCAACAGTAAATTATTTCCCCCAATTTTAATTTTATTCCAATTTCAAAATTATAGTACCTCTTTAAAATATAGTAAATTCCCAAAACTCTTAATCAAATATTGCAAACAATTACCCAGTTTAGTCTTCTTAAACTTTCTGTTCTCTAATTCCATGAAGGCAAATGTACTAATAATGATTTTTCTTTCTTTTCCTGCAAATTTTTTTCTTTAGAAGCATGCCTAGTTTTCCCACAGGTCCAACAGGTCAGAATGCCCCTGTGTTCAACTATTTACCTCTCTTACTCTATATTTATTACTCCCTTCCAATATCTGCAGTTTCTTATTTCTGATCTTAAATTTTCCAATCTTAACACACACACTAATTTAAAGTTATTTTAAAATTAACCAGTACTTCAGTTTGTGAAATTTCCTAAAATTTACCTAGATACTTTATTCCCATGTCTTTTCTTTAGTAACCAGGAAAGAGTTAAGCACCAATCCTTGCTTTACCTTGAGAATTTTTTTCTCTGGCTGAGTCCTGATAACAGGCTCCTTGTTTACAGGAGCGATAGCCACTGTTCTTCTATTTTTCTCAAAACTTTCCAAACTTTCAATCTATGTTTTTATTTTTCCCCCTTCTCTCCCCCTTCCTGCAAAGCCACTGCCAGAGACAGAGGGAGAGAGAGAAAAATGATTTTCTTTTCTTGAGAAGCCCAAAACTAGTTCCCAAATTCTAAGACCAATACATTCTGAGCCACTCTGAAAGAATTACTACTCTGAATGAATTCCAGTTCCCACAATTCATCCTGATATTTTTCTAAGCCTGTAACACAGAGCTGAATTCTTATCTCTTATGAGCTTTCTAACTTTTAACACAGAACAAAGGCAATGCAAAGCAGACATACACACAGACATTCACAAAACTCTATTTTCACCTTTTACATACAGATTTAAGTCTGATATACCCAAATAATCCTGGGATATACATCCTCCCAGTTTTCTTCCCTTGTATATCTGGAAGTTCATTCCAGTCTTGAATTTCCTAGCTAACGTCCTGATACAAATTTTCGGACTGCTTCTATACCACCCTGGACCTGATCCAGGTGTTGGCGGAGGCCCTATGTTATCCTCACGCCCAGGCGGAGGCCCTATGTTACCCTCACGCCCCCACAGCCACCCGAGAGCTTCCTTAGGAAAAGTCCTTTATCGTTGGGGTTAACAGCAGTCCACACCAAAAATAAATTTAAGAGGGCTAATCCCTCAGGGTCTCCCTCGACCCAGCCAATAAACCCCCAGACTTCCCAAGAGCTTTACCTCGAGAACATATGTTTCTTTTCAGGCTGCAAATGCCGGCCATCAGGACTCTACTTCTTTCAATCTTCAATTCTGCGTTCCACTGAGTATTCCTGCTTCGGGTCGTTGTCTAAGAGGGGAGGGAGGCTGCTCACCCAGAGCCAGAGACCATGGAGAAAACTACTCCGTGGGTGCCTGTCCCTGTTCGGGGTGCACATAGCCATCTCCCCCAAAGACCCCATCCCGGACGAGCCCCCATCTGTGAGGGATGTAGAAGACCCTTACCCAAAATGACTACTCAGAGATCCCTCAGTAGAAGGCAGAAAAGTTGTTTATTGAAAAACCTCCGGAGGATGAGCCGTCCCATCGCAAGATAAGCTCGTGGTAGGAGGGCTAAAGAAGTAGTAAAGATACATAGCTTTTATACAAGAAATTACATCACAAGTAAGAGAGCATTGAAAGGGGAGGGGGAAGCATCTAATTGGTTGTTGCTAGTTGGGGAGATTGGAATGGAAGGTTTCTGTTTCCCTGAAATCTCCTGATTTCTGGGAAACAAAGTCAGGCCTTCAGGCTTAATCAAGCAGACAGTGGTCCAGCTAATAGACTAAATATTGATAAATGTCAAATACCAATAAATGTCATCAGTTCAGGTTAAGTAAATATGTTTCTAGCTGGCCAAGGCTCAAGTAGATATGAGCCTGCACATATACAGGTCATAGGGGAGACACAGAAATAATAAAATACAGAAAAAGAATTCATACATTCCTGTAAGTTCTTCACCTTATCTATTCCCCACAATATTATCTGCAAAGAATGATCATTTAGTTTCCTCATTACCTACTCTTATTCCTTGAAATCTCTTTTTCTTTTCATTGCCAAAGCTAACATTTCTAATACAATATTGAATAGTAATGATGATAGTTGGGCAACCTTGCTTCTATCTTGATCTTACTGAGAATGGTTCTCATTTATTCCTGTTACATATGATGCTTACTTATGCTTTTAAATAAATTCTACCAGTCATTTTAAGGAAAAGTCAATTTATTCCTATAATAAATAGAAATGGCTGTTGAATTTTATCGAATGTTTTTTCTGCATCTATTAAGATAATCATATAATTTTGTTAGTTTGGTTATAGATATAGTCAATTATGGTAATAGTTTTTCTAATATTGAAGCAGCCCTGCATTCCTGGTATACATTCTAATTGGTCATAATGTATTATCCTGGGAATAACTCTCTGTAAACTCCTTGCTAATATTTTATTTAAGATTTTTGCATCAATATTCATTAGAGAAATTGATCCATAATTTTCTTTCTCTGTTTTCAACCTACCTGATTTGGGTATTAGTACCATATCTGTGTCATAAAAGAAATTTGGTAAGACTCCTTCTTTCCCTATTTTTTCAAATAGTTTGTATAGTATTAGAATTAATTGTTCTTGACATATTTGGTAGAATTCTTATGTAAATCCAAGTAGCCCTGCAGATTTTTTCTTAGGGAGTTGATTCATATCTTTTTCTATTTCTTTTTCTGAAATGGGGCTATTTAAGTACTTTATTTCCTCTTCTGTTAATCTGGGCAAGCTACATTTTGTAGATATTCCTCTATTTCCCTTAGATTATCAAATTTATTGACATAAAGTTGGGCAAAATAATTCCTAATTATTGCTCTAATTTCTTCTTGAGTGGTGGAATGTTCTCCCTTTTCATTTTTGAAACTAACAATTTGATTTTCCTCTTTCCTTTTTCAAATCAAATTAACTAAAGGTTTAACTATTTTGTTGGGTTTTTTTCCCACAAAACCAACATTTAGTTTTATTTATTAATTCAATAGGTTTTTTTTTAACTTTCAATTTAATCAATCTCTCCTTTTATTTTTAGAACTTCAAGTTTGGTATTTGATTGGGAGTTTTTAATTTGTTCTTTTTCCTACTTTTTTAATTGAAAGCCTAACTCACTGATCTTCTCTTTCTCTATTTTATGCAAATCCAATTCACTGTTCTTCTTTTTCTCTATTTTATGCAAATCCACATCTAGTGATATAAAATTTCATCTTACTACCACTTTGCGTCCCACAGATTTTGCTATGTTGTGTCATTATTGTCATTCTCTTGAATGAAATCATTTATTGTGTCTATGATTTGCTGTTTTATCCATTCATTCTTTAGAATAAAATTATTTATTTTCCAATTATTTTTGATCTATTTTCCCATGGCCTTTTATTGAATGTAATTTTTATTACACCGTGATATGAAAAAAAAAACTGCATTTACTATTTCTGCCTTTCTGCATTTGATTTTGAGGTCTTTATATTCTAATATATGGTCAGTTTTTGTATAGATTCCATGAACTGCTGAGAAGAAAGTGTACTCCTTTCTGTCTTTATTTAATTCTCCCCAAAGATCTATCACACCTAACTTTCCAATCTGCCTTTTTTAAACTCTCATACTACTTCCTTCTCTTATCCCTTTACCCTCTAACTTTCCTTTAGGGTAAGAAATTTCTCAATTAACTATAAATGTTATTCCTTCTTTATGTCAATTCTGATTAAAGTAAATTTTATTCTCTCCTCCTTTCACTTCCTCTATATTCTCTATCTTACCTCTTTAATATGAGATAATTTATCACTTTCTATTTTGCCCTTTCCATTTATCTCAGTGTCTTCCTTTTTCTCACTCCTTAATTTTGTTTTTTAGACATCATCCCTTCATATTCAACTCACACCTGTGCTTTCTGTCTATATACACTTATTCTAACTATTCTAATAATGAGAAAAATTTTAGGAGTTAAAAGTATTATCTTCCCATATAGAAATGTTAATAGTTTAGCCTCATTAAGTCCCTTATGATTTCCCTTTTCTGTTTATCTTTTTTATGTTTTCCCTGAATCCTATATTTGAAAGTCAAATTTTCTCTTCAGCTCTATTCTTTTCATCAGAAATACTTCAATGTCTTCTATTTCATTGAGTGTCCATCCCCTCCCAAAAAAAGATTTTGAGTCAACCCATCTCTTGACTCTTTTCTTTATGATATTCTTGCATCACTCTTATTTCACTTCCTAATTTTTATTCTATCTTTCTAACTTGATTTTCAAAATCTTTTTGAGATCTTTTAAGGTGTGAGACAAATTCAAATGCTTTCTTGGAGTCTTTGGATATTGGAGATTTAACTTTGTTGTCTTCTTCTGAGTATGTTTTGATCTTCCTTGGTGCTATAACAAAATTTTATAATAAGAATATTTTTCTTTTTTTTTTTCATTTTTCCAATCCCATTTCTTGAGTTTTAACTCTGTTAAACTAGGGTTCTGTGCCCAGGGTAGAGAGCACACTATCCAAGCTTTTGTGCAATTGTTTTCAGAGATAATTTTAGGAACCTGGAGATAGTAGTGTTGTGAAAACATAAAGAAGAGAGATTATCTAAAATGAAATGGTTATTTACAGTGAGAATTGAAACGAGTATGATGACTGAAGCTTGAGAAAAAGCTGTTATGGTCATTAAGATTATTGGGTATTTAGGAGGAAACAGTTTCTCACTGATGATGTCAAAAATTATATTGCCAAGGATTTATAAGAGTCATTCAAAATTAAGTAGAGACACTAAATATATATGGATGGCTTTCTGAAGGTATTCATGGGGAAGGAAAGGAAATATATAAGATGATAACTGGTAGAGATGGACAAATTAAGTAAAGGGATTTTTAGAATCATTGTCAATTAGAATTTATTAAGTGCTTAGTATGTACTAAGCACTGTATTAAACACCAGAAATACAAATACAAGTAAAAGATAGTTTCTGCCTTCAAAAGTTTATATTCTAATGAAGGAAGACAACACATAAAAAGGAAACTAAAAAGGATTAGGGAGAAGAGAAAAGTGTGCAGCCTGGGTAGGGTGGGGGTACACCCAGATTTTTCCCTTATGTATCTCATAGCTTCTTTCAATCCTCTTCGCTGGGTATTCATCCCCATTGCACCATAGTTAGAAGTCATGGCTATAACCCAAGGCTCTACACTGGATCTTGTCTCTTTTCCCTCTATACTATCTTTATGACCTAATCAACTTCTATTAAAAAGTCTTAATGTGGATGATTCCCATATTTGAAATGGCTTAATAAATGCTTTCTGATTGTGTCTGAAATTTAGAGTGGAATTTTAGTTGTTGGAGAAAATGCTAAAGTATGGTAGTGATAAGCATAGTAAAGACAGAGAACAAAGACCTACAAGGAAGAAAATATAGTATATATACAGGGGAATAAATTAAATTCAAAAAGCATTTTAAAAACAACTTTATTGACATCTTTTTTTTACAACACCCCGATTTTTTCCTGAGGTGGTATAATATATAGAGAGCTCTAAAATCAAGAGATGCTTAGTACATGTGATCCTGGGCAAATAATTTACTTTCCCTCATCCTCAATTTCCTCATCCATACAACAGGTATAATAATAGCTGTTACTTCCTGGGATTATACTAAAGACAAAAGTCTCTACTGGTCTTAATGTACTACATCAATGATAACTATTATTATTATTATTGACCCCCCCTTCTCAGTCATTTAATATAATAGAATATCTTTTCAAGAAAAACAAGAAGAGAAAAAAATCTAACACTGGTCTCCTTGCTGTAGCAGGTTATAAACAAGCAAGAACTGAGATTGTTTATCAAGCAGCAAGTTTGAAAACAGGTGTTATTCTGGGAGATAGACAAATAGAGAGCAGGTCACAGAACCTAGCAGAAATCATGATTTCAACTTCAGTTGGTGAGAACTGAAAAATAAAAACCCTGCCAGTGTCCCTGAGAGATATAGAAAGAATTGGGTCCAGAAGGAAAGACCTCACAAGGTACAATTTGATTATAGCAGTTCTTAGGTGGTTCCCCATATTTCTTGATCCAGAAAATTTATATTCAGTTAGTTTAGTCTATTCCATTTATCAATCTCTATTTTTTAAAATTAACAACAGATCATTTTGATGATTGCCAATTGATAATATAACTATTCTTATATCATCCTTACTTTTTTTCCCCTTGATAATTAGGTATTTAATTTTTCCAAATGAATTTCATCATTATTTGATCAAGTACTGTTAGTATTTTGAAGGTCATTTTTGCAACTCCATAGTTTTGCTTAATTGAGTTAGGTACCTTCCTTTGTATGATTTTTGAAGGTAAGAGAAAGGAAATATGGTCATAACAAAATTCATAAATATTAATGGGAATTCATATGATTTTCAAAGTATTTTCAAGTGTATAATTTCATAAGATCCTTGTAGCCTAAATTGGGAGATTGTGTCAATATGGTAATTATTATCCTTATTTTATTGATGAGAAAGCTAAGCCTCAAAAATGGTTATGAACAATCCAAAGCCACAAAGCTGACAAGTGAAAGAGTTGAGATTAGAGTCTAAATCTGCTTTTCTAGACAAAGATTTTTTTTTCCCAACTAAGCCATTGAGCTGAAAAAAATAATAATTCATAGTGTCACTTGGATTTCTAGCCAACCCCAGGGTATTTTGCATGAGAGTGTCCTAATTGGTGGAGAGAATACTAAAAAATTTTCTCCTTCTCCTTCTCCCTCCTCACTCTCCAAGAGAGCAAGCAATCTGATATAAATTAAATGTGCAATTCTTCTAAAGTTATTTCTAAAAGCAGAACCACTTTTGATTGTTTGTTACAATCACATGTAAAGAGTCAGGGGAACTATGAAAATTCAAATTTTTAAAATCTGATGTATATAAATCTTTGAAACCTTGAACACAAAATTCCTAAAAGCTAAAGAAGCAGAGAGGGAAAGGGGTTGAGAATAAGAATATATCTAGTGCCTCCTTTCAACAGTGAGGTGATTCAGGCCAGTTCCATGGTCTTGTGATGGAGAGAGCCATCGTACCCAGAGAGAGGACAGTGAGGGTTGAGTGTGGATCATAACATAGTATTTCATTTTTTATTGTTGTTTACTTGCTTTTTGTTTTCTTTCTCATTTTTTTCCCTTTTTGATCTGATTTTCTTCTGCAGCAAGATAATAGTGAAAATATGTGTAAAAGACTTGCACATCTTAACACATTGTATTACTTGCTATCTTGGGGAGGGGTAAGGGAAGGGAAAATTTGGAACACAAGGTTTTGCAAGGGTAAATGTTGAAAATAATCTATGCTTATCTTTGGAAACAAAAAAACTTTAGTCAAAAAAAAATGAAAAGTGTGTCTAGTATCCAAATAATAATACTTTGGTTTATTTACATTTAAGTACTGTTTCTTCACCACATTGCTGTGTAAATTTGTCAGCCTTGCTATTCCTGGAGGCAGAATATGTATGTGTATGCAACTGTATACCTATGTATATATATATATATATATATATATACACACAATACACACACACACACACATATATATACAAAAACAAAAAAACCAAATTTGTTTAACAAATGCTTCTTTTTAAAATACTTCACTATTTTGTTTTTTAATTGTCAACTCTTAGTCACTTTTATTTCCATCATAAAATCTTGCAACATAAAATGGTCTAGTCAGGGACTTATAAGTAATAAGGACATAAAAGCAATGTACACTGAGTTGTAATGGACATAAAATGTGATTCAATTCTGATGCTGGATGTGTGCACATAACTGAGATGTTGCAAAATGAAATAAAGCTTTATTAGGCAGTCCTTGACACTTAGAGATCATTTATTCTACTGATATCAAATGGTCTTTGGGGTATTACCATATGTAGAATGGGGTTTTTATTTTCCTTTTCTGTCAAGGTCCTGGGGTCTTCTCTCTTGGATTTTAGAAGCCTACAAAGAGAATATACACATATGCATATTGAGATTCTTTCAAATGCCCAACACATTAGCATTCTGAGTTTGAGATCATCAAGTGTTACACAAAGTGCACTGAAAAGTTATGATTTTCATCATTTAAGAAAATTAAGTTCTCTTGCGTGGTTTGACTAAATATTTATATACATATATTAGTATAAATAAAATGTATAAATATGTACCATTTTTGCTACATCTTGAATGCCAACATGAGTTGGCTTAGCAAATTGAGAAAAAAAATAATACATCCATGAGCCTGAAGGAAAGAGGGAAAAATGTAATTGTCTTCATCTGACCCATTACTCAGATATCATCATTGGCACTGCTGTAGAGTAGGAGGAATGGTTGATGTCCTCTCCCTTCCCTGAATTTTGGAGCTGCATTAGAATGAAATTTGCAGAATATATTCCAATTTGTAGTTATGTTTTATGTGTATTATGTTGTCTCCCTAAGTAGATTTCAAGTTCCTTGAAAACATGTATTTTCTCCATTATCTATATATTCACCAGAGTTCCTTAAACATAAGAAGAATAGAATATGTACTTAATTGATCCTCTACTTATGACTTTCTTCCTAAACTTCCACCTATTTTCTGGCCCCAGTCCTTCAGTACATTTTTTAAATATTAAGGAGATAGAGGGAAACTTTTAAAAAGTAACATTACATTCTAAGTTTTCTGTGCACATTTGGTTTATTTTCAAAAGTAGCAAAAAAAAATAGATAAACTAGCATCCTCTACACTATTGGGCACACTCAATGAGGTAATTGTTGTTGAATAACTTTGCAATGTCCTTTTCTTCTTGAATTAAATTAACTACAAAATGTACAAATTAAAATACTGAGGAAAATTCAAATCTTAAAAAAAAACCAAATTTGATGTGCTGGAATATAAATGTTCATCACCTATTTCCACCCAAACACAATGAGAAAATACCTCTTTTATTTTGGGTTTTTTGTTTGCTTATTATTTTTTTAATGTGGCCTAAGACTTTCAACAACAAAACTCCTTTTGGGAAAGCAGTTTTGTGTGATTCTGACATTTGCAAATTAAAATATGCATCATTCACGCAAAACATCCAAGTTATAACCCAAAAAATTAACACAAAAAAACCACTTGTGCTTTTAACAGTGGTTTTAAACATGGCATTTTATTATCCTCACACTTTTGGTTGCTACACTGGATGGCAAGACTATATGGCAGTTTGTAATGGATCTTTAGAGGGTGGAGGTGGTTTGGAATTTTATATTACTTTTAGGGGGAAAAAAAAGAAAAAGAAACCAAAAACAAGACAAACTCAACCAACCAACTAACAACATCCACTTATTGGTATAAAAATCAAATTGACAGAGTTTTTCTGTCATGTCACTTTTCTGGGTAGGAAGGAATAGGAGGATAAGATAGGAGGAAAAAACTTTCTGCACTACTTACAGAGAGACAGGTACAGGATTCTTTTATCATATTGTCACTATCCAAAATATTGCTGGGTATCTGCACATGTACCTCCAAGTTATAAAATGTTGTTCAAAGGAAATAACCTCAAGTGTGATTTAATATATCTACCATTAGTAGTATAAAACCTCATTTTCAAATTTTTAATATATTGGCATATTGACTGAAGTAACTTATTTTTCTTTTTCCAATCTTAACTTTATCTAAATTTAGACAGATGTTCATAAACCATCTACAAAGAATTCCAATTCCCCCCAAAATTATACTCAGATTATGTGATTATTCTCATCATGGTAAGCATTTTCTAATTTATTGCTTTTAGAACTATGGAGAATGAATGCAGATGGAAGCATATTATTTTCATATTTTTTCTTATATATTTCCCTTTTGTTGTGATTTTTTCTCCCAACATGACTCATATGGAAATGTTTTTTAAAAAATGATTGTACATGTGTAATCTAAAAAAAGAAAGGAAAAAAAGAAATAAACAAGTTACCCCTGAGGAGATTAGTCCATTCGTATGTTCCTTTGCAAAGGTATTTTCAAGTTAGTTTCTTCCACCTCTCTTCTGAGCAAAGCCAGGATCTTTTTCTCCTCCACAGGGGTTATATCATTATTATCCCCCGTTTCTTCCAGTCAGTCTGTATAGTCACTTATATCAAACTTTTTCTTTATTGATTCAGGTTATGTCCTCTATGTAAGGGCAAAAGTTGGATTTAGAAGGCAGTGACCATTTAGGTAAACATTGAGACCACAATTATGGATGTAGTTCTTGTGATATTGAATACACTTGTGTGATCTTTTTTAGATGTGTAAGTACTACTTGTAATGTGTCAGGCAAACAAACTGGATGAACTTGACTGGGCACAGTTTATTTGGTAAAGTTTCTCTCTAAAGTGAGTCACAGTTGGCTCTTAAAATAACTGGTCCTGCTGAATCACTTGTGATAAATCTGATATTCCTTAGACTTTTCTCTAATGTGGACTCCATAGTGTTTTTCTAGGTGGGTGAGCTAGTTTGACATTTAGATGATTATTCTCCACTGTACATTCTGAGGTGGACCCTCATTTTTGAGAGTTAGCAGAAGTCTTTGAATCTGTATTAAATTAATTCTTTCTGTATTAAATCTTTCTATTCTGTATCTTCAGTAGTTATGAAAGTATTTTTTAAAATGTTCCAGCAAATTTATTTGTTGTTAATACACATTGGTTTATGAATCATTTTGGGAGAGAAATATCAGAGCAAAGGGAAAAAAACCATGGGAGAGATTAAGAAAAAACAGAAAAAAAGAAATAAACACATCATATGTTGATTTACATTAAGTCTCCTTAGTTCTTTTTCTGCATGCAAATGGAATTTTATATCAAAAATTTATTGACATTACTTTAAATCACTGAACCATTGAGAAGAACCAAGTTTTTCACATTCCATTATAGCATATTTTTGCTGATACTGTGTACCATGTATTCTGGTTCTGCTTGTTTTGCTCAGAATCAGTTCATATAAGTCTTTCCAGGCCTTACTAAAAGCAGCATGTCCATGATTTTTATACAACAATAATATTCCATTACCTTCTTATGCCATTCCCCAATTATTGGGCATCTATTCATTTTCCAATTCTTTGCTACCACAAAAAGAGCTGCTGCAAATATTTTTGCACATGTGGGTCCTTTTCCCTTCTTTATGATTTCTTTGGGATACAAACCCAATAATGGCACTGCTAGGTCAAAGGGTACGCATAATTTCATAGCCCCTTGGACATATTTCCAGATTGCTCTCTGTAATGGTTGAATCATTTCACAATCCCATCACTAATACATTAGTGTGCAGCTTTTCCGCATTTCTCCAACATTTATCATTATCCTTTACTATTATCTTAGCCAATCTGAGAGATGTGAGGTGGTAAATCAGACTTGTCCCAATTTGCATTTATCTAATCAATAGTAATTTAGAACATTTTTTTTTCTTATAACTATAGATGGCTTTTTTTATCTGAAAAATCTATTCTTATCCTTTGACCATTTGTCAATTGGGAAATGACTTGTATTTTTATAAATTTGATGCAGTTCTTTATATATTTTAGTTCTTTATCAGAAACACTGACTGCAAAGATCTTTGTACTTTCACTTTTATCTTGTTTCTGTTGGTTTTGTTTGTGCAAAACCTTTATAATTTAATGTTTTCAAAGTTGCCCATTTTGCCTTTCACAATATTCTCTAGTTCTTCTTTGATCATAAATTCCTTATGGAAGTGTTTTGTAATTAGTTATATTTCTATTACCTTTAATGGGATTCATGGCTTCTTCACTGCTGTTGGCTATCAAATACTGTCTGTTAGCATTCTTGAGAACTGTATCATTGGTATAAATTTCACCTATCAAGGGCTCAAAATGTGTTTCTTTTGGGATGTATTATTTGCTTATTATGCCAATAATGCCAATAAAGTCTTTGCTTTTCATTGCTTATTTAAATGAATACATTCAAATGTATTACTTAGACTTAGATGCCTTGTGCCCCCTCTAAGTAAAGTAAGTAAGTAAAGTAAAGATGCCTCCACCTGAATGGTAGTTCCCTTCATCAACACCAGAGTCCCAGGAGTGGTCATTCACATTGTATGTGAACTTCTCTTCAAAATCTGCCCCTGTTCACAGAGTCATGTCAACATCTTCCATGTCCATTTTCATGGTTGCTTCTGCCCACTCTATTAAGGTTGGAAAATTTACTGTTTTGGAGCTATACTGGACGGCAGCCAAAGTCAGCACAACTTTTTTCAAAAATCCAACATCTAAGGTAAGTCATATTCATTTCTACACAACAAACATTTCTTCCTCCTTCCAATTGCTAACTTAGAACAAGACTTACTCACATTTTCAGGGTTAACTCAGGATAACTAGATTGGAGAGTCCTTAGCATAAAGATAGTAATTAAATCCATGGGAGCAAATGAGATCCCCACATGAAGGAGTAATTGAGAGAGAAGAGAAAAGGACTTAGGACTGAACAATTTCTAAGGTTAGAGAGTGTGATCTGAAAGAGAAATGTCTGGCTCTTTGTCCCTCCCCCAAATGTGGCACCAAGCACTCATCTTAATGGTTTTGCTTGCACAGGTTTCCATGCCTCAAATGCTGTTTCCTGTTCCCTTTCACCCGATGAATTCCTGTCCAACCTTTAACAGCCAAATCAAATCTGAGTTCCTTCAAGAAGTCTGACTAATTCTTCATCATCTGCTCTGATTCCCAGCCGAGCACTTGGTTTTATAAGTACTGGAATGAACAAAGCTCTGGATTTTGAATTGTTGGTTCTGCTGCCTCCTACTTGTATGACTTTTAGCAAGTAGCTGAACTTTTCTAGCCCTCCATTTCTGCCTCCATAACCTTCTGAGCCCTGTTCTTCTCTATGTATTCTTAAGGATATTAGGATCAAATAATCAATAAGCATTTACTGTTTTATTACTATTTGCCATTATTATTTCTATTTTCCAGGCATTGTGCTAAGTAGTGGAAGTGTAAACATAATGAATGAAACAATCCCTTCTCACAAATATTTTGCATTCTAATTAATGGGAGAAACAAATAAGGACAAGATATGTGCTTAATATATGTTCATAAATACATGTAAAATGCATCTCAACTTAGTTCTGTCTCACTACCAATGAAGTACTTGTTCCTAATTAAAAATAACTAATTTGTGCTAGTTGGCTCTGATAAATAAACTGCATGTTTTTGCAAGCAAACACTGTGCAGTAGGGATCACAGTTGATGAGTGGTGAGGCTCCCCATTAGAAAAGATGTGCCAAAAATATTGCCTCGTAGCATTCTTGGGAACTGTACCATTGGTATACATTTCATCTATCAAGGGCTCAAAATGTGTTTCTTTTGGGATGTATTCTTTGCCTATTACTCCTATAACATCTTTGTTTTTAATTACCTATTCCATCAAAGAGATTTAATTATCAAAACATTTGCCTGACCCTTGCTTCTTAGAGAACCGGTGCAGGAAAGGGGGCACAAGAGCCTGGTCTACACTATGAATTGGAAATAAAAGTTGGCAACTGAATGAGCTGGGATGGGTCAAGGAACAATGACAGCTCCTGCTGAGCATTTCCTTATAACTTTTATGTGCATATGCACAAATATTTAAAAAAAAAGAAATAAAAGCCCAATTAAAAACTGAGAGGGTCCCAATTAGAATTTTATTGTGAAAAAAAGATGTCATGTTAAGTGTAACCTCATGTTCTGATCACAACTGTCATTGTAGTTGTGTATACATATGTATATGGCTATATGATAGCCATCATAATTTGTGAAACTCAATCATGTTTGAAAAGATCATACATTTCAGATTATCCTTTAAAACAGAAAATTACATATAGCATAAGGGAAAATTTCTATTGTATAAAAGTCTACTGCATTTATTAGCATACATGTAGTGTTATTTTCTAGATCCCCCAAGTTGCAGTGCCAAAGTAGACTATGCTCCCATACTGGGGTGCCAAAATGTACTCTCTGGACTAGCTCTCTGGAGAATCATGGGACCAGCCTGAGACTCCTGAGTGGAGGAGTGATGATGGTCACAGATGAAATCTATTTATTCCAAGTCCTCTCAGTCCCTAAATACCTTAGTACAATTATATTACTACAGCACACTGAACATGTATTAACTATAGTACCATGACATCAACACAGCACACTGTACAACTGCTAATTATAAGCACCCTGCTATTAATATGCAAATACCTCTATTTACTATAAGTAGAACACAGGTGATCATGCACCCCCCCGTCTTCTCAGGAAGGGTGAGATATCCCAAGGGGAGATGAGAGGCAAACCAGGCATTGTCAGTAGATTCCCTCTGGGCTGAAGGGTTTTATATCTCACCAAGAGTCCCCCCACCATCTGTGGCTCTCTACAAATATATGTCCATAAACATCTGAGAGTATACACACACACACACACACACACACATATATATATATATATATACATATATATATATATATTATGTATTATACTTATGTGTATATATGCACATGTAAATGTATATATATGTATAAAATAGTTGACACATATATATCAATCTAGACTTAGTAATATATATATATATATAATATGTTTATATACATATATGACTTAGTCTGGATTCCAGTTTCAAATTGTGAAATCCTCAGATGTTTTTGAAAATCAATTGTATAGATGTTAATAATTACAGAAAACTTTAGTGCAGTGGAAATTGTCACAGTATAGTGACCGGCTACTTTGAAGGCTATCTTAAGGAAGATTTGATGGCAGGAATCACGATGGCCATACAATTAGAAGATTGGTTGAAAGAAAAGAAGATTTAGGTAGGACAGTTATTGACAGGGTTCTGAAGACTTGACTTTTCCTGCTTAATGACATGGGATAGAACAAGGAGCAATTGGTGCAAAGGATATAGAGGCTAATTTAGATGAAATGTGAGGAAGAAAAATTTACCCCATATATAATTTTTATTTTAATATTTTTTTTATTTTTTCCAAAAATTTACCTTTGCAAAATCTTGTGTTTCAAATTTTTCTTCCTTCTTTTTCCCAAATCCCTCCCATATATAGCTTTCAATCCAATAGAGGTTAAACATATGCAATACTTCTAAACATATTTCCATATTCATCAGACTGTACACATGCAAAAAAGCAGATCAAAAGGTTAAAGAAAAAAAAAAAAAACAGGAGGAAAAAACCAAGCCAAGAAACAAACAAACAAAAAAAAAAAAAAAAGTGAAAATGTTGTACTTTAATCCACATTCAGTTTCCATAGTTCCCTCTCTACATGTGGCTGGCTCTTTCCAGTACAAGTTTTTGGAATTTCCTTGAATTACCTCATTTTTGAAAAGAGCAACATCCAATATAGTTGCATCATCCCATAATTTTGTTGTTACTATGTACAATATTCTCTTAGTTCCATTCACTTCACTTAGCATCAATTTATGCAAGTCTCTCCAGACTTCTCTGAAATCAGTTTGCTTCATTTCTAATAGAAAAATAATATTCCATTATATTTATATGCCATAACTCATTCATCAATTCTCCAGCTAATGGGCATTCACTCAATTTCCAATGAGGAAGAGATTCTTAATAACAAAACCATTTAAAATAGACTGCCTCAAGAGGAAATAGTTCTTCATCACTGTAGACCATCAAATGGAGGTTGAAGGACTATGTGTCAGTGATATAATAAAGAGTATTAGATGACTGCCCAACTCTAAGATGCTATGAATATTTTGTTTTAAATAATTTCATGTATCTACAATCTACAATTATGTTGAAACGAGAGTACTAATATACTATTTTAAATTACATGCATTACTCTATTCTCCTTTTTGCTCAGAACCTTCCCTTACCAAATGTCACAGCTTTGTTAGTTTCTTGGTGTTTCTGAGTAGAAAAAATGTGGTTGGAATTTATTGGACAGTTCCAGAATTCAGATGCTTTCTCCAAGGAAAAATGACTCATTTTTGTACTAGATATCTTTAAAAGGAGAAAATAAATTGCCTTCATGCTGCTGATGTGTAATGAAATTAGATTTCTCTTGAACATAATCATTATCTTAGATACATGATTGCTTTAATAGGATAATTGGATATTCCTGGATTGAGGTAAAACTGGCAATAAATAACATGTACACCTGCATTTTAAAATAGAAATATAATACAAAACCAAGTCATTCATTCTGAATGTATGAGTTTCATTTTGGGTGTTGAAATGGCAACATTAAGAATGGAAAGAACTATTTAATTAATCAACTAGTACATACTGCTCAAAAGCATCTTCATGGTATATATCAATGTATAGAAGATTAGAGGGCAGCTGGATGACACCATAGTGCACAAAGTACTAGACCTGGAATTGGGAAGACTCATCTTCCCAAGTTCAAATATGGCTTTAGACACTTACTAACTGTGTGACCTGTGCAAGTAACTTAACCCTATTTGCCACTATTTCCTTATCTGTAAAATGATTTGGAGAAAATAATGGAAAACCATTGTAGTATCTTTGCCAAGAAAACCCCAAATATGATCATGAAAAGTCAAACACAACTGAACAACTATAACAAACACAAGTGTTTCTAAGAATTTAAGAGGTACAGAAGAAAAAATTCTGACTCAGGAGGTAGTACTAATCCTGCAGAATGTCACAGTGCTTCTATGTTTATTAATCTTGTCAGGAAAATCATATGGAAATGAAAGCCATAAGCTATAAATGAAATTAGTCATGAACCTGGGAGATTCAACTGAACAGAGGAACAAGGCATCTAGGAGTCTCAGCAGATAAATATGAATCAAGGAGCCAAGTAGGAGAACCTGAGTTATTATGCAAACAAAGTTTCAAAATGGAAAATAGGAATAGGAATCAATGAGCAGGATCCAAGTCATGGAGAAAGCAGATCCAGAGGTGAGCAACCAGGTAGTAAATGAGATGATGATTCTCATACTATTGGGAATAAAAATTATACTCCCCTCAGATTCTCTAGGGATTTCATCAGACCCAGAATCTGAAGACTTCACCTAATGACTCTTACCTACTTCTTCAACATTTCTATTAAAAACCAAATTATTCCAATCCAATTTAATTTTGTAATGATCTACCAAGTTCTCATGCTTTCCTATTTCCATCCTTTAGTCCATTATGAACCCTCCACCTAAAATGTCCTCATTCCTTTTCTTCTAAACTGATTCTACAAATTCTGTTCATTATTCAAAACTCAGGTCAAATATTTCTTTTTCCACAAGTGCTTGATCTGTGTTTTCTCTGCAATGCTATATTGCATCAGTGTCCAATACTATACTACTCTGTCACTTCCACAGCCAAGATGGTGGCCAAGATATGTCTATATAGCATTTTGAAGACTATATCTGAACATCTTTGGAAGGACAAGCTAATTATAATGGATTGATTGATTCCTTAAACTACAGTGGCATTTAAAAGATATTGCTATTTATTGCTTATCATATATAAATAAATATTATATATATATATATACATATATGTATCCACACATAGAGAGAAATAAATGTAATATATGTATGGGTATGTGTTATACTAATCTCTCCTTTCCACTTGAATTAGAAAAAAGAATTGAATTTGAAGTCAAAAGACCTTGGTTTGAATGAGAGTTCTACTACCTGGTGTTGCAACATTAGGTGAGTCACTTAATTTCTCTGAGAACTTAACTGTTCTCAGTTTCTCCCTTTATAAGTAGTTTGAATTATGTTTCTTTCTAGTTCTAAAATTCTGTTTCTGCGATTCCCTCCAACAAGAGTTTGAGCTCCATAAGAATAGAGATCAAACTATATTTCTTTATAGCCTTTATTTACAATACCTGCAGTCATCCAATACACATAATATGTGCTTCAGAAGCAAATATTTGTTGATTGCTAAACATTTTATATTCCAATGGACTGTCATAGATTTTATTTTGGCGTACAGAAATGTGGTTATATTGAAATCTTTTTAAACTATGTAGCCCCTTGTGGTGATTTTCTTCTTTTAAAATATAATATGATGGTTCTCTCTGGGAGAAAGCAGGTTTCTTGGGGAGGTTTTCTGGAGGCAGCCTTAGTTTCAGTCTAAAAGTAATAATCACCCAAATGCAGCCAGGTGATAAAAGTTCAAACTTTTATTTTCTCCTTCCAAAATAACCCGATTAGTTGAGGCCTATCTCTCTGTTTGGTTCCAAGAGCTCCCTCCAAATGTCTCCAAATCCAAAGGTTTAGCCTTCAGCCTCCAGCCAGCCAGTTGGAAAATGGAATGAATCTCTCTTGCCTCTGAGAGAGGGTTTCTGGCTCTCAATCTCCCAGAGTGCTCTGTGTCTGTCCCAGCGTGCTCCTCTCCAATCTAATTCAGCTGAACTCTCTTCACTGGGCCTCTGTCTGCTTTTTATATCTGAGAGAGTGGGATTGTGGGATATATCCCAGCGTGTTCTCTGGCCCTGAGAGCTTCAAGGGAGGTGTGAATTTGGATATCTCATACTAAACCCTGAAATCTCCCAAAAGTGTGACCTCCAATGAGTAAAGGTATGAACACAAACATTGTATCAATTAGTTCTACTTATTACTTTATTTCAGGTTCTGGCCCAAAACATCATTTTGTAAGATGAGATCAATAATACTGAACCATGCTAAATTAGATAATTATTGTCTCTATCAACTCTAATGAGTTAGCAGTTTGTAAAGATTCCAACAGCCCTTTCCACATATTTTTCCTTCTAAAGAGAGTTTCCTTATTATAGTGTTTATTGTAAAAGACTAGATAGCTTTTCCATGAAAAATGTACATGGAGCTAGTTGGGTGTCCTACATGTTAGGAGGAACACCATGCTTTCAATAGGTCTCTAAGAAGCAAAGTGTCAGATGACCTACTTGCAGTTCCATTGTGCCCCTGACTAGCTATGTGGACTTCAGTAAGTCATCCAATTTCTTATGGTTCAGATTTCACCATTTGTACAATAAGTGATTTGAGACAAATGACTTCAAAGGTAGGTCCCTTTTGACTTTAACAGTCTAATTTTGTGAGATTCTATGAACAATTCTAAATAAAGCTTGAGGATTTGTGAGGACTGTTTCTGGAGGAAAAGGATCTAGTTTATTTTTAATCTTTTTTTTTTCATGCTCTAGCCTGCTTTTCCCCCTCAGAATAGTAACTATTCTGGAGGAAGGTTTTAGGCAGAATTACCACCCAAACATCTCCTAAGATTCTTGAAGATTTACAAGATAAGTCTATCCTGAACCCTGCAGGCTAAGTAGCAAAGGCTTTCTGGGTGTGGTTGACCAAAAAGTAGAATATTTTTAAAGTTGTGCTTGGACACCCAGATTTTTGACTAACTGTATAAATGATGTCTTTCATTTGATGGCTTAGTATTATTTCTGGAGAATCAAGAAAGAAACTTTGGAGCAGTATCAATGTAGAGTTAAGAAGATCTAAGTTCCAGCTATAATACATAGTAACTGCATGATAGTGGACTAGTCACTTGATTTCACTTTGCCTCCATTTTCTGAGCTTTAATATAGGGAAACTGATATCAGTTCTACATTACAGGATTATTTTTTAAAGTGTTTCATAAACCTTAAAAGTATCTGTACAATTTTCAAAACACATTTCTTGTTGCTGCTGTTAGTGTTTTTATTGTTTTAAATTTCAGCTGAAAATCTGGGTCTAAGATCCACCTCCAACATTTGTGAGCGCTGTGATCCTAGCCCATTTATTTGATTTCTCTTAGTGTCTATTTCCATATCTGTAAAATGGGGACAATACCTGCTTTTCTACTTGGCATCTTTTGAGGAAAGCAATTAATAAAACATATATATAATATATCATTGTTAGCCAAAGGAGCAAAAAATGGTAGAAAGGAAAGATCTAGAAGATCTCTGCTGATTTCTGGTGCTCAAGAAAGCTGAAAAAAGACAACAAGCTTCTTTGGAATGCTGGCTCAGAATTAGCTTAATATTGGCTAAAGAGATAAAAGAGGAGGGATAGAAATGTTGAGATCCAATTTTCAGGTAAAATTGCTATTTGCATCTTCTTGAAAATAGAATGCCTAACTAGTGGTTAGGCCAAAACATAAGCATAGTTTCCTTTGATTACAAATTGTCTGAGTTTAGTTTCATTTAAAATTTTCTTTAACTTAGACACCATCTGCTCTTCTGTTTTCTTTTTCTTACTGTCAGAGTCACAAGCATGCAATTATCCTACTCCTACTCATTTTTTCTTGTTCTCTTTCTCTTTGGGTTTTATGTCTATGAGGGTGACTGTCTTTAGCTTGCTTTCAAACCAGCAATTATGAGGAGACACCTAATGAGACCAGAGTGATCTTCTATGCTATGTCTCCATTTGGGGTTTGGGGAAATTCAATAAACAAGGACAGATGCCAAACAATGTAATTTTTATATTACTCTGTAGGAAAAGGTGCTCCAAATAGACATTAAACATCTAATCCACTAGCATCTGGATGGTAACTTTACCTTTGGAGACTTTTTCTTCGTTGTATTGTCCTAGATGTGAGAATGGATAGTGTGAGGATATAAAAATATCTCATCCTGAAATGCTCAAGAATATATGAAATTCTTTCATATTTGTCTCAAGCTTTTAGTTATAAATATAAAAAGTCATGAAAATTATGGATAATTTTAATTCATTTATAAAGTTCCTTCTAATTTCAAAAGTAATTTCCTCACAATAACCCAGAAAAGATGATAAGGCAAGTAATATGGCCTCTATTTTACTTCAAAACTTTAAAAGATCTATGATTTCACTCATGCAAATAATCACTCCATTGTTTTGTATTAAAATCCATATAGAGATAAATGTTTATTTAACAGTTATTAAGCCTTCCCCCACCAAAAATAATTTTAAAAAATCACTACCTTCTGATAATGAATCTCTACAATCTTAGCCAAGCTAGTTCTTAAATCATAGTGCTTTCATGGACAAATATTCAATTATCAACTTGGAAGGACTTAGTAGCATAGTCTCTGAAAACTCAGGATTACTTATATTTCAATGAGGCATTGGATAAGGACTTCAATGGAGTATTCTCCATTTTACAGTGGGGGTGGGGGTGGGATTGAGACTCAGAAAGCAACTTGCCCAAAGCCACAGATGAAGTAAGTCTTACTTAAACATAGGATTTCTCACTCCAATGAAAATGCTGTTTTTATCTTCCCCCAAAATTTTTTAAATTAAATTATTATAGCTTTTTATTTACAAGATATATGCATAGGTAATTTTTCAGCATTGACAGTTGCAAATGCTTTTGTTCCAACTTTTTATCTCCTTCCCCCCATCCCTTCCACCAGATAGCAAGTTGACCAACACATGTTAAATATGTTAAAGTTTAAGTTAAATATAATATATGTATGCATGTCCAAATAGTTTTATTTTGCTGTATAAAAAAGAGTTGGACTTTGAAGTAGTGTGCAATTAGCCTGTGAAGGAAATAAAAAATGCAGGCGGACAAAAATAGAGGGATTAGGAATTCTATGTAGTAGTTCATAGTCATCTCCCAGAGTTCTTTCCCTGGGTGTAGCTGTTTCCATTCATTACTGCTCTATTGGAAATGATTTGGTTCATCTCATTGTTGAAGAGGGTCACGTCCATCAGAATTGATCATCATGTAGTATTGTTGTTGAAGTATATAATGATCTCCTGGTCCTGCTCATTTCACTCAGCCTCAGTTCATGTAAGTCTCTCCAGGCCTTTCTGAAATCATCCTGCTGGTCATTTCTTACAGAACAATAATATTCCATAATATTCATATACCATAATTTATTCAGCCATTTTCAGTTGATGGGCATCTACTCAGTTTCTAGTTTCTGGCCACTACAAAGAGGGCTGCTACAAACATTCTTGCACATACAGGTCCCTTTCCCTTCTTTAAAATCTCTTTGGGATCTAAGCCCAGTAGTAACACTGCTGGATCAAAGGGTATGCACAGTTTGATAACTTTTTGAATATAGTTCCAAATTGCTCTCCAGAATGGTTGGATGTCCCCGTATTCCCACATACCCTCCAACATTCCGCATTATCTTTCCCTGTCATTCTAGCCAATCTGACAGGTGTGTAGTGGTATCTCAGAGTTGTCTTAATTTGCTTTTATTTAATTAATAATGACTTGGAACATCTTTTCATATGGCTAGAAATAGTTTCAATTTCTTCATCTGAGAATTGTCTGTTCATATCCTTTGACCATTTATCAATTGGAGAATGGCTTGATTTCTTATAACTTAAGAGTCAATTCTCTATATATTTTGGAAATGAGGGCTTTATCAGAACCTTTGACTGTGAAAATGTTTTCCCAGTTTATTTCTTCCCTTTTAATCTTGTCTGCATTAGTTTTGTTTGTACAAAAACTTTTCAATTTGATATAATCAAATTTTCCTATTTTGTGATCAATAATGACCAGTTCTTCTTTGGTCATAAATTCCTTCTCTTCCACAGGTCTGAGAGGTAAACGATCCTATGTTCTTCTAATTTATTTATAATCTCATTCTTTTTTTTTTTAATCCATTTTGATCTTATCTTGGTGTACGGTATTAAGTGTGGGTCAGTGCCTAGTTTCTGCCATACTAATTTCCAATTTTACCAGCAGTTTTTGTCAAACAGTGAGTTCTTATCCCAAAAGCTGGGGTCTTTGGATTTGTCAAACAGTAGATTATTAAAGTTATTGACTGTTTTGTTCTTTGAATGTAACCTATTCCACTGATCAACTGGTCTATTTCTTAGCCAATACCTAGGACAATAATTTTAAATGAACTCTCCTGAATCTGTTTTCCGGGTCTGTTATTTTTCCAATGAGATATTTCACTTTTTTCTATTTTGCCATTTTTTTGAGTTTTGCTTTATTGTATTTTGAGTTCTCATAAAGTTATTAGCTTTCATTTGCTCATTTCTAATTTTTAAGGAATTATTTTCCTCAATAAATTTTTGTACCTGCTTTCTCATTTGGTCAATTTTGCTTTTAAATGAATTCTCCTCATTAACTTTTTTTTAATTTCCTTTTGCACTACTCTCAATTTTTCCTCTATCTTTCTCATGTGATTTTCAAAATCATTTTTTGAGTTCTTCTATAAAATGAGACCAATTCTATTTCTTTGAGGCTTTGGATGGAGGAGCTTTGACTTTAATATCATCTTCTGCGTGTATGTTTTGATCTTTGTCACCATAGTAACTTCCTATGATGATGAACCTTTTTTGTTGTCTGCTCATTTTCAAGCAGAGAACTAGTCTGCCACTCATCTTTTAACTCTTTGCTAAAATAGGATTGTTTTCTGGGTAGAGGATGCTTCAATAGTTTTGTGCAACTGTTTTCAAAGATCCTTCTAGGCACCTGACCACTAGCACTCTTTTCTGACCTCAGAATTCTAGGAATGTTCCTACCTCACTATAACTTTACAATCTAGAGTGCTGAAGCAGGAGAGTTCTTTGTCAATGCTAATGAAGAGACCTCCTGTGAGCTGAGGCTCTGTAAGGTCCACTGACTCTGTCACCCAGGCCTACTCTTGGTTTGTTGGCTTCCCAAAGCCCTCTCACCCTAGTGAGAAAAACCTTTTTTTGCAGACTTTCCAAGTCATCCTTTTTGTCTCAGGGCTGAGAGGGTGCAACAGCTGATGCTGGAGTTGGGGCCAGGACTGGGGTTGGGGCTAGGTAGTGGTCTGCACTGAGATTGCATGCTGGGCTCTCACCCTGGTTTCATAGACCCTTTTCTGCTGACCTTCTAAGTTGTTTTTAGTGTCTCTGAGCTGAGAGGTCTAGATTCCTATACTTATTCCTGCTTGCTTGGCATAGGAATGGAGCCTGTGCCAGGGCAGTATTGGTGCAGCCTGAACAGGGATTGCACACTGGACTTCCATACTGGTATCACAGACTTTTTCTGCTGACCTTCTAAGTTGTCTTTGTCTGGAAAATGTTCTACTGTTTTTTGGGTGTTCTGATGTTCTAAAATTATTTAAAGCCATTATTTAAAGGTATTTGGAGCAGTTTGGGGGAAATGTTGGGCAAGAACTGCCTTTACTCCATCATTTTGCTCTATCTCAGACACAAAGATTCTCAAAGAGTTAAAAGAGAGAGCTGGAGCATATTATGTTTTTATCGAATTAAAAAGAAAATCAGACAAAGTTCTCAGACAAAGTGGAAATAAAAGAGAAAAAGTGGAGAATTATATATGCATACACACATATATGCAATGAGATAATGTTTTAAAAAATAGGAAAAGCAGCCAAACAGTTTTATGGGAAATTTTATGTTTTTAAACAATTTCATTGACAAGAGAGAAAGAAAAATTAATTAATTGTTCATGTAACTAAAAAGCACATTAGAATAGTAAGAAATTAAATATCACCACTTAAATATCAAACTAAAAATCCTGAAAATCAAAAACAATAAAATGGATTTTTTAAAACATTTATTTAATAAAAAAGTAGAAGCTGACTTTTAAAGAAATGTATAGGTCATTAGCTAATTTTCTTAACAAGAAGTAAGGTATATTTCTAGCAAGAAAATAAAAGAGAAGACTTTATAACAAACAAACAAAAATTATTAGAAAATAATTTTGCACAATTGTAGGCCAATTAAATCAGCAATTTAAATTAAATTAATGACTATTTACAAAAAGATAAGATTTCAAGATTAACCAAAGAAGAAGCAAAATATGTAAATAAATTTTCATAAAAAAATATATAAGCTATAAAGGAAATGCCAGAAGAAAAAAATTCATATTAGATAGATTTACAAGCAAATTCTATCAATGAAAAATCAATTCCAATATTATACAGACTTAAAAAAATAAGAAAAGGAATCCTGTCAAATTACTTTTATAATACAAATATGCCCTTGACTCTGAAGCCAGAGTCAAAATATAAAGAGAAACTATAGACTAATTTCTTTATTGGACACTTCTACAAAAAACATTGAACAAAATATAAAAACAAAATTAAAGAAAGGACAGAAACATATCAAAAAGTGATACAGTATTAGCTATTTTAATTTATACTAAACATGCAACATTGGTTCAATATTAGAAAAATTATAAACATAATTGACTCTCAATGAAAAGAACAATATTCTTGCAATTAAATATGCACATGGGGAAAGAAACTTGACAAATATAACATTTATTTCTGTTAAAAAAAAACACTAGAATATAAAGTTATAGACTATGCATTAACATGCTGAGTAGTATATATATCTAAAACCAAGAGATTGCATTATATGTCATTGTAGAAACTAAAGCTCTTTCATTAATATCAGGTTTACTCTCATAATTATTTGCTATTTTTCTCCAAATGTTAACTATAATAATATGATAAAAAAAAAGAAATTAAAGGAATAAGCACAAGCAAAGTAGAAGCTTAATTATCATTATTTTCTAGATGACATGATATACTTGGAAAACCTAGAGCCAGCTAAGAAAAATAACTACAGCAAAGTTGCATGAGAAAAAAAAATTAAGCCTATGAGAATAATCAACATATCTGTATATTACCAATGAGACACAGTAGGAGGAAAATGTAAAATTGAAAATACTTGAGATACATATAGGAGATATATAAATACAATTACAACATACCATTTTTTTCAGTTAGCAATGGCAAACCCAAATAATTGGAAAAATATTAATTGTTCATGGTTAATCCAAAGCAACTAAAATGATAATAGTGCCTAAATTAATCAGTATATTCAATGCCATAATACTAATTATAATAATACCAAAATTCATTTAGAGGAATTAAGATAAAAAAATTAAAGAGAAATAATGGGGAGAAAGTGAAGAGGAATGGTTTCTAATATGATCAGATCTGAAACTATGCTCTAGAGCAATAAACATCAGAATGACTTGGTACTGATTTAAAAGTTAAGATACTGATCAGTGCAATTATGATGGATATGGCCCTCTTCAACAATGAGATGAACCAAATTAGTCCCAATAGAGCAGTAATGAATTGAACCAGCTACACCCAGCTAAAGAACTCTGGGAAATGACTATGAACCACTACATAGAATCCCCAATCCCTCTATTTTTGTCCACCTGCATTTTTGATTTCCTTCACAGGTTAATTGTACACTATTTCAAAGTCTGATTCTTCTTGTGCAGCAAAATAATTGTATGGACATGTATACATATATTGTATTTAACACATACTTTAACATATTTAACATGTATTGGTCTACCTGCCATCTGAGGGAGAGGGTGGGGGGAAGAAAGGGAAAAATTGGAACAAAAGGTTTTGAAACTGTCAATGCTGAAAAATTACCTATGCATATATCTTGTAAATAAAAAGCTATAATAAAAAACAAGATACTGATCAGTAGAACAAATTATATCCACAACTTACCAAAACAAATAAATCAAAATACTCCAACTATTAGAGTAAGGGCTCACTATTTGAGAACAATTCCTGGAAAAACTGAAAACTTGTTTTGCAAAAATTAGGGATAGATGAACATTTCATTTCCTACAACAAAAGAAACTCCAAATGGATATTTGACTTATATATAGAAGTTGACTTCATAAATAAATTAAAGGGATCCAGGAAGAAACTACCTGTAAATAGGGGAGGAGTGAATGACTAAAAAGGAGTAGAGGGTTGAGGGAATATGAGATGGAGGTTGGAAAAGCAGATGTAACCTAAGGATACTAAATGCCATGTATGGGAGGAACTAAACCAGCTCTAAACATCTCATGAATATGTGCCTTCATCTGCATCCTGGCCATTTTCCTCCCTTTTGACATCTGGATACTTATTGCTCTGAAAATTATAATCAATCAAATTTTCCCTTATTGTTCCATTCACTGTCTTTGTTATTATGACTCCCTAGGGCTATCACCCCATATGTATTTTCTGCCTGATTAAAATGCAAATTCTTTGAAGATAGAGTATCTCTATATTTTGCATTTATATCCCAGAGCTTAGCACTGTGGTTGATATAAAGTAAGTACTTAAATGCTTTTCAAACATTCATTCATAAGAAACATTTGCACTTATCAGGTATAAATTTTATATCAACCGTAACATATCATGAGCATTCAAAACAGTCTTAAGTCAGAAAGAAAAGGCAATATTTAAAAACCATAAAACATATTCTGTGAATAGCTTCTTATGAAGTCCATCTTTGTGGATAGAGAGGCAGAAAGAGACCCAGACAGACAGACAGATAGTAGACAGAGATAGAGAGATAAAGACAAAGTAGAAAAAATAGAGAAAAGGAAAAGAGAATGAGAGACAAGGACAAGGACAAAGGAAGAGAGACAGAGAAACAGAGATAGAAAGCGAACTTCAATATAGATTCAAAGTTAAGTCTAAGGCTAATTGTTCAGGGGCTCATCTTTGTCTTTTGTCCCAATAGTGTGTTCTACTTATAGCACTCTTATTTACAATGCAATGACAATGTTTTTTTTTTCCTAGAAACTAAACCCATCATAAATGTCTAGAAGCAAATAAACAAAATTTAAGGGTAAACAATTACACTTAGCGAGGTGGCTGAGAGGGAAGAATTATCCAGGCAGACAAATTTACATGATACCAGTGCAAACACAAATTCTTTTCAGGTAAGTCACTCCAACTGTTCAAAATTATAATAAGGTCAAGGTCATAATTCCTAGTTCAAAATAAACATATAATAATTTCATACTAGCCATTCTTTTTGCCAAAAGGGACATTAATTTAGAAGAAGAGGTAGAGTAAATATAAAATCGATTTGGGAGAGCAAGGGCTACCAAGCAAAGGAGTTTGGAAGAATCCATTAAAGGATTACACCATGAGGTGGGAGCACTCCATTGACTGGCAGGTTAAATCCATCAAGGAGTTTAGTGGACTTACCAGAGTTATAGTAAGGGGAAAGATACCATTAAAGAGAAGACACTATGAAGGGGAGAGAGAGAGGGAAATACCTCAGAGTCAGCTTAATTCTAGAAAGGACTTAGCAAAGATCTTCATCATTAGCACATCTTTTATAGGAAAACACAACTGTAGGAGGTTCTCAGGGGAGGAGCAGGAGTACCAAGGAAGAATTCTGTAGCTCAGAGGAAGGAATCATTGAGAAGCCAGATGGAATACACCGGACAGACTAGGTGTCAGACCTGTCTAAACACATGCTAATCAATATGTCATAGGTTGTTTAAAGATGCCCAGAGGTTTGAGGGATAGACATTGGAAGCTGATGAAGAGTTCCTTCCTCACAATCACACTATATTCAAACAGATAGTCTGGGACGTGGTTTGCCTGGTAATAGCTAGCCAAGCTTCTTCCTGACTAGGAAAGGCAGTAATTCAAATTCCATATCAGTTATGTTAACTGGGATACTACAACTTTCTTTTCCATCTTCTGTTAGCCACAGACCTGTCCAGATGAGGATACCCAATGGTCCTTCAATCTTTATTTCCAATTGTGGAAAAAAAAATAACTCTTCCTTATGAGTCCTATTGCTTATGAGACTACACTTATTTCACACAGAACAAAACTGTTGGGCTTTTTTTCTTCACTGTTTTGGTATGGGCCTATGATTCTACAGATTTAAGGAATTCTTAGTATATAAACTCACTTCAGAAAGTTGGATTAGCAATTTTTTTGTCTTAGAGTTTATTAGAGCACTAAAATATTTAAGTGATCTGTGCATGAGTCGTAGCTAGAATGCAACAGTTAGGAATTGAATTCAAGACTTCTAGTATCATCATATAGTCAGCTAGCTTTGATTAGGTTTCCACTAGAATAGATTCAACCATCTAGTTGATGGATTTAAGGTAATATAGAGCATCCTTCACTGCAACAACAAGCAGATGCAAACATAGTCCGAGAGACTTAATAGATCACCTCAGGCCATCTTCAACTGAACATCCCAATTTAGCAGAGGTATGCTATGTATGACACTGTATGTATGTATGACAATGATGTATGTATGTTTTGTGGCCTAACAGATTGGTAGTGTGATAGATTGAGTGCCATACTTGGAACTCAGGAAAAAATCAATTTGCCTTCTACCTTAGATACTTTCCAGCTGTGTAATGCTGAGCAGGATGCTTAATTAAATTTTCTAAGCCTTGGTTTTATCATCTATGAAATATACTTTCAGGGTCATTGTGAGGCTCAAATGAAATGATATAAAGTTTTTTGCAAACCTTAACACCCTAATATAATTCTTATTAATCATCAGATTTGATTTTTATTCTCCAGTATCTCTTTTGAACTTAGTAAACAAATTCAATTTGGTCTTTATTCTACATCATACTGATTAAATATTAGTCTAAAATGTTTTATCACTTATTCCTTATGCTTTTCTTACTTCCTGGCAATCAATCAACAATTATGATTATTAAACTCTGAAAAAATCAGCAATTAATTATTTTCAATACCCAATTCCCAACCCATATTGATGCTATTATGTAATGTTTATTTGCCTCTTTTTAAGTTACAAAATATTTAACATCTAGTATCTCCTTTAAGCCTCACAACAATCTTGTGAAAAATGTAGAACAGGCATTAATAACCTCATTTTACAGATACAGTTCAATTCTGCAATCATAATTGCATTAATTTTAATTAATAGAACTTTCAAGACCCAATATGCTCGGTACTGGGAATAGAAAGAGAAAATGGAAATATAGTCTTACCTTCAGTGAGCTTACTTTTGATTTTGGGATGAAGAAACTAGATTTCAGAGAGGTTGTAATTTTCCCAAAGTGACCCAGTGACAGAATCCAAACATATTGACTTAAAGGATATAGAGTTGAGATTTTCTTTTTCTTTTTTTAATTAAAAAATTTAAACAAAAAAAGCATTGTTTTGTGCCCAGCAGAACATCAGGGAGGATTCAACATATATCACAATAAATTTCCATCTTAAGAAAGCATAATAATAGAAGAAATTATATCCATGAGTATCTATCTTTGCTTCCTTGCAGGTTAATCTTTTGCTCTCTGCTGAGCATTTTTTACTTTATTATTTTTCTCCTTTCATCACTCCTACCTCTCCCAAGTAGGTTACAGTTAAGCACATATATATTCATATATGCACACATACATGCACATATATGTATGTATGTATATACACATTCAGACCCATACAGATATATCTATATACACACCATACATAGACCTACATGCATACATATAGGGTTGGGTTTAAAATAAAGGATTTAAATATTAAACACTATCTGTTTCTTGTAATGGGCTGAGGCTTGAGTTGATGCACTGAGGTCCCAAGCACATGAGGCTAAATAGTAATTGGACCATACTCTATTAATATATAAGCTTGGAGAAAGAATGGCCCCCACCCACTCTTTGTGCAAGTCCTGATGTGTTGTATAGGAAATGACGATTTTGGTGGGTGGAGGCAGGGGAGTGGAAAAGGAAGGGGAGGAGAGACTTTTGGGATTGCCATTGCCACGGTTGGCTCTGCTCGTGTCTCTCTCTCTTAGCTGGCTTCCTGTCACAACTGCCTATATTTGCTATCGCAATCTTTCTTGCCTATATTTGCTATCGCAATCTTTATTCACCTCTTCACCAATAAATATTGAAGATTTTCCCCTTAACCTGAATTCCTGACTCCGGCTGATTTTAAATACGCAGTCATTACAGTTTCTATCTATATTTTACAGGTAGGTAAACTGAGACTGAGATGTTAAAGAGACTTCTTCAGGACTTTTTAAATTTCTAAGCTTAAACATCAAAGTAATGAGTCGTTTCCAAATTCATAGTAGAACAGGTGAGAGAGAGAAGGAGGATAATTCTTTCTGAATTAGCTAGTAAGATGTAGGTCAAATGAAGATTGTTTATTTTTTTTTTTTGAAAAAAATTTCTTTATAACATTATCCTTTGCACTCACTTCTGTTCTGACTTTTCCCCTGCCTCCCTCCACCCCATCCTCCAGATGGCAAGCAGTCCTATACATATTAAATATGTCACAGTATATCGTAGCTACAATATATGTGTGCAGAACCGAACAGTTCTCGTTGCACAGGAAGAACTGGATTCAGAAGGTAAAAATAACCCGGGAAGAAAAACAAAACTGCAAACAGTTTACATTCATTTTCCAAGTGTTCTTTCTTTGGGTGTAGCTGCTTCTGTTCATCACTGATCAACTGAAACTGAATTAGATCTTCTCTTTGTCGAAGAAATCCACTTCTGTCAGAATACATCCTCATATAGTATATTTGTTGAATTATATAATGAAATGAAGATAGTTTTAAGTATCATTATAAATTAGTATTGAATGGGTGAATTTGCCTTCTACATATCAAATCCCTTTCTATTTCTCAGATCTTTCTTTTTCTCTGCTGTGTTATTCATGATGTCAGCTCCCATGTCAAAGGTACTGCTTTTTTTTCCTGAAAAGCATTGTCTATAGTATTATAATCTCATTTTCTTGGGAGGCTTCCTTCTTTTCTGTTAACAAAACATGAAGAAATACTTATTTATTATAAGATAATTGAATTTGATTTATTTCCCCTAATGTTGTCTGTAGGCATCTCTGCCAAAACAAGTTGACTATGAAATAAATGGCTTAAGAATAAGCAGCAAAAAATCTTGTACTTTGAGGCCTTTTTGCCAGCTAGGGTGAACTGTGCCTTTGAGTATTATATTTACTGGTGTAAGGGAAGTCACATGTCTTCTATCTAACTTTTATTACTTCTCTCCACTATCCAATGGAATTGTAATTTAATTAATTTAGTGTTCACTTTCAGAAGACTGAGGAAGTACAAAATATAGCATTTAAGAGCAAAACAGCACCAAGGTCATCTAAAAGAAGCAGAAGGAGTAAATATTATCAGGCACTTGACAGACGCCAATTAATGTTGCAAGGAATGAACTTGTCTATGAGCTCTGTCAGAAAAAGTAAAAAAAAAAAAAAGATTAAACAAAAAAGAAAAGATTTACTGTCATATAGAATTTGTTTTATAGCAGGATAAATTCATTTTTTTGTAAGAGAAATAATAATTTGTTTGTTTGTTTTCTGGTACTACCCTGAAAGGTGAATTTATCTATGTAGAAAGGACTTTAAGAAGTAAGTTAGCATAAAAGGCAATATTTTTAACCATGTTTTTCCAGGGCCTACAGTGACACTATATAAATGGAAAATTCTCAAAATAACTCTGTATAAAGGCAGAGGGCATAATGCCAAATGGTAACTCTAAGAGGTTTTGAGAATTGTTCACATTTATAAAGCAATGCAACTTTACATAGCTTTCTCCTTATAATAATCCTGTGAATGGTGTAATGTAGGTTTCCTTATTTTATAGATATAGAAATTGAGGTAGGAGAAATGAAGTGACTTTTGCCCAGGGTTACCAAGGGAATATATATCAGAATTCATCTTGTATTTTTGAGTCTTTGGATTCCAGGTCCAATGCTTTCTCTTCATTCCATATGTGGTACATTTTTTTTTTTTTGGTATCATGCTGGAATACAATTTGGAGGATCGATCCATTGATTGAAACTTGGTAGGTAAAGTCTACTTTCTACAAGTAAAGAAGTAACCATTAGATTGAGGAGGTAAGCATCAATCATTTACCTGGATGTCATACCAATGTACTGATACATGAGAGTTCTGCACCAAAGTGAATCTTATCTCACCTTAGGTTATTGTTCATTCTCCCCATTTTAATTTGTTTGACAAACATGGCATCTTTTTTCATATACATATTCAAATATATATTCACTGTTTAAACACATGCATATAGTTATAAAATACACATACGTATACATATTTATGTTATATAAAATTTATATTTTATTTGTGATATATTTCAATTGGTATATTTTGGTTTTTACCTCTTTCCTAAATACCTTCTTCACAGTTTCTCCATTCTATTTAAAATATAGCAGTGTATATAGCATTCTGTACTTTTAGTTTAACTCATCTCTACTGCCACAAAGAAAGAATATGCTGACATCCGCTGAAGTCTCCATTGGTCATTGTATTTGATATGAATTATTCTACCTTCATTTACATTTCTGTAATCATGTGTATATTGTTTTCATGGTTTCCTCCTTCTGATTCAATACATACAAATCATATCATATTTCTTGGAGTTCTTCATTTTCATTGATCCTGGTAAGATTAAATAATCCAAGGCATCCCCAAAGTCTGAATCGAAATTTAAGCTCTAATAGCTGAAAATTATATTTAGATTTTGGAGGAAAGTTGGATCATACAGTTTTGGGATACTTTTGTTGTGAGAGCCTTGAGTCTGCTTACTATAATAATTCATAATATAGAAGTGAGAAAAGCTTGTGGAAGATGATTTTTATTTCTCTAAATTCCCATTATTACCACTTCACATGGCAGCAGAACTTAGGCAAAGCAGGCAGACTTATGCTTATACAACATTTAGTATAGCCAAAGATACTTTCAAGGTTAATGCCTTAAGAATGACTACGGGAGATGACATGATGATATACTTAGAGAACATTAAAGAATCAACTAAAAAAATTACTAGAAACAATTCACAACTTTAGCAAAGTTTCAGGATACAAAATAAATCTACATAAATCATCAGCATTTTTCTATATTGCCAACAAAGTCCAGCAGCAAGAGATATAAAAACAAATTTCATTCAAAATAACTGTCATTAGTATAAAATATTTGGGAATCCATCTGCCAAGGGAAAGTTTAAAACTGTATAAACACAACTACAAAACACTTTCCACACAAATAAAGTTAGACCTAATTAGTTGGGGAAATATCAAGTGGTAGGCTGAGTGAATACAATAAAAATGAAAATAATACCTAAATTAATCTACTTATTTAGTGCCATATCAATCAAAATCCTAAAAAATTATTTTACAGTTCTATAAAAAATAGTAACAAAGTTCATATGGAAGAACAAAAGATCAAGAATTTCAGGGGAATTAATGAAAAAATGCTAATGAAGGTGACTTAGCTGTGCCAGACCTAAAACTATATTATAAAGCAGCAGTCATCAAAACCATTTGGTACTGGCTAAAAGAAATGGAGTAGTCAATAAGTGGAACAGGTTAGGATCACAGGATAAAATAGGCAATAAATATAGCAATCTAATGTCTGACAAACCCAAAGACCACAACTTTTGGGATTAGAACTCACTATTTGACAAAAGCTGCTGGGAAAATTGGAAACTAATATGGAAGAAATTAGAGTTTGACCCATATCTACCACCACATGCCAAGATCTAAATGGGTTCATGATTTAGATATAAAGAGTGATATTATAAGCAAATTAGAGGAACATAGGATAGTTTACCTCTCAGATCTGTGGAGAAGGAAGGAATTTGTATCCAAAGAAGAACTGGAACTCATAATTGAACACCAGATAGACAATTTTGATTATATTAAGTTAAAAAGTTTTTGTAAAAACAAAACTAATGCAGACAAGATCAGAAGGGAAGCAATACATTGGGAAATCATTTTTCATTTAAGGGTTCTGATAAAAGACTCATTTCTAAAATATATAGAGAACTGACTAAAATTTATAAAATCCAAGCCATTTTCCATTTTCCAAGTCAAATGATATGAACAATTTTCAGATGAAGAAATTAAAACTATTCCTAATCATATGAGACATTGCTATAAATAATTATTGATCAGAGAAATGCAAATTAAGACAACTCTGAGATACCACTACACACCTCTCAGATTGGCTAAGATGACAGGAAAAGATAAAACAGATAGGGGCAACTGCTATCATAAAATATTGTTTATATGTATCATCATTCAAGATTTCAAAATTACATTTTTTGTTTGATTGCTTTCCTACATCAAAAAGGAAGGTTCAGTCTGGAGTTGAAATTACTATGACTTAAAGAAAAAAAAGATATAAATAAAAGATACACACATTTATGTATGTATGTGTTTATAGACACAAATACATATACATGTTGAATATGTGTATTTGTATGCATCATCTGTGTACCTATCCATGCATGTCATTTATGCACACGTTCGTAAAACATGCACACTTAAATGTACAACTTAACCATTATTATACTATATGTACATTGCACATATGTCTATGTACACATAAATATCAGTGCATACAAATGATATATGTTTACATGCATATAATGCACACCTCTGTGCACAAATATATATGGGTGTGTATTATATATGCACATATACACACATGTATAGGATATATATATATGTGTGTATATGGATATACACATATAGGAGAGGGATGGGGGAGAAGAAAGGGAGAGAGACAGAGAGAGAGAAAAAGAGAGACAGAGGGAGAGAGAGAGAGAGAGAGAGAGAGAGAGAGAGAGAGAGAGAAAAGACAGACAAAGAGAGAGAAAGAGAGAGGAAAGAGGGGAGAGAAGGGAAGAGAGAGCAACGTTGATGGTAACAAATCTCTCACCCAAGAAGGACACAGAGGCATGATAACTAGCAAATAGGTGATCTCCTGGCTAGGTGCCAGCTACCTGGCAGCTGAAACATGGGGACCATTAGAATTCCTCTTTGCAGTTTCTGTAACTGCTGGTCCCCTTGCCTGCTTCACTGACCCCTTGCCTATATCAATGCCTTATTGTATGTTATCTCAGACTGTCTTGGACCGTTTCCTTCTTGCTGACCACTCATAAGGCAGGCTGTCTTATCTCCATCCTTTTGCCTGCTTTATGCTCTATTTTTTCATCTATGAGTGTGACTACTCCTGGCTTGTGGTAAGGAGATTCGGTTCCAGACCTGGGGCAGTACTGTCTTATACATATTTCCCTAAAGAATTCATGTTTATTTATGCAACTAACTCTGAAACATCAGTTTCTCAGAACATTTTATTTCTGGAATAAATTAACTCTGGAGAGTAGGCATTGATGATGATGATTAGAAACTAGGATAGATCTCACCTGAAACCTTGCATTAGAAGAATGTGAGTAGAGGCAGCTAGGTATTGCAATGGTTAGAGCACCAGTCAGGAGGACCTGAGTTCAAGTCCAACCTCAGACACTTAACATTTCCTAGTTATGTGACCCTGGGCAAGTCACTTAATCCCAATTGATTCAGGGAAAAAACAGAAGAAAAATGTGGGTAAACACTCAATAACTGGAACTTTTGTTAGATTCATACCTTTGCAAAGAATAGCTACCTCTAAGGCTATCTGGTAGCAACATAAAGGTCATTCAGACTCTGCTCAAAGATTTCCAAAAAGGGAAAACCTAAAGCTTCTCATTCCACTTTCAAATAATTCTGATAATTTTATTTTCCATTTTAATTTAATTCTGCAATTTCTAGCCGTTGTTCTTTGTGTTTTGTGAGCATAAACAGAATTAGCTTAGTCCTTCTTACATATGATTGCCCTTCACATATTTGAAGGCTCTTATCCCGTTACTCCTGTCTCTTCTTTTCTCCAAACTAAATATCCTTAATTACTTGAACTTACCTTAAGTTGAAGTCAGTGTAACCATTCTTGTTGTCCTTCTTTGTATGTTCTCTAATTTATAGAGATAAGTAATGGATCATGGTCTAAAATCCTCCAAAAGCACTTATTGAACATTACTTGATCTAATGGATCCCCCAATATCTCAAGTCTTTGTTCTTTTTGTCTTGTTATCCAGAGACTCTGCAGAAACAAGACATATTGCCATAGGTTCTACTTCATTATTTGCGATTTCTAGACAGAGGAAATCGGTCCTTTTTTTGCGTAGACTGTAGGTGATGGCAGCTCTTAGTTATTACAATCAAATTGCTTTTCTTTCCCTCCAAGCTGGATCTAACATCAGAACCATCTGGCTGTGGTAGGCCTTGAAGACAGATGACTGGCAGATATCACCCTTTACTGATTGTGAGATGGGCCACATCTTTCCATTCCTGGCAGAGAGATCTTCAGGCAATCTTACTATATGAGGTAATGAGGTTACAAAAGCCCACCTCTGCATGGAGATTAGTGTGCCCAGGCAACGGGAATTTGGGCAATGAAACAATTATTCCAAATTTTGATCCAAAAACCTGACTGAGGGAAAAGAATTTTGGGTCTGAATCATCCAGATGGTTTGTCTACCTGTTCATTTGGAAAATTGCTCAACCATTAATACTCTAGTACTGTCCAAGCTGCTTTTGGAAAAAAAAAATGACATCTGGATCTTTCATACATCAAATCAACACATAATGGACACAAAAGTTCTGACTCTGATTAGTGAAAGGCAGAGAAGGGTAATATGATGAGTCCTGGAATTGCATTAGGAGGACCTCTGCCCTGTTTCCTCCTACCTCTGTAGCTGTTGAATTTCCTTTTCTGTAAGGATTGTAAAGATATTGGACTAAATTTCTCAGATCTCTTTCAGTTTTAAATTCAGTGATCTTACTTTCTATCTCCTATTCGAGGTATATACCTTATTTATTAGTGCCCTCTCTAGTACTTAGGTGAACTGAAATAGTCATCTATTTGTATCAAGTACTTTGATGGCAGAGTACAAAGGGCACCTAACTTGGAATTTGGAAGACCTGAAATGAAATATTATCTCAGAAACTTACTACATATGTCACTCTCAGGAAATCACTTCATCTCTGTCTGCCTCAGTTTCCTTACATGTAAAATGGTAATAATAATAGTACCTTTATTTCAGGGTGAAAATCAAAAAAAGTAATACAGGTAAAACCTAAAGAGTTGTTATGCAGTTGTTTTCAGTTGGTTCAGATTTTCCATGACCCCATTAGGGTTGAGGTTTTTTTTTTTTTTTTTTTTTTTTTTTGTTTTGTTTTGTTTTGTTTTGGCAAAGATACTGGAGTAGTTTACATTTCCATCTCCAGCTCATTTTACAGAAGAGGAAACTGAGGTAAATAGGGTGGTGACTTACCCAGTGTCATATAACTAGGAAGTGTCTTGAGGCTGGATTTAAACTCAGAAAGGGGAGACTTTCTAACTTCATGCCTGGCATTCTATCCATCGTACCTATCCACAGTGGCTATGATATTATTGTTTGCTCTGGGAGACTGTGATCTCTTTTAATGAATGAATGAAAAAGCATGTGTTCAATGCTTAATGTGTAGTGGGCACTAAATAAAAGCAAGTAAGAGATCCCTAACTTCAAGTCATTCTCATGGGGTAGACAATTCATATAGGAAGGAAGATGGCCACTTGGTCAGTCAACAAGCATTTATTAAAAGCTTGCTTTATGTCTTGGCAGTGATCTAAGCCTGAGAATACAAAGCAAGGACAAAACTTGAGCCTTGCCTTCAAAAAGACTGCATTCTGGTAGAGGAGATAATATGCAAACAGTTTGGCTTAAATATGGTATATTACTATTGCATTTATATGTCTATATATCCCGACACATATGTGTATGTGTGCAAAGGTTTTAGAAGCTCATATATGTCTGTGTGCAGTAGAGATTGCATGTGTGTATTATACATATACATGCACATGTATATACATGATGCTAAAAGAAAGAGAACCTCCCTGTGATTGTCACAGGACAATATATTCCCTTTACCTTTATAAAGATGGACAATGGAGGCATCCTTTAGTTCCTTGGACTTAACTTTCTCTTGACATATAAGCTGGAAAATTTTAGTCAATTTGGTATAAATAATCGATCCCTCTCCCCAACTTTGTAAATCAACTATATACACACATGAATGGAAGATACTCTCAAAAGGAAGGTACCAGCTATATGTGTATTGGAGTGAGGAAGAGCAGATCCAGGAAAGATCTCTTGAAAAAGAAGGGCAGGGAAGTAAGGAGAATATGGCAAGGGAGGAGAGAATTCCAGTTATAGAGACACACAATGAAAATGCACATACATAATGAATATGGATGGAAGAAGACTTCTCTTTGAAGAGTTAATCTGAATACAGTTTTCAGAGGTAAAGTTAGACAATGGTTAGGGAGTGGTGGAGTTAAGGTGACATGATTAGAAGATGTTTGGAAGGTAGCATGGAAGGTCTGGGTCTAATGTCTACCAATCAGAAGCTCAGGTTCCAGGGCAGGAATTTGGTGTACCGGTTAGAACCTGGAAACTGAAAAACTGAAGCATGACCAGGAAGTATTATTTCTTGAAGGCAATGATTTTTTTTTAATGATATCTGTGCATCCTCAGTGTTTTATACATGGCAGGTACTTAATAAAAACCCATTTATTCAATCAATCAATAAAAATTATTAAATGCTTCCTAAACATGTGGGAACTTACTAAGCAGGAACTTGTCATAGAAATACAAAACTGAGATAACTCCTGCCCTTAGGGAGCTTACATTCTATTTAGGGGTATAATACCTATCAAGGAGTGATACCCAGGGTAAAGAATTTAAGTCTCAATAGGCACAGAGACTGGGAGTTGTGCCAGAGGACAGTAGACTGTCATGATCATTCCATTAGCAACAGATATATTGCTTTAATTATTATTCCATAAACAGTAAAAGAAGGAAGGACAGATAAGATATTAGGAAGGGGTTATAGTATTTCCTGATGTCCTGGTGGATGGTTATACTGGAAGAAGCATGATCTGATACTCCAAATTGCATTGTATAATATTGTACTGCAAGGTTTATACAATGCTTTACTCACCACTAGGGAGGTAGTTAGCATTAATCCTCCTGTTTTGTAGATGAATAACTGAATTTATGAGGGCATGTGAAGAATGAGATCTGGAACTCAAAATCCATTCTCCAAACCCTAACTTCAGAGTTCTTCCTAGTGTGTCCCACTGCCTCTTGCAGAGAAGTTGGCAGATGTTCCTTCCCTATGTCCCAGAACTCTGCAATGCAAGACAACAGCTACCTTCTTTTTAGATCATCGTGGTGAAAGTTGAGTCTTCCTCTTATAGAATGAGGGAAAACTGAAGAAGATGGAAAAGGAAATGACCAATCTCTCCAGTAACTCTGCCCAGAAACCCCCAACTGGGATTATGAAGAGTTGGACACAACTGAAAACAACTGAACCACAACCACAAAAGAACTGGAGAAACAGCGACTTTTCCCCAGTCTCAAATTCTGCCTACCAGTATCTCATATACTTACAGTATTTTTTATGTGTTTTAAGACAAAAGAAAAAAAAAAAACCAAAATGTTTTGCAGTCTTTGTTTCCCTGATTTTTATAGAGCACTGAGCCTGGAGTCAGGAAGACCTGAATTCAGATCCAGCCTCAGACATTTATTAATTATGTCATCTAAACAAGTTATTTACTCTGCCTCAATTTCCTCAACTGTAAAATGAGAATAATAGTAGTACCTACCTCTATGGGCTAATGTAAAAATCAAAAGTAATAATATTTGTAAAGTACTTAAAACAATGCTCAGAACAGCTGATGCTTAATAAATGCTTCCTTCCCTGCCCCCTTGCTTCAAATCAATAATTGCTCACCTTTTCACCTTTGTATTTCCAGTGCTATGCCCGTTACCTAGGAGTTACTTGGAAAATGCTTGTTCACTATGCCCAAAGGGTTATAAAACCATGCATTCCCTTTGATCCAGCATTGTCAATATTGAGTCTGTATCCCAACAAGATCATAAAAGGGGAAAGGACCCACATGTGCAAAAATATCTGCAGCAGCTCTTTTTTTAGTGACAAGGAATTGGAAATTGAGTGGATGACCATCAACTGGGAAACAGCTGAATAAATTATGCTATAAGCAAGTTATGGAATATTGTTGTCCTATAAAAATGATGAACAGTCTGATTTTAGAAAGTCATGAAAAGATTTACATGAACTGATGGTGAATGATATAAGCAGAACCAGGAAAACACTATACACAGCAACTTTGTGGTGTGATCAACTATGACAGACTTGGTTCTTCTCAGTAGTTCAATGATCCCAGACAATCCAATAAATTTTGGATGAAAATGCCATCCACATTTAGAGAAAGAAGTATGGAGACAAAGTAAATGCATACATGCTGTGTTTACTTTTTTTTTTCTGGTTTTTTCCTATCCTGGTTTTTCCCTTTTGTTCTAATTTTTCTCTTCCAACTTGGTTAATTAAAAAAAAATGTTTTTTTCAAATGAATGTACATGTATAACAAAAAATGTTTTTTACAAGTAAATGGGGGAAATGTTAAAAAAAAAAAAAAAAGAAAAGAAACAATGAGAAGGCTGGTTTCAGAAAAGCCTGGAAAGACATACATAAACTGCATGAAGTGAAGCAGAACCAGGGGAATATTATACATAGTAACAAGATTATGTGATAATCAACTATGATGGACTTGGCTCTTCTCAGCTATGTGGTGATTCAAGATAATTCCAATAGACTTGAGATGGAAAATGTCATCTACATACAGAGAGAGAGAACTATGAATGGAAGCATAGTATTTTTGGGTTTTTTGTTTGGTTTCTTTTTCATTTTTTTCTTATTAGTTTGATTTTTCTTGCATAACACAACAAATATGGAAATATATTTAAAAAGATTACACATGTTTAGCCTATATCAGATTGCTTGCTGTCTTGGGGAGGAGGAAGGTAAGCAAAAGAGGAAGAAAAAATTGGAAAAGTTTACAAAAAAAATTATCTTTATATGTATTGGAGAAAAATAAAACACTATTGACTAAATATATATATATATATATATATAAATATATATAAAGTCTTTATTCACCAATGTATGATGATCAACTTTGATAGATTTAGCTCTCCTCAGAAATTCAATGATACAAGACAATTCCAAAAAATTCATTATGGGAAATGTCTATCTACATTCAGAGAAAGAATGATGAGAATCTGAATACAGATTAAAGCATACCATTCTCACTTTGCCTTTTTCTGTCTTGTGGCTTTTCTCTGTTCTATTGATTATTCTTCCACAAGATAACTAATGTGGAAATATGTTTTAATATGATTGTACACATATAACATATCAAATTGCTTGCTGCCTTGAGGAGTGGAGTGGAGAAGGATAGAGGAAAAATATGGGATTCAAAATCTTATAAAAGTGAATGTTGAAAGCTATCTTTACATATAGTTGAAGAAAATAAAATACCATTTTAAAAAAGAAATTGTTTCTTCATTTTAATAAAAATACTTTGGCCAAATGGCTAGTTAGTCATAGACATGGTACCAGAATCTAGTTCATCTAATTGAAGACCTAGGGTTCTCTCTGCTTAATTTATGAAAAGTTGTATTTGGTACCTGTCTAATCCCAACTCACAAAAGTATGCATTTTTAAAATTAATTCTTGTTAATTTTTGTTTTGTTTCACTTTTGTTTCTGAACATAGTCCTTTGGTTTCCCTTAGGGATCCCTACCTTATAACAAAGGCTCAGAACCAGACCTATAAGTGACTTCCTTTCCTTCACCCCTTCCCTAACACCCTAATATTTACAAACACTTGAACCTTGCACTCCATTCTTAAGATGATTAGCTCTAAAAGATGAGTTTTTGCCTTATTTTACCCAAAGCCAAACCCCCATTATACTTACTGGCCATCTTCACATTATGTAGCTTCTCCTCTGTCCATCCTTTTATGTGTGTTGTCTTTCCCCATGAAGCTAAGAGGTACGGTAAATAGAGAGGATTGGGACTGGAATGGAGAGCATAAGTATTCAAATCCAGCCTCAAACACTTCCTATAACTGTGTGATCTTAGGGAAGTGACAATCTCCAATTCTCTTAGTTTTCTTCAATAGTAAAATGGGGATCATAATAGCATCTATCACACAAAGTTGTTTAGAGGATCAAGTGAGAAAACATTGTAAATCACTCACAAAGGGCCTGATAATGGTTCTATCTCACCCTCCTTCCTTCATTAGAATTGTGAATTCCTTTGGGACAATCTTGCAAGCTTCTATTTGCATTCAAAATACTTAGTACAATATCAAACACACAATAAGCATTTAATAAATGCATTGATTTAATTTTTAAAAATCAGTTCATCAAAATTAATCTAAACTTCTAGGAATTCTGATAATGGATAAAATTTCTACATTTATTATAGACCCTGACCTTTTCACAGTAGGAAGTCACATGCAGTCAAAACTGCACTTTGAAGACCAAGCTTGATCATTATAATTATATATCAACCTCAGCATTTAAAAAGAATATTTTTAAAAATCTGATGACAAGCCAGATTTCTTCAGGGTTAACTTTCCCACCTTTTTTTTCTGGTGCTCTCTACCACCTTTAGTAGAGAACCCCTAGGGAGGGTTGATTAGTCAAGCGAAGGGACTTCTCCAGCAATATTGGGTTTGGACTTGCGTGACATTTCACATGAGAACTAATGTAAGCCTGAGAAAAAATAATAAATTCCTGTTCCTCTCATCAAGTGGGCAGCCAGGGAAGCCCGAGTGTGTTTGTGTCCAATTCTGTCAGTCACGGTCAGGCCTCCTGTACGAGGGATAACCAAGTGTCGTGCTTCAGGCGATGAGCTGATAAAGAAGACCATGCTTGTCTGGTTGCATTAGGCTGAGAATTTGTGACTGAAGCCCTGTGTCAGGGCCGAGGCTTCTGTGCTAATTCACTGTGAAATAAAGCCAGCCTTGGGAGTGGGTCATCACAGGCATGGTGTGTGAAGGATACAGGTAATTTTAAAGGTTCCCAAAGATTTCTCGGCCCCCAAATGTTTCCTGCATGTACCTCCATAAGCACCTGAAATGATCATGTTCAATCCTTGGGGAGGATGGAAGCAGGGGAGAGGAAGAATATTCTCTCATTTGATCTTCACAACAGCTATGGTAGGTGCTGTTATGATCTCCATTTTACTGAGGAGGAAACTGCAGCAATTAGTCCAAGATCACACAGATAATTAGTATCTGAGGTTGGATTTCAGCTCAGGTCACCCTGATTCCTGACATCTAGAACTCAGGTTCATGTAGTTGTAAGTAATACTCATTTGGGGCCTGAAAATGGACATGGGGGGGATACTGAATCATAATCATCTTATTAAGCAACTGCGATACAAAAATGAGTAAGACAATGTCCCTAACCATCACAGGCTGATAATCCAGTAGGAAAAATTTACAGTTACATGTGATCTTAGATCCTCTAGGATTAAATACTAGTTTCTCTATTTGGCAAAGTTCTTCAAATATCCGGCCTCAGATTATCTGGGTCCTGTTTGATGTAACTTTCTGGTTCTCATTCACCACCTCCTTGCATTTGGCTTCACGCAGGCCTGAAATGCATTCTCTTATTAAGGACCCCTTTTAGAAACTCTCTTTTCCTTCAAGATTCCATTCAAATGCTGCCTTATATGTAAGACTTTTCCAGAATACTCCCATGTCTAATTCTTCCCCTCATCCCTATAACCTATTATATCTGTGTATATCTTGTATATAGTTTATATTTGAATTTATTTCCCCAGGTAGGGTGTAAAATTTCTTAAAAGAAGGCACTAGATTACTTTTGTTTTGTTTCCCCAGAAATTAGTGTAGCATATCTCACGTAGAAGATATTTTTTAAAACTTGGTGATTAATTAAAAATAAATACATACGTTAAAGTAAAAATCTGTAAGATCAAATAAAAGCAAATCAGGGTTGAGGTGCTTCTTGGAAGGCAGGTGGCATTTGACCTTAGCCTTGAAAGATATAAGAGGAAAGAGACAGCATCTCCTATAAAGAGCAAGTATAAAATTAATGAGGAGCTTAGAGAAGGACAATTAATTCAGTTTAATTGGAGCAAAGAGGAAGCAAAGGGGAAAGGTACTATGCCATAAGAGTGAAAGCAGATTCATAGGGCCTTGAAGGACAGGGTAAGGAGTTTGGATTTGATGTGGTACAGAGAGCAAGAGACATTCCATTATCATAAAATGGTATCTAGGTGGCCTGGTGGATAGAGCTCTGGACATGGTGTTGAGAAGAACTGGTTTCAAATCCAACTTCAGATACTTACTAGCTTGGTGACCTTTAGCAATTCATTTAATTTTTCAAAGCCTCAGTTTCCTCATCTGTAAAATGAAAATAACTGCCTCTCAGAGTTATTGTGAGAAATGAATAAGATATTTGTAAAGCCTTAAAGCACTAGATAAATACTAGCTGTCATTATTATTACCAAATCCTTGAATCAGATGAGCTAACTAGTCCTTTAGCAAGGTGCTCAAAAAATGAAAAATTCAGGAAAAAAGTTCTATGAGGGAGAACAAGACATTAATGTGTTGGGCAGATTTGCAAGGATCTGCCTTGATTTCAGGGCAAATACCAGGGTAGCTTGTGGTCTCTGTATACTTGGAATTTGAGATGGGACAAAATAGTGAAGGTTTTTCAGAAAATGATTGGAAGCTACTAAGCACAAATTGTTCACCACTTTAATTCTATGTTAAACCTCAACCTTTGAGGAGTAAGAAGTCACAACAAACTGACATATTTGAATGCAAATTTTTATCTAAAAATGTTTACACAAGGTACTTACATAGTGGTATCACATTTTGATAACAGAAAGCTTTGTTCGACAAAAATCACAATATATATGTATATTTTCCTATATTCAGCATTGATAAAAATATATTACAACATTTGTCATCACAAAACACAAGCTTTTGTAAACAGAGCAGGCAGCATAGATAGTCCTTGGATTCAAAAATCTCAATGTGATTTCAACTGAGAAAAATTTATATCAGATCTATTTAATTCAATGAAAGAAGGATTTTGAAAGTCATTTTTGTCTTCATTAGATCTCTATTTTAGACAAAAAAGCATGAATTAGGAAAAAAAATAAAATTAAAACCATTAGCAAACATTGTTATATCCAAGTTGGATTGGAATCAGACTTTCACTTGTTTTTGCCAATTTTCCAGGTTTTTATGATTGTTTGTACACAATTTGTTATAACAGAAGGAGTTGGTACTTTAAGATGGTTTTCTATATTCCCATAAACCAGACAATATCAGGTTTTCCATATAAAGAATTCAAGATGATTTTGCCCCGTGAGTCAAATGATATAACTTTTATTTCATAGTTTAAGTCACCAAATCATCTATGAAAAAAAAAATCTTTGCATGTAGGGTAGATTTACATGTGCAACAATAAATTAACAAATCTACCTCTACCATCTTTTAAGAGTGCTCCTTTGTAATAACATATTCACTATAGCCATTTCTCCAGGCTCAATGCAAACAATGTTCCATTATTAAAAAAAAAAAAAAAAAAAGAAAAGAAAAGAAATTTCCCAAACCCTGCTAAGGTTCGAAGAATGGAAAGAAGTTGGGTGTGCTATTTTGGAAGCTTGCTTGCAAGCATAAGAAGGCTAAGGCTAATATTCAACCAATGAGATATTTCATATATCATTGGAAGAAATAGAAATCTCTACTTATATGGGGAAAAAATAAGCTTCCAAACTTTACCTTCAAGGATTGAGTGAGACATTTAGCAATTAAAACATTTACCATTTCTCTATTAAAAAAAAACCCAAGAAATTTAAATTATTGTAGCAGTAATTGTGTCAGAATAAAGAAGATCCTACTAGGAAAAAATAGGAGTTTGAATTTCTTCTCTTCAAAGTTCCTAACAAAATACAAACAATATCTTATTCTGATATTTGGAAGGAGGAAAAGTCCCATTTAGAAATAAATAAAGCAAGGCACCTCATATATTTTTATTCCCAATCTTCCAAGGCAATCTGTGATACTGAAATTTATAAACTCTCACCTGGGAAATGTTTTGGCAAGACACTAGACTCCAGTAATGTTATTTGCTACACTATCTATAAGGTTGTCTTTACACAGTGGTTGCCAAACAGGATTTTTAAGGTTTAGAGAGACCTATGTGGGAAAAAAAAATTCAGATTTTAAATATGGGGGTTAAATTGAATTTAATAATTTAAATATAGATCCAATGCTAAATAATCAGGATGTGAAGCACTCTGAGATGGGGTCCATTTAGTATCACACTCTATACCACTTTAAGTTGGTTGGGCACAAGTTAATTAGTAGATCACCAAATAGCCTCTCCAATCTAACCATGAAAATGATGACCAATCCAGATCAATCACCTAAGGTTATGTTAATTATCATCATGACTTCCAGTTCTACCCCCAAATTTGTTTATGTGGTGGTTCTATGAAAGACTCTCTCAATTTGAAAAGGGTTGTATGTTTATATAATTGTGTATATTCTTAGTCAAAATCTTATGGACTGGACTTTGAAACCATGTACAATCAATTTATCTTCAACCAGGAAACAGAAATAATTTATTGACCACACACAATTACTGAGCATGCACAATAGAGTAGTACACAGAAAGGCCATGGATCAGCAATTCTACATATATTTTGAAGGTGCAAATATACTCTAGTGAATCAATATAATAAACATTATTAAAAGGGCCTCTAAATAGGAATATGTGATACAACTAACTAATATGTGATCAATAAGGTTAGACCCATAATACTCAAGCTTCAAATCTTAAATACATATTTACATGAAACTATAATGAGAGCATGATTAATTAGCTAATGATTAAAAACTGGAAAGGGCTTATATTTTTACTTAAGTGGGATGGCTGACACCAATTTTTGAAAAGAAAATAAAAGAAAACATTTGGAATTTTCATTTGTTCTAGGAAGGATATCTAGGTGTCTTTATTATAACCCTTTGTGTAAATTCAATGTGCAATGAAGATAAGGTTCATTTTCCCTTGCAGAAAAAAAATATAGCTGTCAATTTTTACAAGCAAATATGTTGGCAGTCTATGTACTACTGACCAAACACTTCTCAATTTTTTTCTCTTTCTATGATTGTGGCCCATCCATGCCTCTTCCTTTTCAATATGCATATAACATATGTGGAGAGAAAGAGAGAAAAAGAGAAAAACTTGGATTTTTCTAATATTCTAATCTTGGGAAATTTGACATTTCATTTTCCTAGCAGTTACACAGAGTATCATTTTTGTTTCTCTAATCTTGCCCCTTAGAGACTATATACTTCATTTATTCTTTATGTTTTTGAGTGCATTGCAACAATTGCTCTCACATTACAATAGGTGTCCTAGAGAACCAAAAATTGGAACCTATGGGGATGGGTAATGGCGCTTCTCTGGAACATATGATGGATTCACTCTAGAGAAGTTTTTTTTTCTTTTTCTTTTTTTCTGAGGCAATTGGGATTAAGTGTCTTGCCCAGGGTCGCACAGCTAGGAAGTATTGTCTGAGACCAGATTTGATCACAGAAATCATATCCATAAACTATATTTTATTCTGATCCCTGGGCCATACTCTTCTGGGGCTAAGTAGCTAAACAAAGGTGTCTAAAAGCTGAGATAAACAATTCAATGGTCAGGACTCAGTAATATAGTCCAGCAAATGATTGATTGTGTCAATTTTCAATCCTGTCTTTAAGGCTAAACTTCCAGACAGATTTTAGTTCTAGGATAGATGCAGATAGACTAAATATGGTTTATTGAAAATCTTATTTCATTTAGTTATATAATATAATTGCATTCTGTATCACTTATATCCAACTCACCTATCAAACCCTTAACTAGCATGACTTAGGAAATTCAAGATAAAGGACTTTATTTCCTGGAAAATCATTTTTGATCTTTTAGGATGAACACATTCTACTATTAATCTGAATAGTCTCTCTAAAAGTGCATTTTTAGTATTTTAATGGAGTGTTCCATTTCAACCCACCAAAAGACAATTACCATAATAGATTTTTAGACAAGGCTGGATTATGAGCATTCAGGAACTCTAGGGAGAAATGAAACTCTTCTAATATCTATTTTCTTAAAATGCTACCTAAGGCATGCTGCCTCTATTTTTGGAGATAATATTTGGCACCTCTTAAAAGTTAGGGGTAGGGCCTGAGAGTACATTGAAAAACATTATTTCCCTACTGTACCCACTGGAATTTATCCAAGGGATATCTAGTAATATATAGTAAAAATGTCACAATCACAATCACAAGTATTGATTTTTATCCCATACATAAGTTGCTTACAATAAAAGAGAGGAAAGGTTTCAATTCATTCACTTCTCTAATATTTCCAAGAAACATGCAAAAATCTATGCAGAATTTTTTAAAATGAGTTGACAGAGGAAATTGAATTAGCAATATACTTCCCATCTTCCTTCTGAAGGAAAGGTACAATTAGAGAAAAACAAATTGTTATGGAAAAAAAGGAGAGAACTTTATTGCTTATGGTGATGCTCAGTTCAAATGAACCTGGAGAGAATAAACTATTGTATGAGATGACTCAAATGATCTTTTTTTGTTCCACTCCATTTCAGACTGTAAAAGACTGACAAAATTCTCAGTAAGAAGCCTTTGAGAAGTCAGCTGGGCATTTTGAAAATAAGAGTAAAATGCAACATTAACTTATCCAATGTGGGAAGTAATGAGTTGAGTTTTAGTGTACTCAGACCTCATTGATATCAAGGAAAATCCTATAAACTATTAAATTTGCAGCATAGCTAATAAATCACATGGCCTTGAATAAAGTCTGAACAAATGAGATTAACTACAGCGGATGAGATAAAGGTTTCCGAATGTGATTGTTTATCCTTTTCTTATTTTAAATCTTTTCATCTCAATTCATCACCTCTCAGTGTCTAACTACTAAGAATTGAACGTTTCATATTATGGTACAATTCAGCCAGCAAAGTTTGGATGGTAATACTGAATATGTCATTTCTTCTTGTCCTACCTGAGAGACAGTGTTGAATTTAATCAATTGACTTTCTAAAATGAGGTAGATAATCTAATTGGGATTATTTCAACTGAGAATATATATGTACTTTGGACAAGACTTCTGATTAATTTGTATAAGGATCCGCCAATGGGGAAGCACTCTCTACCAATGGAGATCAGAACTCTACTTACAGAGTTTCCAGGAAAATTGAGAATATAACTGGCTTAAGAAGGATTACAAAACCAATGTGGGTCAGAGAAGATATTTTAACCTTCCTCAAACCAAGCCCCTGCTCTCTATCATACAATCTGTTTCTCTCTGTGTCTTAGTCTTTCTCCCTTTGTCCCATATATATATATGCATACATATTATATACATGTTTGTATATATTCATGTACAAAAATATAAGCAATAAACATGAGTGTATATATATATATATATATGTATGCATATATGTATATATATGCTCATCTCTATTTAATCATAATCACCATTATCCTTCTTTAGGCTTTAAAGACTATGTTTACATGAGCACCCAATCCAACACAACATAGTAGAAAGAGTCTTAGACTTGGAATCAAAAGACCTGGATTTTAATCCCAGTTCTGACATTTACTTTAATAAATCTATTGAATCATGCACAAGTCACGTAACTTCTGTGAGACTCTGTCATTTTTAAAATGGGGATATAAATACTGAACAAAATTATTATGAGGGAAACACTTTGGAAACCATTAAGTGCTATGTTAACATGAGAGGGTTTAATTTTTTTTTTAAATTTATCAGGCATTTAGGTCAACATTTTTTTTCTTCTGTTTTTAGTTATATCATACAAACATATGCCCAATTCATAGCAAAAGAAATCCATTAAATTATGGAAAAAATGTCACCAATAGAGGTGACATTACAAGTTTCATATCTTATTCCATGGCACATGAAATATAAGTGAATTCATTTCTACTTAGGTTCTAATATTTTGATACTATTCTCAAAGCCCAAGTACAAAAAATCATAGATAACAACTATTTCAGACATCTCTCTTAAATGTGACTGAAAAATATTTGTGATGAATTTGGCTTACTCTAATCAAATTCACCAACTCACTGATCGCTGCTTTTGATGTGAAGATAAGACTACTGGACACTAAAAAACTGGGAATAGAAAGTTCACGTCCCTGAATAGTATCAGTCATTGCCTTATTCTTGGCTTCTGTTTAATTCTGGATAACCTTTAGCAAAAAGTAACTGGCAAACAGCTCAATATGTCTTATAATCCTTGTTTTCAAAGTTGGAAACAATTGTTTAGAGTTAAGATGAAAAAAGCAAAACCAGTTCTGTCTCTTTTAAAGTACCAAATGAGATGTGTCACTGAGAAGAATGAAGTTGAAATATTTCTTGAAAATTCAGGACCATTGTAAACGAAGGAAGTATAAGTAATGGTTCCTCAATTTGATTCAACTCAAATTAGTTGGCTAATGCAAGGAAGTAAGAAAACAGATTTAGAATCAATCCATTCAAATGGAACTAAATTAAGGTGTCAACTATCAACTTGAGTTATTGCTACCCTAAAGTGCTGTCTACCTAAACAAATCAGATCTGAATGGTTGTGTACACATAGGGAATGAGGGGGTTGGGAATGAAATCAAACTTAGTTTGACAGCTGCTTATTTAGAAAACACAACTAATTATATGATATAATTCAAATTTTTTTTCCCAAACTAGTTTGCACGAGTGAAGATGGAACCTAAGTGTATCAAGCATTATTCATGTTGATCCTAAAAGATACAAATAAATAGGGATGACTGTAGACCTGTATGATGCTCTTACTCCAATAATCTTTCTTTCTGCATGTCTGATCTGTCCTGTTGAGAATGAATTATGATTCTTATTTGTTAAGAGTACAACACTGAGCACAATCCCCACTGGCTAGTGAATGAACTAAGGAGATAAAGTCCAGTCATAAGATAAATGACCACCTTCTTTCAGCGCCTGTACTCTGGGGCCATCTGGAAGGACTTTACATTTTGATCCAACTGCTCTGCTGCCTTCGGGGGGTCTGGAAGCTCAATCAAGCCCTCAGGAAGGACAGAAAGCCTTTCCAGTGTCACTCTTTGCCATGACTTTCACAAGCAGCACTGAGACAACAGTCTACTCAGGAAAGCAGACAAGCCACAGGTTGATGTATATGGTACTTTGCATGGTGGTGAGCTGATGATGGGTTTTTGTTCAGTATCTAGGAGGTCTTCCTTTCTGGCCCCCATCCATGCTTCCACTTTCTACTCCGATGACTGGAGCATCTTCCTTCATTCTGTGATTTGCAAAATGTTTTGACTATGTGAGTCCCCTGTGAGGCCTGATGAATTGATGGAACCTCTTTTGAGTATCCTGTTCAGTATGTCCTTCCAGCTCTTCTTGTACTGGTGCCTTAATAAAGAGTACACGAAGGGATCTGATGCTGCTTTGCTGTAAGCCAAACACTTGGAGAAGACTCCCCAGTGATAACTGATGGGGCCAATGTAGGATAATTCTACCAGCCTGAAAAAAATGAAGGGAATAGTTATTTTAAAAATAAATATTATTTATGTTTTGCTTTGCTTTTACATCACAGTTATTTCTCTAAATTCCTCCTTTCCTTTCCCTTTCCTTAAACTCTCAAGATTGAATCTTCCCTTGTTACAAAGAAAGGCAATCAAGGCAAACCATCCAACACCTAGAGTGAGTGACCTAGTCTCATAGTGTGTACAGTAACCAGTATTCTGCCCAATTAGTTAACTGTTATGGAAAGGGAGGTGAGTATCTTCTGTTTTTAAGATCATTATTAATTTGTGAATTACTTAGAACTAGGCTGCCTTTTAGAAATATTTTTAATTTGTGTGACTACAGTTAATGTATACAGCATTATTCTGGATGCATATCAGTTCTTATAGATCTTAATATGCTTCTTTTAATCTCTCCCATCTGTCTTTTGTTATTGCACAATTTTTAAAGTTTTATCACATTCAAACAGCAATTTGTTTTCCTCTCAGTTATGGGAATCAAATTTATTTCTAGTTCTTTGCTTTGAATGTGGCTTTGAACATTGGGGAGAGAATTTTCCCAAGGGAACAACATGGAAGAGAGTGTCTCCATTGTGAATCTATAGGTACAGATTCTAGCTTCTCTTCCCATAATTGGCCGGCCAGCCATTAGGGCAACAGCAACAGTGTGATTGCTCTCAACTGCAGATTCATCTGTTTAAAAAAAAGTTGGATGTTGGAGGACTTAATCTAGACTCTGGTCCTGATTTTACTATGAACAAGCAATACAGATTTAGGCAAGTTGCTACTCCTCTCTGATGCTCTGGCTTTCCTTCCTTCCTTCTTCCCTCCCTCCTTCCCTCTCTTTCTTTTTTCCTTCCTTTGTTCCTTCTTTCTTTCCTTCTTTCCTTCCTCCTTTCCTTGTTCCCTCCCTCCCTTCCTTCTTTCATCTCTTTCTACTCAATAATTCCAAAGCTCCTGCTACCTCTGAGATCAAATACAATGGGGATAGCATTCAAAGTCTTTCATAACGTAGTGATCTCCTGTCTTTCCAATCTTCTTACACCTTATTCCCCCACAGGTACTCTTTAATCCAGTGAGACTGGCCTCCTGGCTACCCCGCAGACAAAGATACTTTGCCTCTCAATCCCGGACTTTTTCTCTGGCTTCCCCCATGTCGAGAATGCCCTCTCTCCTCCTATGTGCCTACTGACCTCCCAAATTTCCCTTAATTCCCACCTGAAATCCTTCCTTTCCTGAAAGCCTTTAATCTTAATTCTGAAATCTTTCTTCTATGAATTGTTTCCTATTTATTCTGTTCATAACTTGCTTTGTAAATATCTGTTTGCATGTTATCCCCACTTTAAATTGTAAGCTCCTTGAGTGGAAGAATTAGTATCCACCATTCTTAACACAATGCCCAATACACAATGAGTGCTTAATAAATGTTATTGGTTGATTTATTAACTACATGTCCTTCAAGATCTCTTCTAGTTCTACTGTTTGTGATTCTAAGACAGCACATGTATGCTGAAAGGCTCTCTCTCTGTCCCCCTATTTGTTATATATAGTTAAGGGTATTGTTGTGAAGATCAAATGAGAAAATACATATCAGAATGCCTTGCAGAGCATAAAATGTGCCCTAAGCAGGAGTCAATAGATACCAAGGTGCCAATTCTGTTTAAGCTCAAACAAGTGCAACTTTAGGGTACAGGGAGTGAGGAAGACAAGAGAGAAAGACTAAGCATCCAGGATGTGAGAGGAAAAGATTATTTGGGACTTCCACTTACTGATGTCTTTAAAGAGAACTAGGAGTAAGTTCTACATACAATACCCTTCATATATTTCCTAGGACAGATTCTCTTACCTAGACTACTATTAAACATTTATCACCTCCATTTTATTGTACTAAGTGTTTCATAAACACCATGGCAACCCATTTAGTAAAGACCATCTTCCAGTGTTTTAATGGTCCCCTTGTGGGAGAGGGCAATGGGTATCCCCAAAATAAGACATTCATTTTCTTCTCCCAAGTGGTGTCCCTCCTATGAGTTGTATTTAGATACAGATGGCATGGCTTGCCCTGATGATATGAAGACCACATAGTACCAGACTTATGAGGGCAGCAATGGGACCATACCCAGATAACTAATTTTGGCTAATTGTGTCTATGGGAAATAAAAGTGGGAAATCAAAAGTGTAGAGTCATTCATTTTAATTGATTTTGTTGTTTATAAGTTACTTTCTCTCAAGTGGATTTTTATAAACTTCTTTCTTTAGGCTAACTTTGTGAGCAATTTTGCCCATCCATGATAAAAAGATGAAAAGATTTGAAATTCCCCAACCACTCCAACTGATCTTTAGTTATTCTTGCTTGCTGCCCCTTGAACTATAGCAAGGTATCATTCATCCCAAATCTAAGCTCTATGGCATAGCTCTATGAAACAGATAAGAGGGGAAATTTTTTGGATGTCAGTATTCAGCTTTCCCTGTAACATCCCTTACTGGCACCCAGAAATTCAGGTTTCCTACTACAGAAGATTTACTTAGAAATCAAGTCAGGGATGACTACATTTATTGAACTTTTATACATTTTTTCATGGGAGAGGAATGAATTTAGAATTTAGACTGAATTTAGAACTCAAACTCATCTAAAAATAATCCATACAAAAGAATAAACCATTACTTAAATTCAGAAAACTATTGCTATGCAATGCCTAGATGCATTTCCATGATGTCTAGTATTAAAAGATTGCTAAATACTACCATCTTGATGTTTATATGGTAATACCTATGACTTGCAAAGACCTTTCAAGTATGATCTCATTCTAACTGGACAACAATACTATATTGAAGGTACTATAGGTCTTATTGTCTCCATTTTTATAAATGAGAAAACAGGACACTTAAGTGCCTTAATTAGGGTCATCCAGCTATAGCAAGTGCCAGAGTCAGAATTTAAACCCAGTTCCAAAGGCCCATCACTCTATCCATTATGCAACATTGATTGGATTATCAAAATTTTTAACTTCAGCAGAGGAATTATCACAAAGCACAGAGGATCATGAGGATAAATAATACCCAAATTGCTGTAAGTGTATAAAGTGCAAAATCACTATAAACATATAAACCTCTTAAGACAGAAGCACTGATGATGACCAAAAACATAGATAATGTGTCACAATGAACTTCTCATATTTCAGGCAACTGCATTTTTTCCTTTTTCAATTACTATATTTCCTTTATTATCTAATATAAGTCATCACTTTCAAAACAAATTCAGAGTGTGACTATCAAAATTTTATTTAATTAAAAGTATATCATTTATCTCTTGTGATTAGAAATATTGGGAGAAATAACCAAAATTAGCTGTGGGACTAGAAGGGAATGGGATACATACATACATATGTATGTATATGACATATATCACTTAAGAATCACTGAATCAGAATTTCAAGAGCTACAAAGAAGCTCATGACTATTGTACCTTGTTTAATCCATACATTAGAAAGAATTTTCTCTATAATATCTTTGCTTGAAAACTAGCAGCTAGGGGAAGTCATTATCTTCTAAAGCAATTTATTACTCTATTGTTCATAATTTGTTTCTAATATCAGGTCTATTTCCTACAATAAGGTCCTTTAATATTGGTTGTATGCCTTCTGTGTCTTTTGCATTCTTCTTGGACTCTAATGTGGCACAAGGAGCAAATAAGTCCTGACTGAATAACAGAGTGGTGATTCCAAATGATTAATACTTTTTAAGAACAGTGCAGTAATCATGTCTTGTTCAAACAGAGAGAAATCAAAAAGAAAATGACCTCCTATGACTAAAAGGCAAATTCTATGATAATTCAGCCCTGGGAATATCTTATTTTATTCATCAATCAATAAGAATAAATTAGATGTCTTTTGCATACCAGACACTGAGGTAAGCATTAGGAATGCAGAAAGTGGTAAAAGACAAGCCCTGACGTTAAGTAGTTCACAATCTAATGAAAAAGACAAAACACAAACATGTGTTCAAACAAAATAGATAGAAGATGAATAGGAAATAAGAAAAGAAAGACACTAAAATTAATAAAGGTGAGGAAAAGCTTCCTAGAGAAGGCATTTTAGCTGGAATCAGAAGTTAAAATAGAAATGAAAAGACAACCAATCACCTCCTGAAAGAGGTCGAAAAATGAAAACTCTCAGGAATATTAGAGCCAAATTCTCTCTCAGATCGCTCTTAGATCAGAAGAAAATACTGCAGGCAGCTGAAAAGAAAAAAATCCCAGTATCTTAGAGCTATAGCAAGGATAGCATAAGATTTAGCAGCTTCTGTATTAAAGAATCAGAAGTCTTGCAATATGGTATTCTGAAAGGCAAAGGAACTAGGATTACAAAAGAGAATCACTGAACCAGCAAAACTATAATCCTTCAGGGAAAAAAAGGATATTCAGGGAAATAAAGGATTTCCAAATATGCTTAATAAAAAAAAAACAGAGTTGAATAGAAAATTTGATTTTCAAATTCAAGTCTCTAGGGAAGCATTAAAAAGGTAAACAGAAAAGGGTAATCACAAGAGACTTAATAAGGTTAAACTGTTTATATTCTTACATGGGAAGATGGTACTAAGAACTTTTTCATCATTAGAGCAATTAGAATGAGTATATATAGACAGAAGACACAAATATTAGTTGTATATGGAGAGATGATATCTAAAAAAGTAAAATTAAATGGCAAGAGAGGAATGACAAAAGGAAAGATAGAATGGAGTAAGTTGTCACACTTAAAGAAAGCAAGAAAAAGCTTTTTTTTTTTTTAATGGAATGGAAGAGGGGAGATAAGGGGGAGTGAATAAACCTTACTCTCATGAGAACTGGTTCAAAGAGGGAATAACACACACACTTAATTGAGTATTGAAATCAATCTTAGCATAATTAAAGGGAAAGGGGATAAAGGGAGGGGAAATGATAGAAGAGAGGACAAATTGAGGGAGGAATTAATCAGAAGCAAAATGCTTTTGAGGAGGGAAAGGGTGAAAAGAGAGAATAGAATAAATGGGATAAATAATTAGAAAAATAATTGTGAAAACATTAAAACAAGTTTATTTGATAAAGGAACTTTGATATAGAGAACTAAATCAAATTTATAAAAATAAGAACCATTTCTAAATTGATATAAGATCAAAAGATAAGAATAATTTTAAGATGAAGTAATCATATCTATTACCATATGAAAAATGATCTAAGCCACTACTGTTTGAAGAAATGCAAATTAAAACCATTCTGAAGAACTACCATGTACCTGTTAGACTGGCTAATAGGATAGAGAAAAAAATGACAGATGTTGGAGAAGAAACAGGAAACTTGAAACATTAATGCACTGTTGGTGGAGTTGTGAACTGATTCAACCATTCTGTAAAGTTATAAAACTATCCATATCTTTTCATCTACCAATGCTATTAGTAGATCTGTATAGAAAAAGATATAAAAAATGAAAAAGCAAAAAACCTATAAGTACAATAATATTTATACCAGCTCTTTTGGGGAGCAAAGTATTGAAAATTGAAAAGATGTTTATCAATTGGATAATGAGTAAATTTTGGTATGTAATTATAATGAAATATTATTGTGCAATAAGAAATGATAAGTAGTACACTCTCAGAAAAACCTGGAAAGAATTCCATGAGCTGATGCAATGGAAAATGTACACATTTAAACAGTAATAATATTCTAAGATGAACAGTTTTGAATGACATTGTTATTCTCAGCAATATACTCATCTAAGACAACTCTGAAGGTCTTATGATGAAAAATGCTATCCATACCCAGAAAAAGAACTGATAGTGTTTGAATGCAGATTGAAGCATACTTTTATTTCCTTTTACTTCATTTTTCTTGAGGGTTTCTTTCCTTTGGTCTATGTTTTCTTTCACAATACGACTATTATGGAAATAGTTTATATGACTATATGTTCGGGCACCAAAATGTGGTGAGCTTTTTCTTCTCAAAACGCAGCCAGGTGATAAAAGTTCAGATCTTTTATTATCTCCAATATAGCCCGGTTAGCTTAGAGGCCTATCTCTCTGCTTGGTTCTTCAGAGTGAAGAAGCTACAAGTTGGGATTTCAGCAGAATTATGCCAGAAGCCCTCTCTTCAAGGCAAGACAGATTCAACTTGGTACTGGCTCTGGAGGCTGAAGAAAGCAGAGGCAGAAGCAAAGGACAAAGCGGCAAGAGCTCTTGGAACCAAGCAGAGAGATAGGCCTCTAAGCTAACCGGGCTATATTGGAGATAATAAAAGATCTGAACTTTGATCACCTGGCTGTGTTTTGAGAAGAAAAAGCTCACAACATTTTGGCGCCCAACGTGGGGCTAACAGACCCCCTCAGTGGATTTCAGTGGAAAAGCTCCGATCCTGATTCAAATGGAAAAGCCTCTGATCTTGATCCAGTGGAAAAGACTCTTCAACCCAGAAATTAGGGTGAGTGCAACAAAGAAATTTTGTTAGAAGAGTTAAAGTAGAATTTCAGCTAAGATGGGACAGATATTTAGAAAACAGCCTGTTTCTGTTCAATGTTTAGAGAGCATTGTCAAAGTTATGGAAAGCCAAGGTTTAATTATAAGTTTACAGCAAATCACTGAGCTTTTACAAACTGTAAAGGACATATGTCCTTGTTTCTCTCTTGATAAGGAATTAGATCTAAATGAATGGAAATTGGTTGGAGAGGATCTTTGTCAATTCTATGATAAAAATGGGCCTAACTCAATAATTAATATATATAATGTAATACAATTGGCTATAAGAAGTTATTTAAGTGATAGAATGATGAAAAGGAAAGTACAGGAGGAAGAAGTACCAACTTTACTAGGTGAAAAGGAGGACGAATCAGATGAGAATGGAGTTAATTACAATTCTGAGTGTGATACTTCACAGCAGGAGGAATTAGATGATTCCACATCTCATGACCCTCCCCCTGCAATTAACCCTTCATGTGTGAAACAAGGGGGAGGGAGAGAGACAGAAACACAGTCAGCTTCTCCTGTAAAGCAGAATTTGACAAGATTAGAAAAAGCATTAATTAAAGCAAAAAATGAAGGAGAAGATATATCTGATTTTATAAATGCATATCCTGTGATTGAAAAGATTGACTCTTCAGGTCAAAAAGAGAGAAGATACACACCTTTTAATTTGGGAAAAATTAAAGATTTGAAAAAGGGTTGCACTCTTTATGGGGCTACATCATCTTATGTGAAGATGTTACTGGATAATTTGTCTTATGAAATCTTAACCCCGAATGACTGGAAATCCATCACTAAAACATGTCTTGAACCAGGACAAAATTTATTGTGGCTTTCAGAGTTTCATGAATTATGTAGGATTCAAGCCCAACGCAATAGGCAAACAGGAGCTATTGTACAAGTTGCTTTTGACCAACTAGCTGGTGAAGGTCAGTATGCAGAGAGTTCAGAACAGATTTATTATCCCATAACAGTGTATGAGCAAATTTCTAAGGCTGCAATAAAAGCTTGGAATTCTCTCCCTGGACAGAAAGATGGAAATAATGTTTTCACAAAAATAGAGCAAGGTCCCAATGAACCTTTTACAGATTTTGTGGGACGTTTACAAACAGCTGTAATAAGAACCATTGGAGACAATGCAGCAACAGAAATAATGACTAGACATTTGGCTAAGGAAAATGCCAATGAGATTTGCAAGAGAATTATATGGGGGCTAGACAAAAATGCTCCTTTAGAAGAAATCATTAGACGCTGTGCCACAGTGGGCACAAATGCTTATTATGCCCAGACTATGATGAACATGGAAAGACAAGGTCCTTCTTGGCAGAGGAATTCTAGAGAAACTCGTCGATGTTTTCAGTGCGGAAAAATTGGACATTTGAGAGCTCATTGTAGATATGGAGATAGAGTGAGAAGACAGGGTGAGAGAAAACCCAAAACCCCATGTCCAAAATGTAACCGAGGCTTTCACTGGGCCTCTAAATGTATATTGACCCAGAGGAATGAGAGGCAGGGCCCAGCTCTAAAGTATCAATCAAAGGACAGGTGGGGCATGATAGCAGCTGAGGTTACACCCAGAGAGACTTTAGAAATTCAGAACTCTGATGTCATCAACCAACAGAAAAGCAATCAGGATTACAGTTGGGAAGAATACAGGCCTTTTAAGACAACAAGACAATATCCAATGCAAACAGCTCCAATGTAATTACCAGATGATGAGGAGAAATCCCAAAAGTGGTAAATAGAAGAGAATTAGATAGGTTAACTGCTTGGGGAAGAGGATCTGCTTATATTTCCACAGGTGGAAAAGGAATCAGATGGCTAACAATGAGACTGTCAAAAGAACTTTAAAATCTTCAGCTTTCAGTTCCTGAAAAACCAGCAAGAATCACTGGATTCCCTGAGATGAAAAATTGTTGATGAGACTTTTTGCAGTACTTCAGAGCTTACAGGAATTATTAGATTCCTGGCGCATGAACTAATGGACAATGGGTTCCTTATGGACTATTTCTAGGACTTATGGACATTTGTAAATTTTCAGGTTGATTTATGTTGTTACATTACTACTAGCCTGTGTTATATTACTATGTGCTTATGTATTTTAAGCAATTGCAAAAATCATTGGATTTCTTGAGATGAAAGATTGTTGATGAGACTTTTGCAGTAGTTAAATTTTCATGTTGATTCATGTTATTTGTTACATTACCACTAGCCTGTGTTATATTGCTGTGTGCTTTTGTAAATTATGTATAATGCCTCCCATATTGATGGATTTATGTATACCATGTATATCTGTTACAAAGTTCTGGCCCATGTTGATGGATTTATGTGTACCCCCTCAGAAACCCCCTATGTTTTAAAACAAAAGAAAGGGGGAGATGTTGGAATCCTTACTAACTGTTAACTAATTAGAGTTGATCTAATCTTACAAGAAGATGTTTTGGGCAGAACCTGAAACAAGGTACTAAGTAGAACTAATTAATACAAGGCTTGTGTTCACACCTTTACTCATTGGAGTTCAATGAGTTCATACCTCCCTTGAAGCTCTTTGGGCCAGAGAGCACTATGGGAGAAAACCCATAATCCCTCTCTCTGGAAGGAGCATAAATAGGCCAATGGGCCAGTTGAAGAAGTTCTTCAGAGGAAGACGCTACAAGTCGAGATTTCACCGGAATGACATGAAAACTGGAGCTGGCTGGAGGCTGAAGAAAGCAGAGGCAGAGGCTGAAGGACCAGACCTTTGGATTTAAAGACATTTGGAGAGAGCTCTTGGAACCAAGCAGAGAGATAGGCCTCTAAGCTAACTGGGCTATATTGGAGATAATAAAAGATCTGAACTTTTATCACCTGGCTGCGTTTTGAGAAGAAAAAGCTCACCACAACTATACATATATAATGAGTTCTTTAATTGCTTGAGTTCTTAATGAAGGGGATAGGAAAGGAGAAGGGAAAGAATCTGGAATTCAAAGTTTTAAAAATAAGTTTAAAGTGCTTTTACATGTAACTGGGGAAAATAAAATATTAAAATGAGAAAAACAAAGAGAGAGAGAGAGAGAGAGAGAGAGAGAGAGAGAGAGAGACAGAGACAGAGACAGAGACAGAGACAGAAAGAGAGAGAGAGAAAAAAACAGAGAGAGACAGAGAGAGACAGAGAAAGAGAATGAATCACTTTGAAGGCTTAAATGGAGGATCAATTAGAGTGGAGAGATTCAAAGAAGACAGACACACCTACAGCAGACTATTGAAATTGTGCAGGAATGAGTTGAGGAGAAAGTCTACACCAGAATCATGTGTCAGAAGAGAGAAGAGAGAATATTTGAGACATGTTGCAAAGGTGAAATTGACAGACTTTGGCAATAGATTGGACATTGTTTGGGAGTGGGTAGCTGAGAAAAGCATCAAGGATAACAACCAAACCATAAGCTTGTTTGGCTGCTGTAATTAATTGTAAACTTTAAGACATGAAGACCTGGACTTGAATCCACATTCAGATACTATGTGATACTGGCTGAATTATTTGCTTCATCTGAGTTTCAATTTCCTCATCTGTAAAATGTAGGGATGAAAAAGATTAGAATTGAATTTTGCTACTAAGATTCCCTCCATCCTTGAATCACCATGCAGGAAGCAGCAAGGTCCCAATCTGTGTGCTGCCAAATTCGTTACCCTTTCCGGTCATCCTCAACCCCAGACCCCACGAATCCATACAGGTACAATGATTTGGAGAAGCAATTATATGAGCAGGCATTTTTTAGAGTTGCCTGGGGAAAGGAGGTCCAGTTATAGGCAGCAGTGTGGGCCCATGTCATTTGTGGACAGACTTCACTGACATAGCCATTACCAAAATTGTGCTGAGTATTGACTGATGTCTACCAATTGACACTAAAATGACTGGTAGCATGTTCCTTTCCTTTCCTTTGTTCACAGAAGGACAATAGCTTATTAAAAAGTCCCAAATGACAAAGTGTACTCATAGAAGACTGAACTGGGGCAGATTCCTGTCACTTAGAGAGAAACAATACTGTAACATGGGATGACAGAAACTTTTGAAAATAAAAAGATAATCTGGCTGATGTTTTTCACTTTGGAGATCCATCCTGATGCAGACAGTTGAATGAGCTGGAAAAATCATGATTCCACAGTTAATAAATGAACATCTTTTATAAGGTATAAAGAGAAGCAGATTTGGTTTCTGTCATCTGCATAGAATAGTATGAAAGACCTTACAAAGTAATGGTGTGCAGCTGTCTGTTTTGAGTTGAAATGTCAATCAATTAATAAATACATATTAGGCATCTACTGTGTGCCAGGCACTATAAAAAGAGCTATTAGAGCATTCACCTAATAGTGACTGATAAGGCAACAACAAGACAATAATATCATTCAAAAACAATAGTAGGGGGCAGCTAGGTGATGCTGTTGATAGAGCACAGCCCTGAAATCAGAAGGACCTGAGTTCAAATCTGGTCTCAGACACTTAACACTTCCTAGCTGTGTGATCCTGAGCAAGTCACTTAATCCTAATTGCTCCAGCAACAAACAAACAAAAAAAACAATAGCAGAAAATATGGCTTTATTGCTATTCCAAGAACATTTGGAGACACTAATTCATCACTAAATAAAACTGGGGAAAATTGTCTCCTTGTGATTTACCCATTCAAATATTAGTAAAGAATATAAATAGTGCTGCATTATATCACCTTGCCTATCCCAGTGCCTGTCACTTCCTTAGGATTCTATTGATTATCCCTTCTTTCTTGTTTCAGTCTTCAATATTCCTCTTTCCCAGTGACTTTCTCGCATATCTTGCAGTATTCTCAGATTTCTCCAATCCTGGGGTCAGGGAAGAGAGGAGGGGGACAATCTTGACTTAGCTTGCTTCCCCAATAATCTATTATCCTACTATCTCTTCTGTTTTTTATCTGCTTGCTAAATTTCTCAAATGTTTATAAAATCATTATCTTCTCTTTCTCACATACCCCTCAACTCCCTGGAACCTGGCTTCTATCTCTACCTCTCTATCAGAACTACTCTCTATACACTTAATCTCCTTGTCAGCTAATCTTCATATTTTAGGATGATTTTTCAATGATTCAATTAAATTGCCATCACCCTTATAGTTCACACTTTTGTCATTTCCATCACTGAGTAGTTAGCCTTTTTTAAAAAGAGAGAAACAAAATGTATTGTGTAATAATCATCAAAAGTGTACAAAACAGAGGCTGCAATTTCAGGTTTAGATGACAGAGATCTTTTCTTAGTCACTTAAATATACAATGCCTTTGTATCAGGCAGAGGATAGAAAGACAAGGATTCTTTTGTACCTATAGGACTCTAAGGACCACATTCAATGGAGATTTGTTTTTCCAGGCTATTTCACATTGAGCCTCTTGGTTTTCATGGGTCTCTTGGTTTTCAATTTCTTCCCTCTATAAACTATCTTCCACACCACTGTCAAAATAATAGTTAAATAATTCCTCCTAGTTGTCTTTTCATATTTCTTATCCTCTTGGAATACTCTGTAGCATGTGACATGGCTGATCATTGCTCTCATTCCCTTGGCTTTTATGACACAACACATTTCTGCCTCTCCAACTGTATTTTCTGATTGTTTCCTATCCCTAAAGGTAAGTATCCCCCCAAAATTTTGTCCTTATTTTTCTTCTTTTTTCTCTCTCTTTCTTGGTCATCCTTTCGACTATAAGTTATCTACTATGTACTATTCAATTATCACTTCTATGGGAACGATTCCCAAATCTTCACCTGTAGTTCTGATCTCTTCTGATCTGCGTTTCCAATTAACCAATAAGCAGCTCCATCTGCATGTCCTACCAATAATTTAAATTCATTATTTAATTTATTTTTTATTATTCTATATTGTAAAGTATTAACATAATACATAATATATTAATTATATTTATATATATACAAATTAATTAAAATTCTTAAAACCTGTTCCTCATTATATATTATTATATATAATGATATACTAATTATATATTAATATTACTAATTTAAACAAACATATTAATTAATTAATCTCATTCTTAAAACCTATTCTTTATTTTAAAACCTTTACAATTTAGTCCATCTCCTAGACTGGAAACTTGAGTGAGTGTTAATTTCCCCTTTCTCAACTCTTTCCATGTTATGTAACTGAATCCTCTCAATTCTCTCTTGATATTGTTTCTTACACATGTGACTTCCCTTCTATTTTCAGTGCCACCATTCTAACTTGGAACCTCATTCCCTCTAACTTGTTTTGTTGAAAGAACCTCCTACGTCATCTAATTTCCCCATCCATGCTAAATAACATTATCTGAGTCACTTTTTCTTTTAAAAGATGATATCATATCAAGTGCCCATCAATTTCTCTGCAATTAGGAACTGACAATGAAAGAGAATTATTCATGTCAGAAATATTTCTAGAATTGTTTCACACTGCAAATTCATAGATAGTCCAGGTGTCAGGAATAATTGGTATTTAAATTGATCTGGTCCACCATATTTGGAAGAAAAGAGTTCCTTATGAAAAAGGTGAAAAACTCAAAAGCTCTAATAAGTTAGTTTTTACCCATAACTTTTAAGATGGGTCAGCAGCTATGGTATTCCGTAAAAAGCATTTGAATCTAATCAAAAGACTGGATTAAAATGTTAGTTCTACTGAACATTAACTGAGTTAAACTTGGCAAGTGATCTACACTCTATAGTATGATTGGATAGGGAAAACAACATTGAGAAAGGGGAGGTACTGGAGATAACATAAGTTTTTGTCCTGAGAAATTAGAAAGAGTAATACCACTAAAAGATAAAAGCTCTGTGCCAAAGGAGAACTTAAATTCAAAGTTGTTTAAAAATTTATTCAATGCCAATGATAAAATGCTATTTGTATATTTTGATGAGGTTTGTTTCAGTATTCCACTGAAAGTGGTAAATTTTTTTAAAAAATTTCCCATAAAGAATTCAGGAACATGAGAAGACACAGAAAAATTGATGCAAAATGAAGTGAACAGAATCAATAAAATTATGATAACAGTATAAGTGAAAGTACTAATAATGAAAGTGCCATGAATATAATGAATAAATGCCATGTAAATATAATCACCAACTTTGTCCCTGAAACTCACCTCTCTCCCTTCTTTTCATCAGTGGAAGATTATGGCTAGAGAACATTTTATAGACTGTCAAACTCACGTGATACACTGGTCAGTTTTTGGTAAATTGGTTTTTTTTTCTGCTTTTTAGAAATTCTTTGTTATAAACAATGATTATCTGGGAAAGGGAATGAAACTAATGTAAAGACAAAGATAACAATTTTTAAAATTCTAAAATAACTGAAGTTCCCTGTAGTCACACCTTCCCCCGTGATTTGCGCTATCACATCACATATAGCAAAGGACAAAGTGAGACAGGGATTCTTGGTACTTTTCAAAAATACTTAAAGCATATATTTTTTATTTGTGAAGAAAGGAAAGGTATAGGCTGATATTTTCAACTTTTTGAAACATCAGAATGGAAAAGAAGATCTTCTATTAATAGAATATTAATATTTCAGGGCCACCTATATATTAAATTCTTCTACCATCTCCATAATTCCATTACTTTGAAAAGACACAATAATAATGCTTCAAAGCTCTATTCAGATGATTTTTCGGAGAACCTTATTTGCAAGTATATATAGTTAGAGAGATAACACACTCTAACAAATCTTTTTTAGATACTTGCATTAAACTTGCAATGTTTAATTAGAGGTTTGAAAAAGGAATTAGTTAAGAATTTAAAACCACCTATTAGAAGAGAAAGGAAGCCTGTTTTTGGTAATATGGTACATACATGAAGCTGGTTCTAAGAACACAGAAAACTTGTTATTATTAATAGAAGAAGTTAAAAGTTTAGAACCTTTTGTGTTCAAGTTGAGATTACTGATATCCTAGAGTCTTAAACTTGGCATGTCCAAAACTTAACTCGCCATTTTCTATTATTCCTATTATTGTAGAAGTATAATATCTATCCATTTATAAAGAGTTCAATACATTGTCTGGCACATAGTAGGCACTTAATGTATAATCATTCCCTTCCCATCCTCCCATTCATTTAAACTTGAAATGTTTCAATATGTTTCATATTCAATTTCTCATCCCCATTATCCTATCCATTTCTAATCCATGGCCAAGGCCTATCAATTTTACATTTCTATCCTTCTTATTTTCTCCCTTCTCTGATTTTGCCATTACTCTTGTCCAGACCCTCATTGCCTCATGCATAGGCTACTATAATAGCCTGCTGTTTGGTCTCTTTGCCTCAAATCTCTCCCCACTCCACTCTGGCTTCCATTCAGCTGCCAAAGTGATCTTTTTAAAGTTCAAGTCTGATCATGTCATTTCCCTCCCTATCCCACTGCTACACACATTTAATAAACAGGAAGAGACTTTAGAGGACACTCCAATCAATCTCCTATTTTATAGTTAAGGAAACTGTCTGAGAATGAAGTGATTTGTCCAGTCACATAGTGATATGACTTTTGAAAGTTTTAGATGCAAAATTTGAATACCCGTCTCTTTATTTCTGAATTCTTCAGTGGTTATTTGTTTTAACTTCAACATGGGCATTCAGAGAAACAAAGAGGAATCAAAAACAAAGGATTGGGATGTTTTTGCTGAATTTCATTGAAGTATCAGGCATTAAGCTGTGACTTTTAGGATAAAAACTAATTTGCTTAAGTAGCAAGAATTAATTTAGAGATTCTGAAATAACTTTCCATAAATTTGGTAAATCTCAAAATGTATATTGCTTGAAGGGTCAGGATAGGAGGAATCTTTTTCCCATAATCTCTTTATGGCCCATTATACCCCATTAACAATGTAACTATTGTTAAGAATAATTAGAGTATTCAAACTATTTAGAACAACAAAAATAGTATGGTAAACAGCAGTCAATGTTATTTGAGTTAAACCATTTAATTATTTTCAACACAAACAAAATATTTGTTTCCTTTATTTTTCAGCTTTTCAAAGCAATGTACATAAATATTTACATACTCAGAGTAAAAGATTAGCCAACTTTCATAGAAAAAGTTATGATATAAAAAGTAGTCAGAACAGGTGATGGATGAATACCAGAAATGGATTAAATGACCTCTAATTCAAAATCTTCTGGTCCTATCTTCTCATTTACTAAAAGGAAGTAATTGAAATCTGAAAATGATAAATCAAGTCACTTACCCAAGATCAAGGAAGTAGTCATGAGCAGTATCATAATCTTTATCCAATTCCTTGTGGTACAAATCTAGGGGTCTTTTAATTATACCATATTGATTCTATTCAAATTAGCAGGGTAAATTGAGATAATGGCTTCTGATACTTTGTATGGGGGTCAAAAGATGATTTCCTTTCTTCAATAACAACATGCCAGAGTCCCAAGTCTTACTCTTAGTTATTCCACTAAATGACAAAATGCCCCCAGAAGGACCAAGATGAAACGGCCTGGTCACTAAGAGCTAAGAGTAAATTGATTGAGTTCACATTGGCATAACTATTATACATCATCACAGATTAGTTTATCAGTCAAAGGCAGAAAACAAGACCTTAAAGAGTTTTGGCATAAAACTACTATATCTAAAGATTGTCTCTCTCAGTCCTCTTCTCACCCTATCATCATCATCATTACCATCATCATCATCATCATCATCGCTTTCCTCAAAGTAAATTCCTTCACCTATTTTGCTTTCTTTGAGATTTCATCAACATTGAGGGTTGTCTGGGGAGGAAACTCATCTGTTAATGCATGCAGGAAATTTCTCTGCAATCTATAGTGTTACACAGTTGTCTGGGTCATTGATACGTTTGCTGACTTGCCCAGAGACACATAGAACTAGTGGATCTCAGAAGAAGAAGTTCAAACAAGCCTGTCCTGATTTTATCCACTATTCCATGCTTTCTCTCTGTTTTATTACATGGGAGAATTGGTATAAATATTTGTAATAATTATGTATACAACCTTAGTGGTATAGGATCAGTAAAATTCATGAGTCTCATGCAACTTGACTTACCTTGTAATTACATATGGTGCAAAGCAAAGCAGAAATGTCCCAATGAAGGTGCTGATTTTCTTGGTGGCTCGTTGCCTCCTTCTCTTCTGTTCCTCCAGACAGCGTTCTCTCACACTGCAAGGCATTGTAAACAAACAGAAATAGGAATTGTGTCCCCATGGCAGGATTTCCAAATTTCATTTAGAGAAGGATGAGTCAATAAGATAGCATTGTAGATTTAAAGCTAAAAGCACCTTAGAGCCCATCTGATCCAACTTTCTCAGTATACAAATGAGGACAAGTTTAAGTGTCCAAGGTTATAGAGATGATAAAGAACAAAGCCCAAATTTGAATGGAGGCTAGTTAACTTCATTCCACCACACTCCATTTGTCTTGTTAGTCTTAGAGTCCACAGGTCCTTAACACTGGCCTGCTTCATTTTTATCTCCTTGTAAACATCTTGTAAGCACAGTTCTTCAATATGAAACTCTTGGAGATTTCTGTTGGATTCATATTGTATTGCTGAAAGCCAATCTATATATTCAGTTAATCTATATAATAATGTGTTTGGAAAAGAAGGGTCTTTTCAAGGTCACACAAGAAAATCTGTGATGATGTGAGAATGGAATGAGAATCAATACCCATGTCACAATCTCTTACATGATTCATCATGGCCAAGGATGTCTTTTATTTATCTAAATCTGTGTCTTCACTTACACCCCTTCTAATGCCTGAAATGCCACCTTTCTCTGATCTCTACCATTTTTGAAATGCTATTACTTTTAGAAAACCTTTCTTCTGCTGGCAGAATCCTGCATTTCCCATAACATTTTATGTTTCCTTTATTAGAAGGTAAAATGATACAATTCCTATTTTATTCCTGTCTTTTTGCTGCCAGGGGAGATAATAGAGCAAGAAGGATTAATGGAGAGATAAAGTAACACTGCAAAAAGTTGTCCTTTATTCACTTTGGTCACCTAACCAAGGGAAATTGCAGCTAAGGTTGTAGAGGCAACTGCTGGAAGTGATTCCTGATGTCCTTATGATGATCTCTAAATGAAGTGGACATGGAGAATGAGAAATTTATGTTTCCAATTGGGAAAAATCAAATGCCCTGATTTTCAGAATTCAGAAAGGAGGTTCATGAGCTCTAAGCCAATGAGTTTGATTTTGGTTCCTGGAAAAGTTCTAGAACATATAAGTTCCATATAGAAAGGAAAGCTATGAACACAAAATTACTTCATTAGTAACAAGTCATAAAGAAACAATATAAATGGTGGAAAAATCACTATATTTAAGGATAAAGGGGGCCTGATTTCTTTTTTTTTAATTATAGCTTTTTATTTACAAGTTATATGCATGGGTAATTTTACAGCATTGACAAGTGCCAAACCTTTTGTTACAATTTTTCCCCTCCTTCCCCCTATTCCCTCCCCCAGATGGCAGGTTGACCAATACACATGTTAAATATGTTAAGGTATAAATTAAATACAATATAAGTATACATGTCCAAACAGTTATTTTGCTGTACAAAAAGAATCAGAGTTTGAAGTAGTGTACTATTAGCCTGTGAAGGAAATCAAAAATGCAGGCAGACAAAAATAGAGTGATTGGAAATTCTATGTAGTGGTTCATCTCCCAGAGTTCTTTTGCTGGGTGTAGCTGGTTCAATTCATTACTGCTCTATTGGAAGTGATTTGGTTCATCCCATTGCTGGAGATGGCCATGTCCATCAGAATTGATCATCATAAACATATTTAAACATTGTTGAAGTATATAATGATCTCCTGGTCCTGCTCATTTCATTCAACATTAGTTTGTTTAAGTCTCTCCAGGCCTTTCTTTTTCTTTTTTTTATTTTAATAGCTTTTTATTTACAAGTTATATCTCCAGGCCTTTCTGAAATCAACCTGCTGGTCATTTCTTACCAAACAATAATATTCCATAATATTCATATGCCACAATTTAATTCAGCCATTCTCCAATTGATGGGCATCCACTCAGTTTCCAGTTTCTGGCCACTACAAAGAGGGCTGCCACAAACATTCTTGCACATACAGGTCCCTTTCTCTTCTTTAAAATTTCTTTGGGATATAAGCCTGTAGAAACACTGCTGAATCAAAGGGTATGCACAGTTTGATAACTTTTTGAGCATAGTTACAAATTGCTCTCCAGAATGGCTGGATGTATTCACAATTCCATCAACAATGTATCAGTGTCCCTGTTTTCCCACATTCCCTCCAATATTCCCCATTATCTTTCCCTGTCATTCTAGCCAATCTGACAGATATGTAGTGATATCTCAGAGTTGTCTTAATTTGCATTTCTCTGATTAATAATGACTTGGTGCATCCTTTCATATGGTTAGAAATAGTTTCAATTTCTTCATCTGAGAATTGTCTGTTCATATTCTTTGACCATTTATCAATTGGAGAATGGCTTGATTTCTTATAAATTAAAGCAATTCTCTATATATTTTGGAAATGAGGCCTTTATCAGAACCTTTGACTATAAAAATGTTTTCTCAGTTTATTGTTTCCCTTCTAATCTTGTCTGCATTAGTTTTGTTTGTACAAAAACTTTTCAATTTGATATAATCAAATTTTTCTATTTTGTGATTAATAATGATCTCTAGTTCTTTTTTGATCATAAATTCTTTCCTCTTCCACAGGTCTGAGAAGTAAATTATCCTATGCTCTTACAATTTATTTATAATCTCATTCTTTATGCCTAGGTCATGAACCCATTTTGACTTTATTTTGGTGTATGGTGTTAAGTGTGGGACAATGCCTAGTTTCTGCCATATTAATTTCCAATTTTCCCAGCAATTTTTGTCAAATAGTGCGTTCTTATCCCAAAATCTGGGGTCTTTGGGTTTGTAAAACACTAGATTTTTAAAGTTATTGGCTGTTTTGTCCTTTGAACCTAACCTATTCCACTAATCAACTAGTTTGTTATCTTAACCAATACCAAATGGTTTTGGTAACTGCTGCTTTATAATATAATTTTAGATCTGGTACAGCTAGGCCACCTTCATTTGATTTTTTTTCATGAATTCTTTTGAAATTCTTGACCTTTTGTTTTTCCATATGAACTTTGTTGTTATTTTTTCCTAGGTCATTAAAATACTTTTTGGGGAGTCTAATTGGTATAGTGCTAAATATACAGATTAATTTAGGTAGTATTGTCATCTTTATTATATTTGCTTGCCCTATCCAAGAGCATTTAATATTTTTCCAGTTGGTTAGATCAGAGTTTCTGATTTTCCCTTGGCAGATAGATTCCTAAATATTTTATACTATTAGTAGTTACTTTAAATGGAATTTCTCTTTGTAACTCTAACTGTTGGATTTTGTTAGTGATATATAAGAATGCTGATGACTTATGTGGGTTTATTTTGTATCCTGCAACTTTGCTAAAGGTGTGGATTATTTCTAATAACTTTTTAGTAGAATCTCTGGGGTTCTCTAAGTATATCATCATATCATCAGCAAAGAGTGATAATTTGGTTTCCTCATTGCCTACTCTAATTCCTTTAATTTCTTTCTCAACTCTTATTGCCAAAGCTAGCATTTCTAACATAATATTGAATAGTAATGGTGATAACGGGCAATCTTGTTTCACTCCTGATCTTACTGGGAATGGTTGTAGTTTGTCCCCATTACATATGATGCTTACTGCTGGTTTTAAATAGATGCTACTGATTATTTAAAGGAAAAGTCCATTTATTCCTATATTCTCAAGTGTTTTTAATAGGAATGGATGTTGGATTTTATCAAATGCTTTTTCTGCATCTTTTGAGATGATCATATGGTTTTTGTTAATTTGGTTATGAATATGGCCAATTATACTGATAGTTTTCCTAATATTGAACCAGCCCTTTATAACTAGTATAAATTCTACTTGATCATGGTGTATTATCCTGGGGATGATTTTCTGTAGTCTTTTTGCTAATATCTTATTTAAGATTTTAGCATCAATATTCATTAGGGAGATTGGTCTATAATTTTCTTTCTCTGTTTTCAACCTACCTGGTGTAGGTATCAGTACCATGTCTGTGTCATAAAAGGAATTTGGTAGGACTTCTTCATTCCCTATTTTTTCAAATAGTTTATATAGCATTGGGGTTAATTGTTCTTTAAATGTTTGGTAGAATTCACATGTAAATCCATCTGGTCCTGGGATTTTTTCTTAGGGAATTGATTAATAGCTTGTTCTATTTCTTTTTTCTGAAATGTAACTATTTAAGCAATTTACTTCCTCCTCTGTTAATCTGGGAAGCCTATATTTTTGGAAGTAGTCATCCATTTCACTTAGGTTATCAAATTTATTGGCATAAAGTTGGGCAAAGTAACTCCTTATTATTTCTTTAATTTCCTCTTCATTGGTGGAAAGTTCTCCCTTTTCATTTTTAAGACTATTAATTTGATTTTCCTCTCTCCTTTTACTAATCAGATTTACCAAAGGTTTATCAACTTTATTGTTTTTCTTCATAAAACCAACTCTTAGTTTTATTTATTAGTTCAATAGTTTTTTTTTACTTTCAATATTATTAATTTCTCCTTTTAATTTTAGAATTTCAAGTTTAGTATTTGATTGAGGGTTTTTAATTTGGTCTTTTTCTAGCTTTTTAAATTGCAAGCCCAATTCATTGATCTTTTTTTTCCTCTATTTTATTCAAGTAAGTCTCTAAGGATATAAAATTGCAAAGACTTGATTTCAAATCCTATCTCCATCATTTTCTGCTTATAGTATCTTGGGAAACGTGTTTACTTCTCTGAAATGTCTGTTTTCTTATACGTAAAATGAAGGGGTTGAAATACATTACATGTAGGATCCATTCCAGATCTAACTATTATATTGGAGAACCAGAAAAACACTAGAAACCTAAGTTTACCTTAAGTTTATAAGATCATTCCCCTTTTCAAAAGCTTTAGCATCTCTCAAACTCCTCATAATGATATCAAAAGTCCTCCCATAGTTAGTTCATCAGACATATTTTTCCTTCCCCATGTTCTCTCAATATATACTGTACTTATTTAATTGAGTATAAGCACCTTCAGGACAAGGACCATTTTGTTATTTTTCTTGTATGCTCTATTTGAAAAGTGTCTTTAATTAATTTATAAATTTAATTAATAAATAATTTTTCTATGGAGTTATCAATAAGTCAATAGTAAGACACAATCCCCCAAAAGTGAAATGTGATCTTAAATGTTCTAAGTAATACAGAATGTCCATGACATTGGAGGTGACAGATTCACCATATTCTGCCCTTGTTAGATACTGTGTAAGGCAACAACAATCTAGTAAATCTTTTGTAGGTGCCAGGCATTGAGCTAAGTGCTGGGGATATGAAAAAAGCACAGATTGTTCCTGTATACACACACACACACACACACACACACACACACACACACACACACACTAGTTGGAAAGCAATCACAAAGGTTCAGTGGTGGTTTAGTGGATATAATGTTGAAGCTGGAGTTAAGAAGACTGCTCTTCCTGAGTTCAAATCTAGCCCCAGACACTTACTAGCTGGATGACCCTGGGCAAGTCATTTAACCTTATTTGCCTCAGTTTCCTCATATGTAAAATGAGCTGGAAAAGGACATGGCAAACTACTCCAGTGTCTTTGCCAAAAAACCTTCAAATGGAACCATAAAGAGTTGGACACAGTTAAAGGGACTCAAGAAAAACAATAATAAAAGACAAGGAAGAAGTTGGTGAAGTCAGGGTGAAGTAGAAACATCTAAGGACATTTAGCCATGAGAAAGGAGGAATTGGGGTGAAACTGCTGTCTTCGAACTTCTGATGACTTGTCACAAAAAGAGAGGTGATAATTGTTCTGCTTGACCCCGCAGAGCACAACTTGGAGAAATGGGTGGAAATTGGTAAGAGTCAGATTAAGGTTCAAAATAAGGATGAACATTCTTACAATTAGATCTATCCAAAAATGGGATATGAGTTGTTTCAAAAGTTGTTTCAAAAAGTTAATGAACTACCCTCACTTCAGGCTTTGAAACTGGATGAAAGCTCTCTGGATTCTACAATCTCTTGTTAAAGGGATGCTTGGTCAGATAGAGATTGAATTAAATAATCTCTTGGTACCTTTCAGTTTTAAGACTGGTGCCAATTGGTGTCATAGTTATTTATATGTTTATCTTATATCTCATATTAGATTGCAAACTTTTCAAGGGCAGAATTGTTAACTATCTCAGAGTGGACAGAAGTGAACATCTGCACAGCATTTACACAATGCCAGATACTGTGCTAAGTGATCTTCTTTTTCCTTACTTCCAATGTTTCTTCCTTCTTTCCTTCCTTCATTCTTATTTCCTTCCTTTGTTTCTTTGTTCCTTCCTTTCTTCTTTCTTCTTCTATTCCTCTTCTTTCTCTTCTTCTTCTTGTTCCTCTTCTTTCTCTTCCTCTACTTCTTCTGCTTCTGCTTTTGCTTCTTCTTGTTTTTTTTTTTTTTTTATTTTAGCTGATTTTTCTTGTACACTATGACTAATATAGAAATATGTTTGGAAGAATTACACATGTTTAACCTATATCAGACTACTTACTGTCTTGGGGAAGAGGGGAATGAAGGAAGGAGGAAATTTGGAACACAAAATTTTGCAAAGATAAATGTTGAAAATTATCTTTGCATATATTTGGAAAAATAAAATGCTATTGAAAAACCCTGCTTTAGAAAATCACATACATTGTTATCTAAAGTGCATGCTAATTGTGATGACTTTTCCAACCCATTTCTTGTAGTGACTGAAAAGTACATATTACATTTGTCTATTAGCATAAAGAGCATAAATAGCCTCAGAAAGATAAAACACAATCATAATATTTAACTTGCCATAAATATCAGAAAAGCAAATATGTGAACATTTTGTTTGCCTCCATTAAAAAAGAAACAAACAAATTTCCAAACCATCAAAGTAATCCACAGGAGGAATGGTAGTCAAGCCTCCACAGGCTACAAAGCCCTGCCTTTCATAGCTAAAAGCATTGTAGGGCATGGAAACCCTGAAGGGATCCAACAATAAAAATATCCCTGTCTCTTTGAATAGAGCAAAGAGCCACAGAAATATTAATTATCAATGTTTAATTCCAAAATGACACTTGGAGTTTTAATGTGCAGAGCCTTCCCTTTCAAAGAAGTAGCCATTTTCAGGCTTAATTGAAATTTTTCTTAATAACATTTCCTATGGCAGATGGACAATTTCATTTAAATTTCTAATGACAACTACTGAAGTTCTATCTGATAATTCTTTCCTATCTTTTCTTTAGAATTGTTTTCTCATGTCCCACTGGTCATCAAATGAATTGCAACAGATTGCAAGAGCTTAACTGCTGGGGAAAGTGTATATTAGTTGATGAAAACACATGTATGGGAATGAACAGATTAAAAACCTGTTAAGTGCAGAGAAGCATAGTATATTATTACATAATTATAGTCTGTCAGGGAGAAAACCTCAGGGAGATCACCTAATCCAATGCCTTCATTTTTACAGGTGAGTAAACTGAGACCCAGAGAGATGTCATTAACTTAAAATTACACATCTGGTAAATGACAAAACTGATGTGAGAATGTAGGTCCCCTGACTTCTGGGTTGAGTGCTTATACTATCCTGGGAGATCTTCCTTAATGAATAAATCAAATTCCAAATGAGAATTGAGACATTAAGAAAACATGAAAGCTAGAGCATAATGGTTGTGAAGTAAGAGCCAATATCTATGATTTGCTTTGTTAGGGGATGGTGATCACAGTATATAATTCCATATGCTTCTTTTTAACCACTGTCTAGAAGGAAAATCCTTTGCTAGAAGTCAGACAATCACAAAATTTTAGAGTCTAGAGACCACTGGTTAACTGCCTTATTTGATCAATGAGAAGACTCACTGAAATTCTAGCCCTGAATGTCATGTGACCTGGAACAAATGATTTCACTAAGGGTTAGAGCAGTAAAGTAATTCGCTCAAGATCATACAGGAATTCAGAGCTAGAATTTCAATGCATCTTGTCTGATTCCAAAACTAGGGTAACTTCTGCACTTCTCTGGAGGACTTCATAATGCCAGAAAAACCTCTTCATTTATCAGATTTTTTCCAGAAAAAGCCTCTTTTTTCCACTTAAGCCCTCAAACACACACCTCAACAGACTCAAAAGTACCTTCTGCCCCTAAGACCCTTTCAGAGCCCCCCATTTAAGGAGTGTTCCTAGGGCAACCATCTTTTATTTTCCAATCAGACTACACTCCTCTAAAATGGTAATTCCCCATCTCCCTCTCTTTTTCTGAATTCATGTTGTCATCCCTATTAGAATATAAGTTCCTTGAGGTCAGAGACCCTCTTTCTACTTATATTTATATTCTTAATGCTAAACACAATGCCTGGTAGATAGTAATCTGTTAATAAAATGTTTATTGACTGAATGACTGATCTGTAACATTCCCTGGGGATTTATTTGGCTAATAATTTGCTGTTTGGAGTTAAGGAGTAAGAAATACCTAAATCTGAATCAGGCCTCTGATATTTGCTATCTGTGTAGCCATTACTAAATTACTTAAACTCATTGAGCCTCAGATCCCTCATTTGTAAAATGGGGATAACTTACCTGATCCTGAAGATCGTATGAGTAGAAAGCTATCATCAAAGTTAGGAAAACCTGGGTTCAAATCTAGTCCAAAAGAAATACTGCTGATGTGACCTAAGCCAGGCACTTTAAGGTCTGGCTATTCTGTAAGGCTATAAATTGCCAAGAGGGAAGTTAAGTCTAGTCTCTTCCCACCTATAGCAAGGAACTAAGATTGAACTAAGACATCCTGTAAAAATAGCTTTGCAAACTTCAAAGCATTATATAAATGTCAGTTGCTGGTTTTGCTGACCTCTGGGGGCCTCAGTTTCTTTATCTTTCAAATGAAGATTTTTTAAACTGACCTTTCCATAACACTCTGGAGATTGCAAAGCACTTATCGTGATTTATCTCATTTGAGCTTCAAAGGAGAACTTGTTTTTACTGGTGGGTCAATAAAATGAGGGATTGGACTCAAACCCAATCTTCTTTAAATTTTCCAGTTTCTGTTGAGAGCATCACCAGTTACCCACTTTCAAAATATGAGACACTAAGAGTGTTCTTACCTTGAAGGTAGGGACTGTTTTTGCCTTTCTTTGTATCACAGGTCTCCAACATATAGGAAATGTTCAATAAATACTTGCTGGATTACTGGCTGTTAACAAGGGCTGTCTTCTATTGTTCCTACTTAATCATCTTGTTATATTCAATCATTTCAATCCAATTATATTGATTCTTCCTCTATGTTAGGTCTTAAACTTTTTTTACTCATGACCCTGGGTATATAGGTATATAAAATAAGTATGCAAATCAAACATTTATGAATGTCACAATTTTGTGACCTCCCACATTCTAAGACCTCATATAACATCATCACTCACAGTTTAAGAAACTAGATATTATACCATCTCTCACAATAATCATTTTCACTCCACTCATGCAGCCACTAGCCTAATTCACATAGCCTCATCAGCTCTGGCTTGGATTATTAAAATAAACTCTTAACCAATCTCCTTGCATCCCATCTCTTCCTCCTCCAAATCATCTTCTGCACAAATGTCCAAATTCCAAATCACATATATCACAGTCATTTTTTTACTTAAGAGTCCCCAATGGTTCCATGTTGCCTGTGGGAAAGAATGTAAATTCATTTTGGCATTCAAGGTTTTCCTATATGTTTATAATGTTGTTTCAAGAAGGCCTAGAATGATTTACATGAACTGACACTGAGCAGAGCAATCAGAACATGGAATACATTGTACACAATAACAGCAAGAATGTGTGATGATCAAATATAAAAGACTTAGTCCTTCTCAGTGGTTCGGTGATCCAAAGCAGTCTTAATAGATTTTGGACAGAAAATGCCATCTGCATCCAGAAAAAAGAACTATGGAGATTAAATGTAAATCAATACATGTTCTGTTCATTTCTTTTTTGTTTTTTTCCCTCTTTTATGCTTTTAACCTTTTGCTATGATTTTTCTCTCCCAACATGATTCATAAAGCAATGTGTATTAAAAATAAATAAATTTTTAAGATATATGAAACCAATGTTATTTGATGTTCTCCCTCTTTGTACTGCCTAAATGCAACCAGGTGGCACAGTGGATATATAGCTGAGCCTACAGTCAAGAATATTCCTCTTCATGAGTTCAAATATGATCTCAGACAGTCACTAGTTGTATAACCCTGGGCAAGTAGCTTGATCCTATTTGCCTTCATTTTATCAACTATAAAAGAGGATATAGCAACTATTTCTGAGGATCAAATGAGATAACATTTGTAAGAGACTTAGCACAATGCATAATAATTCCCTTCCTTCCCCTTTTTACACAGTGATCCAGTCAATGTGGTGATCCAGAGGTTCTCCATGAAAAATTTTGCCTCTTCTGCCTCTCCCCAGGTGGTCTTCTCCTTTCCCAAGCCCTGAACTCCAGGCTGAGATACCTTCCCTTTTCATTTCTGCTTTATAGAGTCCCTAGCTTCAGTTGAGGTTTGTATGAGTGATACACAGGTGATACTCTCTATAGAGTCTTTCTTAATCCCATTAATTGTTTGTGTTTTTGATGAAGTCCTCAGTGGTTGGTATGTTGGGCAAGAAAAATTGAAGAATTGGTAAAATTGATCCCTGGAGCAGGTAGAGAGAAGGCACTGATAGAGATCAGTTTAGCTCTGTGCTCCTACCTTCTGGGGACATCCAATTAGAAATCCAAGTTATGTTAAACCCCTGAGGTTCACCCCCTGTAGAGGTTTGGACAGTCTCACCTTGCCATGTCCTCTCAGCAATCCCAGTCATGTCCCTGAGATTAAATTCTCCCAATAAAACAATTTATAGGTCATACCTTCCTCTGGGTCAGTCTGCCACAGCACTATACCTCATGACGTCTTTCTCCTTACCCTTCTCCTGTGTTGCTTAGTATCTCTTCTAACTCCACCATGCTCCTGACCTCACTTCTCCTCCTCACAGCTAAATAACTCTTTAAGGGTGGGAAGTCCCGTTCATGATTTAGCCTGCCAGCTAAGAGCATGCCCCAACTTCATGGTGTTTCCTTTCTTCTGGTAAATGACAAGTTCTATTAGAGAATTTGCTTTTCCATAAAACATCTTTCTATACTCTCCCAACCCTATTTCATATTTACCATATAGACCATTCCTGTCTATTGTACCTCTTATTTTGTCTGTAGCCTAGTCGCCTAAATAAACCTACTTTTTGCCAAAGAAAATGGAATTGTGAATTCTCACGGAATTGTGAATTCTTCACGTGATCAGACCTTAACATTTGGTGCCTATCATAATCTTGTGTCTACATCAGCCACATCACTTGTTCCTCTTGAAATTATCATGTACAATGAACAGTGTATTCATTTTATGTCCTAAGCTGTATTCATCATTTCACCAAGGTGCAATAGAAATGTATTCTGTGCTTTATCATTTCTGCCTCTATAGGCACCAAGCTTAATAAATACCTGTTGAATTGAATTTATATATATCTATTACATTACAAGTGTCAAACTCATAGCCCAAGTGTAGCCAGATTAAAATATAATTGGAAAATGTTTAACACAACCAATAAAAATACTGTAAAGATATAGGCAATGTTAAATGTTGGTTTTCTAAATCAATATGCAACCCATGTAACCCATTTCTGTTTCAGTATAATACCACTGCAGAGCCTTCTATTGCCTAACAATCTGCCTCACCTATCTAAAATCATTATTGTGAAATGCTAAAATGCTTTATAAATCCTCATATAAATATGAAGTACTATGGATATTATTTTTGGGGAAAGCCCAGAATTTCTTGATCTCTGACAGAATCGAGTTAAATTTCCTTGGACAGTATGACTAACCTGTTAGTGGTCCTTGAAGGAAGTCAAGGTAATCTATTCAGAATATTAAAGGGGAGGTTGGTGTACTGCCTGAGGTCTGTGGAAGAAGGTGATTGCCAAGGAGTAGATTTCATCCCCTGAGTCACTACATTAGCCTTCCCTGAAGGCATGTGGAGGTGGAGGAGATTTCATGAATTGGTGTTTGTAGAATGTTTTGAGATCATCCAAAAATAAACAGCAAGAGCATAATGACTCTGCAGTGAATGAGACTGTGCCATTGAAGCAAGAGATTTCACCCACGAGGTTGCAAAAGGCAAAAAGGGAATTGGGTTCCCTTCATTTGATTTTACAATACTTTTGTTGTTGTTGTTATAGAGAGATGGGTGAATTTAAGATGGGAGCTATATCTGAGTCTTCTTTGTACTCCTAGAATGTGATATAATGTCCTGAACAAAGGAAGTTTGGGGTTCAATAAATATCTGTTGAGTCGAAGCTACTATAACTAAAAGTATCTAGGAAAAAGTCTAAGTTAGAGCAAAGATAATTTTTTCTTCAAAATTTAAGTGACAGTGGGCAAAGGAGAGGAGAGTGAAGAAACTTTTATAAAACTAATTTTGTGGAAAGGACAGAAGAATGGAAAGAAAGAAGGAAGCAAAGGAAGAATGGAGGGAGGGAAGGAAGGAGAAAGGGAGGGAGAGAAAAAGAAAAGGAAGAAGGGAGGGAAGGAAGAAAGGAGGGAAAGAAAAAGGGAGGGAAGGAAGGAAGAAATGAAGGAAGAAAGATAAAGAAATAAAGAAAACAAAGATGGTGCCTTAGATAAAGCAACTATTTTCAATAGAACACTAGCTATCATCAATTTCCACTTAAAAGAACCTTCTCATATTGGGGCAATAGAAGGCAAAATGAAGTGGGAGTCAACAAAGGCCCTTTGATAACTTGTACTTTTTTCTAAAGTCTTGACTTTAGCTAGCTTAAACTCAATATTTAATCTCAACATTCTCTTCAAATTTCCCTAATAAACCCTACAACTGAAGATTTAAAATTTGAAAGGATCTCAGATATTATCAATCCAAACTACTGAGTTCCAATCAAAGGAAGTGCTTTGCCTAAGAAAATATAGCAATAGAACAGAATAAAGGAGATTAAAGCTCAGCTCTTTAGCTCTTTTTACAGTGTATTCACTTCCTTGAAATGGAAAATTCAACACCTTGATCCACCAGTGTGGGTGTTTCCTCCCTCCAATGACACAGTTTGAAGCTCTGACATGTCCCCCAGATCTCCAGCAAGTGACAGAGAAAGACAAGGTAAGATCAGCCAGCAACATATCTAAGGTTTGATTTAAAAGCACAGAGCTGGAAGAACTTCCCAGAAATGTGTCTAGTAGTAACACAATCCCCCCATTTTTTAGCATCCTGTCTTATCAGAGCAGCAGCCCCATAGCAATAAAATCTCTTGCATTCCTAAAGTTTCTGTTAACATTTTCCAATATCTTTTCAGCACCATACACTTGTGAGAATGTCTTTTTTTTTAATGACTATTATGAAAAAGGTAACAGATTAAGAAAGATGAAGACTTCCTTAGTTAGCAAGAGATAGCAGAAAGAGTACCGAATTTGGAATTAAGAGATATGAATTTGAATATAGATTACAGTATTTATTAGCTCTGTGAAGTGCAAGACATTTCAATAGTCTGGGTCTCAGCTTCTTTATCTACAAAATGGGGAAATTATACTAAATAATTTTAAGACCTCTTTCAACTCTAAAATTCCATTGAATTCTAAATTAATTATAAAGTCAGTGCTAGAACCCAAGTTTCCTGACACTGTGGCCTTTTTCTAGTGAGACCTTACAGGGGTCCTCAAACTTTTTAAATAGGGGGCCAGTTCACTGTCCCTCAGACTGTTGGAGGGCTGAACTATAGTAAAAACAAATACTTTGTTTTGTTGGCCTTTAAATAAAGAAACTTCACAGCCCTGGGTGAAGGGGATAAACGTCCTCAGCTGCTGCATCTGGCCCGCAGGCCATAGTTTGAGGATGCCTGTGAGAAAGATATAATGCCTTCCCCTATCTTGAAGAGGTGTTCACTCCTATTAAGTCACTTTTGAACAATCTATCTGAGCATTTCAGGTAGAAACTGAGGCATAAGACAAATGGTTTGAAATTCTTTCTATGGTATTTTTAAAAGATAAATTTATGTGAACAAATGTTCTTTCAAAGTAGGGATGTGTATGCCCTAGGTTATTTTTTCAGAGTCAGAAACTGACATCTAGTTTCACCTAGACGAGATGAGACATGAAATACATACCACTGTCAGCTTTAAGGAGAATAAACCTGAAGTGTGAAATAGAAATTCCCCAGTCAGCTGTATCTACTCAGGCAGGGTAAAGGGAAGAATACCATGATTATCTGAAAATTCTGTTATTAAAGACAGGCAACACCAGAAAATTCAGATTCTACTTTCCTCTCTTTCTTTTTCTAGACATTGAAACTTCTATCTATCTAACTAAACTACCAGAGAACTAGCTACAATAATCATAGTTCTTTTTCTTGCCCAGTGTTTTTGTGATAAAGTGATGAAAGATAATATGAAAGCAGGGATTCCAAGATGAAACCTCCAGGGCACATCAAAGAGTCATTACAAATTCTATCTAATTACCTACACCACTCTCATATCATAAAACTAAACAAGGAAAAACAATGGTCATAATGGTGTCCCTAAGGAGCTGAGAAATCTTTGAAGTTCTTCTGAATCATCAAGTGTGGTTAACGTTATTTTAACATTAGATTATTTTAATTTTGATATTATGGAATATTGATTTTATTTTAATATTAGATGTCTTAATTTATTTGAATTACATGAAAATATATCATGTGCACATACAGAGGGTATCCCAAAAGTCATAAGGAAAGTTAATGCTTGCAGAGATTAAGGAGTTTGGGGATATCTTTTGTGTGTGTATATACATATAAGTGAACAGATAGAGCAAGTTGTGTGTATAAAGTAGGTACATATGTATATGTGTGTGCATACGAACATTTCTTATTTAGTCAGACCATATTGTCCATGAAGTTACCTTGGTAAAGATATTGCTTTAGTTTGCTATTTCCTTCTCCTGTGCATTAATACAAACTAGGTTAAATGACTTGCTCAAGGTCACATACCTAGTAAATGTCAGTCCAAATTTGAATGCAGATTTTCCTGACTCCAGGCCCAGTGCTCTAGCCACTGAGCTATCTAACCGCCTCCTATATATGAACAAACATGCACATACATGTGTGTATATGCACACATACAAACATATATATACATACACACATGCATGCAGATGCATATATACATGTATATTCACTTATCACTATTCATGAAAAGTAGAAATATGATATGATTTCTTCACCTTTCTACTTCTTTTCACCATATTGGAGTAAAAAAGCTAATTTTGGTACTCCGTGAATCCAGTTTTTGTTGATATATGTAAACATACTGATTCTATATGATATTTTGGTTTGCCAATAGATAAAACTGAATCTTTTCTCTAGCTCTAAATTTATAATCCTCTGGTCTTGTAGTATTATGTAGTCTTAGATGATTATCTTAAAATGTCTAGGTTCCATGATTTCATTGGTATGGTACTGTCTCCTCTAAAGTGTATGGCCCCTCTTTGTTTTAAGATTGTGTTCATGAGTAGTTGTGACTAAAAAAAGAAAAAGAAAAAAAAAAAGAAAAGAAAAGACAAAAGAAACTCTTTTACTTAATGGCCAATCTCCTGATTGTCTCTCTGAATTTGGATAGAATTGTTTATCTTAGACAACAGAAAAGAATGTTGACTTTGGGAGTTACAGGGATTAAATTCAAAACAGCACTTCTATACAAAAAAAACTTAATCATTCTTGGCTTCAGTTTTGTTTTCTGCAAAATGAACTATTTGGACAAAATGCCCCTAAGATCCTTTATAGCTTAGCTTACCCTCTAGCTCTAAGATCTCTTCATATAATTTGGAAAGACCCTTCAAAAACTGTACAATGCTGCTACATTCTGTAAGCCCCTGTGGTCACTCCAGGCCATGAGGTGATATCAGAATAATATTTTAGTAAACTTTCATGAAGCTATGGCTTACCTTATATTATTTTTAGTTGTATACTTGTCTTATCTTTCCTATTAAAATATTTCTATTTAAAAGTAGAGTAGTGATTGTACTTTCCTTGCCCACTATTTATCTTTAAATGAGGCAGTTGGATCAAATGATTTCTAATGTTCCTTCCAGCTTTAAATCTCTGCATCTTAAGACCCTATCATCTTTATCATTTTAGCTCAAATAATGCCTAGCATTATGTCCTCTAAATGGTAAATTTATAATAAATATTTGTCAAACTATTGAGCTAATGAAGCATCCAATGCATAGAAAACCAAATGAGTGATAAATGCTAAAAATTCTCTCCTCTCATTATTAGTATGGCAAATGTAGAAGAACAGAAGAGAATAAAACCTCACTTCAGTTATTCAGTTGTTTTTTTTTTTAGTTTTAAATTTAAGAATGAGTTTCCTAATCTTATGTTGATGCTTAAAGTAAGAGGCCTAATACTACTTCAATTATCATCTTCTATACAAAGTTTGTACATGTATATACATCATGTCCTAAATCTTGGTGTATTTTTTAACTTTCCAAAAATAAATTTAAAAAGCTACATTGAGACTTTTAGGACATCCTGTATATAAACATGTAACTAAAGACATGTATAAACAGTCTAAAAACTGAGAGTCTTGGCTCTAGCATAAGGAACATCCTCAAGGACATGTATAATTGAAAAACAAAATAGACAGCTCATAGAATAGTATGCAGATATCTTAGAATTACATTGTTAATCCATAAAACATAAAAAGACCTAAGAAAGGCTTCTAACATTTCGAGCCATTTCTCTATGAAGAATTTATGAAAGTAAAATTTTAAAAAGAATCACTCAGAAAGAGAAGACGTGGCTTGAATGTCACCTTTACTTCGTGTCTGGGTGTATACCATTGTATTTCTCCAACATAACCCCCACACCAGGTCCTTCCCTTCCCCATATTTTGTATATTGTCTTTTCTCATTAAACTGCAAGTTCCTTGAGGTCAATGATCACTTTTTTTCATATTTATATCCCCATTACTTAGCTCAGTGCCGGGCACATGGTAGGCAGTTTATATTTATTGACTAACTGCCCTTGTGAAAAATACAACCACATCGATGATGAAGTCATTGATTTATTTAGGAATTAAAATATATATTTCTCTGTCTGTTATGATAAATTCCAATCTCAGGAGACTCAAAGGACCTCTATCTTGATTATGTTTCATGCTTCTAATAAATCATCAAGTACTTTGTTAAGTGTCTACTACATGCCAAGTGTCACATTAGTACTGTCCATACAAAGACAAAAAAAGTGGGATAGCTCCTTTATAATGCATATAGAAAGGAGATGGAGTATTATATGTGAACAGCAAGAATGGTAATTTGGCTAAAACATAGATGAAGGAAGGGGAATATTATGCAGTAAGGCTTAAAAATGAATTAGAGTGAGGTAGGGAAGAGCCTTAAATTCCAAAGAACAGGGTTTCGAATTGATTCTAGATGTTATAAGAAGCCTCTGGAACTTATTAAGTAGTAGAATAACATGGTCAGACCAATGCATTGGAAAAAGTGCTTTGTGGAAGTATAGTGGAAAGGGGAGGGACACGAGGTCTCTCAATTAGGAGGCTTTCCCTATAGTCCATGTAAAAATCATCATAGACATGGATTAGGGTAGCCTTGAGAATAAAAAAAGAGAACAAAAGCAAGAGATATTAGAGTAAAATCAATAAGACTTTGTAACTGATTGGTTACATGGGCTACAGGAAAGTTAGTCAAATATGACTGATGTGAGAGTATGTTTCTGGTGAAATGGAAGTAATAATTGGCATTCTAAATATTTTAGTAACACTAATTTTTAAAATTTCTCTGCTCCACATTCTTTGAAAAGAATGAAAATTCATCTTTTTATGAATATGATTAAGAAAGGCTCATAGTCAGGCTATATCTGTCCTCTACATTTCTCTAGCATCAAGCTGGTATTCCCAATATAGCATCTAGTTTCATAGGTGCTTAATGCTGATGTTCACTTCATTTAAACTATATTTAGTTTAAACACTGAAACTCTTTGTGCCAGAATCCAAATTAATTATTGAGGGCATCTGTTCAGTCACAAATCTGCTGATAGGACCATGACTCATTGAGAGTCAATTTGTCTTTACCTTTATCATCCTTTCTCCTTCTAAATAAAGACCATGTATAAAGAAACTACCCAGATTTGAAGCCAAACAATTCAGCATTACATAAAATTACCTGAATCCCAAGAAGGCCTTACCTAAGAATAATAATAGACTGGCATTTCTCATTAATATGTTTGGTACAAAACTATGGATCGCTTATGTTGAAAACGATGCAGTAAAATGTGTGTGAATACATATAATTTTAATTAAGTAAAATATTTTGGCCATCTCTCATTTCAATTTTGATGATTGTTTTTAAACTTTTCATAAAATGAGACATATAGATGATATAAGATACAGATAACTGCACTTGGGATTCAGGGAAATCTGAGAATGAATCCTGCTTCAGATACTCACTAGATGTTTAATCCTGCATAAATTCCTTCATGTCTCTTAGACTGATATCTCATCTTTAAAATGAGTATACTAATAGCATCTTCTTCCAAAGCTGAGATGATAAAATGATTAAACATACCTAAAGTGCTTTACAAATCTTAAAACCCTATATCTATGCTAGTTATTATTATTATTAAATGGTAATGACAATAAATTCTTTTAGTCTGCTGACATACATACATTTAAATTATGATCTAAGACAAAGGAAAAATTGATAGTAAAAGTCCATTTATTTTCAAAGATACTTTCCAAAATGATCAAATTTGTAACAATTATTTGGCCAACAAAGTCAGGCTATCAGAGTTTTAATTTTTCCTTGAAAATGGTAAACTAAAAGTCCCTTACAAATATGAAAGCATCAGAACACACACACACACACACACACACACACACACACACACACACACACACACAACTGCCACCACCATTTGCTCTGCTAGGAACAGCATGGAAATGTCATGATTACTGGGACCTCAAACAGAGATTTGAATCACATTCTGTTTTGATTTCACCTTCTCTCTAAAGGAACTTCCTCTCCCTCAGAGGTTTCTGTTCAAGCTGGGAAATATGAAACATGAAATGTTAGAACTATCGATAGAAATAAAAGGACTTCTTTTTCCTCTTGCATCACTTTCTTTTTTTTAATTTTAATAGCTTTTTATTTACAAGTTATATGCATGGGTGCTTTTATAGCATTGACAATTGCCAAACCTTTTGTTCCAATTTTTCCCTTCCTTCCCCCCCCCCATTCCCTTCCCTAGATGGCAGGATGACCAATACATGTTAAATATATTAGAGGATAAATTAAATACAAATAAGTATACATTGCATCACTTTCATTTGCTTGATTGACAGTATTGACATCTTTAAACACAAACATAGATTATAGTTTTAGAATTTGAAGGCATTTAAGACCATGTGGTTAATCTCCTGATTTTACAGTACACACAAATAGGAAGGTTGAGGGCAGTGTCCAAGATTACAAGCAGTAAAAGTCAGAGGCAGGATTTGAATCCAAGTGCTGATTGTTTTCTCATTTATAAAGCAGTCAGATTAGACTAGATTCCAAAAAAGCATTTATTTAATAATACCTACTATGTGCATAACAGTATACTGTAATTATGGATACTTGCATGTACACACACACACACACACACACACACATAAACAAAAAATTCAACAACTCTATGATTACTGCTGGTAAAGAAATACCCTTTTAAAATACATCAAAACTTAGATACATCAACACCTACTTGTGTTTATGTGCATAAATGTGTGAATGTCTCTGAGGTAAACTTTACTCCCCTCATCCGTAGAATGGGGAAAACAACAGTTTAGGAACCTCACAATTATTTCTGAACAAAGCATATAAACATATCAGATAAGTTATTGGTTTTATCATTATTAATATCCATAGTAAGGCAATGACTTTCCCCAAACTCCTTAGGCTCTTTTTTACCTTTCTGTCAGGTAGGACAATCCTCTTTTAGCCTTAGGCCAGCAGTAAAATTTCCAGAGGACTCTGGTTTGAAGAAAAAAATACTGACTAGTCTGGAGCCCCAGCTAGATAACACTGTCTTGTGCAGATCACAGGATTTTGAACAATAACAACAACAACAACAAAATCAGTAAAGATCACATAGTTTAACTCTATGATTTTACATATGAAGTAAAGGAATCTGCCAAAGGGGAAAGAGACCAATCCAAGTTTACATAAACTGAACATAGAAAAGTAGGAATTCAAACCCAGGTTCCCTGCCTATAAATGCAGAGTTCTTTCTTCTAGATGAAATTTGTCTTTCATACTTTGAAATTCAAATGTAACTCTCATTAACAGACTGCAATAGCTAAGCAATAGAAACAATTCCAATTTGAACATCTATTTTAGTTGACTGTAGTGGGAAATCTGACCCTGATTTATGAATTCAATAACTCTTTCTTGTTTCAGGAAGTACCTCCAGACTCCTTGACTATAAGAAATGTGCTAATTTGCATATATCACTAACCCACAGCCAAACTCTCAAGGATTGTCAGCACCACCTGTTCTCACAGGAAGTGACACCATCAGTCCCATCAGCTTTAAGTGTGTGGGCTACTCCTGTTAGAGCTCACAAACATTGCCTACGTCAGTATTCACACAGTTACGCAGCCAACACCCCCTTAACTTGGGTCCTAGATGACAAAATCAAAGATGCTCTCTCCATGGATTCATTAAAGCACTATAGTAATACCTTTGTTGAAACATTGAATTTATCATTTTTTTTTAAAAATCTCCTTTCTTGTTACAAGAAAATGTAAAGTGAAGCAGGAATACCTTAATTAGCATTCTCCCTAAAATGTTATATTGGGTAGAAAAGTGAATTTAATTATGTTAACAAGCTCTTGTCCCCTATACTTTTATCTCAAGAAACAGTGGAACAGTATAGGTTACAATAGCACAAGACATGCTGTAGACTCAGGACAGACATCTCTCCTTTGGAAATACCAAAAGACAATAGGATATATAAAGTTAGGAAGCCAAATTACAAATGTCACCATCACACATTTAGGAAAGGTGTTAATATGATAATTCAGAACTCGCCCAAAACCTACCAGAGCCTTCCAGAGAATCAAGAATAAGATGAAATCTCTCCTTCCGTGGTGGGGAAGGGGGGAGATAATGACAAGAGCAGAGAGGCAGTAAGAGACTGAATCTCCTTTAGCAACACTGTCTTTGCTTGTATGTCCATAGCTCTCTTTTTGTTGGAAACAGTAGAGATCTATTCTCAAACTTTCTCCTGTCTTTCTGTATTCCCTTATCCCCAGACTCACCCTTTCCCCTTACCTGGGGTGTATGTCCACGAGCAATACCAAGGTCTGCATGGTAATCACATCAATGCGCTTACAGTGGAATCTGGCCACCTTGAGCACCTTGAGATACGTGAAACACAGCACGACAAAGGAGAGGAGGAAGCTGAGGGCGTGGAAAACCCCAGTGAAAACGCTAAAAGGGACCCGTTCCTCGTGCTTCTTACTGTACAAGGTGCAAGAAGCATAGAGGTGATGAAATCCCAGCCAGGACAGGGAGAGAGCGACAATGGGGAAGGAGATGGAGTGCAGCCACGTGTAACCCACTATGAGGGCAGCGTCCTTGTAGCGCATCTTGGAGTGGTAGCTCAAGGGAAAGACCACAGCGACCCAGCGGTCTATGCTGAGAGCGGCCATGCTCAGCATGGAATTAGTGGTCAGGAAGGTTTCTAAGAAGCCAACGATGTGACAGAGTCTTTCTCCTCCTGGCTGCTGTTTATTAAGCATACCGGCCAAGGTCAAGGGCATATTGACCACGGTCATCAACAAGTTGCAGCAGGTCAAGTTAAGGATGAAGAGTCCTGGCACTTGCTTGCGTATGTCAGGAGTATAGAGAAAACAGATCAGCACCACGACGTTGGACAGCAGCGACACAGTTATCATTCCCACCAGCAGGCAAGCTAAACTCACGTCCCAAGAGTTCATGTTGTGGCCCTTCAGAGGAGGGACCTGTGGGCAAAAGGCACACCTTCAGAACATCTGAGAAGCATAGTGTGAGGAGAGCTTATCTCCTCACTTCCAGCAGCACTTCTTCTGTATGTCTTTCCTTTCCTCTTTTAGTAGTTGCTGCCTTGGCCAGAACCATCATCCCCGGTTCCTTTGCTCCCTTTACTCCCCTTCTCGGACAGAGCAGCAATTTTGGACACTTCCTCTGCTCCTTTTTCCACCTCAAATATTCTTCACAAAAGTTGCCTGGAGCTTTGGGGTCAATTAACCTTCCATTGGATAAGGGGAGCCAGAAATAGAATGCCTGTCACCGAAACCGTAGGGTGCAGCCCTAGACCGGGTGGGTCCAGAGAACGCAGGTATTCTGAGAAGAAGCTCTCCTGAGATCCCTTATCAGCTGGCGCGCAGGTCTCCTCATTCTTCTTCCGCTTCCCCCTCCTCCTTTCCCCTCCTCTTATCCCATATTTATTCTCCCTTCCTCCCTCCTTCTCTCTCTCTCTCTTCTCTCTCTCTCTCTCTCTCTCTCTCTCTCTCTCTCTCTCTTTTTCTCTCTCTCTCTCTCTCTCCTTTTTTCTTAGCCAGCTTTTTAACCTAACTGATCAGACAACCCGCCTAACACACACACACACACACACACACACACACACACACACACACACACACACACAAACACACACACACACTCTCTCTCTCTGCTCAGTTCAGAATAATTGGCTACCTTCTTCCTTCACTCCCCAGCTTCCCAACCCCCATCTTGTACCAAAGAAAACTCAGTGAGGAGGGTGTCCTCAAAAGCAATGAAAAGGGCTGAATGAAATTACTTAGCAATCTCATGCACTCTCTAGGGTGGGATGTCTCAGTTCCCACTCACCCCAGCCATCAGACTTTCCCCACAGCTGTTGCACACTCTCTGACAGTTTCTGCCAAGGCTTTTCCTTGCTTGTCAAGCTGAGCTGGGGAGAACAAACCTCAGGTCCTTTAATGGATGACTTGCTCTAAAAGGATAGGATTTCAGCGAGTCCTCATCTTTACTGGCAAAAATAACCCACACATTCTGGCTATTCATCCTTTCAGGAACAATACTTAGGCTACCCACTACTCAGATGAACTGAAATCCTCCTTTTTGGAAACCTGGGTCAAAAGGAAGGGAATTGTTCATATATGTGTGTCGGGGGTGGGGCTATGCAATTCTGCAAGTGAAAAATTCTTTTGATCTGAAATCTTAATTATTGCCTTGGATCTGGGCAAAAATACAATTCTAAAACATATCTCCCTGGGAGTGCTATTGTGAAATGCTCCATCCCCACCCCCTACCACAGCACACAGTAGCTAGGGTTAATGAGCAAGTTGATCTGACTATTTTCTGTTCAGCATCAAACACACAGATTTCTTGTTCATATGGTTATAGAGCTCATTTCTGTCTATTGTGTGAAAGCTCTGTGGATTATATAATGTACCCTGTATTCTTCACTAGAGATCTCCCCATAGAAGGTAAAGGAAATGAAGGTGTAGCATTACAGAAAAGGGCTGAAGATCAACATAGCTGCCCCTACTACAGATTATAGCAGAAACAAAATAGTACCAGTGGTCTTTTTTTTTTTTTTTTTTTTGCTTGCTAACAATAGAGAAGCAACTATTGGGTTGAGTACTCACTTTGGGACGTTCTCAAAAGAAACAGCATTAGGGAAAGGTTGATTCAATTTCTGGAAGCATATGCTTGCTCATTCAGGAAAAGCCCCTATAGCAGAATGAACCTCTTCCTTTATGTCTAGAAAAATAAAGCTTCCACACAGAGAGATCTTATTGGCTTCTTGTACCTTATCAGGCCTTACTGACTTCAAGTATGGGGATTATTGTCTGGATCACACATCACTAGCCTCAAATAATATTTGAAGCATTATCACAGACCTGGGAGGAACCTTAACATTCATCTAGTCCAATCCCTTCATTTTACAAGAGGAAACTATGGTTTCAGGTTTAGTCACTATTCTGAGATCAAAGATAATTGCTGAGTAGGTAGAATTCAAACCTAGGCTCTCTGACTGCAAATCCTCTTCTACAGTGTAACATTTACTCTAGAAGAAAATGAACACTAAAGAATTTACTTTCTTGGATTTTTATCATGACCAAAATAGTATTTAGAATCAGTCTTCCTGTATCTCCTATACCACATTTGATATTCTTCCACTAAAAGAAACTGATTTTTTTCATGTGCTTATGTCCATATATGTATATAGAATTGTCATGATCAGGAAATTAGGTTTTCATACCCTCCCATGTCCCCTGAGACTTACTAATGTGCATCTTTTTTTTTCTTCTCTCCAAATCTGGAACACTCTTAACTGTAGTACACACTTAACACATGGAACTCTATATTGGTACCTTTTATAATAATAATAATAATAATAAAAGTAATAAAGAAAATAAGAATGGCTCACATTGAGTAATTTAAAGTTTTATCTTTAGTACTTTATCTCATTCAAGCTTTACACTTTTGTGAGGTAGGGGCTATTATCTCTATTTTAAAACTATGGAAAGTGAGCTGAGATGTTCAGATTCATCACTCTCTCTATCTCTTTCTTACCAACCATATCCAGTAAGTTGTTATGTATTATTATTGTACTCCTTTCACAATTTTTATTATATCTTACCATATATTTCCACTCGCACAATCACTACTCTAGTGCATGTCCTCATCCCCTTTTGCATAAATAATTGTAATAGCTGCCAAACTGATATTTTTCAGGCATAGTTCTAAACACACTACTGCTCTATTCAAGAAGTTTTGATGACTCCCCATCACTTCTGCAATAAATTGCAAATTATTTTGACAACTAATCCTAAGCTTTTTAAAGGCTAATTATTTCTTCTCAAGAATCCAAGTTCCAGTCAAATTGCAGCACTTGGTACTTCCCACACATGGAATTCCCTCTCCTGTCCCCATGCCTTTGGACAAGTTTTTCTCTCATTCCTGGAATGCTCTTTTTCTTTCCTCTGCCTTTTGGAACTTTGTTTCATTCAATGGCTCAAGTACTACCTCCTATGGAAATTCTTTTCTTCTCTCCCTAATTCTTAGTGCTCCTACCTGAAATGACTTTGTAGCTACTTTGAGTATATATTGTATTTCTTATCTTGTGTTTATGATGTCCCCTTGCGTGACTAGAATGGCAAGGATTATTTCATGTTTTTGTCTTTGAATACCCACTATCTAACTTATAGCAGATGTGCAATAATTGCTTGTTGAAATGTACTGAGGAGATTTGCCTCTGATCACATACCTAGTTTTAGAGCCTAGAATTCTGTCTCCAAGTCCAGAATTCTATATGCTAGGCCATCTGGGAAGAGCTGGGACAAAAAAATTCATCAATTACCTTGTAGCAAACCTGAAGATGAAGTTTTCAAAAGTGAACTGGCCAAGTTGGTTCTCTGATAAAATCATGGGTATTGTATATAAAAGTTTTTCTATTTTGGTTGTATCTACCCAAAGCCTGTGTGACAATTGGTCAGTTCCATTGCATAAAAATGAGACATCAGAGTAGGACCTTTGAGAACTATACAGGCTGCACAAAAGATGGAGGATAAACTCACAGTTCTTGAATAAAACGTAGTAAAAACATATTGAAGTTTCATCTTCATAGGGCTGTCTTTAGGTGGGATTTCCTTAAATCTCCTGTAAACCATTTCAGAGGGATCTGAATTTTGTTTTTCAAAATCTATCTTGAGATCTAATATCAGCATTTAACCACTCGTGCAAAAAAGGGTTAGGTACATTGCAGGCATAAGTTAAGTATATATAAAATATAGATGGAAATATAGCCCTGGGATTACCCTACTCTTTATATAGCCTTACTCCAATGAAGCTTTTTGGAACTCTTGATGGGCTATTATCTTTTGGTAATTAAGTGAACTAACTGCTATCCTTCATTCAGTTCAGCTACAGTGAAATTCTAGGCTCAGTGATTAGAAATAGATAACTGTTATTTTTTTTCCTCTGGAATATACAGATAGTGCAGGAAACATACTAAGGATCTCTGGGTTATCAGATACTTTTACACATTTCTTGTCCTAGGTTTCAACTTGGGGCTTTAGCTGACTTCAAATTCTGTAAGCACTCAATAAATATTTGCTGACTGGGAATGGTGATACCCCACTTTCCTCTCAGCCCCTTACTTTCAAACCAATGCTGATTTTAATTTAAAGAGACATTGCTTATAACCAAATTAACTCAATGTAACAGAATCAGATATATAGTGCTACAAGGAAAATTAGAGGTTAATTTTACAGTTGGAAAAAAATGAAGATTGTGGTTCATAAATAATAATAATTAGCAATTATAAAGTGCTTTAAGGTTTGGAAAACATTTTATACATCATATCACATTTTATTCTCACAATAATACTGTGGGGTAAATAACTTCATTTTACAGATTAGAAAACATACTGGTAAAGTTGAAATGACTTGGCCAGGGTCAAACAGCTCATAAATATCTGTAACAGGCTTTGAACTCAAGTCTTTCTGATTTCAAGTCTAGCAGACTTCTACTCCTCTGATCTCCACTAATAATATTCTTAATCTTGTGACCCTTACAATGGTTTGAACAGGGAACTCTGAAAGAGAGGAATTTCCTTTGGAGAAAGGAAAGAATCAGAGTAGGGTATGATTTGAGTTTTTGTTTGAGATTCCATTACCATAATTTCCCCATGCTATAGCCAGCTTCTACATAGTGATGAGTATATGTGTGTATGTGTATGTGTGTGAAAGAGACAGACAGACAGACAGACAGACAAGCACAAAGACAGAGAGAGACACAGGGACAGAAATGGGGAAGAGAAACAGAGAGATTGAGACAGAGACTGAAACACAGAAAAACAGACACACAATACAGATAAAGAGAGAGAAACTGAAACAGAGAGAAACACAGAGAAAGAGAGACAACAAGACAGAGGCAGAGGCACAAGAGACAGAGAGAGATAACGAGAGAGAGAGAGAGAGAGAGAGAGAGAGAGAGAGAGAGAGAGAGAGAGAGAGAGATTCAACATTATCACATCAGAGGAGACTTTTTTGTAAATTACCATTTTCACATCACCATTAGAACCCATGGGACCAAAATCTGGAAGTTAAATAATTTTTACAAATTTTATGATTTTGGAAAATCTCTTCTGAGAATAAATGATTTTTTATTTAATGTCATTAACATGTAATGATGAGGTTATGATGATAACTAGAATTTATACATTGCCTTAACATTTGTAAAATGCTTGACATGTTACTAAATAAAAGGGGATGCTGTTATTTCCACTTTAGAGATAATAAAAATGAGGATGACAAAAGTTAATCACCTTGCCCAGAATCACACAACTATTAAGCTTCTGAGACAGGATTCAAACTCAGGTCTTCCCGACTTCAAATCTAATGTTATTTCCATTACTCTACATAGCTGTTGTTACTTTTCATCTTTCATTTTCAAAGAGGACCAAGGATCTTAGCCCACAGGTAGGAGAAGAGAGGGTCTAGTGGACTTGTCTACAGTTACACAGGTAGTAAATGTAAAAGGCAGAATTTGACCTCAGGTTCTCAAATTCCACTACCATTGTTCTTTTCAACACACCATTTATTTTTATATTGTTTTTCACAATACTCTTTGTAGTACATGATATCTTTATTTTAGAGTTGAGGAAAGTGAAACAGAGACAGTTATACAAAAACACAGATTCAGAATTTGATGGAACATTAGAGATCATCTAGTGCAAATGAGACTCATAAAGGCAAAGAATTTCACCCATAGTCACACAATTACTAGGTGTAGGAGCTAGAAGTGGAGTCTAGGCTTCTTGACTGTAATATCTTGGTCCCACTCCACCATTCTATTCCCCAAGAAATTATGTCAGGCAGAAAGAACCAATGAATCTGGTAATAATTACTGTATAATCTACTCATGAAAGCCACTTAATGGTCAGTCAATCATAAGGTCTATATATTTTTATATCCAGAGGATTTTTAGGCTGTGAGAGTAAATTTAGAAAGGTTAGCCTTAATTATTTGATATCCAATTGATTGAAATCCCCAATTAACCAGAAATTTTTATGTATTCAATTCCTATAAAAAAGAGTTAAGTGATAAGAAAACAAGTTGACATCAACCTTCAGTTTAATGAAAAACAAACAAATAAGCTATTTCTTCATGTGTTTGTTGTGAGGTTAGTAGCTATGCTTCCCCCTCACCCCCTTATCTTTTTTTAAAGCAGCATAATACAGACAAAAGAAAGGACATTGAATTTAGAAGGATAAGACCTGAGCTTGAACCATGATCCTTAGGATTTTTTTTTTTTATGATGTCACAGAAATCCTTGCACCTTCCAAGTTTATTACTCTTATAGTTGTCACATTACAATACAAGGCCTCCTGAGAACTCTTCCTCTAATTGGCTATTTCCTTCTGGAACCTCCATTTTAAGGAAGATAATCAGGTCAGCCATGTTTTCAATACAGTCCATGCTGCACAATTGGCTTTTTAGCCTTTTTCTACAATGCCCTCATAGAGAGTACTCCTAACCCCTACCAGTTTCCATTTATGTGTTATTTTTTCCCCAATAGAACATAAGTTGCTAGAAGACAAGATCTCTCTTTCTGCTTGTATTTCTATTCTCACAGCTTCACTTGGCATAGAATAAGTGTTTAATATATGTTTGTTTACTTGACTCTTTTCTCTCTTCTAGTTAGTTCTGAATCTATGGTATAATGGCCTTCACATTTAATATCAGCAGCACTAGTGTCCAAACAGTTGGCAATTGTCATTGCTTCTATCTTTACACTGTGTCTCACATCTTATCATCCCCTTCTTTATGCTCATAGTCAACCACTGCAACATTCCTAGTCATCTCTTATCTTAACTATGATAATAATTTTCTACTTGTTTTTCCTGTCTCAAGTTTTCTCTCTCTAATTAATCCTGACAGAAATGCTAGTGTTGTTTCTATAACATAATATATAGTGACAAAAATTGAACCTAAACCCAGGTTCTCAAATCACAATCAACTACTCTTTCAACACTGTGTTTGCATTATCAGTTTATTTTTACCTGGAAAAAAATAAGGATCATAATATAATCTTTGTTAGTTCCACTATTATTTAATGCTATATTTTTTGTGGGGGCTCAAAAAATTGTACTTGAGAAATAAGTTCATCGTATTTGGAAAATTTATTGGTAAAAATAGATAAAATGAATGAATGACTTAGCCTCTGCCCTGATAGAGGGCAAATCATGATTAGCAGTATTGTTTAAGACTATCTATATATCTACAAATATAGATATATACATATAGATATATACATATATACACACAGAGATATATTTATATACATATATACACACAGAGATATAGAGATAGAGATAGATATAGATAAATAGTTGATAGATAAATAGATAGATGTTATATCAAACAGACCATCATTTATACAAGAGCATTATGAACCAAATGACTAGGAAGGTCTAGTCAAGGAAAGTATTTCCAATTGGGGAAAAGTGAGTTTTCAATGCTTTCATGTAATCAGCCGAGCAACTAACTTTAGGTGAATGGTAGAGTTGCCTTGGAGACAGGAGGAAAACATAATGCACACAAGTTCACTAGCCAGGGAATGCTGTGTGTCTCTTATGACCTTTTTCTAAGTTCAATTATCTCATTATTCTATGGGTATTGCAGAAAGATAGGTGTAATAATACACTTAGACTTTGTTGTGAAAAGTAAGGCATAATGTGAGTAATTCAACTGTTTCTATATATATAAACCTTACTTTTCTTTCAACTGAAATACATTTGTCACATTCAGGGAAAAAACACACCTGGAGGTTTGATTGTTATGCATAAGGGAAGGAGGAATTGTGATATTCCTTTTTTTTTTCCCCAAGATCACAGACAAGGTCCTGATGGTAAAGAATTATGACATACAGAGGAAGAGTAGAAAGAAAAATATAATCCAAGTAGTTGCTTCCTTTTACCCAGGTGTGCTATCTGCTACTTTGAATGGTCTCATTGTTATTTATTTTTTGGGAGCAGGGATTCAACTGAAGTTCTTTGTGCCTTCCATCTATCAGTAATATTTGTCTGACAGTTGTCTCCCTTCTTTCATTATTTTCTTCCTCATAACACCGGCACAGATGGTCATAAAGTTGGAAAAATCTCATGCCCACATACAAGGACATATAGGGGAGGGAACTGTCATGAGACTCAGAAATTGAAGGAATAGTGTTCTGGTTCATTTACTCCAACTTCCTCAGTTTTGAGATAAGGAAATTGAGGAAATAAAACTTATATTACTTGCCAAAGATCATCTAGCTAATAATTCCTTAAAATATTCAGACAGGAAAAGTGTAAATGTCTAGACACTGAACAGGGGAAAATAACAACTATAGATATGAAAGCAAGATCAATTTTTCTCAGCTGATGGTCTCTTTCTCAATAAGAGCTGTGATCTATAAAAATGGGTAACAAGTATGCTTTGACACTAACATCCCATTCCTGATGCTTTAATGAGGAACAAATATTGTTTAGTAGAATTTCTGTGTTCTTCATTTAGAACTCACACAAGAACATGTGACCTGAGGAAATTTCTCACCTGTAATGTTAGGATTCCACTGTCTTTTAATTAGATATGTGAGTTGATAGATTTTCCTGGAAATCTACCCACTAAGGTCTAGATCCATAAAGCTAGTTCTTACCTGTGAATCCTAGGAGAGTAAGGACTTCAATGGAAAGGGATCTGTATTTTTGTTTATGGGCAATAAAAAAGAACTCTAGGGAGCTAGACAGAATTGCTCAGATTCTGAGGAGGAATAGATATTGCTGACAAACTCTAAATCTGATTCCAATCTAAATCAAACCTTGTTTAAGAGTATTGTCAAAGGATGCTATGTTTACTTTTTAATGCAATATACAGGTAAGAAGTTAATATATGACCCTCCATCTCCTGACAGCATTTTCATTTTTTACTGACTGCCCCCATTATTTTGAGTGGTCTTCATTTCCTGACATCTCTGGCTTTGTTCAGATTACAGAAAAAAACCCACTAACCCTTTCCTAATACTCCTTCATGCTAGTATCCTTTGTTACTTATCTCCAATCTACCCCAAATGCATTTTATTTGTACATAGTTTTCATGTTGTCATCTTAGATGGTGTGTTCTTTGAGAAAAGGGATTGGTTTTTGCCTTTTTTTTTTTTTTTGTATTCCTGGAGCTTAGCACAGTGCCCAACACACGGTAGGAATGTAATAGATGTGTGTAACTTGACACATACCTTACAAAGATACCATCCTGTGGTAAGCTTCTTCTTCTCAAAACACTGCCAGGTGATAAAAGTTCAGATCTTTTATTATCTCCAATATAGCCCGGTTAGCTTAGAGGCCTATCTCTCTGCTTGGTTCCAAGAGCTCTCTCTGAATGTCTTCAAATCCAAAGGTCTGGTCCTTCAGCCTCTGCCTCTGCTTTCTTCAGCCTCCAGCCAGCTCCATTCTTCATGTCATTCGCGGAGAAATCTCGATTTGTAGCGTCTTCACTCTGAAGAACTTCTTCAACTGGCCCATTGGCCTATTTATGCTCCTTCCAGAGAGAGGGATTATGGGTTTTCTCCCATAGTGCTCTCTGGCCCAAAAAGCTTCAAGGGAAGTGTGAACTCATTGAACTCTAATGAGTAAAGGTGTGAACACAAGCCTTGTATTAATTAGTTCTACTTAGTACCTTGTTTCAGGTTCTGCCCAAAACATCTTCTTGTAAGATTAGATCAACTCTAATTAGTTAGCAGTTAGTAAGGATTCCAACACCATCCAAGCACTAAAACTTTATGATTCAAAGAAAGTTAAGAATCCCGAGAGTTACACAGTTTAGAAACAAACACAGGATCACTGCCTGTGACTTTATTTCTGATCCCTTCTTTGTTCCCCAAAATAGCCAGAACTAATTATGTTTTGACTTTGGGTATGCCTTACTTTATTTTGGGAAACCTAAAACCTAGAAATTGGCATCTTATTAGCCACTGACTAGAAAGATGCCTGCTTTAAGATTTAATCATCTATTATATCAAGACCTGACCAGTATTTTTTGCCCTGATATCTGTGTGCCCTGAACTATAAGGCAAATATATTTCCGAGGAGTTGAATATAAATCCATTTTTTAAAAACTGAATTTTGTTTTAAATGATTCACTGTAAGGTTTGAAATATAAAAATAATCTTATGGCAAACTCCTTTGTGAAATTAAATCATAAAAGCCTTACATTGATGTCTCATTATGGAATTGCAATGATCTTTGGTTCTCAAAGTTATGTCACCTTGCTTGAAAGTCAAGTCAAGGTGCATTTATTAAGTGTCTACTATGTATTAAGAATTATGCTAAGCATTGAGGACACATAGAAGAGCAAAAAACTTTTTTGTTCACAAAGATCTCACAATTAATGAAAAGCTTTGAGTATGGCCCCAGTATTAGACAATATGAACGCTGAAGACCAGCCTGGCTAAGTATGGAAAGACTCATTATTAGCAGTCTAATACAAGTTGATGAATTCTTTGGCCATAGTAACCTATCAAACCAAATGCAAATATAAAGTAGCCTTCACTCCCATGTAGCCCTCTTTTTATTTACAAAATGATAGCACCTTAAAATCCAGTTGTAATATAGCTCATTCATTACCATAAAGCTTTGGTAATTTTGTCAGTCAAAGCTATTTCTCTTTAGTCATTGACAGTAAAAACCTGGTACTACACTGTTACCCTTCTTCTGGTAGCCATATCAGACCTTTCCCAGACATCAGTCACTTATAAGGGCTCCATTCTATTAATTTGGAGAGAAGGGAGAACACTAATATAGTAGGCTCCATACTGAGCAGACTGCATTTATGTTAGATACCAATTATAAATGAGAGTAGGAGAATGAAGATTCTTTCTAACCATTAGGTTAACATTACCATTTCATTGTTGCCATTTCTGTTCCAAACTCTGGATTCCAGGATGTACCTTATTAAAACTTAGCAATTTAGTATACACTGCTAAATTTGATGTTTCTTGACCTCAGAATATATGTTCATTTGGGGATTTATTTTTTTACCCAGTGAAGAGCCTCCTTGTCAAACTGTCACCAATTCAACTACAGATCAGTTCTGGGGTAGTCTCATTAAAATGTTCAGCCAAAATGACATGGAAAAAAGAAGGCATGTTAATAAGGGAAAACTAACCCTAACTTATAGGACTACCAAAATGTATGGTCTTTTAAAATTACAAATGAACAAGAAGTGTCACAGATGAAAGAAGCATTTTTCAACAAATATTTATTTACTAAGGAACTTCAAGGTCCTATGCTATGTATAGTAGGGAATACAAACATTTATAAGATGCATTGCTACTGAAAAGTTGTTAATCTAAAAGGAGAAAGGACAAATCATCAATAACACAAATGCAAATTGGACCTTTTATGCCTTTATTCTATTCTATTCTGTAATTATTTGTGTCTGTGTTTATCTTCCCTGTTATGTTTCAGAAACACATGGTGCTTATTTATCTTTGCATATCCTGCAACATGTAGCATTGTAGCCTGTACATAAAAGATGTTGGATACATGGAATGTAACCAAATGGAAGTGAAAAATAAAAGGCTATTTAAGAAATCATAATGAATAGTTGAATTGATATTAGAGATGCAAAAGCGTTCAGCATTATAAAAACAATAACAACAATAATAATTATAAGAATAATGATGACAGATAGATAGAAAGTATCTACCTAACACTATAAGAGAACATTGCTTACAATGAGGATATATTAGAAGCTTTCCAACAAAAATATGAGTAAAGCAAGGCTACCCATTCTTCTTGCTATTATTTTTTTCCCTGAGGCAATTGGGGTTAAGTTACTTGCCCAGGGTCACAGAGCTAGGAAGTATTAAGTGTCTGAGAGCAGATTTGAACTCAAGTCCTCCTGACTTCAAGGCTGATGCTTTATTCACTGGGTCACCTAGCTGCCCCTTCTTGCTGTTATTTTAATTACTTCTAAGAAGACTAGCAATAGTAATAATACAAGAGAAAGGAATTAAGTGTGAATACCGTCAGAAAACTGTCCCTGTTGACAATATGATAGCTTATTTTTAAAATGCTAGGGAATAAGCAAATAAGTGAAGACAATGATATCAGAAAAGTTACAGGCTACAAAAATAAAACTGCAAAACCAACAGCATTTCTATACAATAGTAATAAAATTTGGAAATTCCATTTCAAGTAACTACAAAATGCATAAATTATTTGTGGATCAATCTACCAAAGCAGTTGGATAGATTCTATAGTTATATAGCTTTAATTACAATAGCTTTGTAGTTAAATAACTGGAGGAATACCAAAGCTAATTTACCTGTCTAATGTTATACCAAACAACCAACAAAATGTTTTACAAAACTCAATAATAACAAAAATCATTTGGAAGGTAAAATATCAAAGGAAAAATAGAAAATAGTACAAATAATGGACACTTTTGAGCTTCAAATTATATTACAAAGCAAAAAAAAATCTTAAAATGATTAGGAACTGGTTAGTATTTTAAAAAAATAGATTGCTGCAAAACTCAATGTATCAGAGAAGATAAGACACAGACACAAATAACTATAATACATGAAAAAAATCCCATTATTATACTTGTATTATTGCTGGGTTTTTTTCATCTTTCTTTTCAGAATACAAATTGTTCAAAAGCAAGCATTTATACATATTTGTATTCCCTTTTGTACTTATTACCATAAGGCCTTTTTCCTTTGTTTCTTGTACTCAGAAAATATTTGTTGAATGAATGATTCCTTCATTTGTGTCATCTCTTCCTAGACTTGATAAATAATAAGCTCAATAACCCAATATTCAATAAATCTAAAAACATAACTCACTTATGAAAGAGATCCCTATTTAGTAAGAACTTCCAGAAAAACTAGAAAGTAATAGGCTAGAACAATATATTACATCATATTTCACATACAAAAGACATTTCCTAATGGTTACAGGATTTGACAGGGAAAAAAAATTCTTCATTAAAAAGGAAGAAAATCAACATAACAAAAATATTTATAATAGTTCTTTTAGATTCAGAGAATTGTAAACAAAGTAAATGCCAATCTATTGGGGAATAACTAAACATTTTTACACATAAATATAATTGAATATTATGGTGCTTAAAAAAAAAACTACAAATATGATGAATACAAGGATTGCAGAAAGACTTACATGAACTGTTATAAACTGAGACCAGGAAAACAATATACACAAGGATTACAACAATGTATACAAACCAACCACAAAAGTTGAAAATAGATGGTGTAGACCTAAAACTAACAATCTCTGCCTCATAAAGACCAAAAAAGTCCCATCTTTTGCAAGAAATCTTTATTGGATTTCTTTAATTCTAGTTCCTTAACTCTGAAATTATTGCCAATTTGCCTAGCAGACATTTTGTTTCCACATAGTTAGTGACTTGTCATCTCCCCCATTAGATAGTGAAGTCCTGGAGAGACTTTTTTTATGCTTTTCTTTGAACCACAAATACTTAGAAGAATGTCTTACAAATAGTAAATACTTAATAAATAATTATTGACTTGATTTAATCACAGTCCTCTACAGAAGTGGATGGGGAGAAGGAAATCTTAGTCCAGGAGAGTGCAATACTGCACACAAAAGTTTTTTTTTTTTTTTTGTCAAAGTATTTATTGATTTTTTGGCTAATTTTTAATTCTCTTTAAACATTATTTATTATTAAAAGAGATGGTTCTCATCTCTAGTCATATGAAAAGGTGGTCTAAATAACTCTTGATCAGAGAAATGCCAGTTAAGATAACTCAGAGATACCATTACATACCTGTCAGATTGGCTAAGATGACAAGAAAAGATAATGACAAATTATGGAGAGGACGTGGGAAAACTGGGACACTAATACATTGTTGGTGAAATTGTGAATGAATCCAACTGTTCTGGAGAGCAATTTGGAACTAAGCTCAAAAAGTTATCAAACTATGCATACCCTTTCATCCAGTAGTGTTTCTACTAGGCCTATAGCTGAAAAAGATGTTAAAGGAGGGAAAGAGACCTACATGTGCAAAAATGTTTGTGGCAGCCCTTTTCATAGTGGCAAGAAACTGGAAAGGCAATGTGTGCCCATCAGTTGAAGAATGGCTGAATAAGCTATGGTATGTGAATGTTATGGAATATTATTGCTCTATAAGAAATATCAGCAGGATGATTTTAGAGAAACCTGTAAAGACTTACATGAACTAATGCTAAGGGAAATGAGGAGAACCAAGAGATCATTATACACGACAACAAGAAGATTATATGATGATCAATTCTGATGGATGTGACTCTTTCCAACAATAAGATGATTGAGGCCAGTTCCAATGATCTTGTGATAAAGAGAGCCATCTACACCCAAAGAGAGGACTGTAGGAACTATGGACCACAACATAACATTCTCACTATTTTTATTGTTGTTTGCTTGCATTTTTTCTTTCTCATTTTTTTCCTTTCTGATCTATTTTTTTTGTACAGCAAGATAATTGTTTAAATATATATGTATATATGTGTATATATGTATATATATATGATTTAACATATATTTTAACGTGTTTAATATAAAAAATAAATAGGAAAAGATGATTCTTTTTTAATGCAAAATAACTTTTTTATTTTCCTTTTTTAACTAAAGCTTTTTATTTTCAAAACATATGCACAGAAAATTTGACAATATTGACCTTTGCCTAGCCTTGTGTTTCAGATTTTCTCCTCCTTCCCCCCACCTCTTCTCCTAGAGAGCAAGTAATTGAATATATGTTATACATGTTAAAAATTTATGTTAAGTGCAATATGTATAAATATATTTATACAATTATCTTGCTGCACAAGAGAAATCAGATAAAAAAAGAAAGTAAATAAGTAAGAAAACAAAATGCAAGTGAACAAAATAAATAGAGTGAGAATGTTATGTTGTGATCCACATTCAGTTCCCACAGTCCTCTCTCTGGGTGTAGATGGCTCTCTTCATCACAAGATCATTGGAATTGGCATCAGTCATCTCATTGTTGGAAAGAGTCACATTAATCAGAATTGATTGTCATATAATATTGATATTGTCATGTACAATGATCTCCTGGTTCTGCTCATTTCACTTAGCATCGGCTTATGTAAGCCTCTCCATGCCTTTCTAAAATCATCCCCCTGATCATTTCTTATGGAACAACAATATTCCATAACATTCATATACCATAACTTATCCAGCCATTCTCCAATTGATGGGCATCCATACAGTTTTCAGTTTCTTGCCACTACAAAAAGGGCTGTCACAAACATTTTTGCACTTATAGGTCCTTTCCTTTCCTTTAAGATCTCTTTCAGATATAGGCCCAATAGAAACACTGCTGGATCAAAGGGTATGCAGTTTGATAACTTTTTGAACATAGTTCCAAATTGCTCTCCAGAATGGCTGGATCCATTCACAAGTCCACCAACAATGTCTTGGTATCCCAGTTTTCCCACATCCCCTCTAACATTTGTCATCCTTGTCTTTTCCTGTCATCTTAGCCAATCAATCTGAAAAGTGTGTAGTAATACTAGAGTTTTCTTAATTTGCATTTATCTGATCAATAGTGGTTTAGAGTACCTTCTCATATGATTAGAAATAGTTTCAATTTCTTCATCTGAAAATTGTCTGTTCATATCCTTTGACCATTTATCAGTTGAAGAATGGCTTGAATTCTTATAAATTTGAGTCAATTCTCTATATATTTTACATATGAGGCCTTTATCAGAACCCTTACATGGAAAACTGATTTTCCAATTATTGCTTCCCTTCTGATCTTGTGTGCATTTATTTTGTTTGTACAATAACTTTTCAAACTTAAAATAATCAAAATTATCTAGCTAGTGTTCAATTATAAGTTCTGTAAGGAACAATGAAGCACTGCTTTCTCTTTGAGAAGTGTCATGAAGTCTGTCCCCAAGTCAGCTGGTAGAGTGGGTCCAGGAGGTAAAAAGGAGCTTGGCCTCCAAGACAGGAGGTTGTGTCTGGCAGGAGTTAAAGGAACTGCTAATAGGTTTCTTGAGATAGCAAGGGAATGTCCTTTTGCTAGATCTCCTCCTGGAACACAGCTTCCCAGAAGCTTCCCTTCTAGGGCTGCTCCTATACAGTTCTGAGTAGGCTGAGCAAGGGCAAACCTGGAGGAGAGGCAGCATAAATATACAGCCTTGAGCAGAGCTTGCTCTCTTTCTTGCTCTTGCACTCCTGCACTCCTGCTACCCCTGTAGTGTCCAGACTCACTCTCTGTAAGATCTTGAGCCCAGCCTTGATCTTAGTGGAGGAGTCCAGGAGGCAGGAGAGCCACCAGTTGGATGGTCAAAGATGGAATGTCACATTTCCAATCCTCTCAGTCCTTAAAAACTTTGGTATGATTACATTATTAGAGCATACTGATTATGTGTGAACTAGAGAACCATTAAATCACCATACTGAGTACTAACTATAAGTGAACTAAAGAATCGTTATCTCATCAATTACACTGACTAAACATCTTGTTGTAAGTATCCTTGTTTCAAGTATACTTTTCCAGAATTTTGCCCCTCTACATACCCCCACTGAGAGGATGACTGAATAAAGACAAAATGTTTGCACTTCCTGGACATTCTTTCTCTGTGTGATCCAGGTTGGAGCCCAAAGGCAGGTAAGCTGGCCTAGTATTAGAAGCCACCAATGGGTGGGCAGATAGAGTAGCCTAAAGGGGACACTAAATTCTTCTTTGGACACAAATTCCTTCCTTCTCTATAGATCTGAGAGGTAAACTATCCTATGTTCCTCTAATTTGCTTATAATATCACTCTTTATGTCTAAATCATGAACCCATTTAGATTTTATCTTGATATGTGGTGTTAGGTGTTGGTTGAGCCCTAATTTCTTCCATTATAGTTACCAATTTTTCCAGCAGTTTTTGTCAAATAGTGAGTTCTTATCCCAAAAGCTTGGGTGTTTGAGTTTGTCAAACACTAGAGTGCCACAATTATTTCCTATTTTGTCCTGTGGTCCTAACCCATTCCACTCATTGACTACTCTTTTTCTTAGCCAGTACCAAATGGTTTTGATGATCACTGCTTTATAATATAGTTTTAGATCTGACACAGTTAGGCCACTTTCATTAGCATTTTTTCATTAATCCCTTGAAATTAAGAATAGATGATTCTCTGGGAAGAGACAGATTAGGGATACAGAAGGAATTCTGGGCAATATTAAAAACAAAATCTATTAAGGATAAGAAAAATGCAAGGCAATATACATAATATCATAGGAAAGATACAAACAAAATATTTAGGAAGACAGAGAAATTACATCTGTATGAGGATCTGGAAAGGCTTATCAAAGTAGGTAGCACTTGATTAGAAAGTATGTTTCAGTGGCTTTGAAGTCAGAGGATCTCTATTTAAAACTTGCCTCTATCATTATTATCTATGACTTTGGACTAGTCACTTAATTTCTCTGGATCTTAGTTTCCTCATCTGAAAAAAGGAGATTAAAATAAATACCTATGAAATTGCCTCCTGAGTTTATATGATATATTGGATCAAAGGGCTTAGACAAAGCTCCAAAACTTTTCTTAAGCAAACATAATATAATAAGAGAAAAGGTACATCCAAATTTTGACAAGTCATTGCATTACATTCTCATGCATTATCTTTCCTATTAGAATATAGGTCAGTGAGGTCACATAGTAGATAGCATATTGACTCTGGAGTCAGGAGGACACAGATTCAGGGGTTCAAATCCAATCTCAGAATCATACTAGCTTGTGTGACTTTGAGCAAGTCACTTAACCCTGTTTGCCTTGGGTGTAAAATTTGCTGGAGAAGAAAATAGCATTCCATTATGTCTGCCAAGGAAATCCCAGATAAAGTCAAGAAAAGTTGGACAGGACTGAAGAATCAACAACAACAACTAGATTTTCTTGAGGCTAGAGATGGTTTCTATTAGTATGCCCTGAATTTAGCACAGTGCCTAACACTTTTTTGTCTGCCTGCCTGAAAGCAATGTTCATATTTAAGCAAGGAATAACTACTGAATTTTCAATTTTAAGAATTGTTTAGAAATTTCTTCTTGCAACAAGGCTCATTTTGCCTCCTTATAAATTCTGTTAAAGAAAAAAATTCAAATCCCACTTCCTAAAATCACTTAAGAACAATGCAGAAATGTCTCATTCTAAGGAATGGTATGAAATTCAATATGAACAAACACTGTTTTTCACTGTTAGTATACTTGGGGTAGAGGAAATGAAAGATTATAAAACACAGGTCATCGTATTTTTTAAATAACTTTTTATTGATAGAACCCATACCAAGGTAATTTTTTACAGCATTATCCCTTGCATTCCCTTCTGTTCCGATTTTTCCCCTCCCTCCCTCCACTCCCTCCCCCAGATGGCAAGCAGTCCTTTACATGTTGAATAGGTTACAGTATATCCTAGATACAATATATGTGTGCAGAACTGAACAGTTTTCTTGTTGCACAGGGAGAATTGAATTCAGAAGGCATAAATAACCTGGGAAGAAAAACAAAAATGCAAGCAGTTTATATTCATTTCCCAGTGTTGTTTCTTTGGGTGTAGCTGCTTCTGTCCATCCTTGATCAATTGAAACTGAATTAGCTCTCTTTATCGAAGAGATCCACTTCCATCAGATTACATCCTCAAACAGTATCATTGTTGAGGTATATAATGATCTCCTGGTTCTGCTCATTTCACTTAGCATCAGTTCATGTAAGTCTCGCACCAGTCCTCTCTGTATTCATCCCGCTGGTCATTCCTTACAGAACAATAATATTCCATAACGTTCATATACCACAATTTACTCAACCATTCTCCAATTGATGGGCATCCATTCATTTTCCAGCTTCTAGCTACTACAAACAGGGCTGCCACAAACATTTTGGCACATACAGATCCCTTTCCCTTCTTTAGTATCTCTTTGGGTTATAAGCCCAGTAGAAACACTGCTGGATCAAAGGGTAACAGGTCATCGTATTACCTACATATTCAGTTCACCTGGAACTGAACCCAATGCTCAGCTGATATTATGTAGTTCTGTTTCTTCTGATACTCATTGATCTAATTTTTCTCTCTCTTAGTCTCCCTCACTTCTCTTTTAATCAGGTATCTTTGTCTCTGTCTCATTAATTTCTTTTTTTATCAATCTCTCTGAGATCCCACATTATATCCATGCTGTATCATTCACTCCTCATATAAAACCACTCACATATCTATTCTACAGTAACTCACAAAGTCAAAAGAATTCAATATAAGCAATACATTTCCATCATCCATTTTTGGGGGAGGAGAACCCCACCCACATCATGTTCCAACCTCTAGACTGAGTAATACAGATCCATCTACTTCCCGAATGCCCTTATGTAGGTTCAGAAAATTATAATCAATAAACTGTAAATTTCTAGGAAATAAAGCATACAACTATTTTGATCTTTGGTCCTACAGTCTATCTTTAATTTCTGAAATGCTTAAGAAGGCTTGGTTCTTATTTTTGAGATGCTTGTAGTCAAATGGAGAAATAAAATACTGGTTCATTTTGCTTATTCTCCCTTGACACTTTCCTAGACAAGTATTTCTTTTGCTCATCTTTCTTCTCTATCCACCTTTCAAACTCCTGGCATTTTGCCTAATGATGGAATCAGCTAAATACAACAAATAGCTACTAGCCTCTGTGCTACTCTATAAACTCTCCCATAAGGTCACATGATTATCATCAGTGATTGGACTCCCCATCTGGGAGCTACTTTTATGGCTCTCTACCTCAATCAGAAGTGCTTTTGAAGCCATCCTCTACCCAAGATTTACTGTGCCAGTTAGCAAGTCTAGAGCTTCATCTCTGCAATCCATTAAAGGTGGTCAATGGTAATAGCAACAGCTTTATTCTTTGTAAATTGCAAAGGCTTCTATGCAGACTAAAGAGTGTCATTGATCTTCCTAAATGTGTCAAGTGAGACATCTATTGAAGAAGTTCATGAGCAATCATATCCTGGATTTTTCGTTTTTCCTTTCAAGGGAATTGAGGCTATTTAGCAGGCATTTTGTAACCAGGACTCTTTGGTTATAGCCCAGATGTAGCAGTATATTAGAAAGAAACCTATTTTTGTGCATATATGTAGTTAATTCATTTTTTTACCTCTATAGGCCAAGTGGTACTGTGGATGGGAAGACCTACATTAGAATCCTGCCTCAGACACTTACTAATTACATGATCCTCTTTCAGTCTCAGTTTCATGTATAAAATAATGAAAATAATAGCACCTACCTTGCAATGACCCTGTGAAGATCAGTTGAGAGTGCATGCAAACTATCCTGTAAATTTTAAAATACTACATATGACCTAGTTATTATTACTATCAAAATTTTCATCATTCAATTAAGACTCTATAATGTACTAATTAGTATATTACAAATCATTTCTCCTATGATGATAGGTTATATGATGGATACATCAATGGGTTTGAAATAAGGAAAACTCATCTTCATTAGGTCAAAGTTTGGGCAGATCCTTTAACCCTGTTTATTTCAGATTCTTCATCTATAAAATGAGCTGAAAAAGGAAATGGCAAATCACTCAGTATCTTGGCCAAGAAGTCCCAAATAAAATCATGAAGAGATGGACATGACTGAAAACAATTAACAGCAGCAACAGTAACTATTTCTACTGAATGTTCATCATACTGTTTGCCAAATGAGAAGCATTCTCAATACCTATAATTTAAGTGATCCTCTTTAGAAAGTTAACTATCTTGGTTTTGGTCCCCTTTCAGGCCCTTAATTACAGGAGTTTGGGCTTCTTAACACTCAATAATTATAGAATTATTCATACCACAGTTTTTTCTAAGAGTTTTTCTTCAGGGAGCAGAAGTGTAGGATTGGTGCTCTATATGCTAGGAGGATTTAGAAGGGTCCTGTGAATAGGTAGACATGCTTAGAGACAGAAGAAAGGATAAAAATGAAGCTAGTAGGCTTCTTGGCAAGACTGCAGGCTGGACATTTTAGGATTGCCTTTATAGTGAATGAATGCTTGAGAAGGATCCCAATTCCAAACAATTGACATTTATATTTGGCTTTAAGTTTTACAGATTTTGCTATTTTTTTATCTATATTATCTCATTTGATCTTTCCAACAATCCTTTATAATAATCATTATTTATTTATATCCCTGTCATTGATAAGGAAATTGAGGGTGAGGAAACTTAAATAATGTTTCAAGATCACACAGAGAGTTAGTGCAGGAGGGAGGTGGATTTGAACATAATACTTTGTGGATTCCAGTCCACTTTCTATCAGATTATACACCCTTGTGGAAGGGAATTTAGGATAAGTAGCAGTGTGTTCTTTCAAGAATGTGTTCCAAGGCACTCTGCCTGCTAGCAGTACAAGAAGGAAATCATTTATCAGACTATTACTATGAGGTCTTTGAACATAACCCCAAAATGAGTATGGGGGGTAATAAGTACCAGCCTCACTTTTGACCTCATGTTAATTTTATCTAACTTGACCACTTTTGAAAGTTTTGCCCATGATGATGATGGAAATTTCTCCAGTTTCTCAGAGGCTATGGTGAAAAATCTAATATACTAGAAAAAAATCTCTGAGAGCTTGAACTGGTGGTACATTGATGTAAAAAAAAATCTGCTAGAGAAGGAAATCACTAATAATTTTCTATCTCTGCCACTAACCAGCTATTCAGTAAGGGATCAAACTAGATCATACTCCAGGAGCCTTATAGGCCTAACATCCTAAGTCATTGGACCACTCTAAGTTTCTTTGGGGAGCAGAGCTAAGGGAAAGAAAGAAGGGTATGGGACTCAAAGAGAGTAGATCCCAACTTCCCTGCATGGAGAATATTTGGGGACTTCTCCATTAAATAAGAGGAAACATAATGAATCCTGTCCAGCAACAAGCTTAGCCCTCTTTGCCTCAAGAACTTTATGTGGGTGGATATATATGGCAGGAAGGTGCTACTTCTGCCTGTGCATTGATTTGGAACAATTACTACATTTTTTTCCATATGATCAACTTCTATTGTGCTGCTGAAATGCCCTACATATTTTGCATGCATATATACATAATATGTGGAAAGAGTGAGCTTTATGCATTGCTAGGAGTAAAAGCAAAGCATGTCACCATGAGAGAACACGTGAATAGACTGTGGGTGTGAGGGTGAAAATAAGGACATCAAAATACAAGTCATTTTTAACAATTGGTTTTGGACGCATGGATGCTGAATCAGAAACCTCTCTTATCTAATAAGTTGGCTATTTTGGAATTCTGTGAAAACCAAAAAGTCCAAAATAAATGACATTTCACTCTGGCCTGAGCACTAAGTTCCATTATCTAGGAAGACAAATGTTTTTTACATTTAGAAGGGAAAAAAACAAACAAAAAAGAATTTAGATGATAGTAGCCAATATTCTACCATATCAGAACCCACTCAGAAAGATAACCAGATGTTTTCATCTCATATGACACTAAGAAACTGGTCTGACTACTTTGTGACCAAATGTACTAGATTGACATTGTGCAGATGTTGCTATCTATCATGTGATGAATCATAAATAGGATGTCTTTATAAATGGTAACATTTGATGTAACTGAATGAAATATTTGATGTTGTCCATTCTCTTTGCCTTAAAAGTTGTAGGATTTGTGTTCCCATCTGGTGTCAGCAATGGGCAATAGATCAGAACCTTCCCAGAATATAACAGAAAAAGCAGTAAATTTGTTGGCAGAAATCTCAGTTTCATAAATCAATCAATTATTTTTCTGCTTAACTCTATAATCTTGGGCAAATAGCCTTATTTTTCTAGGCTCTGGTTTCTTTATCTATAAAAAGAGGGAGTTAGAATAGATGATCTCTAAAGTTTCTTTAAATCATGAAACATGATATTCCAGAAGGCAAAGGAAATGATCTACAGCCAATGATCTTCTACTTAGTCAAATTAAGCATAATATTCAAGGGGAGGGAATGGTCATTCCATGAAGCAGAAGGATTCAAACTTTCACAAGAAAATCAGAACTAAGTAAAAAAATTTACCTCCTATAATATCAAGTCCCAAGAGTAGAATAAACAGGTAAAAGGGAAAAGAAAACATAAGAGATTCAGTAGTGCTAAACTGTTTACATTCCTACTTGGGAAAATGTAATTCTTAATTATTTTATTACTAATACTATTCTTAATAACTAACTGCATTACTAATAGTATATAGAGAAGGAATATATATATGTGTGTGTGTGTGTGTGTGTGTGTGTGTGTGTATATATATATATATATATATATATATAGCCAGAGGGAAAGGGTATAGGGTGAATTAAAGGGAGTGACAAAATAAGGGATGAGAAAGAGGAGTACATTGGGTACAGAAGAAAAGAAACAGTAGAATGGTGTGAATTATTTCCATTGAGAAGGTGCAAAAGATCTATTACTATGGAGGGGAAGATAGGAGATTGGCCAATGAACTTCATTTGAAACTTACTTTCATCTACATTGACTCAAAAAGGGAATGACATACACAGTTAGTTGAATATACAAATGTATGTTACCTGGTAAGGAAGGAGAAGGGTAGAAAAATAAGTAAAGGTGTGTGGAAGGGGCAGGGAACTCATAGCAAGTGGGGAAGATCAGGGATGGTAGGCAGAAGCAAAGCCTTGGTGAGGAAGAAAAGTGTAAAAGGAGAGAGAGAACAAACAGGAGCAAGAATAGGATGGAGAAATATATGCAGGTAGTAATCAAAACTGTGAATGTGAAAGGGATGAACTCTCCCATAAAACAAAAACGGATAGCAGAGTAGATAAAAAACTAGAATGCTACAATTTGTTGTTTACAAGAAACATACTTGAAGCATGAAGACACATGCAGATTAAAGGTAAAGAACTGGAGAAGAATCTTTTATGCTTCAGCTGAAGTTTAAAAAAAGCAAGGGAACTCAGGCAAAGCAAAAGCAAAAATAAACTTAATTAAATCAGATAAAGAAGGAAACTACCTCTTGCAAATGGCGCTATAAATAATGAAGACATTTCAATAGTGAACATACATATACCAAATGATATAGCATCCAGATTTTTAAAAGAGAACTTAAGGTACAGGAAGAAATATGCAGCAAAATTACTATTGGGGGACCTCAACTATCCCCTTTCAAAATTAGCTAAAACCAACCAAAAATAAACAAGAAAGAAACTCAAAAGATAAATAGAATATTAGAAAAAAATAAGTATGACAGATATTGGAAAAAATGAATGGGAAAAGAGTAAACTAAATCATACTGCTTATCATACTAGCAAGAGAGGAGGGAGGGGAGGGGGGAAGAAAATTTTAAAATTCCGAATCTTCTAAAAATGAATGCTAAAAATTTTCTTGATGTGTAACTGGAGAAAAATACTATGCTACATATGATAAAATATACAATAAAATGATTGTTTTGTCTTTGTTTCTTAGTTTAGCATGGAGGCTGGCATATGATAGGTCCTTAATAAATTCTTGTTGACTGACACTCACTTCCCACATCCAAGTACCCCAGCCTCAGATAGCTGGAAATGACCATATTCTCAGCCTTCTAGGTAGGAAAAGAATATCTTCAATGGCTATTTATTAGGAAGGATGATGACAGTGCAGTAATTGTAGGTCAAATGTTTTGTTGTTGTTGTTGTTGTTTTCCAAATTAGGTAGCTTCTCAATGAAACAGTGTTATTAAGGAATTACTCTGCCCAAGGCACTGTGATCATCACTGGGGATTCAAAGACAAGAATTAGTTTCTGCTATCAAGGAATTTGGAATTTACTGAAGAAAGGAGTGGAAACAGCATGTACAAATATAGTGAAAGAATAGGAAATAAAGGAGGCAAAATGGAGATCAAGATTTCCTAGAAATATGTGGGAAAGATGAGAAAACATGAAAGTAAGGAATTCATGGAAGAAGACACAGAGTTTCTTGGCAGTTACTACTCATTAGATCTAGGGCTTCTGAAATTTGAATCTTTGAAATTTGGTTCAAATAAAAGCACTAATCTTTCAGATCTCAATGAAAATCCCACCTTCTGTAAAGAAGCTTTTTCCCAATCTCCCTTACTGCTTAGCAAGGCCTTTCCTCTGAGTTGCATTTTGATTTGTCTTATACATATTTTGTTTACATTATTTAAATGTATCTTGTTGCTAAATTGTCTCCTCCATTAGACAGTGAACTCCTTTAGGACAGGCAGTTTTTTGGACCTTTTTTGTGCCCCCGTGGTTAGTATAGTGTCTGTCACAGAGTAGGCACTTAACAAATAGTTAACTTAATTAGGTCATATAAAACTAGAGATATCCAACTTTTCAGGAAGAGAGACCTGGGCATTAAGGGCACACAGCTCCATTATATGGGAAGAAGATAACAATAATAACAGAAAAAACACATATAATAAAAGAATATTGGGAAAGTACATTGCATAATTGAATGTCATGAATCTGAATTTATTTATTTCATATGCACAAAAGAGATAATAATAGAAACTTTAATGTGATTTAAAATCACAAGCAATTATCATCATTAGTTTTCCTTTTCATCTATAACTCTCTAGATTCTGTATATATTTCTTTCCCAATAATCTCTTTTCTAGTCCAGTTCAGGACTCCAGGTTTTTCTTCCCTATCTTCCCCAATCTCCCAAACTGTACCATTATATTTTAGTCCTTTAACCTGTGCCTCAGTTTATTTATCTACAAAATAGTAATAGCATCTACCCCCCAGGAGTGTTGTGAGGATTAAATGAGGTGGTAATTGTAAAGTCCTCAGCATATCTAATAAAAAGTAAACAATATATAAAGTTAGCTATTCTTTTTTATCATTATTATAGCTTTTTATTTACAAAACATGACATATGGATAATTTTTCAATATTGACCCTTGCAAAAACTTTTATTCCAACTTTTCCCCTCCTTCCCCCCACCACCTCCCCTAGATGGCAGGTAGTCCAATGCATGTTAAGTATGTTAAAGTATATGTTAAATCCAATATTTGTATACATATTTATACAGTTATCTTGCTGCACAAGAAAAAATGAATTTAGAAAGAAAAAAACCTGAGAAGGAAAACAAAAATGCAAGCAAACAATAACAGAAAGAGTGGAAATGCTATATTGTGATCCATACTCCTTTCCCATAGTTCATAGTCAGAAACTGATTCTCTTCATTAATGAACAATTGGAACTGGTTTGAATCATCTCATTGTTGAAGAGAGCCATATCCATCAGAATTGATCATCATATAATTTTGTTGTTGCTGTGTATAATGATTTCCTGGTTCTATTCATTTCATCATAGCATCGATTTATGTAGTCTCTCTAGTCCTCTCTGAAATCATCCTGCTGGTCATTTCTTACACAACAATAGTTCTTTATTCCATAGCATTCATATACCACAATTTATCTAACCATTCTTCAATTGATGGGCATCCATTCAGATTTCAGTTTCTAGCCACTACAAAAAAGGGCTGCCACAGGCATTTTTGCACATTTTTGCCTCTTTTAAGATCTCTTTGGGATCTTAGCAATAACACTGCTAGATCAAAGGGTATGCACAGTTTGATAACTTTTTGAGGATATTTCCAAATTGCTCTCCAGATAGGTTGGATGCATTCACAATTCCACCAACAATGTATCAGTGTCCCAATTATCCCACATCCCCTCCAACATTTGTCATTACTTTTTCCTTTCACCTTAGCCAATCTGAGAGGTATATAGTGGTGTCTCAGAGTGATCTTAATTTGCATTTCTCTGATTAATAATGACTTGGAGTATCTTTTCATATTGCTAGAAATAGTTTCAATTTCTTCATCTGAGAATTGTCTGTTCATATCCTTTGACCATTTATCAATTGGAGAATGGCTTGATTTCTTATCAATTTGAGTCAATTCTCTATATATTTTGGAAATTAGGTCTTTATCAGAATCTTTGGATGTAAAAAATATTTTCCCAGTTTTTCCCTTCTAATCTTATCTGCATTAATTTTGTTTATACAAATTTATTGTTAGCTATTCTTTTATGTTTTATTGTTGTTTTATTTTTATAGATAAACATTTAGAAGTTATACACACACACACATTCCATGAGAGGTCCCACATAACAAAACAATTACATAAAATTAATAATAGTGACCTCATCTAAAAGTGCATGCAACATTCCATATCTGTAACATCCCCACATAAACACCTTTATTTTTGAGATATACCAGAAATCTATTTCTCCCTCTCACCCTTATCAATTGGGAAAAAATTCTTTATAAAAATAGGCATAAAAAATAATGTCATTAGCTATATGAAAAATACATGTGTTTCATTCTGCATCCAAAGTCCATCACTCGTATGTTTTATTCTCAGTTCCCTAGAATCATTAATAGGCATGGTATTGGACATGATTTCTATAGCTTTCAAAGTTCTTTTTTACAATGCTGGTGTTATTGTCTAATCAGGGGTCCTCAAACTTTCTAAATAGGGGGCCAGTCCCTCAGACTGTTGGAGGGCTGGACTATAGTAAAAACAAAAACTTTGTTTTGTGGGCCTTTAAATGAAGAAATTTCATAACTCTGGGTGAAGGGGATAATTGTCCTCAGCTGCCGCATCTGGCCTACGGGCCGTAGTTTGAGGACCCCTGGATTATTCTAATAACACCCATTTCATTCTTCATTCATTTATGTCTTAAATTTTTTTTAACACATTGATGTTATAAGTAGAAATACATTTTTTAAACTTCTTTTCTTTTCACTCTGCTTATACTTTTCTAAGTACAAGTATTTTTGAATCATGATTTTCTTCATTTCTCATAACATAATACTGCTCTATATCACTTAAAGAGACATTTCTACCAACTCTTAGTTTTAGTGGTCTCCAAAAAATCTCTGGCAACTAAAAAATACCCTTCAGTTGAGAGGTGGCTAAATAAGTTATAGTAATGAACTTCTAGAAGATTTTCTTATTCTTATTATCTTTCTTATTCTTATTAAAAATACAAGAAAGCATAGGAATAAATGGAGCTTCCCTTAAGAAGATAAGCAATATTTTATTTAAAACCACTACCAAGCATTATCTGTAATGGAAATAAACTAGAAACTTTCCCAATAAAATCAGAGATGAAGCAAAGGTGCCCATTGTCACTACTAAATGCAATATTGTTTTAAAATGCTAATAATAAGCAATAAGAAAAAACCAAAGGAATTATAATAAGCTATAAAGAAACAAAAAACAGAACTATTACTCTTTGAATATTATATGGTGCTATATTTAGAGAGTTCTAGAAAATCAAGTAAAAAACTAGTTTAAATAATCCACAGCTTCAACATTACCAACACAGTCTAAGAAGAAATAAAAAGAGAAATTCCATTTAAAGTAATTGTAGACAATCTAAAATAGTTGGGAGTATGCCTTATAAGAGAAACTCAGGAAATAGGTGAACACAATTGCAAAACCCTTTTCAAACAAATAAAATTAGATCTAAAGAATTGGGGAAATAATTAATTGTTCATGGGTAAGCAAAGCTATTATATTAAAAACAATAATTCTACATAAATTAACTTTCTTGTTCAATGCCACACTAATCAAATTACCCCTAAAAATTATAGAGTTAGAAAAATTATATCAAAATTCATTAGCAAGAAAAAGTCAATAATATCAAGGGAATCAATGGGGGGGGATAATGAAGGAATGTGGTTAGCAATATAAGATTTTAGACTATTACAAAGTGATAATCATCAAAATAAGCTGGTACTAGCTAAGAAATAAGAGTGATGGATCAGTGGAATAGATTAGGTATACAATACACAGTAATGAAAGATGATAATAAACTAGTGTTTGACAAAGCCAAATATCCAGTATTTGGGGGCAAGAAGTCACAATTTTGACAAAAAATTCTAGGGAAACTAGGAAGCAGTTTGATAGAAATTAAGCATAGACCAACATCTTACACAACTGTTGACTTGAGATAAGGTACAAATGAGTACATGATTTAGACATAAATGGTTATATAAGCAAATTTGGAGAGCATGGAAGAGTTAACCTGTCAAATTTATGAATAAGGAAATTATTATAACCAAAGAAGATATAGAGAATACTATGTAATATAAAATCAAATAGTTCTGACTACATTAAATTCAAAATGTTTTGAAAAACCAAACCAACACAGCCAAGATTAGAAGGGAAGCAGGAATTTCGGGAGGGGGAAATATTTGTAGCAAGTTTCTTTGATAAAGATCTCACTTCTCAGATATACAGGGAACTGAGTCAACTTTATAAGAATATGAGTTATTCATATTTAACATGTATCAGTCAACCTGCCATCTGGGGGAGGGGGTGGGAGGAAGAAGGGAAAAAGTGGAACAAAAGGTTTTGCAATTTTCAATGCTGAAAAATTACCCATGCATATATCTTGTAAATAAAAAACTGAATAAAAAAACAAACAAAAGGATAGTTTAAAACAAAAAGAATATAAGTTATTCTCCAATTGACTAACGGTCAAAAAATATAAAGTCAGTTTTCAGAAAAAGAAATCAAAGCCATCAATAGTCACATTTCAAAAAAGCTCTAAATCACTATTGATTAGAAAAATGCACATTAAAACAGCTCTGAGATACCACATCACAAATACTAGATTGGCCAATATAACAGAAAATGATAAATGTTAGAGGGCATATTGGAAGGAAAATTGGGACACTAATGCATTATTGAGGGAATTATGAACTGATCCAACCATTTTTGGAAAGCAATTTGGATCTATGCCCAAAACTGCATACCCTTTGATCCAGTAACACCTACTAGGTCTGTATTTAAAAGCCAACAAAAAAAGGAGAGGAAAGGACGTATTTGTACAAAAAAATTTATAGCAACTCTCTTTTTGTGTTGGCAAAGAATTGGAAATTGAAGAAATGACTATCAAGTAGGGAATGGCTGAACAAGCTATATTTCATGATTGGGATGGAATACTATATCTTATGCTATGAGAGATGACAAGGAGGGTTTTAAAAAAAACTGAAAAGATTTACATGAGCTGGTGCAAAGTGCAGGGAGCACAGAATGAAGAGCATTACAACAGCAATATTTTATGATGATCAACTATGAATAACAGTTATTCTCTGCAATAAAATGCAAAATGCCAAAAAAAAACTGCAAAAAAAAAAATGAGCAAGACAACCCTGAAGGACTTAAGATGAAAAATGTTATCTACCTCCACAGAAATAACTGATGGAATATGAATGCAGATTAAAACATACTTTTTTTTAAAATAGCTTTTTATTTACAAGTTATATGCATGGATAATTTTACAGCATTGACAATTGCCAAACCTTTTGTTCCCCTCCTTCCTCCCACCTCCTCCCCTAGATGGCAGGATGACCGATACATGTTAAATATATTAAAGTATAAATTAAATACAAAATAAGTATACATGACCAAACTGTTATTTTGCTGTACAAAAAGAATCAGACTCCGAAATAGTGTATAATTAACCTGTGAAGGAAATCAAAAATGCAGGCAGACAAAAATAGAGGGATTGGGAATTCTATGTTATGGTTCATAGTCATCTCCCAGATTCTTTCCCTGGATGTAACTGGTTCAATTATTGCTCTATTGGAACTGATTTTGTTCATCTCATTGTTGAACAGGGCCACGTCCATCAGAATTGATCATCATATAGTATTGTTGTTGAAGTATATAATGATCTCCTGGTCCTGCACATTTCACTCAGCATCAGTTCATGTAAATCTCTCCAGGCCTTTCTGAAATCATCCTGTTGGTCATTTCTTACTGAACAATAATATTCCATAATATTCATATACCACAATTTATTCAGTCATTCTCCAATTGATGGGCATCTACTCAGTTTCCAGTTTCTGGCCACTACAAAGAGGGTAAAACATACTTTTTAAACTTTTTTATTATATTTATTTAGTCTACATTTTCTTTTGCAACATGGCTGAGTGGATGTCATATGCCCATAAACTGGCAGAACCAGATTTTGAACTCAGATGTTTTGAATTCTTTTACTACATTACACAGATGAGAATACATGACACAATACTCAAAGGCTTTAGAAATTATTTGTCCCAAGCCTTTCACTCTAGAGATGAAAATGAAGGTCTTGAAAAATGAGGTGATCTAACATATCAGTGACCTTCATCCTCTCTTCCAATTGTTAATATCTCTGAGACTATGATTTTACTGATAACTGGACCCACCCTGAGATAGTATAGTCTCAAGGATCATTGTGATTGGGAACTTTAATCAATTCTGGAAAAAATGGTTTTCATTAACATGATTTCAAAGAAATCCTTTTTCTAATTTTAGGGATTACCCAGCTTCAGCCACCTGCCATGAAATAAACAATATTTCCTTCCTTTAGTTTTTAATCAGCTTGGCCAAATGCTTTATTCCATATTAGTATAAGATGGTTTCTTGCTGTAGTCAGTATGTTCTTGGAATAATTAATTTAAATATTCTTTTAAAAGAGACTGAAGTTTGCCAAGGAAAAAAGATAAGGAACCAAAAGAAAATAAGGAATGAAAACAGTTGAGTAAATGAGAAATGTAAATAACATCTACCTTCTCTTATGTCATATCCTATACAATGCAATATCTCCTAGGATCCTCATAACCATCCTTAGAGATAGGTAGCTCAAGTATCATCATCATCTTGATTTTCCAAATGGAGAAACAAAGGCTAAGAGAGGTGGTCTTAATCATGCAAGCTCATATAGCTAATACGATGACTGAGCCAGAATTCTAGACAAAGTTGATTACAAGTTTGATTCTTCTTATTACACTACCGACTCCAACCATCAATCAAACTAAACAGTATATATATCCCAGTATGTCAGAAATAGTAAAGATTCTCAGATGTCTACAGATAGCAAATTCCTACAAATCCACAGGATTGATCATTTGACCCAAAAATTATGAGTAGAACGATTTCTATGGCCATTTTGCTGTCAAGTATGGAGATGAGGATGAACATCAGAATTATCAAACAGTAAAAGTTCTTCTTGAATACCTGCAGACTTATGGTTCTTTTTCTGCATGGGTAGTACCTAGGGTCTTTATCTAGTCTTTCTCTTTTTCATATCCTACTCAAGAACAAATATGAAATTTATTCATACTCACTTTTAAGTAACTAATATCAGATTAAGTTGTTACACTTCTCAAGAGTATTACCTTTTGAAAAGGGATCACAGCTTTTACTTAAACCATTGGTTTTTAACCTTTTTTTACTTTTTTATTCTGGACCCTCTTTGGCATTCTGGTGATACATAAATCCCTTCTCAGAATTTTTTAAAGGAAATGCTAAGTTTCTGTTAGAGGCTAGTAAAAATAAAGGCAGTAGTATCATAAAAATAAGATTTAAGAAACAATTTTAATGTTTGTTTTTTTTACAATTACAGTTAAATATAAAGTGACTGAAACACAGCTCAAAATGCCAGAGCAGATAGTGAGGCTTAGCCATGAATGAAGTTGGGGTCACACCCAGCCTTCTATGATGTGAAGACATAAACATCTGATTTATAGGTTCCAAGATAATTTTGTGTAGTTTAATCCCCTGATGCCAGCCTCCCTTTTCAGGCCTTCCTATGATCACTTTTCCCCCTACTTTCATGCTAGTCAAACTAGTCCCTTTTGTTGTTTTTCATAAATAGCATTCATTTTCTCTTGTCTTGGGCCTTCCTAGCTTCTTGTCTCAATTCTGATAGAAAGAGCTTTGTGACTTTGGATAAATCATTTGCATTCTTTGGACTCTTAGTTTGTTTTTCTGAAAAAATCAAGTAGTTGGATTAGATGATCCCTAAGGTACTTTCTAGCTTGTTGAATTTGAGTTAAGAAATGTGAGTAGTTCAATTAGAGACTACCCAAAATGGCTTTTCACCATCTAAAAGGGCAAAGGTCAATGAATTATTTACACCCCATTCCCACACTGCCAAGATCATTTTACTGAGAAGACTTAGAAAAGAATGTGATTTTCCAGTTATACTTATTCAGAATGCTAATTAGCTGCCTAGGGTTCAGTTAATTGAGTCAGTTTTTCATCCTTCCACTCTCTCGGAAAAGGGAAAGTATGGAAAACCACCAGATCTGTGCTATTGGCTGCCAGCCAGGAGATGCTGGTGCTATTCAATATAATTCTACCATGAAAACAGCCTCACCTTTGGGATTCTCATTTTTTTAATCTTAAAAATTAAACCCCTAAAACTGTCTGCTTTTAAAGAGATAGCATGGTATGGCAAAATGAAGTTGAGCATTTGAGTCAAAGAATCTGGATTTAAATGTTGGCTCTTATTTACTATTTATGGAGCCCTGGAAAGGGTCACTTTCCTCACTGGGCTTTGCCTGAAATGAAGGGTTCAAGATTGCATTTTCTCTCAGGATCCTTTAAAGTTTAAAATCTATGAACCTCTCTTAATAACTATATGACCATGGGCAAAGGATTGAACATTTCTCAGCCTTAGATTCCTCATATGTAAAATGGAAATGATGATACCATAGAGTCCTACAATTGTGACTCCATTAATTCTCTCTAAAAATAGGCATATATCTATGTTTTGAATTTTAATTTTTCTGCTTAGTTTGTTTACCAGGAATTAGTTTCTCTAGGGTCCAGATCCAATCTCTCAGCAATAAACTAAGTGACACCCCTTTGGTGATAAGTTTGCCTGAGAAGGTCTCATTAAGGCACTGCCAGTAGATTTCCATGCAGTCCTCCTTTAGGATATAAAACTCTATCTTTCCCAAAGGGATTAAATTCATTAGTGTGCAGGGTTGTGGTACTGACTATTGCCGCAAACTTCTAGTTGCATTATTAATAGGCTCCATTAGGCACCTAGAGTCTGAGTTCTAGGGAAATCTATAGTTATTTGGGTCATGAGTTCAGTGTTTTATTTGTAGCTACATATACCCACTACAGCAAGAGATTTTTGAATGATCCTTGATCATGTATATGTTTCTAATAATCCTCATAACTTCATAACTTTAGGTCTCTAGTTTTAGTCGCTACCAAAACCTTGTAATTTGAACCCAATTTCTAAGAAACTAATCTTTCAGACAAATAAAAACATTCATATTATCTACAACAGGTCTGCTGTGAGTAAAGAATTTTGAAAACTTTAAAACGCTTACATAAAAGTAAGTTATTGTTGTTAAAGGACAAATTAACCCAGTCAACCCCATCCAGATGCTCCCTTTTCCTTGTTCAGAACCATCACGTGGAAATTAATGGAAGGAGGAAAAGGATCAGTTACTAATGTGAAAAAAATCATCCTTTCAAATTAGTCATTGCATTATAATATTCTTTTCCATGCGGGGAAAGAGATTTAATGAGAAAATTAATGTGCCATTATTATAAATCTAAAAAGCAGTTGTACCTTATGTCTACAGATATAAAAAGTAGCAGTAGCATAGCCTCTCCATTCCAGTCATTTAAAAAAATATTTGTTAATTACCACAGGAATGACTTTGACGAGAGTAGCTAAAAGTGATCATAGAAACAGTAAAAGTAAACAAAAGCAATATAACCTGACATTTGTATAGCTTTTCATTTTACATAGAGCTTTGACATCCATTATTTCTTTTTATTCTCACAACAATCCTACACAGATGGAAGAGCAGGTATCATTAACTCCATGTTACAAATAAGAAAAATTAGTATCAGAGTAATGAAAGGAACTTGTCCAAATTAGGAAATGACATAGCTGATGTGAAAGCAAGCCTTTGCATTATATCATGCTAACCAGGTTAGCTCTGCTGTAGAAGCATTAGTTAATTTTCTTTTTCTTTCTTTTTTCTTTTTTCTTTTTTTTGCTGAGGCAGTTGGGGTTAAGTGACTTGCCTAGGGTCATACAGTTGGAAATGTTAAGTGTCTAAGGCCATATTTGAACTCAGGTCCTCCTGACTTCAGGGCTGATGCTCTATCCACTGTGCCACCTAGCTGCTCCTCCCATTATTTAATTTTCTATAGCCAATTTTTAAAAAAGATAACTTTGAGAAAAAGATCAGGAAAACCAGGTATTCATTATACAATACTACCAACTCAGCCATTTTAATAAAAGCAAATTGTGTTAATCTTTATTTTCATAACTTAAATAAAAAGTTGTAAGATAAAACTGGTCTTTCAACAAGTAGGTTGCTGAATTTGGAATTTATTATTAAAACAGGCTATTCTTTTATTGGCAGGGGTATGAAATGATTACTAAGGATAAATAAGAAATTCAATCCAATAAACAGTTATTAATTATCTAGAGAGGGAAGGAAGGATGGGGGAAGGACAGAGAAAAAGAATGAAAGAAGGAAGAAAGGAAGAAAAAAAGGAAGGAAGGAAGGAAGGGAAGGAAGGAAAGAAGAATGGAAGGAAGGAAGTAAAGAAGAATGGAAGGAAGGAGGGAAGGAAGAAGGGAAGGAAGGAAAATAGGAAGGAAGAAAGGAAGGAAGGAAAGAAGGAAGGAAGGGGGAGAGGAAAAGAGAAAAAACAAAGGAAGGGAGGAACAAAGGAATGAAGTAGCAAACAAAGGAAGGAGGGATGGAAGGAAGGAAGAATGAAAGAAAGGGGGGAAGGAAAGAAGAGATCTGAAAAAAAGGGGGAAAAAAACCTCTTATTCTCCCAATCTGGGGGAAAAAAGGAAGCATTTAGCTTCCATAGTTGTGAGTATAGCCCTTGTTTAAATGAATTGGGACTTAATAGTACCCAGAAAAATTGAAACAATGAGAGATAAGATTTTCTTGAATTCTGATTGTGTCAATGTATCAGATTTTTTTTTCTTAGATTTATACTTTTGCACATGAATTTTATAAGTGAAGCCTTAGACCTTTGAAAAACTGTTGCAACTAATCTATATTCAATTATTCTGCTTTTTTTTTTTTTACTGGGCTATTTGAATATATCCCACTAAGTACTTTATTTTTCTCAAAGTAGAATAGAAAAGCTCAGGGCACAGGAAGACAGAAAGTCAGCTGGGGGAAGATATAAGGAAAAGATGATGAGAAAGGAAATATAGGAGCAGTCTCTAAGATTTAGTCTATCCCATTATTCTGTAACAGACTGAATTTGTTAGAGTTCATTATTTTCTTCACTGTGTCATTAATCCTTCCTGTTAGTGAATAGCAATTCATGTCTATTATTTTTAACATGACAAAATGAAGATACTTATATAATACGCAAACTCTTCTTGTCTTTCTGCTGAACAATACTCATACATCTATCATTTGAAACATCCATGAATCTTTCCAGAACCACTCACCATGAATAAGCAAGGGATTTTGATTCTTTTCATATGTTGGATATGTTTCCATGAAATCTTTAAAAAATTAATTAAATCACCCATGTATTCTAAATATACTTAGAAAGTATAACTCTCTGGTGGTAATAATCTTTCCTCTTGGACCTCACATAACATGTTATGGTGAATACACTCATCAGATAATACTGGTTATTATTATTCTTTATGTCTGTGTGCCTATGGTTAGACTGTAAGCTCTTTGAGGGTAAAAAATAAAATGCCTTATTAAAATTTTGGATCTTTTTTATAGCAGAGAACGCACAGGAATGGCTTAATAAATCTTGGTTGAAAAGTTATAGATATGTAAATAATAAATAGAATTCTTTGCTTTTCATAGAGCTATTTGCTATTCGATAATGATAGCTCATATTTGTATGTATAGCACTCTAATATTTAAAGTGAGTTTTACACATCTTCAAAACAACTCTTTAAGGTAGATGCTATTATAATCCTCTTCAATTTACCTACTTAATAAATAAGCCCCTATTGATCTCCTAATATGTGCCAGACCCTGGGCTAATTCCTAAGAATAGAAAAATAAAAATGGCAGCCCTTGTCCTCAAGGACATTATATTCCAAAGAGGGAAGCAGTATGCACGTATATTAAATGTATGTGCAAAACAGATAAAAAATATATAATTAGTCATGTGGGTGTCATAACATAAACAGGGCACAGTTAGGAGACTGAAGGACAAGGAAAAATCTCATGTCAAAGTTATTCCTTGATCTGGATTCTTGAAGAAAATCAGATATTCCAATAGTCAGAGGGGAGGCAGGAGTACATTTCAGCATTGTACTCAGTCCAATAAAAATTTAAAGAAGAAAAGTAGGAGTGCTGTGTTGGAGGAACAGCAAGAAGGGCAATTTTTCTGGGATCGCAGAATATGTGGAGGGTAGTACTATGTGTGAAAACAGAAAGCATAGGATGGGTTCAGATTGTGAAGAACTTTAGATTCCAGACAAATGAATTGAAATGTGATTCTATGGAAGTTCTGAATCTGAGGGTATCGGGGGTAGGTGGGTAATGGAAGGAAGAAACTATGTTTTAGGAAAATACTACTTTTGGCAGATTTGTAAAGCAAAGGTGTTAAACATGTCTCCTATTGGCTGCATGGGGTTAGCCACATTCCTGAGAGTGGCCTGAACAAAATTAAAATATAATTGGGACATATTTAATAAAATAAATAAAAACATAAAACATGGACAACATCCCATTTTAAAACTAAGGCAATGTATGACCAGTAGGATTATGTATATATTAGTGGCTCATTCCTATTTTGAGAGTGGCATTATTGATAAAGAGGATGGGTGGGAGTGAGAGAAATTAGAGGCAGGAAAACCAGTTGGAAAACTATTACAGGGTAGTCTAGGATTGGATGATAGTTGTGTGAACAGAGAGGCAATGTGCAAGAAATGTGAAAATTAAAATTAAAATTTTGGCAATAGTAAATTGCAAAATCTTGTGACAAAATTAGCAATTTTGTGGATAGGATAAGGGAGAGTGGAAGCAGAGATTAACATGGAAACCGGTGAATCACTGGAAAGATTGTGATACATCCAAATTAAATAGAAAAGTTTTCAAGAGGATTAAGTTTTTGGAGGGAAAAGGCTCTATTTTTGACACAGTAAGCTGGAGATGTTTATGGAATGTCAGAGAGAGAAATAAAGTTGATGAGATCAGCAAGTGAGAATGTAAAGAGAGAAGAGGATCAAAAACATGGTCTTCAGTTGAGTATACCCAGAACTGAGGAACCACAGTCTGTTGTTAATCCAGCAAAGGGGACTGAAGAGTGGGTTAGATAAATAGAAAGAGAGCAAAAAGTTACAAAAATATATCAAAGAAAGAGCAAGAAAAAGGATATACTGGTTAATGGTGCTAAACTTTGTTAAGAGTTCAATAAGGATTAGGATTGATAAACAATATTATTTGATGATTAAGAGATTAATGACATCTTTGGAGAGAATCATTTCATTTGGCTAATGATATCAGAATTTAGAAGAAAGAGACTTAACTGTGAGTACCCTTTCTGGGGAGTATATCTAGGACTAAGCTACCTTGACTCTTTCTTGTGGACCTCTTAATAAGTGCTATATAACATCAGAAGCTTCCAGTTAATTCTCATGGACAGCTTATTCTCCCTTCCTACTCATAATGAGAGTGGAGCTCTATGTCAAAAATGATTAGCCACTAAAGAACATTTAGTTTTTGGTAGAATAAAAAATAGCTTTTCTATACCCAATCTAATTTTTATATTAAGTATCTTAAAGAAACTTTATTAATTCCCATTGGAGAGATACTAGACCCCAGTATCTCCATGTGGGTCTCATAACTAAATGTGGGGCGGTCATAAAATTTCATTTTTTTATCATTAAATGTTTGATTTGTATATTTATTTTACATACCTATATATCCAGGGTCATATAAAAATTTTTTTTTAATGAAAAGGGTTGTTAATGGGAAAAGTTTAAGAAGTTCTGTATCAGACATGAGCCAAACTTAGACTTGTTAAAGATTATGCCTAAAGTTCTACTCAGAAAGACTATAAGAAGAGTCAGACTCCTCTCTTTTAGAGATCAGTGTTCCTCAGAATTAAACTTGATTTTCATGAATCTCAATGTAGGGTCCTTAGTAAGAGGTACTCTAGCATATCTCTGAGCTAGCAGTATTTTTTTCACAGAAGACAGGAAATGGAAGGCTTTTTCAGGTAATGTGGCAAGAAAGGAAGGAGAAAGAAAAGATATTAACAGGCAAGAATCACAGGGACTAGTGATGATTTTAAAAGATGGTTGTATACTGCAGGGAAGCAATAAATAGATAAGAAAAGACTGAAAATTAGAGGGGAGAAACAAAGAAACTAAGACTCATAGAAATGAAGTCTTGCCCAGGTGACCTACTCAACTGGGGTCTGAGTAGGAATTCAAAATGGGTCTTATTGACTTCCATTATTGCACTTATCCACTATGTCTTCATAGTGGTTTCAGCTTAGTGTACATTTAGTTTCAGTTTAAAGATGTAATAGAACATTTTGGCATATTTGTCTTGAAAATTTTTCCTATCACAAGGAGAAAAACATATGTATTGACAAAATTTGTCAAAAGAACTTTTTAAAATCCATAGACAGACATAGAAGATATAACCTATTGTCTGTTAAAGAACTAAAAGCCTGCACTTCTCCCAACCCTGGCCAATTCCTTCTTTCTAAGGTAAAATATTAGGTTCGCTCTGATAGAAGCACAGTTTCTAAACAACCTTACCACTGATCAGGAAAAGTCATCTCTTCTAAGATACACTGTGCTTTGAATGAATGAATATAAAAGCATTTATTAAAGCACTTGTTATGTACAAAGCACATAGAAAAATAAAATAATTCTTGTTCTCAAATAACTCACATTTTAAATGGGGTAACAACACATATGGAAAGTTTCAGGAGCAAGTCAGACAGAAAGGATCCATATTAAAGCATTCTTCTTACTCTCCTGTGATATCCCCCTTCTGGTGCTGTTGTCCTGTCCCTCTGGGACTGAAAAAAAAAAAAAACACACCAATATCGGTACAAGAAAGAAAAGGAAGGATGAAATAATTTCTGAGATAGTTTCCAGGCTTTCTACAGTGTTTAATGGTTGATATGCTGCAGAGGAAGTAGCCTAAGGGCATTGAGACTATAACAAAGATGGTGGAATAGCAGGACACAGAGTGAACTTCCTCTCAAAATTCCTCCAAACAAATACAAAAAATAAACCCTACTGAATTATGATAGGAAAATGCGAGGAAAAAACAAAGTTATTTTTTCAATACAGCACAGATTAGGAAGATAAGAGAGGTGGACATTGTGGCCTAAGTCTGATTAGAATATACTGTGTATCAAGTGTTCTAGCAAAAAGAGTTATATGAAACTCAGAGACAAAAATTAATGTAGAAAGTAGGAACAGGTGCCAAGTAGCAACTGCCATTCCATTTCTGGGTCAAAGTTAAAAATAAACTGAGGAGATCTGAGAATAGCAGTGGCATTACTTCCAATGAAAGAAGTCATTGCCCTAGCTAAGTAAGAAGCAGCTGTGTGGCTAACCTCAAGAGTGGAGCAGAGTCTCAGTTCCAGCTTTTAGCCCAGAGGAATAACTAATGCAAGAATCCCAGAACAAAGAGAAGCCTACAATTGTGCCACTCTGGAGTAGTAGAGCTTTCCAGATGGTTTTAGGGTATGAAGCCTATAGCAACCCATGTTTGCTCAAATCCAAATCCAGATCAAGAACTATCAGAGCTCAGATCATGTGAACAACAATACAACTTTTCTGTGGATCATAGAATTCAAATTTTACAGATTCTTATCCTGAGCTGCTCCTGAGAGCTTCGAATAAGAGAAGATTTACTTCTCGAAGAAAGATGGTAAAAAGACCAGCTCAGACATTCTCTAAAAACGTATGCAAAGCTTGGCCCTGAGCATAGTCTCAAAGAGACAAGCAATGTCTAAAAGAGACACACAGCTTAGACACAAGGTTCATTTAGAACTCCTAGTGATGAGGGATAGATTTGGGGTACCCAATGAAAATGAGGTCTAGTGGCAAGTTTGGGGTACAGGGAGTCAAATAAGCTCCCCTGCAACTCCTTTGGATTCGGCACAAGGGTGGAGAGTTAAATGAGGTCTAGAGGAGGTGCAAGAGTCCCCTGTGAAGGAATTTACAGACCCAAAAAACTAGATTGATAAAAGAAGTTTATTATGGGCATAGGAAGTAAGGTTAAAGTCTAGTTAGTAGTAAAAGATGTTAGGTAAAGAGAAGAGGGCACTGGAAATATTATTCCAATGGGCAGAGACCCTTGGCATGCCAGATGTAAGGCTGGCATGTTTGGAACCTCTGCAAAGAGAGGAGTCCAGTTTGGCTCTTTTATAATGAGAGATTTAGCTAAAGGGGCCCATGGGTGGAGTCCCAAGTTGCCTCAGATCTGATGGGGGCTGCAAAAGCCCAAGTTGGTTCAGATCCTATGGGAGCTGGGACAAGTCCAGATCTCCTATTGGAATTCAAAGGGGTGCTTTTGACCAGGATTTGTGAATCAAAAGTCCTAGCTTCTTGAATTGATAATGCATCAGCCCGGAGGGGTTGGGAGTAATCTGAATCATAAATCAAAGGATTGAAAGGATCACAACTGAAAGGATCACAAATCAGTTTCTTAAAGGGACCACAACTCACTTCACTAGAAAAGATGAAAGAATTTTTAAATAAAGAATTTAAATTTTAAAAAATAAATATTTTTATAAATGAAGTGAGAGTACTGGGGGAGAGGAATTAGAAAAGAAATGAAAGCTATAGAAGAAAGAATTAGAAAAAGAATTAACAACTTGGCACAAGAGATATAAAACCTTGCCCAAGCACAAACTCCTTGAAAAGTGGAATGGACCAAACAAAAGCCAATGACTCCATGATACAATTTTTAAAATATTAAAAAACAAAGTCAAAGATCTGGGTTAGGGAATGGGGACAGGGGAGTAGAAGAAGGAGAGAAGAAAATGTAAAGTAAAACAGCAAAAACAACCAACCTGGAAAAAAGTCACATCAGCAACAAGATTATGGACTGGATTTTTTTTTATCTTCCCTATCTCTCAAATATCACAAAAACAGAAATTACACACTAAAGATAAAACAACTTCAGCTGTTTCTATGGTCTAAAATATCAAGTGATATTCTATCCAATAGAATCCAAAAGAAGGTTTAAAAAACCCAAGGCTGTACACATGGGCTCACTTATCACTCCTCTCCCATCTCCCATGCTATTGGCAGTGAGGCTGTACTAGTAGACCTAAGTAAATGAGATTAAAACCAATTCCTAACACCTAAATATCCCCTCCCTCTTTCCAATATAATAGTTTCCTCAGGCCTCAAAAGCCAATTGGGCAAGAGGAAAAGCCTGCTGAGGTGGCAAAGCAGAAGCACCTACTGAAAATCTCTAAACTGCTGGTACTTCCAAACTACCTGATCCAGGGAAAGCTCTAAATTATTGGCAGCTCAAAACTGTTGGTATCAGAGAAAGCTCTAAATTATTGGTAGCCCTGGGTTGCCAGTATTGGGGAAAGCAGGCTCTGAACTAATGGTGCTGAGCCAAAAAACTAAGAAATAAAAAGAAATCACCAAGGCAGAAAATTGCATGCAAGGAATTGTGCAGTTTTTCACCAAACCTAAAAGAAGAACATAGCATCCAGCTGGTGCCAGTTCTGATCACCTAAAAGTCAGCTGGGGCCAAGATCAAGGGTGTGAGCCATAAATGAATTGCTCAGTTTGGGAAGAGACTAAGACCTTTTCGGCCTCCAAGGAAACCTGTCAGAAGGGAAGGAATCAGAAATGAGCAAAGAAAATAAGGTATAAGAGGTTGAAGTTAGACTAAAAGTACCAAAAATTCCAGGAAGAAGACAACTCAAACTCTTTGACTTTAACAGTCAAATCAAGAGGAAAAACAGCAACAACAGAAGAAAATATGGCTCCAGATCTCTAAACAAGCTCAAGCACCTCTAGATAAATACTGCAAAATGAAGGGAAATTATCCAGTACTTGATGTGATAGAGGACTCTATGGAAATTGAGGAGAACATAGAATAACACATGCTCCTTATTGGTTTAAAAATGAAATTGAAATTATGAGAGCAGAATTTATATCCTGCAAAGTAAAAGTAATAAGCAGAATTAAAAAAAAACAAATTAAAAGAGCTTGGAAATGCAATGGCAAGCTTCACCAAAGAAACAAAAGAAGGAATAGTAAACTTGAAATGCAAATGTAAATAAATGACAGGCAATTTAGAAGACAAGCAAAAAAAAAATAATAATGTCAAAAGAAAATATGTTCACTATATAAATAAATCATATGGATCTCAAAAACAGTATGTAAAGAGACAATCTAAAGATCAAAGGAGAGGAGAGAATGTGTTCCAAATAGCAAAAGAACTCAGGATATAGCCTAGAGGGCTGAGAGAAAGGAGGGCAAACTAAGTGAGGCAATGGTCAGAAGTAAAACACTGATAAAAAGGGAGATGAAAGGAGAAAGAAGATAAACAGGAGGAAGAACAATTGTGGATGGATAGAAATATAAAGGTATTTTATAGAAATATAAAAGTAAGAGTAAGACCAATCAGAGTTGAGAGGCACCATGGATAGAGCACCAGCCCTGAAATCAGGAGGACCTGAGTTCAAATTTGACTTCAAGCACTTAACTAGCTGTGTAACCTCAGGCAAATCACTTAACCCCAATTACTTTGCAATAAAATAAAATAAGCTCAAAGAACATGGGCAGGAGATGAACTTTATCTCCACAGTAAAAAAAAAAATATAATAGATGAGATTTGTGTGAAATTTCTGAACTGAAATTCATAGATCACCTCCAAAATAAATACAAAGTCTATAAACTTAAAGATACACTATGGCTAAATTTAAGATCGCCTCCAAATTAAATTGAAAGACTACAAACTCCAAGATACATAGTGTCAGCTAAGCCATCAAGAGAAAGATATTCAAATACAAAGGAAAGAACATTCAAATAACAAAAGACTATGGCATACTCTCTAGAAAAATGAGACAATAGAATGTGTTCCAAATAGCAAAAGAACTCAGCATATAGCCTAGAGTGACTCCAGGGTCACCTATCCTACAGATCTGAGCCTACCTATAAATGACAAAAGATGAACATTTAATAATAATGAAGGGTATGAGATATTTTTGAGAAAGAAAACCAAAACTAAAGAGATAATATGTATCTTAAATATATCTTAAAAACAGAAATTTAGGGAAAGTGAATAAATGCAGAATGCAACAGCAATAGTGATAACAGAAAAATCAATAAAAGACTTCTTTCTAAATCTGGGACCAATCCCAGATCATTGCCTTGTTGTGGCAGAATGGCTTGATAGCTCAATAAAACAATGAGCTATGTTGTGCAGGTTTACCCAAGATAGATCATATTGGAGAGTTCTGACAAAATTAGATACATTGGAGAAAGAAATGACATATCACTCCAGCTTTTTTTTTTTTCAAGAAAACCTTATGGACAGTACCTACCAAGTTTAGCCTTAGAGTTCAAAAAGAACTAGGAGAGAAAATAATAGTTTTGTCAAGATAATTTACTATTGATAACTAACATTCTTTTTTTAACAACCCAAAAGGCAACCATATACATGGATATCAACATATAGTCAATATTGAAATCAGAACAATTGAATTATTTTCAGCCAAAAGTTGAGAAGCTCTATGTAGTCAGTTAAAAGAAAACTTTTAGCTATGGTGGATCAGATCATGAGTTTATTGAAAATTTCAGAATTAAATTGAAAAAAAGTACAGAAAACCATCAGACCATGTAAGTATGGCCTAATAACATCCCTTATGGATATAAATTGGAGGTGGTAAACATATTTAAAGGATTACTCTGTTAGAGTGTCTGAAAAACTATAGACAGAGTTTCACAATATATACAAGAGACAGAAACAGAAAAATTCCAAATGAAAAAACAAAGCAGGGCAGCTAGATGGTGTAGTGGATAGAGCACTAATCTTGAATTTAGGAGGACCTGCATTCAAAGCCAGCCTCAGACACCTCACACTTCTAGCTTTGTGACCCTGAGCGAGTCATTTAACCCCCAATTGCCTCAAAACAGAAAAAAGAAAGAAAAAAGAAAAGCAAGGAAAAAAAGGACTGATTGGTGAGACTTCACAAATAACTGAGAAAATAAGGAAATAGAAAGGGAAAAAAGAAAGAAGAAAGGGAAAGAGATACCCAACTGAATGCAGAATTCCAGAGAATAATAAAGAGGTATAAGATCTTAAATGAGCAACACAAAGAAATAAAAGAAAACAAAATAGAAAAGACAGGCGATCTCTTCGATAAAAATTCAAAAGAGAAAACATTAAAGCATCTAGAATAAGAAAGGGAATTGTCTAATGAGGAATAAATTTTATATCAAATTTCTCTGATGAGCATTTGATATTCAAAAACTTATAAATTATATATGTATAAATATACATACACACATGCATATATACAATACACACACATGTATATATATCTATATGTTTCTATCTATATAAATTTAAAGCCTCAGCCAAAGAATATGAACAGTTCTCAAAAGAATTGTAAAGTATTCACAACCACATGAAAGAATGCTTCAAGTTACTAATAAGAGGAATGAAAATCAAAACAACCCTGAGATATCACATCACACTTGAAAAATTAGGAAAAAATCAAAAAGAGCTTAAGGAAGATGACCTGCTTACAATATAATTTAGGAAAATGATGCATGCATGTCCTCTGAAATCCATCATCATGGTGGTCATGGATTAAAAAACATTGGCATAGTTTTGTTATATCTAAATTTAGATAAAGAGGAAATTAACTCATATAATTAGAGTACAACAATAGAAATCTACATTGGGTCCCACAGACATTTGAAGTTGATTTTCATCTGAACTGAGGAGAGATTACACTGCTACATACAGGTGGGTACAATCCTGGGAAGACATGCATAAATTGATGCAAAATTGTGGTGTTCTCTTCTTTTTTATAATATATGATCGTTCTCTCTGGGAGCAGGTTTCTTGGGGAAGTTTTCTGGAGGCAGCCTTAGTTTCAGTTCAGAATAATAATCACCCCAAATGCAGCCAGCTATTAAAATCCAAACGTTTATTTTCTTCTTCCAAGTCTTGTCTCTTTCCTTGGGGCTGGTTAGCTTTCTTAGAGGCCTATCTCCCTCCTTGGTTCCAAGAGCTCTTGCAGCTTGTCTTTTAGCTCTTCCAGCTTCTGGCTCAGCCAACTCTGACTCGTGGCTTCTCAATCTCCAACTGATGCTCCCCTCTCAATCTTTTCAACTGAACTCTCCTGACTGAGCTCAGCTGTTTTTATGCTCTTTTAGAGGTGTAAACTCAAAGGTTGATTCCTCTTATGAGAGTGGGATTATAGGAGATGTGAATTTGGATATCTCATACTGAACCCTGAAATCTCCCAAATGTGTGAACTAAGGTGTGAGCTAATGTGTGAATTCTCAAAGGTGTTTAACTTAAACATTGTTTCTATCAATATTAATGATTTGACATCTTGTAAGGGTTTGCTCTAATGTGTGAACCAATAAGCATTGTATCAATTCCATTGAGTTAACACTAGGATTCTAACACAAGATAATGTGAATGGAGCCAGAACAATTTATATAATTATAGCAATAATCATAAAAACAGTCAATTTTGCAAGATTTATGGCTTTGAAACAGCTTCCAGAAGACCAGTGATGAAACATGCTACCCACCTCCTGAAAAGAAGAAAGGAAAGCACCTAAGCACTGTGCTAAGTGCAGGACATTTAGACAAAAAGTAGTCCCTGATCTGAAGAAAACTATAATTTAAATGGAAGGAGAAAGGTAGACAAGATGTAAATAATCACATTCAAATAATATATATACATGATAAATGAGATAATCAGCAAAAGGAAGGCACTAGTTTTAAAAGAGATCTAGAAAAGCTTGTGGTGAGGAATGGGATTTCTACCATTTCTTGAGAGAAGCCAGAAAAGACAGGAGGTAGAGAGGAGGAAAAAGAGAATTACAGGCATATAGGAAATTCAGTAAAAATGCATGAAGTTGAAAAGTATGAGTGTCTTTTTGGAGGAACAGCAGGGAAATCAGAATCACTGGACCACAAAGTACTTGAGGATGAGTGAGGCATAAGAAAAGAAGGAAGATAGAAGGAATCCAGATTATAAAAGGCTTTAAAAGCAACTGGAGTTTATTGCATGGAGAGGAAACTTAGTTAGACCTCTGCTTCAGGAAGATTAATTTCACAGTTGAGTGGTATATAGATTGCAGTAGGGAGAGATTTGAGACAGGAAAACCAGCCATTAGGCCAATGTAACAATCAAAGCACCAGATGATGAGGAATATTTCAAATATATCAAAAAAACAAAAACCTTTCACAATAGTTTGGATATGAAGGGGAATGGAAGAGCATATATGAAGAATTTACGATAGCACCTAAATTGCAAACTTGGCTGATTGGTTACCTTTCATAGTACTTGAGAAGTTCTGAAGAGGGGAAGCTTGGAGAAGAAAGATAATGGATTAAAATTTAAACAGTTGAGTTTAAGATGTCTATGGAACACTCACTTTGATATGTTTAATAGGTGATAAAGAAGAGAATCTGGAAGTTGGGAAAAAGGATAAGGCTGGAGAGGTAAATCTAAGAATTATCAGCAGAGCTGATAACTGAGTTCATGGGAGCTGATAAATCACCAAGTGAAACAACACAGATGAGACACCCAGAACAGAGAATTGGGGGAAACTCATCATTAGCAGGAATGAACTGAATGAAGAGACAACAAAAGAAACTAAGGAGAGGTCAGACATGGAAGAGAAGAACCAGGAAGGACAGAGTGGTATCATAGAAACCTAGAGAGAAGAAAGCATCAAAGGAAAAAGTGATTAACAATGTTGAAAAGATCAAGAGGATTGAGATTTTAAAAAAGGTAATTAAATCTGGCAATTGAGGTTATTTTCAGTTTTGGAGAGTGCACTTTGATGAATAGTGGAAGAGATATAAAAGAATTTCCTTTCCATAGGGCAGGTCAAGTTAAGATTATGTAACATAGATTTTTGTAATTCCCCCATTAAACCCCTGACAGTTCCAGAAGGTGGGAGTAACCCAAGGTTGAAACTTAGCAGAAATATTCATAGGGCAGAGCCAAGATGGCAGAGAAAATCCAGAAAGTTGCTTGAACTCTCCCCAATTTCCCTGGAAAATATTAAATCACGCCTCTAAACAGATTCTGGAGTTACAAAGGCCACAAAAAAATTGGTAATGAAACAATTATACTGCTTAAGATAATTTAGGACTATAAGAAATATCTGTCTCACTTGGACAAAGGGGAGCATAGCCCAGTTTAGGCAGTGTCTAGGCAAACCAGTGGGAGAACAGATCATGAATTAAGGTCTCTAGATTTTAACTGAGCATGCTAGTGTCACAGTAGGCTAGTGGTGAAAGTTCCATCCCTAGAGCAGAAAACAAATTGAGAGCCCTGGAACCAGAGCAACAGACACAATTAGGCTGGATCATCTCAGCTCTGTGGGTAAGCCACAAGTGCTTGTAGTTCCCTCATGGAAAGGCAGTGACCAGGCCACTGACCCCTAGCATAAGAAGTGTGGGACAGTGCTCCAGGAGCAGAGGTCAACTTTAAAATCCAAGAAATAGATCAAAAATGAGTAAGAAATCATTATCTTAAAAAAGCTACTATGATAACAAGGAAGATCAAAACACAAACTCAGAAGATAAGACTGTCAAAATGCTTACATGCAAAACTCAAGGTGAAAGGGGAATTGGTCTCAAGTCTCAAAAGTTTATTTGGAAGAGCTCAAAAAGGACTTTTAATATCAAGTAAGAGAGGTCAAAGAAAAATTTGGAAAAGGGATGAGAATTATAAAGGAGAATTATGAAAAAAGTCAGCAATTTAGAAGAGAAAGCAGTAAAAATCATTGAAGAAAACAATTTCTTTATTGACCAAATTGAAAAAGGAGGTACAAAAGCTAACTGAAGAAAATAATTCATTAAAATTATAATAAAGCAAGTGGAAGCTAATGAGTCTATGAGATATCAAAAAATCAGTGAAACAAGTTTTTTTTTTTTGTTTTTTTTTTTTAATGAAAGAATAAGAAAAGGGCGAAATACTGACCTGGGAAATAGATCCAGGAAAAATAATCAAATAATTATCGGACAACTTGAAAGTCATTATTTTTTTTAAAGAGCCTGACCAGCATCTTTCAAGAAATTATCAAGGAAAACTGCCCTTATATCCTAGATCAATATAGTCATAGAAAGAATCCCACCTATAACCTCCTAAAAGTTCCCAAAATGGAAAAAAATTAAGGAATAGTGTATTTAAATTCCAAATATGATTTTGGGATCATGAGATAAATGAGAAAATACTACAAACAGCCAAAAGAAACTATTCAAATATCAAGGAGACACAGTCAGGGTTATCAAAGATTTAGCAGCTTTTACATTAAAAGACTGAAGAATTTATAATGTGAAATTTTGGAAGACAAAAAGCTTAGATTACAACTAAGAATCAATTACCCAGAAAAACTGAGCAAAATCTTTCTAGAGAAAAGATGAACACCCAATCAATTAGGGAACTTTCAAACTTTCCTGAAGAAAAGATCAAGCTGTACAGAAAATTCTACTCTCGGGAGTATATATATATATATATATCTCGGGAAAAGGATAAAAAGGTAAACTGGAAAGTATCTATACAGGACTGAATACAAAACTTGAGATTTCTAAAATCAAAGTAGAGATTAAGAAAAGTAGATATAAGAAAACTGTTGAAATAATTAATAAACTAAGAGCTGATTTTATGAAAAAAAAAAACAGTAAAATAAATAAATCTTTGGTTAATTTGATTTTAAAAAGAAAAACAAATAACCAGCATCAAAATTAAAAATGGTATATTTACCACCAATGAAAGGGAAGATAAAGCAATAATTTAGAGCTATTTTAACCAACTGTCTGTCAATAAATCTGAGAAGCAAAGTGAAATTGATGAATATTTACAAAAATGTAAATAGTCCAAATTAGCAAAAGAGGAAATAAATTACTTAAATAGTCCTATTTTAGAAAAAAAGAAATTGAAAAGCTATTATTTAATTCCCTAAAAAAATCTTCATAGGCAGATAAATTTGCAAGTGAATTTTATTTAACCTTTAAAGAACAACTAATTCTAATACTGCATATTTAGAAAAAAATAGGTTCTACCAAATTTCTTTTATGACTGATATGGTACTGATATTTAAAACAGGAAGAGCCAAAACAGAGAAAGAAAATTGTAGAACACTTTCCCTAATGAATATTGAATAAAAATTTAAATGAAATATTAGCAAAGAGATTATAGCAAGCTATAATCAGGATAATATACTTGGATGATTTAGAATTTATACCAGTAATGCAGAGCTGCTTCAATATTAAAAAAAAAAAAACTCTCAGCATAATTGACAATGCTAATAACAGAATCAATAGAAATCATATGATTATTACAATAGATGAAGAAAAAACTTTTGAGAATATATAGCACTATTCTTATTAAAAACACTAGAAAGCATAGAAATGGAGTTTTCTTTAAAATGATAAACAAAATATATATATAAAACCATCAGCAAGCATTATATGTAATGGGGATAAGCTAGAAATAAGATCAGAGGTGAAGCAAGGATGTCCATTATCACCACTATTTTTCAATATTGTGTTTACAATGTTATCTTTAGCAAAAGAGAGAGAGAGAGAGAGAGAGAGAGAGAGAGAGAGAGAGAGAGAAGAAAAAGAAATTGAAGCAACTAGAATAGGCAATGAGGACACAAAATTATCACTTTCCAGATGATATAATATATTTAGAGAATGCTAGACAATCAACTAAAAAATTACATGAAATAATGAAAAACTTTAGGATACAAATATATCCACATAAATCTTCAACATATCTATATTTACCAACAAAGCCCAGCAGCAAAAGATAGAAAGAGAAATTCCATTTAAAATAATTGTAGACAATATAAAATATTTTGGAGTCTACCTACCAGGCCAAACATAGGAACCATATGAACACAATTACAAAACACTTTTCACACAAATAAAGTGTGAATTTGAAATATATCAAGTGCTTATCAGTTAGCTAAACTAATATAATAAAAATAACAATTCTACCTAAATTAATCAACTTATTAAGTGCTATACCAATCAAACTGCCAAAAAATTACTTAGAGAGCTAGAAAAAATAATAACAAAATTCATCTGGAAAAACAAAAGGTCAAGAATTTCAAGGGAATTAATGAAAAAATAAAATAAAAGAAAGGTAGACTCGCTGTACCAGACCTAAACTATATTATAAATCATTGGTCATCAAAATCATTTGGTACTGACTAAGAAACAGAATAGTGGATCATAGAATAAATAAGGTTCATAAGACACAGTAATCAATGACTATAGAAATTTAGGGTTTGATACTCCCAAAGACTGCAGGTTCTAAAATAAGTAGTCACCACTTGACAAAAAATGTTGGAAAAGGTGGGAAATAGTATGGCAGAAACTTGGCATTGAGCAATGTCTAACTCTCTATAACAAAATAAAGTCAAAATGAGTTCATGATTTAAACATAAAAGGTGATACTTTAGGAGAGCAAGATAAAGGCTACTTTCAGATCTGTGAAGAAGGAAAGGATTTATGGCTAAAAAAATTATAGAATATTATGAAATGCAAAATGGATCATTTTGATTACATTAAATTTAAAAAGTCTTGCACAAATAAAACCAATACAGCCAAGATTCGAGGAAGCAGAAATCTGGGGGAAATTTTTCACAGCCAGTGTTGCTGATAATGGCCTCATTTCTAAAATATATAATGAACTGATTCAAATTTATAAGAATACAAGTCATTCCCCAATTGACAATTTATCAAAGAATTTAAATATAAAATTTTCAGGTGAAGAAATTAAAGCCATTTCTAGTCATATGAAAAAATGCTGTAAATCACTATTGATTAGAAAAAATGCAAATTAAAGAAAATTCTGAAGTACCACTATACACCTCTTCGATTGACTAAGATGACAGGAAAACATAATGATAAATGTTGGGGGCAATGTAAGAAAAGTGGGATACTAATATATTTTTTCTTTAAACAATTTTTTTCTTTCCTTTTCCAAGCTGTTGACTCTCTCATGCATACTTTTCATTTCCTTTATCATTTTTTCTTCTGTCTCTCTTATTTGCCTTTTAAAGTCCTTTATGAGGTTTCCAAGAAATCCCTTTGAGCTTGAGACCAATTTCTATCATTCTTTGTGATTTCTTCCATGGACATTCTGTCATTGTCTGTGTGTGTGTGTGTCATTGTATTTGGTCTGCCCTGTCACCCTAGTAGTATTTTATGGTCAAGGTTCTTTTCTATTTCTTTCTCATTTTTTTCCTTTTTTCTTTCCTTTTTTTTTTTTAACTGTTAAGGGGGAGCTCTGCTCCTGGAGTAAAAGGGGCAGTGTCCCAAGTTTCCTGGGCAGTTCTGAACCTTAGCTTTGAGCACAGGCCTCTAGAGTCTGCAGGGGATAGCTTTGTCTGCTCTTTTCAGGAAACTGCCTGATTAACCAGAGTTTGCCTTCTGACCTGGTACTGGAAGCTACCCCACTGATTTGCTCCTCTACTGAGTCTGGACTGAGGGTCTTAGTTGCTGATTTGCTGTGATTAAGACCCTCTCATTGGCTTTCCTACAATCTATTTGAGCTGGGCTGAACATCCTATTTCCTCAATGAGACTGACCTTTTTTGAAGTTTTTCCAGTCTATTTTAAGGTGGAGAGTGGTTTCATTCAGTCAAGCTCTGTTTGGTTTCATGTGGTTTTTGAGAGAAAAGCTTGAGCAGCTTCCTGACTTCATTCTGCCATCTTGGCTCCACCCCCAGAAATCCCAATTTTATATTTAAGAGGAAAAAAAAAACTATTAGATATCCCAGAAGGGATTGTTATGTCAAGTTCAGAGCATGGGCTGCTTGCTGTGTCTTAGCTTAGAAAACAGATTTTCTCCTTATATCTTGACAGTCTTGACCTGAATTCTGCCAGCATCCATCTCTGATATATCTGAAGCATGTATTATTTTAAGAGGGATTTGTGGTTCAACAGGATAAAAGGAGGAAATAGGTACTTTTCATGTAAAGTTTCCAACACCCACCCTGGGATATCTGAGTCCTCTTTATCTCTAGAGAAGACAAAGCACCCTAGATCTAGAATAGGAGGAAATGGGATTCTCCACTTCCACCTCCCCAAAACAAACTAATAAAAAACCCAAAAGCCATATACACAGGGTCTGGCTTAATTTCTGTCATTAAACACCCCTGAAACTTCTTATTTACCTTTATCTCTAGAGGGATCAAAGAAGTCTTTGTTTTGGGAGTGGGCATAGGGATTTTTTACATTTCATATGTCCTAACTTTCAGTCAAAGAACCCTTCTGGGATATCTAATAGTTTTTTTTTTCCTCTTAAATATAAAATTGGGATTTCTGGGGGTGGAGCCAAGATGGCAGAATGAAGTCAGGAAGCTGCTCAAGCTTTTCCCTCAAAAACCACATGAAATCAAACAGAGCTTGACTGAATGAAACTTACCCATTGGATATAAGCTGTGGTAAGATCCCAAAATTGTTTTATACCAGATTCAAGTGGTCTCCAAGCTTAGACAGACACCTGCTATAAATCAAAGCTGTCTCATTGCTGCTGTTACTTCTCATTGGTAGGGCCACAACTCACTTTGTCACCATAGGCATAAATAATGAGATCTTCCCACATTGCCTCTGTCCCTTCCACTGAGGCAAGGTTCCAACACATGTCCTTGCTTGCAAACCATTTTCCTCACTTTGGAAATAACTTCTGTTTGTGTCCTGTTCCTTATCTCTAGCCTCCTTTATTCACCTCCAGCACCCATACATTAAAGACCAATTTCAGTCCGTTGACAAGAAGTTTGTGAAAAAATTCTTATTTTCACCTTCAATGTTTTAAATTATAATTTGGTGATCCTTACAAAAATAAATCAATATCAGATATATTTGATCTATATCCTGGTTACAGGTTTGGCTAAGCTTCTGGAGAAAAATCCCAATGTGCACAAGCAGATCTAGGTCTAGGATTTTTTGATTCCTCTAAAGAGAAATATGAAACCAAAGAGCTGGATTCTGATAGAACACAAGCCCTATTTCCTCCTTACCCTTTAGAACTTGTGTGCTTCAGTCTCTCTAGAGATCAGCATGACTCAAACAATCCAGAAGTGGAATGTGGTCAAACTCATGTGAAACTCAAAATCATGTGAAAAAATTTGATTATTTATTCTCAGATCTTAGTCCATCTAGTGACAAATAATGCTCATCCATCTTAAAGGTTTATGCTAGCTGATTTTAAATCAAACCCCATGTGAAAAATCCTTATTTCCTCTCCCTATTGTAGACCTGTATTTTCTGAACTCTCTCCAGAGAAATGACTCATATATGAAAGGAAGAATCTGGTAGAGCTCAGATCAGGCCCTGAGTGAAAAAATATTTTTATTCACTCTCAAAATAAAAAAAAAATTCATAATCTCAGAGAAAGCATCCTGGAAAAGTTCATACCAGGTCCTATGTGAAATATTTCTTACTTCCTCCTATATCTTTGTCTACATTGTACATATAGATATGAGTTCAGCATCAGAGAGGTAGATGATAATAATGCTTGAAATAAACTACCTGCAAGAAATTGTTACAGGATAAATATCTGAGTTCATGTAGTGGGCAACAGCTGCCAAATATATATTTCCTATAAACCAAAAAACCTAAATAGAGGGGTCCTAAATGTTAATAATAAACAGTGCAAGCATACAATCAGTATAGCTGACTGCATCTCAGAAGTGATACATCAGGTTCAGGCTCCCCAGTAGATGACTTTCCAGGCATGCACCATAAAAACAAAAAAAAGGGTGTGTTAATTTTTTTTTTGAAAGTAAAAAATTATTTGGTTCCTAAAACACATTTTGCTCAGGCTTTTCAAAGCATTTCCCCCCAAACATAAAAATTTTACCCAGGTCATCTGGAAACACAGTTCTGATTAACTTCAGTGCTTTTGACATCTGGAATGCTTTAAGCCTCATATTTGTACCTCAGCTCATTTTAAGAAAATGATGACACATGAAGCATTAAGTGAGCACAATCAGGGAGAAGATGGCACTGGGAGAAGTGATGGTTATTTTACCAGCTTTGCAATTAAGAGCATTCTTCTACTGTACACTTACTTCCTTGTTTTTTAAAGTAAAACACAATACTTCCCTTAAATATTATAGGTTGGAAAGCTATTTTAAATAAGATTAAAAAACAAAGTCATTGATTAAAAGGCTTCTAGATGCATAGACAATGTAATAAATGAAAATTAATTTAGGGGGAAATGCATAATGGAGAAATGTTCAGAGTATACATTCCTTAAAAGTGGGCTTTTTAAATTTTGTTGTGTTGTTTGAACACATGGATGCTTAATTATTTTCAAAAATAATACTCTTTTGTCCACATAAAGGTTATACAGGTTATTCTGACTTAAAACCATGCTTCCAGATGACTTCATTGTTTTATAAAACATCTGCATGTTTTATTTTTAAAAGCCCTAGTATGTATTACAGAAACAAAAAGGAATAGAAAAATATGTAACAACATTGACAGGAACTGTGTCTTTGTGAGTAAACTATCCACTGGTACCTAGAGATAGAGTCATAGATTTAAAGTTGACTGTTTCCCCCAAGCACCATGGTGGAGAGGGATGGTGAAATGAAAACTCATTCAGATGGAAAGTAAGGCAGGGTCAACTTCATATTTCTAAGGATAAAACCTGCAAATCTGCATTCAGGTCATTCATTACAGAAAATTGTGTTGAACTCTTAGCTAAATGAAAAGACTTCTTTAATATTAATATCTTTTGCTTGACCACAAACTAGATCTATAAGCTTACTCCTTGAACTCTCTTGATCCTAATGCTTATTTATGCTTCTAACCTGGATCTACTTATTGTTTTAAACCCTTCATGTTAGCCTTACACATCCACAGTAAATGACTTCCTGGTTCTGTTCAATTGATCTAACACTTTTGGTTTTTCCTCTGTTTCCCTGCCCAAGAAGCCATAAAGATTTTTCAGCCCCAGCTAAAAGTAGGTTCTACCACTGGAAGGACTATTAAATAAACCAATTAACCTAGTTTCTGTTGGAATCTTTACAAATTGTTAAGTCATTAGAGTTGATAGAGGCAATAATTATCTAATTTAGCATGGTTTGGTATCATTGATCATTGATCTTACAAGGAGATGTTTTGGGCCAGAATCTGAAACAAGGTACTAAGTAGAGCTAATTGATACAATGCTTGTGTTCACACCTTTAGAGAGCTCATATAAGCAAAAAGTATTTAAGTACTCATTGGAGTTCACAAGTACGGGAGAGTCACAAAGTAAACTTTGCAACTTTGTGAATTCACATCTCCCTTGAAGCTCTTAGGGCCAGAGAGCACTCTGGGAGAAAACCCATAATCCCACTCTCAGAAGAGATCATATATAAGCCCAGTCAAGGGAATTCAGCAGAATTAGATTGGACAGGAGCACTCTGGGACAGACACAGAGCACTCTGGGAGAGCCAGAAGCCCTCTCTCGGAGGCAAGACAGATTCAACTTGGTGCTGGCTGGAGGCTAAAGAAAGCAGAGGCAGAAGCAAAGGACAAAGCTGCAAGAGTTCTTAGAACCAAGCAGAGAGATAGGCCTCAACTAACCAGGTTATTTTGGAAGGAGAAAATAAACATTTGCATTTTTAGCACCTGGCTGCATTTGGGTGATTATTACTTTCAAATGAAACTAAGGCTGCTTCCAGAAAACCTTCCCGAGAAACCTGCTCTCCCCCAGAGAGAATGATCTTATATTATTTTAAAAGAAGAAAATCACCACAAGTTTCTTTTTTCCTTTCTTTTTTCTTTCTTTTTTTGTGAGGGGAATTTTATCTATCAGATAAATCAGATCAAAAGACTATAGAAAGGACACATAGGTTCAAATCCTATGTCTCGTGGTATCTTGTATAATCTTTGACAAATAATTTAACATGCCTGGGTCCTACTTTCCTTTTCTAAAAAACTGAGAAGGTTAGATTAAATGGCCTCTGGATTCTATTTCAGCTTTAGTTCTATAATCATATGATTGAGATGTTCTGAAAAGTCAAAACTCAATCAGGTATTGAATCAAGTTTGACAGAACTGGCTACCAAATAAATATAGTCTACCAGATTAATCTAGATTAATAATAAAGGGATACAATCCAGTTTCTTTGAATATATATTGATATAAAAAGCCAATATATAGATGATAAAATTATATGAATAAAACTAACCAATTTTTTTCCTAAATAATAGTTTAGAATGATAATATTTCCCAAAGTGAATGACCCCTAAGAAAAGCACAATCCAGATAAACTCATACTCCAAAATAGCATTAGATTTCTAAGACCTCCTCCTTTAATAGTTCCTGAGAGAACTAGGTGTTCTCTCTAAGTTCTCTCTAAGAACTAAGGGCTCAGAATGTGCTGTTAAGGATTGTAATGTTGCTGATCTTGTGATGCAAATTTATCAACTCCAAACCTTTTAGGAACCCAATACACTTAGGTCTCAAGACCTTAGGCAATTTATTTCACAGTCTGACACCTAAAACTCTCCAAGGGATGTGTATTATGCAAAGGAAAACAGAAAACAAACTAGATGTAATAGTAGCCCTACTAATAGAAGTAGTTGTAGTCGTAGTAGACGTAGTAGTAGTAGTAGTACCATGTTTCCCCGATAATAAGACACTGTCTTTTTTTTTTTGGGGGGGGGGACAGAAAAACACTAGAGGGCTTATTTTCAGGGGAGGGCTTATTTTAATGAACATTGATAGCAATTTTAATAAACAGGTAAATGTGAACCAAAAAAAAGTGCCTTTATTCAATAATGATCATGTCATCTTCTTCAACAACATCGTCATAAGTCTCTATACCCTGAATTCCATCCTGGATGTCTTGTGCCTCTATTTCCTTCAGAAGAAGTGGGCCCAATCTGTCATGTCCAGCAATATAGAGCTCTTTAAATGAACATGTCTTGTCCAGGTAACCTACTCGTAAGTGCCTTGGTGACACAACTGTCAGTAATTTTATCCCATGACTTCTTCACCCAAGTCACGACTTCTTGCAGACAGGGCTTTACAAAGTTTCCAGGCTGATTTCTTTCCATTCTATTTTCAATGTAGTCATTGACTTCCATGCGCAAATGGTCCTTGAATGGCTTGTTTATTGCAATATCAAGGGTCTAGAGATAGGCAGTCATTCCTGCAGGAATCATTACTTGATCTATTCTTTTCTCTGCAAGGAAGTTCTTCATTTCTTTAGCGCGGTGAGTGCTGGCTGAGTTCTTCTTTTATCCTCCATCATGCCCCCTGAGTTCTTCTTTTATCCTCCATCATGTCCCCTCACTCCCACTTACATACCAGGTTTTTATGTTGTCCTGCCTCAGCTCTCCTCTGCGGCATTGCTCTCAATGACACCAGCAAGCAAATCATTGGGGAAGAACAGGATGACGCGCTTACTGCTGCAGCTCTGATTGGATGCAGCTCGGAGCGTGCATTTCACCCAGGGAGGGAGAGGGAACGGTGCATACAAAGGGTACCATAATGTAGCATGTAGTGCAGGGGATCACCTTCACTACAGTAGCAAACTCAATAGGGCTTATTTTCAGGGGAGAGCTTATTTTAGAGGAATCTTACACAGTAAGGGGAGGGCTTATTTTCGGGATAGGTCTTATTATCAGGGAAACACAGTAGTAGTAGTAGTAGATGATTGCTCATTGCTACAACTGCTAAAAACGTCACTTGCCTTTTTCTGCCTTTGTCTTTCTATTATCCTAAGATCACAGAGACACAGATGACATGGAGCTGGTACAGGTCATTGCATTTTATAGAAAAAGAAATGTATTTGTCTAGCATTACAGAGCTAATTAAGAGGAGGCATTTTTGAGCCAAAGTTTTCCTGACTCCAAGTCCAGCACATATTACCTTTATGTACTGAACAAAAAATCTTTAGGCAAAAAGGAAAGTGCATTGGTGTAGTCCATGGATTACTATCTGTATCTACTTAATTGAGTCTCACCCTTAGCTCAACTGCTCTGGCTTTTCTTGGTGTGGCAAGAAAATAGTTTTGAATTATGGATTTAACATCTTGAATGATCAATATATCTGAATGGTCAGCATTAAAAATGAAAAAAAATGAACATTTCTAACAACATGAACTTGATTTGCTAAACTATTGGCTAATTGACTGATTCATTATATTGCTACACTATGGGCTCACCTGACTGTCCAATAGAGAACGTTATAGAGAAATATCTCATTAGACCTTCCCTCATCTTTTTCCCCTCAAGGAAAGGATTTTATTTTCCCCCAACCTGCTCAATACAAAGTGTTTTCTCCCTTTTTTTTTATTTTGGATCAGGAAAAGTGATCGTTCTGTTTAATTCTTTAATTCTATTGCATCTTAAAATTCTACTTTTTTTCTTTATTCAATAAACTCTACTTTAATTCCATTTAATTCCATTAAATCCAATTATCATTAATATCCATTAAGCCCATATATCCATATTCAGATTGTTACCACAATTATTCAATCAACAAATATTAATTAAGCATTTATTTTATGTGCCAGGTAATTGCTGTGCTGTACTGGGAATTCAAAAACAAAAGAAAGAAACTAAAAAAGTCCCTGATCTCAAGGAGCTTATATATTCTAGCAGAGAGGACAGTATGTATATGGATACTACCATGGATATGTCCATGTACATACTGTCCTCTCTGCTAGAACATATACATATGTATTTCTATGTCTATATTTGTATCTATGTTTGTGTCTTTTTCTATGTTGTTACTTGTATCTCTATATCTTCTCTCTCTATTTCTATTTCTATGTTTTATATTTTATATTTATATCTTTATGTCTATAGCTTTGTCTATAAGTTATATTTCTATATACACATTTATATTTATATTTATGTCTATAACTATGTCTATGTGTATGTTTATATCTATATGTATTTGAATAAATGTATGTATATATGTGTATACAGAATATATTTTATATGTATTATACATGTATACATATATATATGTATGTGTGTGTATATATATATATATATATATATATATATATACATATACACATTTCTTTCATAGGACCTTCACTGAAAGTGCTGATGTTACTTTAAGTGTGTTGAATAACTAGTCCTTCACCTTAATTTCCAAGATTAATATCTTCTCTCTACCTCAAGTGCCATTAGGAGTGATCATATTTGTATCTCATTAATATCCAAGACTGTGTTACCCCTATGACATTAAACTATGAAATTTCTTTTTGTGATATGTTCCTAGCCTTTTAGCTCTCTCTTACTCTGCATTATTCCTAAGCTTATTCTTTATCTTTATATATTCTTAGTCTGTCTACTATCTCCTATCTCCTATTCTCTAATTCCATCCTCTTGTACTCTAGCTTCACATCCTTTATAGTGCAGACCCTGTAGGAGGAGATATATGACATAATATGAAGAATATTGAACTTGGAATTATGAGACATTGTTGCAAATCCTAGACAAATAAACTTAGACAACTTAATTGATTTATCTGAGCCTTAGTTTCCTCATATAGCATCAAAGTTCCAATGAAGGTGTTGGTATGCATGGAGGCTTTGACAATGATATCTCCTGCTTTCTTGGAATAAGGAAGGGAACTAGTGAGCTCAGATTTGGGGTGTGTGGAAGAATCTCAAAGGGAGAAGGAGGAGACTACTGGTGGTGATACATACAAACAATAATAGACAATTATTTGATTAATCTGATCCATTAGTCAAAATAATATTAACTATAGCCAATATCTAGAATCATAGATTTATGAAATATCAAAACTGATAGAGAATTTTGATATCACCCAGTCCAAATCTCTCATTTTCAGAGGAGGTTCAGAGAAAAGAAATAATTTTTACAAAGTAACATTTACTGAAAATAGATCAAAGAAAGAGGACAAAGATCCATCATCCAGAAATATTTATATCAGGTCTTTTTTTTTTACAGTGAAATAGACTGAAAACTAAAGGGTTCCAAATAAATTTTAAAAAGCTGAACAAATTGTGATGTGTAAACATTATAGAATTCTATTGTGCCATAAAAATGATGAAAAGGGATGGATTCAAAGAAAACTGGGAAGAGTTATAAGAACTTATGTAGAGCAAAGTGAACAAGATCAACATAAGAATGTATATAATAACAACAAAATTATAAAGACAATCAATTTTGATAGATTTAGCAACATTGACCAACTATGATTGCAGAGAACTGATGGTGATCTGTGCAATTCCACCTCCTGGCAAAGAAATGACAGATTTAAGAAGTTAATAAAACAAACATTTTTGGACATGGGTATCATGGAATTTGTTTTGCTTTACTATGATATTTATTATAAGAGTTTTATTTTTCTTCTTTATCTTCTTTTAAATTGGAGGATATGGAGAAAGAAAAAATTCATTAATTGGAAAATAGGAAAGAGTTAATTATTTGGATTATTCACTATCATTTATCAAAATTTAAAATAAATCAGTCTGTTCATATAAAACATCATCTAAGTTCCTGAGGAAAATAGAAAGGACTGATACTAAATGGGACATTATGAAGAAAATGATACCAGAGGTTTAGTTTCCTTTTGGATTTTCCTTTGTTATGGGTGTTGCACTAAACCATTTGAGATGCAAATGACATCTGCTCTAACACTCATTTGCCAAGTTGGCAGCCTTATTAAGATTCTTCAAGCAAATGAGGTTAATGCTGGCACTGTACTTGCCTTTGGATATTCTCTCTTCATTTCATCCACACCTCCATTTCAAATATCTTCCTCCTGCTGCTGGTTACACATAATCCAAGGCATTAAGCTTTATCCCCTATGGGATTTTGTGCCTCTTCTCCATCTCCCTCTATGCTTCTGAATGTTCCCATTGCTGTGGCATCTGCCACCACTGGCATCAATGATAAGCTTTAAGAACTTGGCAATATACATTTCAGGTCTTACTGAGCTCTGTTGACATTCACCCTCAGAGATTGGGAGGCACATCATTCTCTAGAAGCATCAGTGAACTAAAAATCTAGAAGGAGGAAACTGGAATTTTTTATATAGGGTCCAGCCTGAGCTCTACCAACATTCCACTTGCAAGAATGAGAATCATATAGTATTCCTTTAGCTTAAAGCAGAGAAATCAGGCTAGATAAAATGAAGAAACTTGTTTAGAGTTTCACATACACACAAAATGTCTATTTATAAATCTACTTGAATAGATACATGAACATATCTATCTAAACAAATAGATAAGTTAATACATAATTTAATTACAAAGTTAACACATGAACCCAAGGCTTTTGCTTTCAATCCCCATCATTGTTCATTCATTACCAAAACAACCCTAGCTAAAATGTTCTAATTTCAAAATATGATTTCATAACAAGAATGAATATATGTTCATTTAATTAGAGAGGAAATGATTAAGATTACTTCTAAATATTACAGAGTATGAAGAGACCTCACAGGGTATCTAGTTGAACTAGCACCTAAAGATGAGTCCCCTCTATGTCATCTCTGACAAATGCCCACCTTTTCTCAGCCTGAAATACTTCAGTGCTGCAGAATTCACAACTCCTGAAAACCTACCCCATTTATGGACAGCTCTCATTGGTAGAGAATTTGGCCTTCTATCAAGTGAAATTATGTCTCTTTTGCAATTTCCACCCTGTACTTCTGTAACTTCCAGTTTTGTCCCCAAGGCCAAGGCAGAACAAATCTGAGCTTTCTTCTCTGTGAAAGTACTTAAGATATTTGAAAAAAGCTTTAACATACACCCTATGTCTTCTTCAGGTTTGATAACTCCAGTTCCTTTAACTGAAAGCCATGACTCAAATGGTTTCATCATTCTCTGCACTACAAATGTGCTCAAGCCAGTCAATTTCCTTTCTCAAATGTTGCTACACAGGACTAAGCATAATACTCCAGGTGTGGTCAAAAAAGAGCAAAGAATAGAATGAGACTGACTTTCCAAAACAGTTTTTTGTTTGTTTGTTTGATTGTTTTATTTACCCTGGCAGTCTTTACACCCTAGAATAGTGGTTCTTAAATTTTTGTTCTCATTATATTTATACTATTAATTATTAATAATCTGTCCAAGGAGTTTTTTGCCCCAAGTTAGTGGAGTTAAGACAAGAACTCATCCAACCTCTTCTCCAAACTGCTTTAAATAATGACTCTAAACAAGTTTTAGAACATCAGAACACCCCCCCAAAGATGGATTAGGACATTTTCCAGACAAAGACAATTTAGAAAGCCATCAAAAAAGGTCTGTGACAACAGAATGAGAGTTCAGTGTGCAGTCCCAGTGTAGGGTAATACATCCCTGTTAGCCCCAGCCCCAAGCCAGCAAGCAGAAACTTGTCTAGAAACCTCTGAAGCAATAGCAGTACTGGTGACTTCCAGACCTCTCAGCTCAAAGACAACAAAGAAGACTTAAAAGTTCAGCAGAAAAGATCTGTAGCAACAGGATGGGAGCCCAGTGCACAATCGTAAGGCAGCCCGGATCCTATACCTGACCCTTCCACCAGCAAAGCAGGACTCTGTTACTTTAGAACACTAGATCTACAGCTACAGTGGGACCAAGACTCTCCTAACAGTTCCAGGACAGAAAAAGAGGACTTGTGGTCAGATATCTAGAAGGATCCCTAAAAACAGCTGCACAAAACTATTGAAACTTAGGATAGTATATCCACCCTGGAAACAGAACCCTACTTTAACAAAGAGTTAAAAGAGAAATAATAGGTTAGGAAAATGAGCAGACAACAAAAAATGTTTCTGACCATTGAAAGTTACTATGGTGATGAGGAAGATCAAAACACATACTCATTTTCTACTGGGCTTATATCCCAAAGATATCTTAAAGGAGAGAAAGGGACCCACCTGAGCAAAAAGAGTTTGTGGCAGCCCTTTTTGTAGTGGCAAGAAACTGGAAACTGAATAGATGCCCATCAATTGGAGAATGGCTGAATAAATTATGGTATATTAATGTTTTGGACTATTATTGTTCTGTAAAAAACAACCAGCAGAATGATTTCAGAGAGGTCTGGAAAGACCTATATGAGCTGATAGAGTGAAATGAGCAGAACCAGAAGATCATTATACATGGCAATAACAAGATTATACAATGATCAGTTCAGATGGATGTGCTTTCTTCAACAATGAGATGATTCAGATCACTTCCAAGTGTTCTGTGGTATAGAGAGCCATCTACAACCAGAGAGAGAGGACTAGGGGAACTGAATGTGGATTACAACATAGCATTTTTACTTTTTTTGTTGTTGCTTGCTTGCAGTTTATTTTGCTTCTTTTTTATATATACTGGTTTGATTTGATTTTTCTTGTGCAGCACAATAATTGTATAAATATGTATGCATACATTATATTTAACATATATTTCTACCATGTTTGACATATATTGGACTACTTGCTAGTCCCTCAATCTAGGGGAGGGTATGGGGTTAAAGAAGGAAAACCGGAACACAAGGTTTTGCAAGGGCTAATGTTGAAGAAATGTCCATACATGTTTTGAAAAATAAAAAGCTTATTAATAAATAAAATTAAATTAAAAATTAAAAAATAATAAAATATTATTAATAAATAAATAATAAGAAATCAAAAACAAAACAAAGCAAAACAAAAACACATACTCAGAAGATAAGAAAGTTAAAGTTCCTGTATCTAAAGTCTTCAAGAAAAAGAAGAATTGGTCTCAGACTATGGATGAGCTCAAAAAGAATTTTGAAAAGAATTTAGAGTGGTACAAAAGGAAATACAAAAAGTTAATGAGGATTATAATGCCATAGAAAGCAAAACTGGCCAAATGGGAAAGGAGATATTCACTTAGGAAAATAATTCCTTAAAAATTAGAGTTGAGCAAATAGAAGCTAATGACTTTATTATAAATCAAGGTACAATAAAACAATACCAAAAAAAAATTAAAAAATAAAAAAAATGTGAAATATATCATTGGAAAAATAACTGACTTGGAAAATAGATTCAGGAGAGATTACTTAAAAATTATTGTTCTACCTGTAAGTCATGATCAAAAAAAGGACCAGGACATCATATGTCAAAAAAAAATTGTCAAAGGAATTGTCTAGAAATACAATAATAAGAAAGTAAAATGGAAATTAAAAGAATCCATTAATCACTTCCTGAAATACCAAAATGAAAACTCCCAGAAATAGCTGAATTCCACAACTCCCAAGTCAAGGAGAAAATATTGAAGAATCCAGAAAGAAACAATTCAAATATAGTGAAGCCACAATCAAGATAACATAAGACTCAGCAGCTTCTACAATAAAGGACTAGAGAATTTGGATTAAGATATTCCAGAAAGCAATGGAGCTAAGATCACAACCAAGAATAACTTACCCAGCAAAAGTGAGTATAATCTTTAAGAAGAAAAGATTGAAATTCAATGAAATAGAGGATTTTCAAGTAGTAATGATGAAAAGTTCAGAGATGAAATGAAATTTGGTTTTCAAATAGAGGACTCAAGGAAAGCATAAGGAGGTAGTCAGGAAAGTGATATCAAAAGGGGCTTAATAAGACTATCTGTTTACATTCCTACATGGAAGAATGATACTTATAACTAATTACAACGTTCTCATTATTATGTTAGTTAGAAGGCATATATAAAGACAGAGGGCACATGTGTGAGTTGAATATGAAGGGATAATATTTTTTAATGAAAATAAGAAGTGAGAGAGAAATATACTGGGAGAAAGGAAAAGGGAGCAGTGGAATAATGTAAATTATCTGCCATAAAAAGAGAGATAATAAAAAGCTTTTTTATAGTGAAGAGTAAGGAGAGGAGGAGAGGGTATGTAAGTGAACCTTCCTCTCATTAAAATTGACTCACAAAGAAAATAACATACACACTCAATATTGGTATAGAAATTATCATACTCTGTAGCAAAGATGCTGGAATGGTTTGCTATTTCCTTCTCCAGTTCATTTTACTGTTGAGGAAACTGAGATAAGTGAGTTAAGTGATTTGCCCATATTTACATAGCTAATGAGTATTTGAAGCTAGATTTGAATTTTGGTCTTCCTGACTCCAGGCTCAATGCTCTGTTCAATGTGCCATTTAACTACTCTTATTAATGCTATACTGTTAGTGAAACCTAAGGTTTTTTGATCATCATGTTATATTGTTGATTCATGAAACCACCAATTTTTTTTTTCAAATAAATTGCTATTGGGATACATTCTATTAAATATTGTATTAGCTATATCTTACGCTAGGAAGTAGGTAGGCAAATATGGAGACTAAATAGTATTTCCTCTCAAGATATTTATATAGTCTACAATGAAAATACTTGTACTGTACACATATAAGTAAATATAGTTGCTACTATTAAGTAAATATAAGAGCACTCATAACTGGGATGGGGACAATGTGAGGTAAACCAAGACTTTATAGAGAAGGTAGTACCTAAGATGAGCTTTGAGGGAAGCACTTTAAGAAAAACTTCAAGAAGTTTGAAAAAAAAAACTTGAAAGAGAGTTAGTAATATGGAGAGGTACTGTTTCTGATTTTGGGATGGTTAGTACAACTATAGGTAGGTGAGAAATAGAATGTTGAATTAATAAATAAATAGGACAATTTGTCTGGAATATAGAGTATGTGGATGGGAGTACTGTGAAATAATTCTGGAAAGACAAGTAGTAAGTGGAGGACCTTAAATGTTAACCTGAGGAGTCCATGTTTAATCATTAGAAACAAAAGATCACTAAAAATTCTGCATAGTAGAATACTATGGTTGAACCTCTGCTACTGAACTAGGTCGCCAGCCAAAAATATCATATCTAGCAAAACTAACCAAACAGTGAACAAAAAAATTGACATTCAGTGAATTTGTGGATTTTCAGGAAACTTATCATAGCAATATCAAATATTACTTTCAAGAGACTCAATAATGATAAATTGTCTATGATTTTACATGGAAATCTGAACCATATATTTAAGACTGACATAAGGAATTGAGTAGTTTAAAGAAAGATTGGGGCAGAGTTGAGTATAATATGACTCTAAAATGCAAAACTATCTAGAGAAATAAAAAAAAATAGTAATTATGCTATATAAATAAGGTGCAGAGACAGAATCAACACAGAACCATTAAAGTGGGGAGAAGAGTAGGTAGTTCTGAAAACATGCTCATATTAAGAATGGGTTAAAAAAATAAAAACAAAAAGAATGGTTTAAATAGAGAACAATACACACACATACCATTTATAAAGGGCTTAACACACTCTAAAGTCTATAAACAGATAAGGAGAAGGCACAGGTTAAGATGGGGGGTGGAAGATCTTTAGATTGACAGGAGTAGCATAAGGTCTGTAGATTAAGAGGAATGGAATAAAGAGGAGGGAAAAGGATGGGGGGAGAAGATAAGGAAGGGATCCATGTGTGTGGGGAGGTTAAGGAATAGCAAGACAAGTTAAGGAGTAGATTTAATGCAGAAGTTTTAGCAGGGATAGGAAATAAGAAATACACACAAACATTATAACAAAGATCAGGGGTAGAATTTATTAGGAAAAAATAAGCAGGGCTAGCAATCATTGATCTCAGACAAAATCAAATTTAAAGATTCAATCAGGAGAAAAATCTAAATTATATTTCAGCCATCTTAATATTGTTTTAGATTCATGTCTACATATGTATAAATGTGTGTGTGTGTGGAGAGAGAGAGAGAGAGAGAGAGAGAGAAAGAGAGAGAGAGAGAGAGAGAGAGAGAGATACGTGTGTAAGTTGTATATAAACATATATGTGCTTAACTATAATCTGCTTGGGGAAGGTGGAAGACATGTAAGGAGGAGAAAAGAATAAAATAAAAAGGGCATAGCAGAAAAAAAGAATAACCTATAAAGAAGCCAAGAAAAGATGAGCAGTCATGAATATAATCATTTCTGTTACTGTATATATATTCTTGGAAAGGAAATTAATTGCTACATATTTTGAATCTTATCTGATGTTATGCTGGGCACATGACAATGTTTTGTTTATTTTTTATTCTTCTTTTTAATTTTTCTTATTTTGTGTTTAGTTTTAAACAAATGATTTTTTTCAAAAGAAAAATGTTATCAGATTAATTCCTGATGATGGATTGGCTTCTTGGTGTTGGTGTCTTGTTGTGTTTTGCTTTGAACTAAGCCAGAAGCATCTTGCAACATCTCACAGCATTTTCTGTGCTCAATGAGTCCTGGGTAACTGGTCCAATGTATGAAGAGTAAAACTTGCAATAAATGTGATAAATCTGTGAAATAAAAAAAAAAGAAAAATGAAAAAATATTTCATTCTTTTTATATTTATTTACTTCTTTTTAGTTCTTATGAAAAGACTTTACGTGTAATATCTAAGAAGAAATTTTATCTTATATTTAGCCCTTAATATTCAGTATGGTTAGTTGTCATTCCATTTCATGGTATCTTTGATATCTTTGATATTACCTTTGATAAGAATTTTATTTAAATAAAAAATTGTTATACAATAATTGATGCTTGATATATTATCTGGATTCTATACACATTGATTTATGGACACAATGAGGCAGAAGTTAAAGATGTTTGTTATTGTTGTCTTATCCTGTTTTTCAGAGATGTTATAGTGGTTTCATATTTCCTTTCCCAGATCATTTTAAAGATGAGGACACTGACACAAATAGAGCTAAGTGACTTGTCCACTAGTCACACAATTCATAAGTGTCTGAGGCTCAAGTCTTTCTTACTCCAAGTTTGGGTGTTCTCTACCACAGTAACTAGCTGCCTCATTAACACTAATTCATTTTGTTACTATGCAAGTCACTGAAATTTTTCAGGACTACATTCATCATCAATAAAATGAGAATTGGAATAGATAACTCTTAGCAATCAACTTTGCGGCAATAACTTAATCAGTAGGTTTTGGATTTTTCTAACGTTAAGTGCATATTTCTCAAACTATTGAGTTAAACAACTCCAATGATTGTGGGCATGCTGCCTTTATAGTATCGTGTCTCCAAGACATGCTTGAAAAAGATACACACTTAACATCTGGTGCATTCAAACTCTGCCAAATTCTGAATCATATCACTCTAGAAAGATGGAATTGAAATGAAATCCGCAGAAAACTTGTAAGAAAACCTAATTGGGAAAGATGTGTTCTACACACTGAAAAAAATGAAAAAGGCTTATTGAACATGAAGGAATAGATATAGTTTTTTAGAACTGGAAGAGACTCTTAGAGATCAATTAGTTCAGATTTTATAAATGAGGAAAATGAGACCTACAAAAGGAAAGGGACTTGCAGAATATGACCTGGGTCAGCTACTGGATAATCATTGGCTCTTTCTACTAAAATGATTGAAGTTAGGGTTTTAGTTCATCAGTTCATCAGCAACCAAAATTATTGACACATTGCAGGTTATCTAGCATAATAATCTTTAGAGAAACAATTTCTTAGTTTACTCTCTTCATTTAAGAGTTAAGGAATTTGTCATTTAATAATTATTCTAATCATGTTAGGGGAGATTCATCACTAGCCATCAGGTAATGCATTTTTGTAGGACTCATGAAGACCTTCTACAAAGGCATAGAGGGGCTTCATTCTGTGTAGATGTAGTATCCTATCCATGCAAATGAAATCCCAGATCTTTGAAGTATTGAAATATCATTTAAGTATCTCAAAATAATGGGATCTCAAAGAGACTTCAAAGAGTTTTCAAGAGACCTTAATGGTCAAATTAGGCAGCCCCTCAATAACATCTCAAAAAAGTAGACAACCAGTTTTTGCTGGAATTCTTAGGGGATAGGGAACTTGATACCTTCTGAGACAATATATTTCACTTTGGGACATTTCTAATTGTTAGGAAGATTTCCCTCTCATGGAGCCTAAACCTGTCTCTTTATAATTGCTACCTATTTTATCTCATTTTGCCATCTGAGGCCAAGATTTAGATTTGCTCCAGATTTTATATAGTCTTCCTAAAATGAAGCATCCAGAACTGAATATGATGAAATTGTATATCTACAACTGGAAAGCTCTTAAAAGTCATCTGGCCCAACCCTTCATTCTACAGATAAAGAAAGTCTGATTTACTTGGATCACTTACAACTAGTAAGTAAAAGAACAAAAGAGAGAAAATACTGTCTCAGACAACCTGATAGAGAAAATTTAGATTCCACGAGCCAAGAAGCAATAGTTGACTATCCGCAGCATGTATTAACTGCCTGCCATGTGTAATGTGGTGCAAGGTGTAGTGTGAATTGAGTTGTCAGGAGACCTGGATTCTAATCTTAATTCTACTATTTACTGCTGTGAACTGTCATTCAGTCTCTTTATGTTGTAGCCTCTTCATTTGTAGAATTCGAACAGTAAATTCTACTTCAAATGTGCCTCCTGGGAATGTAGGGAGGATTCAATGAGATGTGAAAAAAAGTTTCAAAAAGTGTGAAATACCATACCATTGTAAGAGATATCATTACAAAATACCAGGAGAAAAATGGAGTAAAATATGAGAGTAACTAAGATTGTCTCTGCTCTAGAGCAGAGTAGTTTCATCAGGAAGAGAGAACACCTGAATAAAACAAGCATGAACACATGAACACATGGAATGGATCTGAAAAGCATTTTATCCTTTATTGTGTAGTAAACATTGGAAACATATAGGGAAAAAAGACTTTTCTTACATTCTAGGAGTTAACATTCTAATTTTAGAAGATGACACATATGATAAAGTTCATTTGCAGAGTTGATAGTCTTTAGCAGAAGGACAGACAACAAGGTCCAAGAGTCCTTAGCATTTAATGGAAATGAGATGGCAAAGCTTAAGGGAGACCCTAAATAGATGGTAAGGACTGATGAATTTTAAATAGATGGATGGTAAGGCACAGAGGTTCATAATCTTACTGGGAAGATTGTAATTAGTGACTGTTAATCCAAACTAGGTGACACAGTGGCTAGAGTACCAGGTCTGGAGTCAGGAAAACTTACCAATGCTTATTAGCTGTGCCAGTTTGGGTGTCACTTAACCATGTTTGTCTCAATTTCTTCATCTGTAAAATGAGCTGAAGAATGAAATGACAAGCCACTCGTGCCAATATGTATGCCAAATGAGGAGTCACAAAAAGTTGACTGAAAATGACTTAATATCAATAAGCTGTAATAACAGATTGTAGTATATTCAAAGATCTGAGTAGAACAGAATGCTAGGCTATCTCCAGTAGGGATGGAGTTAATATTAAACTAGGAAAGAGCATCCAGTTGTCAAAAACAAATAATATTCATTCAAAGAACAAAGAACAAAGATTCAAAAGTAAATGGAGATGATATTAGTCAAGAAAGGATGATTGCCCCCATTTTGCAGCTGAGGACACTGAAGATTAAAAAGGTAAAGTTCCCTCATCAAACCACACAAAATGTTAGAACACAAAGGGACTAGAAGCTGTATTTCCTAACTATAAGTTGAGTATTTTTACCACCTACTCTCTGCTCCAAATGGAACAAGTTTCAAGTACTGCATAGTGTATTAGAGCACTGAACTTGAATTTTTGTGACTTAACATCTCTACTCTTTTACTTTTCATTCCCTGTGGCAAAAGTGTCCATTCATATCTTTTATAAGGCTCAGCTAAATTAACTCCGGATGCTGAAAAGACAAATATTTTCATATCCTCCTTATCCAGAGGGATAGAATGGAAACAATCCTTAATGTCTATAACCCAAAGAGGCCCTTCTCTAGGCAATTGAGTAAGAGATAGAAGTCCAGGATGAAGAGTTCCCATAGTTTCCATCTATTCATTTATTTTTCTCAGATCACTCAACATCCTCAATTTTCCAGATTTCTTTTTTTACAACAAATACAGGGGAATTCCAAGGACTTAGAGAATGTTTTAAGTGTCCTTGGTCAAGTTGATGCTGTACTTTATCTAATAAGGCCTGAATTTTATCATTTGCTAAGGTTCACTGTTTTAACCACACCCTTTAAATTCATCAGCACTGTACTTAACCCCTTTCTTTTCCAATTCTCCAAGATTTTCAGCTGCTTTGTCAGTACCATCCCCCTCCTACTGCTCTTTCTCCTCACACTTCCTTGTCTGGCTGTCCACCTTAAAACTTTTCCTTTTGTTAGAACTTGTGGGATTCTTTAAAGCCATTTGTATTATATTGTACATAAGGAGTGTTTCACATTAAGTATATGTTTAAAGAATCATCATCTCAAACTGAATAGGTGCTTAACCATAAGCACTCTGATGTCTTTGATTCAAGTACATCTTTTCAGAGTTCTGGCCCTTTACAATCAATAATTTCATCTAAGAGAATGACTATAATAAAACGACATACCACAACATAGGTGATGCAGCCAATGCAGTTTTTAGGGGAAATTTTATATCTCTAGAATGCTTACATGAAAATAGAGAAAGAGGAGATCAATAAATTGGGCAAGCAACTAAAAAAGCTAAAAAAAAGAACAAATTAAAAACTCCCAATGAAATACCAAATTTGAAATTTTCAAAATCAAAGGAGAGATAATCAAACTGAAAGTAAGAACATTATTGAACTAATAAATAAAACTAAGAGTTTGTTTTATGAAAAAACTTACAAAATAGCATTTGGCTAATTTAATTAGAAAGAGGAAAGAAGAAAACCAAATTACCAATATCAAAAATGAAAAGGATGAGCTTACCAATAGTGAAGAGGAAATTAAAGCAATAATGAGTTATTTTGCCCAGTTTGAAGCCAATAAATATGACAATCTCAGTGAAATAGAAAAAATATTTACAAAAGTATAATTACCCAGATTACCCAAAGAGAAAATGAAATTTTTCAATAGTCTTATCTTAGAAAAAGAAATAGAATAGACCATCAATGAAATGCCTAAAAAACAAATCTCCAGGACCAGATGGATTTACAAGTGAATTTTACCAAACCTTTAAAGAACAATTAATTCCTATGTAATATAAACTATTTGAAAAAATAGGGGAAGAAGGGTCCTACAGAATTTCATTTATGACTTAGATGTTGTGCTGAAACCTAAACCAGAAAGAGCCAATACCAAGAAAAAAATTATAGATCAATTTCCCTAATCAATCATTGATGCAAAAATCTTAAATAAAATATTAGCAAAGATATTATAGCAACATATAAACAGGATAATACATTATGATCAAGTGGGATTTATACCAAGAATGCAGGGTTGGTTCAATATCAGGAAAGTTATCATCATAATTGACTATATCAACAACAAAACTAACAGAAATCATGTGATTATCTCAATAAATGCAGAGACACATTTGAAAAAATATATCACTTTTTTTTTGAGGCAATTGGAGTTAAGTGACTTGCTCAGGATCACAGCTAGGAAGTGTTAAGTGTGTGAGGCTAAATTTGCACTCAGGTCCTCCTGACTTCAGGGCTGGCACTCTATACACTAGCTGCCCCCCTACATCACCCATTTTTATTAAGAACACTGGTGAACATAGGAGTAAATGGAGTTTTACTTAAAATAATAAGTAAGATTTGTTTAAAACCATCAGCAAGCCTTATATATAGTGGAGATAAATTAGAGACATTCCCAATAAGATCAGGGGTGAAATGAGTTTGCCCATTATCATTAGTATTATTCAATATTGTACAAGAAATGTTAGTTTTGACAATGAAAAGAAAAAGAAATTGAAGTAACTAGATTAGGTTATGAGGAAACAAAACTATTTCTCTTTGCAGATAATATGATGGCATATTAAAAAATAATAATAATCCTTAAGAATCAACTAAAAAACTACTAGAAAAAATTTACAACTTTAGCAAAATTGCAGAATATAAAACAAACCCATACATATCATTGGCCCTTCTATATGTTAAACACAAAATCCAGCAGCAATAAATATAAAGAGAAATCCCAGATTATTTGTTGTCTTGGAGAGAAAGAACTAAGGGAAAAATGGAGAAAAAATTGGATTATTAAGTCTTACAAAAATGAATATTGAAAACTATCTTGACATATATTTGTAAAATAAAATACTATTGAAAATTTCAAAAAACAAAGCTGGAAAAGAGGAGATAGAAAAAAAGTTTTGATTCCTATGCTTTCTAAGTTTTTAAATAGGAATGGGTACTGTAGTTTGTCAAAAGCTTCCTATGTATCTCTTGAGATAATCAGGTTAATTTTGTTATTGATATGACCAATCATACTGGTAGTTTTCCTAATATTGAACCAATCCTTCATCCCTGGTATGAATCTAGCCTGGTTATAGTGTATGATCTTTTGATATTTTTCTGTAATATCATTGCTAATATTTTTATTTAAATTTTTGCATTAGTATTTAATAGGGAAATTAGACTATAGGTTTTTTCTCCTTTGCTTTTACTCTCTCTAATTTAGCCTCAATACATTTTGTGCCATAAAAATAATTTGATAGGATTCCTTTACTATTTTTTTTCAAATAACACAGAGTGTTGGAATTAATTGTTCTTTAAATTTCTGATAGAATTCAATTAATTTATCTGGATTTCTTCTTAGAGCATTCCTATTTGCTCTAATTCCAAATTCATTGTGCTTTCTGTTATTCCATATTACGGCCACAATTGTTTGTTTGTTTTTTGCCCCTGATGACCTTTCCAGTCCAAAGTAGACATACTTCCCAAAGTATCTCTTTGGTCATATCACTACCCTGCTCCAAAATCCTTAATGGTTTTCATGATCTGAATCATAAATTTAAAAATTTCAAAGTCTTATTTTCAGAAAACTACAATGTACCTTCTCAGTTTTATTTTGCACTACTACATCACATACCCTTTGCTTCAGCCAAATTCATTGGCATGGATTTTTTTGCTGCTGTGCCCTAACTCAAAGGCAAAGCCAATGAATTTGGTTCCTGTAGTAGGATTCTCCTTACTCAGTACCTATCTTGAATCTCTCAATCTTAAAGAGAAATAAAAATTCCATTGTCAATGTGAATCTCCCCTGATCACCCCAAGACCTAGACTTCTTTTATTCACTCCTGAGCTCACATAACATTTAATAGTATAGCAGATAATGTGCTGGAATTGGACCTAAGGAGGTCAAGGTTCAGATTTTGCTTCTGATACTTATTAACTTTGTGACCACAGATTAGGCCATTCAAGTTCTCTGAGTCTCAGTTTCCTCATTCATAAACTGAGGAATGGGAAAGGAGAATTATGTTCTTTCCAGTTCTGATTTTATGATGCTATTGTTCATTCTACTCATTTGAAAATTATTTTCTGATAACCAGTATTATTTATTTGTGGTCTGGTTCTGTTCATGTCTTCCTACAAGGGCAGTAAGACAGATAAGTAGATCTGGTAGTGGGTGTGGAATCAGGAACATTAATCTTCCTAAGCTCAAATATGACACTTCTTAGCTGTGTGACCCTTGACAAGTCATTTAATCCTCTGTCTCAGCTTTTTCATCCTTAAAACGGATTGGAAAAGGAAGTGGCAAATGACTCCAGGATCTTTTACAAGAAAATACCAAATGTGATCATGAAGAGTTTTATGTGACTGAAACAAGTGAATGATACACAGTCTGTAAATTCCTTGAGAGTAATGAAGTTTCCTCAAGAACGAAGAGTCCTACCCCAAGAATAAGAATAACATGTTTATTAAGATACATCTTAACATCATAAGGGAAATTCCAGGAGAATTAGGGAGGCAGGGACAAGGGGAAAAGTTTTAGTCATAGATTAAAGAGGACAAAAGATAACTGGGTCTCAGGGCTATCAGGGTGTCAGGATCTCAGATATACTGAAATTTAGCTTACAAATTAAAGAAGGATTTTGGGGCTGTGGGTAGAAGGGAGATTAGTAAATAGCCCTTTAGAGGGGTCACAATTCAACTATATGAACTATATAGGGGTTTGAACTATATGATCAATTTAAGAGCCCATTTCAGTTCTAACAAATTGCAAATCCATAACATCTAAAGAAAATATCTCCTCTACCTCATACCTGAGTTTAAAGAATAAATGCTTTTAGAAATAGAAAAAAAAATGTGAAGGTTGGATATTTGGATTATTTATTTCTTTTTAATTTTAAAAATATATTTCTTTTCATTTATTTCATTACATATTTCCCTAATTGCAGAGACTTACATGAACTGATGCTAAGTGAAGTGAATAGAACTAGGAGAACAGTGTACATAGCACAGCAAGATTATACAATGATCAATTCTGAAGGCTCTTTTCAACAATGAAGTGATTCAGACTGGTTTCAACAGTCTTTTGATGGGTCTATGTACCCAGAGAAAGAACTGTGGGGAAAGAGTGTGGATCACAATACAGTATTTTCACTTTTGTTATTGTTTATTTGAATTTTGTTTTCTTTCTCATTATTCCCCCTTTTCATCTGATTCTTATAGTGCAGCATAGTTATAAAAATAAGTTTAGAAGAATTGTACATATTTAATGCATAGTGGATTACTTGTCATTTAGAGCATAGGGAGGGGAGAGGGAAGGGGAAATTGTAACACAAGGTTTTGCAAGGGTAAATGTTGAAAATTTTCTCTACATGTTTTGAAAATAAAAGGCTTTAATAAAATAAATATTTCCCAAATACATAATATACATAATACATAAACTTTTTAGCATTTTTTTTATTTTGAGTTCTAAATTGTCTCCCTTCTGCCTATCCCACTTCAACTTTTTGAGAAGGGAAGACAAATGATAGTTATTATACATCTGAAGTCATGCAAAACACATTTTAATATTAGTCATATTATAAAAGAAATCACATACACACACACACACACACCAAAAAAACAAGGAAAAAAATAAAGTAAAAAAGTATGCTTAAATTTATAGAGTTCATCAATTGTTTCTGTGAACATAAATAGCATTTATTATCATGGATTCCTTGGAATTGTCTTGGATCATTGTCTTGATGAGACTAGCTAAATCCTTCATAGTTGATTATTATTATAATATTAGCATCATAATGTTGGCATTAGTGTTTTTTTAGTTCTCACTTTATACATGATTTCATCTAAACCTTCCAAGGTTTTTCTGAAATTTTCTTATGTGTCATTTCTATCAGTACAATGGTATTCCATCACAATCATATACAACAAATTGTTCAACTATTCCTCAAATAATGGGCATCTTTTCAATTTCTAATTCTTTGCCATTGCAAGCAAAGTTGCTATAAATATTCTGGTCACAAATAAGTCCTTTTTCATTTTCTTCAATCTCTTTGGAATATAGACCTAGTAGTATCACTATGGGTCAGAATATACCCAATTTTATAGCCCTTTGGGCATACTTCCAAATTCTCCAGAATCGTTGGATCACAACTCCAACAGGGCATTAGTATACTTAATTTTTCCACATACCTTACAATCTTTATAAACTTTCTTTCATTATATTAGCCAATCTAAAAGGTATGAGGTGGTAATGTTAGAATGATTTTATTTTGCATTTCTCTAATAAGTAGTGATTTAGATAATTTTATGTGAATAGATATCTTTGAGTTCTAAAAACTGTTCAAATATTTCAACCATTTATTAATTTTGGGCAATGGCTCTTATTTTCATAAATTTAATTTAATTCCTATATAGTTGAGAAATGAATCCTTTATCAGAGACAATTATAAATTTTTTTCTCAGTTTCCTATTTTCTTTCTAATTTTGGCTCTTAGTTTTGTTAGAAATTATTTATTTTAAATCACTTTCTTCAGATCTTTGGTTTAGAATACTACAGTAGTTCTATATCTAAACATTCAGAAAAGAAAGAAGGATTGAATGGTATGTCTTTGAGATTCATGATAAACCAAATGACCTTTTTTTTTTCTTATTACTGACAAGCTTCTTAATAAGAAGGTTGGGATATACTACCCAATAGTATATTTTTCATACTGTTTGCAAATCTCTAAAATGTTCTAATATATTTACAATCTTTGTAAACATTTTGATAAGAGAGATGGTTACTTGACCCCCAAAGGGAAATGATCTTTGATTTTTTGGAGCTTGAGTAGAACTTCGTACCCATCATAGACATTTTTCATATTATATTTTGGTTATGATTATATATGTATATATCTCAGTTCTACTATGAGATTTTGGGCTCTTAAGACTAGGTATTATGTCTTATTCATCCTTAATTTTTCTCCTACCCCTACCAGCCAGGTGCCAGACAAGGTTTTCCACATAGTAGCTTCTTAAGAATAATTGACATTGCAAGTAATGTCTAAAATGATTATTTTGCATTTATGCTGATTTAATGTTATTTTTGTTACCCCTTAATATAATGGGTTCAAGTTAAAGTTTACTCTGCTGGATAGGTATTTTTATTTTATTTTATTTTACTTCATCTGTAAAGTAGTTCTAAGATTTTTTTTCCTTAAAAAAAAAAAAAAAGACTGGAAATTTTTCTGTGAAATTTTTCTAAGGTTTCTTCATGTACAGGTTCATTTCCTGTTTCAAGGGAACCACTATTTAATTCCTCTCCTCCAAATATATGGTCTAATATAGAGGTTTCAAACTCAGAGATATGAATTTAAGTTTATGTCAATAATCACTAACACCATTAAAATAGTATATTACAATTTTATACTATATCACTAGTAGCATTATGTAATATGTTATATGTAATATATTTTCACTTCTTTTTACAAAAAAAGCTTGTTAATTCCCAAATATATTCATCTGAAGAAAGCAACAAAACTCCATATCATTTGGAGGGGATGGTGATGATGACTATAGCAGTAGCTCACACTTATTTCACCCTTTAGGATTTACAAAGCTTATAGAAGCTCAAAAAGATGCTGTAATACAACTTTATGATGTAGACAATGAAAATATTATTACCTTCATTTTTTGTAAGATGCTGAATATGAACCTCTGAGAAGTTAAAACAGTCCCAAATCGTCTATAGCCCTCAGGTCTGATGTGCCTTCATGTAATAAGTTCTGCATTCTAGGTCAAATTGATAGTCTCAGAAGACATTCTTTTGTAGGTTTAATTAAGGGAAATAGAATTTAGTCTCTTTCCAAGAAAGAGGGAGTAAAAAATTTTGTTTATGCTGCATCACAAATTTAACCTACCCCTCCTATGATAAACTCAGTAGCAATATTGCTGTTCCTTTTCTACTTTTTGGTTTTTCAATTTCTTTCTAAAGTAAATGCATTTTACCCCATGTATTTCTCCTGCATGAAGTAAATCATTTTGGGGTCTATTCTAGCTTTAAGATTGTAACATTGAATGTGAACAGGTAAGAGTGGCAGAGAAGATATGTTTTTTCTGGAGCAAAAAAAAGAGCCATGTTTGTTTTATTTTTTTTTCAGTGATATGTAGGAATGGTTCAAGGACAGATAATTTTATGGAAAGATTTCTTTCCTGGTAATTGACAAATTCCAGGGGAATTTTTCTTTAATAATCTGTCATGTAATAAAGAGCAGGGAAAGTGCCGGACTCACATGTGCAGCATTCAACTTGTAAGGAAGCTGGCTTCGTCAATTATTTAGTGCTATTTGTTCAATCGTGCCTGGTCCACCTCGGTTTCCTAGACACTGTGTTCCCATTCAGATTCACACTGCAGCCTCCCTCCCTGGAGGAATTTCTTATGAGGCAAAGAGGAGGAATCTGTCTGGGGAACAAGTATATGTTACAGATTTATGAGAAGAACTAATTACAAGATGGTTCTGTAGGCTCTATATGTGACTGGAACACAACCAAGACATAACATTTTCATTACATGGGTTATCTTGGAGGTTTGATTCCTATTCTAAGAGCAAAATGGAAAATATTTGTGTTTTTTATACTTTCTTCCTGCTGTGTAAAAATGCACATTATCCCCTATATTGCTCAAGCTGTAATATATTGATCATTTCTCAATAAGAGTAGCACAGAGTCGTGCAAAGGAAAATGATCTGTTAAAGTTAGACAATCACAGGAACATAAATTTAGTGCTAAAAAAGATTTTCCAGGTCATCTTAATAGAAATGATCTCAAAGGAATGTTGATTCTTTGAGGGCCTCTTTATATTCCCAGCACGTATCACAATCTTTGACACATAGCTCAATTCAATCATTTTTCAGTCATGGCTAACTTCATGACCATGTTTGAGATTTTCTTTTTTTCTTTTTTATTGTCTACAGTTATTTTATTTTTATAATAGCCTTTTGTTTTTCAAAATACTTGCAAAGATATTTTTCAGCATTCACCCTTGCAAAGCCTCGTGTTCCATATTTTTCTCCCTCTCTTCCCATCTTCTTCCTCCCCTAGATAGCATGTAATCCAATATAGGTTAAACAAAGGCAATTCTTGTAAATATGTTTTCACATTTATCATGTTGTACAAAAAAAAATCAGATCAAAAAGGGGAAAAATGAGAGGGGAAAAAACAAGCAAGCAAACAACAATAACAAAGGTGAAAATATTGTGTTGTTATTCATACTCAGTCCCCATAATCCTCTTTCTGGATGCAGATGGCTTTCTCAACATCACAAGACTATTGGAATTGGCCTGAATCACATCATTTTTGATAAGAGCCAAGTCCATTGCAGTTGATCATTATATAATCTTTTGTTGCTGTATACAATGTTTCATTTGGGATTTGCTTGGTATTTCCTTCTCCAGCTGATTTCACAAATGAAGAAACTGAGATAAACGAGATTAAGTGACTTGCCCAGCATTATTCAGCTAATAAATGATTGAGACCAGATTTGAACTCAGGCAGATAAGCCTTACTGATTCCAATCCTGACACTCTATCACTAGGCTATCTAGCTGCCCACATGACAAATATTTTATAAATGCTTGTGAATCGGTTATTACTTTTTCTGGGAACCAATATCCCATGAAGATAACTCTGGATTTCCAAAGCCTAAAACAGGTAAACTCAAATTTGGAAAGTTTCTATTAACCAGAAGATTTTCAATTATAACTTTGTATCAATCATTTGAGGACCAACCTAAGTCTGGAGAAGCTTATCATCTGAAATCTCTTCTAAAGGTGATATTTCAAGGTAGAGAAATTCATGAAATCATCTTCTAAAAGAAAAAGGAAGACTATAATCTGTATCAATGAATGGAGGGAGTCCAGACACAAATGAAATCATGAATATTTTAGAACAATTTTATTCATTATATTATCAACATCATATAGTGATGGTTTTAGTATAATGAATAGGGCAAATGAGATTGATATATGGAAGTAAAGAAAATAATAGGTATTTACCTTTATACAAGGGGCTCTGATTTTCATGTGACAACTACCTAACATGATTTTCAGTGATTTCTGTTTCATGCTTCCTGTTGATGATAGCTGCTATCATTATCATTTATTGTAATGAACAGAAAACTAGATTGAAGCACTTATTACATTAAGTTGCTAAGCTAAGCACTGGAGACAGAGATAAAAATGAAGAATTCTCTTATTTCAAAGAGTTTTTAAGTATGGAAGAGTATGTATTCAAAATAAGATTCTCTGATAGTATCATAAAAGAAAATGATTGAATGACATGGTTTCCTAAAGATTAAAATAATTGTCATGCACAAACTATCTGAATTGACTGCTCAATCTGGAGAAAATTCAGGTTAACTACCTGACTAATTTTTTTTAAGATTTTGCTTTAAGTTAATTTGTCCATCAATGCAACTCCAGTGGTAAACTAATTTTCAAGATATGACTGTCAGTTAGCCAACCAATAAGTGCTTATTAAGCACTCATTATGTGCCAAACACTGTGCTAAGTACTAGGATGCAGATATAGACAGAACAGTAGATATAATAGCAAATACAGTGTTCCCAGACCACTGGAGAACAGTTTGCCCAGCACTTATAGTTATAATTGAGGGAAGTAGTTGTAGTACAAAAAGGATACACCATCCTTGACACCATCAGCATCAATAGATAATCAGGAACCACTAATGGCTAAACCTGAATTTCTCTCAATTCTCATTCTCTCCCATTTCTCTACCCATTTCTCATACAGTGAAACATAACACAGTTATCAAACAGGAAAGTATATCTTGTCAAATCTACCTGCCAAGACAAAGCCAGGAATTATATGAATACAAAGACAAAACACTTTTTACACAAATCAAGTTAGATCTAAACAAATGGAAGAATATAAAATGTTCATGAATAGGCCAAACCAAAATAACAAAAATGCTAATCCTACCTAAATTAATTTACTTATTAGTGCCATACCAATCAAATTGATGAGAAATTATAGAGCTAGAAAAAGTAATAACAAAATTTATTTTGAAAAACAGGTAAAAAATTTCAAGAGAATTAATGAAAAAAAAAATTGCAAAGGAAGGTGGTCTATCTGTACCACACCTAAAACTATATCTTAAAACAGTGGTCATCAGAACCATTTGGTACTGTCTAATAAATAAAATAGTCAATCAGCAGAATGGGTTAAGTACCCAAGACACAATAGTCAATGATTATAATAATCTAGTGTTAGATAAACCCAAAGCTTCTAGTTTAAGAACTCATTATTTGACAAACAATTGCTGGGGAAAAAATGGAAAGTAGTATGACAGAAACTAAGTGTTGACCAACAACTAACATCCTATACCAAAATATGGTCAAAAATGGCTCATGATTTTGATATAAAGGGTGATACTATAAACAAATAAAGACAACAATGAATAGTCTACCTTTCAGATCTATGAAGAAGGGAGGAATTTTTGGCTAAAGAAGAACTAGAGAACATTATGAAATGCAAAATGGATTATTTTAATTATCTTAAGTTAAAAAGGTTTTGAACAAGCAAAATCAGTGCCATCAAGATTACAAAGGAAGCAGAAACTGAAGGAAAAGTATTTACAGATGGTGTTTCTGATAAAGGACTCATGTCTAAAATATAAAGAGAACTGAATCAAATTCATAAGAATACAAGTTGTTCCCTAATTGATAAAAGGTCAAAGGATATAAACAATTTTCAGATGAAGAAATCAAAGCCATTTCTAATCATATGAAAAAATGATTCTGAAATTGTAAATCTATTATGTACAACTTGCTATTCCTTTTAAATATAAAATAAAGTTATCATGTAACTTAAAAAGAAAAAAGAAAAAGATGATTGATTAGAGAATTACAAATTAAGACACCCCTCAGATTGGCTAGGATGACAGGAAAAGATAATGATAAATGCGGTAGGGAATGTGTGAAAACTGGAACATTAATGTGTTGTTGGTAGAGTTGTGAAATGATCTAACCATTCTGGAGAGGAGTTTGAAACTATATCAAAAGTCTATCAAACTGTACATATTTTTTGATCCAACAATATCTCTATTGGATCTCATCCAAAGAGTTCATAAAAGAGGGAAAAGGACTCATATGTGCAAAAATTTTTGTAGCCGACTTTTTTTGTAGTGGCAAGGAACTGGAATGTCCATCAGTTGAGGAATGGCTGAATAAGTTGTGGTATATGAAAGTAATGGAATATTGTTTGTTCTATAAGAAATGATGAGCAGACTGGTTTCAGACAAGCCTGGAAAGACTTACATGAACTGCTGCTAAGTAAAGTGAGCAGAACCAAAAGAACATGCTACACAGGAACAAGATTATATCATAATCAACTCTGATAGACTTGACTCTTTACAACAATGTGGTGATTCATCTAAGTCAGTTCCAATAAACTTGTGATGGAAAGTGCCATCCACATCCAGAGAGAGAACTATAGAGACTGAATATGGATCAAAACATAATATCTTCACCTTATTTGTTGTTATTGTAATTTGCTTATTTTTTTCTCATGATTTCTTCTCTTTTGATCTGACTTTTCTTGAATAGCATGTTGAACATGGAAATATGTTTAGAAGAATTGCACGTACTTAACCTATATCAGATTGTTTGTTGTCTTGGGGAGTGGAAATGGAGGAAAGAGGGAGGAAAATTTAGAACAAAAGATTTTGAGAAAGTGAACGTTGAAAACTTTCTTTGCATGTATTTATAAAAATAAAATGTTATTCAAAAAGAAAGACAGTATGCCTTGTCAAGATTCTACCAGATAAATGCAAATACTAAAATTCCCATATTCTTAGTAGTCACAGATCTTGAAGACTCAGAAAAGAAAATGAAATTTTAAAAAAATTTTCTTGTCCATTTATTTATTAATTTTTGTTCTATGAATGAAAGCCTGAGTTGAATAAATATTATTTTTTACCCTATATTTCTAACTTCTATATTGCATTTGATTGCAAAATTTCAGAAAAAAAAATCAAGAAAGGAACTTATCTCTAGTTCCCTTTTGATGATATTAATTACCACATTGATGCCCGTATATTAGCTCCATTTCATGCTGTTTATAAATATGGACCACCTTTCTCAATAGCACTTAACTCCTTGACAGCATGATATGATGAAAATCTCAGTGGTTTTCTTGTGCATATAAGATTTCAGACTAAAGTAATTGGAGGAAAATATGTATCATGTAACCACTTTGACATTTCACAAAAAAAAAAAAAATTCAAGATCAAGTTCATTTGGATTCAGCGATTTGACATTTGCATTTTTCAAATGTTTCATCTTAAATTTCTGCACCAGAGAAGACTCTCAATTGTAAATATTGTTTTAATGTTTAATCACCTATGAAGGGAAAGGATGCTATTAGGTTGCATTAGGAAGTATATATCAAAGAGCATTCTGAATAGGACCAGCTATAGTTTGAAGACAGTCTGAGCCACAGAATAAAATTTAAAAGAAAGAACAAAATGTGTCTCCTCCTAGAGAAAGTGAATTTTTGACATTGTAGTGGTGGTTGAATTTTTATCCCTGTAAGTTACAAAATAGACTATTTCCTCACAAAACTAAACTAGACAGGTGATAGATTAAATATTTGGTCAGAATTTTCCATCACAGAGACAAAATAGAATCACAGACCCATGGACTATTAAAGCTAGAGATAACTTGCTTACTTTACTGAAAACACTCAGTTTAGTTCCAAAATTCAGTCAAAATTACTTAGCATGGCAAAAACAGCTTATATGATAAATAAAACAAAAATGCGTGGTCATGTGATCCTTTGCTTTTTTGACTAAATCTCAAAATGCACATTGTCTAATCATATCATAGAAATGGACTTCTATCCTATGTATTAGAAAAAAACCTGTAAAGTGCAAAGTCACACTTTTGAGCAGTAGTATAGACTTCATAGTACATTTATAACATCCTTTATTCATAGAGTAAGAAGGAACTTATTCTCTATATGTCCTAATTTTCATAGAACAGGACAACTTTAGATTTAAAAGGGACCTTGAGTTGGAAGTTCAAACTATATCTGAATAAAAAGCTCTTTTAAAAAATATTCAACAATAGTCTAACAGGCTTTGCTCAAAGACCTCCAGTGAAAGAAAAGATATTATGATTTAAGATAGCCCATTCCACTTTTGGGTAGCTCTAATAATTAGAAATAGTTTTCTTAAGACAAGCTAAAATTTGTCTTTTATCCTTCTTCCATTAATCAGAAATTTGCTCTCTGGCTTTTACAAGAATAAATCAAATACTTTTTTCATATGAATAAAGACAGCTATTTTTCATATGAATAAGGATCCGTCTAAGTCTTTTCTAGGCAAAACATCATTAGCTTCTTTAATATATTCTCATATAGCATGAACATGAGATACTTTACTATCTTGAGTGCTCTTCTTTTGATATCCTCCAATTTTCTAATGTCCTTCCAAAAATATGGTGTCCAAAATTAAACATAATATTCCAGATATGCTCTAATCAGGACTAGGGCTATCACTTCCTAGTCTTGGATACTATAGTTCTTGATGCAGATTAAGATTCCATTAACTTTTTTGACTGCTAAATCACAGTCAAGCTAAATCAACTTATATAGAGATTGCAGTTCCCTAAAACCTTTAGCAGATCAACATGCTTCCTAGTAATGCTTCTCCAAATCTATGCTTCTCCAAAATCTATAAACTAAATAGAGGGAGGTCTAGGATAAGGTGAAATATAGAAGGATGTGTAGACTTATGGCAGTGGGACAAGATATGTAATGGGCAAAGGATAAGGGATAAGGTGAGGAAAGGTGGGGTATAGAAAGGTATGTAGAGAAATGATAGGACAAGGTGTATAGATATATGGGAAAGGGATAAAGAGATGAGGAAAGAGTGGCAAAGGATAAGGCAGAATACAGAAGGATATTTAGATGAAAAAGAGTGGGATAAGATGTATAGATTAAAGGGAATGAGATAAAGAGGGCAGGAAAGGGTGGGAGGAGAAAATGAGAGAGATCCAAGGGTGGGAGAAAGTCAAGTAAAAGCAAGGCAAGTATAGGAGCATAATTAAAGTAGAAGAGTTAGCAGGGATAGGGAATAAGAGATATACACAAACCCACATAAGTCATCAGCATTCTTATATATCACTAACAAAACCCAACAGTTAGAGTTACATAAAGAAATTCCATTTAAAGTAACTACTGATTGTATAAAATATTTAGGAATCTATCTGCCAAGGGAAAATCAGAAACTTTATGAGCAAAACTACAAAACACTTTCCACACAAATTAAGTCTGATCTAACCAACTGGAAAAATATTAAATGCTCTTGGATTGGGCGAGCAAATATAATAAAGATGACAATACTACCTAAATTAATCTACTTATTTAGCGCTATACCAATCAGACTCCCAAAAAACTACTTTGATGAATTAGAAAAAATAACAACAAAGTTCATATGGAAAAACAAAAGGTCAAGAATTTCAAGGGAATTAATGAAAAAAAAAAATCAAATGAAGGTGGCCTAGCTGTACCAGATCTAAAATTATATTATAAAGCAGCAGTTACTAAAACCATCTGGTATTGGCTAAGAAATAGACTAGTTGATCAATGGAATAGGTTAGGTTCAAAGAACAAAACAGCCAATAACTTTAATTATATAGTGTTTGACAAACCCAAAGACACCAGTTTCTGGGATAAGAATGCATTATTTGACAAAAATTACTGGGAAAATTGGAAATCAGTATGGCAGAAACTAGGCATTGACCCACACTTAACACTGTACACCAAGATAAGGTCAAAATGGGTTCATGATCTAGGTATAAAGAATGAGATGATAAATAAATTGGAAGAGCATAGGATAGTTTACCTCTCAGACCTGTGGAAGAGGGAGGAATTTATGACCAAAGAAGAACTAGAGATCACTATTGACCACAACATAGAAAATTTTGATTATATCAAATTGAAAAATTTTTGTACAAACAAAACAAATGCAAACAAGATTAGAAGGGAAACAATAAACTGGGAAAACATTTTTACAATCAAAGGTTCTGATAAAGGCCTCACTTCCAAAATATAAAGAGAATTGACTCTAATCTATAAGAAATCAAACCATTCTCCAATTGATAAATGGTCAAAGGATATGAACAGACAATTCTCAGACGAAGAAATTGAAACTATTTATAGACATATGAAAATATGCTCCAAATCATTATTAATCAGAGAAATGCAAATTAAGACAACTCTGAGATACCACTACACACCTGTCAGATTGGCTAGAATGACAGGGAAAGATAATGTGGAATGTTGGAGGGGATGTGGGAAAACAGGGACACTGATACATTGTTGGTGGAATTGTGAACACATCCAGCCATTCTGGAGAGCAATTTGGAACTATGCTCAAAAAGTTATCAAACTGTGCATACTCTTTGATCCAGCAGTGTTTCTACTGGGCTTATACCCCAAAGAGATACTAAAGAAAGGAAAGGGACCTGTATGTGCCAAAATGTTTATGGCAGCCCTGTTTGTAGTGGCTAGAAGCTGGAAAATGAAAGGATGTCCATCAATTGGAGAATGGTTGAGTAAATTGTGGTATATGAATGTTATGGAATATTATTGTTCTGTAAGGAATGACCAGCAGGATGAATACAGAGAGGACTGGTGAGACTTACATGAACTGATGCTGAGTGAAATGAACAGAACCAGGAGATCATTATATACCTCAACAACGATACTGTTTGAGGATGTATTCTGATGGAAGTGGACCTCTTCGATAAAGAGAGCCTTAATTGATCAAAGATGGACAGAAGCAGCTACACCCAGAAAAAGAACACTGGGAAATGAATATAAACTGCTTGCATTTTTGTTTTTCTTCCCGGGTTATTTATACCTTCTGAATTCAATTCTCCCTGTGCAACAAGAAAACTGTTCGGTTCTACACACATATATTGTATCTAGGATATACTGCAACCCATTCAACATGTAAAGGACTCTTGCCATCTGGGGGAAGGGGTGGAGGGAGGGAGGGGAAAAATCGGAACAGAAGTGAATGCAAGGGATAATGCTGTAAAAAATTACCCTGGCATGCGTTCTATCAATAAAAAGTTATTTAAAAAAAAAAAAAAGAGATATACACAAAAACTAAAACAAGGATCAGGATTAGAATTTATTAGAAAAATTAGGGTTAGCAATCATTGATCTTAGACAAAATCAAATTTAAAGATTCAGTCAAGAAATCTATATATGTCATTCATATTAATAATGTTTTAGACGCAAGTTTACATATTAGCAAATGTATATATGTATATGTGTGTATGGGTATATATGGGTATATATGCATGTAAGCCTATGTATATGTGAATATAGATATAAATATATGGATCTCATATAACAGAGAATCATATACTTATATCTATATGTATGTATATGTATACGTATATCATATATGTATATATGTATATATACATATATATATACACACACTTAGATGTAGCCTGCTTGAGGGAAATGGGGGGAATGAAAGAGGGGGAAAAATAAAAAGTGCACAGCAGAGAATAAAAGAATAACCACAAAGAATCAAATAAAATATGGACACTCATGATTATTATTTCTTCTATTATTATATATGCTTTCTTGAAGTAGAAATGTATTGTTATATATTTTGAATCTTCCCTGATGTTCTGCTGGGAATATGACATATTTTGTTTTGGTTGGTTTTTTAATTTTTCTTTTTCTGTATTTCTTTTTTCATTCTCCACCCCTCCCCCTTATTTTGTAGTTAGTTCAATTTTGAAAAGGTAATTAAAATGAATTAAATAACTCAGGATCAGGCACAGATCTCTGGAATACTTAACTTCCAAGCCAATATTAAACTATTCATGATTGTTTTTTGAATTTGGCCATTCAACCAGTTCCCAGAACAATTCACTTTATTTCATCTAGCCCAGTTACCTTCATTTCTTCCAATGGAGGAACTTTGTGAAATGTTTAACTAGAATCTAGATAAACTATCATAGCATTCCCTAAATCTACTTGGCTAGTCTTGAATTTGGGCTACATTACTTTTTATATCTATATATTTAGTATAGAAAGGGAATAAAATCATTGAATTCTGAAAGCCATGATGATTTTTAGTGACCATAGACTTCTTTTTCTATATGTTCACTAACTATTCTTTTAACAGTTACTTTTTAGAATTTTGACAAAATTAGGTTATGATGAATAGTCTGTAGTTTCTAGATTCCGTTTTCCTCATGTTTTTTTTGAAAAATCAAGCCCATCTTTGTCTTTTTTTTTAGACTTTTCCAGTAACTTTCCCAGTCTTAACAATCTTTAAAAAATGGCTTGTAATTGCTCAGCAATCCCATTTGCTATCCCTCTCAATGATGTAAGATGTAGCTCTTCTAAACTAGGCAACAATAAACTCATCAAGGACAGGTAGATGCCTTCCTGCTATCTTCTCTAAATAAGTATCTACTTCCTTTAGTCATTTTTGCTCTGTTCTTTGCAGAGCAAAGGACAATGATGGTTTATTGAGGAACTCATAGTATTATAATAGCTTACATTTATGTAACCTTAGCTAATCTGTGCAGTTCTTTCTTCTCCACAACAGCCATATAGTATAAATTAAGGAAGTCAAGGTAGAAACTTTAAGAAATTTGCTCATGGTCCCACTGGAGCCAAGTAGCCCAGATTCAAATCCTCATCTCAAGAGTTAATATTTTCTCATATATCTCTGCAATATATTTCTCCCTTCTCTGGTCATGCATGTCATATGTTCTTTAAGAGTGTTCTTGTCCTTTGTTACAAAAAGCCCTTATAACAATAGAGAAAAATTCTCAACTTTCCAAATTTGCAAAATTCTATCCAATACAATCCATCAACAGAGGATCAATTGTGTTGCAGGGATTAGCAAAGTATATAAACCATGCTATTTGAAGTTCACTGGCACACAAGACAAAGGGATTAAAAAGAATCTGAATGCATTAGTCTTTTATTATTTCTTATAACTTAAAGGCCTCAGATCACTTTGTAGATAGCTCCTGTCTCTCCCCACATTCCTCAAGGAGCTCCAGGTCTGTTTGGAACAAATAAACCCTACTCAAAACACACACACACACACACACACACACACACACACGTTAAATAATGAGGAGATAACTAATACTGTCTTTGCACATAGGAGAAAAGAGAATTTTAGATTTGGGAGAAATCTTAGAGGTCACATAACTTAATTTCTTATACAACATGACAAAGAGAATCCTAGACTCATAGAATATTAGATCTGGGAGAATACAATCTGACTTCAATCTATCTTTTGGGCTCTCTATTATACTGGTCCCTCCCCCTTAATCATCCTTTCAAGCAAACTCCATAACTCACCTCAAATATTTCATCCTATATAAAGTACATTGTATTATTGATCAGCACATATATCTTACTAAATTGTAGGTTCCATGAAGATGGTAACCATTTCTGAATTTTATATCTTTCTTATCACATAGCATAAAGTTCTTCCACATAGCAATCTTTAATATATGTTGGATTCTACAATTTCTTCCCCCAATAGAATTTGTGTGTGTGTGTGTGTGTGTGTGTGTGTGTGTGATATCTTCTTCCCTGATTTCCACTCTTGATGTTCTATCCTTCATTCTTCAAAGCTTATCTTCTTAGGAATCCTGAATAAATATCTACAAATATGATCTCCTCTGAGAAGCCTTCTCTGATTCTCCCCAATAATTATTTCCTCAAATATTTCATCCTATGTAAACTACATTGTATTATTGATCAGCACTTATATATTACTAAATTGTAGGGTCCATGAAGATGGAAACCATTTCTGAATTTTATATCTTTCTTATCACATAGCATAAAGTTCTTCCACATAGCAATTTTTAATATATGTTGGATATTCTATTGAATTAGTTGTTGGGCAACCCTAAATTTTGATAGATTCTTTCTTGTATTCAATAAAATGTGGGACTTCCGGCCAAGATGGCGGAGAGGAGGCACACTGTTGTGTAACCTCCACGTTTTTCCTCTCACTATCCATTTCATTTCATGCCTCTGAATTAATGCTCGACTGAAAAAAAACATACAATTAGTTACCAAGAGAAACCATCCTTGAGACTCATCAAGAAAGGTCTGTTTTTGCGCGAGGGCGGGGATGGTTATTAGATCGGAAGCAAGCTGCGGACAGCAGCGGCAGCGAGAGCACGGAAGGCGGCTCAGAGCCGAGCAGAGTGGAGAGGGGGTGGGGAGTGATCGCAGCTGTCTCTGCGGGGAGAGCTTTGCTACAGGATTAGATACTTTGCTCTGGCAGCAAGTCAGCAGCCCAGCAGAGAAGCTAAAAATACCGGGGGTGAAGAATACAACCCCAAACAGCTGGAGTCTCTCGGGACCTGGCCACCCCTCCCCCACAGTGTCTCAACACGCTCTCGGATCTCAGAGCGCAGGCGCAGCACAGTAGGACCCGTGCCTCACGGCTACCCTGCCCCTCCCCCAAAGAAAGCAGCCTCCATTCAAGGGTTTTTTTCTTCTGTTTCTTTGATAGTTTGTCTTTGATTATTAGACAGAATGAGCAAGAAACTGAAAAAGACTTTAACCCTTGACAGCTTCTATACAGATAAAGAGCAGACTCCAAATCCTGAGGAGACTAAAAACAAACAGTCCCCAGGTGAATCCCCAAAGGAGGAGATCATCTGTTCCTCAGCACAGATGTATCTCATGGAGGAAATTAAAAAGGCTCTCACAAGGGAGCTAGAAGAAAAATGGGAAAAGGAGAGGGAGGCTTGGCAAAAGAGCCTGGAGAAATCAGTTAAAGAAAGAGTGGATAAAGAAACCAAATCCTTGAAAAATAGGATTGGTGAACTGGAAAACAAAATTGGCAAAATGGAAAAAAATTCCACAGAACAAAAGAACTCAATTGGACAATTAGAAAAAGATCTTTAAAAAGTGAGTGAAGAAAATACTTCACTGAAAATCAGGGTCGAACAATTGGAATTGAATGACTTGAGGAGACAAGAAGAATCAGTCAAACAAATCCAAAAAAATTAAACAATGGAAAAGAATGTGAAATACCTTCTGGGGAAGACAACAGACCTGGAAAACAGATCCAGGAGAGACAACCTGAGAATCATCGGACTCCCAGAAAAGTATGATGAAAAAAAGAGCCTGGACACTATTTTCCAGGAAATTATCAAAGAGAACTGCCCAGAAGTCTTAGAAACAGAGGGTAAAATAGACATTGAAAGAATTCATCAATCCCCTACTGAAAGGGATCCTAAAATCAAAACACCAAGAAATATAGTGGCCAAATGCCAGAACCCTCAGATGAAGGAAAAAATACTGCAAGCAGCTAGAAAAACCCAATTCAAGTATCGAGGAGCCACAATAAGGATCACCCAGGATCTGGCAGCATCCACATTAAAGTATTGAAGGGCCTGGAATATGATATTCCGAAAGGCTAAGGAACTTGGGATGCAACCAAAAATAACTTACCCAGCGAGATTGAGCATCTTTTTCCAGGGAAGAAAATGGACATTCAACGAAGTAAGTGAATTTCACCTGTTTTTGATGAAAAAGCCAGAACTTAACAAAAAATTTGATCTACAAGTACAGAACTCAAGAGAAATCTAAAAAGGTAAAGATTAATCTTGAGAACTATATTTCGGTTATAAAGATGTAGATATACCTTGTTCTAGAAACTAGATGTGGAAAGGATATTGTACCAGAAAAAGGGGAAAGTGGGGGTACTACATTTCATGAAGAGGCAAAGAAAACCTATTATATCTGAGAGAAAGAATGGAGAGGGATGAATATAGTGAGTATTTTACTGCTTTCAGAATTGGCTTTAAGAGAAAAATTTTAGACATATTCAATCTATGGTGAAACTTCTCCCACCTCATTGAAAAGTGAGAAGGGAAAAGTGAAAAGGGAAGGAATAAGCTAAGTGGAAGGGAATAAGGTAACTGGGAGGGAAAGGGGTAAGATAGGGGGGGGAACTCTAAGGGGGGGAGGGATACTAAAAAAGGGAGGGCTGTGAGAAGCAAGTAGTGCTCATAAGCTTAATAGTGGGAAGGGGGGTAAGGGGGTAAGAAGGGAGATAAGCATAAACCGGGGTTAACAAGATGGCAAGTAATACAGAAATGGTCATTTTAATCATAAATGTGAACGGGGTAAACTCCTCCATAAAGAGGAAGCAGTTAGCAGAATGGATTAAAAGCCAGAATCCTACAATATGTTGTTTACAGGAAACACACCTGAAACGGGGAGATACATGCAGGTTAAAGGTGAAAGGTTGGAACAAAATCTACTATGCTTCAGGTGAAGTCAAAAAAGTGGGGGTAGCCATCCTGATCACAGATCAAGCTAAAGCAAAAATTGATCTAATCAAAAGAGATAAGGAAGGGCACTATATCTTGCTAAAGGGTAGAATAAATAATGAAACAGTATCTATATTAAACATATATGCACCAAGTGGTGTAGCATCTAAATTCTTAAAAGAGAAATTAAGAGAGCTGCAAGAAGAAATAGACAGTAAAACTATAATAGTGGGAGATCTCAACCTTGCACTCTCAGAATTAGATAAATCAAACCACAAAATAAATAAGAAAGAAGTCAAAGAGATAAATAGAATACCAGAAAAATTAGATATGATAGATCTCTGGAGAAAATGTAATGGGGACAGAAAGGAGTACACCTTCTTTTCAGCAGTTCATGGAACTTATACAAAAATTGACCATATATTAGGACATAAAAACCTCAAACTCAAATGCAGTAAGGCAGAAATAGTGAATGCATCCTTTTCAGACCACGATGCATTGAACATTACATTCAATAAAAAGCCACGGGAAAGTAGACCAAAAAATAATTGGAAATTAAATAATCTCATACTAAAGAATGATTGGGTGAAACAGCAAATTATAGACATAATTAATAACTTCATCCAAGAAAACGATAATAATGAGACATCATACCAAAATGTATGGGATGCAGCCAAAGCGGTAATAAGGGGAAATCTCATATCTCTAGAGGCCTATTTGTATAAAATAGAGAAAGAGAAGGTCAATGAATTGGGCTTGCAACTAAAAATGCTAGAAAAGGAACAAATTAAAAACCCCCAGTCAAACACTAAACTTGAAATTCTAAAAATAAAAGGAGAGATCAATAAAATTGAAAGTAAAAAAAACTATTGAATTAATTAATAAAACTAAGAGTTGGTTCTATGAAAAAACCAACAAAATAGACAAACCCTTAGTAAATCTGATTAAAAAAAGGAAAGAGGAAAATCAAATTGTTAGTCTTAAAAATGAAAAGGGAGAACTCGCCAGTAACGAAGAGGAAATTAGAGCAATAATTAGGAGTTACTTTGCCCAACTTTATGCCAATAAATTCAACAACTTAAATGAAATAGAAGAATACCTCCAAAAATATAGCTTGCCTAAACTAACAGAGGAAGAGGTAAATATCCTAAACACTCCCATCTCAGAAAAAGAAATAGAACAAACTATCAATCAACTCCCTAAGAAAAAATCCCCAGGACCAGATGGATTTACATCTGAATTCTATCAAACATTTAAAGAACAATTAACTCCAATGCTAAATAAACTATTTGAAAAAGTAGGGATTGAAGGAGTCCTACCAAACTCCTTTTATGACACAGACATGGTACTAATACCTAAACCAGGTAGGCAGAAAACAGAGAAAGAAAATTATAGACCAATCTCCCTAATGAATATTGATGCTAAAATCTTAAATAAAATATTAGCAAAAAGATTACAGAAAATCATCCCCAGGATAATACACTATGACCAAGTAGGATTTATACCAGGAATGCAGGGCTGGTTCAATATTAGGAAAACTATTAACATAATTGACTATATCAATAACCAACCAAACAAAAACCATATGATCTTCTCAATAGATGCAGAAAAAGCATTTGATAAAATCCAACAGCCATTCCTAATAAAAACACTTGAGAGCATAGGAATTAAAGGACTTTTCCTTAAAATAGTCAGGAGCATATATTTAAAACCTTCAGTAAGCTTCATATGCAATGGGGAAAAACTTGAACCTTTCCCAGTGAGATCTAGAGTGAAGCAGGGTTGCCCACTATCACCATTATTATTCAATATTGTATTAGAAACAGTAATCTCTGCAATAAGAGTCGAGAAAGAGATTAAAGGAATTAGAGTAGGCAATGAGGAAACCAAACTATCACTCTTTGCAGATGATATGATGGTATACCTAGAGAACCCCAGAGATTCTACTAAAAAGCTATTAGAAATAATTCATAATTTTAGCGAAGTAGCAGGATACAAAATAAATCCCCATAAATCCTCAGCATTTTTATACACCACCAACAAAATCCAAGAGCAAGAGATACAAAGAGAAATTCCATTCAAAATAACTGTTGATAACATAAAATATTCTGGAATCTACCTACCAAAGGAAAGTCAGGAATTATTTGAGCAAAATTACAAAAAAGTTTCCACACAAATAAAGTCAGACTTAAATAATTGGAAAAATATTAAGTGCTCTTGGATAGGCCGAGCAAATATAATAAAAATGACAATACTCCCTAAATTAATGTATTTATTTAGTGCTATACCAATCAGACTTCCAAGAAAATATTTTAATGATTTAGAAAAAATAACAACAAAATTCATATGGAACAATAAAAAGTCGAGAATGTCAAGGGAATTAATGAAAAAAAAATCAAATGAAGGTGGCCTAGCTGTACCTGATCTAAAATTATATTATAAAGCAGCAGTCACCAAAACCATTTGGTATTGGCTAAGAAATAGATTAGTTGATCAGTGGAAAAGGTTAGGTTCACAAGACAGAATAGTCAACTATAGCAATCTAGTGTTTGACAAACCCAAAGATTCTAACTTTGGGGATAAGATTTCATTATTTGATAAAAACTGCTGGGATAACTGGAAATTAGTGTGGCAGAAATTAGGCAAGGACCCACACTTAACACCATATACCAAGATAAGATCAAAATGGGTCCATGATCTAGGCATAAAGAACGAGATTATAAATAAATTAGAGGAACATAGGATAGTTTATCTCTCAGACTTGTGGAGGAGAAAGAAATTTGTGACCAAAGATGAACTAGAGACCATTACTGATCACAAAATAGAAAATTTTGATTATATCAAATTAAAAAGCCTTTGTACAAACAGAACGAATGCAAACAAGATTAGTAGGGAAGCAACAAACTGGGAAAACATCTTTACAATGAAAAAGGTTCTGATAAAGGCCTCATTTCCAAAATATATAGAGAACTGACTCAAATTTATAAAAAATCAAGCCATTCTCCAATTGATAAATGGTCAAAGGATATGAACAGACAATTTTCAGAGGATGAAATTGAAACTATTACCATTCACATGAAAGAGTTTTCCAAATCACTATTGATTAGAGAAATGCAAATTAAGACAACTCTGAGATATCACTACACACCTGTCAGATTGGCTAAGATGACAGGAAAAAATAATGATGAATGTTGGAGGGGATGCGGGAAAACTGGGACACTAATGCATTGTTGGTGGAGTTGTGAACAAATCCAACCATTCTGAGAGCAATCTGGAATTATGCCCAAAAAGTTATCAAACTGTGCATACCCTTTGATCCAGCAGTGTTTCTATTGGGCTTATACCCCAAAAAGATACTAAAAAAAGGAAAGGGACCTGTATGTGCCAAAATGTTTGTAGCAGCCCTGTTTGTAGTGGCTAGAAACTGGAAAATGAATGGATGCCCATCAATTGGAGAATGGCTGGGTAAATTGTGGTATATGAATGTTATGGAATATTATTGTTCTGTAAGAAATGACCAACAGGATGAATACAGAGAGGCTTGGAGAGACCTACATGGACTGATGCTAAGTGAGATGAGCAGAACCAGGAGATCATTATACACTTCAACAACGATATTGTATGAGGATGTATTCTGATGGAAGTGGATTTCTATGACAAAGAGACCTGAGTTTCAATGGATAAATGATGGACAGAAACAGCTACACCCAAAGAAGGAACACTGGGAAACGAATGTGAACTATTTGCATTTTTGATTTTCTTCCCGAGTTATTTTTACCTTCTGAATCCAATTCTCCCTGTGCAACAGGAGAACTGTTTGGTTCTGCAAATATGCATTATATCTAGGATATACTGCAACATATTTAACATATATAGGACTGCTTGCCATCTTGGGGGGGGTGGAGGGAGGGAGGGGAAAAAATGAAACATAAGCGAGTGCAAGGGATAATGTTGTAAAAAATTACCCTGGCATGGATTCTGTCAATACAAAGTTATTATTAAATAAAATAAAATTTAAAAAAAAAGAAAAAAAAAGAAAATGAATTCATTCTGGCTTTGGAGACCCAAATAACAAAAACAGCAACAACAATATAAAATATATTGGTTTATAGAAAATAAAATAAAATAAAATAAAATGTGACTGTAACTTGAACTTTGGAGGCCTAATCCTGGCATTTATTATAACTACTTATTATTATAATTAGTAGTGAGAAATCTTTCCCTTAAAAAACTGTTATAAAGATTTAAGTTTACATTAGCTGATTGAAAAAAAAAAAAACCTAAGGTTTCTTTACTCCTCCTCTAAAGTCCTATTTTTATGTCTCATCCTGGTGTAGAGGTTATCCCAGATTCTTAAATGCATGACCAATCATGCACAAATTCTGACAGATCTCACCAAGAGAAGAAAGTCTATATAGTGTGACTCTAGCACCTGGATACCTGTCTTGTCTAAGAACCAAGCTGGCTAAGTTAGAAAACCTCATTGCCAGAGGATTGTTTTTCCCAAATTTACCAACTACAACAATTACCCATTAAAATTTGGTGTAGCAAACTACATTAATGGAAGAAGTACTAGCATTGATAATATTTAAAAATCTTTGAAGTATTGATTTTTTAAAAACAATATATATAGATAATATATATAAATCACTTTGCAAAGCCCAAAGCTCCACATAAATATCTGCCATCATGCAATGCTATATGACCTGTGTAAGGCGCCAGAATTGACATGAGAGCCTGGGAAATAAATGAGCTTCCTTTAAGGATTTTTTTTTTTTTTAGGGAAAACATGTGCTTCAACATTCTCTTTTTTTTTTTAAATTTTTTGTTTTTTTTTCCCTAAGGATCCTTTTTTTTTTTAATTATAGCTTTTTATTTACAAGTTATATGCATGGGTAATTTTACAGCACTGACAATTGCCAAACTTTTTGTTCCAATTTTTCCCCTTCTTCCCCCCATCCCCTCCCCCAGATGGCAGATTGACCAATACATGTTAAATATGTTAAAGTATAAATTAAATACAATATAAGTATACATTCTACATTCTCTTTAAAGAGAAGCCTAGAGAGAGAGAAAGCAGACTTGAAAGGGTAGATATTTGGCAAAAGGTAGTTCCCTCAACAAATTTTTGATTTTCATCTTGCTTCCCTAGAGTGCTTGGGCAATGCTTCTTTACTGAGATATGAGACTCTATGATAAGGTAAGTTGTTCCCAGTGGAAGAGTTCACTGACTCAATGAATTGTCTGGCATAGCCTAATTTGTATAACTTCATTGACTCTACTTTGCTATCTCTTAAATAAATAAGTTTCTTCATTATTCATTATTTGTGTTACTGTAACTTTTGTGTAACTAGCATTTAATGGGAAAGAACCAAGATTTTTGATAAAAGCTCTACCCCTTCATCTTTAAGGAAGAATGATTAGCAAACAATTTGAATCTAAAAATTAAAACATTTTCCTTAGACTAATGACATTTAGGTGTCGGGGGAGGATAGGGGCCACTATCCCTCTAATAGAGGAGTTAGCGATATTCCAGAGATATATTGGTTCACTAAATATGGAAGTTCAGCAATGCATATGGAGATAAGCACAAACTGTTGTACATGAGAAACATACTTTATACTATTGACAATTATTGCAGTCTCATCTTTTGTTGATGGGGATTATGCTGGGACTTATTGCTATCTTTTTATTACTCCTTTATACTAAATATTTGACAGGCTCACTCAGGTGAATAAAATAATCTTTGTGATTGAATAAAAGTATTAATATATAAGTTCATCCTTTTAAAACTTATTGAAAGTATCATTGTTACTAGTACCAGAACAATAGGGATGATACATATCTTAGCTTATTCATACTGGATATTGATCTCCTTAGTCAGGTCTTTCTATTTTGAAAGCTTTATATTCCACCTCACTTGGAGATTAAAATTATTTTGTAAGGAAATAACTATTTAAGTATTTATAAGTTTTTAATGAATAATCATTAAGTAGATAAGATAATATGTACATAAATAGATAGATTAATCTCAGCAGGGCATGGGATAAATAAGAAAGGCTATATTTTAAATAAAGTTTGTGAAATTTTAAAGTCTTTATATATTTCTTCTGCTTTATCTGTATGTGGGATGGGTTGGGTGCAAGACCCCCCTTCCCAATCCAATTAACTAATCAAAGACATTATTGGGTACAAAGAAAAAGCATGTATTTAATCCCTGCAGAGAGGGGCCCAGACACACTCCCACCATGTGCACCTGGAACCTGACCTGCTTCTGGCTTGTCCAGGGTTTAAAAGCAAAAGACTCAAGCCTTCTCATTGGATAGACTAACAGGACATCACCATCCTTGATCAATGATCACTAATAGTGGCTGCCTCCCACCGATCATGTCACTTGCTGCAACTTCCTGCATCTCCAGGTTCAAAGTTCATTCCTCCAGAGAACAAATGACCTCCAAAGATCCCAAAGTTCTGGGAACAGGGATCATGTGACAGTACTGAGAAATACTTCATCAGATCAGTCCCATTCTTCTGTGAAACAAAACCTTAGATTTGGTTTCTTACAGTTAAATGGAAGTAGTGAGCTGTGATAAAATTAGGAAACTTGCTTATTTTCTGCATTTATGCTTTGAATCAGTATGGGTACACTTTAGGGATATTTCTGGATGATTATTTATATTCAGGTAATTTAAGAACTTTAATATCTTACATTTCCTTAAGGTGTAGTCACTAAAACCCTTAATAATAAGCACACAACTTACAAAGCTCAAAACATGATCATCTTTATTTAGAAGATAAGGGAAAGTAGAACTATTATCAAAATCAATTAAAAACAAAAAACAAAACAATGCCATCAGTGACCAAGTATCCTCCCTGCAGCTATATAATCTCAGGCACTACTTTAAAACTCTTCACAGGTACTTCTCAAAGATTTCTATTTCATATTATGCTTACTTTAATTCCTCCTTTTGTAAAGCACTGCTTTTCCCAATAGCTTTTAGGTCTAGTGCTCTAAGCAGATAACCACAAGTCAGTTTTCCCTTCTTAAAGACTTTCTTACCACTATATTTCCTGAACTTCCCTTAGCTCTCAGGAGATGGTGATTGTTTCCTGTCTACTATTTCAGTCTTCTTTTGCAGTCTGTTGCTATCCTATCAAATGATGTTCACCATCTTCCATTCTGCCCATCTCTGCAGTTTTTTTTTTCAATTCTTAACTGACAGCAATTGGTCTTTTCCCACCAGAATATCTACTCTCTAACACAGCTAATGAAATGAAAGCCCTTCAGAGTATATTTATTTCCAGATTTATCTCCAGATCAAAGTATTTCTGTATTTTAAAGTTTCATCTACTGCAGTTCCCTTAAACCAAGGTTTCATAGACAAAAAGTTTCCTGAAGTCAAGAGCATGGATTCTTAAACTGGAATCAGATTTCAGCTGAATCCATGAACTACAATGGGAAAAAAAAATTCAGCTTTATTTTCAATAGCCTCTAAGTTGAGCATTTCCTTCAATTGTGATCATAGGCAAAAAAACATTATTCTGAATAAGGCTCCATAGATTTCACCAGATTGCTAAAAGAATCCATGACACACAAAAAAAGATTAAGAACTCTTGTAATAATCATTTTCCTTTGTGTCTTTAAAGTGAATCTCTTGCTTCAATTCTATGTTAAGTCATAGAAACTTATCAGTTTTCATTCTCACCTACCTCAGATAAAGAGAAAACCCAAATCTCTGTTTCTCTGAATCGCTATATCCTTCCAGATAACTTACATAGGCTAAGGCCATCAACTCTCTACAGGAGCTTTGATCAAGGAAAAACTCATATTTGTGTTGCCCAGACCTTAGCTGAGAATTAGAGCCTATAGAGTTCAGACCAGGAAAGCAACAATTGGAATATGCCCCAGATATTCTAATTTAAATGCATTAAATATTATCCCTGAGATCCTTGAAGAGCATTGTATGCAGTGTAGTGTCCTGCTTTCTAGTACCCCACATTGGGCACCAAAATGTAATGTCCTTCTGGAGGTCTCTTTTCGGGTGCCAAAATGTAGTGTGCTTTCTAGAGTCCCCAAATTGGGGTACCAAAATATACCATCCAGACTAGCTCTCTGGAGGATCTTGGGACCAGACTTGGTCTTAGTGGAGGAAGGAAAAAGGCAAGAGACTCATAAGGATGGTAAAAGATGACGTCTTTATTTCTTTTCTTATTCTGAGGCAATTGGAGTTAAGTGACTTGCTTGGGGTCACACAGCTAGGAAGTGTTAAGTGTCTAAGAGCAAATTTGAACTCAGGTCCTCCTGAATTCAGGGCTGATGCTCTATCTACTGTGGTACCTAGCTGCCCCAGGTGGAGTCCTTATTTCAAGTCCTCTCAGCCCTTAAATACCTTGGTATGATTACATCATTAAAGCACACTAAGCAAGTGCCTACTAGTGAACCATTACATTACCACAACACACTATGCAAGTGCTAACTGTAAGGACCCTGCTATTGATATGTAAATGTCTCTTTTTACTGTAAGTATCCCTTGCTTCAGACTTCTCAGGACCAGTGAGAACACTAAAGGGAAGTGGTTACATCCTCCCTGACTTCTCAGGAAAGGTGAGAGCATCAAAGGAGGTGGAGAGTCAAACCAGATATAGTCAGCAGGTTCCCCTTGGGCTGAAGGGTCTTATATCTTATCGAAAGTTCACCCAATATCTGTGGCCCTCTACAATGCAGTAACAGAGAATATAATGACAGAATCACTGATTGTATTCTTCAGAACATTATAAAGTACCCAGATTCTCTCTAGAAAATTGTAATTTCAGCCCCTAATACAAAATTACAATTCAGGAAGTAAGAATGACTCAGAGAATAAGTAATCAACAATAAAATAATTATGATAAAGAGCTATCATGGAGCCACAGATACTCAATACCCAAACTCAAAAGAGAATCCATCCCAAATTTGGACACTAGATCAACTAGGAATGCTGGATGAAATTAAATGAGATATTGTAGATAATAGATAAATAAGTAAATAAATGAATGAATGAATGAAAAATAGATGAATGTATAAACAAATAAGCAGATCAATAAATGAAAATTATATTAGAAATACAAAAAAATCCCTAGAGAAAGGAATTAGGAAAAATAAGCATCCTATAAATAAAAATTGTAAAGAGACTAAAATTTTATTACAAGAGGCATAAGACTTTACCCAAGTAACAGACCCCTTGAAAATTAGAATGGACCAAATAGAAGTTCAAGATTCCATACTGCAAAAGTCAGTTGAAAAAAGCATTTATTAAGTGCCTTCTAAGGGCCAGTCACTATGCTAAGAGCTGACAATAAAAAACAAAATAAACATGATATAAAGTATTTTATTTTTAAAAATCTAGCTAGAAAACAAGTCAAGGAGAGCTAATCTTGCATAACTGGACTATTTAAATTTGTTTCCCAGAAAAGAGTCTGAATATATTTCAAGAATTATCATGAATTAAACTCATATCTATTAGATCTGAGGGCAAAAATAAATGGGAAAATGTAAAGAAAAGTAGTCTAGCTATAATAGGTATCAAAATTGTATCATAAAGTGATTATTATTAAAACAACATGGGACTGGCTAAGAAATGAGTGGTAATCAGTGAAATAAATTAGGCACATATTACATTATAGTAAATAACCATATGTCTATGATAAACCCAAAGATCCAATCTTTTGGAACAAAAAGTCATTATTTGAAAAAAAAAAACTACTGAGAAAACTAGAAAATGGTATAGCAAAAATGCACTCATACCAACAGTTCATAACAAGATAAGGTCAAATTGGGTACATGGTTTACACATAGTGACCATAATAAACAAATTAGGAGAGCATGGAATAGTTTATATGTCAATATTATGGATAATGGAAGAATTTAGGACCAAACAAAATATATGGAGTATTATAAAATATAAAAAACATAATTTTGATTATATAAGATTAAAAAAAATGCACAAACAAAATCAATGCAACCAAAAGTAAAAGGAAAACAGAAAACTGGAAGGAAATTTTACAACAGTATTTCTGATAAAGATCTCATTTCTCAAATATATAGAAAACTGAGTCAAATTTATAAGAATTCTAGTCATTTCCAAATTGATAGTCAAAGGATATGAACAGGAATTTTCAAACAAAAATATAAAAGGTATCTATAGTCATATGAAAAAATGCTTTGTCATTATTGATTAGAGAAATGCAAATTAAAATAATTCAGAAGTACTACCTCATACCTATAAGATTGACTAATATGACAAAAAAAGAAAATGCTAAATGTTAGTGGAGATATGAAGAAAATGGGACTCTACTGCACTGTTTGTCAGATTGTGAACTGATCCAAGCATTCTGGAGAGCAATTTGTGATTATGCCCAAAGGGCTATAAAACTGTGCATTGATTCAACAATACCATTTCTAAGTCTATATCCCAAAGAGATTTTTAAAAAAAGCTATTCATAATAAAAAATATATATAGCAGCTCTTTTTGTGGTAGCTAAGAACTGGAAACTGAGAGGAATCATCAATTGGGGAAATAGTTGAATAAACTGCGATATCTCATTGTGATGGAATATTATTGTGCTGTAAGAAATGACAAGCACAATAATTTTATAAAAACCTGGAGAGACTTATTTGATGCAAAATTAAGTGAGCAGAATCAGGAGAATATAATTATTTTTATACACAATAATAGCAATAGTGTATGATAAAGAACTGTGAACAATTGATCTATTTTCAACAAACTATGATCTGAGACAATCCCAAAGGACTCATGATAAAATATGCCATCCATCTCCAGAGAACTGATATAGTCTGAATACAGACTGAAGCATATCTTACTTTTTTCTTCCCTCCTTTTTTTCTTCTTTCCTCCCTTCTTTCCTTCCTTCCTTCTAATCATGTTTCCTCCCTTCCTTCTTTCTTTGCTCTCTGCCTCTCTCCTTCCTTCCTTCCTTGTTTTTTCCTTCCTTCTTTTTCTTTTTCTTTCTTCTTTCCTCTCCTTCCATCCTTTCATTTTCTTCCTTCCTTCCTCTCCTTCCTTCCTTTCATTTTCTTCCTTCCTTCCTTTTCATCTTTCTCTCTCTCTTCCTGTCTTCATTTTCTTCTCTCTCTCTCTCTTTCTCTCTCTCTCTTTCTCTTTCTTTCTTTCTTTCTTTCTTCCTTACCTTCTTTTTTTCAAGTATCTTTGTAAAAAAAAACTATGGAGATGTTTTAAATAATTTCATATGCATAACCTATATCAGATTGCTTATTGTCCCAGAGAGGAGAGAGGAGCAGAAAGAAGATTTAGAATTTGGAATTCAAAAGATGTTTTTTATGTTAAAAAAAGGTTTTAACATGTAATTGGAGAATAAATAAAACATTATTTAAATAAAAATAATTGGGCTAGAAGTAGAATTGGTGGTGTGGGAAGTATTGCTATTTCCAAAGTACTTGAGTTCAAACAGAACCTGAACATCCTCCATCAGGGCCTGAGGGGAGGTAATGGTAGCAGTGCTTGAGCTCACCTGGCACAGGCCACTTCTTGTCTCTTCCTCAAGGCACCCTGCTTCTTCAACTAGGCTAACTATTTTGAAATCTCATTCTAAACATTTTCTCTGTATATGTAGATGTACACATATATACATGTATCACATACACACACATATATATGTATATATATACATTTGTGTCATATCACAGATATATATATATGTATCCAATTTAATGTGTACATGCACACTATAAAATTAATGTATCAGGAATCCTGATATAATATTTAAATATAAGGAATAAGTATCATATGGCTATGCAACATCATCTCAGTGCCTTAAACAACTTTTTGAGGCTATAAAGTGCATAGAAAGAACAGATCTATTTTTATAGAGAGTATTCCCTGTGTACTGTTCTCTGTCCCCATTTTTGTCATTACAACTAGTAAGACTATTTGAGACTTTACTCCTTGTCCATGGATGGCAGATAGACTGATCTCCAGCCCCTGAAAAACAAATATCATAGGCATAGGAATATAATATCCAGTTAGTCCACCATCAGAGCACTGAGAGAAAAATAGCAAAGAGACTGGAGTGGAAAGCATGTACTCTTAAGCAAATCAAATTAAGATAATTTAAAATGGTATCTGTGCTTGAACCCAGAAGCTATTAATCACATTTATTTATGTGTATTTAGATATGCAGAGTACAAGCTGATGAGAGCTAAAGGTGAAAATGCAGTTTACACTTGTGGGAGTTATATCACCTGATTTCAAGAGAGATCTAGCCAAGGAAGCTACAGTTGCTGTTGCTAGCAGAGATAATTTGAAAGAGAGCAGAATTATTAACCTTAACCTACACTAAGGCCAATGCCACCAAGTCTTAATGTGTATATTTATGTAAGGATGATTTATAGGTGTTGAGAATTTGGACTGTTTCATCCATTTTGTCTAAAACTAAAAATGACAGAAACAAGTTTTTGAGGTTGAGCTATTCCTTCTTTTCTATATTGCTCAGTATTGACTTTCTGAAATTCCTGGTAAGATATCAGGAACCCATAGCAAATCTGTTGTACCTCCAAATTCAAATACTTTTTAAGGATGAATAAATGAACATTTATTAAGTACTTATTCTGTGACAAGCTTTCAGCATATAAATAGAAAAATCAAAATATTCCCTGTTCTCAAGGAACTTACATTCTAATTGGAACAAGAACATATGAAAGAAGTCTCACATCAGAGTAGATGGAAAAACCTGGAAGATCTGAAAATATAATGGTGGATGAATGGCAAGGCCCAGGTATCTTTAAATTACATCAGCAGATCAGATGATAGTGTAAGGGAGTATAGTATTATAGGAGCAAGGCAAATGGTATGTCCTGGTGATCCTTCATCTTAATTGAAAGAATGGAATTATTGTTTCTCTTTTCACTTGAATTCTGTGAGCCATCAAGTAAGTCCAAGGAAAGGGGGAAAGAAAGGGAGCAGATATCCCAACAGTAATATATCTTCCATGGATGGATTTTGGTATAGTGAGGCCAGGGTAAGGGATGACGGACTGTAGGGAGAAAGTAAGAAAGACTGAATGCTCCTATCACCACTATGTATGTGTGTGTGTGTGTGTGTGTGTGTATACATACATATATATTATATATATATGTATATGTATAATATATATGTATATTCTTTAGAACATATATCCTTGCTCTACCATGACTATCATCATCACCACCACTATAATATATATATATATATATATATATATATGTGTGTGTGTGTGTGTGTGTGTGTGTGTGTTTTAGAACATGTGTCCTTGCTCTATCATGACTATTACCACCACTTCTGCCTTTAGAATGTTTTTAGATAGAATTTATCTTGAAGATGGAAATGAAAAAACAAAATAGTATAACTAATATATAATAGAAAGAATATTATTTCATATAAGATTACTAGACTTTGAATCTCAGCTCTTCATCTTATGGCTTGTGAAACTCTGGACAAATAATTCAACTTTTTTGGGCCAAAGAATTCTCATCTATAAAGCAAAACTGAATGATCTCTAAGGTCCTCCCACTCAAAATCTAACAATTTAAGACTAAGTATCCTCTGAAGGTCTCTATTCCCAAATATCTAGTATTAGGCAATAAATATCTACTGCTCCATTAAAGTAGTCAGCCTTATGCCCTCAGACTTTACAACATGAAGGTGACCAAAAGTGAAATGGATTCTTTCAATAAATATTGAGTTCTCCATTCCTGGAGGTATTCAATTAGAGTGTGATGACATCTTGTCAGGTTTAGTAGAAGAAATTAATTTGTCTAGAAGGTTAGATCTCTGAGGTCTCTTTTAATTCAGAGATTTTAGAATTCTGAGCTATATCTTTTAAGAGTTAAGAGTTCCAGACAAAACATTTAGCAAGGCCTTCAGAAGATGAGACAAAGAGTATATTGGCCAGGACATTAGACTGAAAACAAATGTAAAATCTAAGAGGCATTTTCTCATCATTACTATGAAGCAGCTTCTGAATAACCAAAACATAGATAAAACTCTCCATTAGGAAAAAAAAACTAATAGTACTTAGGAGCAAGTTGTTTATTGGGGAAGGGAAATAAAATAATTGGAAAGGAGTCTTAAGAGTCTCCTTTGAACTAAGTGGAAGAAATCCACATAAAAGCTTTTTTCCCAGCTCTGAATTTGATCTTTAGAAATGGCTTAGTAGAATGTAAGAACTCAATATAAAAGAACCATTCATTATTTTGGCTTAAATAGGCTTTATTATCATAAATAGAAATCATGCCTCACCTGTAAATCCACACACACACACACACACACACACATACAAAATTACACAATCATTTCTTCCTAATAACCTAGAGAACTAGGTACAGTTAGTTGTGTTCATTTTATGGTTTACCCATTTAAAGAGCTTTAAAGAGATGATTTAGCCAGTCACCTGAATAAATAATATAATTGTCAAGGTTTCTGACTCCCATAACTACCTCTTCTTTGAACGTAAATTAGTTGAGTGTCTATTGTTCATTTATGTCATAGTAGGGCTGCTTTGTGGACTGGGAGAGGGGAGGAATGGGGAGCTTGAAGTTTGAAAAATATGCTTTTTATTTGTGCTAATTCATTTTATTATGATGATTATGAATAAGAAAGAATTTTCATTTCATAAATCCAGGGATTTTACAGCAATTGATTGATAATTACAGGATTTAAACAATTTTTAAGACAACGGTAGGTCAAGTAACTAGCCTAGGATCACATAATGAGGATGTATCAGAAAAGGGACTTGATGACTTTGAGACCTCCATTCTACGACTCCATGTTATGTCTCATTGACTTTTATTATTCACTCATTTTGTTACAAAAACAAAAAAAGTATAAACCTTCTAAAATGCCATCTGATGATATTTATTAAGAGTGCTAATGTCACAGATTCTAAAATAAAGGGAAAGGGAGGAATCATGTTTCTTTTTTTGATTAACTCATAAACCATACAATCCATTTCCTTTTATTGTCTAGCAGTTTACATCAACTCTTATTTTCATAGTACTTAGAGGTCTTTTTTTGTACCTTATACATAATGCAAGTTTTATTATTATCAGGGAGGAAATAGAGGCTCATAATGTTTAAGGGATTTGCTGTTGGATCACAGAGAGAGATAATGTGAGAGAAACTGAGATTTGAACCAAGTCTCCTGGCTCCAGGTGCAGCATTACTAAAACCAAGTGATAATGAATATAGACTTTTTTGCTAAATGCCCTTACAATACCAATATTATGAAAAAGAAATAATTTTACCAAACAAAATCTCTGAATAACTAAATGATTAATCATTATTTCAGAGAAGTGGTAAAAAAAAAATAAAAGAATACTGTCCAGCAGCATTAATATGCAGAATAAAATTTATGTTCAAACATAACAAATATAGGAAACTTCTTTTTTTTTTAATACTAATGTTATGCAAGAACTTTCCTTCCTTCCTTCCATCTTCCTTCCTCCTTTCCTTTTTTCCTTTCTTCCTTCCTTCCTTCCTTCCTGTTTTTTTTAATAATACTAATTTTTTTTATAATACTGATTTTTATAAAACTGTTTTTTTTATAATACTAATGTAATGCAAGAACTTTTCTTCCTTCCTTCTTCCTTCCTTTCTTCCTTCTTTCTTTCCTTCCTTCCTTCCTCTCTCTCGATCTCTCTGTGTCTCTATTTCTATCTCTCTGTCTTTCTCCTTTCCTTCCCAATGTCTTTTTCTCCCTTCCTTCAGCTTTCTATTTTCATCTTTATTTTCTTTTTAGAGTTTGGAGCTTTTAGAGGAGACAAGGTTGAAAAAGATAACATTTTTAAAAACACCAATGATATGAAAAATTTATTACAACTATACAAAAGATATAAAGAAACCTAACAAATTCATTTATTTTTCCTGTTGCCAGAAGCATTTTCAACCTCAGCCTAGTGGACATAGCTTAACCAGTCCAGTTGCATTACATGAGCATTTATCACAATTGAAGCAATAATATGATAATAAATTGAATAAAGTGATTTGGCAGTGAGAGGGATCTTGAAAATTGGCAATTTATTTTTTTTATTGCCCAACAAAGAACATAGACAGGAATCATCTAATGTCAAAAACCTGTTTAGAAAAAATGTGGTACCAGGTGAAACAGTTAGCTCCATATATGGGACAGTAAATAGACTAATATTCAAATGAAGTAATACTACTGGCGCTGAAGTACTCTCCTGAACCAAATATCTAGATTGCCTTGGACAGTCAGCCAAATATTGTTACTGAATAGTTTCATAATCTTTTAAGATCTCATGTATTAATGACATGTAATGTTATTATGAGCATAGCCTTATAGAATGGTTCTTTAGGGGGGCAGAGGTAAAGGAATACATTAGGAAATGTAGTGATGAAAAAACAAAACAAAACAAAAACTTTAAAATTGCAATACATTACAGGCAGCTGGATGATGCAGTGGATAGAGCACTAGCCCTGTAGTGAGGAGGAACTGAGTTCAAATCCAGACTTAGATTTAAATGCTTCTTAGCTTTGTGACCCTGAACAAGTCATTCAACCCCAATTGTCTTGCAAAAATAAGTAAATGAATAAATCCAGATACATTATTTGCTGTGTAGAGTGGCATAGAATCCCTTTATTAGCAACTCTTATCACATTGACATAGTCATAAGTTTTCAAATTTTCCTGCTTCTTATAGCAAAGCTGTGAGTGAATGAGATGTGAGCAGAGAAAAATTTCCCCCCTTTCTTTTGTGGGGAGAAGTTTTAGAAAGGTGTGGAGAACAACCTGCAAAGTAAAATTAGTATTTTCATACATGTCTTTAGTGGCTGGAGAAAACCACCCTTTTCACCTCCACAGCTAATTTTTCCTAGAAAAAGCTACTATGAAAATGCACATTTCAAAACCTTTCAAATAAAGGACATACTGAGGCTAAACTCGAGGTCAAATCTTGATCACTTCATGTGGAACTAAGCTAAAATGACCTATCTTACTGTCTATCAATAATGACAATATGGACTTTATGCTTTAAGATTCAACAATAAAAAGCTGCCCACTCTATATGAATGTGAAAAATATTGGCTCCATAGACCCACTCATCTTTTCATTACTGGTAAGAAACAGAACCAAGGGAATTCTTTACAAAAACCTTTGGAAACATTTCTCCTTGTGTCCCTTCTGTGTTAACTCTTCATTGTCTCTTTTCTGCAATCTAGAGATAGTACAGAGTTTGGAAATGTAGTTCCTTTAGAACTACCTGCCAGCTCCTTCAAGAGAATATCTGGCCTATGGACAGCAAAGAACAGGACTTAAAGAAACCAAATGGAGGGAAAATAAATGTGGAATCCAGCAAAGTACTAAATATGTTATAGCTTAGAATACAATGGTGCTACAAGTCTGAGACCTAAAAAAAACTTTGGAGAAAAGACAAATAATGATTTAAAAAAAAAAAAAAAAAGGTCAGATGAGCTCAGGAATCTGGATAGGGGAGCCAAAGTTTAATTAATGGAATTAGCAGGTGTCATAGGTCAGAGAGAGGCATGGAATTAAGAGATTTAGTTAAATCACAAAACTGTCAATTAGGCAAATGGACATGTAGGTAGTCAGGAACAAAGAGAGGGGAAACAATAATACATTCTCATTCATATGGTTTTTAAAGGATTCTAGGATACTTTTGTCATGGTATCTCTTTGAGCTAGATGATAGTACAAATATTCCAAATTTAACAAATGCAAAATTTGAGATCCAGAAAGTGAAAGGAATTAGTGCCATAATTAGTTCTAGAGATAGGATTTTCATCCCAGGGACCCAAGTCCAGACCTAGGGCCCTTGGTATAGCACCAATCTGTCTATGTGCATAAGAATTTCAGAAAGAAAGGAGTTTGGTATCTTATTAACCTTTTATTCCTCTTGGAAGATTTTTTCACTGTGCTTCTTATGAAGACAAATGTTAATCCTTAAATTTACCAGACTTGGAGATATCAAAGAAGGATGTTCAGATGAAGTGGGGAGTAAAGATACACAGCAGAATAGTTCCTGGCATTTACAATCAATCATATACCAAGAAATTACAATTTATGATTGTAAAATGCAATTTACAATCACAAAATTTTAGAACTTGAAGAAAATTAGAAGTAATCAACTCCAACTGCTTCAATTTACAGATGAGGAAATTAAGACCCAGAAAGATGAAGTAGTATCCTCAAGTATCAGAGCTGAGAGTGGAACCCTGGTTTCTTTATTTCTAGCTTACTGCTTTCCCTCTTATAATATCCTGCCTTAGAAGCAATGACCAATGGCAAATGATATTTGAAAATGGAAATGAATAACCTTTGTAATAGTTTTTCTGAATTTTTAATCTATACACCAAACCTCTTTATACTTTTTCTTCTTTGTATTAACTCAACTTTAGCATAAGATTAAAACTCAAAAATTTAAAATAAAATAAGCTTAAAACAAACACAGTAAAAAACAGCTTTTAAAAAAGGATTTCAATTTATTTGTTTCTCTTCATCAATGACATGGAAAAATGAAACAGCTGGTCTTCAAGAACACAATCCTTTGCTAAAGAGACAAGTTCTATTTGCTCCAGTTAGCCAGGAACAAGTGAATAGCCTTCAAATGGAATGAGTCACGCAGAAATAGGATGGTTGAATAGTTGAATATACATTTTGGCACAGTCTCATTCTAAGACAATCTGAAAATCATGACCCTTTAAATGATCCCCAATGTCCTGGTTACAGAATAACATAAAAATTCTTTACCCTGGGGGTCTCATTCAGTCACCTTTGTTTCTTGGGGACCCAGTTTCAAGAAGGGATTTTGGATATTATTTTTGTTTTTTGCTGTGAGAATTTAGAATGTTCAACTCCACTGGCCTGATTCCCTGAGGTGGATAAAAGTCCTTCTCTGAGGCACTATAGGGCAAAGCTATTCTGTTTATGCATAGCTTAACTTAACAGGCAATGTGATATCTCTAGAGATTCATTTCAGTACACATATCCTGTGTTCTTAAAGGCATTTAAAGAATCCCAAATCCCTATTAAAAAAACAACAACAACAACTCCAAAACTATCAAAATAGTTGCCTTGATTTCTGGAGTTCTTAATATGGGGTCCCTGAGCTGGAGTTCTTAATATAGGATTTTTGAATTTGTTTTTAAAATAATTTTGATGACTGTGTTTTAATATAATTAGGTTTTTGTGTAATCCTATACATTTTATTTTATATATTTAAAAACATTATTCTGAGAAAGGTCAGATTCCAGACAGCCCAATAAGTGCATTCAGCCTAAAGGATGACAAATCAAACCACTACTGTGGCCCTTAGTTTGGGAAAGAAGATCTTTCTACTATGGGAACCAGGCAGATGGGATTAAGAACCAGGATAAGCACTTATCTTTATTAAGTGCATTAAAATTAGAAAGCAATTTATATTCTATCTCTTATAAGATTTTCACAGTAGCTTTTTGTAAGAAAGAGGTAAAGGAAGAGGAGTAGAGGAGAAGTAATAATGATAATAGTAGCAGCAACAGCAACAGTGATAGTAGTAATAGTAATAGTGTGAATAGTAGCAGTAGCAGTAGTAGCAGCAGCAGCAGAGCCACAGTAATAGTAGTAGTGGTAGTGGTGGTATTGGTGGTGATAGTAATAGTAGTAATGTTGTGCCACAGTTTCCTTTTATTGTCCTGCCTCAGTTTCCCTAGTTGTCTTGCCTCCATTTCCCTAAATTGTCCTGCCTCAGTTTCCCTGATTTGTTCTGCCTCAGTTCCTTGAATTGTTCTGCCTCATTCCTCTTAGTTGTAACCTCCTTTTTCTGTTCATTAGGACTGAGATAATTAGGGCTGGCCACTCTGACATTCCAAAAGAGTCATAAAACTCCAGATGTCCTATCTCAGATATCTAATTGGTATCCTCTATCTCTAAGTTTCAGACTTTATGTCTCTAACCAACTGATTCCAGTTTATCAGAATTTATGGTCCTCACCTCCCATTCTATCAGAACTAGATTGATGGCTCCTTTGCACTCTCAGTGCTCGGATTCCATCCCCTTGCCTTGGTCTACCCCAGTTGCTTAGAGCCACATGTACATATTTCATGAAAAACTCACAGTTGATACTGAATGCTTTGAGACCTGAGTCCCATTCAATCTGCTGGGGTCAACATGGATCCTGTTTTAGCCCCAGACAATCTCTGCCTCTCAAATAAAGTATTAAAAACTCTCTAATTTTTATCTTGCCTCAGTTTCTCCAGCATTACAGTAGTAGTAATGGTGGTGGTACCAGTAATAGCAGTGGTAATAATAGTAGTATTAGTAATAACTAGAACAATGATTTCATTGATCTAGAAAAGCCTAGCAGAAGGAATCTCCCTCCATTAATGAAGATCAGCACTTTCTCTACAAAATCAATTTATCAGAGGCAGAACTTGAAGCCAAGTCTTTCTGATTTCAAAGGCAGTTATCTATTCCCTGAATCTTGGTGCCTCTTATTATTAAAAGTAAAAATTAACACTAACATTTACATATGCAGTGATTTAAAATTTGTAAAGGGCTTGATATATTATCTCACTTGAGTTTCTTCACTACTCTGGAAGTTAAGTTGAAAAGGCATTTTTTATTATTATGCATTAAACAAATGTTTACTTATAATATTTATTTTTAGACCATCTCTATTTCCTAATGAATTCTTCTTCCATCCCAGAGTCATTTCTTGTAACAAAGAATAAAATAGAGAAAAATAAGTTGTATAAAATCAACAAATATGTAGAAAATTCTGATATTATGCCCACTATTCCACATCCATACCTCCTTTTCCAGGTGCCCTTTACATTTAATATCTGGAATATAATTTGCATAGAATAGATAGTTTAACTCCATTTTGCATATGAGGAAATAGAGGTTTAGAAAAGTTGAATATTAACCCAAGATTACTTAGTTCAAAAGCACCAAAGATGAGATTTGAGCTAAGACTAGTAGTCAATTTCTATTTGTTACCCATCTCTCATATTAATATTATTAAATATTCTTATTTTTATCATTGAGGACCCTGGGACTCAAGAAATATAACTTCTCCCAGATCACACAGAAAGTGCCCTAATTGGGATGTGGATTTCAAAACCTTGATTTCTTCTTACTAGACCAGTTGCCAATCTCCAAAGTCTAAAGGCAATCCAATAGGCAGGGCAATCAACAATACAATTAGTATCACTAAGTAATCTCCTCTATAGTTACCAAGGCTACACAGGCAGCCAATCCCTTTGCACATTTCCACACCTGTAACTCCAATCTCTGACTGCTTTCTCCTTCCTTACTGCCTTGATGTTTTTAGTCATATTTGACACACAAAACAAAACAAACAAAATTGATACCAGCAGGTAACTTACATAAGTATGATTTACCTCAGGTCCTACATTCTTTTAGGCTGACTAAATATGTCAAAAAAATCCCACCTGGGAAGATTGTAGAAATGGGAGGAAAGATGTGAAATAAGAACGGAAGGGAGAAGGTAAAGGACAGGGCATTGAGGAAGCTACTCATAACTTGCAATGGTTCTTAGCTATTTCCTTGTTTTGGACACATATTTGAACACAAGTGGGTTTCTGAAGATAGTGTGAAGGAAGGAATGTGAATGGCCTTCTGGTATAGCTGTAAATGGATCCTGTTATTCTGAAAAACAACCTGGAATTATGCTAAGAAAATATCCCTTTGAACTAGAAGTCTCCCTGTTGGGCATATATCTCAAGATTCTAATATTTATAGAAGCACTTTAGTAGCAGCTAAGAACTATAATCAAAGTGTATTAATAATTAGGGAATGACCAAACAATTTATATGGAATGAATGTAATAGAATAAATGCTATTTTGTTAAGAAATGATGAATATAGTGAATTTAAAGAATATAAGACTTATAAGAACTGATACAAAGTGGAGGAAATAACACTGAGAAAATAGTATACACAATAGCTATAGTAATAATAATAAAAATCAAGATCGAATGCTATGGAATTATAAGATCCAGGTTTGCTCCAAAGAAAATTAAAGAAATTTCAGTTCCCTACCTTACTTGCAGAGTTGAGGCATTTATGGGTATAGAATACTACATATAATGTTGATTTTTGGTTAATCTTACTGAACTTTTTTCCATTTTTTTAAAGTCTTTGTTGTAAGGCATGGAAAGAGGAAGGAGAAAGAATATATTGGGAGCTGTAGATGATATAAAAACAATTATGTACATATATATATGAATATATATATATACAAATAAAAAAAGATAAAAATATATATGTATATGTGTGTGTGTGTGTGTGTGTGTGTGTGTGTACATACATAATATTAATCTGGGAATGCTTTAGAATTGAGAATCCCAGTACATTGCAATCTCTAAAGAATCAAATTTGTCATTGATTCAGGGATGAAGAAAAATTATAAGGTGCTCCCAAGTAACTTACAGAATATTTCTAGCAATAACCACCACAGAAGACATGACATAAGGGAATTCATTGAAGATAATCAGGAGAGGAAAAAAGATAAGCCAGGTCCATAGCATGAGTTAAGGATAACAGTCAGAAAGCCTGAAGTCTATTATTAGTACCCTCTAAATATTAAAAGTAAAACTTAGTACACATTAAGTAGGGAAAGGAAGTGGGGAGGCTTTTAATGTCATGCAAATCACTCATAAAAAAGGTCAAGGAGGAGAATGCTCAGGTGATTTACACAAAGTCAAATAAAACATTGCTTAGAGTTGAACCTGCTCTTTCCAAACTAGAGTTGATGACATACAAGTCCAATGCAAGAATGATAAATTTAAAAAATGAGAGATTCTGCTGCAAACATAAGTGACCATGTTATAGCTAGAACACAGATGCCTTTGCTTTAGTGGGAAGAATACCAATTAGTCCACAAAGATGTTCATAGCTCTTTTCCATATATTCACTGAAAGTTTCCTCAAGTAATTATGGAAATAGGTATAGAAGAATTGCACTTGTTTAACATATATTGGATTACTTGTCATTTAGGAGAGGGCATGAGGGAAACAGAGGGAAAAATAAAATTGGAATGCAAGATTTTACAAGAGTGAATGATGAAAACTATCTATGCATATGTTTTGAAAATGAAAAGTTTTAAAAAAGAAAGAAAAAAAGAAAGTTTCCTCAAACCTGAGCATTAAGTTGAAACAAGTGAGCTGTCAAAAAGCTATCAAGCTGTGCATACCCTTTGACCCAGCAGTGTTACTACTAGGCTTATATCCCAAAGAGATTTTAAAGAAGGGAAAGGGACCTGTATGTGCAAGAATGTTTGTGGCAGCCCTCTTTGAGTGGCCAGAAACTGGAAACTGAGTGGATGCCCATCAATTGGAGAATGGCTGAATAAATTGTGGTATATGAATATTATGGAATATTATTGCTCTGTAAGAAATGATCAACAGGATGATTTCAGAAAGGCCTGGAGAGACTTACATGAACTGATGCTGAGTGAAATGAGCAGGTCCAGAAGATCATTGTATACTTCAACAACAATACTATATGATGATCAATTCTGATGGATGTGGCTCTCTTCAGCAATGAGATGGATCAAATCAGTTCTAATAGAGCAGTCATGAACTGAACCAGCTACACTCAGCGAAAGAACTCTGGGAGATGACTATGAACCACTACATAGAATTCCTAATTCCTCTATTTTTACCCGCCTGCATTTTTTATTTCCTTCACAGGCTAATTGTACACTATTTCAAAGTTTGATTCTTTTTGTACAGCAAAATAACTGTTTGGACACGTATACATATATTGTATTTAACTTATACCTTAACATATTTAACATGTATTGGTCAACCTGACATCTAGGGGGAAGGGGTGGGGGGAAGGAGGAAAAAAGTTGAAATAAAAGGATTTGCAATTTCCATGCTGAAAAATTACCTATGTATATATCTTATAAATGAAAAGCTATAATAATAAAAAAAAAAAACCAAGTGAGCTGTGACACAGCCATAAGTAGAGTAGAACCAATGGGGATTTAGCCCAGGGTGGAGAATTTAGAGAGTAGTAATAAAACTAGTCTCCAAAAAATATCTTCCCCTACCTAACCTCATCCTTACCTAACAACAGCAATTGGGGAGTTCTTTCCTTCCCCTTCAGTATCTTAGAAACCTTATGGTATCTCAGTGCACTTTTCTCCAAGTGGGGAATGCTTGCTATCTCCTTCTGTACTAGGTTTTCAATTGACCCAGGTACAAAAGTCACTAGTTATAAATCATAGGAAATTCTAGTGAGTAGGGAGTATAGTAGACTTAGATGCCTTGGATATATTTTCATGTTCTTTTCTTTTTGAGATGAGGCTTGCTTCTTTCTTTCTGATTAACTATCTCTATTCCTTGTTGATGCACCAAGAATTACTATGGGAATACATTCTAAGAACAAAAAAATACATCCAGATCAGCCCCTGGGTAATATAAGTTCAAAAAACCCTTATTAAGAAATTCACTCCATAGCAATTCTATCAGCCAAGAAAGCATTTCTAAGGACTAAGGACTGTAACCACATCCTGCAAATTGGGTGACATGTTTGTGATATTTCTTTAGGAGAAAATAGGTTCATCTTTGTAGTGAGAAATTTAGTCATTTTCCCTGTTGAATCATTTTATTGAAAGGAGGGAGATAGAAGGTAAGATAGAGAGATGGGAAGAATGGGAAAAGGAAGACAGGTATCTGTGGAAATCTCTGCAAAGAAATCAAGATGAGTGGGAAATCAAACTTTCAGCAACATGATTTTCCTTTCAGTTTCCCCAGCAATGAAAGTCTTTTCTCCAGCATCAAATAGGATGATACCTTGTAATCATGACAAAGCTTCAGGTAGGAGAAAAATCACTCCATTGGATATGGTAAGAGTTAGAGATGTCTCTGAGGAGTGTTGTCACAGGGACTTTTTTATATCGCTATTTTGTGCTTTCCTTGGCACTTTCCTTGGGGAGAGAGACAGTTGGGGAGCTTTATCTTACAAATTTAATTAAGGGGCAGGGAAACACAAAAGAGGCTTGATGTAGATATTCTCCAAGAATACCTATCAATGGGTTCAACTCAGTTGTGCTTGGTTTTGTGAGGGGTGCTTTGTCTGTTTTGTGGGTCACATTTGTAAGATGAAATTTATTAGTCTAGCAGCCAACATTGACCTTAGACTTGCTATTTGCAGCTTATGTGGCAGTCATGGAAAAGTCAGTAAAAGATGAATAAGACATGGTCTTTGATCTGAAGGTGCTTATAAAATAACTGGATAATGAAAGGAAGACCATAAATCAGCATATAGAAATTTCACATCTTATTTGGATAACCTATGATTTCATGTTAAGAATATTGCTTAATTTTTTCTAATGTATTTCACCTGCATAATCATGGAATCATAAAGATAGACTTTTGGTAGTATCAGGCCACTATATCAGCCCATGCAGTAACTCTAAAAATTGGCATGTATTCATCCCAGGGAATTCACCACCTTATGAGATAGCCTTTTTCATCTGAATAATCATTATCATATTTTTCCTTATACTGAGCCAAAGCATGCTTCCCCCTAATCCTAATTCTATTGGTTAGAGTCACAAAGAATCAGATTAATCTTTCACATCACGATCATTCAAATATTTAAGGATAATAATAGCTAGGAGTCTCTCTCTATATCTGTGTGTCTGTCTGTCTCTGTCTCTGTCTCTCTATCTCTTTATTCCTATGTCTCTCTGTCTCCTTGTTTGTCTGTCTCTCTGTATCTCCTTCTCTTTATCTTTTCTCTATCTTTCTCCTTCTGAAAAGTTTTTCCTGGTTTTCCTTTATCTTAATGCCTTCCTTGTGAGACAATCCCCCCCAATTTATCCTGTATCTAACTTGTTTATATATTGTAGTTTCATGTTGTCTTCTCCACTGAACTATGAGCTTCTTGAGAAAGTCTTGCATCCCCAGCACTTATCGCAGTGTGATAACAGATAATATACATACTACACACATAACAGATGCTTAATAAATGCTATTTGACTGACTGACATACCTGTGACATTGAGACTTTTGCATGCATCATTTTGTTTGGGGGATAGTTTCTGTGGCTCTACAATTTTACCTTTTCCATATGGTAAAACAGATACAAGCATATGGAAACAGGGTGGTTCCTTTTGTTTTTCTGGAAATTATCTTACTTCTAAGAAGAGATAATATGTTCCCAAACTGTTTCCAAGAAAGAAAATTAAGCTCTAGTTGTGCCTATTAATCATTAACTTGGTTTTAACCTTGCTGATTTGCTAAAATCTTTTGTCTCTAGCCCAACAAAGCAGAATGGAAACATGTAAAAATCCTAGAATGTCTTGGAAAGTGATGAAAACTTAAAGGTGAAAGGTAAATTTCTAAACTGTCAAAACAATCAATCAATTCACTTTAAACCACTCAGAAAGCACATAGATAATTAATTTGTCAACATATGTTTCTCATTATCTGGACACTATTTTGGACCCTTGGAAACAATCAGAGTGAATTGAGGAAATAATAATAATAGTTAATATTTATATAGAACTCTAGCTATATTCTGAGCTAAGCAATTTACAAATATTATTTCGTTTAATCTTTACAACAACCCTGCAAGGTAGGTATTATTATTTTTCCCATTCTATAGTTAAATAAACAAAGGCAAAAAAAAGGTTAAGTACTTCATCAAAATGCACATAGCTAGTAAATGTCTGAGATTGGATTTGAATTTTGTTTTACTGATTCTAGGTTTAGCAGTCTATTCAATATATCACTTAGCTGCCTAGCAAGCCATTATGGTCAGAATAACTGAAAAACATTTTAGTCTCTGGGTATCTAGAGGAATTCTTGTAAAATGAGATGATGGTTATCAAGTGTTAGTGTCCCACCTAAATCCAATTCATTTGGAAGCCAAGACTTCACCTCCTGGATGTTATAATCCTCTGCCAGAAAAAAAAAGGACCAACAACAATAACAAGAGGACCAGAGAATGGTGATGGCTCGCTCTGGGGAAATAATACCTTGATTTTCTTTTCTAAACTATGAGGACTAGGTTGTTTAATCAGATCTAAAGATCCTTTTGCATCTAAAAAAGAAAGAAAAAAAAATACTGAAGGATTCAGGGGTGTTTGTTATTTTGTTTATTCAAATTAAAATGCTCCCTGGATTTTCAGGCATAAAGAAGAAAAGAAAAAAAAATCCTCTCCTTAGTCCAGGCACTTTTCATACTTCTGTAAAGGATTTTCTAAACATCAGTCTCACATTAGCAAATTCTCAGCAGCAAGTGCTCTTAGCAAACCAATGGTATGAAAATTGTATTTGGGCAGTAGGCATTCCCTGAAGCACTTTTCTTTTTTGTATATTAGCCTCCCAGAAGTGGAAACAGCAGCAAGCTGAAATTTGAGCATAAATCATGCTTACAAGAAAGAATGAAAGTACTATCCACAAGAAACAAGACTATGTAACAATGAGAGAGGGACTGACCTCTTGCTCTCTTCTCTTTGGTTGGGAAAAGCAGTTTTCTTGAATTGTTTTAATAGCTATTTAGTTGCACTTTGCAGACTTTCCCCTAGGGTAATAGTACAAAATCACCTAAGTCTTCTCTAATAAGATAACAAAACATGGCTTCTATTAGAAAAGAAAAAGACTTGGCTTTCAACTAGATTTTATGTGTGGTTCCCAAAGATTGACTTTCTTACACTTCTCTCTTACTGCTCTTCTCCTCTCATTAATTTTCAACCCTTTCCACACCTCACCTGACGGCCAGCACAAGTCTGAGCAATATACGAGATACTAAATAACTTTTGAATTAAATTACTATTTTATAGTAATTTAAAACCACTACTAGAAAGATTAAAGATATTGGGGGGTTTTTTTGAGGGGATTTTTGTATTTTTAACAGTATTTTTTCCAATTACATGTAAAGATAGTTTTCTTCCTTCCTTCTTTTTCTTCCACTTTTCATTCCTTCCTTTCTTCCTTTCCTTCCAATCTTCCTTCCTTCCTCCCTACTTTTCTTTCCTCTCTCTCTCCTTCTTTCTCTCTCTTTCCTTCTTTCTTGATGAGGTTATTGGTGTTAAGTGACTTGCCCCAGATCACACAACCAGTGAGAATTAAGTATCTGAGGCAAGATTTGAATGCAGGTTCTTCTGACTCCAGTGCTCTAGTCACTAAGTTATCTAGCTGCATCAAGATAATTTTCAACATTCATTTTTATAAGATTTTGAATTACAGTTTTTTTTCTCTCTCTCTCCCTTCCCTCTCCCTCCCTAAAACAGAAAGCAATCTGATATCTGTTATACATAAACAGATGTTAAATATATATATTAATCATATAAAAGAAAAATCAAAACACAAGGGAAAAACTAGGAGGAAGAAAAAGCAAAAGCTAAAGTAAAAATAAAAATATTATGTTTTGATCTGTATTCAGTCACCACAACTCTTTCTCAGAATGTGCATAGCATTTTCCATCATGTTTCTTTTGGAATTGTCTTAGATCACCATGTTTCTGAGAAATTAAGTCTGTCAAAGCTTATTATTGCACAATATTATTGTTATTTGTGTGTAAAATGTTTTCCTAATGCTTCTTACTTCATTCAGAATCAGTTCATGTAAAATTTTCAGGGGTCCTCAAACTACAAACTACGGGCCAGATGAGGCAGCTGAGGATGTTTATACCCCTCATTAAGGCTTTATTTAAAGGCTCAAAAACAAATTTTTTGTCTTTACTATAGTCCAGCCCTCCAACAGTCTGAGGGACAGTGAACTGGCCCCCTATTTAAAAAGTTTGAGGACCCAATATTTTCAGATTTTTCTGAAATCTGCTTGCTCATCATTTTTTTTATAGAACAATAGCATTCCATTACATTTACATACTACAACTTTTTAGCTATTCCCCAATTGATAAACATCTCCTCCATTCCCAACTCTTTGACTGTAAAAGGAGCTACTATAAAAACTTTCATACATGTGTGTCCTTTTCCCTTTTTAATGATCTCTTTGGGATACAATTTCCAGTGATATTGCTGGATCAAAAAGTATAAACAGTTTTATAGCCCTTTGGGCAAAGTGAACTGTGTATATTTGCCTTGGAGAAGAGAAATCTTTAGGAGAAGGTATGGCCATTTCATTAAAATAGTTAAGAAATATCCATTGGATGAGGGTTTTGACTTGTTTTATATGGCTCCAAGGAGGCAAACTGGAATAATGAAGAGTTGCAGACATACAGATTTCAATTCAATATATTTCATAATTTCTTAATCAAAAGACCTGTCCCAAGATGGGATAGGCTGCCTTGAAAAAAAGTGCCTTTTGAATGAAAGTCTTTCAGCAAAGAGTGGATGACTATTTGACCTCTACTTTCAAACTATGTGTTTCTTTGTGCTTAGAAAAATATAAATGAAAATCAAGCTACATAATGATCTGATTCAAATGTATGAATAAGAGCCATATCCTAAATGAGAGTGGTCAAAGGATATGAATGATCAGTTTTCTAAGGGAAATCTAATTTATATTTAAATCATAATTCTCCTAGAACCTTTAAAATATGAGTCCCTAAAAGCTACAATCCAGATACAAGGAAAACTTGGGTCAACATCTATTCAAAATCACAATTTATAGGACTTTATTTATGCTTTTGTTATATCAGTCCGAATAAGAGTTAATAAAAATTAAAATATAACAAAGTATATCCCCAGAACCAACACACACAAGTTTCACTGATTTTATACTGACAATGATCACAATGAATATGCAAAGTTCAAAGAAGTATTCTAGGAGGTAAGTAGAATATGGGTTTGAATGGATGATATTGGTGTTATAGTCAAAAAGACTAGAAAGGGTGGAAAGGATCAGTTTGTGAACTGCTTTAAAGCCAAATTGAAGGTTTCATATTGGATTATAAGAAGCTATTGAAATTTATTAAATTAGTACAGTGGTATGATGAAGAGACTAAGAAAATTAGAACTATGCTTTTGGAAGGACTCCAGTATCTTGCCATAGGAATTGTGCTTAGTCATATGTTATTTACCATTTTATTGAATAATTTGGTAAAAGGAATAAATGCATTTTTACTAGATCTCCAGATTATATAAAACTATGAATAATTAATCCACTGAATGATAGAATCAGAATCGAAAAAGACCTTGCTAGGCTAAAAATTATTTAGTTGAATTAACATATAATAAGATGAAATTCAATTGAGGTCAATGTAAAGTAACACTTGGGTAAAATAAATATCAACTTCCAAATAAGGAGTTCATGATGTTGGTAGACTCAAAAGGAAGAACTGGGGTAGTGCTTGGAGACTTTGAAATAACAAGTGATGTTATTATTAATTTGCATATTGCCCAAATGAACATTTATAGAAAAAAAGGAAGAGTTAACATATGATCATGGCCTAGTTTGTTATTGGAAAATTCTGATTCAATTCCTGACTATCACTTACCCCAATCACTTGGTGATTTATTTCATCTGCTCAAACCTTAGGTTATCATCTATAAAAATGTAACTAATAATATTTTTACTGTCTGTTTCACCTGGTTGCTATGAGAATTAAATGTGGCATTCAAATCTTGCCTCAGATATGTAAAAAGTGCTTTATAGCTATAACATGATATACAAATGCAGTTAATGTCATTTAATTATTTAAACATTGTCCCCTTACATTGACAGAGCAGGAGCTTTGTCTCTTTACATTTAGTATCTTCAACATTGTTTTAGTCATTAAAGGAATGCACATTTCCTCACAAGAGGAATTGTTGATAGAGAATGAGATTTTTCTGAGTTGTATTTTACCTGTCAAGAAACATAGATTTTCCAATCTGATCGCATTGATTTCTAGCCTCTTTGAGAACAACCTTTTCAAAATGAGCTCTGTGGAAGAAAGATGTGGACAGTCAAGAAAATGAAACTTTGGAACTCTTGGTGATTAAATAGAGAGTGATGGAGAGAGAGTAACCCATTAAACAATAGTTTGTTCATTTTTTTCATCACAAGGAATACATTTTAAGTAGGTTTCCATGGGTAAGAGAAATGGGACTAGTTGGATTCATGTCATTGACTAATATAACTTTTGACATCCCAGAAAATGTGCTTCATTTAAAATTTTTAAATACATTCAAAATTAGAAAAGTTTACAAGAGAAAGAATAGAATTAATTCACTCAGATTTTAGCCTTTATGTATTTTAAGCCAATCCTACTATCCTTTAATTTAAGGCTTGAACTCTTGGAAGTTTCCCTTACAACTAAGACTTAAGGTCTTTTCCTGAGGGGCACAGCAACCTACAAAGATGAATGTGAAGAAAAATTAAGAAAAAAATGATAAACTTATTTATATTCCCATGTAAAAGATGAAAAACCATTGACAACATTGTAAGTTTCTTTGAGCCTTGTCTCTCTCAGTATTCTAAGATAGCAATTTCTCAATTGCACATAACAGGCTTTAGGACTTTGTTGTCAATTCAGGAAAAATATAATTTAGTGTTCTGCACTTCATATTTCCATATAAAAATTAAAAGAACTGACATTAATTGGGGGAATTTGAACATGTATCATATTATGATTATGGAACAATTAAACTTTACCTATTAGTGAAAGATGAAAATTCGATATATAAAATATAAGATCAGGTGAGGTTACTATCAAAGGGAAGCCAGATTATGGAAAAACAAAAAATAAATAAATAAAGTAAAAGAATTAGAGATTATGATTTGTTGCCAAGAAGATTTTGTTGACTAAAGGGAGACTGACTATCTCTACATTGCCACCTACTGTTAAAAGGAGTAGAAAGGATATATTTCTTTCTTCTGGCTTTTGTTGCTATGAAGATGAAGGAGAAAAGAGATCCGAAATTAGAATTTATTGTTCTTTGCTATTACCTGTAATTGTTATGAGGTATAAAAGAAAAATTCTTAAAAGAAAGAGATAGAGAGAAAATACTTTTTGTGGTTTTTGCTGTTGTTGTTGGATTTATTTTTTGGTCAATTTTAGAATAAGGGCCATTGCCTTTTCCTAAAAGAACAATACTACTTCAACTAGTCATTAGTTACCCTGAAGCTAGAAATAAAGTTACTATGTTGGTTCAAGCTCAGCCTACTAAAAGAAAGCATAGAAACATGGCAACAAAAAACTATTCCAGTGAATGACTAGTACAGCTGAGAGCCCATGCTCAGTGAGGTATCTGAACTCTGAGAATAGTGAGTTCTAACAATTGCTCTCCTGCTGAGGAAACCCCAACCCTCCAGCATGGAAATATGACAAGGAGGAATTATTATTTGTCCTTAGGTCTCTCAAAGAGGACCATGACATCAGGGAGATGATGCCATAACATGCAAGTGAATTGGATTTAAGTGAGGGAGGGCTGGACAAGGTCACCTGCCTCACTTTTCCTTCCTGAGCCATCTGGGTCCAGTGGCCAGATAGAGATCAGGGTGACTGGTTGAAATGGGTGACTTTTTAAACTAAGGACTTCAACAAGTCTCAGTTCAATTGAGGCCACACTTATTCAGTGATTAAGGCTAAGTAGCAACTGAGGCAAAGAATCTCCTCTTTCATCTAGTCCAAAAAAGTTTAAATAAATAAAGTAAGGAATGAATGAATCTGGAAGAGGAAGACCTTTGAAGTTTCTTACTAAAGCAGAAATTTACATTCAATCTGAGTCAATCAGGATCCACACTATGACCAAATGGGACCACAAAGAAAGAATGACTGCCCTAGTAGGTGGAGATAGAGCAAGGGAAGAATATTGCTATTCTAGCAATACTAGAATAATATTATCTATCCTGGAACCTATTAATAATAATCACAGAAATTAGCTGATCAAATTAATTCGCTATACTGATGATATTTTACATATTAGCTAGTAGATGGAGAAATGATTAGGAGGAAGGAAGGTCATGAAACTTTTTCTCTGTCCCTGAAATCACACCATATGGGCAACCTTTGCCAATTGTTCTAAAAAGTATAAAATTACTGGAATAATAGGAGAGAAGGTAACTATTTTTCTGTTACCATTATTTTATTAGAGCTAATGCATTAATAGAAAGAGACTTAATTGCAAGAATATTTTTCCATCTTATTTCCTCTGATTTTATGACTATCTGGGGAGCAGGGAATCTTTTACAACTGAATTGTGTTTTAGAAGTTATTTTCTTTGATTGATTGTTTGGAACTCGGAATCCAGTTCCCCGTGGAAACAATGCTGTATGCATGGTGGCTAAACTCCCAGGACAACTCAGATATTTTGCTTTAATCTGTAAAGTTTCAGAAACAGATTTCAATATACTTCTGTTTCTATGGGGAAGTATGTTTTAAGTTTTAACTTAGGATTCAATAAATGCTTCTCTCTTTCCCCAAACCTCTACAGTGGTAATTCAGTGACATCAGGAGGTTGGACTTTAGTCTTGGGTTTGAGACAACTGCCCATTGCCACCAATAACATTAATGGTCTTTCTTTACTTAAGAGAAAGCTTAATCCTTCATTATTTATGGTGAACTTTAAAAATTGGAAATTTAAATTCTGTGATACTTCTTACCACATCTTATTAAGATAAGGAAACAAGAAAAGACATCTCCAAAATTGAATGATAGAAGCTAGTATTCTATATTTCATAATAGAAAGCGACTTTCTATACTTACCAAAGATAAGACCATTCTCTAGCTGATTCCTCAGTTTTCTGAGTTGGTAAACAAAAAACAACTGGATATCTAGATTGAGCATAAAGTTTTCCAGTTTTATACTCTCCCCTTTCCTTTCAAGTTTTTGTTGATTTGTTTGGGGCAGGGGGGGAGGAGGGGAGCGGAGTGCTGTTTTTTTTTTTTTTTTTTTTAATTTTTGTTTTGTTTTGGCGGTTTTTTGTTTTGTTTTATTTTTGGTAAATTGGGATCTGCCTATATTTAAAAGGGATTTATTTTTAGAGCTGTCAGGCTCTAAATGAAAGAAAAGTCTTTAACTCTAGACCACTTTTCAGTTGTACATAATAAACACTCATTATTTTCTCACAATGTGATGTTAAACAGATCCTGGCATACATTAGGTATTAGGAAGCCATGAGCATTAGGAGCCAAGTTTATCAATGCAACCTACTGAATTGTAGGCAAAAAAACAAACAGCCTATCTGGTTATTTTGCGTCGTGTGGATCAAAATTCATAATAGAGCTAGATGGGCTTTAGAGAGCATATAGTCTAACCACCATTTTTTTTTAAGAGAGACAAAGAGAGAGAAAGAAAGAGAGAGAGAGAGAGAGAGAGAGAGAGAGAGAGAGTTACTTCAATATTTTAAAGAGTCATGATTTTATACCATGATTGGGTATAAACAAAAGATATAACCTAACCTAGGATGGTCTTTGGATGAGAGGCTACAATCATCCATCACAAGATGACTATTTGCCATATTGTATATTACACTAACTTAGTTTAATAATCCAGGATCATTTCTTGTGATGCATATTATCCTATGAATCACTCAGTTAATAAAGAGAAATCATTCTGTCCATAAGTATTCCCAATCAGATATCCTTTTCTCCTAATGTTACCCTTCAGAACAGAAGAAAAATACACTTATTTTCTTATCCTTGTTCTTTTTCTGATAGAGAAGCTAATCAATCATATTGATCAAAAGATAAGCAAAAGGACTTGTAGGATTTGAGAGCTTGAATGCTACACAAATGTCATCATCAATTTGCAAACAGAGCTAAAGGGGAGGTGTAATTGTGAACACAATACTGTAATATAAGCATAAAATGATCTGTAAAGAGGGTGTATCTACCTACCATGGCATGGGCTGAGTAAAGAGTGGCAAAGCTGAAAAATTATATTCATTCTGCATTTAAGCTATCTGTTCACCCATTTCAACCACTTTCTTCAAGCAACCTTTATCAGAAAGTTTAATGAACAGCGGATGTGACTAATTGGATTTTGATTCCTGTTTCCTATCCACCCTCTAAAGAAAATGCTAATGAGGAATGACACAGGACTAGAATAAGAAAGTAGCTTAAGAGAGGGGGGGAATTGAGAAGGAGAAAAGTAGTTTGCGTGAGGGAAAATGCCAAGGTCCCAGAGCACTGACTACTTGCAAACCATTTGTATGGGAGAATGGCAGCATCATAAAAACATGCCTAACCAGAAAAAAAACATGGCCTTCATGATGTCATTAAACAACTGTTTGCCATTTGCTCATTCTTGAAGTATCTACATTACTTTTCTCAAACTTAGATACGAACTACTGTTTTGTTCATTTTTTCTCTTTTTGTCTCAAACCATTATCTTCGGCTGAGTCATCCTCTCTTAGGATCTTTAACTCACATTTGATTAAGTCCCTGTCTACAACTCAGATTCTCACTTGTCTTCCCTGCTGTCATCCACCAGCTCAACCAGTTACACATTTATTTAATAAATATTGCTTCTCTAAAATGAGAAGTACAAAAGAGAAGGTCTTTAACTCTCTGTCTGATTTGTATAGTTCCCATGCAGTCAACTCAAATATCCCTTTTTTGGTGCCTCTGGTGGTCACTAAGTTAACCCTCATGTTACATCATTTTCTCCACTAGTCTTTTCAGAGGAATTACCAAGAAAAAAATTGAGAAGATTATCAGATGAATGTATTCTTCTGAATAATGGAATGATAAAAGAACATTAAATAATCAATAGCAAATTCAAGAAAAATGATTTGCAAAAATCCTTAGAAAAACAATATTCTCTTAACTGCTTTGACTAAAGGCAAGCTTACTTAGATTCAAATCCTTAAGAATAAGTTCATGATTGTAAATGTTAAGATATTATAGTTGTTAGAATAACTAGTAATGAGTCAAATAATTTCAGCAATTCCCTAGAATTTTTTTCTCATTAAAAAAATGAAGGAAGGTAAAAGTTAGCAAAAATAATATATTACCTACATGAGTTTGACATATGCTATAGAGAATATGTTCACTTATCTCTCTTGGAACTACAATAATTAATCATGCATAATAAATAGATTTAAAATTAGCCAAAGCTATTTGTAACAGCTGGTTTCCTCCTTACAGCCTCCACCTCACAAAAAAATTATAATATACAATTTATTTTGACAGGCTCTTCTTGGCAAACTTAGGAGATATATACAAAAGAGCTGCCTAAGCTTGGGAAATGCTTTCTTGGCTCAAATGCAAAATGTTTGGCTGGAAGATCTAGGAACAGAGTCTTTGTCCTGCCTCAGATTTAGTTTTCAAATTAATCTATTCAGCTTCCAGTACACCTATTTATAAAATATGGCATATGTCAGCTTCTACTGACCCAAAGGAAGCATCCATAGATACTAACAAAATGGCAGCAAGAATTCAATGGTGGTAATCAACAGTTCATGGAAGGACAATACAGTATTTTTTAAGTGGATTAAAGGAACTTTTCCAAGTAAAAAGTAATTTGATTAACCCTTGACCCTAGAGAAAGTGAAAACAGAACTGACATCAAACTGAAAAGTGTTATTCAATCCAGGATTATTACAAAAACCTCCTTGTTGATTGTGCAGGCAACTTTTTTATGAAAAAAAGCATTCTGGCTTACATCCTATTACTTACTCTAGAAATCTGTGGAGGAAGATAAGATGACAAGTAGTTTAGGAGAGGAAAATCTTCCTTTGGGATTTGTCTAATTAATGACATAATTTTTAAAAATATGATTTCCCATATTTAGGAAGAATATAGAACTTAAGAAGCAAATATTAAAATTTAAATTAAGGGGCTCCTAATCAGAAAATTGCTGTCTTTTTTCTTTTATGTGAGTCTGTACTTCTAACAAGCAATGACCTTTTAAGAAAGAGAAGGAACTATGACTAATATACACTTTCCTAGGTCATGTGCTGAGCACAACAAACTGTCAATTGCTGATATACTCCATTATCACTTTTGATTTTCTTCAGCTTTGTTAAGCCATTGACTCATCTTTATGCTTTATTGATGGCTTAATTTCTGTTCCTGTCTACTAAGTCCAGTATTAATAGACTTTGTCTGCTCTAACAAACACACTAAAATGACTATTTATATTGATTTTCACAATACTGTCATGACCCAAAATGCCTAAATTATTCTGCCCCTACTACTCTCTCCCAAAGGCAATCTCTCCTAAACAACAGTTTGTTATAACGTTGCTTCTGAGCTACAAAATTATGTATCCCCAAACACATTTCAATCTCTTATCAGTGAAGCTTCCTGAAAAGCTTTGAAATATGGAGTGTAGATGTTAAGGCTGATGAAGGTTGGTACCCTTCATGGAGATATGGAATATGTCTATTGAATCTCAATCTCAAATTATGCTGTGTGAAAAGAGCATTTCATTAGCTATGAAAACACTAAGTCCTGGACAAATCCCAAAGAAAAATTTTTCTCTCCTTAGCTAACTAACTTCAAATCTTACACTCTTTTCTCTATAGTACCCAGATTTCTGAAAAGAAAAATAACTAACATTTCTATAATATCTCATGTTTTGCAGAGCGTTTTACAAATATTTACTCATTTTATCTTCATATTGACCCAGAGATATAGGTGCCCATTTTACAAGTGAAGAAACTGATGCAAATAGATGTTAAGAGATTTACCCAAGACACACAGCTAGTGCCTGATACTAAATTTCAATTAAAGTCTTTTGACTCCAGGTTCAGAATTTTCCCCATATATTACCACTTAGATGGATAGAATAGAATTTGGCAAATATTCAAACATTAGGAAACATCCATTAGGAACAGCACTATTCTGGAACTCGGGAGAACAAGCTTCTAGTCCTGGAATTGTCAATGCCTTATTATAGAAGCCTTGAAGGAAGAGGAAAGATTTGACATGTACAGATGAAAAGAGAATGTTTTTAGTATTTTCACTTTTTGTTGTTGTTTGCTTGCTTTTTGTTTTCTTTTTCATCTTTTTGATCTGATTTTTCTTGTGCAACATGATAAATGTGGAAATATATGTAGAAGAATTGTACATGTTTAACATATATTGGACTACTTGCTGTTTGGGGAAAGGGATAGAAATAGGGAGAAGGAAAAATTGGGATCACAGGTTTTGCAATGGTGAATGTTGAAAAATATCTTTGCATATATTTTGAAAATAAAAAGCTAACATTTAAAAAGAAGAAAAGAGCATATTTTATTTTGACTTTGAGCCATTTTTTGGATTTGAATTTGAATTTGGATCTAAAATTTTGTTTTAGTCAGTCACCTCCAGGCTTGCCAATAAAACCCAGGTGTTTGAATTCATTCCTCAATCAATGACATGATGGAAAAGAATGTTGCCTCATATTGAAGGTCCAGATATTATGTATTCCACTGGATTCTATTTTGGGTATAAACAAAACAAAATCAAAAAATTATATTTATCTTTTATTTAAAAAAGCAAAGCTTGAAGATCTCCGTTAGCAGTTAGGTTAAACAGTGAAGGTAATGGAGGCAGAGCCAAGATGGAATAAAGATAGGGATTCACTGGAGCTCTTCCCCAAACCATTCCAAATACTTTTAAATAATGACTTTAGACAAATTTTAGAGTGTCAAAACCTACAAAAAGACAAAGTGGTACAATTTTCCAGCTGAAGACGATTTGAAAAGTCAGCAGGAAAGGTTTGTTGTACGAGGGTAAAGGTTTGGTACAGTCTCAGCTTATCCTGGCTTCAGAAAACCGAAAGCAGCTCCTGGAGGGAGAGGGGGACTCTGAGTCAGTGGCAACAGCTGTGGTTTCCAGATCTTTCAGCCCACAGAAGCCAAGGATGACTTGGAAGTTCATCAAGAAAGGTTTATCACACTACAATATGAGGGGAGCAAACCAGGAGAAGGCTTTGGGAGCCACTAAATTAGTATCAGCAGTAGGAGCTTCCAGAAGTAGGTCTCTTTACTAGCATTGTGACAGGAATCTGTTGCTTTTCCCATACTTAGATGTGGGACATATTTCTAGCTCTAGTCCCAAGACAAAGAATACTAATACACTAGGACTCATAGTCACAGTAGAGCAGGGACCCTGTTCCAGGGCAGAAAAGAGTGCTTGTGTCACTCACTCACGAGAGCATAGGACAGGAAAATAGTAAACACACTTCCTTTTGATTCATTCCACCTTGGAAGAACTAAAAACATCGAGATTCCTAAAATGTTCTCTGAAAACAGCTACACAAAACCTATGAAGCTTGAGACATTGTACTCTCTCTACCCTTTTAATGAACAGGTTTTAAATAAATTTATTTTTTAATACATATTGCTTTATAGCTTATGTTGAGAGAGAAAAATCAGAGAAAAAGGGAAAAACCATGGAAGAGGAAAAAAAAAAACAGAAAAAAAGAAGTGAACAAAGTATGTGTTGATTTATATTCAATCTCCATAGGTCTTTTTCTGGATGCACATGTAATTTTCTGTCCAAAATCTTTTGGGATTGCTTGGGATCATTGAACTATTGAGAAGAACCAGATCTTTCATAGTTGATCATCATACATTCTTGCAGTTATTGTATATAATATATTCCTGGTTCTGGTTGTTTTCCTCAGCATCAGTTAGTGTAGATCTTTCCAGGTCTTTCTAAATTCAGCTTAATAATATTCTATTATCTTCATATACCACAATTCATTCAGTCATTCCCCAATTGATGGGCAGCTACATATTTTCTTATTCTTTGCTATCACAAAAAGAGCTGCTATAAACAATTTTGCACATTTGGTCCTTTTCTTTTCTTTATAATTTCCTTGGAACATAGAATTAGTAGAGGCACTGCTGGGTCAGAGGGTATGCACAGTTTGAAAGCTCTTTGGGCATAGTTTTAGATGGTTCTTCACAATGGTTGGATCATTCCACAACTCCACCAACAATGTATTAACGTCCCAGATTTCCTGCATTCCCTCCAATATTTATCATTATCTTTTTCTGTCATCTTAGCCAATCTGAGAGTTGTGAAATGGTACCTCAAAGTTGTTTTAATTTGCATTTCTCAAATCAATAGTAATCTAAAGATTTTTTTCATAAGACTAAAGATGGATTTAATGTCATCATCTGAAAATTGTCTATTCATATCCTTTGACCTTTTATCAATTGGGGAATGATTTATTTTCTTATAAATTTGACAGTTTTTTATATATTTTGGAAATGAGACTTTTATCAGAAACACTGGCTCTAAAGATTTTTCCCAGCTTTGTACTTCCCTTTTAATCTTGTTTCTGTTGACTTACTTTATGTAAAATTTTTAAATTTAATGTAATTATTAAATTTAATTTAATGGGATGATCCTACTTATGAAAAGCTCTCAAGCCCTGCTGCTTCTTTGTTTCTTGTGTTTCTTGTGCCCTATGTTGATTGCTGTTTGTTATGGGAGCCAACTGCTAGTGGCTGCTGGGGATCTAATTCTGACCAGCAGAATATATCCCTTCATGTGAGAGGATACAAGGAGACTGAGAGGCAGTTGCATTCTCTGACCTCTTTCCTCTTTCCTCTTGCCTTTATTTCATTGCCAATTCACAAGCAACATCTGAGTCTATAAAAGCTGATTTGCAATTCCTTCAAGTGCATTATGATTCACAGCTGTGGGGGCTTTCGGAGAATCAACCTCCCCCTTAATGGCACAGTCCCCTTTACAGGCTTTCTGTAACTTTTTCTGTACTTATTCCAGAAGCTGATGTTTGAAGATTTATCAAAAACTAGATTACTATAGGCCTTGATTAGGCCTTGATTATTATGTCATATGTATCTAATCTATTCCATTGATTCATCAATCGTATTTCTTAGCCAGTGCCAAATGATTCTGATAACTGCTGCTTTACAATATAGTTTTAGGTTTGATACTGATAAGCCACCATCCTTTATATTTTTTCCATTAATTCCCTTGATACTCTTGACCTTTTGTTCTTCCAGATGAATGTTATTATTTTTTCTAGTTCTATACAATAATTTTTGGCAGTTTGATTGATATGGCCCTAAATAAGTAGACCAATTTAGGAAGAATTGTCATTTTTATTATATTAGCTCGGTCTATCCATGAGTAAATGATTTTTTTTCCAGTTGCTTAGATCTGAGTTTATTTATGTGAGAATTGTTTTGTAATTTTGTTCATCTAGCTCTTGAATTTGTCTGGGCAGGTAGACTCCAAGTACTTTATTTTGTCTACAATTATTTTAAATGGAATTTCTATTCCTATCTCTTACTGATGGGCTTTGTCAGGAATATATAGAAATGTTGATGACTTGTGTGGACATATTTTATATCCTGCAACTTTGCTAAAACTGTAAATTGTTTCCAGAAGGTTTTTAGTTAATTTTCTAGGATTCTCTGACTATATCATCATATCCTTTATAAAGAGTGATAGTTTTATTTCCTCTCTGCCTATTCTAATTCCTTTAATTTATTTTTTTTCTTTTCTTATTGCTAAAGCCAACATTTCCTGTACAATGTTGAATAATAGTATTGATAATGAGCATCCTTGTTTCTATCCCTGATCTTATTAAGAATGTATCTAGCTTCTCTCCATTACAAATAATGCTTCCTATTAGTTTTAGATAGATATTGTTTATTATTTTAAGGAAAGCTCCCTTTAATCCCATGTTTTCTAGTATTTTTTTTTATTGGAATGGGTGCTGTATTTTGTCAAAAGTTTGTCATGCATCTATTGAGATTATCATATAATTTCCGTTTGTTTTGTTATTGATATGGCAGATTATGGCAAAAGTATTTCTGATATTGACCCAGTCCTGAATTCCTGGTATCAATCCCATTTAGTCATAGTGTATTATTTTGCTGATAAAGTGTTATAATTTCTTTGCTAATATTTTATTTACAATTTTTACATCAATATTAATTAGGGAGATTGGGCTATAATTTTCTTTCTATGTTTTGGCTCTTCCTGTTTTAGATATCAGTCCCATATTTGTGTCATAGAAGGAATTTGGCAGGACTCCTTTTTTACCTATTTTTCTAAATAGTTGACGTCATATTGGAATTAATTATTCTTTAAATTTTTGGTAGAATTCACTTGTGAATCCATTTGGCCCTGGAGATTTTTTCTTAGGAAGTTCATTAATGACTTGTTCAATTTCTTATTCTAAAATGTGACTATTTAAATAATTTATTTTCTCTTCTGTTAATCTGGGAAATATATTTTTTTAATAAAAATTCATTTTTGTTAGATTGTTGGATTTACTGCCATATGGTTGAGCAGAATAGTTCCTAATTATTGCTTTAATTTCTTTTTCAATGGTGTTTTAACAAAAAGTTAAAAATCATGTAATAGCTGAAAAAAATGAGCAAACAACAGAAAAAGATTGACCATAGATATTACTATAGTTACAAGGAAGATCAGAACACACACTCAGAAGAAAATAACAAAGTCAAACAAAGTCAAAAAATAAACAAAGTTCTACATCAAAAGCTTCCAAGAAAAAAAAATTGTTTTCATGGAAGGGGATTCTGAAAATCAAGTGAGAGAGGTAAAAGAAAAATTGTGAAGAGAAATGAGAGTGATGCAAAAGCAAGTGTAAAAGCTAATGAGGAGAAAAATGCCTTAAATACCAAAATTGGCCAAATGAAAAAGGAGATACAAAAGTTCACTGTGGAAAATAATTCCTTAAAAATTAGATTTGTACAAATGGAAACTGATGACTTATGAGAAATCAGGAAACAAAAAAACAAAATGAAAAGAATGAAAAAGAAAAGAAAACAATGTAAAATGTCTTACTGAAGGAAAAAAAAAAACCTGACCTGGATCCAGGAAAAACAACTGAATTTTCCTAAATTCAGGAAAAATAATTTAAAAATTATGGGTCTATCTGAAAGTCATAATCTTTTTTTAAAAATAGCCTAAATATCATCTTGCAAGAAATTATCAAAGAAAACTGTCCTGATATTCTGAAACCAGAAGGCAAAATAGAAATTAAAAGAATGCACAATCATCTCCTGAAAGAGATCCCAAGATGAGAACTTCCAGGAATATTATAACCAAATTACAGAACTTCCAGGTCGAGGAGAAAATATTGCAAGCATTCAAAAAGAAACAATTCAAGTATAGTGGAGCAAGAGTGAAGATAACACAATATGTAGCAACTTCTACATTAAAGGATTGGAAGACTTGGAAAATGATATTCCAAATAGCAAAAGAGCTGGGATTACAACCAAGAATTACCTACCCAGCAAAACTGAATATGATCCTGGAAGGGAAAATGTAAGTATTTAATGAATATAATAGGGTTTTCAATGAAATAAAGGACTTTCAAGAATTATTGATGAAAAACTAGAGCAGAATAGAAAGTTTGACTTTCAAACACAGGTCTCAGGAGAAACATAAGGGGGTAATTAGAAAAGAGAATCATTATGGATTTAATAAGGATAATCTATTATTAGGGCAGTTAGAAGGAATATATATAGAGGGGGGCACAGGTGTGAGAGTTGAATATAAAGGAACAATATATAAGAATAAAATTAAGGGATTAGAGAGGAATATACTGAAAGAAGGTGAAAGGGAAAAGAAGTGGAATGGCACAAGCTATCTGCCATAAAAGAGACAAGGAAATTGGACTATAGAATTTTGACTTAAAGAGGAACAATGGATCTAGGGATCTGGGGAAAAGATAAAAGGAGGAAGAACAGAATAATTGGCCCTAAACCCTGGTGGAAATATTAGAAGCACCCCTGAAAATCTTTAATGCTTTTCATCAGTAAATACTCTCTATTGTCAATGTTTGTATTAGTATATCATGGTTAGTTTAAGATTGCAAACCTTCAAAGCCTGTCTTATTAGTAAGTATAAGAGTCAATCAGACTCTAAAGCATATATAAGGGCAAAAATTTAAAGCAATAAACTTGTGATAAAATTAGAGTAATAAAAAGAGATTTGGAAGAGAAATGAGAATGTAGCAAGAAAGACTTAGACAACTTAACAGCTTAGTACAAAAGATAAAAGCCTCAAAAACCTAGCAGATTCTTTGAAAATTAGACCAAAGAGAAATTAATGACTCTATAAGACAAGAATATAAAAAGAATCAAGAGACTGAAATAGGGGATAAGACCAAGATGGTGGAGATGAGACATGTCTTTTTCTGAGCTCTCTCCATGTCCCTCAAATTAACAGCAACTCTAGACTCTACACTAGTTCTGGGGTGATAGAACCCACAAATATTTGTAGTGTAACAAATCTCCAGAAGAAGGTAATTTGGAAGATATCCAGAAAAGGTCTGTTTCAATTGGGCATGAAGAGAGGTGAGTTGAGCACAAGTGAGACGAGTATAGGTGGTGCACAGTCCCAGGGCAGTATAGGCTCCACTAGCCCAGACATCATCTTTTAGGAATTCATAAAGGGAAACTGCCCTGATATCCTAGAATCAGAAGGTAAAATAACCATTGAAAGAAGTCACTGCTCCCCTCCTCAAAGAAATGCAAAAATGAAAATTCCAAGGAATATCATGGCTAAATTTCAGAACTATTGGACCAAAGAAGAAATACTGCAAGCCACCAGAAAGAAAAAAAAATTCAAAAATTGAGGAGCCACAATTAGGATTACCTAAGGCCTAGCTTCCACATTAAAGGATCAAAGGGCCTTTATGTTATGGGATATTATTGTTCTATAAGAAACGATCAGCAGAATGGTTTCAGAAAGACCTGGAGAGACTTACAAGAACTCATGCTAAGTGAAATGAACAGAACCAGGAGACCATTGTACATAGCAATAGCAAGATTATATGATGATCAGTTCTGATGGTGTGGCTCTTCTCAACAATGAAATGATTTGAGCTAATTCCAATGATCTTGTGATGATGAGAACCATCTACACCCAAAGAGAGGACTGTGGGAACTGAGTGTGGATCACAACATAGCATTTTCACTTCTTTTGTTGTTGTTTGCTTGAATTTTATTTTCTTTCTTATTTTTTTTCCTTTTTGATCTTGTGCAGCATGATAGTTATAGAAATGCATATGCCTATATTGGATTTACATATATATTTTTACCATGTTTAACATATTTAGATTACTTGCCATATAGGAGAGGTGGGAAAGAAGGTGATGGTAAATTGGAACACAAAGTTTTGCGAGGGTCAATGGTGAAAAATTATCCTTGCATGTGTTTTGAAAATAAAACGCTTCAATTAAAAAAAAAAAAGAAACAAGAAAAAGCTTTTACAGGGGAGGGAAAGGGGAGAGGTAATGAGTAAATCATCATCAGAATTGTCTTTAAGATGAAATAATATACATAGTCAATAAGGGTATAGAATTCTATTTTACTTTGCAGGAAAGTAGGAGAGAAAGAAGATATGAGAAGTGATAGAAAGTAGGGCATATTAGGTGAGAGGGTGGCTAGAAGCAAAATACTTTTGAGAGGGAACAGCATGAAAGGAGAGAAAGAATAAAATAAATGAGCATGGGGGAACGAAATGCAGGGAAATATAGTTAGCAATAGTAATTGTGAAAAAGTTTGAAGCAAGTTTGTGCGACAATGACCTAACTTCTCTGATATATAGAGAACTAAGTGAAAAATTTAAAAGTAAGAGCCATTCCCATTTGATAAATGAGAAAAAAATATGAATACTTTTCCAGTGAAGTAATCAAAGTTAGCTATGCCCATGTGAGAAAAGTACTTTCACTCATATTGATTGGAGAAATGCAAATTAAAATAATCCTGAGGCACTATTTCTACTAGATCTATTAAATTAACTAATGAACCAAAAAGAGGAAAATGATAAATATTAGAGGGAATACATGATAAAAAAGACATTAATGCCTTGCTGGTAGAATTGTGAACTGATTCAGCTATTCTGTGGAGCAATTTAGAACTATGCCCAAAGGGCTATAAATCATGTATACTCTTTAACCTAACAATACCATTATTAGTCATGTATCCCAAAGTGATTTTTTTAAAAGTAAAACAACCTATATATCCAAAAAATATTTATAGCAGCTCTTTTCTCAGAACAAAGAATGAAACTTTGAGGAGATGCCCATCAATTAGGAAATGGCTGAACAAACTGTAATATGTGATTATGATGGACTACTATTGTTGTATAAGAAATTAGTAGAATGAGCTCATAAAACGTGAAAAGTCCTCCATGAGCTCATGAAAAGTGAAATGTACTACGTTCAAAGTAATAGCAATGTTGGGGGTTGATTAACTGTGAATGACTTTGCTATTCTCAGAAATGTAATGATTCATCTGAAGGACTTATGATGAAAAATGTTTTCCATACCAAGAGAAAAAATGAATTGTGTCTGAATATGGATTCAAATGTGGTTTTTAAACTTTATTTTTCTTGAAAGTGCTTTTTTGGGGGGTATGGTTTCTTTTACAATATGACTTTTATGGAAATGTTTTGCATAATTTCATATGTGCCTTTTTAATGGTGGGTTTGGGGAGAGAGGAAGAGCCAGAATCTGGAACTCAAAGTTTAAAAAAATGCAAAAATATGTTTTACATATAACTGAGGAAAACAAAATATTAAATATTTAAAAATTGAAGGAGTGGCAGGTATTTGAAATAATGCTCTGTATCTCCCTCTGTGATATTCAAAGAGGACACTCCTCTTCTATCCCTAGAAAATGAAGGAAATGGAGTCAATGTATAAGCCAAAGCTTTGCTGCCTCCCATTCTTTTTGTCTCTCAGAAGCACATTTGGCCTAGGTTAGTTTGCATCTTGTTGCCCTTGATAAATACAAATAAAGATTTGGTTGATAAAACCTTTTCACCCTATCTTCTACATAGATCCCCTTTTGGGAGCACACAAAATGAAGAAAAAGAAACTTGTCAGTCAGAGTCATTCTGAAACCTTTGCAAATAGTTTGCCATATTCTGCATACTGGATTCCTGAAGAACAACAACAACAAAAAAGCATATCAAATGTTAGTAGTACCTCTACATAAGACAACTCATTTATGACAAGAGGCAAACTTATGTATGACATTGCTTTGGTTTCCTAACGTTGAGAACATTTTGAGATGTGATAGATATTATTTTACTAGAGCAGCCTGAACTATATGTGATGGTCCTACATGAATCATAGGATATAAGACCTACAAGGGATCCAAGAGGTGATTTATTCCACTTGCTAGCCAAGAAAATGATTGCTTACTATCTTGTGTCTGACTTTGAGGAAGCAACTTCACCTTTCACAACCTCAGTTCCTTCATCACTTAAATGAGGAAGCTGGACTAGATGACCTTTAAGATACCATTCAGTTCTAAATCTGTAATGTACAAAACCTGATTTCAAGGTGTAAGAAGAGGAAGGAGTGATAGACAGCTCACTTAAGTAATCAGGAGATGGAAACAGATGAAAGTTCAATTTGGCTGACTGATGCAGAATGTGAAAGTGAATAATGATGAAGGGAGATAGGCTAGAACCAGAATATAGGAGGCTTTAACTAAGAGAAGGAAGAGAATCCTTTTGTATTATAAAAGCAAATAGAAATTGATGCAGTAGAATGATAGATAAGATCTATTTCCCAGGAAGATTTATTTTTGATTTGAGTAAGGAGAGACTTGCCAAAACTAGTTAAACCATTCAAGGCATTATTATAATGACCTATCACAGAGAAGCATCATTAATATCAATGAGGGTACCCATATCAATGAAATTATAGATGCTTGAAATTATTGAAGAAGTATTAAGATAGATATATAATAGGAAAAAGTCTAGCATGAAAAAGACAAGGAAGTGACGAACTTGAATGTTCTGTTGGTACCCATGGTTTGTTGATTACAACCTTAGATAGTCTCTCTTTGAAAAAATTGAGGAGATTTGGGCAAAAAATCATAGAAGTTGTGGATGATTTGTTTCTTTGCAACCAGTGAGGGTACCCATATTATTAAGATCATGGATGCATTGAAGATCTGAAGTATAAGTATATGAGGATGTTTTGATGTTTATATATTTGATCATTTTAGTAGTTGTTTTCTGAAAAATGTTCCCTAATATTCACTTTTAAAAGATTTAGAAAGTATTTTTCTTAAAAAAAAACACGTTAAATAGTTTCCAGCTTTATTATTGAGGAAGAAATATGATAAGGTGTTTAATTTCTTAGGCAAAATGCAGTTTTTGCCATAATAATTTCCTGGCTACTAGAAATCCTCCAGTGATCTAAATCATGGTTATAATTTCATTAATTCATTTAGTGCATACAGATGTGGCCTGTGTAATAAAGTCGGATTTCAGTGGCAATATACTTTGCATGTCTTTTGCCAGTGTGTGAAAATTACCAACATAAACTTGGTCTTTCTGAATACTCCCCAGAAGCTCCCAGAACAGCAATTGGTACTTATCCCATGCTGCTAACATAGGAAGCAGGTGAGCCATTGACCCTGAGGCCTTTTTATATATTTCACAATCATTCTACAAAAAACACACATATCTGAAGTGAGAACAGGAGAAAGGATCTTTCTGCCAAGTATCTATGCTAAGGCATTCCTTTTGTCTATTGCTCTAGCTGCAACATAGCTTCTATCCCTCAAATCAACATGCACATCTGCCCCTTACCACCAGAGATACCCACATCAGTTCCCCTTGTATATAGATACTTGAACATACCTGGGCCAAGGAAACTCCATTTGATCTACAAAAGCAGATAACAATAGAAAAATCAATAGAAATAATAACAATATAACAGATAACAATAGAAAAGGCAATGGAATCAGGAGGTGAGATTAATTATGTGACTTCAAATAAGGCATATACACTCTTTGAGGCTTAGGCTTTGCTTTTTTTAGTCTTATAATATGAGGAAAATATCATTTATATTACTCACCTCATAGGATCTTTAGGTGGAAAGGAAAACAACTTGCAAAAAAATTACTAAAAGCAATTTCAGTGAATTTGTTGTTTAGTCATACTCCTCTCTTTGTAACCCCATTTGGGCAAAGATACTGGAATGGGTTGCCATTTCCAAATGAGGAAACTGAGGCAAGTTGGGTTAAATGATTTGCCAGCTAGTACACGGCTAGTCTCTATGTTTAACACCAGATTAGTACTCAGTTTCTTCCTCATTTCAGAATGGCTCTATCCACTGCAACACCTAATTGCCTTTTTCTGGAAATAGTGAACAGAAATTAAGATAGGAAGTTCAAAAGATCTAAATTACTCTGGAGTTATGTCCTTTAAATATCCTTGGTTTTCTTATTTCTTCTGAGTTTGTTAGTATAGTTGGTATAATGGGCAGAATAGCAAAGAACTTTCATGTGTCATCAATATTTTTTATTCTTTTTACATTTCTTTTATTTAATCCAATCCCTCATTCAAGAAATATTTAATGAACACAATATATATAAAGCACTATTTTAGATATTGATTTTGGGGAAAATGCTAATACAAACATAAATATTATAAGACATGGTCACTGCTTTTGAAAAGCTTACAATCTAGTAGGGGTAATGAAATATGGGTGTAGATAATTATAACAGATATCATGATAATTGCACAAAAGAAGTACAAAGAATCATATGAGTTTTGAAAGTGGAAAAATCATTCCTAACTTGAGGAGAGGTTAAAGACAATGTTTATGGAAAGTTTCACCAAGGAAAGTATTTCTACAGTTTTGAAGAATATATAAAATTTCAAAAGATGAGCATAAAGACAAAAAGAGAAAATGAAAGAGATTTATGAAGGACCACAGATAGTTCAGTTTGAATAGAGCAAAGGATAATGGGGAAATATTATGTGAGATAAAAACTGCCACATTAAGTAGTTTGGATTTGATTCAATTGGTAAAATGATGCCATCCAGGAGTTCTGAGAAGATTAGTGACATGGTCAGATGTCTACATAAAAAAATGTAATATACAAGAAATATTAAAAATGGATAATAGGGTAGAAAGTCTAAGGTTGGAGGGTTAGATTTGGAATCGGTCTGTGTCTCGTGTGATTCAGTCTATTCTGCTAGTTTAGGTTCATATTTAGTATGACTCATGGTCATGGTCATATAATATTTCATGGTCTATATAATATTTAGCAAAAGAAGTTTAGTTAACAATAACAGAAAAGATTCAACAAAGATAAAATATCGATGCTTTTGGGTGAAATGTTCCTGACTTCCAGTTTTGGCACAGTGGAATGTGTAGGCAAAAGGGTATGTTTATTCTCTTGTCAGCTGGATATCTGTTGATCATAAAAAGTACTAACTACTAATACACTTGGTGTTTTTTCCTTAGACAATTAGGAAGCTAGATCAATTATTGGAACTTTTGTCCTATGGGCCGATTCAGTCTCAAGAATTGTTTTCTGAGTTGTTGGGTTATTTGTTTGTTTGTTTGTTTTTGAGGGGGATCATAGTTGGGGAATGAAAGAAATCTAACTTACATGGCAGAACCTTTCTAGTCTTCATGCCAAGGGTCCCAATTAGATGAGTAGGAGAGATTCTCCCTTTCAGAAGAGGATACTGCAATCATTCAAAAGAAAATAATAAATTAGATTATGGTAATGATAGTGGAAATGGAAAAGAATGTATGAGTGTGAAAGATATTATGGAGGTGTAATAGCTGAGGCATGGTTATGAGATTGAGGGAGAGGAAAAGATCAGAAATAATACTCAGATTTTGAGATTAGCTGATTCCAGTCACAGAAATAGAAAAGTCAGTGAAAATAACAGGGTTTTGGGGGAGATATAATTTGAATTTTGGATACATTAATTACCATCATCCAAGGGTGAGTAGTAGCCTGTTAAAAGTATAGATCTGTACCTCAAGAAAGACTATATAGCTAAAGATAAGAATTTGAAAGTTAACTGCATAGAGGTAATTACTAAAGCTGTGTAGTGAAAAGGTGTGTGTATGAGAGACAGATAGACAGACAGAGAGACAGAGAGAGAGACAGAAAGAGAGATCAAAAACAGAGAGACAGAGACAGAGATGGACAAAAACAGAGACAGCGAGAAAAAGAAAGAGATAGAAACAGAGACACACAGAGAGAAGCAAAGAGAGAGAGTGAACATGGGGGCAAAAAGACATCTGAGGGCAGAACTTTGAGGAATGTCCTCTGAAAGAGCTAGATAAAGGAGCCAGCATAAAAGAAAGAGGACTAAATCATAATAAGAAGGGAAAACCAAAAATTATATCACATAAGTCAAAGGAGGTAAGGGAATCCAGAAGGAGGGAATCATTAACAATGCCAAGTGATACACAGAGTTCAAAGAGGATGAGGCCTGGAACAGAAAGAAAGAAAAAAGCCATTAAATTTAGTGAAAAGGGGCTCATTGGTGACCTTTGAGAAAGCAGTTTCCATAGAAACCAGAGACTAAAGCCAGATTGTAAGGGATTGATGAGTGAAAAACATGGTAAGGAAGTGGAAACACTGGGTGTAGACTACTCTTTCAAAAAGTCAGAAAATGATGAGATGATGAAATGACAAAAATGATGATAGCGTAACAATGTTGAAGGGTCAAAGGAAGGTTTTTTTCTTTTTTAATTAGGGGAGAGCCCTATCTATATGGATGGATAGCTAGGTAGATGGATAGATAGATAGACAGACAGATAGATGATAGGGGAAGAGAGGAAGAGATAGAGACAGAGAGAAACAGAGATGGGAGAGAAAAAGAAGGGAGAGAGACAGAAACAGAGAAACAAACAGAAAGAAAGAGATAGAGAGAAACAGAAACACACACACACACAGAGAGAAGACATAAATACATGAGAAAAAGTCAGAAGAAAGAAAATAACTAAGAAGGCAAGGAAAATTAATAGGGAAATTCAAAAAAGATTTATTGAGTGCTCCCTATGTGAGGATTGTAAAATCAGTCAAAACAAGCATTTATTAAGCACTGTATATATCAAGCACTGTGCTAACCACTTGGGATACAAAAAAAGGCAAAAACACAGTCAGTATCCTCAAGGAGCTACACTAACAGAGCAGTCAATATGCAAATAATTACATACATGACTCATACACTGAAATAGGAGGCACTCTCAGAGAGAAAGTAACACAGGGACAAGAGAAATTGTTAGAACTGGAAAGATCTCTTGTAGAAGGTAGGATTTGAACTGAGTTCTTGATAGAGGCTTTTCACATTTCCATTATATACGTAACTGTTCATTGTAAAAACTGAGTTGGGTACTGCCTCTTTTCCCATTTATATGCTAAGTAATAGAATCAATGTGGGACAATAGCATGTAAACATTAGCATGGAACCATTTGGAGTCAGATAGCCAAGGCTTAAATATTATACCTACTGACTATTTCCTTGGCTAAATCACCTTTCATTTCTGGACCTTCATTTCCCTTTCTCTGAATTAATGGAGTTGTTCTTGGTGCTCTTAAGTCCCTTCTAGTTCTAAAACTTTTTCTATAGCTTCTTTCTACAGCTTGGACTCTGGAGGACTTTCTTCATTTGCCTATTGATACACCAGCTTTCTACCAGTGTTAGCAGTTTTTCCTAGTGACTGGCTGTCTTTGGTCAGGAAAAACAGGCAGAGTTTGGTGACAGCAATGTCTAGCCTTATAGCCAAGCCTTTTTTGGCCCACTTCCAACTTGTTTATCAGGCCAGATTCCCTGGCAGTGAAAGCTGTTTTCCCAGAGCTCTGTAGCTGATAGGATGCTTCTGGATTTTTCCCCATCTGAGGAGTATTTAATGATTTGTTTGGTAAATAGACTATGAAGAACAACAATCAGAAAAGCATAGAGCTTGAGTTGGAAGGACATTTAAAATCCCATCATACAAATTTCTTCATTTGGCATGTGAGAAACCTTAGGCCTGGGGAAGTAATGGGACTTGTCCCAGACCACAGAGTATTAAGAGAGTCAGAATTCAGGCTCAAATTCCTAGCACCTGACTCCAGAATTTTTTCCTCTATAGTCCAGCTATTCCCATGCAGCCCAAATATTGCCACGGGAAGCTAAATCTGAGAATTAGGGAAAGTGCTAACTCTGTGGCTTGGTGAGAGAGAGTGAAAAGGTTTTATAATTTTTTTTAGTGCTTCAGTTTAAGAGGAATCTAAACCCTAATTTTGCATAGAATCATTTTTTCCCTATAATGTACAGCAGTGAGGTTAAAGATTATCTTAGTTAATATATTGACTTAGAAAACAACAAATTAACATTATCTGTTGAATTATATTTTGGGAGTTTTTTCATCATTTCCCATTAAAATTACATTTTGATCTGGTTCAGGCTGCACTTCAAAGTTTTCAAGGACTATGTGTGTGGGGAGATAAGAGTTTTATACTGTTGTAGAGAATTCCCTGTTAAAGAGGGATTAAGGTAGTTACGTCATCTGATTTCTTAGTGACAAAACTCTACTAAAGGAGTCTTCAAAATGTAACATTGATAAGGAAAACCAGGATGGGTCTTTTATTTTTGGGGGGGACAAATTCAATTTTCAAGAGTTAATAAAGGAAGCAGTACTTATTAAGTACATACTACATGCCAAGCACATACCAGGAATTTGGAATACAAATCCAAAAAGTGAAACAACTCCTACCTTTAATGTAAAGAGTTTACACTCTAATAGAAGAATACAACTCACTTAGTAAAATGAGTTTTAGCATAGACAGTCATGGTAAGAATATAAAACTAATATAGAGCACCATGTCTTTTGTAGTCATAATGGTAGAACCGATTTAATTCTTGCTCAAAATGGGAGAGAAATAGGTGGAACTGGAGGAGCATATATCCTAAGTGGGTAAGACAGATAGTAATATGATCCTAGATAGGATATGAAGCATGGTCTGGAACTATGGAGAGGAGAGATGCACAACTCTCCATTAACCCAGAAGGAAGGAGCTCAGCATTCAGCTGGAATCAGTTCTGTCAACTCTATTTGAATCAAACACCTAGGCTACTGAACTGTGAATTGTCTAATGTGAGAGGAGACTTAAGCTGCTTTCAAATGCAACCCCCAAAGAAAACATCATCACTAGAGAGGAGGGAGCCGGATAGTCAAAAAAAGACATATTAACAGAGATCTTGAGAAGAACGTTCAAAGTTCTTAAATATAAGCAAATAAATCAAAAAGGAAAGCATTAACAATATAAGGAAATATAACCTCCAGATCTAGTAAACAAGTCTGGGCATCTATTAATTAAACTGCAGAACAAAGGAGAAAAGATCCAAACAATATTCAATGAGATAGAGGGCCATGGAATATGAGGAGAACCTGGAATTAAACTACAACACACTATTCCTGAGTGGTTCAAAAGAGATATTAGAATTATGAGAGTAGAATTTGTGGACCACACAACAAAAATAATGGGTAGAACAGAAAAACTGGAAATGATTATTTTGAATCTCAATAAGAGAGAAAGAGAGAGAGAACATTAGATTAGAAATACAAATATACAGAAGTAACAGATAATCTAGAAAAAAGCATAAAGCAACAATAATAAATGAAAATGTTCTCAATATGTAGAGAATTCGTACTTCTCTAGAAGACAGAATGTATACAGACCTTCTAAAAATATAAGTCCCCCAGAATTACATAACAGGATAAAAAAAATTCATCACCACAATGCAGGAAATAATTAAAAGCATTACCCCAAAATTCTGAACAAAAAAAAATTGAAATCAATTTAGAGAATTCATAAATTACCTCAAGAAAAAAATCTATAAACTTCAATATATATGGTACTTAGATTAAAAAAGAAAGAAAGCAGATAACTATAAAGTAATGAATCAGAGAAAAATAATCCATGGTAGGTAGAGAAAAAAAGGATTAATAATAAAGGGAATAAGAGAAATCCTTTTTGCAAAGGGAAGCAAAAACTGAAATTAAAAAAGCTAATGACTATGATTAGTTCAAGGGGAAGTGAAGAAAGGGACATCTATTTGACTAACTAAGAGGGGGAAAGTAAGAGGATATAGCCAAGTAAAAAAGTTTTTAAAAAGGAACCAATAAGCAAAACCCCAAATTGAAAGGGATAGCAAGTCAGGAGAAGGAAGTAGGGGTAAGGAGAAAGCAGTCAATAGAAATAGGACCACTTTTTAAAAAAGATTAAGATAAAGTAACTAAGGGAACATAGGGTTATGGTTACAGCAGAAGAAAGGAAAATCTTATGTTGGAAAAATATTAGAGATGGAAGAAAGTATAAACCTAAGCCTTAACCTTAAATGTGAATGGATTAAACTATCCAATAAAACATAAAAGAATAACAAATCAGAGAAGAAAACAAAATCCTACAATCTGTTACTTCATAATAAATATTATAAAAACAAAGAAACATACAAAGTAAAATTAAATGGATGAAAAATTTTATTATGGCTTAAAAGAATTAAGAAAAGCAAGAGTTGCCACCATGCTATTGGAAAAAGCAAAATAAACATTCAAAAACTTAAAAAATATAAGCATGGAAACAACATTATGCTAAAAGGAACCATACACAATAAACCAATATCTGTAATAAATTTATATGTTCCAAATACTTTAGCATCCAAATTCATGAACAAAATATTAAAAAACAGACAGTAACACAACAGTGAAGAGAAGACTTCAATATTACTCTGTTTTGGATCAGCATAACAAAAAATAAATAAAAGTGCTTTCTCTCTTTCCTTAAATACAATGCTCTCTCTCCCATTTCTGGACCTTTTTTCTAGTTATAATCCCCACCTCTCCTGAAATATATTCCCTCCTCACTCATATCTAACCGAATCTCACGTCTTCTTCAAAATGCAGCTCAAGAACTATCCCCCAACAACTAGTTCTCTTTCTCCTTAACTATCTTGCAATTAACTATACTGTTTTTATTTGTACTTATTTCCTTTATATTTATTCTGTACATACTCATATGTATATTTGTTCCCAAATTAAAATCTAAACACCTAATAAGAGTGAAGATTATTTGAGTCTTTGTATTTGTAGCACTAGCACTTGGAATAAAACCAATACATAGAAGGTGCTTAATAAGACATATGAAATAAATTCAGGGTGGATATAGAGAACACCAAGTTATCCTGGAGAACTCAGAGAAAGCTTCCCATAGAATATAGATCCTGGTTTGAATCTCAAATACAATCTGAGATCTTGGCACAGGCAGGATTTCAGTCGTGGGGGGTTGGAGGGTGGGCAGACAGCCTGAGTTACGATATTGAAATGCCATCTATCTTCCTAAGTTCAATGAACAGCAGCTGGTAGGGCAATTTGCCTGGAATGCAGAATTCATGAAATGGGGTGATCTGAAATAAATCCAGAAAGGTAAGTAGGAGCCAGATTACAAAAGGCTTTAAAAGTGAATCCAAGAGTTTGTATTTGTCTTAGTAGAAATAGGGGAGAATCTCCTCAAAACTTTTGAGCAGAGCAATGGCATGGTCAAACCTGTGTATTGAGAATATTAATTTGTCAGCTCTGTGGAGGATGGATTAAAGAGGGAAGAGTCTGGTAGCAGGGAGACAAATTAGAAGGTTGTTTCAATGGTGTAGGAGGAAGTTAATGATGGTTTGAACTAGGTTAGTGTCTATGTGAGTAGAGAGGAGGACAGATGGGGAACTCAGTTTATTTTCAGTTAACTGCCGTCATTGACAATTAGACTCATGTTTTGGAGAGCCAACATTAGAGATACAGACGTCTTAGGGGAGTAGGAGGAGCTGTCCAAAATCCCTGACAATTAATTTAATTGAACATATAATCCCCCTGTTTAAAGCCTCTATGACCTTTCTCAACATGTAGATAATAAGAATCTTTTCACACATTGAGATATCAAATAACACATCTTCTGAGCTTGCTAATAAGCAACATTGTTCCTTTTTAGTATACCTGCCTCAACTTGACTTGCTCGGTGAACTATAAATAGCCAGTGCTTACATGGTTGCTCTCTAGATAGATCAAACAAAAGAGGACTCATAGCAAAGGTGCCTGGGGACTGGACACTTCAAGAAAATGGGACATTAACTGTTTTTATTCTAAATCAGGGTTTATTTCACTTTGGATATCCCTACTCTGTCCCAGCCCAGTGTAGTAATTAGTAAACTTTCCACTGACTTAGCAGGCTTAGTTCTCTTGGATAATACCCAAGAACGAATATTTGATTTTAAAAATTGTGTATAGTTTTTTTAAAAGGTATTATAGTATCATGAGAAGAATTGTGAACTTGAAATAAGAAGGAAAACAAATAGAACAAATAAATCAACAGTTTTAAGTCCATCCCTATTATTGAGTCATTGCATGATCTTGGGGAAATATTTTTGAACTTTGATTTCTTCATCCATAAAAGTACAGGCCTTCATCTACTATTCCTTCATTCCTTTGCTTAGAAAACTTTGGTGGCTCCTTATAATCTTTAGAATACAATGTAAATTCTTTGGCTTGGCAATTAAAAACTTTCACATTCTAGCTCTCACCCATCTTCCTAGACTGATTTCCTGGATTTTTCCTTATTCATCTACTCCTTGCCTCAACCAAAATAGTTGATTATCATTTCTCTAAATATAATAATCCATTTCCCATGTGTTTCTTTGTATTTATAAGCTGTCCATTATATTTAGAATGTTTTCCCTTATTACCTCTACTTATGAGAATTTCTAGATCCCTAAAGATTCAGTTCAAGGGCCTGTTCCTACATAAACCAGTTTCTACATATGTTAGTTTCCTACTCTCTCTTATTATTTTTATATATATATATATATATATGTATGCATATATGTGTGTGTGTGTGTGTGTGTGTGTGTGTGTGTGTAATGCTGGTTGTTGTCCGTTCTTGAGAAGAACCAAAATAACATCACTATGTTAGAGGCAAGTGATGTCTTGTTGGGAGTTCAAATGTTGAAGTTCTTGTTCTTCTCAAAACACAGCCGGTTTAGCTTAGAGCCCTCCGGATGTCTCCAAATCCAAAGATTCTGTCCTTCAGCCTCTGCCTCTGCTTTCTTCAGCCTCTGACCAACACAGAGATGGAATGAATCTCTTGTCTCCTTCACTTGGGGCTCGGCTAGCTTTCTGGTGAGTCTTTCAGACCAGCTTGGTCTCAGTGGGGGGCGTGCAGGAGCCCAGCCACCAACTCCTCTCCAATGCAGCTGAACTCTCTTCTGCGACCAGCCAGCCAAGTGGAATATATATTCTCTCTTGCCTTGCCTCGGAGAGAGGGCTTCTGGCGTAACTCCGCTGAAATCTGTCAAAGTGCTCTCTGTCTGCACCAGAGTCGCTCCTCTCCAGTCCAGCTGAACTCTCCTCTGCGACCAGCCAGCCAAGTGGAAAATGTATTCTGGAATAGCTCTCTCTCCTCATTGGCCTTATATGTGAATCTTCTGAGAGAATGGGATTATGGGTTTTCTCCCATAGTGCTCTCTGGCCCAAAGAGCTTTAAGGGAGGTGTGAACACAAAGGTGTAAACACAAGCATTGTACTAATTAGTTCTACTTAGTACCTTGTTTCAGGTTCTGGCCAGAATCTTCTTGTAAGATTAGATCAACTCTAATTAGTTAGCAGTTTGTAAGAATTCCAACAATGTCTGACTGACATCAATATGAAATGAACTGAAATGCTCTGCTATAGGTTATACACAAACTGTTCCTATGAACTTTTGGGGTGACTTCTCAAACTTTGTGCATCTTGCAATTCTTCTGAGCTTAATTCAATTTTTCTTTGCTCATAGAGCACAGCACCTTCTCTGATGAGGGTGCACCATTCTGGGCAGTCCTGTGCCAATGTTTCCCATGTCATACAATCAATTCTAAAGTTCTTAAGAGAGACATTGAGAGTGTCCTTGTGTTGCTTATTTTGACCACCTTCTAAGCTCTTGCTTTCTGTGAATTCTCATAAAATAATGTTTTTGGTAAGCATATATTTGGTATTTGAACAATGTGACCACCTGAATGGAATTGTGCTCTCTGCAGTGGAGTTGGAATGCTTGACACTTTAGTTCAAGAAATGACCTCAGTGTCTGGCACCTTATCCTACCAGGTGGTCTTCAGAATCTCCCTCAAACAATTCAAATGGAAGCGAATCGGTTTCCTGGCATGGTGTTAATATTCTGTCTGGTTTTCACAGGCATACAACAATGACATCAGCACAATAGATCTGTAGACCTTTAGTTTGATAATCAGTCTAATGCCTCTCCTCTCCCACACTTATCTTCAGAGCCTCCCAAACACTGAGATAGCTCTAACTACATGTATGTCAACCTCCATGTGGACATCGCTGGAAAGTATACTGCCAAGGTAAGTGAACTTATTCACAGAACTTATTCAAAACTTCTCCATTTCCTGTAACTGATGTTTCCTCTAATTTAATTAATTTTGGCTTATAGCCTTTTCAAGTTGAAAAATTTACCTTCAGTACTGCAGCTGACTTTGATGTCATGTTTGTTCTCACTGAAAGCATATGACAATAGACTGAAAACATCATACTAAAAAGTATGGGAACAAGCACAGAGCTTTATTTCACTCCACTGGTGACTGAGAATGCTGGAGTGCATTGTCGATTGTCCAAAACCTGGATGTCATCATGAAATATATGTGTGTGTATGTGTGCATGTGTATCTGTATGTCTCTCTATATTATATATGATGTTTATTTGTTATAAATGCATATACAATATATAAATATATTTTTATCCATTAACAAATTCTTTCCAATAAAATAAAAGTTATTAAAGATCAGGATCTCTAGTTTTTGTCTTTGTATCTCCAGCTCCTATCACAATTCCTTCTACATAATAAGAATTTAATTAGTGAATTGAAATCATTATGAATCATAATAAAAATATTTTAACTACCTATCTTACAAAGATGTGATGACTGCAAGCAATGATGTTTCCAAGAACACTTTTTTTAATGTGCTATATAAATGCAAGCTAGAAGAAGGCAATTTTCAAAGGAAGTCATTGAAGTAAGCTAACCATCTCATGCTGAAACTCTGGAAATTTACCCCATAAATTTTAAATCAAAAGCTAGAATTTAGGAAATCCTATACAAAAATCATAATTTCTCATCCCCATAAGAATCTGTAACCATGGTTGAAAAGTTTATAGCTGTATTTCTTTTTGTGGCAGATGTTCTAAGGAAGTTCAATTTATTAAACTCACCCCTATTTTCTCTTCTTTCTCTGTGTGTGTATTTTGTGTGTATTTTTACTTTTTTTAATTATAGTTTCTAACACTTTAGCTTACATTTCTTTGACTTTTTACTGATCTGTAAAGAAATAAAGAAAATTTAAAACACACAAATATAGTAGGGAAACTCACAATAGAAAAGATCAAAGATTTAGAATTACAAGGGACCTCAGAGATCTATCACATCCCTAATTTTATAGCTGAGAAAACTGATGATAACTTAAGTGACCTATTCAAGAACACAGAAGTAATGAGTATCAGAGGAGGGATTTGAATCCATAGCTTCAGGTTCTAGACATTGTGATCATCCCATTTTGCCAATGAGTTCTTTTGTATAGTGAAGAATTATTTTTCCAATCTGAATACCCTATGTCTTATTTTTCTATTTTGAACATTTCTATTAAAGTGATAAGAGTAATCATGGTGCCACTATTCTTATTTGGCAATGATGTACATAGTGTACATCAATGCACAGATAAATAATGATGTACAGTAGGTACCAAAGATGATACCATTTGGAATATTTTGTTAACTGAATTTTTTAAAAGCACTACAACTATTCCTTCCACATCATGATTTTCTCCATTAGAGTTTCAATATATTATAGATCAGTATAAGAATGGTAATTTGAAAGAAGTCTGGGGGAAGCTACCTACAATATGCAAAGGCCAGCAGATGACATAGAAAAAATCTTAGAAACTCAAAAATGCATAAAATACATATATAGTATATAGTATAATATAGCTTATGACCAAATACTTAATCCAAATTTTACAATAAAGTATTGTAAATATCCCATAAAAACTCCCAATAAAAGGAAAAGAAAAAAATTTTCATATTTCTTCTCTGGTATGAAAAAAAAAAAAACTCAGGAGTTGCCATATCTCTAACCTCTTTGATGTGGAAGGGATAACTCTAAAGTTGACATGGTATCTAAGATTAAAGAAATACCTAAATTTTATTCCCCAAAAATAGAGATTTTGCATACTAGAGACTTCGTCTGAATAAGGACAAATTATGTTTATCTCAGGAATCAAAACTATTAATCCATAACAGAGCCATAATGAAGCACAAAGTTGTAAATTGAAACAAAAAAAATTTCCTTGGGATAGAAAACCAAAACAATATATCAAATGAAAGGGAAAATATGATTTAATCAAATCACTGAAAATAAATCTCTTGGATTACTAAAATAACTTTGTTTTGTTTTCACTTTTTAGAATGCTGTTCTATCATTTTTGCCTCTTATGGTCTAGAAGATATTGTGTCAGCAGGTCAGGTAATTGCTGCTGCCGAGTATACTGTAGTATCCAGTTTTTGGTTGCTTAGTCTAACCACTGAGGCTTTTCCTGACAATATATAATTGAAAGAGTATGAATACCATACAGAATCGACTCAACTATGATTTTTTAAACAAAACTACAATATAACTCTTTGTTAAAATAACTTCATAAATATTTAACTCCTGAGAGGTGCCTACTCACTTTTCAGGGAACTTTCAGTGAAGAAACTATTCTCTCTCCTTCCTGTTTCAGGGCAGGCTTGACAGGTGAGGGCAGCTAATTGGCTTTTGTGTCCAACAACTTCTTGGTGATCACTTTGAGAAAAGATTTTCTGGAAATCCAGAAGTTGTGTCCTTTTTTGTGTAATAGAGATTGGTAACCCAATTATCACTTAATAAGGTAGCAATAGACTGAACAATAGATGACATATGTATAACATTCTACTGCCCTATATATGTTCTCTCTCCTTTTAGAATGTAAGTTCCTTGAAGGTTGGACAGTCTTTGCTTTTCTATTAGTATAAATCTTATGTGTAACATAATAAATATTTAATAATTTTTTTTTATTCTTTCCTTCATTCATTAATTCAATTAATCAGGAATTGTTAAGTATAAACTAAGGTATACATGATTTAAAGCATGCATTAAATAAAAAAAATAGACACAATAAACTGCTATCAATCATGTAAAATCTTATTTATTTTTCCTCATTTTCTTTTAAATATGAAACTCTAACTCTCCCTTATTTGTATTGCCAATAATAAAAATCCCAAGCTTCATGCAGGCTTAGTTCTTGAGTGCTAATTATTCTCTGCTCCACTCATATAACTCAGCACTGGGTCTCTGGAGTTATCCAAATCCTTGAACTACCCACTTGCAACATATTAGAGAAAGGACATTAATTTGCTTCTAAGCTCTCAGAGCACTTCTTCTAACCATTTAGTCCTCAGTCCTTATATTCTATTTCCCTAACAGCAAGAAGAGAAGAAAAGAACCAAAGAAAAACAAACAAACAAACAAACAAACAAAATATGACCTTCCATTCCCTTCACTATCCCTTTTCTGTAGGAGACAATTTGCAAAATAAAATAACAAATGTCTGCATCATTCAAGTCCTCACAAACTCCTTAGACAATACAGTCTGCTTCTCTTTTTCTCTTGAACTTAAAAAGTTTTCAGAGAAGTAAGTAGTGTTTCTCTATAAAAATATTTACCCAACCTTTACATGTAACATTTGAATTGGATTCGGTGATTTCAATGGAGTAGTGGGCTCCTAGGGATGAAATTGCTCTCTATCAACAACTAAGAAACTAAGAAACTTACTCTTAGGCAGTTTCCTGGGAGTATTGTAGTATTTATATAAATTAAGGGAACTGAAGTCTTTCTATCAGGAAACCTTCTCTCATTTGATCTTACCAAATTCCCTGCCTTAAATAATCTCTTCACTTTAAGTGCTTAATTCCAGCCTCAGATATTTACTCGATTGTGTGATCCTGAATAAATCACTTGACTTCTGCCTGCTTCAATTTCCTCATTTGTAAAATAGGGATAATAATAACACTTACCTCTCAAGATCATTGTGAGGATTAAATGAGATCATATTATAAAACACTTAGTGTAGTGCGTGGAACATAGTAGGAAGCATAGTAATGCTTGTTTCTTTCCCCATTGATAGAGTGATTTAGTGATTGAGCTACTTCATGTATACATTATACATTTGTATAACATGTCAAAGTTTTTCAAAGGATTTTTCCATCTATTGTTTTTCTTCTCTCCATTAAGATTGTATGTTTTGTGAAAATAGGAATTATTATTTTTTTTCTTTCTTTCCTCTTTACTTTGTATCACCAAGGAATAGCCACACTTGTCCCATGATAGGAAAAGCTAAGATAAAAAACAAACAAATAACACAAATCGCAAAACCCAAATCACGGCAAGTCTTTTGCATTTAAAGGGATTTATCATAGTCTTCTTTTGAATAGCAAGTATAGTATATATACTTTCAATGCATATGCATTGCAGCCAAAATGATTTTCCTAAAAGGTACATCTACATATGACAATCCCTTTATCCAATAAAATCCAGTGGCCTCTTATAATTTCTAGGATCAAATGTAAACTCTTAATATTCAGTGCTCTTGGTAGCCTTCTCCTTCCTATATTTCTAGGCATTTTACACATTACTCAGATACTCTGTGCTTCAGCCATATTGATCTACTTGATGCTTCTCATACATAGTACACTACTTTCCATTTCTGTACTTTTCCCCAAGTGTTTCCCAATCCTTAGAATTTCTGGCTTCCTTCAAGACTCAGTTCAAATATCATCTTATATAAGAGAACTTTTCCAGTTTTCCTCACTTTTGGCCCCTTCATCTTCCACAAGTTGTTGGTGCGTTGCCCTCTGTGCTTATCTTCCATTTACTTTTTATGTATCTTGTATGTAGCTATTTATGTACATATCATCTCCCCCATTAGAATATAAGTTTCTTGAAGGCAAGGACTGTTACTGTTTTTCTTTGCATTTCCAATGCTTAGCATAGAACCCAACACATATTCAGGGTTTAATACTTGTCTGCATATATGTATGCATATTTGCATGTATATATGTGCTCATATATATATATTATGATGTGTATATTTTGTAATTTACCCAAATATAGTTTTCATGCAAATTTTCAAGGTTACGTCTATTGGATAGACTAAGATATATGAAGGTATGCAATACTCTGCATTCATCTTTACTTCTTCAAAAGAGGTAAATTTCATCAGTGTGAATATTCCATCACAACATTTCAGCAGATAATTTCATGAGTGTTAGTTCCATTAAAGTTCATCATCTAAAGACCAACTTTCTGACGACAGGCATTTCCAAATTTAGATCATTCTCAAACAATGGGCACATGGTTCATCAATGAACACATTGTTGGAAAGATTTGCCAAAGCATGTGATTCACCCATGAAACTCTTGAAAATCCAGAGTTGATTTTAGTGATGGCTTTTCAAACAGTAGGTCCTGAATAAATGTTAAATGATTGATTGTCCAGAATGTACTAGTGTTGGATTACTATCTCTACTTATTTGAGATATGTGTTCCATATACATGAATACATGAGACAATATGACATAATGGATAGAGAGCTGGCCTTGGAGTTACAAAGACCTGTCAGTATTCCCACTGACAGATGGTGGTTGTGTGATCTCAGAGCACCTCTTAGTGCTCTAGAAAATTCTCCTAGACTATAAGTTGTATATCAGGTGAAACTCACATGGGAGTTTCCTATTTTACCAATAAAATCACAGGTCCAGTCTCTATTCCTAGTCAGTATATACCAGGTTTAAATGAAACTATTGAGAAACACATCTTCCTTAAGAAGCAATATGACTGAAAAAGAAATTATACTGAAAATCGAGATATCTGGGCGCTGCCACCAATTTTCAGCATGATGCTGTATATCTTCCAGCCTCAGTTCCCCCACTTATCAAATCAATCCACAAGCATTTAGTAAGCACCTATTATGTGCTAGCCACTGTGTTAGGCAAATACACTTAATGAAATAGTCCATACTCATAAGGAGCTTATATTATAATAAATGTAACAAATTGTCTCTAGCTCTCTCATTGAATTATTCTCAGGAGTGAATGAATGTGAAAAAGAAAAATCACCATGCAAATGTAGTCAATTATTAGTCATGTTTTCTTCTCTTGTTTTCTGACTTAAAATATCATGGCAAGTTCAGTATTCAAGTCAAGTCAAGAGATAGATGTATTGTTCCTAAATGAAGACACTCAGCATTTCTAATCTCTTCCTGATCTTTATATTCAAAGAGAACAATCTCCCTTCCCAAGGAGGATGGGGCCCCTCAGCTCTTGGCATATCTCCTTATAAGATAAGAGTCCCTGTGAGACTGTTTGCATATGGCACATTGGAGACTTCACTGGTTCTGATTGTGCAGTTGAGAAAGAGACAGAGGCAGAGATAGACAGAGACAGAGACATAGAGAGAATGGCAGAGACAGAGAGAGAGAGAGAAAGAAAGAGCAAAAGACAGAGACAGAGAGGAATCAGAGAGTGAGAGCAAGGGCCAGAGAGTGAGAGCAAGAGCCAGAGTGTGAGCAAGAGCATGAACATTACTTCTTGCATCCTCTCCTGAGATATTTGGCCTTTTGCCTCATCATATGCTCTTCTAAAAGGCTGTAGTTGCACGTGGACTAGGCTGGGAGGAGTGATCTGGAGAAGAGGGCTGGGCACTTTTATGGCATAACTACATTCACAACAGAGGCTTAGAAAAGTTGTTCTACAACCCCAGAAATTCCCTGAAAATATTTAGGAGCAGCTTCCTTCAAAGGCAGATCCCTGAGCTCCTCATAGAAATCAAGTAAAATCTTTTTTTTTTTTTTTCTGAGGCAATTGGAGTTAAGTCACTTGCCTAGGATCACACAACTAAGAAGTATTAAGTGTCTGAGGCCAAAACTGAACTCCTCCTGATGTCAAGTCTAGTGCTCTATCCACTGGGCCACCTAGCTGCACCAGTTAAGTAAAATCCTATATCATAGGATCATTTTGTTTTGGTTTGTTTTTGCTGAGGCAATTAGGATTAAGTGACTTGCCCAGAGTCACATAGCTAGGAAGTGTTAAGTATCTGAGGCCCGATATGAACTCAGGTAGGATTATAAATTTTAAACTGGAAAGGACTTTTGAGGTCATCTAATCTAATTTTCTTATTTAATTGAGTGATTGACACCCAGACAGGGTAAATAACTTGTTCACAGTTACACAGACAATATCTGGTAGATGCCGAATTTGAACCCAGGTCCTCTAAATCCACTGTTTCTACTAAACCATGTTGTCACACAGCATTATTGTGCCTCTCTGTGTAATTATTCCTACTATAATTTCTACTACTTCTACTAATACTTTCTACTAAATAATAATAAATACATTTCTATCGCTACCACTGTTATTACCACTATTGTTATTTCTACTTGGAGCTATTATTGCTATTATTGTTGCAACCAATCACTGTTACTAGTGCCATTAATACTATTGTTGCTGTTATTACTACTGTTACTACTGCTACTTCTGTTACAAGTATACTACTCTTATTCTTCCTAGTTACCACTATTCCTTGTGGTTGTTGTTCCTGCTTCTTCTACTATTATTCATGCTTCTATTACCAATCCTGCTACCATCACTGCCATCGTGGTTTATCTTACCTCCTTTTCTGGAGCTGTTTCCTTATCTTTAAAGGGGGATGGATAGATGAATTGTCCTCTAAAATCACATCCAGCTCTCACTTTTTATATCTATATCTTTGTCTCTTTTGATTTTCCCAACAATTCTAGAGGTTAGTAATTATAATTACTCGTTAATTTATTGCTTTATACTTTATAAAGTGCTTTCCTCACTGATAGGTAACCACAGTTACCAGGAGACTCATTTTTTAAAATAATGGTCAGAAAGTTTTGGCATCTGGCCTAAATTTTTGGCAGAGCTTATACCTGAACATAATTCCACTGGTTCCAAAACCAGAGTTCTTTTCACTATAGCAGGGGGTTCTTTGTATTAGTTGAAATTATATCTGTAAATTGTTCTCCAAACCTTTAAGCATCATTTAAATTATTCTTATCATTACTATTATTAAGATTTTTTTGATGAAGTTCAGAATGGTCAAAAGACAAGTTATGGCATTATTTTATGTTAACACTATTTTATACTTAATATGTTTAATGTTATCATTATTAAAAGGCAGGATGGTATAGTGCATAAAGAACTGATCTCAGAACCAAGAAGATTTGGGTTAGGGTTTTACTTCTGATGCACAATAGCTGTGTGATCCTGGGCAACCCACTTGACCTCTCAAAGCTTTAGATAGCTCTTCAAGACTAGTAGTTGTGCCCTGAAGTCAAGAGGACCTGAGTTCAAATCTGGCCTCAGACACTTAATATTTCCTAGCTATGTGACCCTGGCAGGTTACCTAATCCCAATTGCCTCAGCAAAAAAAGAAAGAAAGGAAAGGAAAAAGGAAAGGAAAGAAAAGAAAGGAAAAAGGAAGGAAAGGAAAAAAGGAAAGGAAAGGAAAAAGGAAAGGAAAGGAAAAAGGAAAGGAAAGGAAAAAGGAAAGGAAAGGAAAGGAAAGGAAAGGAAAGGAAAGGAAAGGAAAGGAAAGGAAAGGAAAGGAAAGGAAAGGAAAAAGGAAAGAAAGGAAAGGAAAGGAAAGGAAAGGAAAGGAAAGGAAAGGAAAGGGAAAGGAAAGGAAAGGAAAAAGGAAAGGAAAGGAAAAGGAAAGGAAAGACTAGTTGTTTCAAACATGCATTGGTAAAGGGAGTTTCCTTATATGAAGATCCTTATGTCAATAAGAAACACAGTTTCAGCCCCTATTTCTACTATTATTATGATCAATTTATTATATAAAAATACATATAGTATAACTGTAAGATAAATAAATACAAATATAAATCAAATCATTTAATGTTACCTTGTAAGTAAGAGAATTAGCATCTGAGATTGAGGAAATGCTGCATTCAAAAAATAATTTTTTAGTTCATCCTAAAGGAATTATAGGATTCTCTAAGGAAGAGAAAACAAAAGACTTTAATCTAGGATTAAAAGAAAGCTAATACAAAGGTTTAGAAGAGAGTGATAAGTGAGAAACTGAGTAGAAGTCAGCTTCTTTATATCACAGAATATCAGAGGGAGGGAGGGGGATAATGTCCAATAAGATTGAAAAAAATAAGTTGCATCCAGTTTGTGAAGGGCTTTAAAAGCTAAACAAAGGAGTTAATATTTTATTTTAGAAGCCATTGGAAGTAACCATCACTGAAACTGGTCAGAGAGGAGTCGCATGATCAGATTTGAGCTTTAGGAAAATTACTTTGGCAACAGCAGTAGGTGGGTAGAATGAACTGGATTAGGGAGGTTCTTGAGGCCAGAGGACCAATTAGGAGGCTGTTTAAATAATTTCATTCAATGGTTTTTAGGGTGCGAACTTAGGGTTATTGTGTGAGTAAAGTGAAGAGGTTCATGTCAAGAATGTTGTGAAGTAGAAATAACAAGATCAGGCAACAGATTGGATGTGTGGATAAAGTAGATAGAGAAATTTAAAATAATGCTAATATTATGAGAACCTGAAACTTTAGAAGAATGGTAGTATCTTCAACAGCAATAAGGAGGGCAGAATTATAGAGCAATGCAAATTTAATGATACATTTTGCAGAAAGTTTGAAATGAGTAGGGGAAAACTCTTTGACAAATAGAATTCGGTTTTTGCAAAGCAAGTTATCTAAATTAGATGAAGAGAGAATAGCTAGGTGACTAAAAGATGGAGTAACTGATTTTTCAAGTTCCTTCCAGGTACTAAGCTCTTTGATCTCTGAGTGTGAAAGGAACTAGAGAGAGGTGGTCAGTAAATTGTAGTCTCATAGGTAAAGAAAAGATGATAAGTACAGAGAAGTTATACAATCAATATTGGAGCAAGATATTCTCCTTAATAATTTCAAAATATTCTTAGAACTCTCATGATAATAATTACATTATCAGCACATGTTTATAGTCTTTCATCTGGTAACTGCCTTATCACCATCTTATAGGGGTAACTGGAGGAGGGGGGTAAGGAATGTTTTTGCTAATCCTCCTGGGGAACAGTTTGTTTAGACTGCTTGATCTTAAAGCAAGTTCTTGGGTAACTCATAGGATTTGGAGCTCTTCATCTTGTGGCCTAACCCCAAAATGAGACACTCCCCTTAAGTGAACTTCTCTTGTCTAGATGATCTCCTTTCATTGGTCCCATGGGTTGAGTGAGTACAAAAAGGGCTAACAGAACGAAAACTTGCCTGTATTGCTGGCCAGACCCTAATCACAAAGCACTCCTTTATTCCAGCCCAATCTACAGGAATTCAGCTTTAAATTATTCAAAGGGTTCTTTTCTATGCATTCCAATTGTAAGGCAAACTCTGCTTTTCAGGGCACAAAACTCAAAGAAACATATTGAGAAATGCTTTGTGTGCATAACATGTTGATCCTGGACACAAATGGCTGATGATGCACATTTGTAAATAATTTGGACTATACTCTGCCTCTGTTTTTGTCAGATTTGCTGGGTCACCTCATAGACTTGCATGTTCTGGGGACTGGGCTTATTTTTCCCAACGTCGTATGGCATTAATAGACTGTAAGAGATTATTGCTTTCTTGTAAAATCAAGCAGTTTATTGGATCATGTTTCTGCTTACCATTATCATTTCTGGAGGTAAAATAGATTCTTTTTGTTTTTCTTATTGTGAACATTTCAGAACCACCAAAAATACAGTATTTGTTTTGGAATAAAGTTATTTATTTTTAACTGCTTTCTCAGCCATCAAATTCAAGTTTAAAATGGTGTTTGGTGATCCCATCACTTAATTCCAGAGGTCAGGTCACCTATTTGCAATTCCACTGACTTTTTAAAAAGAAAACTTACAGATTTCATCTTTTTTAAAAATGGAAACGGGACTAGAGTTTAGGATGGAGTGAGGAGGGAAATTATAAAGTGACATCTTAGTTTTTTGAAGGTAATCATTTTACCTCTAAGGAAAAAAAAAATGAACAAGGACTTTTTGGAAGGACTTTGGAGACTATATAAGCCATAAAGTCCAACCTTCTTATTTTACATAAAAATAAATTGAGGTACAAAAAGATTATGTAATATGCCACAATTCAATTCAAGATAACAATCATTAACTGAGTACTTGCTATATGTTTGATACTGTTCTGCTTAGCATCACAGTACTTCAAAGCTAAAAGATAACTTGAATATTATCTACCTCAACCCACCATTTTATAGGTGAGGATGTTGAGACTCAAAGCAGTTGTGAGATATCTAAGATCATACAATTCATTGGCAGAAAGGGGATGAAAACACAGGATTCCAGATTTCCTTGCCTCATTATGCTATTATTTTCAGTATCCCATGTTATTATGGAACACAGTATCACTCAACTGGTCTAAAGGATGTGTCCCTTATCTAACATGAGCCATCCCAAACTCCCTTGTTTCTTTTCAGGAGGTCATTTCCAATCTCTCCCAGCACTGGCTTTCTGGGTTGTTTGTTCTTCTATCTGGCAGCAGGCTAGATAGGACAGATATCACCCCATTCAAGAAGTTGGAACAACTTAGTTTAAATACCTAGTACAGTTTTTGAAGGATCAATATGGGATTAGCCAGAAAATCCAAGTCCTCCCTCCTTCCCCCAAGAGAAACTCTGCTTATCTTGTCCACAGTCATTATCCTCCTCAATTTTTCCTTTCCAATTATTCCTCTTCTTCTGTTATAATGAATTAGAATGATCACTAGGTTTATTCAAAGAACCTGAGATTCAATCTGGATTCTGTCTCTTACTACCTATGTTGTACCTTGCACATTTTCTTTCACATTTCACTTTCTTCATCCATGCAACATTAGATGATCTCTTGACTCCTTTTCAAGCTTTCATCCAATAGAATACAAGCTCCTTGAAGACAGTATTTTATACAATACCTGGCACAAAGCAAATACTTACTAAATAAGTGGAGAGACTTATGATTCTATGATTTTACCTCTCTTTTACTCATATTCCTTACATTTTCTGGTGTTCAATGATACTTAACTCTCTCATAAAGATATTGTACTTCTTAGTAACCTCTCCAGTGCTGATCTTCCTTTTCTTATTTTTCCTGACACAACGTTCCAGAAAAGTTGTCTGTGCATACATACATACATATATGTATGTATGTATATATATTATATACATATATCTGAAGGTAAATCTCAAAAAATGTTATAAAAATGGCTTTTTTTTCCCACAAATTTTTCAGTCTAAATGAAGATCTTATATTCCTAAATTATTCATAATTATTTTATTTTTCACATGTGAACCAAATACAGAAAGATACTTCCCTGTTGTATCAGGGACCAGTAATAAACAAGGGACAAGAACCCTTTTCATATAGCTAAATTTTATTGGCACAAAAGTATACAGAGCTTTATCACAGAAATCACATTGAGTCAGAAGACTCAACATGTTCAAAATATTAAAGAATTCCAAAGGAAACCTATCACAGATTTCTAATATGTCACACACTTGGTTATATATCCCTTCTGGTAATCTCAAGAAACCAAAACTCTCTCCAGATTAGGACTCCCTTGTCCATCACTATAAAATCTCTTCCAATGAGTTTCTTCATTGTATTATTTTCATGCAGTCAGAAGGAAAGAATTTTTCATTTAACGGGAACCACATTGGCCACATAGGGGGCACCCAACATGTATTTGTAGAATCTAAGCACACGAATAATTCCTGTACTGTAGGAAAACAGAAACAAAGAAATACAACAGGATTAAGGAGATAACATGCAATAGTTAGAAGAATGCAAATGTGGAATCACATGATCATTGATTTAAATTTTAGTTCTGTTGCTTAACTGCTAGGATGTGCTACTTCTTAACAAAGATTTTAGATGTACAGCCAGGTGACCTATTGAATAATAATTGTGCAATCTATAAATGAAAGGAAGAGGGAAAATTCATCAATTCACTGTGTAGTCTCTCCAAATTCCAAATTCTGGGAATAGACTTTTTCACTTTGATGAGTCTCTATAAATACCAGTGATTGGATGGTGTTTAGAAATTGTATAGTTTCTTTTGACTGATTTTTACATATTTATATCACTCATATATTAATGGAAATTGTTTTCATTGTGATTTTTTTTCCCTTGATTCATATGCACATTACTCAGTCTTTGGGACCCTAGACAGAATGTTATGCCAATTCTTTACTCTAGACCTGGGTGGGGAGGGGGGGGGAGAGGGGGGAACAAGTTAGTGAGAGAAAATGGCAGTTTTTAGAAGTGCCAATTGTCAATGACTCACTAAAGAGCTGGGAAAGAACAAACTGCCCTACAAGGATCTACAGCAATTCTTAAGAGATTGTCTGTCAGTCCACCTTAAAAATAAGCCACAGAATTCATTTTCCTTCAAAACCAGAGCTGCCATTAGGTAAGAATAGAAGCTAATTACTTAACTCAGGTTAATAGGGGCAAGACTGATCAAAGACAGGATTTGCATTGATAATTAGTTCTGTAGCTAAAATTACTCTATTTAGTACCAGTTCCATTTTTATATTGTAAAAAATGAGTAGGCCATTAACTGGGCAGTTCTTCACTGCTGCAAAAATCATGGTATGTGAACTTCGCTCTAGGAACTGTGGAAACTACTTTTTTTCAGAAATCCAAAAGGAAAAACACTAACATTGCACCACAGCTCCCCCTGCTGCACTTAAGGAAGAACTGCCAAAACATTTCATGGGATACTTAAGAATAGTTTTGAATCTTAAATCCTTAGTTCAATGAGAATAAATTTAGGTACTTTATGCAAACAACTAATTTCCATTCCCCTAGCTAATATAGTTGATAAAACATAGTTGTACTGCAAAGGATACAGAAAAATGCATTAATTCAAATAAATTATCTCTTCTATTTCCCCTGTCACCTTTGCTGGGTCTTCAACCACAACCTTGCCTGCTAACGGTGGGTATACCCCAAGGATTTGAAGGAGACCTGGTTTAACAAATTCTGCATGGTCACTGGAATTTGTTGCTTTGCAGAATGAACTTGCTTATTTCAATGGAGAGCTATATCTTGAGAAAAAACTGATTAGACACAGTTACTTAAAGCATTGCAGGCAAACTATCCCTAATAAAAAAATTTCCTTTGACACATGTCATAAATTTCTCCCTTTTAGATTGTGAGGCCCTTAAAGAGTAAGGCTTGGTTCCTAGTATTCCTTACTGGCCCACAATAAATACTAAACATATTGTGATCAATGAGTAACAGCTCATATGCCTTTTCCTCTTTAAGACAATCCAAGTGTTGTATGAATAAAGGAAAAGGAAATGCATTTAATTCAATTCAATAAGCATTTACTAAGCAACTACAGAATCATAAGAGCTATAAAATCAAAAGTGACATAGTCCTTGACCTCATGGAAGTTACATTCTACTAAAAAGAATTGTGTAATTATTCTTTTATGGTTTCTAAATTTAGGAAGCACCTATATCAATAATCCTCAAAATCATACTTTGGAAGCACATTGCCAAGTTTTTACTGAATGTAACATGATTTTTCTCCTTTAATCAAAGGAAATTAGGAAGTTGATATGAAAGTAATGTTTAGTCTAAAAAATAATTTCCTGGATTCTGAAATAAGAACTTTCCATGCTAATTTTATCTCTGCTTCCAAGACAGAAATGTTACAGAACGTAGAAAAGCTGCAGAATAATCCTTGTCTAGCTGTCCAGGAAAGAGTTTAGATTCTTACAAATTAAACTAAGCTCCCTACCCCCACCTCCCAATTCACCACTTGTTCCGGTGTTAAGGTTGCTATCATATCATATTATCTAAAGAAGACCTGGTTCACAAATTCTGATTGGTTACTGGAATTTGCTGCTTTCCAATACGTGAGCTTGTTGGTTCTAATGGAGAGTTGTATCCTTAAGAAGAATTGTTAAAACATTTTGTTGCAACTGAAAGACTCAATGAGCCGGTAGGCAAACTATATTTTGTAATGGTTTGATAGAACCTCTTCAAAATTACTAAACAGAAAAGGAGATGATCCAATGCTTCCTTTAAGAAGTTCTCCCATTCTTGGTTCTGCCTATGGGAGTCTAAGTCTCTTATTGTGCATTCCAGGAACATTCTCCCCCATCCCACTCCCAATTATGATAGCCAAATACCCACATTTGACATTTTAAAGTCTCTATTTTCATTCCCTAAAGCATTCCCCCAAATCATAGAATTGCACATTCTAATCCACCAGGTGTTATCCCAAGGGGCTTTGCTCTTCATATTTCAAAGGCACACCCCTGAAATTCAAAATGAATGGTATGAAGGAAAAGGAGAAAACTAGTAGAATGTCGGGCAGAGAGTAGAGTTCAGAGCTTTGAAAGGTTTACAGGGTGTGGACAGATTCAGATTCAAGTCAAAGTCCAAAAGGAGAGTTAAAACAGAGGGAAAAGAAAAGCATCTAGAAAAGGGTAGTTCTTTGTTGGATCATGAAATTAGTAATTATAATAAATGAACTCACATTTTAAAATACCTCTGATTACACTTGTACCATTTTCTCAATAGTCTGGAAATATTAGGAAGTGAGTAAATTTTTATTAGTGTATTCTCTATAGATTATTAGCCTAGGAGTCAAAGGTCATAGGGTACAATTTTAGCTCTATTATGGTGAACATGGACAAATCACCTAACATTTCCCTTTAGTTTAATTCCCTATTTGTACAACAAGGCTAAAAATAATATCCACTTTGCCTGGCTCACAGGATGCTCTTGGGTCAGACTACTAATTCGAACTCTTAAAATATTATCAATCATAATACTTACATATAGTGCTGTGCAACAGGTTTTTCACAAACATCTCATTCATCTTCACAGCAGTCACTTTAGGGTGCTACAGACCCTTCAGTCAAAATGTATTTAATATAGACAATGCCCCCTGCTGTCATATTCTATTAAGATATAAGGCAATGGAGATAACCTTGAGATTTTCTTGTATTTATGGAGTAAGAAAATCTTACCATATTAAAAAAAAAAAAGATAAAAATAACAGAGTCCTACAAAATCAGTGAAATGTCTACGTAAAGGGGGAGTAGGAGAGAGGAAATAGAGAAATTCTATGAAATCATGAAGCCAATAACAAAATTTTTGTGGGATTAAGGAACTTGGACTGAATTCAATAATATGCCTTTTGCTTAGTTTTCTTATAAAACAGAAAAGGAAATGGGTCTCTGTTCAAAGTAAATCAGAACCAGGAATGAAAATTTCTAATTACATTATTTTTTGTGAAAACAATTTCTGAGTAGACCAAGCACATTAGAAATTCCCAGAATGTTAGGAAAGTTGATGGGTATATTCACAGTTTTCTGAAGCTTGTGCTTTGTGATCTGGTATCAGCAGCATCTTGCTGAGCCCTGTTTCCCTTAGTAGCATTCAATTCAATGGTATGCTTTCTTTAGGAAAACCAAAACACTTATCCTGCTTAATCTCTGAAAGATTACTGCTAAAACTGAAGATTCGAGACTGGTATTTTTATAAAGAAAAGCTGCCAGACCTATAGAAAAAGGCAAGGTCTGGGAATCAAGAAAATTGATTTTTCTCCTTCCTTATCTTTTTTTTTGTTTTGAAAATACAGCAATTGTATACTTTTTCCTTAAGATATAAAAAAACTAAAAACATACAAAATAAATAAAATAAGGAAAACAATGCCATGCAATTTTTGGTTGATGCAATTAAGATATGCATTGAATTATCTGAAAAGTAGACCTTTTTTTTTTTTAACAAATGTAGATAATCTTACAGCACAACATATGACATTTTTGGTACAATATGTGCTATTGAGCTTTAAAAATTTTTTATAATAAGATTCTTAAGCTCTCCAATAGAGAGTGATTTATATTAGAACAAGATGAAATGGATATTACATAGTAAAAATCATTATCAAAGTTATTGTATTTTAGAGCTATAGTATTTAGCACTGAATTTAAGCATGGTATGAGATACATATATGTATGTGTGAATATACATATGTATATATTCAGGTGTGTATATTTATGTGTGTATACACACCTACACATGGCAGAAACATATGGAGTAAATATTACTAAAACATTAAATTTAGAAGTATGTCTTGCATGTGTATATATATGTATATATATTATTTTTCCTTAGAGATCTAGTTATTAAACATTTATTAGCACATTATTTGATTTAGCCCTAGGTCAGGTCTATGATTCTATGACACAAAGAATCCAAAGAAAAGTTTTAAGAATAAACTGGGGTATTCTGACTTGTTTGGTACCACTTGCCTATGGTAGCCTAGATTCTCTGATTGTTATACATAAAGAAATATCACTTGTTATCAGGGAAAGGCTTTCTAGTCACTATACACTAAAATATGAGAGCTGAAAGAGACAGCAATAAAACGTAAATAATTAAATTCTAGAAGTCTAGTGAGCATATGCCCAGTGGAGATGCTCAGCATCCACTAATGGTATAATAACCTACTGTGACCATCACAATGGCAGAAACAACACACCCAGTAGAACAGGATGAAGAAAATTTTAGTGGACATGAATTCTAGAGCTTCAAAAGAATGAATAATCTCATGAGTTACTCAATGCATTCATGCACTCTCATCATTTGAGTTCCTAATGTTTGTCCTGCATCCATATTACCTAGGCACATGTATTCAATCTATGTGTATAAACCATTTGTGGTCCCTAGTTATTTGTGTTCCTTTTATATAAACCCTCCCCATAACAGTGGCATGGTAACTTTTGGAAAAGTATATAACATTTCATCCTTTCTTCATCTATGCAAATTATGTCCCATCTCCATTCTAAGATCTTGCCAAAAATGAGCTCTTTTTATTCTTCCTTCATGATATTCCTCCTCTTGTCTATATGCCTTTGCATCCTAAAATACATTCATTTCTTACCTGTGCTTCATATAGAATCCAACTTTTTAAGATGTAACTTAGATATCATCTTTGGACTGAAGCCATCTCTTATTCCCACTTCATCACCTTCAAACTATCTTACATTCAACTGTTTCAGCTCAGTTTCTTGACCTTTAAAAAGAAGATACATATTCCACCTACTTTACAGGGTGGTTCTTAAAATAAAATAATAAATGTGAAATTGGCTTTAAAATCACAAAATCATCACTTATATTCCACCTTTAGAATGTAAGCTTTTTGCAGATAAAGATTATTTAATTCTTTTTATTTGTATCCCTATCACCTAGCACAATGAGAATACTTAAGAAATTCTTATTAATTGATAGATTTAGTCTAACTCCCTTAAAAAAAAAAAAAAAGTCAAAGAAACAGAGGCTAAGAAGAATTAGTCCAAAGACATCAGTTTATTGGTGAGTTCTACTTATTGAAGTACTTGATAATGTTCAAGTGTCTCGTCTTTCTCTTTCTTCCTGAGCAGACAATCTGAAATCAATGATGACACAAACATATCCTACTTTTGCTGACAAACTCAGCTAGAAATCTGGTTTAAATTTTTGTAAAGCATTTAGGATGAATTGGGAAGGGGATTTAACAAGGTCTCAACAGATTCATTAAACTCTGCCCAATGCAATAAGACAGGAGAATATTTAAAATCAAAAACAGGTAATTTATTTCTTAAGCAATGAGCAAGTTAGCTCTCTTAGCTGAAGAAAAAATAGGCTTCTGGTAGCACAATTTGTTTTATAGCTCAATAGCTCCCTCCAGTGGTTCAATAGAACATATTTTATAAAGTCAAATGCAGTTTTTAATCTCTTTTTGTAGTATGATTGATATATTAACTAATCATACCTATATTTTGAAGGGACTAACTGAAATATCTATAGGATATTTAGGAACTCATGGTGATAAATCTCAATTTACCAATGTAAATCAGCACCAGTTTTCAATTTAAGATATTTTACTTAAAAATTAAATGACTTGGCCAAGGTGATTCATCCATTGTTTCAGAGATGAGACTTAAAACAAATCTTCCTGACTTCCGAACCACCTTTATTTGTAGAACTACATGCATTCAGGAAAAAAAAATGCTTGTAAAATCAAGTTCCTTATCTCAAATCCAATGACTTATATCAACATATGCTTCAATGGGATGTTTGGTGCCATAGATATAAATAAGGCAGAATTGCAAAAGAATCTAGAAATGGTTTTTTTTATTTATTTTTTATTTTTTTAATAATAACTTTTTATTGACAGAACCCATGCCAGGGTAATTTTTTACAGCATTATCCCTTGCATTCACTTCTGTTCCTATTTTTCCCCTCTCTATCTCCACTCCCTCCCCTAGAAGGCAAGCAGTCCTATATACGTTAAATATGTTGCAGTATATCCTAGATACAATATATGTGTACAGAACCGAACAGTTCTCTTGTTGCACAGGGAGAATTGGATTCAGAAGGTATAAATAACTCGAGAAGAAAAACAAAAATGCAAATAGTTTGCATTCATTTCCCAGTGTTCTTTCTTTGGATGTAGCTGCTTCTGTCCATCCTTGATCAATTGAAACTGAATTAGCTCTCTTTATCGAAGAGATCCACTTCCATCAGAATACATTTTCATATAGTATTGTTGTTGAAGTATATAATGATCTCCTGGTTCTGCTCATTTCACTTAGCATCAGTTCATATAAGTCTCTCCAAGCCTCTCTGTATTCATCCTGTTGGTCATTTCTTACAGAACAATAATATTCCATAACATTCATATACCACAATTTACCCAGCCATTCTCCAATCGATGGGCATCCTTTCATTTTCCAGTTTCTAGCCACTACAAAAAGGGCTGCCACAAACGTTTTGGCACATACAGGTCCCTTTCCCTTCTTTAATATCTCTTTGGAGTATAAACCCAGTAGTAGCACTGCTGGATCAAAGGGTATGCACAGTTTGATAACTTTTTGAGCATAATTCCAGATTGCTCTCCAGAATGGTTGGATTGGTTCACAACTCCACCAACAATGCATCAGTGTCCCAGTTTTCCCGCATCCCCTCCAACAAGAATCTATAAATGTTGATAAAGTTCCCCTTTTCTAGTAAATTTGTAACAATAGAGAGATAAGTAGATTCTAAGACACATCTATTCTTCCAGAAGGGCTACCAGGTAAATTATTGGGCAAATGGGCTTCTTTCCCAGCTGCTTGCTGCTGGGAACCCTGGTCAACAAATGCTAGAAGCTAAACAACCTCCATATTAAATAGATCTGAGTCCAGTCCTGGACCTTAGCTGCCTAATCATCAGTTTTTCCTTATCAGCAGAGCCTTTGGCATCATATCTTAAACTACCCTTATTAACAAAATGTGAGTGATGTGGTATGTTACCAGGACTGGGGGAGTGTGAGTCAAAAGACCCTCACTCACCTGGACTAGATGAATAAGGACTGAACTCATGCAGAATTTAATGTGGAAATACTTCAAATTCAAGTAAAGAAAAATGCAGACTTAGGAAATAAAAGGGTGCTTAGAGGGAAGACAAAACCAGAGAAGGAATAGCAGAAAATAAGATAAAACAAACTTCTTTTATTCTGAAGGGATGAGTAAAAAGAAAAGTAGAAGAGAGGAGAAAGGATGGAGAAGAAAGGAAAGGGAAAAGAAGGATGGAGGAAAAAGGGGAAAAGAGAAGGAGGGAAGAATGGGAAAAGAAAAGAGGAGAGGAAAGGAGAGAAAAATCAGGGGAGAGGAAGAGAATAAGTGGGAGATTAAAGTGTAACATGTAGTTTTGTTGTCAGTTTCATAAGAAGGCAGACTTGTTCTTTCCCCTCTGAGATCCTCTTCATCTATATTGAGGTGACCTTAGCCTTTTCCCTTACCATCAATAGTTAACATGAGAAGCCCTCAGATTATGTATCTCTGAACCCTAGATGTGCAGAATGCCTGCAATCACTCATCAACTGTTATTTTATCAATTGAATGGACATAATGATGCAGAGTAAAGTGAACAAAGTTGAGAGAACAATTTATAAGAGGACAACATAGTAAAGAAAAACTAATTTAAAGGACTCTACAACTCTGAACAGTGCAGAGGACCTATGATGAAGCACGATAGGGAGCTGCTGTATCTCAAGAAACATATTTTTGGATGGAATAGATGTGAAGATTTATTTTGTCTCACTATTTCCCTCTTTTATAAGATGGTGGCAGTGGTCGATATTTTCTTTCTCTTGGTTATTAACAGAGGGAATTCGAGTAGCAATAACACTGATTCCCCCCAAAGAAAAGGTTAAAGAAGACAAGTTCCTTTTTCAAAATGAACAAAAGCCAACAGGAGATTCAGAAAGTTCAGGAAAGTATGATGGTTTTAAAAATAATATATAGAATACATTATATGATTTTTCAAAATATAACATGTATATGTATATTTATGTGCATATGTATATGTATATTTTAAAATTCTATTTCTCCATTGATCTTCATCCAAATTCTGTCTATCACATTTTCTCTTTCTGGTCCCTGAGTTTTCTCATATGAATTTCTTTTTTTTTTAGAAGAGTAAATATAGATTTATTTTTAGCCCACTTTTAGTTTACTGTGATGATCTTGAGGGACACCCACTGATCCTTCTTCACCTTGCCCAGAAGTAGGCTTAAGACATCCCTCTCAGACTCTAGCTTCCCCATCCCCATCCCTATCCCTTAAAGGGGAGTATGGTAAGCTCCTTATCTGAGGAGCTTTGGCAAATTTTCTTAGAATACTGACATACAATTCAGGAAAATCTAGCCTATGATAAGGTTTGGTCCAGGCAGAAAATCTGACTCCTAGGCCACTGGTTTCTCTTTTCTAGAAAGCACTGGAATAGACTCAGTCAGAAGTAACCCCCCCACTCTCAGATGGGGAAAACTCTGCAAGTGGCACTAATGGGGACAAGTAGGGGAAGTTTGTGTAGGAGGACCATTAAAATGAGAAAAAAAAAAATATATATATATATATGTGTGTATATATATATATATATATATACACATATATATATATAAAGACCATTGTAAATTATGTAAATATTAACTATTATTACTTTAAAAGATCCTATGCTAAATTGAGAAATAATACTATCAGAACGGTCATTCTCAACACCATAAAATAGGCCAATCTTTTGAATGGGTTTTCCCTGGGAGAAGATGTCCTAGGAGCTGCTCATAGACTGAGGCTGTGTGGGAAGACAAAAGAATAGAGATAGCTGTTCTAGGAATGGAGAAAGCTGGGAGGCCCAAGGGCAGTGAAGCATACTCTGACGGAGACTAGAAGAAGTGGGACTGAACAGTTCATGGTTGGGGGAGGCAGCAGAAGCAACTGAGAAAGCCTTGGGAATGGTGGAAAGGAAGAACAGCAAAGCTGACCACTCTATCCCGGTGTGGATGATGGCCTCTCATTTCTCTTGAAAGAGGCCTTGAACTTGAAACAGCCCAGACATGTGCTGTTATGGCTCAGAATGATCTGAGCCATAGTTGAGAGAAGATAGAAGCTTTACAGTAGATATTTCAAAGCTGGTTTGGGACAAGGACTGGGTATTCTTCTTATAGGAGCAGTGAAATGGTAGGCCATAATATGGAGAGGCTCAGGGCAGGGATTCCTGATAAAATAAAGAAGTCAATTATCTCACATATATCTTTTTTTAATCAGGCTTTTTATATTCAAATCATATACATAGATAGTTTTCAACATTCAACCTTGCAAAACCTTGTGTTCCAATTTTTTTTCCCTCTCTTCCCCCAACCCGTCCCCTAGATGGCAAGTAATCCAATATATGTTAAACATATATTGTTTAAATGTTAAACATGAGCTATCCTTCTATATGTATTTCCATAATCATCATGCTGCATAAAAAAAAAAAAAGATCAAAAAGGGAATAATGAGAAAAAAACAAAATACCAGCAAACAACAACAAAAAAATTAACATACTATATTGTCTCACATATATCTTGATAAGTACAACCTCTAATCTTCTTAATACAGGGAATTTGTAACCAGAACCTTGGAGTCATTTATTTCTCCAGAATTACCACTACCTTCACAGGTGAAGTGAAGGTACATTGTTCTTGGTTTCCAAGCCAATAGTTACTTTTCCAGGGATTCTGGTAGGAACTTGTTCTACTTTCAGTCTGGTAAATAATACTGGGTTGTGTCTACCACTATAGTTTTCCCATGAAAAATCATTGACCTTATCCAACCAAAAGGGATCCTTATATGTGGGAGCAGACTATGGAGCAGACATTCCCAAAAACACAACTAGAGAAAGGGACTTGATTGTATTTGTCAGTCAACAGAAGCCAACTGAACCTTTAAAAATACAATTCTATTCTACCACCCCTTTTTGCTGTTGCTATTCCTTTTAAATAAGGGCCTTCTATTGCCAGATATCTGTCTATGAGTCACATCCCACCAAGTCCTGATGATACTTAATATATCAAATTCACTTCATTACTCTAACTTCTCTAGCATATCTTGTCTGTTCTCCATAATGTGCTGCTACCATGAAAAGACATGTGAGACTTTCTTAACGAACCTGACAATCCACCCCCACTGGACTAGTGCACTCCATGATCCAGTTAAAACTAGCCTTTTCTCTGTTTCTCACATAAAGTACCTGCTTCTATGACTTTTCACTAGCCAATCTTCTTATCTGGAATGTGGAATACATTCTTCTCATGTCTGACTTTATAGAAAATCCCTTCTATATAAAGCCTTTTCTTGATCCTCACCTATCCACAGCCACTATTGCCCTCCTTTCCTGAAGTAAAATATTTTGTCTTTATCTGTGTTTATTTTCTTTCTATTTATTCTTTATATAATATGATTGATCTTCCTGACCATATCATTCAATAAACTTCAGTGGCTCCCTATCATCTTCAAGATAAAATTTCAAAGTTCTTCATAACCTAGCCCTTTCCTAACTCTCCAGTCTTCTTAAGCTTTACATCTCTTCCCTAGGTATTTTGCAATCTGCTGTCACTGGTTTCCTTGCTCTTCCTTGAATAAATTTACTCTTCCCAAAACTAGGACATTTTGCTGGTTATCCCTCATGCCTGGAATGCTCTTCCATCTAATCTCCATCCCCCAGCTTCCCTGGCCTCCTTGAAGTCCCACTTAAGAAGCCTTTCCTGACAGCTTTTACTCCCAGTGCCTTTCCTCTATGGATTATTTCCAATGCTGTATCTAGATTGTTTGTACACAGTTATTTGCACACTGTCTCTCTCATTAGATTGTGAATTCCTTGATAGCAAGGTCTGTCTTTTATGGTTGTTTTATTGAAAGCTTGGGTTTCACTGTTGGCCCTTTTCTTGGATTTAAATTTCCAGGCTTAGTAGACATTTTTCCCTTCATCTTTTTTGTATTCCAGTCAAATATTTCTTATACTGTAACATATTTCCCATCTATGTCTTTGAAGATCCATGCAAAGAATGGACTTCCACATCTTCACCTCTTAGAATCCCTAAGTTCCTTCAACATTGGGTGTTTACTAATCCTCTTGGGAGTACCCCCCAATTGTTTGATATTTATTTTAATATATTTTGCAATTACTTGTGTGTATATGTTGATTACCTCCTTGAAGGTAAGGATTTTTTATGTATTTGCATGCTCACATTAGGGAATACAGATCTAACAATATGTCATATTTAACAAATAATTGTTACTTTTTGTTTAATTTATTTGATTTGCTGTGAATTACTGGTCCATTCTACTAATATTCTTCCTGCATTGTACCTATTATTATCTATGGCATTAAATTGATAGATAGTTTTGCACAATTTTATCCTTCTCCCTTCATTTTTAGTTTAAAGTGTTATTGGTCAGTTTCAAAGAAATAAGCACCTGTTGGACATCTCTAAATCCAAGGCATTTAGATTCTTCAAGAGTCAATTCTAATGTTATCTACCTGCTTGTTGGAGCCTTCTTAGATTCATAAGTTTTAGACCTTGAAGGAACATAAGGATAATCTAGTTTAATTCTATTGTGGAGTAGATGAAGAAATTAAGCTTCAAAAAAGATTAAATGACTTGCTTAAAGTGGTAAAGGAATTAAGTAACAGGCATCATTTGAACACAAGCCCTTTGATTATAAATCTTTTATAAACATTTGCACCATCTTTCAGGTGAACTTTCCTGGATATCATTTTTTGCTTAAGTGCTAAAATATATTTTTATATCATAGTTATTTACGTATATGTTTTATCTACTGAACTGAAAGTTTTTTAAAGGCAGGGACTCATGACTTGAGTGATACATATTAGAAAATCACCCAGAAGAGGACAACCAGAATGCTGAAGGACCTGGAGTTCATGTTATATGATGACTAGGTGAAGGAACTGGGGTATTTAGCCTGGAAAAGAGAAAATGTAGAGGAAACATGATAACTTCATTCAAAAATTTGAAAGACTTTCATGGGGTGATGTGGTATGGAGTAAAGGTTTTTCTGTTGGTCCCAGATATCACAATCCAGAATAATGGTTGGAAGTTTGAAGGGGGCTGATATAAGGGGAAAGCTTTCTATCAACTACAATCTAGAGAAGTAATGCAGTGCCTCAGGAAATAGTGAGTTCCCCATCCCTAAAAGTTTTCAAATAAATCCTAACTAACCACTTATCATATGTGCTATGGAGAAGAATGTCCTCATCTTTTTTTTTTCTTCTTCTTCCTTTTTTCTTGTTGTTGTTGTTGTTCTTCATCTTCTCCTTCTTCCTTCTTCTTCCTTCTTCTTCTTCCTTTTTTCTTGTTGTTGTTGTTCTTCATCTTCTCCTTCTTCCTTCTTCTTCCTTTCTTCTTCTTCCATTATGCCTCTCCTAACACTGAGTACAATGATATGCACTTAGAAGGAACTTAAGAAAAAAAAATGAAATGAATATTTTTTAAAACAGTAATGCCAAACAAGAACTGATGAGTACTCCGTTAGTGATACAATCAATGAATGCTTTAGAAAAGAGCTCAAGAATTAATTGCCATTTGCTTACTGCTAGAGTTGTTTGTTTGGTTGTTTTATTAATATAGCCTTTTCCCACTATAGCAAATGCAAAACTTTTGAAAACCAGGTGAGAATTCTTGATATCTTTTCACCCAGAACTTCAAGATGTATTCCTGTGACAGGAAAACAGAATGCAAAGAGCCTCCTCCAGACATTGATTTTTGTATTGAGGACCTTTCTTCTGTACTGGGGACTCGGAGTGAAGATCGATTCCAGGGTATGGACTAGCTGCTATAAATTGCAGCCAAGTCACAACAGGCAAAAGCAATGTCTGGCAGTAAATTCAGCAATAGCTCATGGCCAACTCTTTCCCTCTTTATCATGCTTCTATCTTGAAAGTGATGTAGTATTTTTTTTAAAAAGCTCCAGCTTACCCTGTTTATCCTCTCTTATTGTTTCAGAAGTATAATCACAACAGCTCTTATTACATCTGTGCATTGTTTGCCAAAAGCTTACTATCCCCTCATAAGAGGCTTATGAGAGTGAATGAGCTGACTCAGTAACTCTTCATTTAAGGGCTACTGCATATAGTAGAAGGAGATTGGATTTGGAGTTAAGACCTGGGTTCAAACCAAGGTTTTTCCATTTACTAACTGTGTGACCTCGGGTAAATCATTTAACCTGCATGACTCTCAGTTTCCTCAACTGTACAATAAAGGACTAAGTAGTCTCCAAGGGGCTTTCCAGCTCTATATCCTATGAACTTGTGTATTTTCTCACATTCTACTCCTCTCATCCTATTCAATAATGGATGGAGCTTGTTACCCATCTACTCAGTTGAAATCTTTCCTAATGTAATAGCTCAATGACCTGCCTATCCAAATGCATACCATAACAAATGGGCAATCTTCATTCTTCATCCTTTTGTATGGATGAACCATTAGGCTGGAACCAAAGACTTGAGTTCATGCCAAGACTTGGTTAAAGAACCTAGGACTGTTTAGCCTAAATAGGAAAACATTTTGTATAGGTAGGTGGGGAGATAGAGATATGATAGCTTCAGTTAAAGAACTGTCTTATAAAAGAAAGGATTACATTTATTTTATTTGACTCAAGAGGGCAAAATTAGAAGCAGTGAAATGATGTTACTGAAGTAAATTCATACCAGATGTGAAGAAAATCTTCCTGAGAATTTGAGTGGACCCAAACTAAAACCTGGTAAAACCTCTCACTAGAAGTCTTCAATCAAAAGTCTTATAGCCATTTCTTGACTATGTGACTGAGAGAATTTTTTTTTCAAGTATCAACTGGATATCTTTCTAAATCTATGATTATGTGAATCTTCCCTGGTCAGTCGATGAATGAATCAAATTCCAAGGATGTTTATTCAAAGGGATTATCCATTCAAAAAACATCTGTTTAAAAATTGTATGAAAAGCCTTGTACTGGGGTTTTTGGTAGGAATGTAAGGCCCCTAGTTACATCTAGTATGGTTGTTAGCTAGTCTAGGAAATATGATTATTTCTATTAATGTTTAGTTTTCATAAATAGTATAGAAATCCAATCCAAGGTGAATTTAGTGTCAACTATGTATAAGGCTCTTTGATGGATACTTGGCAACAAAAAAAGATAGTTTCTTTTTGTGAGGAGACATAGCACAGAGACAAAGAAGTATAAACATGATAATTTGAGCAAGAATTAACAACTGAGATTATCAAGATAGTCTTCCTGTAAGAAGTGGCATGTGAGATGAATTCTGAAGAAAGTGAGGGCTTCTGGGAGGCAGTATGTTCAGCCTGTCAAATGGTATGGAGACAGAATATGGAATGTTAAGTATGGGAGTTTGCATGTAGGGCCATTTTGGCTAGAATAAAGAGTGAAGGGGAGGAATGGGTCATATGCCTAGAATAGGTAAGCTGGAAGTGCATTGTAAAGCACTCTAAATGTCAGACTAAGGAGTTAGTCTTTCATTCTAGAGCAGGGATTTTTTTTTTTTACTAGGGGTCTATAGAATTTCATATATAATTTCAAGAAGGGTTCACAGAACTTGGAAAGGGAATTATTTTCATTAATCTTTAATTCATTTTGTAAATCTAATTTTTTTTAAACATTTAAATATATTACTCAGAGAATGGGCTCACTATCCTCTAGGTTCACTAGTATAATGAACTATAATCTCAAAAGAGTATGTGGTAACATAAGAAGTTGAAAATTCTCATGTTCTGTTCCAGAGTCAATAAGGAGCCAGGTGAAGTTACTTGAGTATAGGAATGACATGATTAGACTTATGCTTTGAAAAAATTATTTTGGCACGTATTCACCTGAAAAACAATAAGAAATAGGCTGACATAAAAGAAAAACCAGGCAATTTTTTATTCAGAAGGCAATAATATGTTCTCATGAAAAGGAACTCAAATATTTAAAAAGTTTAAGAGACTTTTGGGGTAATTTGGTCATTTTATTAATAATTCTATCATATTTACTAATTTAAAAAAAAGATATCCGTGGTACTCTCAAATGCCAAGTGCTCTCATAGTGGTGGACACACATTTTATATACCCTTGGAAGAAAAGATGTTCTTAAGGGTGACGATCAACTTTGACTAGTTAACAATTAATGAGAGAATGAATAATATAATATGTGGGCTCATTCTAATGGAAGTCTTGGGGGTATATGATTTGGATCACCCAAGTCTTGGTCAAAGAGATGATCAATTTCCATATCACCTGTCTAACAAAAGGTAAGATTTCCCCAAGCTTGTCTAAGTAAGGAAATTAAGCAGAAATCCTCCCATTAGCCCAAACTTAAAATTACTTTTACTGACTGATTAGATCTTAGCCTGGGTAAATCTTTGAGAAAATTTCCCACATTTGTTTATTTCTGCACAAGGAAATAGAGAAGGGAAAATCCCTGGTCCAGATTTAATAATTAGATATTAATACCAGAGAAAAATAATCATTTTTCTCAAGATTTAGGATTCAAATGAATCTTGGAATCCTTGAACAAGGGAAGAAGTCACTCCACTTCGAAGATGCTTAATCTTCATCTCTAATAAATAAGGATTTTCCACTAGATAACTTATAAGGTCTTTTCCAATTTAACCTACTATGACTCTTCATGGTGGGATGTACCCTTCCTCTACCTACTGCAGACCCATTCTAAAAGCACATGTATAAAGCACTGAGATTGTTTTGTCATTAAGGATATAAATAACCTCTCTCCAAATACCTGATTGCCAGTCTTCCCTAGTATTATGACAAGCTTCTCCCCTCCCCCATTTTTTAGCATCTGCCTTTTCAAATGTTTCATATCTTGAATAGAGAATGAAACGAGGCTATAAATTAAACCCAGAACAGCCGACACTTTCCTTTTGTGGAAGTCTATCTGTTGAGCTGCCTCATACATTTAGAGTTACTGATCTAGTAGTTATTTTAACTGTCGCTTGGTTTTAAGGCTTGTTGATATATTGGTGATTTTTTTCTCCTGTAGTTGGTCATTTGTGTGACTGATTCTGCTGTTCTTCCTGCCTGCTGAAGGACACCCCTTGAAACAGATCTCATAGCTGTGCTCTTAGGATGGAAACAATTGGATAGAAGTGCCTTTCTGAAGAGAAGGACCTCTATTACATTTATTTTTTTTTCTTCTCAACTGCTTGCACAAGTCGATTGGATATGGTTGGTGAAGAAATAAAAGAAGGGAAAATTGATAGAATTCGGGTGTCAGCCTATGACATTAAAATCCTTTCTTGTGTAGCATGAAGTAAATGATGAAGACTAGATCAAAAGGCAGCCTCTGGCCAAAAGGGACTACAAGTGAGAAAAAGGTCCAGTGTGGTTTCAGAGTTTCAGCAACACTGGAATAACGTGAAGAGATCCAAAAGGAAAAGGGTGTGTTCACCAATATCTATTGCTCAAAGCTAGTCTCTTATAATTGTTTCTTTATATGCTCAATACCAAGCACAGTGTTTATGTGTTTAATAAATATTTATTGATTAAAATAGAACCAATTGGATTCTAGTAAGATTTCCTTCTCCACAATTCCATTGGGATTTTGTGGTCAAGACAATGGGGATAATTAATAAGACATTAGCAAAGTAAGATGTATTTGACCAAATGCCCAAGTTTTAGGCACTTTCTGGCAGGACCTTGTCCAGTAAGTGTGCATATGTTCCAAAGATATGGAATTTTACTAATATGAGAAAGTTGAGGATTGGGAGATCCTTTTGTAAGCCATCTAAAATTTGGCAGAAAATTCCTGGGGAGTTACCATGAAGTTTACAGAGTTTATGTGATTTGGCTAGATCACTAATGAGTATCAAAAGCTGTGTTTTAAAGTCTAGACTTCTTAACTTTAAGCCCAATACTGCATTCACCATTCCAGATTTAGTCTAATGGATCCATCCATTCTCACCATCTGTACCTACAGCTTCACTGATATGAGTAACTCTCAATAAACAAATTCTTTCCACTGCTATGGCTCACAACATGACTAGCTTAATCTCAGTATCCAGGACACAGAAAAGTTGTGACACTGATCAAAAGCTTACTTGGCATTCAGATTCAAGCAAAGTTCACAGACATCTACAATAGAGATAAGTCTTTGGAAAAATAGAAGAACTTCAGAAATCATCTAAGTCCACCCCTTTTATTTACAAATGAGAGAACTGAGGCCCAGGAAAATTAAATGACTTGGCCAAGTTCTTCCTGTACTAAATGGTAGCTAGTTGGAGCTGAAGGAGACCCTTCCATGATTTTAATCCTTCATCTCCTTTATTTTATGATACATGGTTTTTTTCCCAGTATCATAGGGAAGCCATAGAATGTCTGCACTAGGTAGCCCCTCCCAAAATGAAGAGAAATTATTCATCCATCGTTTGTCAAAGGACCAAGAACATTGAAGTCCAGTTCTTGCCTCCTGCATATTATGCTTTGTGCTAGATTTGAAGGATACAAAGACAGAAATGAAACAATCTCTCAGCTCTGTTGCGGATAGATATTACTGTACAAGAAACAAAGTTTCAGCCAAGGAATGTGCGCTGTCCTTTTCCCCCAAGAGCACAAATGCTGTAGAGGTTGACTGAGACCACCTCACTCCATTTCCAACATCAACTGCCAGAGTGGACACCACAGGATAACAAATGGAATTGAGAGTAGGTTTGACCAACATCTCCCTTAGCAGGGAAACATAGTTGATTAGTGCAGTGTGGGTGCACCTGGCTAATGAGATTTTCTCATCAGAATTCCTATCAGAATTAATCTTCGTATAGTCTTGTTGTTGCTGTGTATAATGATCTCCTGGTTCTGCTCTTTTCACTTAGCATCAATTCATGTAAGTCTCTCCAGGCCCCTCTGTAATCATCCTGCTGATCAGTTCTTATAGAAAAATAATATTCCATAACATCCATATATCACAATTTATTCAGCCATTCTCCAATTGATGGGCATCCACTCAGTTTCCAGTTTCTAGCCACTACAAACAGGGCTGCCACAAACATTTTTGCACAGGTGGGTCCCTTTCCCTTCTTCAGTATCTCTTTGGGATATAAGCCCAGTAGTAACACTGCTGAGTCAAAGGATATGCACAGTTTGGTAACTTTTTGAACATAGTTCCAAATTGCTTGGGGGAGTAATGTATTGCCAAAGTATAGAAAAACTTAGTGGCAGAAATAATATTAAAACCCTGTGAACTTCCCAACCAGAAAGTTCCTTTGACTAGGACTATACAAACTGAGCAAATAGTTGAGAAGGTTTCTGTGCCTGGACGAGAGCGTAGCAGTCAAGATGATTGGATTTTAAAATACATCTCTTGAGATTCAGACCAGTTCCAATGATCTTGTGATGAAGAGAGCCATCTACACCCAGAAAGAGGACTGTGGAAACTGAGGGTGGATTACATCATCGCATTTTCACTCTTTTGGTTGTTGTTTGCTTGCATTTTATTTTTTCTCATTTTTTCTTTTTGATTTGATTTTTCTTGTGCAAGAAGATAGTTGTATAAATATGTATGCATATATTAGATTAAATATATATATTTTACCATGTTTAACATATATTGGATTACTTGCCATTGAGAGAAGGAGGCGGGGGAAAGGGAGGGGAAATTGGAACACAAGGTTTTGCAAGGGTTAATGTTAGAAAATTATCTATACATATATTTTGAAAATAAAGAGCTTTGATTAAAAAAGAAGAGTCTTCAAAAATAAAATAAAATACATCTCTTGAAACAGAGTGGAGTGGAGAAGAAATAGGGCACAGTGGAGAGATCACAGTGGAGACTGGCTTCAAGAAGTAAACCCAATACTTATTAGAGGTCTGACACTTGGACAGTTACTTACACACTAGGTCCAGTTTTCTCATCCATAAAAAAGGGATAATAAGGAGCATGATTGTTTTAAAAAGTCAGTTTGAGAATTGACTCTCTGGGAAGGAAAATGTACACAACATGCTTTTCTGCATTATTAATGTTTTGCTATCAATTTCTTAAGCCTAGATAGTCAACATAACAATAAATCAAGATCAAGTGTTTTCACTAAAAATTTGACAATCAAGTCGCAATACACACCCTTGTTTTCAAGCCTCATAGGACTGTTATTGTTCAATCATTTCAGTCATTTCTGACTCTTTGTTATCTCACTTGGGATTTTCTTGGCAAAGATATTGGTATGCTTTGCCATATCCTGCTCCCCAGATGAGAAAACTGAGGTAAATAGGGTTAAGTGATTTGCCCAGGGTCACACAGCTAGTAAATGTCTGAGGCCAGATTTGAACTCAGGAGATGAGTCTTTCTGACTTCATGCCCAACATTCTACCCACTGATTCACCTAGCTGTCTCTTGAGTTATTGTACTTATTAGTTTTATGATCTTGAGTAAATTATTAACCTCTTTGGTCCCTAATTTCTACAACTATACAATAAACAAGGAAAACAACAGCTGCAGTCCTTATAGTGTTATTGTAGGGAGAGTGCTTTGTTAGAGTCAAAGCACTAGTAATAAAAACTACTGTGTACTTAGAGCCTTAAGGTTTGTAAAACCTTGCTATATGCTATCTCATTTGATCTTTGCAATGAGATAGATGCTATTATCCTCATTTTACAAATAAGAAAACTGATATTTAGAGAGGTTAAATATCTTGTACAAAGTCACACAGCTAGGAAATAGGAAGTTCTCGGGCAGAATTTGACCTCAAGTTTTTCTAACTCCTTGTTTAATACTCTAACCATCGCACCACCGAGTTGTTGAGTTGTTACTAGCAGAAATAGCACTGAGTGATACATCCAGATTCAAGTTTTAACTCTTTTATTTATTAGTCTTATGATTTTTAACAAAAGTTAGCTAATAATTTCTGAGCTTGAGTTTTCTTTTCTGTGAAAAGGATTCAAATTGTATGATTTTGAAGTCCCTTCCAGATTTACTATTTTGTGATTCGCTGTAGATATACAATCTATTCAGATGCTTAGGGCTTACCAGGTTCTTGACAAAGTTACCCTGTATAACTTCAATTTCCTCACTGGGGGAATTTGGAAAATGGGGTAAACAATAAAATAAAACGAGATTAATATTTATAAAGTGCATTACAAATTTGAAAAATGTCCTATAAATACCACTATAGAAGCAGCCACAGTGGTAGTAGCAGCAATAGCAGCAGCAACAGGAGTAGCAATAATAGCATTAGCAGCAGAAGTAGCAGCAGCAACAGCAATAGCAGCGGTAGCAGCAACAGGAGGAATACCAGCAGCAGCAATAGGAATAACAGCAGCAGGAGCAGCAGCAGCAGCAGGAGGAGCAGCAGGAGCAGCAATGGTAACAGCAATAGCAGGAGCAGCAGGAGTAGCAATAGTAGCATTAGAAGCAGAAGTAGCAGCAATAGCAGTGGTAGCAGCAGCAGGAGTAACAGCAGCAGAAGCAGAAGCAGCAGCAGCAGTAGTGGCAATGGTAATAAGTGTTCTACAGCACACAGGCTTCAGATAGTAAGAGCAGGATAAGCTAGAAAGGGAGGAAAGGTAACTTTTTGTAAAAGTTCAGAAAATTTTTAATAACTTAACTGTTGACACACGAGATTCTGTCAGTCTAAAGAAGCTATAAATTATCTTTTTCTTCCTGTTTGTAAGAAGTTCTGCTCTTTTAGGACAGCATAGATATGGTGGAAAAAAACACTTGTCTGAAATCAGGAGGCACCTGTTTCAAGTTCCATCTTAGACATTAATGAGCTTGGTGATGACTTTTTACCTCAATTCTTACCCGGCCTTTAATCACTGAATGGTATTGCTTCAGACAAACTGAGACCTGAGAGAGACTTTAGTTTTATAAAGCCATGGTTTCCCACTATATCCAGAGCCCATGTCTTGATACTAGACTGTGCTGACTTTGGATAATGAGATTGATGATTCTGGAAAACTCTGCCCCAATTAAATTCAATTTACTTGGCAAGTCAAGACATCACCCTCATGATGTCATTGGTTCTCTTTGAGAATGAAACAAGAACAACAACAATTGTAGGTGTCATTTAGCTTCTATGATTTTCAATGTCCTCATCTGAAAATAGAGAATAATAATACTTCAAGTACCTAAATCACTGAACTATTTTAAGGATCAAATGAAATAATGAAATCAAAGATTTGCAAACTTCACAGCCTTGCATATATGTTATCTCTTCTTCTGCCCAAGCCTTGCTATAACGGGACAATAGGCTGTGTGACCTCTCAAAGGGCCAATCAGAACTATGATTTCTTTGTTCTCAAATCTATGATTATAGCTTGGCAGCTCCTTCTTTATTTCTTTAAATATTCATTTTTTAGTCTGTCTTTTTTACTTTCTTTCTTTTTTCTTTCTCTTTCCTTTCTTTTCTCTTTTTCTTTTCTTTCTTCCTTCTTTTCTTTTTCCTCTCTTCCTCTTTATTTCTTTCTTCCCTTTTTCAAGTAAATACATTTAATGGAATAGCCTAGTAAAAATAGAGATAGAACATTCTACTCCTCCCCATCCCTACCTCCTAAAGCCTAGAATACATTTGACAATAGATACCTACACTAACAGTTGGAACCCCCAGTGAATTCTACTTCTTTGTTTCACATACATTTCTCTTTTCTGGATTTCTTTGATCTTTTCCGCTTCTCACATCTTCTAAAGAATTAATCAAATTTTATTCTTTTTTTTAATTGTAAAGATCTGCAAGCCAGATCTGGATCTATTTTTCAATATCCTGAAGTCTTAAGAAGATATGAATACATATTGACATTGTAGACATGATGGAACTGAGATTATACTTCATATTAGAAGTTGCCCATAATAAGAGTTAGCATTTATAGTGCTTTAAAATCCACAGAGTGCTACACATAAGTGTCATCTCAATTGATCCTCACAATAGCCTTGATAAAGATGCTATTTTTATTCCCATTTTACAAATGAGAAAACTGAGGCAAAGAAAGGTTAATGAATTTGCCCAAGGTTAAGTATCGGAGGCAGGATTTATACTTAGGGTTTCGTAACATGAGTAGTTAGCTATTGGACCATCCAGCTGCCATAATGCAATCATGCCTCTTTCTACTATTCAGGCTTCCTGGTCAAACATGCTAGGTTTAAGATCAATCAGTTAGAAATCTATGACTCATGCTAACCTCAATATATTTATTGTGAATAGATAGATGACTTTATTATTGTGAAGAAGAATAATTTAAAACTCACACTTAATACTTAAAAGTTTATTCTGCAAAAAATAAACATATCTTTCTCTTATACCTTTCTTATTCATAGCTCTCTCCTCTCATTTATTTTCTCTTCTCTCTCTCTCTCTCTCTCTCTCTCTCTCTCTCTCTCTCTCACACACACACACACACACACACACACACACACACACACACACACACATTGGAGAGGGTATATCTTATTTTTGAATACCAGTAGGCAATCATTTTTGTATTGGCATTAAATTTTAAATGAAATAGTAAAAGGATCCTTAATTAACACCAAATAAAAATTATTCAAAATAATTACATTATTCAAATAACTTCCCTTCCCGGGGCCTCAGTTTCTTAATGCAAAAATTTGAAATATAGTATTGAATCAGGTGGTCTCAAAAATCACTTTTAGCTCTGAAATTTTCTAATTCCATAAACCAAGAAAATGGTCTCAACTTCTCCTTGGCAAATAGTCTTAGATAAGTCATTTCTTTGAGTGTAAAATTCCTTATGTAGAAAATAAGAAGGATGGGACTCTATTATTCTTTTTTTATTATTACTATAACTTTTTATTGACAGAACATATTCATGGGTAATTTTTTGCAACATTATCCTTTGCACTCACTTCTGTTTCGATTTTTCCTTCCCTCCTTCCACCTCCTCCCCTAGATGGCAGGCAATCTTATACATGTTAAATATGGTATAGTATATTCTAGAAACAATATATGTGTGCAGAACTGTACAGTTCTCTTGTTGTACAACAAGAATTAGATTCAGAAGGTAAAAATAATCTGGGAAGAAAAACAAAAATGCAAACAGTTCACACTCATCTCCTATTGTTCCTTCTCTAGGTGTAGCTGATCAATCATTCATCAATTGAAACTGAATTAGATCTTCTCTTTGTTGAAGAAATCCACTTCCATCAGAATACATCCCCATACACTATTGTTGTTGAAGTGTATAATGACCTCCTGGTTCTGCTCATTTCACTCAGTATCAGTTCATGTAAGTCTCACCAAGCCTCTCTGTATTCATCCTGCTGGTCATTTCTTACAGAACAATAATATTCCATAACATTCATATACCACAATTTATCATATATAAATATATGAATTTATATCCATAAAATCATGGAATGAATTTATCCATTCATTTTCCAGTTTGTAGCCACTACAAACAGGGCTGCTACAAACATTTTGGCACATACAGGTCCCTTTCCCTTCTTTAGTATCTCTTTGGGATATAAGCCCAGTGGACTCTATTATTCTTAAGGACCTGCCTTCCATGCTGACATTCTGTATTCCTATGAAGTAAAACAGTGTTTCTCAAACTTTTGTTCTTAGTATCCCTTTACATTTATTGAGGAGTTGTCCAAAGAGCTTTTGTCTATGTGGGTTATATTTATGAATATTTATCACATTAGAATTAAACACTAATTTTGAATGTGTAGATCCTCTAAAAGGGTTTCAGAGATCTCTAGGATTGTCTAGATCACACTTTACTGAATTTAAGGCATCTGTTTCACATGTAATACTAGAGATCATCTGAAGAGGGCAACATTTTACCACTGATAAAGCTCTTGTCCTGCCTGGCCTAGAATCCCTTTCTTTCAGCACTTTCTGCTTAGATTGGATTCCAATTTGTGCATCATGAGCGCTTTCCCTTGGGTTAATGAATTAGTGATTGTACCCAGCCAAATGCAGGAGGCCCTAGGAAGGGAGGAAAGGAGGTGACCATTGTCCAAACTGTAACCTTTTGTTCATCTGATGTAAAAGAAAACCAACAATACACAAATATAGACTAATATGAAGTTGTCTGAACATTGCACCTGGGCATGAATCTCTTAGGGAACATGGGTCAACTTTTTCCCCTTGTGACTTTTTATCTCTTATAATAATAACAATCACACAATAGCAACAATAAATAACAACCTTTATATAGCTCAGAAAATCCTTAACAACAAAGAATTGAAGTAACTAGAAGCCATCTCATTCTAAACTCTTCTGAGGAAAAACTTACAAATGAAGAAACATTGGCTTATAAAGGTTGACATAAATTGCTTAGGATCATACAGCAAATTATCTGGTAGTAAAACTAGAACTCAGGTCTCTGGAGAGGTAGCAGAATATAATGGGATAGGGCCCCAAGTTTGTAGTCAGAAAACCCTCCGTTGTCTGAATATTGGCTAGTTATATGACTCTATACAAGTAACTTAACCTTGCCTTAGTTTTTTCATCTGCAAAATAGGAAAAGAGGTGAGTGGGTGACTAATAGTTGAGCTTGATGGATTTTAAAGTCTCTTCCAACTCTAGATATATAATCCTAAATCTATATTCCAAACCAGTGCCTTTCTTTTACATCATTTCCCTACTAAATTTCCCATATCCATCCCCAATTTATTTTCCCCCTTGTTATTTATAATCCATACTTTTGTTCAGTTGTTTCATTTGTGCCTGATTCTTCCTGAAGCCATCTGGTGTTTTCTTAACTGAGATACTGGAGTATCTTCCAGCTCATTTTACAGATGAGAAAACTGAGGCAAACAGGATTAATTGACTTGCTCAGAGTCATACAGCTAGTAAGTATCTGAGACCAGATTTGAATTAAAGAATTCTGACTCACTATATCCCCTAAAAAAAAAAAAAAGCCATCTGTATTTTATACATCATATTTCCCTCTTGAGGGGTATTTTAGGGATTGAAAATAAGACTAACTATAATGTAAAAAGCTATTTTTGCTGCATTTCCATATTTAAGATACTTTCTTCTAAATATGCTTGGGTTGATTTTTTTCCCCAATGTTCTTTTCCCCATTCATCAACAAAAGCAGTGCCAGAAAATGTTTTCATTTTTATTGTACCATTTCTTAATCCAGTTTTAGATATTCAAACCAGGTATATTCATGGAGGAGCATAGTAAAAAGAATTCAAGACTTGGAGGCAAATGAGAAGAGCCCAAATTTAACAAGCAATGAGACTTTGGGCATGTCATTCTAGTGACTAGAATACGTGGATAAATACTAGGCTTCGGGTTGAACTCATAAATGGTTTTAGACATTTACTAGTTGTGTTATCTGGGTAGGTCACTTACCCAGTTTGTCTCAATTTTATAGATGAGGTAATTATTTGTAAAGTGCTTAGCACAGTACTTGGAACATAGTAAGTTCGGTATAAATATTAGCTATTATTATTATTCCTACCCAAATCTAACATTTTATGAGCCTATGAGGCTGAGCAATTGTTGAATGATGAACAATGATACTCATAGATAACATTTATATAGAGCTTGATATTTGCAAAGTCCTTTACATATATTATCACATGTGACAGTTATAATAACCCTCACAACAATAATAGGTTCTGTCACTATTCCCAGTTTACAGATGAGGAAATTGGGCTTGTAAAAGATTAAATAACTTTCTCACAGTCACACAGCTAGTAAGTGTCTGATAGATAGGATGTGAACTTGTCTTCTTGACTTTAAAACTAAAACTGTATCTATCATGTTACCTAACTGATAGATCAACACGAACCAGAGAAATAATCACTGGACTGTAGTTTCCTGGCCAAAATGCCATAAAGCACACAGAAATAGCTTATTCTTAGATCATTATAGATCTTGTTCTCTGAGAATTGGTGGGGTATTTTGGAGAAATTCTGAATTTATAATTAATTGATTGACCTCCTTTGGTAAGAAAGGAAGAAAAACCAGCAATATGGGATAGTAGATGGGGGAAATATAAGAAGATGCAGATCAAAGAGTGAACCAACCATTCTGGAAAGCAATTTGGAACTATGCTCAAAGGACTACAAAACTGTATACCCTTTGATTTGGCAATAACATTACTAGGTCTGTAGCCAAAAAAGATCCAAAAAAGGGGAAAGGACCTATTTGTACAAAAATATTCATAATAGCTCTTTTTGTAATGACTAAGAATTAGAAATCAAAAGGTGCCTATCAATGGGGAATGGCTAAACAAACTGTGGTTTATGATTGAAATGGAAAATTATTACACTTTAAGAAATGACAGCAGAATGATTTCAGAAAAACCTGGAAAAACTTTAATAATCTGATGCATAGTGAAGTAAACAGAACCAAAAGAACATTGTGCACAATAACAGCAGTATTGCTCAATGAAGAATTATGAATGACAGCTATTCTCAGCAATATAATAATCCAAAACAATTTCAAAGGACTAATGATGAAGTATAATATCCACCTCCAGAGAAAGAATTGATATTGATTAAATCCAGACTATAGCATGCTATTTTTCATTTTCCTTCATTTTTTTCTTTTATTCAATTCTTCTTGTACAAAATGACTAATATGGAAATGTTTTACATAATTGCACATGTATAACCTATATTGAATTGCTTACCATCTGGCGGAGCAGGAGCTGGGCGTGGAGGAAGGAGATAAGGAATGAGGAGTAGAATTTGGAACTCAAAACTTCAAATAAAAATGTGGAGAAAGACAGAGACAGAGACAGAGACAGAGAGAGACAGAGATACCAAGACAGACACAGACTCAGACACACAGAGAGAAATAGAGACAGACACAGAGAGAGATAGAGACAGAGAGAAAGAGAGAGAGGAGTTGAACCAATTGAATGAAAGCGTTCTAGTCTAGCAAAGTCTAATTTTAAATTCAATTTTTAATATTAAATTTCTCTTTGACATACCAGACCCAAGCCAATCTCAGAACCTGATACTACTTAGGATATTTATTAGTTCATTTTTTAGCATCAAAACATAACTTTGCAAGCATAGACATGCATACTACCATGATGGCCATCTACAAATATCTAAAGAAGGAAGTAAAATTAATAAGCAAAATCTCTATGAACCTAATAGTAACTAAAATTCATAGAGAACTCGGTATGTACTAAGCATTTTACATTTGATTTTTACAATGACCCTGCATGATAGGTATTATGATTATCCCATTTTACAGATGAGGAAACTAAAGCAGACTGATTAAGTGACTTGCTTAGGGTCACTCAGCTAGAAAGTGTTTGGGACCAAATTTGAATTCAGATCTTCTTGATTCCAGATACTCTTAACACTTTATAGAGCCTACTACCTTCCTCATAGGGGCAAAATATTGAAGAGTCAAACAAAACTGCAAAGAATATAAGGGGGAAAATGTAAGGAAATATAAATTAAAAAGATCAAAATGGGATTGAAGGTATTCTAAATAGCCTTGGGCATGGCCCTTGCCCTCAATATTACACAAAATGGAGGTTCCAGCAGGAAATCACCAATCAGAAGAGAGGACCACAGGAGCAGAAGGATCTGACAAGATGAGAAGGCCACATGGGAAGAGGGATCTTCCCAGATCAGAACATTACTGGGACATGGTGGAGAAGTCTGGAAAATTAGATGCAGAACCAGGAGAATTGTGTGGTTAATAGACTGGGATCAATTGTAGTATGTCTGTTCATATTCCAAAGTAGGGATTTCATCTACTGGGAGTTGTTGGACAGTCTGCCTTATGCATAGCTAACTGAAAAGCCAGTGAAAGTCCTTGGAGGTAAGAGAATGAAATATGTTCTGTCCCTTATAACAAAGAACTTAGAGATGACTAGAATAAGATATTATATCTATTTTTCCCAAAGATTCTATCAGATTCTTTTTTATTGTTTTTCTTTGTCAGAAAAGAAGATTCAGTCCAGAAGGGAATGATTGGGAAATTACTAGGATGTAAACCCTCAAATCACTCATTAAATGTATTTCTTTTAAAAAAAAAAGTCAGTATCTTCCTTCAAACCATGGCTCAGGTAGAATGCTCTCCATCAGGCCATTCCTGATATCACCTAGGTCTCTTAAGTAATAATGCTGCTCACTTGTTGAAATTACTTTACAATACTTAGTACGCTATTACTATATCCATGAAGTAGTGTATCCTCCCATTAGAATATAACCTCCCTGAAAGCAGGTATTGTTTTTTCCTCTTTGTGTGCCTAGTGCCCAATACACTATCTTGATCATGAGAAGCAATAAACATCTATTGACTTAGAATGAATTGCCCCATTTTTATTTCACATTATTTATTCATTAAATAAATGTCTATTGATCATATACTATGGGAAACACCTGAATTGCAGGGCTGCCTGGTATTCAAAAGGTGTTGTATTCCGTAGGAAGGGCTGTAGTTTCCCCTGCTTCTTAATAGAAAATGTATAGAAAAGAGTGTCCAAAGACCTGAATTTCAGCTGGACCCTACTATTTAGCTTTGTGACCTCAGGCAAGTAATTTTATCTTTAGGATACCCACTTTCTCATTTGTGAAATAAGATCCATACTTCCAGAGTCTGTGCACTCAGAATTATTATACAATTAAATAAGATGGGAAAGCAGTTTTACAAGTTATGACTATGGTACTGGTTCTGTATCCCAAAGAGATCAAAAAAAAAAAAGGGGAAAGGACCCACATGTGCAAAAATATTTATTGAAGCTCTATTTGTGATGGCAAAGAATTAGAAATTGAGTAGATGTCTGCCAATTGGGGAATGGCTGAATAAGTTATGGTATGTGAATGTTTTGGAATATTATTGTTCTATAAAAAATGATAAATAGGGTTATTTCAGAAAGGCCTGGAAAAACTTACGTGAACTGATGGTGTGTGAAGCAAACAGAACCAGGAAACATTGTACTTAGCAGCAGCAAGATTGTATGATGATTAACCAAGATAGACTTAGCTTTTCTCAGCAATTTAGTGATCCAAAGCAGTTCCAATAAATTTTGGATGGAAAGTGCCATTTACATCCAGAGAGAAAATGGCTGAAGGCAGATTAGAAGCATGCTGTTTTCACCCTTTTTCCCCTTCTTTTTTTTTCTTTCTTGTGTATTTTCCCTTGTGTTCTGATTTTTCTTTTCCAACATGACTCATTTGAAAATATGTAAAAAATGAAAATACATGTATAATCTAAATTTTTTTTTAATTAGGCACATAACATAAATGGAAAACATTATTATTCTTTTCCCTCTGCCATCCCCTTGGATGCATTTGAGCAGTGATGTGGCAGAGCAAATAGAGAATCTGATTTGGAATAAAGAAAGTCTGGATTCACATCCTGCCCTTGATATTCACCAGCTATGTGACCATCAGCAAGTCACTTTACCAATAAATTGGGGATAATACCCACAGATTTTTTTATAATTCAAAAGAGATGACAGATATAAAACACATGGATGCCAAGTATTACCATGATTATTATTACTATTGTTGTTGTTGTTATTAATGATAAGGTTATAGACAAACCCAAATAATACTACCAATTACATAACCATTAGTATTAAGGATAATCTGATTATTAGGACTCCAAAAGAGAAGGGATTGGTGCTACATCTTATTTAGTCTCTCAAGCCAGTTGCAAGAAGAGAACAACTTTGACTGTTTGTAATCAATACTCAGCAATGGGAATATAGGGCTGTTTTCTTTTTTGATGAAATAAGAAGAACAGAGACTTAGCAAAAGTCATATAAATGTGAAGCTGGGCAAATGGCTACAAAAACTCATCAGTCACAGTTCATCCCACCTTCTTTATGTTGGATATTATCCAAGCCATGTAAATAGACTAGCCTAGAGATGGCCTGCAGAGACTTCACTTTGTTCCTGACACTATGACAAGACTTAACAGACCTGGAGAAGTCGAAGCAAATTCCCCAACATAATGGAGCGTAGGACAGAAATGATTCCTTGAAATACTTGTCATTTGTGCTAAAACATTATGTGATGGAATATATCAACAAGCCCCATCTTCAAAGAGGATTAGGGGGTTCAGAAATGTTTTGTTGGAGGCAATAATAAATTGAATTCTTTTCAAGTAATTAAGCCTGAAACTGATCCAGCCTTTTTTTTTGTATAATGCTGCTCACAATTAATAGCTAATTGGCAGGTGAGCAAGATAAGTAGCCTTGAACCCTCCTCAGAGCTCTCTTCCTGCCTCAGGGAAGCGAGGACAGGTTGTCACACAGGAAGAGGCTGAGCAGGAGCTCCTGGGATGGGGAGCAGAATGCATTTTCACCTGAGCAGATAATGCCAAGGACTTAGCATCCCTGAGCGGCTGGAGCCGGATGTCTGGGAGAGGGGGGAGGGGCGGCTCTCCATTGATGGCATCCCTCTGTGGGGACTGCCTCTCTGGGCTCTGCTGAAGACAGAAAGATCCGGCCTTGGCTTGGGATTGTTACCTCAGCCAACCCTCAGGATCCCAAGGTCCGGCACCGAAGGGAAAAGCCCTTTCCGCGCTGATTCCTCAGCTTCGGACACTGAGATATTGGGGACTCATTTTGTGGTGATTGGAGAGGGCCGTGGAGCTAAGATGTGAAAGCTCCAGGTTAAATTCCTACCTTTGACAATTAGCGGGTGGGTGACCATCAGCAAGTTACTTAATGTCTTTGAGTGCCAGTTTCTTTCTTTGGAAAATGGAGCCGGCAGAAACAACTGACCCAAAGTGGCTACTCCACAGTGATGAGACTCAAAGTGCCTTACAAGGCTTAAATGCTAAATAAGTGCCGGCGGACGTTACTGGCTTGGGGTGAATGCATAATGTGTATGTTGTATCGTGTCCCCATGTTGGGGTATATTTGTATGTGTCTAAATACTTACATACATGTTTATACAAATCGGCACACCATCATATATGTCTATGTGCATATGTATGAATGTCACTAGACTGCTATGTGTGTATGTATACTGTATGTACTTATGCATGTCTATATCACATATACAGAATACTATGTATACATATATGCCATATGTACTAACACACACATATATATACATATATAGACTACTATGTGTGTATATATCATATATACTTATAAATGTCTATACACATGTGTATGTTTATGGGTAAATGCATGTGTTTTCAGTCATTTTCAGTCATGTCTGACTCTGTGACTCCATCTGAGATTTCTTGGCAAAGATATTGGAATGGTCTGCCATTTCCTTCTTCAGCTCATTTTACAGATGAGGAAACTGAGGCACATAGGGTTAACTGACTTGATCAGGGTCACACAGCTAATAAGTATGTGAGATCAAATTTGGACAGAGAAAGATGAGTCATCCTGACTCCAGGCCTGGTATTCTATCCACTGCCATCTAGCTGTATACATACATATATACAATATACATACATGCATATAATATATATACATGTATATGCATGTGTGTAAACATATATATATACATTCACACAGAGATATATGTATATCTATATGTACAGATCACTAGATAAACTGTTATATATGTATATATATTATTATAAACACCTCCATATATGTCTCTATACATGTGTGTATATATATATATACACACATATAGCCAAACATAAGTATATTTGTGTATATGTGTGTGTATACATATATGCAGTATGTGTGTATGCAAACACATGGGAGTTATATGCACATCACTATATACTGTTATTTACTGTTATATACACTTATATATGTCCATAGATATGTATATGTATAGATACACAGATATTACTATATATAAATACACATATTCATATACTTTATATAAACACTATTACATATGCATATACACACATGTATATAAATATACATTTACTATGTCTACTATACATACATGCATGTATATACATATATTGTGAGTGCCATGTGTGTACTTTAACATTTGCCAAGCCCTTTGTATCCAATATTTGATCTTCATAGTGAGTCTAACAGTTAGATAATACAGATAATATTAACTCCCTATTATAGTCAAGCTCTAGAAATGTGTTTTGGCAAAACACTTAAACATTGTCCTACTGGAAGATTAGGTGTTTGTTTGTTTTTTAATAGCTTTTTATTTACAAGTTATATGCATGGGTAATTTTACAGCATTGGCAATTGCCAAACCTTTTGTTCCAATTTTTCCCCTCCCTCCCCCTATCCCCTCCCCTAGATGGCAGGTTGACCAATATATGTTAAATATGTTAAAATATAAGTTAAATACAATATAAGTATACATGTCCAAATAGTTATTTTGCTGCACAAAAAGAATCAGCCTCTAAATAGTGTACAATTAGCCTGTGAAGAAAATCAAAAATACAGGTGGACAAAAATATAGGGATAGGGAATTCTATGTAATGGTTCTTAGTCATCTCCCAGAGTTCTTTCACTAGGTATAGCTGGTTCAATTCATTACAGCTCTATTGGAACTGATTTGGTTCATCTCATTGTTGAAGAGGGCCATGTCCATCAGAATTGATCATCATAGAGTATTGTTGTTGAAGTATATAATGATCTCCTGATCCTGCTCATTTCATTCAGCATCAGTTCATGTAAGTCTCTCCAGGCCTTTCTGAAATCATCCTGCTGGCCATTTCTTACAGAACAATAATATTCCATAACATTCATATACCACAATTTACCCAGCCATTCTCCAATTGATGGGCATCCACTCAGTTTCCAGTTTCTGGCCACTACAAACAGGGCTGCCACAAACATTCTTGCACATACGGGTCCCTTTCCCTTCTTTAAGATCTGGAAGATTCGTTTTTGAATTAGTTGATATGAGGAGCTTCCAGGTGAGAAGTTTCCTTTAACAAAGCAATTCAGAGTCTTCAGAGAGTGGCCTAAAGCAATGGCATCAAACTCAAACAGAAGTGGGGAATCTCTAAACTATACATTCAGATCCCCATTCATAGCCTATTGGCTTAGTTTTAAAAATATCGTGTTATCTGGATTTATTTTGATTTTTATTTCTTTGGTTAACTATTTCCCAATTACATTTAAGTCTGGCTCTGATGAGACTCTAGCAGTTTTGTGGACCACACCCAGCTTTCTCTTTGACACCTCTGGTCTAGAGGGATTAAATGCCTGTTACTTAGGTTAAAAGCCTGTGTGTGAAAGAAGTTTGAATCTTGAAAAAATTAGGTTTGAATCTTTCTTGCTCCATGGCTGTTGAGTTACTACACTGCAGACATTTTCTTCTTAACATAGATACATATATGTAGTCAATTAATAAACATTTATTAAGCCCCTATTATGTGTCAGACAATGAATTAAGTGCTAACAATAAAAGTATAAAAAGTCCCTGCCCTCAGGGAATTCACAATCTAATGCGGGGGAGAAGGAGGGGGAGAGATAGTACTCAAAATACTAAATGGAAGAAAGCAGAAAATCTTATCTGAAGCAAAAAAAAAAAAAAAAAAAAAGTGGGAGAATGATAGGAAAGAATGGGGGAGTTCAGTATAAGAAAGGCTGGAGGGGGGGGAAATGAAAAGGTGTGGATAGATAGACAGACATGATAGATATAGACAGACATACACAGACACACACATACACACACACACACACACACACACACACATATATGTATGGAGTGTAAAGAATTTTTTGAAAGTTTTCCTTTATGGAATTAAAGGGCAGTTTGATTTTCTTGGCAAATGATTCAGCCAGCCCTTTAGTGAACCTTTAAAAAAAAAAAAAAAAAACAGAGAGAAGAGATTTATTTATGGAAGCAGAACCTAATTCTTGAGAAAAAAACATATTCTCTCTACTACCTTAATTTTCTCGCTCTCTGTCTCTCTCTTACTTTCTGTGTGTGTGTGTGTGTCTCTATGTCACCCTGTCTCCATCTCTGTCTCTCCTGCAGCAGAGCCACTATCCCTAGAAAGAATCAAACTTAGGAGCTGAGACCAATTCAAGATTATATACTTTATTTTTAAAAGCAGGATAAGTAAGCAGAAGTAAGTGGAATACCAATGTAAGTTGATAAGATTATATATAGATAAATGAAGAAATCTAGGAAACAGAACATTGGGAAAGTGTTGGATAGATATTTTTGTGAGGATAAACAAACAGAAATATATGTATACATACATGCATACCACCATAATGCAGACCACCTAGACAGAAAGAGGAAATAGATGAGAATTTTGGCAAACAGATCAGAAGACTAGCAAGGATGTTGGATAATAATGATAGGGGATTTTAGTTATCCAGACATCTGTTGTGACTCTCTCTTGCTCTCTGTGAACATTAACTTGTCTTAATGATATTTTCATCCTTCAAAAAGTAGACTGTTATTTGCATAGAGGTACTACAGGGGACCTACTATTTGCATCAACCAGGAGAACTTGTTTGTTGAAGTAGAAATGAGGCATACTCTCACACACCCTAGATTTTTGTATAGAAATGTTGATGGGTCCAAAGGAGGGATGGGTCTAAAAGGTGACATAGTAGGTTGAGGGCAAGTCTTGGAGCCAGGAAAACCTTTGTTTCAATCATATACTGGTTATGTAACCTTTACTTGGTCCTTTAGAAAACTCTAAGAATATGAGTTGTAGAAAAGGTACAGAACTCAGTTGGTAGAAGGAGTTTCCTCATAGGGGAATTCTATGTATCAGGATAATCACAGGGCCACTGTTTACTAGAGGTAGCACAGACAGAATGCTGGGCCTGAAACCAAGAAAAATGGCTTTTTTTTCAGCCGTTGACTAGTTATATGACTCTGGACAAGTCATTAACTTCTGTCAGCCTCAGTTTCCTCTCTATAAAATGGTGATAATCATTGCACTTATTTGCCAGGATTGCTGTGATGACTAAATGTGATATTTGTAAAAAGTGCTTAACACAATATCTGGCCCATAGTAGGTACTTAATAAATCTTGTTCCTTTCTCCATCGACTCATCCCTATCTATAAGAGGATGAGAAGGTTTACATATTCTAAAATTCTAAAGGAGAATTCAGTTTAATTCTGATTTTATCAGATTTCTGTTTTCTTTGCAAATGAGATTTCTCTGAAAGAATAGGGCAAAAAAGGCTTATACAGAATAAAAACTCAAGATTAATATGGAAATAGTAAGAGTACTCCTGGCCTCCCTCAATGATCCTAATTTACTAGGTTCAAATAGAGAACAATTTCCAAAACCAAAAGAATTAGCAGATGCTTGTTGAGTCATAATCAATAATCTCCAGTAGGTGACAGGGAACATGAAAGGTGTTTCAGGACACAAGGAGAAGAGTGGTTCTGAGTTACCCTCCCACCCCCAAAAAAAGGTGAGGAGTAGAGTCTGCAGAGGACAGGCTAATGATTTCTGGTAAAACTTTAGAATGTATTATTAAATACATTATTAAGGAGAATACATTATTAAAGAGATAGTTAGTGAACATCTAGAGAAGAAAGTGGTGGTCACAAAAAGCTATCGTGGCTTTATCAAGAGAATATCATGGCAGATTAGCTTTTTTTCTTTTTTTCTTTTGTTGGCAGCATTACTATATTGATAAAGAAGGGGATACTGTAGGTAATACTTATCCTGATTTCAGCAAAACATTGAACTAAGCCTATTCTTGTTTTTAAAAAAAAAAGATGAAGAATCTGCAATCAGAGAGAGAACTATGGGGTCTGAATGTGGATCAAAGCATAGTATTTTCATGTTTTTTGTTATTGTTATTAATTTGCTTGTTTTTTTCTCTTGTATTTTTTTCCCTTTTGACCTGATTTTTCTTGCTCAGCATAACAAATATGGAAATATATTTGAAAGAATTGAACATGTTTAACTTATATCAGATCACCTGCTGTCATGGAGATAGGAGGAAGAAAAGAGGGAAAAAACTTTGGAACACAAAGTTCTACAAAGATAAATGTTGAAAAGCATCTTTGCATGTATTTGAGAAAATAAAATACTTTAAAAAATAAAAATAAAAAAGTTTCCCATTGCAAAATAATTTCCAGGAAAAAAAAGCCAAATGACTTACATTTAAAAGTAAAAAAGAAAAAGAAAAAATGTGAAGAAATGAACACTGGACAATAGTGCAGCTAGGGAGATTGAGAACTAACTGAACCCATACCCAAAGAGATGCCATCAGTGCCTTTGAGGCAATTCTGAAAAGCAAGCACATCAAGACAAAAATAGTGTGCTTATCAAATAGCAGATGAAAGAAAGCTAAGAAATATAACACTCTGGATAACGGAATCAGGTTCCTAAAATGTTGGACTCAATCTAACAGGATGAAATTTATTAGGGAAAAAGGTAAAGTTTTATACTTGACTTCATAAACTTTATAAATACAAAAGAGAAGAGATATGGCTAGACAGTGGTTCATCTGAAATAAATCTCAAGATTTTAGTGACCAGCTAGTTCAATATTAGTCAACAGTGTTTTATAGCAGCCAGAAAAGTTATTGGGACTTCAGGCTACATTAACACAGGCAGAGTGTACAGATCTAAGTTGGAAGATAGTTCTACTCTTCTCAGTTCTGTAAACCACATTTTAGTAAGGACAAATGGATGACCTAGGGAGGAGGGAGACTGGACTGATGAAGGTCTGAGAAGTGTAGAATAGGTTAAACAAATTAATATTTAGTCTAAAGAAAAGAGAATGGGAGAGAAAGAGACAGAGAGAGACAGAGAAACAGAGAGACAAAGACAGAGTCAGAGATAAAAAGAGAGAGCCAGAGAAAGAGAGAGAGAGAGAGAGAAAAAGAGAGAGAGAGAGAGAGGAAAAATATCAGTTTTCAAGCATTTGACAGATTGTCACCCAGAAGAGGGATTAGACATATTTTGTTTGGCCTTAGGGATAGCAGAACCAAGCACAAAATAAAATTAATAAATTTAGCAAAATTTTTTGAAAATCTGATATTATAAATATTTATATGCAAAGACAAAAACCAAACTTTTGAGATTAAGATTCTTCTATTTTTAAATGTCACTTAATTTTCAAATCTAACTGATTAAAATCAGCAAAAATGCATTAAGTGCCTATTCAGGGTTTGGCACAATAGGACTCCAAAATGGAAGCATGTATTTCTTACACTTAAGGTATTGGTGTTCTACCAGCTATGGAAGAAGAGAGACACCAGAATATATATACAGATAAATAAATGAAAGATCACTTGAGGAGAAAGGGAGCACTATCAACTTCAGGTAAGCTTCATGGAAGATCACAGACTTAGAGATGAAAGATACCTGGAAAGTCATCCAGTATAATCCCTTTACTTCACAATGGGCCAGAAAAGTAAAAGGAAAAGTTACATAGTTACACAGGACCAGAATTTGAATCTAGGACATCTTGATTCCAAATCTTGCATTTTTTTTTCACAACACTACCTTGACTCTTCCTAGGAACTGAAGGGACACCTGAACTAAGTCCTGAAAGACAATAGGAATTCTGAATGGCAGAGACTGGGGGAAGTGGTAGGAAAGTATATCAGGCATATTTTCAAATATCTTTTGGCAGAAGGTCTCATGTTCCTTGGGCTCAGTTTTTCATAGATTATATGGAGTTGTCAGAAAACATCCTCTAATAATGCTCTGGGAAGGGATTCTTAATTTTGGATCAATAAACTTGTCTTTTTAAAATATTTTAATAAATGTATCTCAGTATTATTTGTTTCTTTTGAAATGCTATACATTTTATTTGATACGTTTAAATATATGATTTGGGGGGAAGAGTTCATGGGCTTCCCAGATTTCCAAAGGGGTCCATGAAGCAAAAAAAAAAGTTAAGGGGCAGCTAGGTGGTGCAATGGATAGAACACCAGCCCTGAAGTCAGGAGGATCTGAGTTCAAATGTGACCTCAGACACTTAACATGTCTTAGCTGTGTTACCCTGGGTAAGTCACTTAACCCTAATTGTCTCAGGAAAAAAAAAAAAGGTTAAAAACCCTTGTTCCATGGTGATAAAACACTATGAGTATTAGGTGCAAAGCAGAAAAGCATATTAGGGACCAGCAACTTTAACCCTTTCTGCTTGGGTCTACCTGAATCCAATGTTTACTTTTTTCTGCTAATTCCAACGGCCTGCCTTCGAGAGGCTATGATGTAGCTGGGGATCCCAAAATATTACATTAGGCTACAATTGGGCTGATGAAATTTATTAGGGACAGAAATAAAATTTTATATTTCACTTCATAAATACAAAAAAGCAGATCTAGCTACAATATAATAGCTATAACACAAAACAGAATGTGATCTTCATATAGGAGATATATGTAGACCAAATGCAGGAATTTAAAGTCTGGAGGAGAGAATCAGAAAGGTTTCATGCAAAAGCTTCTGTTACCATATGTCTAGAACCCTGAGCCTCCCTAAAAGCTATAGGGATGGTCAAAAGGCATCTACCAAGGTTTTGATCCGAGTGTGCAAACTAGAAGAATAGGAAGGATTATCCTTTCCTCCCCCATTAAAAGGTATGGCCCCAAACCCAAGATGACATTATGTTTAAATGGATCACTGCTTAGTTACTTGAGATGTTGCATGGTTGGGGGATGTCAAGTGCAGGGCAAACACCTGCGTCGTTCAAGCCTGTAGGAGTTACACGTTATACACTGGAATAATGAAGTTTGGAATGAGTTAGTGTAATCTAACTCCTGCTGGGGACAGAATGAATGTGAAACATACTGTATGTCTGAAACATACCTGAAAACAGAAAGGGATTGTTGTAAATCAAAGAATTAGACATGCTTAGTACCTCATTTACAAGATGCTTCCTATGGAGGGCTTCACAATGCTTATATTGCCCTGGAGATGGTCAGTTTTTAAAGGGATTATTCAGAGGTTAGAGTTTTCCCAGAGGTTTATGCTTTCCCTTGTGGGACTGTGATTGCAATGGCTTGCCCAGGATTGAAAATCTTTTTAATCTTTCCTTCTTCTTCATGTCCCTCCTTGTGAGGAAGGAATTGCTTAAGGATTACCCACTGTCTGCATCACATTTTTAAAGTTCCAGACCATGAGTTAGCTAACAGACTAAAAGAGAAAACAAACCCAAAAGGACGAGAAGTTGCTTTGCCCAAAGAGAAATCCCTTAAAATTAGGTGCCATATTCTTTGTGAAAACAGCGTTGATCCTTATTGTTCAAACTCCTAAGCTGAAAATACCACCAATAGCAGTAATTGCAATGATCCTAATTATAATAGCTCTTTAAAGTTTGCAAGTATTATTTACACACCTGCTCTTCACACAAACCTTAGATGTAGGTGCTCATTCTTCCTTTGGACAGTAAGAAGGCATAATAGCTGGAAGTCTAGGCTTAGAGTCAGGAAGACCTGAATTCAAATGCAGCCTCAGACACTTATTAGCTATGTAAGACAGAACAAATCACTCAACCTCTAGTTGCCTAAGTTTCCTCCTCCCCCTCAAAATGGGGATAAGAGTAGCACTTTACAAGGTTGTTCTAAGGATAAAATAAGATGATTTGTGTGTTTTTCAATTATTGAAATGTTTCATAAATATTTATTATTATTGTTTTACAGGTGAGGAAACTGGAATACAGAGATGCTTAATTGCTCTTGAACATAGAGCCAGTGATTTTCAGAAAGAGGATTTGAACTACTCCAAGTAGTTTTCAACTCCAAGCCCAGGGAGCTTTCCAGATTGCCTCTCTAAAGAGTTTCTAACCCTCCTCAAATTTCCCAGAGGACTTTGCTTGGACCTTTATCCTACATCTTCCATCTCTTAATTTTATCATGGTTGTTAGTACACACACCTTGTCCTTTCTATTAAATTGGGTCTCATCAATTCTTTGAATCCCCAGTTCTCAGCATAGGGCTCACTCAGAAAAAGTATTTAATCAGTGTATGTGTTAAATTAAAGATTTGGGTTTGCAATAATAACATGGGATTCAGAGTGGAGGAGGATCTTCAAGACATTCAGTCCCTTTATTTTGCCAGGGCAGATGATGACACTTGGAAAAAAAAAAAAAGGAACTTGCTTAAGGTCATATAGGTAATAAAAATCTAATCAAAGACTAAAAGCCAAGTTCTGCCTGACTCTAAAACCACTGATATTTCTATCAGATTAGCCTCTAGTCTGCTGTGTGAGACTGTATTTACATTCTTCACCTCTCCCCATCCTACAGACTTTAACGTTAAATATGACAGATGCAAATTATTCCTTTTTCCTAATTGTGGTATCCAGAAAACTCAAACTGGAGGACCTTTGGACACTTCCATTAGCCACTGCTATAATGAGCAATAATACTGGCTTTTCATTTATTCAGTTTTTTCCTTCAGGGGACTGATATAAATGGAGACCAAGTCATGAACTGTGCTTAAACATGCTTCTCTTTCTTGTCATCAAGTGAGCTTTTCTGGGTGTCTGTTCTGTCCCACCTAGTGCAGACAATTATACTTGCTAGGGTGGGAGGTGTTTGTGGCTTAAAGAAGGAAAAAAAAACTACCTATTTTTTTTCAAAATGGTAGAATAATATGCACATAAATAGAGTTGACTCCCTGTTGTCTAAAATCCTAAGCATTAGGTATTTCTAATTAATTCTCCCCCCCCCACCCTGTTTAGTGATAATCACTATTCATGCTGATGATCATAACACTGTGTAAAATCCTTGCAAGTCCACTGAATACTCAAAGAAAACTTTAGGTGTGCCCAGTACAACCTGACTGTGAGTCATGCTGAGTCTGGTAATTCAGAATCAGCAATTCTGAAAGTTCAATTAAGCAAATGTCCTATTATCTTCAACCTGTCCAATAAACTGGACTTTACTGTATTTTTAAGAACACAAGGATTTTACCCTCAGACTCCACTCAAGGAAATAACAATAATAATAATGATAGTAATGATAATTATAGCTTTTAAAACATAATCCTCATTTTGCAGATGAGGAAACTAAGATTCAGAGCTTTTAAGTCAGGGTCACCCAGCAAGGAAGTGTCTGGGGCAAGATTGGAACTCCAATCTTCCTGATTCGTAGAAAAATCTGCTCTTTGCTATTTGAATTAAGAATCAATGCAGCCTAGAAAAAGATATAAAATTATTCAAAGAGAAGAACACAGCTATCGAGCAAAAGCCAATATGCATATGTGTATATATCTATATCTATGAATGTATGTAATGTATTCATTCCTAGAATCAAGTCTTTATATGTAGTTTTTAATGCTATGTTGAATAGGTCCCCTGAAATTAATGCCATTCTAAAGCATTAACCTCTAGAGAATCCCAAGAGTTCAATAGTCTTACATTACTGTTTCTTTAATTCTAATAACAGATTGTTTAGGAAAAGCAAGCGAGTCTGGAGCCATTTGCTTCCCCAATATCAAGATTGCTCGTGGAAACATCTCACGGGCTACTAAGCTGGGTGATAGAAAGAAAATTGAAGTTTTATATGTTTAAAAAAAAGAATTCTAATTCCAATAAAAAATAATGCCCTTCCACGGCCAATTGCCATTCCTTTAGCTTTCTTCATCCTTTTTTAATAAAATTTTTTATTGTGCACATTAGGTTAACTGGAGCTCTGCAAAACATTGATGATGAAGCTAAGACCCTACTGTCACTTCATGCTGGAATTTTGAATCAGGCTGGCCCCACGGGATAATGTTCTTCAAGAAGTTTTATTTTTTTAAAGCGTGCTTCCTCTGCTGGGATGTTTTACTTATTTATTTTATGCATTTATTTTTTCATAGTCAAAGAGTTATAACTAGTTTGGGGTGAAAGGGACTTTGTCCCAGGATGAAGATGAAGCATCTGGTGAGAGAAACATCTATATGTCTGTATCCCCATGGCATAGTCTGTCACCAACTCATAACCTTCCTCCGTACAGCAACTTCAGGACCTCCAAAGGCCTATGTCTACCTCTAGGATCCATCTTTTCTCTAGTCTTCTACCAGGGCATCTTTCTTTCAGACCTGGCATATCTGTCCATATCAATTAATACCCATACAACTTCTCTTTAGAACAAACTGAATTAATATTCTTCATCTCAATTCTTCTTATACCTCCAAATAAATTTTCATTCAGGCACAAAATTTTTTTGTTCTAATTAGATTGATAGGAATTGTGGCTTTTAGGCCATACTACATTTTTAGATAATCTTCTTTATGAATAGTGTGTAGTGACTAGAAGCTGTTTACAGAATTTCAAACATCCCTTTAATGGAAAATATAGGCCTTTGAAAGATCTAGCCAGCTGATTTAAAGTAAAAATCTATCTGGAAAAGTGACCCAAGTTCTCACTCTCTATCCTCTATCATACCTATCTTACAAAGAGAAAGGTACATAGCAGTATACAAATGAAGGTATCAAATTGAAATGGTCCCTGGTCACAAGGAATTACCATCATTTACATGTTAATGATAGAACAAATGCTGAAGAACACAGCCTGAGAGATGTGGTTAGCCTACATCATAAATCATACCCATTGGATTGCAGGCATTTCCATTTTTTTTGCAAATTCTGAAACTAAAACATTACTTTTATTTTACTTGGAGCAGATGTGAATTTTCAATGCAGAGGCCTCTATCAGTCAATGGTATTGCTATTATCTCTATAATTGCCCCCACATACAACCGTTCAATAAAGTTATAAAACTGTCAGCTGGGAACACCAAGTCAATAACAAAATTATTGATTTGGTGGTAAAAAGGGGGGTTCAATCTCTCGCAAATTGTTTTGGCCTATTTTGCTGCCCATTATGAAGATTCACTGTTAATTTATTGGAAACCATACTGCATAAGGCAATGAATACTGGATGATAATCTCCGTTCCATATCACTAGTCTCTCCTTATCCTTATAACTAGGGGCTAATATGTTTAGAGACTGTCTTGTCTGTATGCTCAGACTAAGATTTTTACCAAAAGAAGAGAAAAAAGGATGACAGCCTTTTTTTTTTTCCTCCTGGCACCTTTTGTACATGCTATTAGAAAGTAATTTTGAGACTCATAATCCTCAGGCTATTCACAGTGGCCTATGTCCCTTTTTAAAAGACAGACAAGCTGAAGTATAGCACCATGGGGAGTAAGTGCCTTAGGCCACTCAGCTGGGAAGGGAATCCCCAATCTTGGTCTGCTTTTGGAAAGATAAAGTAACCAAAGAATCTCAGGAAATGTGTCCAGGAACGGGATTCAGAATTCAGGTATTCCAGCACCCCAATTTCCTATGGAAAGATTGGCCCATTTTCTTTACTGTTTCCCATTATTTTACCATTTCAAAAGATCTGTGATTTCATACACATGGATATTTCCTCTGTTGACATAAAAATCTTTCCATACTTTGGTCTTCATATGTTGTTATTGTCCCAAACATCCATTACCTGGTGACCAAACTCCTTACTTAACTAGGCTGCTCTTCTATAGATATATACTGTGTCATCAAGGCTGCACTCCCAGCCTTTCCAATTTGGAAAGGAAATATCAAGATTTATACCCCACTGGCATGTCCTCAGACAAACAAGGGTTACCTCCAACCCATCATCAAACATCATGTATGAGGGAGGACTCGTCACCATAAAAATATTTTCAAGTCCTCTGTTAAGTTTGGATCAGATACCAGGAGGCACATTTCAACTCAAATAGAAGGAAGCTCTTCCTCACAATGAGGTATCAAAAATAGGATGAATTTTCTCGAAAAGTAGAGAATACACTCTAAGTTGAAGAATTCAAGTGGGGCAGCTAGATGGTGCAATATAGAGGGTCAGACCTGGTGTCAGGAAGATTTACCTCCTTGAGGTCAAATTCAGCTTCAGACACTTTCTAGCTATGTGAATTTGAGTAAGTCACTTAATCCTGTTTGTCTGAGTGTCCTTATCTATAAAATGAGCTAGAGAAAAAAATTGCAAACTACTCCAGCATCTTTGCCAAGAAAACCCTAAATGGAGTCATGAAGAATTGGACATGACTGAAATGAGTGAACAATAATAGCTAATAGGAGATGTGATATAAGAGATTAATGTTTTATGCAGGGAGTAGACTATATGACCTCTTCGGTCTTTTCTAGTGTTGAGATTCTACTATTCAAGGTATGGTTTCTACTACTTCAAGTTAATTGTAGTCAACTATTAAGCAATTTTCAGCTTGACCAGTATGATCTTCACAAATGCTGGATTGGATTGGCCATCAGCTGTGATAATGGCCAGGGGGGGAAAATCACCAAAGGTCCAAGTAAATTAAGTTCAAACCTGCTAATTTATAGAAGAAATAACCATATATGTCACCTCTTCCAACTTAAGTATGATTTACTATTATGAGTTAAAATCTTTTAGAAGCAAAATTCTTTATATAGGGGAAAACATTACAAAGAAACATTACAAAAAAGTGTTCCAAAAGAATGATCTTTAGAAACAGGGTTTTGTAGATCTGACAACAATGAATAACTCTATATAACAAAGGCTGACTTCGGGACTCATTCATATAGTAGTTATTTTCTCTAGTGAAAGCAGTACAGATGGAGGTGAGAAAGAAAGATTAAGCTAGTGACTCTAACTTAATGATTGAGTGTGTCACTAATTTTCAATTGGAATCAAGAAATATGTATTAAGTGCCTCTTAAGTATTTACCATTGTGCTGAATACTGGGAAAGATACCAAATTAAATTACCTCAGCCCTGATATAACAAAGTCTAATAGGAAATATGGCAAAATAAATAAATAACTGTTACTAAAAAATGATACAATTATACTTATAACTGTAACATGACATGTATAACCAAGCAGTGATTCTCTAAGAAAGGAAATCCCTTGAAGACAAGATCTTTATATTTCTCTTCTAATGCTCTAAAAATATTTTGGATTATGATAGATAGCATGAGTACAATAGAAAGAATGTATTAATTTGAGGTAAAGGAATTGAGATTTAAAATCTCAGCTCTGTTACTTACTATTTGTTTTATCTTGGGAAAGTAATTTACCCTGAATTCAGTTTCCTTGCTCTGTAAAATGAATATTTGGGGACTAAATTAATTTCTCCTATAAGTCTAAGCCTTTGTGATTGAGAAGCAGTTCATAAAATATTATTGATATACTGGAAATCTTTGTGATTGGATAAAATACTTCACTAACTCACATGTATTTTACACACATACACACACATACTTCATCATGTAAGACTTCTGAATAACAAAATAGAAGGCTCAGTAAAAAGAGATAACTTGATGTGAAACCCACATCACTTGGGCTAGGAATTCACTCCTGGTGTAGGTGCTATGAGAGACCAAATTTGCTATGTGTCCAGAGAAAAGAATAAATTCTTCATACCTCCTCCAATGTCATCTTTCTCTGATCCACAGTTTTTGAAAAAATTCAAAGTTCTCCTCTCCTCAAACTTTGAAATTTGTTCCCTTTAAATCAGTATTATCTTTGTCTTCTTAGCTGCTGGTTATAAAACAGTATTATTTCCAGATCTGCTAGTGTTTTCCTTTTAAGCTATAGAATGAAACTTAATTGGAGAAAACTTTTTTTCTTTTTTACATTAATTTCAACTGCCTTTAACCCATTGTTGTTGGACAGGGAAAGGAGAGAAACCCAAAGCCATAACTAGGAACTTTGTGTGTGTGTGTGTGTGTGTGCCGTAACACATTGAACTTAAAGGGAAATCATAGTACTTGCAAACAGTTGTTAGGAAGAGAGCCAGAACATAGTTGAGTTATCATTATTATTTCACTTTTCATTATATCTAAAGAGAGAATAACATCTCTTCGTACTATTTTGCAGAGTTCAGCATCAGTTAGCAAGAATGAATTGTTTAAAAAAAAAACCTATATAATGGTATCTTTTCCTATCTCCCCTCCTTTTCCCACTCTTTCTAGCCATGGACATGAGGAGAAAGCAGTCTTCTCTTAAAAGAATGGTATCCCACCACATCCCTTAATGTAATTTTCCCTGAATCTTAGTACTTCCCCTATGCACAAAAATTCCTAGTTCTAGGCTCCAGCATAATCCAACCTATTGTTGTCTTCTTTGCAAAATAGCATATGAACTCTGGCAAAAGCCACCAGGTGAATTATTGAGAAGTGAATGACAAAGACACTAATATGTATTTTAATATTCCTTTGCTAGAGAGCCTGCAGACTAAGATAGTGGAAGGTGATTACATGTACCCTCATTCTGTCAAAGGCCTCATTCAATAAGCCAGCATGAGGAAATACTTCTGGTCAATGAGAGGTTAAATAATACTGATAACTCAAGTATATTCTGACTCTTTCCTCCCGACTTTCCTACAGCTCCCCCTCCCCCTCCTGCTTTTCTCTCTCCCTGCAAGTTTAATAAGCCAATATCACAACCATCTAGGCCTGGAGCTTTCAAAGATTTAAGACTTTTAAATGTGAAGCACCTCATTATATCTGACTATTTTCAATAAAAAGGGAAGATAAGGCATTGATATGACACCAGTTATCAGTGGTATTTGTTTGACTTCTATTTGAAATGTGCACGGCTTGCTTTTTGGGGGGTAATGGAATCAAACACTTATGAACTGTATGGCCGGCGAGAGAGATCAGTTTTCAAGCAAGAACATTTTTAAAAGAATGGTTTGTTTTTCAGTTTGTTAAATATATATGTGTGTGTGTGTGTGTGTGTGTGTGTGTGTGTGTGTGTGTATGTGTGTAAAATACCTTTGAACAGTAGAGCAAAAAGCCCTGGCTCCATGGACAATTGACTTCCTTCCTATTAATCAGCTACAATGTTTACCTGCTCATTCAAACCATTTCCAAACCATTAGAACTAAGAGGATTAGCATCACGTTTCTGGCGAAATGTACTTTTATTTCAGCAAATGCTACTTTCACTCTTGGAGGAGATTAAAAACCTGAAAGAAATGGTTTCTTTATTGCCTTATGCTCAGTCAAACAAGTATGAATTTTATCTCGTCTTAAAGAATACAGTCCCCTTGTCCAATTAAAGCCGATTGCAAGAGAATTAAGTTTCAAGGCAAAACAACCCTGAAATGTGAGGACAAATTCTAGACTACTTTGGGACCAAGGAGCGACTGTGGCTGGGTCAGTGATGTGACTGGGTCATAGATGGTAACATCTAAGAGGAGGCAATCACATTGCAGAAAAGGTTTTCTTTGAAATAAACGTTAGAGTTTACGTCATAGATTATGTTCATGACAGATATTAGTGGCTCTGCCTATAGCAGATTTTTTTTTCCTTCTTTTGCCTGGATCTGTGATTTCTTCAGTGTGAGGAACTCCTGGTATGAAAATCCCCTCCATCATACAAGTCTGAAAACTGTCTGTAGTTTCTTGTCTTAGAGCATTGCCTGCAACACTGGGATGCTAACTGATATGCCCATAGTAATACAATTAACATGTGTCAGAAATAGAACTTTGAAATGGTCTTACTCAAATGTTTGGGGAGGTGTGGGAAAATTGGGACACTAATGCACTGGTGATGGAGTTGTGAACTAGTCCAGCCATTCTGGAGAACAATTTGAAACTATGTCAAAAACTGTATACTTTTTGACCCAGCAAAACCACTACTACGTCTGTATCTCAAAGAGATCAGAGAAAAGGAAAAGGATGCACATTTACAAAAAACATTTGCAGTGACTCTTTTTGTGTTGGCAAAGAATACCCATAAATTAGGGAAATGGCTAAACAAATTGGGGTATATGATTATAAAGGAATATTGTTGTTCTATAAAAAATGTCAAACAGGATTGGTTCAAAAAAACCTAGAAAGACTTACATGAACTGATACAAAGTGAAATGAGCAGAATCAGGAGAACATTTTATACATTACCAGCAATATTATAGAATGATCAACTGTGAATGACTTGGTTATATTCAGCATAATAACAACACAAGACAAACACAAAGGACTAATGATGAAGCATACTGTCTTCCTCTAGAAAAAGAACTGATGGCTTCTGAATGCATATTGAAAATATATTATTTTTTTACCTGAGGTTTTTTGTCTCCTTTCCTTCACAGCATGATTAATATGGAAATACTTTTTGCATGACTCTGTGTGTGTGTGTGTGTGTGTGTATATATATATATATACATATATATATATGTATATGTATATATATATATATATATATATATATTATAGTAATCTAAAACTAAGAGAAAAGAAACTAGCTTACAGATTTCAAGGTTAGTCTTCTAACTCCTATGCTATGTTCACATAACTAATTACCACCAAAATACAGCAACCTACCCATCCACCTCTAAATAACAAAAATCAATTTGAATTGGTGCTTTCTCCTTTTGATTTAGAATCACCTTAAACATCAAGCTAGTTCAATTCTCTCATTTATACAGGAGAAAAGTAAAGCCCAAATAGGGGGAAAAACTTATTCGACATTAGTAAGTGACAAAACTGGACTTCAAAGCCAGTAAATGAAATAAAACAATAATAATTAAACATCATTAAAAATGGACATGCAAAAATCAAAACATATAGAAATTATAAATTATGTGGGGGAAAGAATAAGAATTAGGAATTCTGAGAATTATAAGCTAATTTAATATTACTAATGCTGGCAGTTATTTATATGGTGCATTGTGTTTTGCAAAGAGATAGATGATTGATAGATAGAGAAATACAGAAATATATGTGTATGTATGTATATTTGATTTAACTTAACATTTCTTTAAATAATATGATTCCTTAGTAAATTTCAATAGTAAACCATTTTTTAAACAGCTCACTCAGAAACCCAGCTCACTCAGCAACCAATAGAGACTCTGCATGAGATCTGTTCAGGATTTTTGCTAATTTATTACCAGTTTCATAATGTTCCCTTTTGACAATTTCATTATATGTGCATAATTTCTCTAAACTTTGGGTGGGAATGAGAGTTCTGAATTTAGAGAAGCACGCAAATCATAATCTTTTGTGGCATTCAAAGAGTTAGGTAAGTCTATTATTAATCACCTCATAAAGAGGCATCTGGGCAAGATATGAAACATACCGTTAGCTATTGGGTAATAGTGATGCCCTTTTTGACCCAGTACTAATGACTTGGCAATAAATGCCCATAGGAAAAGTTAGTCATTACAGATTGGAAGAACCAGCCACTTTCTAAAGTTGGAGAAAAAGAAACTAGCCTGTAATTTCCTATGTTAACCCCATCAGCCAATGAACAATGAACAAAAACCATTATAGGACAAGTCAATTTGTCCATAAACTAAAGCAGTGAAATGGAGAGAGGACCAAAGAAAAGATATGTTGCCTGTTTTAGTCCACTCTACTCAAAGTAAACATTCCATTCATCTCTCAATCAAAAACCCAGAGGCCATTAACTCACAGTTTTTCTACTTTTTAACTTAATCCAGATGTCAGCAACATGGATTCTAGGGATGGGGCTAGAGATAGAACATCATCTGAAACATGGAATCTTTTTTGGACCAAGATTCTTCCAGAAACCCAAGTCAAGTGATTTCAGGGTTTAATCATACAGTCATCGACAATTAAGCTAATGTGATCCAGACTATCAGAAGTATAGAAGACAAAAGGCAGCTAGGTAGAATAATGGATAGAGCACTGAATTTGAAGATAAGAAGACTTGAAAGTCAGACACCAAATAACTGTGTGACCCTACACATACCATTTTTGTCTGCTTCAATTTCCTCAGCTGTAATATGTGAATAATAGCATCCAACTCTCAGGGTTATTGTAAGGATTAAATAAGATATGCATAAAACACTCAGAATAGAATCTGGCACATAACCAGCCTTTTTCCTTCACCCCTTCCCCTTCTCAGTCTTCAAACTATTTAAGATGGATCTTCTAGTGGTGGAAGGGAAGACACAATCTCCACAGATCTATGACCTCAAACTAAAGGACATGAACATGTCCTTTAAATCTAATAGATTTAATAATAGAGTAATAGATTCTGTTGTACATGTTTACCAATTTTAAAAAATCCTCAAGATCTTAAACTTTTTCATGGTGTTGCTTTAGAAGGAAAGTGATTGTAAACCAGGAATCCCAGGAGAAGTATGTGATATTATGTGTATTGAGTACAAAGGCAGCCTCTTTGATTAACCATTACCGAATATCCCAATCCCTATCCTCCTACTGTTGTCTGAAAAAGAGTTCCTAGTAAACACTTAGTACTATTCATTTCTCTTTGACTCTGCTCCCCTGTACTTCCCCTCAATGCTTTACATTAAAGCCTTGAGCCTTTCCTATAATAGAAGTCTATTGCTCTGGTACATCTGATTTTTTATGAAACTTCATTTAAGTCTTTTAATTGCTCTTAAGGACTGAGACACATATTCTTGTTTTAAAACAAATGCTCTTTTTGAGTTATAAACTCCTCTAACAGTTTAGTGAAATCTCAGGATATCTTTTCAGAAAAAAATTATTTTTAAATAATAATTGAAGGAAATTCTAATTTTCAACTAAAAATTAGTAAAAATAAAGATGTGATATTTTTTCTCCATAGAGATTTATTTCAGGATCCTTTGTGAATCTGTGGTCTCCAGATCAAGAGAATCTGACTGAAAAACTAAAATGAGTTATTTCAAATTTTTATTTGATTTGATGTCTGACCTAGATGACTTTCATGTCCCTTTCAGTTCTTCAATTCTATAACTCTGTGAATCTAGGAAGTTCAATATCAAGATTTCTTTTGCTTTCCAATTCTGGATCAATTCCACTCCTGTGGGGCCTCTGGATCATTTTCAATAATTGTCCTGGGCTACCATGAAAATATATATTATTCAGTAGCTTTGTATATAAGTGATGATGATCCAAAGAGAGGCCCTTCATGAAAACCCCAACAAATTTTTTATTACTTGGCCAGGTCTTTGCATTCTTGGATTATCTTTATCACCACAAATATTATATGCAAGGCACTGCTCCATTTAGTAAGTTAAATGTTACTTTTCTAAGAAAAAAAAAGCCCTTCTCATTTTTGTTTCCATTTGTAAACTGTCTGCTATGAATAAGTTTTTCCATAGGGTAGTCTTAGAAGCTGGAGTATTTCTTGATTACTCAGTTATATAAGTGCTTGTAGTTACTAAAAGCACTCAATTACTTGTAATGAAGATCTGGCTTTGAAACTTGGTTTATTCTATCTTCCAGAAGGTTTAAATACAGAGATAGAACCATCATAAATATGTTCTGGCACCTTTACTTGTGGAAGATATGGTTAATGGGCTGAACCAAAACCCAGAGTGCCACCATTTGTCTTTTTAGAATGACAGATTCAAACATAGGGCAGTATACTCTCTCACCTCAAACTGAACTGATGACTACTGACTAATTATTTTGTTTTTCAATAGAAATGTCTTTGTCTCATTAAATTATCTCATTAAATGTCTAATGTCTCATTAGAATGCAAGCTTTTTGCTGATAGGGATTATTTTATATTGTGTTTTCCTAAAAATCCTATGTATTCCTAGAACCTAGCCCAATTCCTGGCACATAGCAGGCTTTCAATAAATGATTATTAAATGTTTGACTGGATAGAACAAGATTCTTTGATAGGATTGGAAGAAGGAAGAAAAACTATTTCTGTTTACCTTGATTTTGTAGCATCTAGGACAGCCTGGATGTACAGTGAACATAAAATAGTTGAGAAGAACAGGATTCATGTCTCAGCTCTGATACCTAAGCCAAAAAAAAAAATTCATGCAAATCATTGAGCCACTTTTTTTGATTATTTGACTCATGCTTGTTTGGAAGAAAACAGTATGAAAATCAAAAAACATTTTGCAAACATGAGAAGAAAAGAATAAAAAGGAATTGAGGGAGGAAGAAGATGGACAAGGAAGAAAGATTTTGTTTTATATATATTGAAATTTGCTTTAGTCACAGAATCATAAAATTTCAGTTATAGGAGACCTTGAGGATCATCAGTTTGAACCTATACCTGCCCAAGATTATTTTCTGCATATATAAATAGTTATCCTGCCTCTCCTTTAAAATCCCCTTTATACACTTCTGCATAGTTTAAGTTAACAAAATTCACTTTAGAAGCATCTCACAGGACCACAAAGTTGCCTTTTCCATTGGTCAAATTATGTCCCATTCCCTTGAATATATTTGAATATAATGCTGCCTCACCCCCAATTCCTTGCATACATACACTTATATAATGATATTGCTGTTCATCACGTATATGTCTTCACTCATACACTGTAACAAAGGTGACCTTAATGCTTCTTTTCTACCTGATCATATCTCCCTAGCTTTAAGGTCCAATTCAAGACCCATCTCCTTCCTGAAATGTACTCTGATCTGCAGTCCATTTTCTTCTTTCCTAATTCTTATGAGTCTTATTGATGGGACCATATTGTTAGTTCATTCATAGATCTTGTTCTCTAGTTATTTCTCCTGAGTCTGGCTTAATTCCCTAAATCAAGTATCAATTAACTGTGGCTGGTTCCTATCTATGTCCTTGTGTTGCCCCCATGGTATTCAGGGCAGCAAAATATCACAGCCTAGAATTCTAACATTAAATCAGGTTCAACTGTTAACCCTTTGGGAGAAAGATCCCATATAACTGAACCTATTCAAGTCTAATATCAGAAGATCTTTCCCGAGAGTTATTGGGAGCGGGCATGATTCAATACTCTTTGATTGTTCTCACAGCCTGTAACTCTTGTTCCCCAGGTCACAGACGTCTTGCAAATGTTATTAAGAATTACATTCCAGCTCAGATGATTGATTCTCTTCTCTGATATCAAGCTCTCAGCCTGTTTGCAACCTTATATTAGGATTCCTTTGTTTATTAAGAAGCTTAGGCAGGAAGGTTTCAGAAGTTGTTTTCGATGACTTTGCCAGAGAATGAATGAATCTTGGAGTGAATGTTGAAGGATGACATTCATGTGTCTTATACCTCCTTCTGAAGCAGATTTTCAGGTGGAGTCTCAATCATTTTATGCCTGACTTAGGAACTGACAGAAGCCTAAATGGCATCAAGAAACAGTGGGTCTTTGTTAGATAAATTCCTGAATGTTTTAATTGCCTTTAATGAGGGAAGGCTTCTTTTGCTTTCCTCAATCCCTTCTGAGACTGGAAAAAACTTGTCATTTCTAAAAAACCCATCTCCAGTCATCATTTTCAGGGCAGACTTGACCAAATTTAGCTAAACTAGCTTCATATTGCAATTCAGGGATGAATGAATTATGTGGTGTTGGAACTAAGTCTCTTAAAACTCAGAAGATTCCAAGCTGAGGAATACTGAGTAGGATAAAGAGACAGAGCACAAAGATGTTCCCTGTGATCCAGTGAGAAAAATTTCTAGTATTGCTTGCCATTGCAATTCATTCATTCTTTAGTGCCCCACCACTTACTAGTCTTGGTTTCTGGTAGCTCAGTACTTTTTAAAAGTGAAACAGAGAGTGGTTGACACTGCCTTACCACTGTCGCATGCCTTCTGTTCTATCACCTTTTTTTAAGGATGCTGGTAGATTAAGGATGTTTATATTGCTGGTTAATGATACCTGTTTCCTTGGTGAATTGACCATTGCAAAGAGATGACTGAGATATAGGCAAAACAAAAATAATAATAGTTTGGGACTAGTGAAGAAGGAAATTAAAACTTTCTTTTCCATACTTCTTTATAATGGTTTTTTTTTTCTTATCAGTACAATGCAAACTCCTCAGAGAATTTAAACTTCTTGAAGACAGGAGTATTTCTTGTTTATCTTTTATTTAACCTTGACCTATTTGTATGAATGACTTGCATTTATTAAGTAAGTGCCTTTTCTTTATAATCTCATTGAGAATATAGTATCACTGGCTCAATGTTACTTTTGACCAAGAAGAACTTCTTGAAAAGACAAACTAAAGAGAGCAATGATCATCAGCTTTCCCAATTAAATTCCCCAAAGATTATCCTGATGTGGATGTCTCACATTTAGATGGTAAATAATGGAAAGAAATCTAATGATTATGTGGTCTAGGATTTCTTAACCTGGGGTCTATGAACTTCTTTGAACACATGCACATAAACACACACACACACACATACACACACACACACATATATACACAAACACATACTCGTATATAAAAACACACATATGCTAATAGACTTCTACTTTCAATGGTTTCTTTAAAAGTGGTATGGTTTTCATATGTATATATACACACAAATACAAACATATGGATTTTTTTTCAAACTTGGATCAAGTTGTATTTGATATCATCATTATAAGCTCTACTTTCTTACATAAAGATATTTTCTTACATAAGATATAACATGCTAAATTTTAGTCTATCCTCTGATTTTACTGTGTATATATGTTTCTTTGCCTTAGTTATGTGTTCTATAGGCAATATACTCTTTGGTTGTGTTGTTTAATCCATTCTATAACCCTTTTTCTTCTTTTATTAGCAGTGGACAGGCATGCATAATATAAACATACACATTCAAGTACATGAATTGCAAAGTACCTAACACCTATTATTTCACTTTTGTATACAAATTAAATAGTTCCTAAAATTTCTGCTATTATCCCTATTAGTTCTTCAAAAACAACTTTTCCCATTTTCCCCTGTCTAAAACAACAGTATTTTTATGAGATATAAGAAGGCATCAAACACTGCCTGTAATGACAGCCTTTTTTTTCCTATATTGGTTAGTCTTTTCTATTTTTTTTTCTTACCTCTTTTTTAATCCTGTGTTTTAAACAATACCTTTCTGGGAGTCATGGGGTGGGGTAGGAATATATTGGGGGAAATAGATGATATAAAAACAAAGATATAAATAAAAATCATAACCAAACATCTCCCTATAATCATCTTCCTCTTTTAAAATTTGTGATGCTCATAATGAAATTACTCCTCTCATCAAAGAAAATATCAAATTTTTTTTGTTTTTTAAGAAATATTGCCCTAGAATTACAAACTCTGTTTCCATTTTCTCACCCTTCCTCATTTGTGATGCAAATAACAAAATTATTCCTTTTCTCACACATCCTACTTTCTAAAAACTCTCTCTCCTCCTCTTCCTTTTCCTTTTCTTTCTCCTTTTCTTTTTCCTCTTCCTTTTCCTGCTCTTCCTCCTCTTTTTTCTTCTATCTGTCTCTCTCTCTTTCTTCTCTATCTCTGCTTCTCTGTCTTTCTCTATTTGTGTTTCTCTCTTTTGTCTATCTGTCTCTTATACACACACACACAAGATTTAGAGTTGGAAAGAAGATTTTGGATCACCTAGATAAATACTTTCATTTCAGATGTGAAAACAATGATACCTACAGAAGTGAATAGATTTTGGTAAGATGATGGGGTAATGAATTGCAGAGGTATTATTTAAATGTAGGACTTTTGCTCTTTCTACTATTATTGTTTTATTTCCCCCGTTCTTCTATTCATTATTCATTTGAAAAAATATCACAAACTTTTATTTTTAAAAGTATCACAAGTGATTTGTTCCTCTCTTTTAGAAAGTAGAAACTTGTAATACATTTATAGTTGCTGATCCGATCAAAATTACTATTGCTTTAATATCCCTTCCCTCACCCGACATTGAGGTTAGGATAATTAAATCAAGATCACTGTTGATAAAAATTAAAAAAAAAAATCTTTCCCTACATAACATTTAGATTGAATGGGCGATTAGTCATTAATAGTAGTAAATATTGTTTGGGTTATACCTGGGTATCTGCTGGTAAATTTGCACATGAAAAGCTACCTCAAGTATAGTTCTCATCTCTATAAATTCCTAAAACTTTGTTATCTACAATGACTTCTCTTTTTAACTTCAAATGATATGCTAATCATTTTTTCCTTGAAAATCTTGATCTTTTGTTCCACTAGATGAATTTTGTTTTTATTTTTTTCTAACTTTGCAAAATAACCCTTTGGTGTTGTGAGTGATGTGATACTAAGTAAATAAGGTAGTATTAATTTTTTTTTTTACATTGACATGTCCTAACCATGAGCAATTAGTATCTTGGTTCTTATTTAAACATGTCTATTTCTAAAAGAGAGTTTTAAAGTCATATTCATAGAAATATGTTTTGGAAAATGGATTCAAATATTTTATAGAATCTAGTTATTTTGAGTGAAATTTCTACTTCTTCCTTCTGAAATTTATTGGTAATCTATAGAAAGGCTAATGATTTGTATGGATTTTTGTGCATCCATTTTTAGTTGTTTTTCTAAAGTTCTTTAAATCATATCATCTGAAAAAATTTATAATTGCATTTTTTCTTAGTCTATTCTTATTTCCTTCATTTTTCTAATCTTATGATTATAGCTGCCATTTCTTCTCCTCTTCCTTTTCTCCTAGATCTCTCTGGTTTGATTTGTCTATCACTTTTTTTTTTAAGAACTTATGACTGCAAATTCTTGTCATAAATTTTCCCATGATTATCATGTAGGCCCAGCCTAAATAAACCAAAGATCTACTAATTTAGGAAAGGCCTACAACTCATGACAAGACAAAATTGGCTTCTGCAGGTACCAAGAGCAAAAAAGAAACCATTAAATCAGCCTATATCTATTATTAGTGTGCATTCACTTCAACTATCAAAGCATTTGTGCTCCATAAACTGAGTTTAACCATTGTTTCCTCATGCTCTTAGAAAGCTTCATATCTTACTCATTTCCTGATTGGATCAGTGACCTATCTTGATCTCTTTGTAAACATAGAAGTGTAACCTACCAAGTGTTCCTTTATTGAGCTCTGCTGGTTCACTAGGAAGGGGGTACACTGCATTTCCTGCAATATACTAGGTCACACCTGATGAAATTTATAAATGAATATCTCTCCTTCCCTTGAAATGCTGGTTGATTCCATTTACATTTCAAGCTATAATTTTAATACCTTGAAGGGTCATGTCAGATTGAGCTTTTGATTGTTACAAAGTAAATTGGATTCTTTACTGGGTTTTTAGCCCTTGCCATGTAACTAATTATTATTAATCCCTTCTTTTTAACAATCTCAAATATGTTCATATATGAGTGGTCAAGATATATTGTCACATTAAATGAAAAAGCTTTAGGCATAGTAGTCACAGAAGGAATAAGTCCCATATCCCCTACATCATGAATTGTAACAGAGAGTCTTAAATGACAAAAAAAAACAAAAAAAAACACTTCATTTTATAATAATTCAAAAAAATCCTTTGGAAAATAATTATTTGAGAAGAAAAAGAACAATCTTCTTTTATGAAAGTATTAAGATATTATACTTGGAAGACTTACTACAAGAATCAAGAAAAATTTTCTGAATTTGCAGGAGTGTTGAGGTTTAAATAAAGATGGGGATTCTAAAAGGAAAAGATGAAATGGAGTGAGTTCCACCCATGTAGTCAGGAAATGAAATGCTGAGGTGAAAGAAACATAAGGCGGCCAGATGGACTGAAACACTCTGTTAATGAAAGAAACTAATGTAAAATGATTGAAAATGTAGGATGGGTCCAGAATGAGAAGGATTTTACATGTCAGGTAAAGGTGGGGGGATACTATATATCAGTCAGTAGGGAGTCAATGAAAATAATTGGGCAGGGGGGAAGTGATCATATTCAAAAAGATTATTTTGGTAGCTCTATGGAGAACAGATTAGACATGTAAAAGAATGAAATCACAGATATAAAAATACAATTAAGAATTTCTAACCATAGTCCAGCTAAGAGATGATAAAGAACTGAATTATGATAGTAATTATGTAAGTGTAGATAAATAGATAGGAGAGGTGTTTTAGTGGTAGATTAATGATATTTGTCAACTAATTAGATATGAGAGGAGAAATAAGTTAAGAATGGCTCTGCTCTAAGATTATGAATGTGAATGATTAGTAGTCTATATTTTTAAGGGAGAGAGGGAGGTATGGAAGATCAAAGCAATCAGCCAATCATCACTGTTACAGGTTGGTTTAAAGGTAATTCTGTTTTGGATGGGATCATGCAAAAGTCAATAGTAGCAAAAGCCAATGAAAAGTCAAGAAGAATGAGAGTTGTGAAAAGACCATTGGATTAAACAAGTAAGAGAACATGGACAAATTTTGTAGAAAACCATTTCTTTTGATTAGTGGAATTAGAATCCAGTTTCTAAGACACAGAGAAGTAATTGAGAAATGAGTGAATGATAGAAAGTACCATTTATATCTTTCACTTGAAATATTTCAGTATTGTGCCACTGCCACTCTTTCCCTCTCTAATCCATCCATCATATTGATTCCATGTTAACTTTCCTAAAGCCCCGTTCTAATCATGCAACACTTAATGGATCCACATGGCTAAGTGAATAAAATCCAAATTCCTTAGCCAGATAATCAAAGCCTTTCAGAATCTGATATTAACCTATCTTGAGTTTTTCAGTTTCTTTCCCCACCAAACCTTGTAATCTAGTTAAACTGTTTACTCTCTCTCTTCTCAATGAACAATAATTGAGTGCCTACTAGACACCAGGCATTGTGTTGAATTTGAGGGCTATAAATATAAAAAATGAAATAACCCCTATACTTAAGGAGTTTATATTTTAACTACACATAAAAACAAGTACATATGTATGTGTGTGCATATGTATATATAAAGAATAAGTATAAAGGGGACAAATACAAATAAGTACAAGGTGGTTAAGTCCCAGATGGTCTTAGGGGAAGAGCATTGGCACTTCAGGAAATCAGAAAAGATTCCATGTAGAAAATGGAACCTGAGCAGCCTTTTAAAGAAAAAAAAGACTAAATGAGGCAAAAGTGAGGAATAGGTGACTGCCTTTTATAGATAAAGAAGTGGATTTAGAGAATAAGGTGACTTGACCAAGGTCACGCAGCAAGAGATAGCTGGAAGATACAAGGGGAAAAATAGTGTGAAAAAGTCAAAAGAGCCAAGTTTGAATTCTACATCTGCTACCTCCTACCTATACAATCTTGGTCATCTCTAAGACTGTTTCCTCGTCTGTAAATTTGAGGAAGTAGTAAAGACCATCTCTTTTGGGATATCATGAATCCCATGACAATCTGATGAAGTTTATGGCCCCCTTTTCAGAATAATGCTTTTAAATGCATTAAATAAAATATACAGGACTGCAAAGAAACCAGAGGTTGGTAAAAAATAAAATTGTCATTTTTCCTGATACTTTCATAGACATCTTGCCATTGTCAGCCTTATAAGTGTTCTTCAGGTTAAAGACCCCTAGTCCTGATGGTTTCTAATATCCATTTTAGTTCTAAAACCATGATCCCAAATAAGGGGCAGATTATTATTGTTATTAATTCATTCAGTCATGTCTGATTCTTCATGACCCCATGAATCATTGTACACTATACCCTTCTGTTCCCCTTTATCTCCTGAAGTCTGTCCAAGCTTGTGTTTATTATTTTGATGACACTATCTATACACTTCATTGTCTGCCATCCCTTTTTCCTGGTGTCAAATCTTGATCTTTTGATTATTTCTTCCAGATTAGCCCAGCTTCCCAAATTTCTAACCCTAACCTAACCATAATCCTAAAAAACACAGAATACCATGGAGAAAGAGTCTAAAATGTGGGAAAGTGGAGTTCCTTCCAGAGGAATGGCACATTCAGATGAGATTGGGCAACATTTTCCTTCTACTTCAAGGTGCTATTCATCAGCAAAAGCAGAATCTGGGGCTTCTAGGAGAGCAAGAAGGCTTCCCCCAGTCTTCCCTGAAACATTTTGTGCAAGGGGCCCCTCTCACCCAGCATAACAGGGTCTTTGTCTGGTTCACAGTTCCTGTTCTGCACCACAAACTGTTTACACTGGGACTACAAGCTATACACGCAGTTGGGCCCAAAAGTCACTGTTTCTCCTTGAAGAGTTAACTGCCATTAAGGAGCCGCCGTCTTTGAGCTGGCACAGAGGAGCTGTGCTGGATTCAGGGAGATGTACTGTATATTAAAAGGCCCCTGATTTTTCCAAAATGATAACCTGCTGAAGGAAATGATCTCCCATGCTACAGGACCTGGTTGTCTAATTGCAAACCATGCAACCTTATCCTTGCAAAGATTTGCTGATAGAAGCCACTGTCATCACCTCCCCCTTCACTAACTCCCTCCCTTTGTGCTTTGCAGCAGGTAAAACAAGCAAAACCTGGACTGCTGAAAGCCAAAGTGCTCTGAGAGAGAGAGAGCCCCACTGGGATTGGGGACTCCATGATGGCCCATGTTCAGGCCTTGAAATGTTACAAGCAGGTCTCTGACCAAACTCTTTACTCACTGAATTTAGTATCAAAATTTTACCAGAAGCCAATGGAAGTGCCTCAGCTTGACCAGGACTTAATTTTAAAAAGAAATATTTGGGCAAAGATTTAGAATTGTTGGCAAAATGGGAATAATGGGAGGGGGCAACTCTGGATCATAGGATCATGGATTTATAGCTGAGAAACTCTATCTTTCAATTTCTTTATTTATATATGATGAACTTAAGGTTCAGTGACATGCCCAAGATCATACAGGAAATCTCTGATGATAAAATGGTCTCCTAATTTGCCTTTCCCCTTCAATGCTTTTCCCTTTCCAATCCCTCTACCACATATTTGCCAAAATAAGCTTCCTAAAGGAGAGCCTGTCTCACTTTGGTCTTTATGTTCCTAGCTCCTGGCACAGTACCTGGCATATAACAGGTGCTTAACCAATTTTTATTAAATGATTGATTGCCTAGTAGAAGGAAATCATAAAACTGGAAGGGGCTTTAGGAGTCAATCATCTGGTCTCTAGTTCCCTCACTTGACAGACAATGAAACTGAGGTCTGAAGAGATGAAGGGATTTAACTCAGCTAGTAATGGCAGCACTGAGCTAGAGGCCCACAGAATTCAGTGGAAAGCATATTAAAATTGGGGATCAGAAGACATGGGTTCAGTAACAGCTTTCTCATGTGACTATGGCAAGTAATAGATTTCATCACTCTGAACTTTCCATTTTTCAATGGTAAAAATGGAGATTTATTCATTCTTTCTTTTATTCATTTACCCATATATTTATTTATCTATTTGCATATGATCTTTCAAAGGATTAATATGAGAAAAGTGTTTTGTAAATGGAAAAGGGAGTAGTAAGAAACTTCTGACTCCCAGTTAAAAATGTCCTCTATCCCATAGTGTGCTGTTTCTTCTATATGAGGTAAATGGCACCTCTGGTATCTGGAGATATTAAGCTTGAAGAACAGAAGACTTGAGGGAGGTGAAGGATATGGAGCAGGATGTATTAAGTTCTTGAACATATGTGGAAGAGTATTGGGCTTATTTTGCTCATTTCCAAAGAGCAGAATAGGCATATTAGGTGGAAATTTAAGAGGGAGAAATTACTACCAGGAAGGATTAAACTTCCCAACAATTAGAATTATTCAAAAGTAAAATATGAGAGACATTTCTAAAAGCATTAAGTTTCCAGTCTTGAGGCATTTAAAGAAGATCTAAATGTTATTTTTTTAGAATATTGTAGCAGTCCAGGGCAGCTAGATGGCATGGTAAGTAGAGCACAGGATCTCAAATCAGTGAAAGCTGAGTTCAAATCGAGATGCCGATTAGCTAAATCACTTATCCTTATTTGCCACAGTTTCTTTGTCTATAAAATGAGCTGAAAAAGGAATGGCAACCTCTCCAGTATCTTTGACAAGAAAGCCCCAAATGGAGTCAGGAAAACAAAAGAACAAAATATAAAAAGTCCATTAAAATTGATGTTGTTAATAAACACAACATCAAAATTATATCCTTGTGTCTGGAAATGAACAAGCCAAAACATTTTCTTTTATTCATTGCATTTGTATCCCCAGCTCCTACCTAAATGTCCAGCACATAATAGGCACTTAAAAAATACTTGTTTATTGATTGATTATAAAGTAACAAATTTGGTAGCTTCAGCCAAAATTTTGATACAAATTTGATGTGAGCATTTTCCTAGAGTAAAAATTGTCATGAAATGTTTTCCCAAAATTTTTTAATAATTACTGAAATTTTGAAGACTCTACATGGTAATATCCAAGGATGAAAAGTAATTTTTTTTTCTTTCTAGGTTGGACCCTTCCTACATAGGCTTAAATAGTAGTTTTTTTTTGTTATTTAATAGTGTTTAACATGTGCAAAGGTTTTCTTTAAGTGATTACATTTTAGCTTCACAGCAAATCAATGAGATAGGTACTATCTGTTTGGTTACCATTATTTTATTAATAAGTAAACTGAGGCTGAATGAAGTTGATAACTCATTCATTGTTTCAGAGGTAACTGTCAGAAGAGAGATTTAAAACTAGGTCATCTGGACTCTAGTTAAATAGCATGATTTTAAGGAAGAGATTTCTTAATTTGGAAACTCCTCCTTAATACCAATACAAAAGGATGGGAAAGAATAGTGAGAGTGGGTGATAAGTTGTCCCAGACTTATGTTTTCCTTAATAGAGGGAGATCTGGGTATAGAAACTGCCTCCCTAGTGCAGATTGAGAAGTCAACTATGATTTATAGTTTTATCTTAGAAAATTGCCTGGAATGCTAGAAAGTTATATGACTTGTTCATTGAACAATACCCAGTATATATCAGAGGCAAGATGAGAACCTGTGTTCTAGAATCTAAGGCCAGCCCTCTATATCAGTCTGCCTCTCAACCATGATGATGGTAGTAATAGGAATGATTCTTATAGTTCCCATTTGATAGCACTTTAAGGTTTGCAAAGATATTTATGTCCATTATCTCGCTTGAGACAAAAGAAAACCAAGGTACTGCTACTGATTTCATAATCCCCTTTTTTATAGATAAGAAATCTAGGGTTCGGGCAAGTTAAGCGTTCAACACAACTAGTAAATGTCAGAAGTTGGTTTTGAACCCTGGACGGATCGACAAAAATTGTTAAACTCATCTGGATGCCTTTGGAAATTTATAACTGTTTTATTTTCATATTATAGATATGGCTCTAATGGGTTAGGTTCCATGCCCTGAAAAAGGCTATTACTACTAATCTTATAGGGCTACAATGGGGATTCATTAATATGTAAAATGTCCCAGTCTCTGAACAATGAACCCCATAGACTTTGACACCATAAAGGAAGAGCTAACAATGGATTCATTTTTATAATGAATATGAAAACACTTCCTTTATTATTTGCTGGTGCCACAAGTCAGGAAAACTGTGAAACTGTTTCCGGATAGACTAAAGGCCTGTATTTGAATATTGATAACAATTTCACATTTCCATTTGTACTGCATGTAAATGATGATCTTGCCTGCCCTGTTATACTGAACGTAAGAGACACACCCCGGCCTGAAACATTAATCTTCAATGAATAGAAATTCATCCAGAATATTAGAGTATGAAGGGACAGAGTTTGGCTTCCTAGAATGTCAGTGAAAAAGAAGAGAGATCAACACAGCCATCGAGAAAATGGAATTCAAGGAATTACCCAGTAATTATGGGCAGTGTTGAAAATGGACTTTGGTTTGAACAGTCTAAATTGGTTTTTGACACTGCCCTAATTCATCAGATAATTGCAAGATCCTTTTCTTTGACCAACTAGACTCAACCCATAGTTCACAGGCCTTGAAAATGAGAACTGAGAATCTGTCTAATAGTAATTTCTAAGGCTTCTGTCCACTTGAGTTCTTGAGAAGGCAAGCTTTTATATTTTATATTTTTCTCTGTAGTATTGAGTTTGGGCTAAGCAAGGCTCAAGAAAAGAAAAAGCACACAAGTCCAAAAGAAGAGAAGTATAAATGAGATGTGATAAAGGGAACAAGAGGAAGAAAATGGTTGTTCACATGGGGAACTGCTTAAATGCTATATGAGACCTAAGCTGAATTCAGAATCAAATCTCAAGCCCAATCCAAAGTGAAAGTTTTTAGAGGCAGAGAAAAGTTTTGTGATCTTCCCATCCTTTCTTTCTTCCATTTCCTTTTTATCTTCCTTTCCCTTCCTTCTTTCTTCTTTCTTTTCTGTCTTTCTTCCTTTTTATTTCTTTCTTTTCTTCTCTTCTTCCAGTTTATCTTTCACTTCTGTGTATTTGCATTCCCAATCAGTTATTTTCTCTTTTGTTTCTTTTGTGAGACAACATAGCAGATTTAAGTTTTTCTACCCTATCTTTGCAAAGCATAAATTCTGCTTTCACAATTAGGATTTTCTCTTTCAAATCTTTCAGGAATATCTTGTTATAGTTTCATCTCTTTTCGGAAACCACAGGATCCTTTACCTCATCAGATGATTCATTTTCTTTTGTATTCCAATATTTACTCATAGATATCTAGATTCAGCTGATCTGGAAAACATATTTCCCTGGTGTGTGTGTGTGTGTGTGTGTGTGTGTGTGTGTATGTGTGTATGTGTATGTTTAATCTGCTTATGCTAAAGGTTTTTAATTGAACTTTTTCCCTCCTGAGATCTTCAGTAATTTCAGTATTTTTAAATTTTTCTCTTATTTATTGATGTCTCATTTTCTGATTCCTTCTTCTTTGGTGGTGGTTTTCCTAGAGCTAAACCTCAAAGTCATCTCAGTCTTCTCTCATGCACCAGCTTGGTACTAGACTTTTTCTATCAGAAATAGTGTAGTGTCGCATAGCCCCCAAAATAAGACTTGCCCTAATTTCCTCTTTTTTCAGTTTTTTATGCCGCCCACTATTGCTCCCAAGCTGAACAAGTTTCTTTTACTTTTTAGTTTTCCACTACTGGGAGACAGATGGTACAATTGAGTTCTATTATAAACTCATGAGATGGTTTGTTCAACTGTTTGTCAAAGTATGGTGGGAGGTTTAGAGAAGGTGTGCTGAGTGAGTTTGGGGATTAAAGATTAACCTTTTTAATTGTTAATTCATTGACTTGTTACATCCCTGGGATTCTTAGTATTTTAGCTTATGAAAATAGCTGAAATTGCTTTCTTTCTGGTGAGTAATTTCCATTTTGGAGAGTTTTGAGAGAAAATAAGATTTGAAAAATATGTTGGTCCTGTGATTATTGAAATCATGCTAGTCCTATGACTCAGAAAGTTATTCTTATTCTCAGCAAAAACTAGTCCCAATCTCAGTTCCATCCATCAAGTTCATCCATTTTCAGTTGTGAGACTTCTGAAGTACCACAAAATAAAGATTCTTTATTATTTATCCAAATGATTCACGGTTTCCTAATAACAATGCAGGTTTTTCTCTTGCTTCTGCAGGACTGATGCAATCTCTGGCCTAAATTGTATATGATTTTCAGTGCTCAACTTTATGAGGCAGTTTCTAAGGCCCATCTTTTGCAATGCTTTATAATTTTAGACCATAACAATGCCATTTTTCTCTCTAAAAGTGATTATCTTCATCTTCTAGCAGCCATTTCTAGAGTAGTTTAGAAGAAATTAGCCAGAATCTACTCCCAGCTATTCTGATATATTGTATGACCTTGGATAATTCACTTCCTGTTTCCTTAACTATAAACTATATATATTAACTATAAAAAGAGATGTTTAAACTAAATATTTTCTAAAGTCCTTGAAAGTCTATAATTTTATGAACTAAGGATGCAAATACTTTGGAATAAAAGGACATAAAAATAAAATTACTATGAATCTCCAGACAGAATGGATTGTGTCTTCACAACCACTGTCTCCTTTTTGAGTGAGAGATCTAGATCTCTCTCTCTGTGTTATAGCTCATGTGATAATAGAACCAGACTAAGGACTTTCTTTTATTGAACCTTTTCTCTTTTACTACTCCTGTAGAACTCTGACCCCACAAAAACCCATAAGTGATACATATATACATTATATGCTATAAAACTGTCTAAAGTATAGATAAATCAAATTAGTATGTCACTACTCACATAAAAGTTATTTAAGGTGAGTATCTTTGATTATTATACACTACGTTTTTGCCTTTATAATACCTTCCTAATCTGTATGGCAGTAAATCAGAAGGTAAAAAGAAATACTTTCATCAGACTCGTGGGCTTCAGAAAAGTTTTACTGACAGTGACATTCTAGGAAACTTAGGGAAATAGTTCCTTGATGACTTGATGAGCTGATTCAGTAGAATTCCTCCTTGTACCAAATAGGACAGAGGTTTTACTGGGTGACCTCTACAGTCAATTAATGGCCTTTTTGCTTCACTAAGGTTAGGATTCATTTCCTCAAAAACAGCTGGAGAGCAGAGGTACATTGGTGGATCATCTGCTATAAATATTCATTATGTCATAAGGGCAGAGACACTGGTCTGAAACTCAAGGCCAAGTCCTTAACTTGGCCAGTACCTTGGGCAAAGGAACTCCCTGTCTCCCTAGGTCAATTTTTTCAATTATAAAATGAGGGGGGAATAGCAACTCAATGCCCTTTTTTGTTGACTGGACTTGAGATTTCACTATTGTAACCAACACAGAAAAGTCTCTTCCAGTGCAGGACAGAAACTTCACTTAAACTTATCCCTTTAGCGTTGATTTTGAAGGCACTGTGAAATTAAATGACTTACCCAGATTGATGCAGCCAGGATGTATTAAAAACGCAATTAAATTAACCCTTCTTCCTGATTCAGAGATTATACTAGTACTAGAACACATTGCCTTCCCATGCCTTTTCCATTATCCACTATCATATTCAGAAACAGAACTGAAACTAAAAGGCTTTCTTCTTTTCTTCCTTCCTCCCCAACTTTTTTTTCTTTATTTTTTGGTAAGAGGGGTTAATCCTCAAGTAATAAGAAATTTGATTAAGTGCAATACCATATCCCCCCTCAAGTTATAAGTAATTGTGAGTTTAGTAACCTAGAAACAAACAAACAAACAAACAAAAAAAAACCTTCTTTATTGAAATGCATGATTTGTAAGTTCCTTTCTAAATAAAATGTTATAATTGAAAAGGAAATGCAGAAAAGTGACAATGTATAAAGATCTATGGAAGCAGTGCTCTTCCACAAAAATCCCAATAAAACATTAAAAATGTGCCAGAATGAATAATGACAAAGCAAAGGAGAAACAGATACAATACCCTCCATCCAGTTGTGAGCTGTGCACTGGCACCAAAACTGCATACACACACACACACACACACACACACACACACACACACACACACCTCTGCCAGAATTCTATAGGAGCAGCGAGTAGTACAAGTCAGAGTGGATGAAAAGTCAATATATACACAATGGAGATCCAGAGCAAAAAGAGAGAGAGATACCAGTCCCAGACACAGGATCTCCTATGGCCAGACCGGTAATTAGTCAGTTCCCCTTTCCCCACCCCAGTCTCAGCAGAAGGCTGAGCTAAACTGGGAGCCAGGTAGCTCACATTCAAGCCACCAAAGAACCATGGCTGCATCTGAGAAAATAAAAAACACGTGAGGTCTTGTTAAAGAATGCTGGGACAATCAAGCACATGTGGGCTAAGTTCATGACAAGTGATGGAACCAGGGATTCACTGGAGCCAGGTTAAACTGGATCAGGAATGCCAATTTTTACATTTTCAACATTAGTGTTTACACCTTAGAAATTGGCCAAGGTTACAAATCAGGTTTTGATTTATTATTTTATTATATTAAAATGTTGAAACTTTAGATCACACTTAAAAGTGTGTCATGTGTCCATTTTTGTGAGAATCGGTTGGTAAATATTTACTAGCATATCCTTGGATGCACCCACCAACTGTGGGTACAAGAATCTGCAAGGAGACAGATGAGGCCATAAGCAAAAGACAAAGAGTAGCTCCAGGACACTGCATCCATACCCAGGAATTCCCTCAGAAGTCAAAGTCTGGACTTAATCATTTTAACACTTTCCAAGAAGGCAGGAAGGATTAGAGTCTGACACAGGCACAGAGTGTGAATCCAGATCTTGAGAATGAAGACGGGATTAAACAGAAAGAAGTGTCAAACACAGTCAAGAAACACTATAGATAAAGGTAAATCCAGAAAAAGGAAACCAACATATTCCTGGAAAAAAGAAGGAGAAAACACAAAATCGAATGGTAATTTAAATGAGAGCTTGGGAGTTCTTTGCCATGGAACTGAAATTCCTAAAAATTAGAATGAGTAAACAGAAAGCAATGACTGTAAGACAATAAGAAATTCCAAAACTAACTCAAAAGGCTAAGAAAAATAGAAGGCAATGTAAGATATATATTAACCAAAAAGCAGAGCTCCCACATAAATACTGATGATGATGATGATGATGATGATGATGATGATGATGGTACTATCAGCATCCAAAAAGAAAGAGTTCAGATATCAAGGAACAACAATCAAAAATACACAAAACTTGGCAGATGCCAATTTTTTTTTAAAAAGACAAGGATTAGGACCAAATTCTGTATGAAGATCTAGCAAAGAAGAATAAGACAACAATGTAAAGAAAAACTATTTTGAAAGACTTAAGAACTCTAATTAATATGATAACCATCAATGAGGCAAAAAGGGAGTTAGAAGGATTAGAATGCAAGGCCTGAAGATATGACTATCTCCCTGAATTCAAATCTGGCCTGACATTTAAGCTGTGTGACCCTGGCTAAATCATTTAACCTTGTTTATCTCAGTTTCCTCATCTGGAAATGAACTGGAGAAGGAAATAATAAATCATTCCAGTATCTCTGCTAAGAAAATCCCAAATGGGGTCATGAAAAATTGGGTACAATTAAAAACTCCTGAATAATGTTGAAGCATGGTACCCAACTTTTGGTGATGAACTCAAGATGAAGAACAAGACACATGCTCTCAGATAAAACTAGTGGCAATTTGTTTTGTTTAACTAGGTATGCTTATTGTAGGCTTTTTATTTTTGTTTATTTGCTTCAATGATGGGATTAGGTAGGTGGCAGAAGGAAGAGATTAGAAATAGAATATCCAAAGAAAGAAAAAGAGAGAAACAAGGTCATTGAAGCACTTTTTTTTTTATAATGCAAAAGGAAGAAGGAAAAGAAGGGTAGAAAGAATTTAAAATATGTTAAACATCTTTGAAAGCTACGTGTTGAATTTATTATGTGTTTTTAAATAAACAGTGCAAAATATTCAGAAATTTCATACATACCTTTTTCTGTTTTACTACATATATAGAAATGCTCATCTCAGTATTTAAGAAATTCAGAATTTTAAAATAAGCATATATATATGCATGTATGTATATGCATATATGTATATAGAGAGCTATACTTTATTAAACTAGTTGCAGTAGCTATTGCATAATCAGAATAAAAGAAGACCTTATGGGAGCATTAAAATATATATTTTGGTCATAAAAAAATATATATTTTCTGACCTCAAAATATCTGAAAATATTTTAATTTAAAAGGCAATAGAAAATACAATTATGTTGTAATTGTTATATTGCATAATATATAATGTAATAATTACTATATTATAATGTCATGTTAAAACATTTTATAATAAATATTTATTCATAATATTTTATTTTATAATATAAATATATTATATATTATATGTATTTTAATATAATATATAAATTTTTCATCTCTATATCCCCACCACCCAAGATACCACTGCATGCTTTTGTTGTTGTTGTTCAGTTATGTCTAACTCTTCATGATCCCATTTGGGATTTTCTTGGCAAAGATAATGGAGTGGTTCGCCATTTCCTTCTCCAACTCATTTTATAGATGAGGAAACTGAGGCAAACAGGGTTAAGTGACTTGCCCAGTTTTCCTGACCAGGCCTACTGCTCTATTCAATGAGCCACTAAATACCTCTTCTAGTTCTTAGAAAAAAAATATAGAACATCTTTTCTCCAACTCTCACTATCAGAAATAAGAAACTGAGGTGTTATGAATTATGTTAGCAAAGCAGAAGAAGTTTTGAACCCAGATCTGCCAATTCCAAATCCTGAGTGATTTCCTCTATCAATCTTCTATAAAACTTTGTTAAGAGACTAAACACTGGCCAAAATATGCCTTGAGTTAGGAGAGTTTTGTTACCTGTTTGACACCAATTGTTTTCTTCCTCTATGCTTCACTATTTGCCATTTAACCTAACCTTCTTCACCTCAAATTTTCCTCTTCTTTTTCCTCAGAGCCACTATGGTGTAGGGGAAAGTGGATTGGACTAAGGGTCAGGACACCTGATTTCTAATTCCTTCTCTGCTAATATGTCCTCTTGTTTCTCTGCTCTCATTTCTAAAAGAAGGGCTTGGCCATGTTCCAATTAACAAATGGTCAAAGGATATGAACAGACAATTTTCAGATGAAGAAATTAAAAACATTTCTAGTCATATGAAAAAATGCTCTAAATCACTATTGATCCAAGAAATGCAAATTAAAACAACTCTGAGGTAGTACTACACACCTCTCAGATTGGCTAAGATGACAGGAAAAGATAATGATGAATGTTGGAGGGAATGTGGAAAAACTGGGACACTGATACATTGTTGGTGGAGCTGTCAACAGATTCAACCATTCTGGAGAACAATTTGAAAAATATATAACCTTTGATCCAGCAGTATCTCTACTGGTTGTGTATCTCAAAGAGATCATAAAAAAAGGGAAAAGGACTTACAAACACAAAAAATGTTTGTATCAGCAAGAAACTGGAAATTGAGTGGATGCCCATCAGTTGGAGAATAGCTGAATAAGTTTTAATATATGAATGGAATGGAATATGTATACAGAATTAGGAAAAGGAAAAGTATTTCAATAATCTTTTAAAAATAATTGTGAATATTTTCTTTGATATTACACCAAAAGTCAACAAACAATAGTTTCTTAAAGGTTAGTTTCAATGTGACCTTGCATACCCTCAGGAAGGGACCCTCATGAGTCCATAGACCACACTTTGCGAAGCACTACATTAGAATATCCTTCTAGCTCTAATATGTTTTGAATATATATATTTCCTTTTTCAAAAGTTCTGGCAGCAGAACTTCTACCTCTAGCACACGAAAAAGTTGTCAATTGAAAAAATAATAATAGCTCATATTTATTCAACAATTCAAAATATGCAAAGCATTTTCCTATATTAACCTTGGAAGGTAGAGAATTATAATGCTAATTCCCATTTATAGTAGATCTGTGATTTCAGTGACACAGAAAAATATCGATGAACAAACTCCCTTTGCCAATGCAGATTAGCATCTAATCTTCAACCTAGAATCTTATAGAAGAGCCTGGGGAATAAGAGATTAAGTGATTTGACCAAGTCAATACAGCCAATATTTTGAATCCAAATCCTAGTGGCTTTGAGGCCAGTTGATACCATGCTCCTTCATATTTCCATTTTATAAATGAGGAAACTGAGAAGTGATGAGATTGAGTGACATGCTGATATAGCAAAGCAGAGGTGGCTATCTGGGTCCAAGAATAGTGAGCACTCTTTCTAATGCCATGCTAGGGTATGTCTATCTCTTAATGACTCCATCTCTGTGATCTGTTTGCCCTCAAAGCCCAATTCAAGGTCTGTGACTTTTTTTTTTTTAATCAGCATGTGAGATACACCTGTTCATCCACAGTGTTCATTTCATCTTAGTGGGTAAAAAAGCATGTGTAAAAGTAAAATCTGACCTCCTACATTGTAAAGAATCCATGTCTCAATTTAAACAGATAGGTGACAATGACATTTGGTCCTATTGATATACATTTGTTTCAATCAAGGAATCCCATCCATCTTGGCATGGGAAATACATGTGAAAGATTTAATTGCTATTTTTATCCAAAACCTGAAAAAGAAAGACAAACCTCGATTTTCTGAAGTTTTCTATTCATTTTGAGAAAATCTCAGAGCTCTATTTATAAGTTGAAGATTCAGTTGTGTTTTACTGTGTGGGGGGATTAGAATAGAATAGAGGTAATCTAATACCTTGTTTAGTATAAAATCAAGTTAATGAGAAAAGTGACCCATATTTAGAGTCACACAAGTTTTCACTTGGAAATGAAGCAAGCCATTCCTATTTACTCTTCTTCCCATAGACAGATTGCCTGTACTAAGAACTGTTTTGTTTGAGAAACGATAATTTTGTTGTGTCATTATTTTAATAATCAGAATCATCAATTATTAGAATCAAAGACTGAGATTTGATTCCCTTATTTTCAGTTTGAGAAAATGAAGCCCGGAGAGAGAAATGACTTAAGTGAAATCACACAGGAATTAAATGATAAAACAGTTTTATGTTTCTTCCATACTTGGAGTAAGCAGATCTGACCACAAATTTCTCTTGAAACTATGGCAAATTATTTAATCTATCTGTGCTTGATTTCTCATTGTAAAGTGGTAATAATAATAATACATAAACAATGAACTTTGAACAAACCCCTTGTACAAACCCCTCCATGTCTCTGAGTCTCAGTTTCTTCATCTGTAAATAAAGATACTGGATTAGATGAACTCAAAGATCCTTTCTATCTCTAATTCTATGATCCAGCTGAATGAATCTAAGGTAACAGGGACAATGATAGGAGTTTCCCTCTAAAATCTATATCCCATGATTACTGGAAGGATAAAAGGTTAGGAAGTGACCCAATAGCCCACTTCAGCCCAGAAATGCTGTCTGTTTGTTCCAGCTTCAAGTTGAGTGGTGCTAATCTTTTGAAAAGGAATAAGCTATAGCTGTTATGAGGCTTATCAAAGGAATGAGAATTTCCCCATCTTTTTGTGATCTCTGAAATTCACTTCAATTCAAACCTGAGTAATTCTGTGTTGTTGTGAAGGAGAAGGGGAAAGGGAGAGGGAGGAAAGGAAAGTGGATGGCGAAAGGGAGAAAGAAAGAAAAAAAGAAAGAAAGAAAAGAAACAGAGAGAGAGAGAGAGAGAGAGAGAGAGAGAGAGAGAGAGAGAGAGAAAGCGAGAAAGAAAGAAAGAAAAGAAAGAAAGAAAGAAAGAAAGAAGAAAGAAAGAAAGAAAGAAAGAAAGAAAGAAAGAAAGAAAAGAAAAGAAAAGAAAGAAAAGAAAAGAAAAGAAAAGAAAAGAAAAGAAAAGAAAAGAAAAGAAAATACTACGAAGACAGGAAGGGAAGAGGAGGGAATTAAAGAGAGAGACTGAGAGAGAATGCTTACACAACAATGTTTATTTGCAAATAGCCTGAAGTCAAAGTAGAACTAAAGAAAAGCCTAAAAGAGCCTGGGCTTTGTATATGAACAGAGCACCCTGAGAAATGTTTCTGTTGCCTGGACCAAAGGGGCTGTTTGGATCTAGAGGAATAAATCTGTATTAGGTCAGGACCTGTTCCTCTGGCCATGTGGGCTGCCTGAGTTTTTATTTTTTCTAACCCAGTCCTGGGGGTAGTACAATCTATAGTTTGCCATTATGTTGAGCTCTGCTGAAAGCCCTCTCGAGGCTCTCCTTGTTTACCTGGCCCCTTTCTCCAGTGGTGAGGGAGCTTGGTGTTTAGCCTTCAGTTACCCCTTCTAATAAAAACTTTTTCCCCCTATTCCTGGCCTCTTGTTTTTTTCGCTTCACTTTTTTGATGGGACACATATTATTTATGGGATATGATATATTGCACTTCAGAATTGATTTTTGTGTTCAACTATTGTAAAACATTTTTGGTGGACTAATACCTCTGGGTGATATATTTTTCCTTTACTGATTGTGGGGCCAGTGCAGAGTTTCCTCCCAGGGTGCAGGCCTTTCTTCCATGTCTCCATTCTGTACCCCTCATTGGAGGAAGCTACCAGCTAATGGGCTGTTGGTCTCTTGAACAAAAGAAAATATTAAGCTAGGACATTGTTTCCACATGAAATTATATGAACCTTCACGAGGTACTCGTTAATTTGATTCAGGACCAAAGTCATATGTGATATCCAAAGGTTCAGTCCACCTTAAAAGAAAGTTCTTAGCCATTGAGCAAACAGAAGCAGTACTAGGAGAGTCCCGTGAGCTTCTGATTTCCCACACAATCATTTCAGTTGATTAATAGGAAAATCCTTTTTTTTTGTATGTGGAGAAAAGGGGGGGAAATGCTTCTTAGATACCAATTTTGACTCTAATAACTAATCCTATATCTGTGCCCTCATTAATAGAATCCTTCTGAGAAATGTCCTTATATCTCTGGGAAGTTATAGGCCATTTACAGATAACACTAGTTAGTATTAGGAAGGATTGTATTCTCCAGCCATAAAACTTTTGGGCAGCAGTCAAATTTTATTTATCAATATTATAACTCCAATGAAATTTTAGTCATCAATTTGCAAGATTAAATATCAGATCTGATCTTCATGGAACAGAAGGTCAGAGTTTCCTCCCAGGGAGGAAACAGAAGGGTACTATGTTAGATTCAAATTTGCAAAATGGAAAACACAGGAGAATATGTTTTCTAGATGAGGAAATGGAGACTGAAGGGTGTTAAATGATTTGACCAAAATCAATTAGTGAGTGTCTGAGGCAAATTTTGAACTTAATAAGTCTTCCTATCTCAAACTCTATTTTGAGTACTTGATCTACTGTGCCATCTAGGAAGGTCCCAAGCTACCCAGACCCCTACATGGATTTCTTCAGGAGCTCTGGGTCTTTGCTTTTCCCGCTAACCACTTGTATAGCCCCATTGATTTAGTGGGTTTTGAATCATATATTAAATTATTCCCTGGAACCATCAATTATTTTCTGATCATCATCTTTTACTCTCCTCTACATCTCACCAACTGACAATTATTCTGCTGTTCTAAACTCTAGAGATTTAGCCACTAGGACATTTCCAAATGAGTTTTGACACCTACATAAGATTTGCCATAATTCTAACTTTTCCTTATAGGAAAATGACCTAGATTTTACCAGAAACATCTCTTTGGGAAAAAAGAATATAATAAAGTGAATGGCTTTTTTCATCCATTGCCCCTACGTTCATTTTTCCTGGCTCTTAAAACTCTTCAATGCACAAAACACCAAGAATCAGGAAATAGAGACCCAGATGACATAATCAAAAGACCTGTCTTTCCTCTCACAACGGAGGCCATTTATTTTCAAGCACCTGTTAATGCCTTACACAGGATGAAAACCAGAGTGTCAACTGCCTTCTCCTCAGCTCTTTTCCAGTACAAGTTGGTATTAACATCAAAGCATTCTGCATATTTATCATTCCTTCTCTGGCATTAAGCAGAGACATCTGACAGATATACAAAAGCACCATAGTTTCCACTTGGACTTCACAAAGGCATCAGCAAGTTCAAACTCAGATTGAAAATTCACTCCAATAGTTATATTTTCTTTACTGGAAACCTGGAAAGGATTATCACTAAGGAACCTCTCCAAAATCAATTTGTGTCCACTTACCAGTTGCTTTGGGCATGAAATAAAGGGACTTAGCAGTCTTTACTAGGGATTCAATAAATGAAATGTCGCCAGTTCTGATTAGAACATTTCCAGGGGCAGAAGGTAGGATAATAGACAATATTCAGTGTCTAGCCTTTATAAAGAGAGAAAGAGAGATCATATCTACTCTTTGAAATATAATGTGATGATATTAGAATATAAATTCAAGTGTGCCCTGAAAAGAAAAGATTTGCAACATGGTTAATGGTGAATGGTTAGGCATTTTTTGAAAAGGTAAAAGAACTTCAAATATGAACTTTGTTAAGTATATGTGAGGTGGGGGGGCTATGGTTTTGGAATGTTACACATACTATTTAACTTGACTACTACTTAACAAGTGTTGCCAAACTGTTTTGTTCTTTCTCTATTTTATTATTTGCTTTGGGGGTGACTCTTTATGTAGAAATAAAGGAAGGAAATCTACAGAAATGATGATAATGTAAAAACAAACAATAGCTATGAAATTGAAATCAAATGTCTGTGTGTAAGCAAATGATACATGCCCACCTGAGACCATGGAACAATAATTGTCATATTCATAGACTGAGGTTTCTTTGATGCTATTCTTAAAAAGGAAAATCATCTTTTAGCTTTTTTAAACCCTATGTCCTGAATGTAGGGGGCTAGCACAGAAGATCATTGACTTAGTTTGGCTCTCTGCTATAAAATTAAAACACACCTATAGAAGTATCAATAAACTTTCTTTTATTCCAGGGTTCCTTTAGCTTTGACCAAAATAATACAGCTTAAATCAACAAATGACTAATCATAACAAAAGAATGACAGAAGCTATGAGTGAGCTTTCATGTTGCAGTCTTTAGCCCACATTCATTTTGGTTTCTTTTGGACAAAAGATTTCCATTTAGTAATCACAAAATGTTTAGCTTATCCAAGTAAGATACTTCTTTTAATTAAGCTTAAATGTACCATGGCTGGATACTGTCTATTGTAATAAGAATAATAAAACTGCACTAGAGCGCTTTGATCTATTTTACCATTACTAGATAAATGCTCAAAATAACTCCCTCTGTGAGACAGACCATTTATCCAAGTTCCAAATATGACGAAATACATTCCAAATGAGCACATTATTTGCCTAATGTTATAAAATGAATTAGTGGAAATGATTCACTGAAACCAAATGCCAAGTTTCTGAATTCTGGGTAGTGCATCACCATATTCATGTGGCTAAGACATACCAGCTTACCTTATTGGAAGCATTCTCACTGGCTCTTCACCTTCTCCTAAGGCCCAAGGAGAATATTTCCCCGGCATATACCAGAGCATGTTTTATGAATGCCTTTGACAGCATTCAAGAACAACTCTTTCAATTCAGGAAAAAAAAATTTTTTAAGTACTTGTTATGCATAAAGCCATATTCTGGAACTTAGAGACACTTTTTTAAAAAAATATCAATAGACTAAAGCAATAAAATAATTAAGGGTCATTAGCAAAACTCAAAGAATGACAAAGAGACCTTGGGATGTAGTATGAGAATTTTTAGGATAGAAGAGAGAATATAAATTATCTAGCCATCATCTTACAGATGAGGTGAATGGTATTTAAAAGAATAAAGTGACTGGTTCATGCCATGATTCATCAAGATTAGAAGGGGTAAAACCAAAATCTATACTCCTCTTATTCTGGATCATGTTCCTTCCAAGCATTTACTAACAGTAAAATAATGGTTGTTTAATCAACCATTGATTTCTCTTTAACTTACATTTTAATTGCTCTAAGTCACTATTGATCAGAGAAATGCAAATTAAGACAACTCTGAGGTACCACTCACTACATACCTTTCAGATTGAGTTAAGATGACAAGAAAAGATAATGATAAATGTTGGAGGGGATGTGGGAAAACTGAGGCACTAATACATTGTTGGTGGAGTTGTGAACTAATCCAACCATTCTGGAGAGTAGTTTTGAACTATGCCCAAAGGCATATCTATCAAACTGTGCAGACCCTTTGATCCAGCAGTTTCTATCGGATCTGTATCCCAAAGAGATCATTTAAAAAGGGGTAAAGAACCCACATGTGCAAAAATCTTAGTAGCAGCTCTTTTTGGAGAGGCAAGTATAAGGAATTCTAGTGAGGAATCTTAGTGAGTATCAAGCATTACCTTTGTGTGAATTTGTTTGCTGAGACCCTTAGAACATGCTCACAGTTATTTGATAGAATTTCAAGAAGCATACAAGAAGGGTTGGCCACCATTCTAGTGCCTTAATTAATGAGTATCTTTTACTGCAGGTCTGTGTTTACTCTGGAAACCTAGACAATTCTTGGAATAAATGTAATCCTCTTAAAGAAATGAACAAATATTCTTTTTGATGGGCCTCTTGTAATAGAGCATCCTGTATCTGAAGGAGCTGCTCCCTCTCAAGAATCACATATCAAATGAGAATACTTAATGTAGTACCTTCTTTGTTTTCAGCCTTTAAAAATCACTTAGTGAAAAGGGATTTTAAAGATTCAGCTATGAAGTACTGTACAGTTTACCTACCAATGGCTCCCACTTAAGACTCTGAATATCTGTGACCATGGATCCTCCCAGTCAAGAATTCAGATGTTGGTGCTTCCTCAATGTGGTGATGATGTATTTTGTATGTTATTTGTTATATTGTCTTTATTGTGGCCACTATGTTTTTTAATTATGTATTACTTTTATGTTTTGAGTTTTCTCTTCCCTTATGTCTTATTTAAATCAATGTTGTAAGCAGTAATAAACTTGTACCCACCCTCTTAGAGACTGCCTGTTGAATGAAAATCCCAAACCTAGATTAATTTTACAAGCAAGAAACTGGGAACTGAATGGATACCTATCAGTTGAAAATTGGCTGAATAAATTATGATATGTGAATGTTATGGAATATTATTATTCTATGAAAATTTCATCAATTTGATTTCAGATTGGTTTCAGAAAAGTCTGGAAAGACTTATATGAATTGATGCTGAGTAAAGTAAGAAGAACCAAGAGAACATGGTCCACAGCAACAAGATTATGTGATGATCAATTGATGGACATAGTTCATTTCAACAATGATGTGATTCAGGCCACTTCCAATAGTCTTGTAGTGGAGAGAGCTATTTGCACCCAAAGAGAAGACTGTAGGAACTAAATGTGGATCACTACATAGTGTTTTCACCTTTGTTGTTCTAATTTGTTTCTTTTTTTTGTTTCATTTCTTGTTTTTTTTTCCCTTTTGATATGATTTTTCTTGTGCAGCATGATAACTGTGGAAATATGGATAGAAGAATTGCACATGTTTAACATATTGGATTATTAGGGGAAGGGGCTAGGGGGAAGGCAGGGAGAAAAATTTAGAACACAAGGTTTTGCAAGAGTGAATATTGAAAACTGTCTTTGTATATATTTTGAAAATAAGTTATTATTTTAAAAATAAAGTTTAAAAACTTAACATTTTAATTTTAAAGTATACAAAGTGATCAGCTGCCATCTTATTTCCAATCTAGCACAAGCCTTATTTCTACTTGCCTAGAGTATTATAGTAACCCTCTAATGTGTTTTCCCTTCTCTACTCCATTCTCCCTGTAAAATATTCAATGTTTTTCCCCAAAATAATTTTTCATATATATATCTCTGTTTTCCTTCTCAAAAGTTCATCAGTGCCCCCCTATTTATTGCTGACCAAAATTCACACTGCTCTCTTTATTATTCAAATCCCTCTACAATCTATCATTACCCTACCTCTCCAGCTTCATCTAATATTATTTCCTTCCACAGACTTTAGTTAAACTGAATTATCCTCTGTTCTAACCCATTTTCCCAAAAATATATTGCATTCTTTGTCCTCAATAGCTTCACACAAATTGTTCCTTAGTCTATATTCCTCTTTGTATATTGAATTCCTATATACCCTTTAAAACAAATCAAATGTCATCTCTTTCCTTGATTCCCCCATCAATAATGACCTATCTTGTACTGCATTCAGAAATATGTTTGCCAAGCTTTAAAGTGATGAAATCAAACTGCAAAAGAAATGGGGGCCACTAAATTACATGTATAATCCCTTAAGGTTGCATTTTTACTAGAAAACTGCACATGTTTATATATATTTATTAGTTGATTTGTGTTAAATTTTTCCAAATTACATTCTAATCTGGTCTGGATTATGGTCAGGAGTAGTGTGGACCATATAATTGATACTTCTCCCTAAAGTACTTATCATATATTATTATGTTTCATACATATATATATGTCCTATAAAGATTATAAATTATATTATAATCTGACTCTCCTACTAGACTGTAAGCAACCTGAAGACTGTGCAAAGCACAACAAAACCTCAGGAAGAAAAAAACATTGGAAAATAATAGTTATATAGTACCAAATCCAGATTCTGAACAAGGAATGTAGAGGACCAAATATGCTGGGGAATTTTCCCTATTCATTGGGACCTTTCCATATTGGATATCATCTTGATTCTAGAGGAACAATAAAACTAGGATCCAACCTGGAATCCTTCTTGTCTTTTTATACTAATAAAAACTTACCTAGTCTTTTTAAGACTTAATAGTTCTAACTTTGCCATTTCCATTTACACTCAACTTACTCATTTTAAAAGGTTCTTCATTAGGCAAGGTCTGTTTGCTGTGTTCAGAAAACAATGATATGACATAGTGGATAGAGGGTTGGTTGGAAAGACCTAAATTCACTCTGATATATATTAGTTGTGTGATTCTAGGCAAATTTCTTAATTTTTCTCAGCTTGCCCAGCCCTTTTCAGGATAAATCAATATAATTATGCCAAATTACCTACCTCATAAGGTTCTGAGGAGGCCTTATCAAGGTGATTTAAGGAAAGTACTTGGCAAATGAGAATGGCCAATGAATCAGTTATGGTGATATCTTAGCCTATATACCTAGCTCCCTATATTTGATTATCAAAATGGAAGGAGAAAGTCTGGGAATTGAACTTTTCCCCAACAAATATGTTGATAATAACTGAGCCTGCCCAGCTTATCTAAGGTAATATGAATAATAATTTCCTAATGTGAAGCATAGTTACCAAGGTAGAAGGGACAAGTATAGTCCAGATGAGAGTAGGAGCTGGAAATGCAAATTGTTTTCCACAAGAAATGCAAATCCTCATTTCCTAAAGAGCAAGGATTATCTACTATTGTTGCTGTTGTTGCCAATGTCGGTTTTCACCCCGATCTTTAATATAAAAAGACAATTTCTACTGTGGAAAGCCCCTTCCTTGAAATATGTTGACAACTGGTATGTAATTTATATTCTCTTAAAGACTAACAATCCTTACAGTTGCCTGAAGTAAAAGGTTAAGGGCCATGATCAGATAGTCAGTTTGGGTTAGAATCAAAACTTAAACTTGCATTTTCTTCACTCCAAGACTGACCCTCTGTCCAGTCTATCCATCTGCCTCCATCAATAGTTAATGAGTTTAAATAAAATCAGAAAACAAAATCTTTGGAATGAAAGTACTAACTTAACTGTTATACAGTGTGCTAGTGTGCTTCTCACTACCTAGTGGACCTTGCCCTATTTCTCTGTAGAATGGGCCTAAAATGGATCTTATGAGGCTATTGAAAGTTTTACTGATATAATCATGGCTTAGCCCTAGAATGGGACTTAGGAAACTGTCACTTGGGGTCAGGATGTACTACTGTGGTCCCTTTCTTGTGAGAATGGGAGCTATAGGGAGCAAGAAGAACTGAGAGGAGAAGGAGCTACAGCAGTTTCAGAAACAGGAACACTTGGGTTCAAACATGTTTCTGAAACTAAGCAATTATCTATGACTACAAATTATAGAGAAGGTGTCAATTTGTACTAATCAAAGGAGGGTTCTCATTTAGGCATTGCTTATGCCAATGAAATTGGACTTAGTTCTTCTGCTTATAGACATACAAAATATTGGTATATTAATAATATACTAACATACACATAAATAGATATAGATATAGATATAAATATAGATAAATAGATAGATAGATAGATAGATAGATAGATAGGTAGGTAGATAGACAGACAATCATATAAAGTTCCCTAAAATTACCGTTATTTGCCAAATACTCAAATTCAAGAAAAAAATTTTGATAGATGGCTAGGGGACTATAAGTGTGGAATAATGAATATACTGTCAAAGACAATTTCCTTGTCTTTTTTTAGGCTGATTCTCCCTCTCTCCCAGGCTAGAAGTGCAGCAGCCATTAACCATCTGATCCCACTATTGACTCACTTGGGAGTTTAAACCTGCTCCATTTCAGACTTGGGCTAACTCATCCTTCTTTAAGCAGATTGACACCTTCTTTTCTCAAATATACCCTCTGAAAATGAGAAGTATGAGACATAATTCATGGTTGATCCCAGATCAAGTGAAGACATTCATTTGGTTTTAGCCCATAGCAGTTCAGAAAGTCCTGGTTCAAGCAACAACCTCAGCTTCCCCATTAGCAGAGACTATAGTTATATACCATCATGCTTGGTTCAATTAGTTTTGGTAATTTTGTTTATTTGTTTTTATGGTTGATACAGGTAGAGAAATGAATATTGGTAATTGGTAATTGCAAATTTAAAGGAGACAGAAGAAAACTAGGCAAAATGTGTGTAGGGATGGAATTGAAGACAATCAGGAATCCAAATTGGAGCCCAACTGAATGCAAGGTCTCATTTCTTTTTTTTTTTAATAGTTTCTTTTTCTTTTCTTTTTTCTTTTCCCCTGAGGTAATTAGGGTTAAGTGACTTGCCCAAAGTCATACAGCTAGAAAGTGTTAAGGACCAGGTTTAAACTTGGTCCTCCTGACTTCAGGGCTAGTGCTCTATACAATGTGCCACCTAGCTGCCCCAGCAAGGTCTCATTTTAAAAGAGGCCCATGAGGGAAAGGAGAAATGACTATCAGTAAATTAGCTGTGATATAATAAACACAGTAGCTAAGTGTACCAAAGTGCATTGAGTTGCTGGGTCCAGAGTCAAGAAAATTCCTCTTTCTCAGTTCAAATCTGACCTTGAATATTTTTTAAGTGTTAATTAAATATTATGTCTGGGAAAGTCACTTAATCCTGTTTGCCAGTTTTCTCATCGTAACAAGCTGTAAAAGGAAATGACAAACCACTCCAGTGTCTTTGCAAAGAAAGCCTAAAATGTATCATGAAGAGTCAGATATGACTGAAATGACTAAACATAAAAACATACTGATTTCAAAATTATAATCAGTTAGAGATTACATCTAGGGAAGATTGTAGTTGTGATGGAATCAGTTAGGGGAAAAGGGGCAGAAGGTACAAAGAGCCCAAGGCAGCTGCTGGACAGGCTGCCATGTGCCAGGACCATTGGTAATTATACCACTGACGTAGAGTATCATACATGTGAGTCCCCAAATCCTGTGGCACAACATGGCATGTCAAGTTAGTCAGCTCCAGGGCCACTAGTATAGTTATTGGGGAAGGGAAGAATTAAGAGATAGCTACAATGGTGCTGGGATCTTTGGGAGACAGTGAAGCAGCAACCCAAGGCAAGGGCCAGGCCTCTGCAGGACCCAGAAGGAACATTAAGGGGAAATCATCACTGGGACAGCATCCTGACATAAATTCCTGTTCAGCTGGTCAGAGTCACCACCGTATTTGTTGTGTACTGGTCACCACTTTGGGCACTTTCCCTTTGCTCCATGAAAAAGGCCTTCCATCTTCAAGCAAACATGCTGTTAGAGCTGGTCACTCTCTCTAGGTTTAGTTAGCTCCAGTTTCCCAGGAAGACAGTTTTGTGTTCATGTTCAAGTCACCTTCCTAGCCTTCCTAGACAAGTTCTCAATGTCATTCGGTGGAAACAAAAGCAGCACCATCCAAAGTGAGAGCGAAGGGAAGGGTTGTTCCTTGCCAAGGCCACTAGCTCCTCACCATGGGCCTCTTTTGAAATGAGACCTTGCATCCAGTTGGGCTCCAATCTGGATTGCTGATTGTCTTCAATCCCACACCCAAACACATTTTGCCTGGTTTCCTTCTGTCTCCTTTAAATCTGCAATTACCAATAATTCTTTTTGTTGCACCCGAATGCTAACCATTGTATTAAATTATTAAATATAAGTGTTTCTGAAATATTTTATCTTGACATGTATCTCTGGAGCCAAATGACCTCAGGCAGTGTTCATAATTAATTTCATTCAGGGAGGAGGGGGAAGCTGGCAAGAAGCTCTCTGAATGACCCTTCTCCCATAAGTGCAACATACCCTTTCTCCCTTCTTCCTCCTTTCTTCAGCCTCCAGACCACAAACTCTGAATATTTGCTATTATCATAGTAACATTTGTAGTTCAGGAAGACTTTTGAAACCATCTATTCTAGCCCTTGAATTTTTTACAGTGGAAGAAACCAAGAACTGAAGGAAAAACACTTGCCCAGAACTCCTCCAGCTGATTTGTAGCTGACCTTGAACCCCAAGTCTCCTGCTTCTGAACCTAGTTTTTTTTCTTTTTTACACCAAGCTGTTTGAGTCAGCGAAAACAGAGCCCATTGTCTGGTCTCCTAGAAGGTTTCTAGGTAATAACCAATTCCTGACCTGCTCAGCACAATGGCTAGAGATAGGAGCATTTAAAGAAGAAAAGGCAGGAGGGACAGACAGAAGAGAAGGGGATTGGGGGTAGGGGAAGCTGCTTCTTAACATTAAAAAGCCCCTGAAACAAAGGACTCCTTTTCCCCCCTTCCCCCACCATATTCTGAGAGAAAGAGAGATTAAGTTTGAGAAGTCACTTCCAATCAGAAAGCCACCATTTAATTACAACACACAGGAAATTACAGAGTGAATGGCCAGGATGGTGATAAGGGACTGACACCGCTGGATGACAGGGCTTGAAATCCTACCACTTCATCACAAAGCTACTTATCACAAGAGGCTGTCTGGAAGGCTGACAATCTGATTGTACTGTCAACTCAATTCATAATTAATATATTTATCAAATTAATTACTGAAAAAATCTCTCTGGCGCTCGCCGTAAAACAGTGCCTAAATTCATTGCAGGTTGGCTTCGTTTACTGCTAATAACAGTGCTGTCAGTTTAATGAGGGCAGGGAGCGGACCCTGTTTTGCCTGCCTGACAGACAAATTGCCCTCTTATAGAGAATGAGCCCGAGAATTTAAGAGAAGAAAAGAAATATGTCATTGTTGGGTGACAGCCACAATCGCAGCTTTGTCTCTGAAACTTAGCATCGATTCCAACATACATGAAAGGAAGGTTGGGAATTCTTTATGGCAGTTAAAGAAATACTTTATGAATTTCTGAATGATCCCTTCATCTGGAGTTACTGGATAGTGTGGAGTTTTCAGTCATTTGGGGGGCTCTTCCCAAAGCTGCTTGAAGAGTGTTGTTAGATGAAACAAGGAGAAAATTATCCCATAGGAACAGTGTGAGTGTGGAAAAAAACAAAAAACCTGGAGAATAGACTTGAATCAAGAGATTCAAGTGGACTCATGGGAATTTGAGGGGTTGGGATTAGTTAATGTGTGATGGAAAAGCAAAATTCAGTTGGGCTCTCTTGCACAAAAAGGAATCTTTGGTTTCTTTTGTTTGGATGAAATTTGTGGTGAAGGGGAAGTGTTATGTGGTATGATGAAAATGGTGCTGGCCCAAGTAAGAAAACTTGGATTTCAATCTCAGCTCTAATTCTGGCTTTAAACACCCGGTTCTCAGTTCCCTTATCTATAAAAGAAATAGAGAGAACTCAAAGCACTTCAATTGAAGGTCCCTTCCAGCTCAAAGTCTGTGTTCATCTTGTCTCGTAACATTTAAGATTCTTTTTTTGCAATTATATCCCAGTTTCAACTATTAACTATTTCTGTATATTCTAGATCATAAATTCTTTGAGAACAAGAACATGGCATGTTCTATTTACCCTCACATCCTTTCTATTTCCAATACCCAATAGAGTACTGCACATAATAAGTACCTAATAAATGTTGAATATTGTTGAACTCCAATAAAGGTCACAGAGATGAGACCATTTATTTCACAGTTGATCAAACTGAAGCCTATATCAAAGCTCCAAAAAGTCCTACAAAGTTGACTAAGTTTTGAGTAACTGAGATCTATTATCCAAGAACTAGTCTTGTCAATTTCAGAGATGTTCAATACCAAAATTGTGCATTGTAACTCAAAGACTATCTGCTAATTTACAGAGGGATTTATAATCTTCATCAGCAAGAATCGCTGCATAGGACAAAAATCATATCCTTGAAGTACTGAATATTTAATATTGCTGAATGAAAGAATGAAAAATCAAAGATGCATAAATATTTGCTACCATATATAACATAATATTTTATTATTATTATTATTACCATTGTCAGTGTGTGATTCTAAGTTATGGTCAATTTCATTTAAGACAAAGAGAAAATAAACAGGGACTTTAGGTAAGGAGTTGGACTAAATATCCTCTAATTAATCAATTAAACAACATTTATTAATTGTCTGCTATGTATCTGGCACATAAGCTTTAAGTATAAAAAGACAAAAATCAAACTGTTCCTGTTCTCAAGAAGCTGATATTCTAACAAACACTTCTTTAAACTCTGAGATCCTATGAGAGGCAATGCAGTGGAAAAAGACCTGGTTTAAAGTCAAAGGAATTGAGTCTTAATCCCAAATTTTCTAGATCCTACCCATGCTTCCTCTGGTAAGTTAGTATATTTCTCCAGGCTTCTATGAAGTAAAAGATGGAGTTATAGTATCTTTAAGTTTCCTTAAGTCTCTCTAAACTTCTGATTTGTTTTTATGGATTTAGAAAAGCTTTTAAAGACACCAGCAACATTCTCAAAAAACCTATGTTAAATTCCAATAGACTTGAGATGGAAAATGCCATATATATATACAGAGAGAGAGAATCCTTGATACTGAATGTGTGATGGAAAAGCAAAATTCAGTTGGGCTCTCTTGCACAAAAAGGAATCTTTGGTTTCTTTTGTTTGGATGAAATTTGTGGTGAAGGGGAAGTGTTATGTGGTATGATGAAAATGGTGCTGGCCCAAGTAAGAAAACTTGGATTTCAATCTCAGCTCTAATTCTGGCTTTAAACACCCCGGTTCTCAGTTCCCTTATCTATAAAAGAAATAGAGAGAACTCAAAGCACTTCAATTGAAGGTCCCTTCCAGCTCAAAGTCTGTGTTCATCTTGTCTCGTAACATTTAAGATTCTTTTTTTGCAATTATATCCCAGTTTCAACTATTAACTATTTCTGTATATTCTAGATCATAAATTCTTTGAGAACAAGAACATGGCATGTTCTATTTACCCTCACATCCTTTCTATTTCCAATACCCAATAGAGTACTGCACATAATAAGTACCTAATAAATGTTGAATATTGTTGAACTCCAATAAAGGTCACAGAGATGAGACCATTTATTTCACAGTTGATCAAACTGAAGCCTATATCAAAGCTCCAAAAAGTCCTACAAAGTTGACTAAGTTTTGAGTAACTGAGATCTATTATCCAAGAACTAGTCTTGTCAATTTCAGAGATGTTCAATACCAAAATTGTGCATTGTAACTCAAAGACTATCTGCTAATTTACAGAGGGATTTATAATCTTCATCAGCAAGAATCGCTGCATAGGACAAAAATCATATCCTTGAAGTACTGAATATTTAATATTGCTGAATGAAAGAATGAAAAATCAAAGATGCATAAATATTTGCTACCATATATAACATAATATTTTATTATTATTATTATTACCATTGTCAGTGTGTGATTCTAAGTTATGGTCAATTTCATTTAAGACAAAGAGAAAATAAACAGGGACTTTAGGTAAGGAGTTGGACTAAATATCCTCTAATTAATCAATTAAACAACATTTATTAATTGTCTGCTATGTATCTGGCACATAAGCTTTAAGTATAAAAAGACAAAAATCAAACTGTTCCTGTTCTCAAGAAGCTGATATTCTAACAAACACTTCTTTAAACTCTGAGATCCTATGAGAGGCAATGCAGTGGAAAAAGACCTGGTTTAAAGTCAAAGGAATTGAGTCTTAATCCCAAATTTTCTAGATCCTACCCATGCTTCCTCTGGTAAGTTAGTATATTTCTCCAGGCTTCTATGAAGTAAAAGATGGAGTTATAGTATCTTTAAGTTTCCTTAAGTCTCTCTAAACTTCTGATTTGTTTTGTGGATTTAGAAAAGCTTTTAAAGACACTAGCAACACTCTCAAAAAACCTATGTTAAATTCCAATAGACTTGAGATGGAAAATGCCATATATATATATACAGAGAGAGAGAATCCTTGATACTGAATGTGGATCAAAGCATACTATTTTTACCTTTTTTATTATTTGTTTGCTTTTTCTTTCTTGTGTTTTTTCCCTTTTGTCTGATTTTTCTTGCACAACATGACAAATATGAAAATATGTTTAAGTGAATTACATGTATTTAACTTAGATCACTTGCTGTCTTGGGGAGGGAAGTAGTAAAGAAGGGAGGGAGAAATTTGTATAACAAGGTTTTGCAAAAGCGCATATTGAAAGCTATCTTTACTTGTATTTAGAAAAAGAAAATATTATTGAGAAAAAAATCTATATTAAGTATTTGCTACTTCTTGGTGTTATGTTAAGGAGTATACAAAGAACATTAAAAAAGTTTCTTAAAGAAGTTTAACCAAGGTAAAGTGGTTACCTGATGAACATACTAAAAGATCCCATAAATCTTCTCAACCAGAATTCATCATATCTCCCTGACAAAGCAGGCAATTATGAAGTAGTGAACACAAGTTTAAAGTGCCAATGTATTTCCAGATAATAATAGAAGATGGCATATAATTAGGAATACTAATATTTCACTAAATAGCAGAAGATAAAATGAGTCTCCAGGAGGACTGGCATATGATTCACTAATACTAAGAGTATTTAGAATTATACTTAGAGGAAGAAAACAAATCATTTCAAAATAAAATGTATTTTCCAGGATTACTACAATTATATTCTCATCTTTCATGATAATAATAGTGGAACTACCACATTTAGACTCTTCATACCTTAGAACATGGTTTTGAAAAAGTGGGAATGGTGATAACAAATCAAAATTAGGAGGGACAGCTGGACTACAATAAGTAGATGAAATGCATGCTAGAGCAGACACAATTTTTCAAGCACAAACATAAGACATTTTATTTTTATAATAACTTTTTGTTTTTCCAAATACATGCAAAAATAATTTTCAACATACACCTTTACAAAACCTTGTGTTCCAAATTTTGCTCCCTCCTTTACTCCTTGCTCCTCGAGAGCCAGCAATCCAATATAGGTTAAACATGTGCAATTTTTCTAAACATAATTCCATATTCATCATGCTGAGCAAGAAAAATCCAATCAAAAGGAGAAAAAACACCAAAAAGAAAAAATACAAGCAAACAATAACAATAATAGAAAAACTGAAAATACTGTGCTTTGATGTACAATCAAGTCCCCATAGTTCTCTCTCTAGATGCAGATGGCTCTTTCCATTACAAGTCTATTGGAATTCCTTGAATCACCTGATTGTTGAAAGGAGCCAAGTCCATCACAGCTCATCATCACATAATCTTCTTGTTGTTGTGTACAATTACTCTTGGTTCTATTCATTGCATTCAGCATCAGTTCATGTAAGTCTTTCCAGGTTTTTCTAAAATCAGCCTGCTCATCATTTCTTACAGAACAATAATATTCCATAATATTCATATACCATAACTTAAAATCATTGTTTATTAATTACATAAAAGTGTCTCATGCAGTAGATTAAAATGTTACCTTAGAAGTTCTACTCTATAAGTGCTCTTGGATCGGCCGAGCGAACATAATAAAGATGACAATACTCCCTAAACTAATCTATTTATTTAGTGCTATACCAATCAGACTTCCAAGAAAATATTTTATTGATCTAGAAAAAATAACAACAAAATTCATATGGAACAATAAAAAGTCGAGAATCTCAAGGGAATTAATGAAAAAAAAATCAAATGAAGGTGGCCTAGCTGTACCTGATCTAAAATTATATTATAAAGCAGCAGTCACCAAAACCATTTGGTATTGGCTAAGAAATAGATTAGTGGATCAGTGGAAAAGGCTAGGCTCACAAGACAGAATAGTCAACTATAGCAATCTAGTGTTTGACAAACCCAAAGCCCCTAACTTCTGGGAAAAGAATTCATTATTTGATAAAAACTGCTGGGATAATTGGAAATTAGTATGGCAGAAATTAGGCATGGACCCACACTTAACACCATATACCAAGATAAGATCAAAATGGGTCTATGACCTAGGCATAAAGAACGAGACTATAAATAAATTAGAGGAACATAGAATAGTTTATCTCTCAGACTTGTGGAGGAGAAAGAAATTTGTGACCAAAGATGAACTAGAGACCATTACTGATCACAGAATAGAAAATTTCGATTACATCAAATTAAAAAGCCTTTGTACAAATAAAACTAATGCAAACAAGATTAGAAGGGAAGCGACAAACTGGGAAAACATTTTCACAGTTAAAGGTTCTGATAAAGGCCTCATTTCCAAAATATATAGAGAACTGACTCAAATTTATAAGAAATCAAGCCATTCTCCAATTGATAAATGGTCAAAGGATATGAACAGACAATTTTCAGAGGATGAGATTGAAACTATTACCACTCATATGAAAGAGTGTTCCAAATCATTATTGATCAGAGAAATGCAAATTAAGACAACTCTGAGATACCACTACATACCTGTCAGATTGGCTAAGATGACAGGAAAAAATAATGATGAATGTTGGAGGGGATGCGGGAAAACTGGGACACTAATGCATTGTTGGTGGAGTTGTGAATGAATCCAACCATTCTGGAGAGCAATCTGGAATTATGCCCAAAAAATTATCAAAATGTGCATATCCTTTGATCCAGCAGTGTTTCTATTGGGCTTATATCCCAAAGAAATACTAAAGAAGGGAAAGGGACCTGTATGTGCCAAAATGTTTGTAGCAGCCCTGTTTGTAGTGGCTAGAAACTGGAAAATGAATGGATGCCCATCAATTGGAGAATGGCTGGGTAAATTGTGGTATATGAATGTTATGGAATATTATTGTTCTGTAAGAAATGACCAGCAGGATGAATACAGAGAGGCTTGGAGAGACCTACATGAACTGATGCTAAGTGAAATGAGCAGAACCAGGAGATCATTATCCACTTCGACAACGATATTGTATGAGGACATATGTTGATGGAAGTGGATTTCTTTGACAAAGAGACCTGAGTTTCAATTGATAAATGACGGACAAAAGCAGCTACACCCAAAGAAAGAACACTGGGAAACGAATGTGAACTATCTGCATTTTTGTTTCTCTTCCCGGATTATTTATACCTTCTGAATCCAATTCTCCCTATGCAACAAGAGAACTGTTCGGTTCTGCAAACATATATTGTATCTAGGATATACTGCAACATATCCAACATATAAAGGACTGCTTGCCATCTAGGGGAGGGGGTGGAGGGAGGGAGGGGAAAAAAAAAATCGGAACAGAAATGAGTGTAAATATAATGTAATTATTAAATAAAAAAATTAAAAAAAAAAAGAGAAAAAAAAAAAAAAAAGAAGTTCTACTCTAACAAAGTATCTCACATACAAGGATCAACTCTTTTTTTTTTTTTCCTGAGGCAGTTGGGGTTAAATGACTTGCCCAATGTCACACAGCTAGGAAGTGTTAAGTATCTGAGACCAGATTTGAACTCAGGTCCTCCTGATTTCAGGGGTGGTGTTCTGTCTACAGTACCATCTAGCTGCCCCTAAGCATCAACTCTTAAGGACTCAACTTTTTTTTTTTTTTAAAGAAACTTAAGTTATCAATATCATAAAAGATATAAGACTGGAAGACATATCCTTGTGAAAGTAATTGCCGTTGTCCTGATGGTCCTGTTTAAAGTTTAGGCTGCAAACAAATTCCTGTAGATAGTGAGTCTTTTGTCATTATTATTATCCTGAAGGCATCAAACCCCAGAATACTACAGTATCTCATCAATGATATCAATACCCACTCAAGAGATGGAGGCCCTACAAGTCACACAGGTAAAAACAAGTAGATAAAGAATGACTACTTCCCAGACAAGTGGTTCTCAATCTTTTTGGTCTAACAATCCCTGTGTACTCTTAAGAATTATTGAGAACCTACATATATACACAAAATTTGTCTTTATGTTGGTTAGGTGGTATCAATAGTTACCGTATTAGAAATTAAAATATCTTTATATTATTATAAAAATAGTTTTGATCAAACTATTTGATATCAGTTGAAAAATAAAGTGGTAGATCAGTGGAATAGATTAGGTATACAAGATAAAGTAGGAAATAATAATAGTAATCTATTATTTGATAAACCCAGACTCCAGCTTCAGAGATAAGAACTTACTATTTGACAAAACTGATAGGAAAACTAGAGAAGAGCATGGTAGAAATGAGTCATAGAACAATATCTCACACCCTATACCAAGATAAGGAGAAAATGGTTACATGGTTTAGACATAAAGCGTGATAGCATAAGCAAATTAAGAGAGCAACAAATAGTTTATCAATCAGATCTACTAAAGAAGAAAAGAATTTATGACTAAAGGATAGGAAACATTATGAAATGAAAAATGGATCATTTTTATTACATTAAATTTAAAAGTTTTTGCACAAACAACACTAATGCAACCAAGATGAGAAGGAAAGCAGAAGGATGGGAAAGGATTTTTATAGTTAGTGTTTCTTTAAGAAAAAAAAGGCCTCATTTTTCAAATATATAAAGAACTGAATCAAATTTATAAGAATAAAAGTCATTCCTCAATTGATTGTTCAACTGACAAATGATCAAAGACTATCAACACAGTTTTCAGGTGAAAAAAAATTAAAGCTATCCAAAGACATGTGAAAAAACACTCTATATCACAATTGATTAGAGAAATGCACATTAAATACAACTTGGAGGTACCACTTCACCCTATCAGATTGGCTAATAGAAAAGGAAAATGATAAAGTTGAAGAATATGTGGAGAAATTGGGATACTAATGTATTTGTAGAGCTGTTAACTGATCCAACAATTCTGGAGAGCAATTTGGAACAATGCACAAAAGGCAATCAAACTGTACATACCCTTTGATCCAACAATACTACCATTAAGCCTGTATCCTAAAGAAATTATTAAAAAGGGAAAAGGACCTACAAATGCAAAAATATTTATAGCAGCCCTTTTTTAAAAAATAACTTTTTACTGACAGAATCCATGCCAGGGTAATTTTTTACAATATTATCCCTTGCACTCACTTCTGTTCCAATTTTTCCCCTCCCTCTTTCTAACCTCTCCCCCAGATGGCAAGGAGTCCTATGCATGTTAAAGCATATCCTAGATACAATATATGTGTGCAGAACAGAACAGTTGTCTTGTTGAACAGGGAGAATTAGATTCAGAAAGTAGAAATAATCCTGGAAGAAAAACAAAAATGCAAACAGTTTACATTCATTTCCCAGTGTTCCTTCTTGTGGGTGTATCTGCTTCTGTCCATCATTGATCAATTGAAACTAATTTAGAACTCTTTGTCAAAGAAATCCACTTCCATCAGAATATGTCCTCATACATTAATGATCTCCTGTTCTGCTCATTTCACTCAGCATCAGTTCATGTAAGTCTCTCCAAGCCTCTTTGTATTCATCCTGCTGGTCATTTCTTACAGAACAATAATATTCCATAACTTTCATATATCACAATTTACTCAACCATTCTCCAATTGATGGGCATCCATTCGTTTTCCAGCTTCTAGCCACTACAAACAGGGCTGCCACAAACATTTTGGCACATACAGGTCCCTTTCCCTTCTTCAGTATCTCTTTGGGGTATAAGCCCAGTAGTATCACTGTATAGCAGCCCTTTTAATGATAAAAAAAATATTGGAAACTGAGATTGGAGAATGTTATTCACAACTAGGAAAAAAAACTATGGAATTTGAATCCAGATTGAAACATTATTTTTACCTTTTTAATTTTTTTTTTGCTTTTTTGTGGCTTTTTTGCTTTTATTCTGTTTCTTCTTTCACAACATTAGTAATGTGAAAATGTTTTCTTAAAAATAGTTTTGATGTTGTGAATCCTCGAAAGATTCTAGGAGACCCCAAAGTTCCCTAAACCATATTTTGAGAATGTTTGGTTTAGATTATAATACACAATTGGATGGATAGCCCATTGAATTCATCTAGAAGTATGTGTGCATTGAAAAAGAATTGGAGATGGACAATAAATAGAGTATAGAATTAAGTAGAAGGCAAAGCACAGATGGCATTGCCTTTGGGAAATTACACAACCATTTCAATTATTTCAAATTGTCCCCTGGCCACCATTCCCCCCAACAAACCCACAACTTCTTAATGTTAATATTCTCTGTGACATAATGATCTTTCATCCTTATTTTTGTGACCACCTCACTATTTTAAAATATTTATTATATTAAGCATGGTGGCATATTGAATAAAGTATCAGACTGAGATTCAGGGAGATCTGAGTTTGATTCCTACCTTTGACCTAGAGCTCAAGTGTTTACTGAGCCTCAGGCAACTCTCAAGATTTATCAACTAAGTTACAGATGGGTTACCATCTGCTTTGGTGGAGGAAATTACCACTCTTACATAATAGTTCTTTGACATATTGATGAATTCCCATGATAATGCTATGTGGCTATGGATCACAGAACATCACAATCTCAGAAGAACCAGAATTGTGAAAAGTTGGAAGGACAAGGGAATGACATCAGGTGGGCATAGTCTGTAACACATTACCATCAGTAATTTTTTTCCCATGAAAGGACAGGAAAAAATGTCATCAAGGATCAGAAAAGCAGAGTGTCCAATCCTAAATCATATATGAGGAATAAAAAAATAATGATGGTCTAAGTGTGGGGCAGGCACTGTTCTTTCCTCCACCTCTATCTCATGTGTTGCTTTTTTTCATCAACCATGCCTACCAATTCCTGTTTTTAGCTCTCATGTCCTTTAATTCTCTCTTTCCCCGGGCCTAACAGGTTTTCCTTTCTGGGCTTATATATATACACCAATTTGTATAATCTATTCTCACCACATACTGCCTTTGTAAATCACAGTGAGCCTCACTTAAAGAAACACTAATTGAAAGAAACTTGAATTTGGAGTCAGAGGAATTGGATTCAAACTCTGCTGTGTGACCTACAGCAAATCATTTAACCTTTCTGAACTAACTCAAATTCAAATGTAGGGATTCAAACAGAGGTAGTATCCAAATTTTATGGCTTCAATGGTTGTAAGGAGGAACAGATGAGAAAATGTATGTAAGGTGTTTTGACACCATGAAATACCATGTAAATGTGACTGTTATTATTATTATTGTAAACAGGAAAACTATCTCCTTTAATGAGAGTAGATTGGGTAGAAGAAGTGCACAGATTTCCTCTGGAAGCCCTTAATCCCTGGTTGAAGGAAGTGAGAGATTTAATTAGGGGTAAGAATATTGCAGAGAAGACAGGTGACCCTTAAAGAAAAAAATACAGCTTGTCAAATACATTGCCTGTACAATAAATTCAGTCTCTGGGGCGAGGGGGGGGGTGAGAACCTCAGCTTCAACTCTGCTCCAGGGGCTCAGGGAGATGACATAAAGAAGATACAGGGTCTGCAAATGACCGCTGGAGTTTCCTTCAGAGGGATTTAGAAAGGACAGGAGGATGCAAGCGATCTTCAGCAAAGAATTTGGATAATTTATATGATGTTTAACTAGCTTTTAAACAGCCCGTTTTTCTTGTGCAGTGGCTGGGCTTCAATCAAACAGAGATGGTGGCTTGATGGCAACATCGGGTGATTCCTTTTTAGAGGGGCAAGGCTATAAAGTTAATGCACCGACAAATCCACGTAGCACTGGCATTAAAACCTAATATGTGACAGAAAGAATATGCCCAACTCTGAGCCAGGAAACGGTTGACAAGATTAAGCAATCTTTGCAGATGAAAACCATTATGAATGAATGGGAATTATCCTCTTTTCCACAGAGACTAATGTTAAATAGGGTAAAGATGAGGAGGGATTATTTTCTTCATAAAAGGATTGATTCTATATATGTCAGTATTGTGATAAAGGAAAAAAATAAAGTTATCCAAAGGGAATATGAGCAATTAACCCTTCAAGGACCAAAATATTCTTCCAACAAAAAAGAAAGGAGGGAAGAAGGAAGGAAGGAAAGAAGGAAAGAAGGAAGGAAGGAAGGAAGGAAAGAAGGAAGGAAGGAAGGAAGGAAGGAAGGAAGGAAGGAAGGAAGGAAGGAAGGAAGGAAGGAAGAAGGAAGGAAGGAAGGAAGGAAGGAAGGAAGGAAGGAAGGAAGGAAGGAAGAGAAGAAGTGGGGAAGAGAAAAAGAATGGGTGAAGATAAGGGATAGAAGGGAAAGGAAAGTGCGGAAAGGAAATAGAGCTTTTCCTTCCTGGGCCTATGTACACACCAATCTATATAATCTATTACCTACGTTAATGATACCAGTTTTACTTAATGAAGAAAGAGTACCATCAAAATGAAAAATCATAGAGATAAAAGACAAGAGAAATAGAAAAAAGTTAGACATATTTAAATTATTAATTATCTATAGTAATAGTGAAGGAGGAGGAGTAGGAGGAAGAGGAGAAGGAGAAAAAGAAAGAAAGAAAAAAGAAAGAAAGAAAGAAAAAAGAAAGAAGAAGAAGAAGAAGAAGAAGAAGAAGAAGAAGAAGAAGAAGAAGAAAACAATAGCTGATATTTTATAGTAATTTAAGGTTTACAAAGAGTCTTATATGTTATCTCAATGAAGAAAGGCATAAGTTATTCAAAAGGGATGTGATTTAAAACCAAACAGTTATTTATAAAGTTAAACCAAATAATATAAAAAAATAAATATCCACAGGAAAAAAGGTGGGAAAGGGATCTTAGTGGTCAACTAATCTACTTTGAATAAGAATTTCTTCTGCCACATCTCCAATAAATGATCAGATATCCAGCTCTTGCTCAAAGATCTCCATTGAGAGAAAACCCAATGACTTCTGAAATCTGTTACATCTTGAAATCTATAATTGGAACTATATCTTCCTGCAGCAGTTCATTCCACTTTTTGACAATGTAGTTTTAAATACATTTCACCATATTTATCATGTTTACATGGACAATAACAAGTTATCAATGTTTTTTCAAAATAAAACTCTCATAACTAACCCAAAATCCATGCTTTGATCAAGTCCATGCAGAGCAGAACACAGTGGAATTTACCCTAGTTATTTAATGAATCAAAAAGAATTTAATAAGTGCCTCCATTGTGCTAGATGCTAAAGACTCATATACAATAAAAAAACAATATTTACTTTTTCGAGACACAGCCTCAATCCTTAATGCAAACTAAGATTGTATTAGCTTTTGGAGCTTCCAAATCATTGTATTAATTTATATTAAGCTTGCAGTTCATTACAATCTCTCTATTCTTTTAACAGAATATGCTATTTAGCTATGTCTGTCCTATTTTGTCTTTATAAAGTGGATTTTTAAGCCATTTAAAATTTTACATTTATTGCTATTAATTTGCATTTTATTTATATCAGCCCAAATTCTAGCCTACTGAGCCCACTTAGGGACTTTGGGATTTTATCTCATTATCTCGCCTAACTTTGTGTCATCTAAACATTTGACAACCATTGTATTTATACTTGTATCTAGATGACTGATAAAATGTCAAACAGGACAAAGTTAAACATAAGCATAGGTACTTACCTAGAGATTTCCAAGTTGGAATATCATAAAGATGATGATGGTAATTCTGATGATGATGATGTCAGAATTGCATCTTAAAATTTATAAAGTACTTTACAAATATTATCTCATAGGATCTTCACAACAACTCCTGGAGATTAAGTACTATTATTAATCCCATTTTGCAGATGAGAAAACTAAATATGTGGCAACTTTAATTCTAGGATTACACAGCCAGAAAGTATTGACTATTCATTGTACTCATTGTATCCAGTCATTCATCAAGTCCTAAATGCACTTTAATATACAATTATACGATATACTATATACTAGCCCACATCTCTACATCTCATCCATAAGAATAGCATGAACGACTTTTCAAATGGTTTGCTAATAATACAAGTAAACTATATTCTCAATATTCCCCAAAGACGCACAGAAAAATAGTGAGAAGTTCCCCTAAATCTTGAAGGAAATAAAAGAAAGCAAATGAACTTAGGAAGATCATCATCACAATCATTAGGACCAACAGCACCACCACAATCTCCACCATTACAAACACAATAATAACAGAAACAGGCATAATTCTCATTCTTGAGCTCATGACTTAAGATTTACAAACTATTTTTCTCACAATGGTCCTATGGCTTAAGCAGCAAAAATATTGGTATTCCCATTTAAGATATGATGAAATAGAGTCTAGAGAGGTAATACATGTAATGTATATCCTTAGAAACACTATCCATTTGGTCTGTGGACTCCAGGTTGAGAATTTATAAGCTCAGGGGAAGCACACCACTCTTTCCTCAAGTGTTTCTCAATATGTAAGTCTCTCTTGAACTCCCTATACTTATTACTTGGCTATTCATATAATAAGATATAAGATGTCTCTTTCTAAAATATCAAAAGGAAAGGGGAAAGAACAGAATTGGTGTTTTATGCAGCACTTTTATCAAGGAAGCAGAGTTGTAATCCCATATTATACATATATAATAAATGATACAGTTCTTCAAAAAGTTGTATTCTTAGAATTTTCAATCCTTTTCAGTTAGGTCTGATTCTTGGTGATCCCATTTGGGGTTTTCTTGTCACAGATATGGAATGGTTTGCCATTTCTTTCTCCAGCTTACTTTACAGATGAAGAAATTGAGGCAAGTAGAATTGACTTGTCCAGTTCACTTAAGTACCTGGATAACACAGGTAGTAAGTGTCTGAAGCCAGATTTGAAATCAGAATTCCTAAGTTCAGGACTAGCACTTCACCCACTGTGCCCCATATTTTTACAATATTATAAAATTCGCTTTTTTCTAAAAAGTTACCTATTTCTTATCTTGTATATATTTATCAGGGCAAGGTCACATAGCATAATAGAAAGAATAATAGATTTGAAATTAGAAGATTAGTTTGAATTCTGTATTCTTCAGTAAATGACCACATCCAAACCTCATTTACCTTATCTGTAAAATGAGGGAGTAGAACTAAATGATTTATTTCTAAAGGTTCTCTCTTTCTCTAAATCTTAATAAATCTATGACATTCCAACAATCAAAATTATGAAGGATGAGCTTTTGTCCAAGGATGTCTACATCCCATCAAGGGAACAAGTATGATTAAGTCCTATCTAGTTCTGACATGCAAAGAATAATGAGGATGAGGAGGGGGGGGAAGAGGAAGAGAAAGAGAAAGAGGAGAAAGAAGAGATAGAGAGAAGAAAAAGAACAATGATAGTGATGACAAAAATGACAAGGAGACAACAATGACAATAACAGTGATGATGACTTAAGATAAATGATCAATAATTTAATAGTGACTTCTCTGATATTTAGAGAAGTTAAGTGACTGACCCATGATCAACAACTGGTAAATGGAGATGGGCCAGATCTTCCTGACTCCAGACCCAACACTCTATCCAGTATGGGCTAATTAATAAAATCAAAAAACAATTATTACAAAACTTCAGGCCAGAGAAACATCAAAATGTGGCAAACCTAATTCTTTAACGTGGGCTTGTGATGAGATGACCATGGTAAGAATATTAAGGGAGAACTTATTCCATCACATCATCTAGACAGTCATTTTGCTGAAGAAAAAAAGAATGGACCCAGATCAGCAGCATGTGTTGCGTCCAATGAAATCAATTCACTGGGCCCTGCAAGCTTCTTGAAAAGGGGCATACATGGGCACAAGCTTAATTAGCAAAAATCAGAAGCAGAAATCACATGGGCTTTTAGAAAATAGACTTTCATTATTTGTACATCACTGTCACATTAATTTAATTAATGTCTCCATTATGTTTCTGCCCCACCCCCCAGCTCCTCATCAACTCAAATCTAAAACAATAGAATTCTTGTGGGTGCATTTGTATATGTTTTATAATCAAGGAGGATAACACTAGAAGTTGATACCTTGTTAAAATCTAATTGGATGGATCTGCAGTATTTTCTGTTCCCATAATGAGGCTAGAAAAGAGAACAAAACCCTAGAATTTTCTAACCCTTAGCTGGATAACTAATTTCCAGGATATTAATGACTTCCTTGCACAAACTTTAATATTTCAGAAGATCAATGGAGGCTGCACATCTTGCTCATGAGTCAGTGGAAAGAACAGTGGATCTGCAATCAGAATACTGGGTTCAGATCCTGTTTTTGTCGCTTATTTCTTATGTGTCCTTGGAAAATTTCACATCACTGGGTCTGCATTTTTTCATCTGTAAAATGAGTTGATGGAATTCGATGATCTCAAAGGATGCTTCAACTCTAAGACAATGCATTAAGCTACAATTCTATGAACCATGACTTCATCATTATAATTGTTCCCTTCTCTAATACATATTACAACCTGTTTATCTAGTTTTGTGTAACCACAGAACATAACCAGCTGATGGCCAGCCTTGTGGTGAGATGTCTCTACAAATCTAGGTAGCAGCATCTCTATTAGATTATAAGAAAATAAGCCAAGAAAACAAGCTCTGGCTCTCAACCTGACAGTCGTCTAGCATCTCATAGCTTGAAAATGGATTTACAAATGTGATTTAATTTGGACTCTGTAAAGCCCAAAGAACCTTGACAGAAACATTGCGCCATCCAAGAAGGAAACCAAAACATAGAGAGATTGAGAGGAAAAGAGAAGGGAATAAGTATTTATATAGTGGTTCCCATGTATCATGTATTATATTAGGAGCATTACAAATATTATATCAATTGACCCACACAACAACCCTGGGAGGTAGTAGCTATTATTATCTGCATTTTACAGCTGGGGAAACTGAGGCAGAGAAAGGTTAAAGGACTTTCTCAGAATCACACAATTTCTTGAGAATTCAGCATATGTCACATATATCTTGGTAGGCACAGGAGCTCTCATAGCATTTGACACATGGTAAGTCCTCAGTAAATAGTTGCTTCATTAACCAGACTGCTCCATTAATGGCAGTCCTTAACTGGCATTATAGTCAAAGTACAACTGGATCTCTATTGTTGTGAATAATGAATCCCTGTGAAGTGGTCACCCTTAGAATATGTGCTGAATATTTCAATTAGGCTAGAACCAGTTACCACATTGTAGTTTAATTGTTTCAACCATGTCTGACTCTTTAAAATCTCATTTGAAGTTTTCTTGAAAAAGATACTAAAGAGATTTTCCATTTTCTTCTCCAGCTCATTTTACAGATGAGAAACTGAGGCAAACAGGGTTAAGTGACTTGCCCAGGATCACACAGGTAGGAAGTGTCTGGGGCTGAAATTCAACTCAGATCTTTTTGACTCTGTGCCCAGTGTTTTATTTTCAGTGCCAACTAGCTGTTTCTCTAGTTACCATATTTTGCATAATTTTAACTTCAAATAGTATGAATTCAAATACACATGATTACTTTCTATAATTCATTATTTGTACTGATCAGAACCTAGTTATATTTACCCACTTTTCAGGGCCTGGAAAAAGCCTTTGAAAATGTAGGAGACATTATAGCACAAGGAGGCACTTAAATTAGAAATACAATTTAGAGAAGTGAAAACTAAATTTGAAATCTAGGGGCATAGACTTGAATCCTGACTCTGCCACCAATTATCTTTGGGACATTGGGCAAGTTACTTGACCTCTTTGGAGACTGTTTTCTCATCTTATAAAAATGAAATAATTGGATGAAGCCTTCAAGTTCTTTCATGGAAAACCAAAAGACAGCAAGTGTTTAATAAATTATTATGGATCAGACTGCATTAACTGGCATAAGGGAACACATTTTATAATAAGGCACTAGGTATAAGGTTTATGTTCCACATTAAGCTGGAATGGCAAGCTCAATGAACTCAGAAAACTCATTCATTGGTTGAAAAAGCAACAATCCCCTTACTTCATATTGATCATACTCTTTGGGCCATAGCTTTTAATGGTTACAAAGCAACTTATAGGCATTAATGACATAGTTTGACTCTTACAACAAACTCACAAAGTATGCAAGTCAAGTATTTCTCTTATCCCTGTATTCAGATAAGACTGAGAATTAGAGAGATGAAGTACCCAAGAACATAAGTAACAAGCCTTCCAATTTCCAGTCTAGCATTTTTTTTCTGCACTACTTCTCCAATACAGTTGTGCAGATTTTGATGGGTCAGTGCTGAACTATCACTGCTGCCAAACTCATAGCACTAATGATCAGGAGTCAGGAAAACTTTTGAGAATCCAGAAAAAATGAAGCATCACTTGCAATGCAAGTCATCAGCAGAACAATCAACTATTTTTTATTAAGTGTTTATTATGTATGAAGCACAGGAGTATGAGGTGGGTCACCTAGACCAACTGGCCCAATACCAAAGTAAAACAAATTAACTACTGAAGACTGGGAAATAACAAAACAAGTGGACATCTTGAACATATTTAAAAATTTTTTTTTACCTTTTAAATTTGAATTGACCCTTTTACTTTTTGTGTGTATTGTTTGTTCTCTACTCAGCAAGTCAATCTTCATTAAAAAAATTTGTTTTTCAAAAGAAAGAAGAAGGGCATAGTGGATAGAGCATCACCCTGAACTTTGTTCAAATCTGAAACTTAACAGACACTTAACATTTCCTAGCTGTGTGACTCTGATAAGTACTTAACCCCAATTGCCTCAGGAAAAAAAAAAAAAAGAAAGACAAAAATAAAATGGTTAAGCAAAACCAAAGAATATATCAACTCAGTTCAGACATTTCACTAATATAATATTTAAAATTATAGTCCGTAAAAATTTAAAAAATAGATTATGGAATGATAGAATTGGGGGGGTATTTTATTTAGTATCTAGTCCAACCCCTTCATTTCACAGAAGAGGAAAATGAAGTCACAAGAGGTAAAATGACTTGTTTAGAACACATACTAGTAAAGTACAAAATTCAAACCCAGGTCGTTTGGCCTCAAGTTCACTGCCTTTTCTACCATGTGATCTTTCTTCTATGATCATAAACAGAGACCCTGTCTATGAAGCAGGAGATCTGAGGTCTTGTAGCAGGATTGGACTTGATAATATTTAAAGTCCTCTGACTCTGAAAACCTGTGATTTTATACTTGAAAGTATCTCAAGCTTGGGTCTTTGTGTTTCTATAGCCAAAATATCCTCTAAGTCATCTGTCCCAAATCCTCTTAGTATGATTGCCCCTGCAGTTGAACTGCCATACCACGCCTCTCCCTTTACCATTATAGCTAGGTGAAAGATTTCTAGAAAGAATGCAAGAGTTCTAAGGAGGTATGATTGCCCCTGCAGTTGGACTGCCATATCACGCTTTTCCCTTTACCATTATAGCTAAGTGAAAGATTTCTAGAAAGAATGCAAGAGTTCTAAGGAATATTATTTTACAGCAAGAAATTATTATTTGGCCTGCCAAAAGGAATAAAAGGAATGTCGAATGTCAAATACATCATCCAGGTAGAATTTCACATTATAATTGTAAGATATAAATTCTGAACATATATTTTTATGTATAACTGCTTATTTTCTTGCCTGCTTCTAATCTCAAGAATAAGAAGCTGTATCCAAAGAGCATAGTCAGCCCTGTGCATCATTCCCAATTCACAAAAATAATTTGTTAGCAGATCCAGGAATTTTAAAAGAACTGGAATCAGATATCTTCCTATTAGTTTTATTTAACTTGCCTAACAATGCACTTAGGAGAGCAATGAGGTTAGAAATTAGAGTTAGTATCCTCTAATTAAGTGGGATAATCATTTAATATATGAGCTTCAGTGGGACTATCCATACCACATGAAACTTGGGCCTTATGCAGCAGATGAAGAGAAAATAAATCAAGGAAAAACTCTCAGGGGGGAGGGATAGGTAACTCTTTCGAAAAAAGAATTAGGAGAACTGTATGACAGAAACATTCCAAATTCTGATTTATAAAAGTGCATGTTTTAAATTTCATGGCAATCCTACATAAGCAGAAAATATCCTCTGACTTAGAATTTTGTTATTTTAAATGTAATAAGGTGTTTCCCCTCTATAGAGATGCAGATATTTTAGGTAGTGAAACAGCCCAAAGCCAGTAAATGGGAGAATTGGGTTCTCACTTTAGATGTCCTATTAACCTGATATAAAACACAAACCAAAATGTACCATAAACATGTCATTTTGCCTGTATCTCTGTCACTCTTTCTGTCTCTTTCTGTTTCTGTCTCTTTTTGTCTCTCTGTCTCTAGATCTTCTGTCTCTCTGTCTCTGTCTCTGTCTCTGTCTCTTTCTCTCTCTGTCTCTCTCTCTCTCTCTCCTCTCATCTTCTTTCTCTGTGCCCTTTATGACCTCCTGCTCTTTCATCTAACATTCCTAACCTTAGTCTCTCCCCCTCCTCTTTCTTCTGAAATGGTATTTTACCTGTCTTGGACTGGTTGTCAGAAGACATGATGTCTAAACTCAGGTCTGCTATCTGGTAACTAGTAATAAGACCTTAAGGGAATTATACTATATACTCTCTCAGATCCCTTTCAGCTTTGTGATTTATTTTGCTGATAGTTTTGGATCTCAATTTCTCTGTATTTCAAAGAAGACCCCATAATAGGTCTCTGATGTTTAAAGAGAGCATATAAAGCATTAAAGTCTTTTTAGTGGGAAGAAATATGAGTAAGAGATAACATGTTTGTTAGATAAGAATAGCACTAAGGAGAATTGAAAAACACAAGATCATTTAATAACTCCTAAATATTGAAAATTAGATTCAAAATTAGGTTAAAAAAATCCATCAATCAACAAATATTTATTAAACACTGATTATGTGACAGACACTGCTAGGCAAACCTACCCTCAATGAATTTATATTCTGTCATGGAGATAGCAAATATACATATAAGTATAAAGAAAATATATACAAAATCAACACAAATGAAAAGCTGCAAATAAAAGGTAACTATGTTATACAATGTATTATATATATATGTAAAATATATATATTGCTGACTCGTGATCCATTTTGTTGTTCTTGTTCAGTAATTTCATTCTTGTCTTATTCTTTGTGACCCTATTTGGGGTTTTCTCAACAAAGATACTAGAGTTATTTGTAATTTCCTTTTCCAGTTCATGTTATAGATGAGGAACTGAGGCAGGGAGTGTTAAGTTACTTGCTTAGGGTCATACAGCTTGTGAAGATTCCTGACTCCAGATCAGGTACTCTCTTCAGTGTACCATCTATGTACTATTTATTTATTCATTTATGCTTTATAATTTTAGTTGGTCCTCAAGGTTTTATCCTAAACCATTTTCTCTTCTCCCTCTCCATTCTCTCTCATGGTAACTTCATCAGCTTCCACAAGTTTGACTGTCATCTCTGTGAAAATGCTCCTAGGTATATATATTCAGCTCAAGTATACTCTTTGAAGTTCAGGTCTACATCACCAATTGTCTGTCTATTGCATATTTTAAAGTGGATGCTCAACATAAATGTTCCAGAGACATATTAAACTCAACATGTCTAAAACCAAAGTCATTATCTTTAGTAATAATCACATTTTAATTTATTTTAACCCTAATATTATTTAATTTAAACTGCTAAACTCTCCCCTGTTTTGATTTTTTCTATTCCTGTTAAAGGGATCATTTCTTTCTAATCTCCCAAGTTTACAATATTAGTTTTGTCACTCTCCCTTATCCTGCATGTCCAATCAGTAGCTAAGTCTTACCTTTCTACCTTCACGATATCTCTCCATCTATTCACTCACACAATCACTACCTTAGTTCAGGCCCTTTTCAGCCTCTGCAATCCATTCAATCTGACTTTTTCTCTTTTCTTCACATACAACTTCATCTCTGCCCTACCTCTCATGTGCCGATGATTGTAAAATGAACTTTTTCCTCTAACCTGTTACAGAGATCCCCACTTTTTTCTTTAATATATACTTCAAACACTATCTTCTGTATGAATCTTTTCCTTATTCCTCCTACTGCTATCATTTTTCCTCCCAAACTAACTTGTATTTAACCAGTTTGTATATATTTGTATTTATCAATTTTATATTTATGTTGTATATATTTTATATCTACCTGCTGACTCTCTCTTCACCCCTGAAGGAATATAAATTTTTTTTGAAATTGCTTCAGTCTTTGCAGTTTTGCTCCTGCTGCCTAACACAATGACAGACACATAGTAAGTATTTATTTGATACAATTCATAAAAAGAGATCCTTTCTCCTTAAAAAACAATGAAGATGAAGAATGTGTATTTATTTATATATGTATGTATATATATGTATATGTATATGTATATGTATGTATATGAAATAAGTATGAAATAAATAGAAATAATTAGAACCAGAACTGGATACACATTGACTTCAATAAGGTGAATAAAAAGGTAATAGAACTCAGAATAAATGCAACAAAGTTCAGGTGATACTAATGTTGACTTTGCCAGATAAAATCAACAGTAATAATATTTCTTGGTTTTCTTTGAGAGTTTCTCTTTGTTTTAAAGGTTTGGGTTTTTAAGAGGAAATATAGGTAGACAAAAGGGAGAGATATTAAGGAAAATAATTATGATTTTAAAAATCAATTAATAAAAATTATTTTAAAATTTAAAAAGAAAGAAGTGCAGGGAGGCAATCGGATTCCTGAATTATAAATTAAAAGTTCAGATTTTAACAAAATGTGTAATTGGTTCTAATAGCTATAGATGGCATTATGTTGCTAATGAAGACAGGAGATTGTGATCATTAAACTATTCGGCATTTCAAATTAAAAAAAAAATAACAAAAGAGAAATTTAATGAGATAAAATTAAAGAAACAGAAAAAATGCCATGTCTTGATAACTGTTCATAACCTTACATAAGTAAATATAATTCTTCTATAAACCACCATGAGCATATTAAGAAATTAATCTTGAAAATAAGGAATATATTCCTAAAATAAGTATTCGTTAATCACAGACTGATCTAAAAAAAGGAACTTCTTGAAGTCAAACTAAAACTCATGCATTTTTATTCCTTGTCTGAATTTGTTATCTTATGTAATAAAATTCCTCTAAAGCAAGTAAGCTCTATTTAGAGTCCTTCATGAATAACAAAATGAACTCTCTTTTTATATTTGTCCTAGCCAAAAGGAAATCTAGGATGTGAAGGATTAACTGGAGTTGAGGTGGAAAGATTATAGCTATAGAGGTCAATAAGAGGCAGCAGAAAAGGGTGTGTGTGTGTGTGTGTGTGTGTGTGTGTGTGTGTGTCTGTGTGTCTGTGTATCTGAATGTGAGAGGATGGTCATTTCTTCCCCAGACCAGAAGGTCACAGTTGGAGAAGTTGTAGAGTTAGTGAGAAAAGTGACCTTCTGAGCTAGCATAGGTGAAGAGGATTCTGTGACCTGACAACCTTACCAACAGTTTGTATTGAGGGAAAGGCAGCCTGGGGGAGAGGGGATAGTAATTTAAAAGGAAACACTTCAGAAGCATTCCCAAGACCAAGAATTACTCTGGCAGAAGGACAGATGAGTTTAACACGGAAAAGAGAGACAATGGAGAAAGGAATTCCAAATGAGGAGTAACCAAGGAGAAATGGGGGGACCATTTTGCCAAGAAATATTCCAAGAAACACAGATTCTATGGAGTGGGCAGGATGGTGTTAATTCTTACCTGGGTCCATTCAGCCTTGTCCTTTACTAGCTAAATGGCTTTGGAAAACTCACTCTCTCTCTCCTGGCTGGGCTAGAAGTAGTAAAGGATGACCAAAGCTTTGTTCCAGGGTGTCAGAAGTGGGAGAGTTGTTCTTCCCTAGAAGGATGTGTTTTTAGAGATTACCACTCATATATACCTTGCCCCTGATAGTCCTTCCCAGTCTGCACTACATGGAATGATCACTCTACTTTGTCTGTCCCAGGATGGCCATCTCTAGGGTTCTGTTGTTATAATACTTTTATCCTAAGGATTTTTTTTCCTTCCCTCACCTTACAGGAATGTGAACTAAACTCTTTTTGGAATGGACTGCACCTTCTTTCCTAAAATGAATCTCTTATCATTTCAACATCTCTTGTGGGCAGCCAGGTGGAGCAGTGAAGAGAGCACCAGGGTTGGAGTGAAGAAGACCTCAGATACTCACTAGCTTTGTAATCCTAGGCAAATCCTTTGACCGTGTTTACTTCAGTTTCCTCATCTATAAAATGAACTGAAGAAGGAAATGGCAAAGTAGTATGCTTGCCAAGAAACCCCCCAAATGGATTTCACAAAGAATTGGACCCAAATAAAAAAACTGAACAAAAACGTCTCTTGTAGATGTCCCCATTTCTCCTCTGACCCTGCTACCACCTTAAGGCAAGTCTTCATCATCTCACACCCAGGTTATTGAAATAGCCTGTTGCTTGATCCATAAATTCAATAAACACTTTTAAAGTACCTACTATTGATGTGGCACAGCCCTTAAGAATAATCCCAAGATTACCTGGACTTGAAAATGATGTAGTTTGGAATGATCCATTTCTTCCTATATTCTATTTTGCCTTAGTTTATTTTATATAGTCAGGAGTACAAAAGATTGCTGGCTGTCAGATTACAGCTTAATCAGTGATAATGGGTTTCTGAGACTAATGAGCAAAAATAATGAAGTGCTTAAAGTTATCTCGGGTGCAGAACAAAACTGGGTGCCTACCACTTGACTCAGTGTTGTTTCAGGCCTAAAAATAAATGTCTGGAAGGTTCCCCCACCCCTAACTCTGCCCAGTGAATTATGGGTCCTGCACCTATATTCAAAGCCAGAACCAGCCCACTCTTCAACTCTACTTCTAAGCCTTAAAATTAGCATATCAATAACATGAAGCACCTGGTTTCTCTAACTTTTTCCTATACATTTACCTTTTTGCTTCTGGCTCTTTTCTATGTTCTTTTGGGATTTAGCCCACTTTAATTGGCATCACAGTCATAATAAATTTCCCCCCTTGACTTGGAGATGGATCTTAACCTGCAAAATCTTTTGAGACATAAGTCTAGAACCCCAACATTTTGAGAGTTCTCCTGGACCCTCAACACTATGTGCCAAGCACTGAGAATATATACAAGAAAAAAAGAGGCAGCTCCCATCCTCAAAAGCTTACAATCTACTGGAGTGAAACAACACACAAAAGGAAGTCAAAAAAGCAAGGGCAGAAGTACCAAAGAAATCTACAGAGCTTCTGTTGGAAAATGGAAAGCACTAATTCCTGCCCCAAGTCTCTCCCCACTTCATTCATCCTCTGCTTCACTCTCAAATTGACCTTCCTAAGCACAAGTTTGACATTATCATCCTGCTATTCAGTGAACTCCATGTTCCCCACTGCCTTTAGAATTAAATAGAAAATTCTTTTTTTCCCCCTTTAAAGCCTTCCACAACCTGGGTCCTTCCTATCTTTCCAATCTTTTTATTCTTTTTGTGTCTCCCACCCTCCACATACTCTGAGAGCCAGTGACACTGGCCTCCTTGCTGTTCTTCACATTAGACAGTGGCCTGGGGCACTTTCACTTGCTGTCCTCCCTCCCCCATGGCTAGAACTCTCTCCTGATGTCTGCATCCTCCTTGGCTGCCTTGGCTTTCTCAGCTAAAATCCCATCTTCTGCAAAAAGCCTTTACTTATCCCTGTTGTGTAATAGTAGTGAATCCTTCTGTTGATTATTCTCAAATGAACTTGCATAAAACATGCTATGATACTTTCTCCCCTGTTAGCCTATGAGAGCTAGGGCTGTCATTACCTTTCTCAGTATCCCTAGTGTTTGGCACAGTGCTTGGCACATAGTAGACACTTAATGGATGCTTCCTTACTCTGCAGTTAGATTAAATTGTCCTCTGTGTTTCTCCTCTCCTTTTGTTCTCCTTTGTTCTACTTGTTGTAGATCTACCTCTGGGCAACTGTACAATGGGCTGCTCAGACTAGATGGTCCCTAAAGTCTATTTACAACTCTAAAAACTATGACCAGTCTGGAGCAACAAATCCTACATAGGGAACAAGTAAGACATGTCCAAGAAGCCATCCTGAAGACCCTGACTTTTAGCCAGGTTAGTGAAATGAACAGGGGTTTCCATATCAAAGCTAAGAGTCAAGGTCTGGGCAGGAATTCAAAAGGAACTCTTTACCCAGATTACCTCCAACTACCTCAAGGGAGATCTTAAAGTTCACAAAAAAATTCTCCAAAGCAAATTAATTTCTATTTTTAAAACTTCTACAAAAAATTTTCAGCATGGGAAGTCACAGGGGCAAGTGAAGGACAGGAAGTCACCTGCTCAGAAGGGAAGGCTCAAATCCTGCTTCAATCAGAATGGGTTTGGGCTAAAAGAAGTTTCTGAAAAGCTCACTGATGGAAAATTCACAAGCTAACCTATACATGGCCCACTTCTGATCACTTGCAAAACCTCAAACTCCTTATTAAATGTCAGATAAATTGGCTAGCCTGAGGGGAGCCCAGTGAATGGGACATGTGTGCCTGAGTCTAGTTTCCTATAATTAATGGGATCTGAATAAGCAGAACCAATCCAGGCTGATTGCGAATAAAATTACCACAGGCAGCAAAGTTCACATAAGAAATATGTGAACTTTAAAGTACTTGAATACAAATCAAGACAGTGAGTTTTTATAAAAACCTTTACAAGCTCAAACCGCTGAGGCTCACAATGACCTTTTTCCTTATTTTGAGTAGCTGGTGATGTAAGGGACATGCTCGCAATATATCAGGGTTGGTGCTACCAGAAAAGCTGTGGTAGGAAGAATTTGCCGGATTTGGTGTTTCTAGCCCATTGTGACAAGGTCTTCATAGGTAAGAGGAGTGATGACTTTTAGGTCAGAACCCTTATACATCTTTCTACAGTGACAGCCTTTTCTTCCTTGGTAGAAATAAGAAATATATAGTCTTTTAGTTATTTCTAAGAAATATCCCTCCTCTCAAAACTACCTTGTAATCCTTTCAATCAACAAGCTTTTATTAAGAACTTACTTTGAGCCAGGCATTGGGGAGAAAAAGAAAGGGGAGAGAATAAGTCTCTGCCCTTAAGAAGCTTATGTTCTGTTACAATAAAAATATGTAATTAATTAGGTTTGTGCAGGATACTTTGCAATAGATTAAATGTAATCTGTACATGTTCTACACAGGTATAGATATAAAAATGTGCATGTTGTCTCCCAGTGGAATGCGAACTCCTTGAGGGCAGAGACAATTTCAGTTTTATCTTTTTATGCCCATTGCCTAATATGGTGCCTGGAATATAATAAAATTTTAATAATTGAATGTTGATTGATTTTAAAAGGTTTCTTTTTTTTTTTTAATGGCACTATTGCTAATCTACTTGAAGCTCCTACATCTAGTTTTAATCAAAATTAATCTATAAACTAGGACCCAGGTCGGTTGTGTAAACTAAACTGGTAATTTGTAAACCTTTTGTCTACATGGCTATCATCATTACATTGCTTGCCCACTTACTTTATCTTCATATTGGATAAATATTTCATACTGTACAGCCACAAGTTTATGTGATGATCAAATATGATGGACTTGGCTCTTTTCAACATGAGGTGATTCAGGCCAGTTGTGATGGAGAATGCCATCTGCATCCAGAGAGAGGATTATGGAGACTGTATGTGGATCACAACACAGTATTTTCTGCTTTTGTTGTTGTTGTTTGCTTGTGTTTTTTTGCCTCTCATTTTTTTCCTTTTTTATATGATTTTTCTTGTGCAGCATGATAAATGTGGAAATATATTTAGAAGAACTGCACATGTTTAACCTATAATGGATTATTTACTGTCTAGGGGAGGAGGAAGATGGGGAAGCAGTGAGAAAAATATGGAATACAAGGTTTTGCAAAGGTGAATGTTGAAAACTATCTTTGCATGTATTTTGAAAAATAAAAAGCTATTATAAAAAAGTAAATTCGCTGCTGAAGAGTTTACTTGAAGGACAGATTTTGTCAGTGGGAATGATTCTTCCTCCAGTACTGTAATGACCGTGTATTTAAAATCAGCCTGAGTCAGGAACTCAGATTAAGGGAATAATCTTCAGTCTTTATTGAAGTGAAGAGGTGAAAAAAGATTGCGATAGCAATATGGGCAGCTGCGACAGGAAGCCAGCTAGCAGAGAGAGAGATCTAAGCTGAAAGGTCGTCGCGATGGCAAAAGCAAGCAGTCTCTCCTCCCCTTCCTTTTCCACTCCCCTGCCTCCACCCACCAGAATCGTCATTTCCTATACAACACATCAGGACTTTCACAAAGAGTGGGTGGGGGCCATTCTTTCTCCAAGCTTATATATTAATAGAGTATGGTCCAATTACTATTTAGCCTCATGTGCTTGGGACCTCAGTGCATCAACTCAAGCCTCAGCCCATTACACAGTACAAATCGTTATTCTTTTATGGCTCATGGGATGGTCCTTGTGAGTTACACCAAGTCTCGTATACTGGCCAACGCACTGATGAGTCTCTCCAATTTAGCTTGATCAGACCTTAAATAACAGAGTCTCTTGGTAGGTCTGTCTATACTCAAAGTCTACCATATTTAGGAGAATGATACAATGCTTTCACAGTCTTCACTGGCTTAGTCTTCAAGAATCAAGGATCATCACCATACTACAAAAAATATCAAAAAAAGGAGTTAGTTATTTGACAGAAATACAACTGAATATTCATTTCCAAGACTTCCATGAACAATATTGAATTGAGAAACCTAGAATTCCCCAAAACCAAATTTTTGAGAAGGAAAATTAGGTTTAGTTAAAACCGAACTTTTGTTGTCTCCCCATCTTATCTTTATTTTTTATCTGGAAGTAGGGATGAATGAAGTAGGGATGAAGTAGGGAATGAAAAATAAGGGTATATTGAGAATGAGAGAATATATCTCCTAAAGACCAAGTTTTGTTTTTCTATTAAGGCCATCCTTTTAGAATAATATAGCACTTTATATTTTAGGACAACAATGGTAAAGGATCCAGTATCAGAAAGAGAAAAGGTAATTTTCCAGATTGCCTCATATTTTTATAACTATTCCTTAGAATGAAAGAATGTTTAAGTTCAAAGAGATGTTTGAAGTCATTTAACTAAATCTCCCAACAATGCAGGAATTCCTTCCTTTACATCCTAGGGAGATAGTTATCTAACCTATTCTTGAACACCAGGATCTTACAATTTCATAACTCAGACATTCCTTTTACTCTAAAAGTTCATACTTCTTTTTCCCCCTCACATGATTAAAATGACTTCATTTTGGAATAAATTCCGATGAAAAACACCGTATATTGTGCCAAAAATCTATTTCCAGGTAACTTTCACTCATTATTATTAGCTCTATTCTAGAAACATATAGAATAATCACAATTCTTTTCCCATCTGACTGACCTACAAATATTTGAAGACAGCAGTGGTGCCTACTATAATCTCCTTACATCCATATATTTACTTAAAGTTGTTGTCAAGCAAGATTGAAACAGGGTATCCCTAATATCTTCAAAAATGCTTTTGAAGATTTTTCTAGTCTTACCCTATTCCTTTGCGTATCGGAAAGTCAATGAATTAACATTTTTTAGGAAATTATTGTGTGCCAGGCATTCTGCTAAATGTTGGGAATACAAAAAAAGGCAAAAGTCCATTTTCTCAAGGACCTTAGAATCTAATGGATATGTGTGTCTGTAGATGTAAAAATTTCATATATGTATGTATACATGCATATATTTATGAAAAGAGATGAATCAATTTATCCAAGGTCACACAAAGAGCCAATACTAGAATTCTGGTTCTTTCATTCTCAATGTACCCATTTTTTTCACTACATCATCCCTACTTCCAGATAAAAAATAAAGATAAGGTAATTGGACAATAGTTTTAGCTAAATCTAGTTTCCCTTGTCAAAAAGATATTAAAGATAAAATAAGTTATAATGATTTCTAGTTTCCTTTTTATCATCCCTGATACATTAATCCTACATTTATAACAATCAATGAAATCTATAATGCTGACTTTAATCCTTTTGGATAAAAACAGTAGGAATTTTGAGGGTAAAATTGTACCACAGGCAATTGTTTGAGCCTGGACTCCTTTTCTCTGCCAGCACCAACAATAACAGGCACTTGAGTTACCATGATCCTTTTCCCCCAAAGTGGTAATTGTACACAGGTGTACACTAGTCAAAGTGGAGGTGCTTGGCATAATGCTCGAGGGAAATTTTTTTTAAAAGGAATATCTCTTAAGCTTAAGGGAAATCAAATTTTCTCTTCAGTACCACATCTCAAGAGACTATGGTCAACTTCAAGGTGCCTTTATGTGACATTCCATTAGGAAAGAAACAGGAAGAAGAGTTCAGTTCTAAAGGTAATATAATAAGCATTTGTAACAGTCACAGGAGTATCAGTTACTATAAGCCAAGCTGAGCAGCCAGAAGATTAAGATGAGGATTACCTACCACTTACTATGTACCATAAAGAAAAGAATGGTTTCAGCAGTAAGCCCTGTTTAATCTGGTACCACTAGGCTTTTCTTAAAAGGATGACTTAAAAGGATGGATCTTTTAAGCATGTTTTAAACAGCCTATCATAAAGAAGACTGAGAAACACCAATACTGAATGACAGAAATGTCAACAGTGGCTGCTGGAGGATTTCCTGACGGGTAACCCATTGTGAAAATGACAAGAAATTATATCACTGATGTGCCAGTGCATAATGATGGAAGCCCTGTGGTCTATTTAGAAATGTCTGTACTTTTTAAACTCAACAGCTGTACCACTTGGAGGGGGGCTTGTATTTGATGCTTTAAATGTCCTATGAGTGGAGACTCATATGGCACAATCTTTAATGTTAGCATAATAAGGTAGGAGGCCATAGCCGACAGCAAAAGAAGCCTGTTCTTTGGATCTATGCAATAGCTGTTATTCCTAAAAGTCAAAGAGAGACTAGCTTATGTTTCCATCCATATAACGAGTGGTTAATAAATATTTGTTTCTCGTGCCGAGTGGACCAAGTGCTTCTCCATAAGTGAATTTAACGGAGATTTAAAATATTTCTTCAATCCTAAAGAAAGGACTTTCACAGGAGAGGAAAGAACAGGGACCTAGAAGTCAAAATAACTATGTTTTAATCCCAGATCTGCTGCTTATAAACTGGGGTTTATAAGAAAAGATATATTAGGAAAATTACATTAACTTCTTTAAGCCTCTGTTTTGTCATCTTTAAAATAGACTATCTATCTCAAAGAGTTGTTGAGAGCTTCGAGTGTTTTATAAACCCAAAAAGCAATATATAAAAATAAGCCATGAATTGCTTCTTATCCAGGTACCAGGACAAGTGGAAGTGAATAAAAACTAATGAATACAACAGTCCGAGGACCAAAATACATTTTTTACTGTCTATTAGATCTTAAAGTAATTAGGAATCAAGACAGAGTTCCAAAATACATAATTTGTATTCCTAAGCCAGCTGACATGATAATATGTTTCCAATCAAGGACTGCAGGATAACTCATAAGTCCAAAGGAAACATATAATAATTTTTAAAATTCTACTATTTCTGACAGTTCCATACTGCTGGAGTCAATATGGGAGAATTCTTTGCAGAACTTGTAGAAAACATGACAGAGATTCTTACCAATTGTTTGCATTTACATGAGTTTTCTATTTCTTCTAGTCAAATTGCCTTTCAGAGAAAAGAATCATCTGTTGAGATGACTCCATTCATAATTCCTGTTTGTTTAGCTCCTGGGAGGTTATTTCTTAAGAATTTATTATTTGATACATTTGGAATTTGGCATAACTCCCTTTCCCAACATACAAATAAGAGAAGAAATGTTAAAACAATAATTATGTAATCTTTTCCAATAATTTTTGACTGCTTTTACACTGAACAATAAAAATGAATGTGAATTTTCTGAATGCTGAATCCAAGATTATTTATTTATTCCATTTCCACCAATCCAGATACCTGCTAAGAAGACATTAGGATTTCACATTTGTATATTGCATTATAGTTAACAAAACATCTCCCTCACAACAACTCTGTTAGATAGATAGTACAAAAATAATTAACTCCATTTTTCATACAAAAAATTGAGAGTCAGAGGAATAAAATCAGGCAAGCTAATGTGTATATGGTGCTTTGCTACATTGCCTCATTTGATCCTTTCAACAATCATCTACTACAAATATTATTATCCTACAAATGGGCTCAAACAAGTGACACACCCAGTATGTAATGGAGGAAGGCTATAAAGCCTCTGTTTGACATTCAAAATTCTTTATAAACTGAGCTCCTATTATCTTTTCATTCTCCTTTTTATACTTCTTCCACACACCCTGCAATCTAACTTCACTGGGCTGCTCACTAATTTTTGCACACAACACTTACTACCTAGGTTTTTAACATCTTTGTGCTAACTATCTCCCATGGCTAGAATGTTCTCCTTCCTTAACACTGATTTGTCATTTCTCTGGCTTCTTTCAAAGACAGTTCATATTATGCCCTTTTTAAGGGCATAATTTCTTAGTTCTTCTTGCTACTAGTAGCTTCCCAAAGAAATTACTTTTCATCTTCTTGCATCTATATAGTTATATTTATGTTTTCTCCCCTTTTAGAATGTAAGCTCCATGAGGGCAGGAATTGATTTTGCTTTCCTTGTGTTCCTAGCATTTAGCATGGTGACTGACACAGATTAATTGTTTAATAAATGACACTGGGCTTATTGCTCCCAATTCCAATACTGAATTCCAGGTTCCATGCCACATCTCAACAATGTACTTCCCTTGAATGGTCAGATATCTTCACTTCAAGAGAACAGTTTTTAATCATGGGAGCCACAAACTGTGTTCTTTCTTTTCATTTTTTAAGTCATGCTCTGCTTGATCTAACCATGTGAAACCTGATTTAACTAAGGTCATGTATAGATAGATTAAAATGTACTTTACTATTGCTTTCCTTTCATTCATAGCACATTTGAAGTGGGGAGAAAATAGTTCCCCAAAAAGAAACTGCTGCATCAATAATTTCAATGAATAAAAATGAAGTAATCCAGTAATAAGTAGTTGGCCCAATTTCAAGGTAGATGAGCTGGCATGAGAGCTCAGGAAGTCAACATCAAAGGAAGATTATAGGACAAATTCCATTACCTGGGTCAAAAATCCAGGACTTGAAGAGAAAGTGAGAGTCACTTTGGGAAGTTTTGATAGATAGCTCATGGTCCTCACATAATGTTAAAGCTGGAAAAGACCTTAGAGCTCACCTCACCTGACCCCTTAAGTTAGAAGCAGGTTCTAAGATACCAGGGCTGACAATTGAGTTACATCCTCTTAAGGGAAAATTGCTCTGAAGCCCAAATTCCTCTACAATTTGTGGATTATTTTTTAATCTCAATATAACCAAAGCCCTGAAAGAAATCAATATGTTATTTAGCCTCAGAGCTGTGAGGGATTTCCGAGGCCATCTAATTTTTATTGTAAATATGAGGAAACTGAGGCCCAGGAACAGAAAGTGAATTGCCCAATATTACAGAGGTTCTTCACATCATGTATGTTGAACAATGAATGGGCCAGAAGGAAGGAAGAAAAAAAGGAAAGAAAGAAAGAAAGAAAGAAAGAAAGAAAGAAAGAAAGAAGAAAGAAAGAAGAAAGAAAGAAAGAAAGAAAGAAAGAAAGAAGGAAAGAAGGAAGGAAGGAAGGAAGGAAGGAAGGAAGGAAGGAAGGAAGGAAGGAAGGAAGGAAGGAAGGAAAGAAAGAAAGAAAGAAGAAAAAAAGAAAGAAAGAAGAAATCTGTGAGTACCAAACAGCAGACTATATTTGAGCTTTATTATTGCACAGATTGGAACATGGTAATGGAGAAGCATCAACCTTAAATTAATCTTCTGATACTTCATTATAGTCCAGGAGTGATTCTGGAATCTTCTAAATTAACAATTCTTTCCAAGCTAGAAAAAATTTTAAGTATTGTCTACCCAGATAGGAACTGTTACCTTACTACTATCCAATCTAAATTGAGCCTTGGAAAGTTGATTGCCTGGTGATGAATATTATGACTACAGAAACTCAAGAAACAGTCTAATAAGACACAGTGAAGTTTCAATCTCCCTAAATTAAGGAAGTATTCACAACGATGAAATCATGTGTCTTTTGAAATATTAAAGCCTTTGATATAGATCAGCCTTGGATACCAGGTACATAAAGGGGTTGTTGTTGTTACTCAATTTCCTCAGTTATAGAATGAGGATTGTAATAGCACTTACATCCCAGAGTGTTTGTAAGGGTCAAAAGAAATATTTGTATAACTCTTAGAATAGTGTCTAACCACATAGTAAATGCTTTAAAAATGTTTATTTCTTTTTTTTTCCAAGGGGTGTGCAATTCAAAAAGCATTAATATTTTATTTTTTGATTCATTTTTCTATTGGAGGTGAAGATAGCAGATTTGATTTTCTTTGTAGTATGTTCATTAATGCAACATTGTTTTTTATTTACAAAGCATGCCCCTAGAGAGAAGAAAGATGGCTAAGAAATGTAACTTAGTACAAGAAGTAGGACATGTTTCTTCATCTTCTTGTAATTAATTCTAAGAGAACATAAACCCCGTATTTTGGTAGACCAACATCAACAAAAGCTTTTAGAGGAGCATCTCAATATCTCTTCATCACTAGAAGTAGAATGTTGAAGCCAATGAATGAGAAGTCCAGAAAACTGGATTTGGAATAAGACCACCAGATTTTGAAGTCAGGTTCTGCCATTTACCAGCTGTATAAGCTTCAACAAGGACCCCATTGTTGTACTTTCTTCATTTAGAAGATAAGTATTGTAGATCTCAAAGAGCTGCCTACTAATGTCAGTCACAGATTAATAGACTCTTAGAGCTGTAAGGGATCTTTTAAAATCATCTTAGTTCAGAGTTCAGCAAACTACCATGGACTGAATGTAGTTTGTCAGTCTTGGAGGCCCATAGAAATCAAATTGTTATTATTGTTCAATAATTGCTGTTATGTACACCTCTTTGTGATCCCATCTGGTGTTTTTTGTTGTTGTTGTTGTGTTTTTTTTCTTTTTTACAAAGATACTGGAATGGTTTATCATTTTTTACAGATAAGAAAACTAAGGCAGAGTTAAGTGACTTGCCTAGGATCACACAACTACCAAGTGTCTGAGGCCAGATTGGAATAGGACATAAAAAATTAAATGGCTTTGCCCAAAGTCCCAAAGCAATACTGTATGAAAAATACTTTATAAACTTCAAAACAACATATGTTACAGCCTCAGGGTTCTCTTAGACTCTTCACTTTCCCTTTCTTTCATTTATCCCTTGCTATTTCATGTACCACTCAACAAACATCTTAGTTCAGGTGTCTTATCTGGACTATAGAAATAGCCTCCTGTTTGGTATCTCTGCCTCAAATTTCTCTCCATCTTAATCCTTCCCCCATTAAACTGACAAAGTGATTTTCCTAAGTAACATGTCACTTCCTGGTTCAGTAAACCTTAGTGGCCCTGTTATCTGCAGAATCAGCTACAAAATTGTCTAAAAGTAAGTTAAAATTCTTACAACCCATTCCCTTCCTACCCCTCACTTTTACCAGACCTTATTCCCGTCCATGTACTCTCTAGTACAATAATGCCAGCCACTTGTCACTCCTTTCATTGTATAATGTTCCAACTCCCACTTCTGTGCCTTTGTGCTTTTCTTCATACTTTGAATGCTTTTCCTCCTCACATCCAGATCTTGACATTCCTGGCTTCTTTTAAGACTAGCTTCTCAGGCTGATTTCCTAAAAGCTTGGAAAGAGTTAGATGAACTGATGCTGAGTGAAGCAAGCAGAACCAAGAGAACATTGTACATATGTGATGATCAACTGTGAAGGACTTGATTCTTCTTAACAATGCAATGATTCAAGGCAATTCAAATAAAGCTGGGATGAAAAATGCCATTCACATTCACATTCACAAACTATGGAGACTGAATTTTGATCAAAGCATAATATGTTCATCTTTTTTGTTGCTGTTGTTCTTTGTTTCCTTCTTTCTTGTGTTGTTTTTTCCCTTTCTGTCTGATTTTTCTTGCATGACATGACAAATGTGGAAATATGTCTTTTAAAATTGCACATATTTAACCTAAAAATAAGACTGCTCTTTCCACAGGAGGGTCCTAATCATTTGAGTTTACTCTTCTAAGATTAGCTTCCTTATGCTATATATATTTATTTATAAATATATATATATATATACACACACACACACACACACACACACATAAATATGTAGCTATAGTTATTTACATGTTGTTTCCACCATTAGTATGTAAGGTCCTTGAGGGAAAAGACTTTTCTTCTGGTTTTGCTTTTCTTTGTAAGCCCAGCATTTAGCACAGCACCTGAAACGTATATAATAAACACTTTTAAATTCTTTCTGATTCATTTATATGTCAGCTAGCAGTAGCAGGCAAACAAGAGAAAAAAAGGAGGAAGAAATTAAATAGCAGCCTTCCTTTTACAATATTAATGAAAAGAAGTAAGTATGATATTTGTTGACCCTTCCAGAAAATGTTTACATTTATATTCATGTATATTTATTGATTTATATCTAAATAGATATAAAGAAAGGGGAGAGAGAGAGAGAGAGAAAGAGAGACAGAGAGAGAGACAGAGACAGACAGAGACAGAGACAAACAGATAAAAGGAGGAAGGGAGGGAGATTGAGATTCTACCTTGGGCCTAAAACCCCAAGGAACTGGATACATTGCTCAATTCTTGATAATTTTAAATTTTCTAAGCAAAATTAACTCTCAGAAAAATTAAAATTCTTGAACTTTTTAAATCTCTCTCCTCTTAAAAGTGTTTCTCCTTTATTTCCACAGGCTCTGAGTAATAATTAACCCCTTATGTTTACTTTTAATAATGTTATATTTTTCTGCTTTGTTGAAATTTTAAAAGTTTGGACAGGTTTTCTGGACCCATTTCAGGGTTTGTTCTACCAAATCAGGCAGTTCACAAACATTTTTATATCTATTATATCATCTGGTACTTAAAAAAAAACTTTATAAAGATATCATAGTACAATTTAATTATGCCCATTAGGGAATGAGGTAGTTTGCTCCAAGCTACAAAGCTAATAATAGGAGAAATCACACTAGAATTCAGATCTTCCTACTCTTGTTCCCAAATTCACTGTTATTTTCCCTCTATCACTTCTACTCTCCTATCAGAATCTATTATCATAACCTTCATTTCTACTAAAATGAAACACATTAAAACACCATAGGATTCGAACTCTTACAATAGATGAAAACTTTAGAGAAAAGGGATAAAACTTTATGGAAAAATTTCGGATATATTTAACAAGAAGAGGAAATACCAAACTCTGTGTGTGTGTGTGTGTGTGTGTGTGTGTGTGTAGGGAGAATGAGAAGGCTGACATAAAGACCTTCCTATCACTCTTGAATCATATTGCCATTTAAGATGAGGTAGAGCCATCCTTGTTCCCACCATCACAATTGTGCAAATTCCAAATATATCTAAGAGTTGGTCACAGTCTCGTGCCATCATTTTCCTGAGCCCAAAACTGAAAAAAGGAAGGAAGGAAGGAAGGAAGGAAGGAAGGAAGGAAGGAAGGAAGGAAGGAAGGAAGGAAGGAAGGAAGGAAGGAAGGAGGAAGGGAGGGAAGATGGAAGGGAGGGAGGGAGAATGGAAGGGAGGGAGGAAAGTGGGAAGGAAAGAAGGGAGGGAAAGAGGGAGGGAAAGAGAGAAGAAGGGAGAAGGAAGGAGAGAAGGGAAAGGAAGGGAAGGAGAAAATGAAGAAGAAAGAAAAAAGGAAGGAAAAAGGAAAGGAAAGAAAGAAAATGAGAGGGGGAAAAGGGCATGTCTAGCATCTGTCAGCAACCAATTAGAGCTCTGCATTTTTTTTAACTTGCTCTTTTACGATCAAAATTAAAAATCTGGGTCTGGTCAGTTCATAAATATGTTCTAATACACTCCACTCTGACCTTTCAAAATGCCAGCCCTCCCTAATGGGTGTGCTCAGGGACGTCTGAAGGAGACGTGTTCTCGCGGACCAGCCTGTGATAGCTCAGCTCAGTTTAAAGGGCCTCTTTCTCTAACAGCCAAGTTTCCGGTGCAGCCTCCGCAGGATGAGTAGCTCTCTGCCTCGGTTCACCCAGAAGCCGGCAGCCAAGCAAACGCTTGCTCGGGGCTGCCTTGACCTTCCCAAACCCTCCTTCACGGGAGCGCCCCTGTGTAGCAGAGCAGTCCTTAACCACCAAAACCCACAGATCTCCGCGCGGACCGGCACAGGGCAACCTCACTCCTCCGCCAAGGGGAAGGGCAAGGGATGGTCCTTCTCAGGACAAGGGCATCTCCCACCCTCCTCTAGTTCTCCACCAAGTGCTGCCCAGCTAGCAAGCACTGGGTTTGGGCTATCTATGTCACTGGGAGGTGGAGAGCAATTAGTTTCTATTAAACAGGATGTTTTTTTCTTTTTCTTGTCTTAAAAAAAAAAAAATCAGTTGGCTTTTCTATTCAGTAACTTGTGCCAATCTTTGCTTTTTATCTGAACTGCCCTTGACCGGGTTTTCTGTGCCATCGGAGAATTTCATTCTGCCTCCCGTGCTCTTTCCCCCCTCCTCTTCCTCCTTGATTGTGTGTGTGTGTGTGTGTGTGTGTGTGTGTGTGTCTTGCCCAGGTAATTGTGAGAATGCAAGGGAAAGCCCTGGGGTATTTGGTTCAAAAAACAATCCTACTGTTCTCAGAATGGTACAAAGAATAAACTTGAATGCAACATTGAGTTCTATCAGACTGCACCTGCTAGCGATCCCTCTTTCCCTCCAGTTCACCGGGGGGTCACCGTATGCTTGACGATACTCCAATGGCAGGGAGAGCTACTATGTTTTCAGTTCACAGTGAGATTAAATCTACAACGTTTGACCCATCTAATTTATTTTGTGACTGATGGAGCAAGGAAGCCCAAGCCATGGCTAAATTTGGATGTGTTTCTTTCCCTTCAACAAAACACTATAGAATTCATTTGAACTTAGCAACATCGGACATTTCATACAATGCCTTTATGGGAAAAAATAGAAGCTTGTAATTAGTATTGGAGTTCCATGGTTGGAAAAAAGCAAAATAAATCTGGGTATTGCTTTCACTATGGAACTATGGATTTTTACTAATTAGCACTGGTGGTTTTGATCGTCAGTTTGATTCAGCTAATGACAAAGAGTTGAGATGCTTATCTAGATTTAGATAACCTCCTGAGGTTCTCATATGTCATTATCCATTCTTTCTCTATTATTGATTCCTCCATTGCCCTTCTCCCAGCTAAACCATTCCCTAGCCCTGGAGTCCTTCTTTCTATTCACTGAGAACTATTTCCCTTCAACAAGGAGCTTTTCACTCAGGAAAGCTATGTTCTCTTAGGGCAGTTTGCAGAAATAAGTTACTGAGGAGAATAATTTCCTATAGATGCTTCCCTCCTGGTCACCTCAAGATTTCTAGATTCCATAAGGTTCTGCTCAGGATACCTCTAGATATAGTCTCTCTTTAATACCAAAGAAATCATGAAATGCAACTCGAGCTTTAAAGTCAGATTGAAATAAATGCATCCGCTGAGACCAGGATGTGAATTTCAACCTAGGTAGAAGCAGCATTAGTTATTAATTATAACATCATTAATTATAACATTAGCAGGAAGTTCACTATATAGTGTCTATAGTATGCTACTGGGAATTTTTTAAATCTCATATTTCTCATTCAAATCCCTGACTAAAGTATTGAATTAAAGACATATCTCTTTTTTAAATTACAAGTCGGCTTTAATTTTTGATTAGTTTATTAATTTTTTTAAATAAGGTCTATACTATTTCTAATTTCATCTTAAAATATTCCCTTTCAAACACATAAGAGAAACATATAAGCACTGTGAGTTTCAGCTAATAAACATTGCAAAAATAAGACTTTGACAAAAGAGTAATTAAAAATATTACCAGAAGGAGAACCAAAACTGTTTAATCAGTTTAAGCCATATTAACGGATTTGTTTTTGCTTTGACACTCTGTGTCTTTACCCAGTAGTCTGAATTAAAGTTATTAGCAATGCAATGATTCATGCCAGGATTACATTTCCACAATCACAGAACAATCAAATCTAAAAATTAGAAGGAGCTCTAAAAGTTCACCTAACCCAAACTGGATATATCCTACAATATATCTGGTAAGTAGCCACCCAACCTTTGCAAAATAACATAAAATGCCATATAAGTTCCTGTTGTTATTGTTTCCTCAGAATATTGTTCCTATCCTTTCTTTGATTGTCCTCTTGTCCTTAACATGCACAATAATAGAACAATAAAACAAACAATAAAAGCAGTCTTTTTTTATTGTCCTTAGTATTTATCCCCTTTTCCTCTGCCTGTTCTGAACTTCAACATTTGTGGTACAATTCTTGTAGAACTTTGCCCCTCTCCCATTATCAGTCTAATGTATCCCACACACTCTTCATTTTAATAGTTTGAAATCTCCTTGCCCAGAGCTGACTACATGTCTGATTTTGCTTATCTTTTTAATCAACTGTCTTTCTCACAATTCCAACTCGGGAGTACCTTCTCTCCCAAAAGAAAAACAACAAACGGACAACCTCTAAATACCACCAGGGGCAATTATTTCAAATTTTATAAGCCTTAAAGAAGATATTTTGCTATCTAGTACCAATACTGAAAATTTATGAGGGCCTGAGTGTAGACAATTCCTGGTGTGGAAACGTTCATTACTAGAGAGATTTTTACCCTTTTATAACTAATTGAGTAAAATAGCTCTAGAGAGCTACCTAAGACTCCAAGAGCTTAGATGATTTACCTAGAGACATATATCTAAGAGGTGTCAGAGAGGAGATTCAAACTTGATTCTTCCTGACTCAAAGTCCAACTCTATTCACTATGCAAACCTGTTCTCCAGTAGTTGATACCTCAGTTTTGTAAATTAAGCACAAGTACAGTATGTAAAGTAGTCCATAATCTCTAGGAAGACTCTGAGCAAGAAAATCTTTTTTTTTTTGACATGTTAAAATTGTAGACACAAATTCTTTATACTATGTGATGCTTTAATAGTGTCTTATCTTTATACTTATCTTAGAAATAAGCTGTGCATAATAAAGCTATTCTGCATTATTAATGTTAAAAATGCATAACATTTTAAAACTTGTCATTTTTGATTTGTTCACAGATGTAGTACTTTATGATTCCTGACTTGTTTCAACCACTTGGTAAACAGAATTGTAGCTACTGCTTGAAACTCTGAAAAAGGGTCAGAGGATATTTCACAAAATGGATGATTTTTCAAAAGATCAGGGATTATTATATGTTGCTTGTGAAAGACATTGAACTTTTGATTCAGTAAATAAGATATTTCAGTCAAAGAAACATCTGGCTCAGTTAAGTCCTTTACTATAAACCAAGAACCTGCAGAATGAAAATCTTGAAGGGGAAATACACATTTTTTTCAAATGTAAAATTGCACCCTAAAAATGATTCCCCTTGAGATTGTTCCTAGCCCTGCCTGATAGATGAACCTTCCTCCTTTGGGGAGGATTTGTAGGTGCATACTTTTATGTTTTATAATAAGAATGACTAACATGTTAACATTTTCAAAGGGAAAAATTATCTTGGGTAATGTTCTTAAATACAAGTAAATCCAATTTAGTTCAATTCCATGAGCATTTGTTAAGCATCTACAGGTGCTAGTTGGGATATTCAGAAGAACATAGTTTCAGGTCCTAACTGTGATGTTTATTTGCTATGTGATCATGAATATCACTTAACTTTTCTGGGAAATAGACAAGTCTCTAAGATTATAAACTGCGGAACAGTTGAAGAGGCTTTACATGCTGTAAATTACCCAGAATATGGAAATAACAGTTCTAGACAACCCTACATCCTGCTAAAAAAAAAGGCAATAACACAACATGCTAGTTACTAAGGATGCAAATATAAAAATGAAAAGTTGTCTCTGTCTTCAGGAAGCTTGAAATCTTTTGGATGTAAATTTAGTTAAAATGCTGATGCTGAGACATCCAGTATCAGGTCTTACAACAACAGCTTAACTACAGTTGTAGGTATATATCTATTGAACTAAATGATGTGCTTCAAAGATTTTCTTAAATTGATCCAAATGCTTCAGGCACCTACATATCCTTTTCCTTGAGGTGATAACTCTTCACTTTTACTTTTTCTCTTCTGAGAACATCATTCAGAGAAAGCGTTATCCAAGAGAAAAAAAATATCAATTATATCTTCTAACCTGTACCACTACAAGGGGCCAAAAGTAAGCAATGACTATTTGCATGGAAGTAAAGAAACTTAGATACAGTCTAACTGAAATAAGCAGGAAATGTCTGTGACTTAGATATATGCAAATCATACTCAAATTACACTACTTACTTTACACTCTGCAGTTAAACTGTCATGATAGGAAATAAATAAAGTCCCACTGCACTGTTTGGCAATTAGCAATTATATCTCCACCTCTTTGGTGCCTTCATTCTGCACTATAATTATGAGATTAAAAAGCTATAATTTACACGGTGGCTATAACCATAGGTATATTGCTACTACAAAGCAATTACCCAGTAGTGATTATTCTGATGCTACAACCTGTAATTGCAGGTAAATAATGACTAGGTAACTACAAAATATTGTGTGATTGACACTAAAATGTATATTAATACTTCTATAGAATCATAATAATACTCTAACTATTCAATAGCCTGGGATATCTATGTCCTTAGGGTAGGTTACCAAAAGGGGTGTTAGTTTCCTAGTCAGAAAATACTTAGACAATTATCTTTCTCTTGGATAGTGGAGGGAACCTTACATTTGTCTTCAAGGAGAACACTAAGCTAGATAATCACTCAATGTGCCAGCTAGCTCTATTATTCTAGAGTTCTATAACTCCTATCTCTCTCCAAGAAATAGAATAATTCAAGGTAATAAAAGAAATGATATTCTTTTCCCAAAGAATGGAAATGCACCCCATTTAAGGCATAGCTTCATTCTTGCCTTGTTAAAAATAAACGTTGGCATGATGAGAAACATAATTCTTTAAAAAATATTTTGGGCTGCTTTGGAAGGAAATAGAATGGGCAAGGAGATGATTTGTAGTGCATAGAATTCTGGGCCTAGAGTCAGGAAGATTCATTTTTGTGAGTTCAAGTCTGTTCTCAAACACTTGCTAGTTGAGTGATCCTGTGTGAGGCAATAATCCTGTTTGCCTCAGTTTACTCATCTGTAAAATGAATTGAAGAAGAAAATGGCAGACCACACCAGTAACATTGCCAAGAAAACTCAGAGGGGTCACAAAGAGTTGGACATGACCAAAAACAATTCAACAACAACACCTTGAAATAAACATATTAAGTGCCTACTATGGGTCAGGTCCTATGCTAAGAGTTTAGGCAGCTAGATAGCACAGTGAACAGCCTCAAGCCTGAATCAGGAAGCTCTGAGTTCAAATCTAACCTCAGAGACTTGTTAGTTGTGTGACCATAGATTAAGAGCTGGGAAGGACCTTAAATTGGGTGTACTCAATCTGGAGTTATTAAGCTTTTTAAAAAAATGCTTTGTTGACTATATTTCAATATAATTGGATTACTTAGTAATGCTAAGTATTTTATTTTGAACAAAGTGTTATTCTGAGAAGGGGTTCATAGATTTTGGCAGACTGCAGAAAGGATTTATAAACAGATTAAGAACCTCTGATCTGGTCTAACCCCCTAATTTTAAAGCTAAGGAGTCAGAAAACCCCAAAAGATAAACTAAGCTCTCAGGACCACCTTGCAGGGTGTCTCTAATTAATGGAGTGTCTCTGAATCCAAACTCATGTATTACTTTGTTATACCACATTTCCCTTCATTTACATAATCCATCCCTTTTGATTTTCAAAAAGTAATTTAGGGCATAAAAATATGAAGTGACTTTTGTCAGATCTCATAGGGGATCCCTCAACCTCAAATCTAGCACTCTTTACCTCAATACCATTTTTTCTATTTCTCTGTTGGTTTCAGTAGCATTATTCCCATCTGAATATAAATCAAATCCCTCTAACATTATAAAGCAAGCATATTAAAAATATTAAATATATAAAACTCTGAAAAACATCACTGCTATGGACTATACAAGTATATTTTTAATTCTTTAGGAAATTTGAGACTTGCTCTGGGGCTAACTGGAGTTGTCAAAACACTTGATCACACCCACCTTGGTCAGGGTTGTGAAAACCCAGAGACAACTGTTAGTATTATCAACAAAACCAACCACATATTTTTGTTCAATTGTATATTTTTAATTGAATTGGCCTACAGGTAAATGTCTCTTTTGGTGTCAGCACCCTGTATTTTTGTATCATCCTTGGCCCAGCTCCTTTGTACGTCAACCATGTAACATTCAAGATCTACGTAGCCAAAGTAGTTAATTAGCAGAATTCAAAAGCACCATTGTTCATTTCCCAAATTTTTCTCTCTTCTCCAGATGGTGACAGATGCATGGACAATTTAGTTCCATTTCTGAGAACAATTTCCCTTCACATCTCCCTTGTCAGTGACTGGATGGGACCAGGTGCCATCAAGGACTTGTGTTTTTCTATCTTTGCCAATACTTGAATCAAAAGAAATAAAGAAGAGCCTTAGGTAGGTAGGATGAAGCTTGATGATCACATATGCCTGATTAGCAGACAAGCTACTGAGGCTGAGAACAGGGTCAGGGAAAACCGGGAGGGGAGGCTCTTCATCAGTTTGTACAATCATAGAATATCACAAATGAGCACAGATGTGATCACAGAACTGCCTGTCAGTTATGACAGCTAACTAAGCAGCTATGAAATATAAACACCCACATGAGTAATTGAGCAACCTTCTGCCCATTCCTGTGAAATAAAGGAGCTATAAGGCTTTGATTTTTTTTTCTTTCATGAAGACTTGAATCTAGAAACATAAAGGATAATGAGGGATATAACCAAAGTTGATCAAAATCATGAAAAAGAGAGGATGGACTTCAAAATCCTGCACACTGGGACTAAAAAAAAATTCATTCAAGTTTGAATAGGTCAGTTTTATAACATAAAAAAGACTCTTTCATTTAGGTAAGGAATTTACAAAGATAGTTATCCAAAGAGGTAGTTCAGGCTGGAAAGGCTGACAGGTTCAAAAAGAATTCAAGTAAATGAACGTGTCCAGAAGAACAATTAACAAATTTTTATGACTAGATTAAATTCAGCTGGGGTGAGCAGGAGAGGAAGGTAAGTAGTACTGAGAGCAGTCTACCTCTACAGCTGCTCTGAGAGAAGTCCCCCAGAAAAACTAGAATACACTTCATGCACATAAGAGTTAGAACTGGAAGAAAAAAGGTTCTGAGAGAAAAGCATCAAAGAAATTGGACTTGGCAACATAAACTTGCACAGAACCAAGAGGCAAAATGCAAAAGTGGTAGTTAACAGCAGAAAGAAGGGCTTTGCCCAAAGGGAGTATGCACCTACTGTTATTGATATCCTGAAATAAAGTCTAGATTGTCCCATACTTGTTTCAGCTCTGGGATGTTATCATAACAAATAGAAAGCTAGAGCTTTGGGGGGAGACGTTTTTAGCTTTTGGGAATTGATATTGAGAGGAAAAGTTAGTATTAATCATGGTAATAGTAAATATTAGAATACAGAGTAGATTTTATTGGTAAAGGGAACTCCAGGGTAAGGAAAATACCTCCATCAATGCAAGTGTGGTGAGCATCTTTTCTGCACCTGTTGCCTAGAACAAAACATCTTAGCTGTGGGTTGCAACTCCATAAAAGGTCTAAATCAAAAATTTTGATTTATTATTAGTAAATACTTGATTTGTATACCTATTTTATATACACATATATCCAGAGTCATAAAAATCTCTCAGGCAAAAGGGATCTTGAAAATTTAAGAAGCCTTGGCCTAAAACACTAAGGAGTTAAGTGACTTTCTAAGAGTCACACAGGCAATATATATCAGAAGTATGACTTGAAAACAGCTCTTCCCAATTTCAAGACCAGCTTCCACTTTACTCTATTGCCTCTCAATAAACAATAATAATTTATTGATAATCATTAATATGCATATAACATTTTTACCATTTGCCAAGTGCTTTCCACACACAATGCCATTCAGTCACCATTCTGTATTATAATACCTCAGAAGCCTGATCAGAGCTAAAATATCCCCATTTCTAATCTAGCATGGAATTCCTAAATTTTTTAACATGAAAAAAAAATGATTTTTACTCCTCTTCAGTCATTACTTGTTATGCTTTCCCAAGTTAGAAGGGGAAAAATTAGGACAAATAATCTCTTCAATTCAAATAGCAACTTTCAGCTTTCTAATGTTAAACTTAGAGAAAGATTGAAACTTTTTACCCTAACCCCTGGATAAAGTTCAAGTTGAATTCACAATGAGCCATTTTGTAAGTTTAAAGCTGTTCCTGTATCCTTTTATTTTTTTCAGTCCAGACTGCCTAGTCCTCTACTTTTCCAGTATCAAATAGCCCCAGAGCACACAGAAGGGTTTAAGGAGCTTTGGAAAACCTTTGTTTAATGTCATCAGACATCCTAGTACTTTGCACAGAGCAGAAGCTCGATAAATGTTTGTTGAAATGAACTGAATTCAATTAAGTTGAACTGAATTAAGAATGTTTTTTTTTCTTTAAAGATCCTTTCCTAACAACATTGCCATTTTTAATAAGATCCAAAGGAGTTTTGATCAAACAATTGAATCCATGACTAAGTTGGGTTTTTTAATTGTTTTGATTTTTGTTTTGTTTTTTTTTTTTTGTCACACATACTAACAATCCCAAAGATTCATTTTAAGTTGATAGTGCCACTACTGTTCACTGTAAATACGCAATATGATTTTTCTTTCAGTTTTTCCATATGCAAGAACAAAATACCTGCTAACTTCTATGCAATAAAGTATATTGGCTGTAGTCTTAGATTTGCAGATAAAGAATTTGAGTTTAAATCCTAACCTGTTCTTTATTGCCACTATGACCAGGAGCAAATCATTTCAATCTCTTAGGTCACGGTTCCTGATCTGTAAAATCAGGAGACTGAAGTAAAAGATTTCTAAGGTCTCTTCTATCTCTAATTTTGATGATTTCAGTAATTCAGCCCTGGAACATAAAAGGGGTGGAGTGCTACTGTGACCAACCTCTCCACCTTCTATTCTTCCAATTTCCCCATGTACTTGAATAGCCCACACCAACTTCTAAATGCAAGGAATCCCTCAAAAAGAAAAAGTCTATCCTCAGCTAATGATTTCACTTACCTTCGAGTCTTCTCTCACACAATATGGGTGAAGTGGCAGGTACAATGTAGTGAAAAGCCAATTTATGAGCAAAGCAGACAAAGGGTTCTGAATGTCCTAACTCTAAACTCTTTGAGGTAGATCTGTGGAAAATGAAGAGAGCTAATGGAAAAGTCAAGCAAGGTTCGTCCTCAGCCTGAATGTGCAGATCAAAAAATACTGAGACTTCTACCCTACTAAGGGTAGAAGGATTCGTTCATTTGTTCAAGAGACATTTATTTTAGCCAGAAGTGGATAGAGAGCTCACCTCAGAGACAGGAACAATAGAATCCATGTCCCATGCCTGACACATACGGATTGTGTGACCCAGAGATTAGAAACTTTGTCGCTTAGTACCTTCAAGACATTACTTATGACTTTAAGTTTCAGTTCTTATTGTTGTTCAGTTTTGTCTAATCCTCTGTGACCCCAATTGGGTTTTGTTTTGTTTTTGCCAAAGATGGTTTACTATGTCCTTCTTCAGCTTATTTTACAAATGAGAAAACTGAGGCAAACCGTATTAAGTGTCCTGCCCAGGGTAAATGTCTGAGGTCATTTTTGAATTCAGGTCTTTTTGACGCCAGGCCCATCCAGGGCTCCTACTAAGTTTCAGTGCAGTTGCTAATATACTTAGTAAAGGGAGACTCTTCCCAAAGTTCCTCATGTCTATTAAATCAGAGATTTAATTCTCCACCACCACCAGAAGAAAAAAAAAGCAGTTTAGGATATAAAATACTGGGAAAGATAAAAAGGCAAAACCTGGCCCCTGACCACAAATAACTTATGATTCAGTAGCTCATGCACATAGTGCTACCCAAATGTGAAACAGTCTGCCCAGGAAGATAGAAATAGAGAACTCTCTTTCACTAGGTATCTTCTTTCATGGAGAAATCAGATGATTTCTGTCAGTGCTGTTGTAGACAAAATTCTTGTCCAGGTATAGGTTGGAGTAATTAGCTTTCACTCTTTAAGCAACCAAAGTGGCCAAAATTGAAAAATATCAAACTATGTGCCATTGTCTGCTTCAAAAAGACTATAAAATATATGATAAAGCAGAGAGAATGAGAGTGCTAAAAAGGCCTCATAAAGTCAGTCCTATCAAAACTGAAAATTAATCAGAGATAAGCAAGTTCTATGAGAAAAATGTTAACATCCATATATGTATATACAAATTGATACATAATATAATACAAGAAATGTTTTGACATTTAAATTGCTATGGGATGGATGAGGGAAAAACTGCTTCCACATTAAGGATAAACATTATCAGAAAGTCTTAATGAACAGAAGTCATTTGAACTTAACTTTGAATTTGGATGGTAGGATAATATCATATATCATTAGGATGAGATGGGGGTGAGAGGAATCTCATTTTAGGGATAGGAAATTACATTGATGCTTCTGCTTCCAATAAGGAGGAAGTGAAGGTCAGTCAAATTGATCTACAAAACCTTGAATCACTTGGTCATACATGAGATTTGATAATGATATCAGACTAGTGTTCCTTTCAGACTAATATATATTGCTAACAGTGTCCTGTACATATCAACCCTCAAGGAAAATGAGGGTAAGCTTGTGAGAAGGAAAAGTTGAGTTCTCTCTCTCTCTCTCTCTCTCTCTCTCTCTCTCTCTCTCTCTCTCTCTATCTTTCTCTATCTCTCTGTGTGTGCCTCTGTCTCTCTTTCGAATCTCTTTTTCTCTCTCTTTCTTTCTCTCTGTCTATCTCTGTGTCTCTTTCTCTCTGTGTGTCTTTCTGTCTATCTCTGTCTCTTTTTCTTTCTCTCTCTTTCTGCCTTTCTTTCTCTCTGTCTCTCTGTCTGTCTCCCTGTCTCTCTTTCTCTCTGTCTCTTTCTGTGTGTCTCTGTCTGTCTGTCTATCTTAGTCTGTCTCTGTCTCTTTCTCTCTGTTTCTCTGTCTCTCTGTCTCTCTCTCTCTCTCTCTCTCTCTCTCTCTCTCTCTCTCTCTCTTCTCTCTCTCTCTCTCTCTCTCTCTCTTTCTCTCTCTCTCTCACTTTTCCCTACTGTCTCTGCCTCAATATAGGAGAACCTCCAAGCTTCTAATGTCATGACCTTCTGTTCTAGGAGATGCTCTTCTATGTATCTCTGTGGGAACACAGAAGGATCTCTTTAAGGGATTACCATCCCTCATTCTCAACACAACTACAGCTATATTTCTAGAAAAAAAATTTTATTGTAGTAAGTTTATTTTTAATACATATTACATTATGAACCATGTTGGTAAAGAAAATCAGAGCAAAAGGGAAAAACTATGTTTAAAAAACAGAAAAAAGAAATGGACATAGGTCAGTTTATACTCAGTCTCCTTAGATCTTTTTCTGAATGCAGCTGGCATTTTCTGTCCAAATCTATTGGGATTGCTTTGGATCACTGAACCACTGAGAAGAACCAAGTCTTTCATAGTTGATCATTGCATAATCCTGCCATTATTTTTCCTGGTTTTCTTGTTTTACTCAGCATCAGTTCATGTAAATCTTTCCAGGACTTTCTATAATCAGCTTATTCATCATTTTTTATAGAATAATAATATTCCATTAACTTCATGTACCACAACTTGTTTAGTCATTCTCCAATTGATGGGCATCCACTCCTTTTTCAATTCTTTGCTACCACAAAAAGAGCTGCTACAAACTTTTTTGCACATGTGGATCCTTTTCCCTCCTTTATGATTTCTTTGGGATACAGACTCAGTAATGGCACTGCTGGGTCAAAGGGTATTCACAGTTTTATAACTCTTTGGGCATAGTTCCAGACTGCTTTCCAGAATGGTTGGATCATTTCACAATTCTACCAACAATGCATTAGTATGCCAGTTTTCCTATACCCCCTCCAACATTTATCATTATCTTTTCCTGTCCTCTTGCCGATCTGAGAGATACTTCAGAGTTGTTTTAATTTGCATTTCTCTAATCAATAATGATTTAGACCATCTTTATATAAATATAGATGGCTTTAATTTCATCATCTGAAAATTATCTGTTCATATCATGTGACTATCAACTGGAAAATATTTCTAAAAAGATTGAAATATTTTACTTTGAGAAATTTTGAAATTTTTATTGAAACATTTGTAGGGCTTCTACATTATGGTCACCAATATTCTCTGACCACCAAAGTTGACTAATCTACCTCCTTCCATCCAGGAGGAACAAAATTCCAGTTATATATCTAAATAGTTGTGTTAGCTTAATGAGTAACCTAATTAGACCTCTCCATCAATTTAAGACATGGAAGAAGAGAATATATATCATTTGCAGACATATTGCTGACAAAAACAGGAGCAAATTTGTCTACTAGCATCCCTATCATCAGTGAGTGCAACTCACAACAAAATCCAGACTAGTACTCTAGTAGTTGTATGTCATTCTGGATCCCAGATTTTTTAAACAAAGGAAGAAACTGAGAACCATCAAAATGAAGTGACATGGGCAAGATCACTACAGCTAGTAAATGGTTGATTTGGATCCTGATTCAAGTGTTCTAATTCCTAGGTCAGTGCTCATTCCACATGTAGGGGAGTTGGTCTGTATCTATCCTATCTAGGAAGCTCTGGACAGGATCACAGAAAATAAGGGAAAGATAATGAGGCATCAAACTAACTGTAAAGGTTCATTTACCCCACACATCCTTTTATGAAGAATGATAAAGCATCTTTGAATTGGAAGGGGTAACACCATTGACTAAGTAAAGATCAATCTATCATCCCTATATGAAGTGTGAAGGAGCTTTCTTTGACCTTTTGGAGGGGTCAGTTCCATTGGTTGGGAGAAGATTGGCCATAGCTATGATTGCTCTTTAAAAAAAGTCATAAAATTCAAGTCATTCTTTTAAAATAGTTATAGGCGATCCACTGAATTACAAGATAAAGTGTTTTTTTGAGCAGGAAGCAGAGACAAATATTCTGGTTCAACATAGAGGGAGAGACATAAGACTAGAAGCAACATCAAGAAACATGATACCTAGTAGCGAAGAAGAGAACTGATTATGATTCAAAGGAAAAACTGTTCCAGGCAATTTAAAGTTGAGTTGTGGGGAAGAGCAGATCATAGAAGCCACCACTCTCAGAAACCAATGTAACAGAATTATAAGCCTTAGCCCAGGGGAAATGGTATATGAGGACTCTACAATGAAAAAAAGAACAGATTTGAATATTTCCTCTATTTACATTGAAAGGCTGCTGTTAGGAACAATTGAGACAATATTAGCCAGTCACCAGGAAACAAGCATTTATTAATGTGCTAGGCACTTTAATATGAGTCTATACTTTTCCTTCTCTTTTATTTTTTTTTGGTGAGGCAATTGGGGTTAAATGACTTGCCCAAAGTCACACAGCTAGGAAGTGCTGAGTGTCTGAGGCAGGATTTGAAAGTAGCCTTTCAATGTAAATAGAGCAAATATTATTATTATGCCCTTTCTAAGGTTCACAGAAGTTAATGATGATCTGCTTAATATCATATAGTTAGCCAGTAGCAGAGGAAAAAGATAAACTCAGATCTGGCTCTTAAATCAATGCTCTTTCTATCATACTACTCAGACTTTAAAAAAAAAAATACCAAGAACACATTTCTAGATCTTTGGATTGACTAGGCAGAATAATATTTTTTACTCAATATTCCCAGCATTATTGTCTTCATTAATTCTATAGCTTCTTGGAACTGAAAGAGACTATTTAATTTCCTAGATTCCTTCAAGGCAAAGCTTTAATCATGAATTGAGTTGCTTAAGGTAGCTCTGCTTTGGTCCTTGCCATCCCCTATGAAGGATTTTGTGGTTGGTTGGTTGCTTGTTTTAGCATTTCAAAGGATTTGGTTTTGTTCAATCATTTCCAAGTCTTGTCCAACTCTTTGGGATCCCATTTGAGATTTTCTTGGCAAAGACACTGGAGTGGTTTGCCATTTCTTTCTCTAGCTCATTTTACAGAGTAGGAATCTAAGGCAGAATTAGGTGACTTGTCCAACGTCACACAGCTACTAAGTATTTGAGGCTAGATTTGAAACTCAGGAAGATGAGTCTTCTTGACTCCAAGCCTTTAAAATGTGCAAAACACTTTTTAAATACATTATCAATTTTGATATCCATAACAAACATGGGAAATGGGTACAACAGGCTTTATTATTCCCATTTTTACAGTTTAAAATAATCTAAGATCCAGAGACAGGAAGTGACTTGCTCTTGATGATGCATTCAGTAAATACCAGAGGCAGACTTTAGACACAGATCTTTGTGGCATCAATACCTCTTAGTGGAATATATAATGGAACACAAAGCAAGCCTTGGAGTCAAAAATGGCGCTTCATGAGTGAGTAGTGTGATCATTGGAGAAGCCATTTAACTGCTTTTTCCATTGCCTTCTTTTTTAGGTCTCAGTTTCCATAAATGAAAAACTAGGTAATAAGAATGATGAACTTGAAATTAAGAGTACCTATGTTCAGAACTTGTCTCCAACACTAATAATATGCAATTATTCAACAAATCATGTCAGTTCTTTGGGGCCTCAGTTTCTACATATGTAAGAAAGAGTTCCTATTTCAGAGAATTGTCTTGAAGCCCAAATGAGATAATATGTGTAAAATGATTTTCAAACCTCAAAGTTCTATATAAATATCAGTTATGATTATTACCTCCCTTATAGGGTAGTTATATGGATAAATGTGCACCATTATTTTTACCTCATAAGTTTGTTTTGATGATCAAATTTGACACTAGCCCGATTTTTACCGTTATTATTTTATTATAACCCAGTCACTTTTCTAGTGAAGCAAACTGATTCTCCATACAAACAGCTCTTCTCCCAGCCCTTTCCCCCTTTCCTCTCTCTTTATCTTGGGACATTTGTCTCTGGGGCGTAACCCAATAGTGGGCATGTGTCATAGAGACATTCATCATGGAATTACAGCTTAAGGATCAGTTTCTGTTGATGTGAGATGATTACTGTGTATTTCACGCCTTTCAGGTTCCCAGCTGGGATTCACAGCTTTAAGGAAGTGGGCTATGTATTTTTAAATTTAGAAGAGGGTCATTCATTTTATTAATTGGCCAGAAGAGTACAGTCAAGCACAAATAAGAATTCTTAAAGGCAAAGGGCATCAGGGGATTCCATGTTTGTTAGCCTGTTAAGCTTCTCTTTTCTATTAAAAGGCTATATACTAAGTATGGATCACATTTGAGGGAAAAAAGCCATGAGCTATCCAAGAAAGAACACTAGTCTGGAGAATAAGGAGATCTCAGGTCTAGTTCCAACGCTAGCCTGTAGGCCCTATCACTTTTCTTCTCTGGGTCTCAGCATTCTCATCTGTAAACTGGAAGAAGGGAAAATGCTTTAGAGGGTCACTAAGATATCATCTAGCTCTAATATTCCATAAGTTAGAAGGATGTTACCTGCATGTAAAATTCACTCAAAGATTTTAAATGCTAATAAGCCTACATTGCAATTACTAATAACAGTTTTCCTATGCATATGATGCCATTGTTTTGAAGCCTGATCCTCAGAAGGTAATATTGCCTGCTCCTCTCCTTCATTCATCTGTACTTGGTCACTAGGACTCAAAATCATTATCATTATCAGCATTATCCAATAATACTTGTATTTTTCATTCGTCTAGATGAAAACCTACTTGGTAAGGATCATATATAATGATAATCATAACTTACATTTGTAAAATACTTTAGGGTTTGCAAAATTCTTTCCTGACAACACCCCTGAGGGACAAGTAATGCAGATATTACTATCCCCATTTTATAGATGAAGGAATTGAGTTCCTGCAAGACTGTGTGATTCACCTAAGTCATACAGCAAAAACTAGATTTGGGCTCAGTCCTCATCCTGTATTCCAGCCCAATGTACTCTCTACATATTAGAATGTTTTCTTAAATGCCCATAATTCCTTTCTGAGACCATATTTTGTTTTTCCTGTGGCCACTCTTTCCCATACATGGAATAATGTCTCCCAAAGATTTAACTTTATTGTCCCAATCTGAATTCTCATGCAAAGTCTATTTTTTCCTCAAAATTTTTGACATCTAATGAATTTGTTTACTTATCTCTTCAGGTTTTTAATTTTTACTCCTATTTTTCTCTTTATGAACTCATATAGTCATTAATTATTCTTTAAAGATGCCAAGCCAGATGGTTGGATCAGCCAAGGAGGCCTTTACCGTAATAATACACCTTACCCTTTCTCCCTCCATCTTCCCTATCCAACTGCAACATTGGAGATTAAGATAATAAATTATCTTAAAATTCATTTTTGTTTCTTAATCCCTGATTTACTTTAATTCTTAAGGGCAAGATCAGGGTTATCTGTTTAACAAGTTTATTGCTAATCGGTCCAGAGAGGGACTCCCAATACCAAGGGAGAAAGAGGAAGAAGGGGCAAATAAGAATGTTCCTCAGTATAGAATCTGCACAATCCAATTATAATTTCATTTACTCTTACTCTAGTCAATGCACCAGGTGGTGGTAAATTTCCATAAATCCTAAGAAGAAAAAGCAGTAAGTGTGAGGTGCCCTTTTCTTCCTGCCTCTTCAATTGGAACATTTTGAGAAATTTCACAAACACGGAAGACAAAGTCTACAAATTGAATGTGACATTTTCCAAAAGTGACTTCATAATTCACAAAACACCATAATGGAAAAATCCATGAAATATGATGAAATTGTAGAAACTCTTGGCTGGAAAGATCTGTCTTCTATTTTGAGGAGCTTAGCTTTGAGTTTTTGCTTTTTTTTTTTTTTTTTTTTACCTACAAGGTGCCATTTCAATATCATATGACAGTTTATTAAGTACAAACTAAACATTTGGTAAACACTTGATAAAGCATTCCCAATCCAAGTTGGGATTAAAATTACATTCCTAATTTTCTGATCCCTGTAACTCTTAAAAGCAATCACAATTATTGTCAATAATGATTTATGTGCTATTAAATGGTGCTTGATTCTTCAATGCCTAATGATTTTTTATATTTAACTTTCTACAACAGAGAGTAACTCTTCCTTTTTGTTAGGAATGTAAGTATTAAAATGATGAATATGGAAATATGTTTAGAAGAATTGCCCATGTTTAACCTATATTGGATTGCTTGCTCTCTTGGAGAGGGGAGGAGAATAGAGGGGAAAAAATTGGAATACAAGATTTTGCAAAAATGAATGTTAAAAACTATCTTTGTATGTATTTGAAAAAATAAAATACTATTTTAAAAAGAAATGTAGTCATTCCTGGGATTTCCCTTTTTACATAAATATAGACCCTAGAAACTAAGGCAATTTTAATATATGATATATATCCCTTCAAAAAGAGGAACCATATATTCATCATTGTTGAGTAGCAGAGGGAGTCCCATCAAAGTAATCAAGTTTATCAACTTGATTACTCTCAAACTCATGGGATTATCCTGTGACATGAGCATTTGGACTGGGCTGAGTAAAAGCATAATGAAAAAGGTATGAATTTGGAGTAGGAAGATCTAAGTTGAAATCCTGGCTTTGTTGATTATTAATATATTACCTGGCATTGAGGTGGTGCAGTAGATGGAATGCTGAGACTACAGACAAAAATACTCATTTTCCAGAGTTCAAATTTGACTTCCGACACTTATTGGTTGTGTAACACTGGGAAAATCAATTAATCCTTTTGGCCTCAGTTTCCTCCCCTGTAAATTAAGCTGGAGGAGGAAATAGCAAACCATTTCAATATCTTTCCCAAAAAAAGCCCTAAATGAGCTCACAAAGAGTCAGACATGACTGAAAGGATTGAACAAATATAATCTTATCTTGGGTAAGTTGTTTAAACATTTCAGTTTTCCCATCTATAAAATAAGCTCGATAGGCTTCCAAATTTACATCTATGATTCTAATGTCTCCTAAAGCTTTAAATCCTATTATTTCAATGCACACTTTGAGCCCAAATTGGCTTTAAACTGGGCGATTCCTAACCTTGTGAAGCCATTGCAGGATACACCATGAGAGTTCCAAGCTAAATCATAGGACTTCAAAAAATCTCCAAGTTCTCAAAACCTCTCCTATCTTCTCTTGCCTGCTTTTTTTCTGAAATTGATTAAAACTCGCTAGAGAGCTTCTATATTGGTTCCCCAAGACCTGATGTCTTTCAAACAGCAATTTGGATCTGTGAAAACTCCCCATAGTTTCCAAACATTTCATGAATTAGAGTCTGCACATTTCTTCTGGCACAAATTCCTTGTCTGAAAGATATCTATGCTTTTCCCCTTTTAAACTAGTAGGACCATTCTTATATTCCACTAAAAAGTTCAATGAGTGCCCTATGGCAGATACAGAACTGAGTTTCTCTTACATCAAATATCAATCTACAGCAAATGTTATTAACCTTGGGTCTGGGAACTGTAAATATATATATAGCTGTGTTTCAATGTAATTGGTGTCCTTTGTAATTGTATATGTGTCTGTTTGTGTATAAATATGTGTGTATTTGCAATTTTAAAATAACTAAATTGAGAAGCAGTTCAAAGTAAGTCCAAATTGCCCCGGAAAAATGGGATAAATGTCTTGCCAGCTTCCTATGAGAACATTTGTGATGATGTAGGGGAAAGTACCCTAAGAGTGTTCAACTCCTGCTAGAGAGGGAAGGTAGGGGGGAATTAAGTTTCTAGCTATAGTTTGATCAGCTTGCTGTAGAATGTATTGCTACCTAGTCTGCAGAGGGTTGTGTAAAATGGAATGGGGCAAGCCTATGCTGAGAGTATTCATGTAATTTAACTTAGTTTAATTCATTTCTAATATTCTGATGAAAGTTTTATACAATTTATTTTATAAGCAAATCAATGAGCACACAGCCAATTACACAGCAAAATGGAAGAATTTTCCTAGCGTAAGATGGAGGATATATTGAGCCATGAGATTTGATTAGATATTTCACACAAAAAACAGTCTAGAACAAGGAGAATAATATGACTCTCTCTGCCACCTCACAAATGGGTGGAGTCAGCTTTCTGAGATTCTGTGAAAGCTTGGTGCTTTTTCCAGAGCACTATTAGTGATGTTAGTTAGTGCATATAACAAGTGAGGATGGACAATACCTCGTCCTCCCTATTGACAAGCATAATGGATAAGGCATTTGTGCCAGAAGGGATGTACAAGCCCTGGTCAAAGTACCTCTCAGTGCAGGATCTCTTCCTTTGATATCCGTTAATGATGTGCACAGGAGTCAGTGAGGGTACTCACAGGAGCCTTTAGAAGCCTTTCAGCAAAAATAAATTAAATAAGTAAAATTCAAAATCTAAGAAGTTCTTTCAGATAAAATATTGTCTTTAGTGCTGTCCCATCTCTATGTCCTTTCTCTGGCGAGCTCTCCCTTGTGTCTGCAATGTTCTGCCTTCTCCTATCTGCACCTTAGAATCCTTGGCTCAACTCAGTTGAACTCAGGCAACCTGTCCCATCTATGCAGATGCTAGCCCCCTTTACCTCTAAGGATACCTACTGCATCTCTATCTAGTATGTAATTAATCATTTGTTTGTTGTCTTCTATTTAGAATATAAGATCCTTGAGGGCAGGGACTATTTTTCCCTTTCTTTGTATCCTCAGGGCTAAGCATAATTATTTAATAGATTCTTATTGTTGATATATAATCAATGTGAATGTTCTCCTTCCCTAGTGTTTAAATCTCATGTTGCTAGGCTACAGCACAAGGTAAACTGTACTAAGTCTCCAGGCAACAGCTCCATCTTCCCCACCCTTAGGGGCATGGTTACTGACTGGCAACGGGATAAATGTTACCCTTATCTAGTGGGCCAATACATCCATTGGCCTATAGACTTCCACACTGATTTCCTTGTTATTGGAGACTGAGATAAAAGCTTTGAGCTCCTGTCCATTGTTAGTGAGACAGCCTTTGATTCTCCAGCCCTTTCTCCCAGACCCCATACATTCTGATTAGAGCAAAGGCAGAATCTCAGAGTATTGATTTAAATGATATCCTATCTCTTGGACACTCACAATGCTAGAGGGAAGGGAGGTTGTAAAGACTGTATTATATTATAAACAGCCCCACTCTCCTATTCATCGAGTCCTGCAGCCTAAGAATTGGACCTAAACTGAGTGTCCACATGATTCCATGTTCCATATCCCGACCAGGACTTCAGGAGCTGCCAAGGGAATACCTCAGTCTAAGGCAATTATGGGAGGCACGATGCCATAAAAGTAGATAAGATAGGTGGTAATCTCTTTCAGAGTGACAGCTGGTGATGAATATGAGGCTGAATCCTAAGTAAAGGGAATACTTCCGATCACTCAAGGGTGACATGGGCAATATGGTCCAAGTGCCACAAGGTGGCAGGCTGCTCCCCTCTTGGGATGGTGCGGTAGCATTTCCAGTCAGCAGTTTCGTGAGCTTAGGGAAGCTTTGTGGGTTGTGGTTCTCATTTTGATCTGCCCAACTTCTCTAACCCTAAACTGACTATCTAGAAATCCAGTGTGAGGGTTGCTCTTTGTGTCTGAGGATGATGGAATGATCCCAGAGGTCCCCCACTCCAAGCCCCGTAGGAAATTATACTCTTTGCACCCCAGTCCCAGACTGGGTATCCTTCAGACTAAATTAGTTATCCCTGTACTCCAACAAAGTAACCTCTGGTCTTATTTCCAAAAACCCAGAAACTATTGGAACATGGTCTATAGCCACTGATCTCTGGGTAGAGAAAACAAAGAAGTAAATTACCGGATCACTCTTACCTCCCAGGACTCTAGGTCAGGATGGGGTAGAACTAGTTGAGGTAAAATGAGAAGGTTATTTAGAAACTTGGGCAAAAAGTCTCCCACCCCTACATTCTTGCAATAATCTTTCCTGTGTCACTGACCCTTTGGCAATCTAGTCAAGCCTATGAATCACTTCTCATATTCTTAAATGCATTAAATTCTTAGAATTACAAAGGAAATAAATTATGTTGAAATAGAATCATTAAAATATTTTTTAAAAGAATAAAGCCCACAGACCAGAGGTTAAGAACCCTACAGTATCCTAGGACAGTGACAGAAATAAAGGAATCTTCTTTTTCTGTTTTTCCCCTACTAATACATTTCTTGTAACAGTTTAGTGGGCCAACCACCTAAGTCATTTTGGGGGATGCCAATAGCTCAATACCACCCTAGTTTCAAATATTAAAACATAGTAATAATTCATTTCTATCAATTGGCTTTATTTTCCCAGTATTATGGGTCATTTCCTTACCCACACCCACCCTCTACCAACAATGGTCCTTAGAAATGCTGAAGTTTTTATGCAAATTACCCCCAAAGGGGCTGAGAAAAGCAAGTATTTGTTTTTCATTCAATAATCCCAGTTATGTTTCATCTGCTGTGGCTGAACTTCTCCCTCCTCCCTATCAGATATACATGCAAACAATGCCACTAAGAAAAGAACAGCCCTGTTTAAAAATATTCACATATTTGCCTAGACATTTACGTATATCATTTCCCTTGTCCACTCCTAACAAAGCAGGGGCCTTATCACTCTCGTGCCTAGTAAAATTCAAGCTAATGGATAAAGGCCTATTCATTTAATAAAGAGTGTGAATGTCCTGATGACTTAAGAAAGAAACAGCCTCCTTAAGCATATATCACAACTCTTACTGCCAGTCCCTGTTTATTCAGAGGACATTTGGAAGTGATATCTATTTACTATCAGAATATATTTCTGGAGAAACACAAGCAAAATCATTTGAAAAAAAAAGTTTTCTTTGGAGATTGTTATAAAAAAGTGTCATTGGCTATGTTCCATGTTTGGATGCTATCACAAATAGGCCCCAGTGAAACTTTGAAATATTAAATAAGTAGTTAAGATTAATTTAATAGCATTAAGCAGGAATGCAAATATACTGTCATCCTAATTAAAGGCTTAAAGAATATTGCCACTTACATTTCACTTGAAGGATAAACTTAGCCTGGACTTTCTGGGCACTTGCTGTGGATATTGGCAAGGTTATTTAAATTGAAGCCATAAGTGCCAGGTGTCCAATGCCTTTAGATAAGTTCTTCCAAATGAAAGGGCAGACCCATGGAGGATGTCCTAGATGAGTCTAGGGAATTGATTTCACGGAATTTAAATTTTGTCTGTTTAGTACTTCTAAGACTGAGAAGCTTACTCTTTCCCTAATGCTTAATTTGAGGTAGAGTGAGGAAGAGAATACACACAATGGCCTAAAGTCCTGCTATTACACTACACTATTACATCTGACTCTTCCCTTTTTATGCCCATCTGTATATTCCTTGAAGAATTCACCCTTGAAGAAGATTCATTCTACCACTTACATCAATTGTGTCAAACTAAAACAATTGTTTGTCTTAAGTTGTTAGTACTATTTGCATTCTTGTATCTAAATTTTTATTTCTTTTCACAAAGAGCACTGATTATTCTGAAGCAAGGGGAAAGAGTTGGTATATGACTGGGACTGGGGAGAAGAAAGCAGCACTTTGTCCTAAAATCTGTAGTTGCTATGCCTAGTTTATACTTTAGTCGTAGTTATGGTAGTTATGGCTCACAGTTAGTTAACTTATTAACTTAATTAATTAAATTAGTTAACTTGTTAAATAACATAACAAATAATTTATTTAGTGTTCAACACCTATCTGGCCAAGTGACAAAACCTATAGACTCCTTCATAGGAGAAAAAAAGGTTTAAAATGCATAAAATAAAATATATGATTAAATTACCTTTTTTTTTTTCAAAAACAAATCCCCAGATTCTAAAAACCTAGAGTTTACAAACAGGTTTCTGTGCAATAAAAGTCTTTTCTACCTCATAGATAGTACGGATGATACTTCTAAGAAAAATTGAGACTCTTTGAGTTTATTTCACACAACTAGTAAGTATTGAATTGGAAGCCAAACCCAGTTTCCAAACTCCTGGACTACACTAGGTTCAGCAACAGTGACAGGAAAAGATTTCCCCATTTGGAAAGAAAAACATTCAAAAGTAATTCCATTAGTACTCTGCTTTTTCAGTCTTTAAAGAGGATGCTTTTAAGATTATTTAAATCCCAAATCTTTTAAACACAGGTTTCCCCCTGCTTAGGACAACCACAATTGCATTCACCTGGATTTTTTTTTAAGACAGAAAACAAATCTGTCCTTTAAGTGAAATATTTGTCAAGCTATCTGCTTCAATTCAGTAAGGCATTCTTGGAGAGAATTTCTGTTCAGTGGTTTTTCAAAATTGCAAACTATCCCATCTGTCCCATGTATTTCCCATGAAAATCTTCCCAATAAGACGTTGGGAACCACATGTTGATGGAGACTTTATCTTCATGTCAGGGTTAAACCCTTCTGTTCTCTGAATCTTTGCAGTTGCTTTGGCCAAGATGTAACAACAGATCCCCAAATCCCTACCACCATGACCATTTCTTTGACATTTTAGCTTTCTCTGAAGAGTGGCCAGGTTTGAGGGATATTGGTATAGTTAAGAGAATGAAAAAATCGTTTTCATTGCCTGACTGAATCCCTAGATAGAAAGCCTGATGTGATCTTTCTCCTTCTGACCCTATGCTGTGACCCATGCCTAATCCAGGTATTGCAAAGACAGGGCCTTCCACCAAGTCCCCTTAATCCCACAGAGTAGCTGACTGCTGACAGGAGCTTTTTTACCATAGATGTACAAAAGATAACTCACTAGATTTTTAATTGGCTCATAATGATGCAACCAATTAATGTATAATCAGAATCTTATTAGTACACTAAAATATTGAGGGCTTTTAATTCGCATTTGTTAAGATAGTGTTCTCTAATTGGAAATCAATTAACTGTTCTTTTCCCCTGGCAGCATATTTGGGCCAACTCTGTGTAGCCCTAGTGTAGAAGGAAGGTCAAGGTAATTGTTAGATAATAGTGGAATAAAGACTGTTTTGTGTCTGGATTAAAAGGTTTAGACACTACCACCACCTCCAATCCTATTCTTGGCCTAAATTGTCTAAACTCATTTAATCCTGGATTGGAATATCATGGGCAAATTTTGATGAATAAGAGCTTGTCTCTTGCAAATGAAAAGAATTTTGCAGACAATGTCAGGACACAGTATCCAATCCTAGTTTTATCACCAACTAGCTGTGTGATTTCAAGGAATCCACTAGACATCTCTGAGCCTTGAATTCCTCATTTTTTAAATGTGACTTTTTAAAAATTTGACTCATAGTTGGGGGAGGTTGTATGTGGAGGTAATAACAAAAATACCTCCAAAAAACAGAAAAAAAATAATTTTAATGAAATATTTAAAACATAAAGAGGAGGGACAGCTAGATGACACAGTAGATAAAGTGCCAGTTCTAGAGTCAGGATCTGAGTTCAATTCTGGCCTCAGATAATTGACTGTATGAACTCCGGCAAATAATTTAATCTCCATTGTTTTACAAAATAAAATAAAATATACTGAGAACAGAAGGAAAGTCAAAAGAGAACTAAACATTGCTTTGTTATGATCATGTTAGATTAAATATACACATGAAAAACTCTACAAAATACAAGTTGTAGGTGCTATCCTCTGTCTTTTCAAATGTTTATGTTCATCAGCACTGAAGTTAACAACAACAACAAAAAATACTTAATTCATTATTTGGATCTAGTCTTAGGATTTATAGGGCACAAATAAACTTTACATTTTGTTTGAATGACTCTTATTTTTATAATTAATGAAACTGAGTGTCTGAGAGTTTCCATAATTTGCCCAAGGTGATAACTAGTAAATGATGGAGCTAAAAAAGATGACTTTCCTAAAGCTGCGTAGCTGATAAGTGACAATAAGAACTCTTCTGAAATCAAGAACAGAACTTTTTTATTTTCTTCCCCATTTTGCCATTGGTTTCTTGACTGGTAACATCATTGGTCTTTGGAGGCAGTGGGTATGTTCAAATTGTACCTGAAATAAATAGAACCATAAGCTCCCACACTTACCAACTATATGAACATAATTCACTTGAATTTCCTCATTTATATATTGAGAAAATTTCCATTTCCTCATCTATATAATGGGAATAATATCAATTGTACTGCCTATCTAATAAAGCTATTGTGAGGAAATTAGTTAACTATTAAGTACAATATTAGCATGATTATTTGGTAATTATTATTGTTCTCCACAAATGTAGTGAGCAAACCCTTTTTAATGGAGTAGAACTGTGGGCACTGAAGCCCCAACCCCCATTTCTAGCAGTGTTCCTGGGGTCAATAAGCTTGGGCCATGATCAAAGAGTAGACTTGAACAATAGATAAGGAATTTGAGTCAAAGTACAAACAGGATGACCTCTAAGAGATAAACCTGAGAAAGAGAGGAATCTCTGGATGAAGGTGAATGTCTGGAATAAGGCACCCTTAACATATGAAAGTGGGAATGTTTATGCTTCAAGATACATGAACTTATATCCATTTTCCTTAGAAGATTGTAATTGTATTGCTTTAGAATGGCAGGCATTCAATCTGTTTGAAGTCATGAATGCTAATATCAGAGGAGTGTAAATGGGAACTGGTTTCTGAGCACGTTAAGTGAGAAAAGGAAGTAAAGACTGCTAGTGACACATAGTGTTCTTTCAAAATTATAATATGGGAAGGGTAGAGAGACTCCCTTGGTCTCAAGCCCTTATTTAACAGAGGAAGAAGCTAAGGTCACACACAAAAGGCTGTTACTACTCCAAGCCAGGGAAGTTTTTTTTTTATTATTATTATTATTTTATTTTATTTTTTTTTAATTTAATGATTACTTTATAATGACAATATTATTCCTTGCACTCGTTTCTTTTCCGATTTTTCCCCCTCCCTCCCTCCACCACCTCCCCTAGATGGCAAGCAGTCCTTTATATGTTGGATATGTTGCAGTATATCCTAGATACAATATATGTTTACAGAACCGAACAGTTCTCTTGTTGCATAGGGAGAATTGGATTCAGAAGGTATAAATAACCCGGGAAGAAAAACTAAAATGCAGATAGTTCACATTTGTTTCCCAGTGTTCATTCTTTTGGTGTAGCTGCTTATGTCCGTCATTTATCAATTTTAACTTAGTTAGGTCTCTTTGTCAAAGAAATCCACTTCCATCAAAATATGTCCTCATACAATATCGTTGTCGAAGTGTATAATGATCTCCTGGTTCTGCTCATTTCACTTAGCATCAGTTCATGTAAGTCTCGCCAGTCCTCTCTGTATTCATCCTGCTGGTCATTTCTTACAGAACAATAATATTCCATAACATTCATATACCACAATTTACCCAGCCATTCTCCAATTGATGGGCATCCATTCATTTTCCAGTTTCTAGCCACTACAAATAGGGCTGCTACAAACATTTTGGCACATACAGGTCCCTTTCCCTTCTTTAGTATTTCTTTGGGATATAAGCCCAATAGAAACACTCAAGCCAGGGAAGTTAACTGGGTATAACTGGGTATAAGTGAGGGTATAACTGGGACTTGTTCTGAATTCTTCTGACACTCACTATGGTACTCTTACCACTATACTGTGTTGCTCAAATAAATAGGATACAGAAAAGGAAAGGAAAAAAAATCAGTGATGAGTGTATATGTCTGTGTGTATGTGTGTGAGAGAGATAGACAGAAACAGAGAGACAGAGACAAACAGAAAGACAGGAATAGAGAAACAATGAGAGAAAGAAAGAAGGAGAAGAGCAGAGGAGGGGGAGGAGAGGAGAGGAAATGAAAGGAGGGGGAAAGAAAAGGAAGGGGAGAGAAAGAGAGAAGAAGAAGGGAGAGATGAGGGGAGGGAAGAAGAAAGGGGAAGGGAAAGGACAGGAAAAGGAAGGGGTTAGGAAGAGGAAAGGGGAGAGAATACATATACACATGAAGGTTTATTTCAGTGGAGCTAATAGAAAGGATAAGAACTAAAGATCTTGCTTCCAGGAAGAAGGGAGAACAAGGGCAATTTTGTAGTGAATCATATGGAGTGTATGATCTTTAAATTTCTGCCAAGGCCAAGTACTAGCTAGCCATGCAAAAAAATCTTCTACAATTCTCTCCCAAAACCTGTACCTATGATATGAGAGAGTATTCCCCAAATCTTGTCAAAATGAATTTCTAATACTTACTTCTGGTGGTCTTTCTGGACAGAAATGATGCTGTCACAACTTATCTCATAAGCATTCATTAAGATCATGAACTTTTTAGGCAAGAGATTTAAAGAGCATTAGAGCACCAGATGGTGTTTGCCATCAATCAATAGACATTTACTTAGTGCCTACTATGTGTTAGGTACTATGCTACCACTAGGGGTACTAAAAGAGGCAATGGAAGGCAGTGGAATTAAGAGAGTTTGCAGAAAGCTTTCAATAAAAAAAAGGCATTTTAGGTGGGACATATCGTTGCTGCTCATTGTGGGGAGGGATTCAAAAGAAAAATGCATGTTTAGGAATTAACTAACTAATTAAGAAGATAGTATCTGAGAGTGGATTTGGATTTCTAGGTCATTACTTAAAATAAAGACATGCCAGGATTCTGCTTAAAGATGGGTAGTAAGGGTTCTCTATATATCTGTGTATGTGTCTCTGTCTCTGTCTATTTCTCTCTCTCTTTCTCTCTCTCTCTCTCTCTCTCTCTCTCTCTCTCTCTCTCTCTCTCTCTCTCTCTTTCTCTGTGTTTCTGTCTCTCTGTCTTTCACCAACATCTTTAGCATTGTAATTCCCTGAAAAGAAAATATAGCTAGAAAAACTTAATATTCACAATTTCTTCTAATGGGCAAATTTTTTAAGTCCCTCTCTCATTTTGGCAACCACTGATGATTTACTTGAGTCCACATAGACACAAAGACTAAACAGAGACTAGAGACCACGTTAGGAAAGAACAGTTAGCAAGTTCATAAATCAGACTTCTGTATATACCTCAATTAGAAAGAGTAACTATTCATTAGTTAAATAACTAGACTCAATGTCATGTATTGGAAAACTTTCAATCCAGGGACAACTGGCTGACCCTGTACCTCTGACTGGCACAAGGAGTGGAGAAGATGAACAACAGCAGCTCAAGGTAGGCAAGGAGCCCTGGAAAACCACTACCCCTAATACAGACACTCAAAATTTTCCTGCATTCATTCCATCGATTAGATATTAGGTAAATAAGTTCTTTCTGGACAAACAAGTATCCCATAGAAGGATTAAGCCTGTTTAACAAAAGTTTAGTCCATTTATTTACAATCCATTGGCCATGTACATGGCTTTAGCTAGATGATGAAAGAAGTTAATTCACATTTATTAGGAAACTGAGAGGAAATGTCAGGAACACATATAAATACAAAACATAGACAAAGAAGAAGCTGGTTGGTACCTGGATTTGGAATTAGGAAGCCTTCAGTTGAAATTCTTCCTTAGATATTTACTAACTGTGTGATCGTGGGCAAACTGTTTTAGCTTCTGTCTGTCTGCTTTCTGGATTATAAAATATGGATAATAATAGCATCTACCTCCCAGGGTTTTTGTGAAGATCTATGAGTTAATGTTTGTAAAGCACTTAACATAGTGCTTGGCACATAGTGGGTATTATATAAATGTTTATTTCCTTCCAAAGTAACACAAAAATGATTTCAAGAGGGAGAAAGCACTAATAACTGGGAGTAGGGAAATTAGGAAAGTTCTCTTACTGGAGGTGACTTTTGAATTGTACTTTTAAGAAAACTAGGAAACAATGTGGTAGAGGCAAGAAAGAAGTACCTGCTGAATATGGGTGAGAGGGGAGACAGAGTAGAAACAATGAGGAAGAGAATGAGCATTTATAAGCCTACTATATATGCCAGGCACTGTGTTAAATACTTTACAAATATTATTTTATTTGATCTTCACAATTGCCCTTTGAAATAGGTACTATTCTTGTCCCATTTTACAGTTGAGGAAATTGAGGCAAATAAAGGCTTAAATGACTTATCAAAGTTCCAGAGATCCTGAGTGAGTAAGTGTCTGAGACCAGATTTGACTCTGGTCATCCTGACCCCAGGCCCAATACTCTATCTACTATACTACCTAGAAGGTTAGGAGGTACAATATGAAATGTCATATACAGCAATTAATTAGCAGGACAATTCAACTGGAATAGAGAATATGGGAATGTCTATAACAATAAATACTACAAAACTAGGAAAGAAGTTGAGAATGAAATTGGGATTTTGTACTTTATCCTGGAGGCAATAGTGGGGTTTTGTTTGTTTGTTTTAAATAGAACTGTGATATGGTCAGACGGATATGTATGTTTGTGTGTGTGTATATGTGTGTGTGTATAATATCAATTCAGGGGCTAAAGGGAAGATGAATTAGAAAGGATAAGGATGGAAACCATGAAAACAAATTAGAAATCTGTTACAATGGTTTTGTCAAGAGGTGATGAAAGCCTGAACTAGGGTAGAGGCTGTGTAGATGGAGAAAAGAGGACAAATGTGAGAGATATTGTAAGAGAATTGGGAATAAATTGGAAATGGTCATGAGAGGAGGAGGAAGAGCCAAGGACAATTCAAAAATTGTGAAGGTTGGTGAATGTATAGATAGAGGTGTTATTAAGTGAAATGATGAAATTTGGAGGAGGGATCAGGTGGGAAAGGAAATGTAATGATTTTTCTTTCGAACATATTGAGTTTGAGATGCCAATGGGATATAGTTAGATACAGGCAGATGGAAATACGGAATTGGAACTCAGAAAAGGGATGGTAGGCAGGGAGATAGGAAGCAAGTATTTATTGAGTGCTTACTAAAGTCAGGCGTGGTATTTACTGCTGGGGACACAAATAGAAATAAAAAGAAAAATAGTCCGTAATATAAAGAAGCTTATTTTCTAATGGAAGAGACAACATGTAAAAAGATGCTTGACGGCAGATGATTAAGGGATACCTATACAGGGACATGGTGGCAAAGTGTTTAGAGTCAGAAGCACAGTCTGGAGGAAGCCAGGTCAGCCTATACCATTTCTCAAAATAAAAGTTCTAAAAAGCAAAACTCACCAATGAGAGAAGCTGGATGGTGGAGGGATATTTCAGAGTGAAAAGGCCCAACATGTTGAAGGATGATACATAAATGCCTCCTTAGAAACTAGATAGAGTTGATAGTTAAAACTATGGGATCTAATGAGTTGAGAACCCCGTTTTTGACTTTATGCAAAAAATAAATAAATAAAATGGATGTAAATGGCATAACATATAGAGTTAGCTTCAGAATCAGGAAGGCCATAGTCAGGTCTCATCTCTCATATATGTTGGTTTTGTGACCATAAACAAGTTAGTTAATTTCTCAGCTCTTCAAGGACCAATATGAGACTTTACATTATAAAAGTCACCCATCTGCATTAATAAAGGGATTTCTCTCACTAGGAATTTCCTGCATCAATTAAAATTACCAGAAAGGGGAGGTGGGAATAGAAACCATAATCTATTCAGAAACCGCTTCTGACCATCTCCCAAACATTACTGCAGATCTTCCTTTTAATCCAAATCATTGTCTACCCAAGACAGGAAACTGAGCTCCTAAGGTGCTGTTAACTACCTATGCAAAGCTGAACAATCACTGCCTCTCTACAGATACTGTTTTTCTGGTCTGTATAATGAAGGGACCTGAAGAAGTAGAACTCTATGATCCTTTTAGCTATAACATTTAAAGATTTTGCTTCCCACAAAGATTAATATGGATCACTGAAGTGCTACTGCAAAAACATCCAATTCCCTTGGACTTTATCTTTGTAACATTTTAAGTCAGAGGACATTGGTATAAAGAAACCACATGTACATAGGGATTGAAAGAACAACTGTCTTATGACTTATTCATACTCATAGAGAAAAGTTATTATGTTGCCTTACTCTAACCTAATGTTAAGTATCTTTCAGGCCGACAAACTGTTCCAATGTAGCCAAATTTCCTGAGTTCTCTACTTAAGCAGGTTGTGTCATTCAAGATTATCTCACCTATTATTACTATGTTCCCGATGAAACATGGCCCTAATAATTAGTAGTTATTAAGATGCTTAGTAATCACAATGGGACCATTCCCCACCACATCAGGGTATGGTAGGTGAGAACCAGGAAGCTTTAAAGATTTGGCCCACTTCCTAGTTCAAGAAGAGAGAAAGGCAAAGCTCTTAATTCTGAATTTGGCTGATATCCCTGAATGAGATACTTCCTCTCTAGAAATGCTAAGAATTTAGAAAACACAAACTGGGGCAGGTCCTGAAAACAGCAGCTTTCTTTACTCTGGAAGACTCCTCTTCCACCCCCTAAATCATCCTAAATTGAATACTGATGGGTATAAGACAAATACCTCCTACTTAAATACTATTTTTGGCTAAATATCAGCCATTTCCAAATATAAGCTACCTTTAGACTCAGCCCACAGTCTTAAAATAAGATCTCTTTGAAAGGAAAAAAATAAGCATTGCCATACTTTTTTTTTTTAATGACAGCAAATCATATATTCAGGTTCTACAGAAGTCAAATGGAAGAAGGGGGAGACTATGTCTTATACATAGGACATATCCAAAATGGCAGTCCAGGTCTCCTAATGAATGGCTGTCCTAAATTCAAAGGACCATGTGGTTTTCTATCCTCTTAACCACAACTCCCCTGTTGTTTTTATCTGAAATATTCAGACAGAGAACATAATTAATTCAGAACAAAGACATTTAGTGGAATGCCACAGTAAAAAGAGCAACAAAATACTTTTCCTATAATCATTGGTAAGTTAGGGAACACTGCAAGCAAGTATATAAGTAGGGAATATTTGTAATATTTTTAGAGAGTACATATGTGAAGAGACTTATATATGAGGAACAACACTTAGAAAATATGTGCCCACCTGAAGGAATAACTGACATCTCCAACTGATATCTTCTAGTGGTATAATTGTGTGGTTCCCAACTATTGCTGATCTCAAAATATCTACTGGCCAACATGTCACACATCTGGTCTCCAGTATCAGATACTGTTCTGCTTGATGTGGAGTCTCTGCTAGATGCTTCTTGGTTACCTCCACTGTCTACAATATCTGGCTTGGCTAAAACTATTGGCTGTCTTTTCCTCAGGGAAGAGTGTAAGCTGAAATGCTTTTTAAATTTAAATAAAGTATGGGTTTTTCCCAGATCTTTTAGAAAAGGCAGAAAAATTTTACCTAAAGAGCAACCAGAAGTTTCTTTTAGTTCTCAGAGCACATTGGCCCCTGAGGCCTCTCATCTTCTTAGCGGTAGGTTCTCGAGTGCCAGGTGTTAAATTATTTAAAACTTAGAGAAGGATTGGGTCATCTAAATTAGCTAAAGTCCTTGGGTTTAGTCTTTTCTTTAATTTTTCTTTCTGGTGAGAAACTTAAGTACCTCTAAAAGCCTTGTTTATGATGAGCCATTAATATAATTCCCACATTTTCATCCCTGAAGACAAAATTATAAACCCAGTACTAGTTATTTGCCCAATAATTATAAAAGAGCTCTGAGGTTTGATGATCCCCAGTTTTCAAACTCTTATTATGTTTCCTTCTTCCATGTAAATTAGGGGGTAAGGAAATAGGCAGGAAAAAATTTAAACTCTTATAAGGGGAGTAGGAAGAGATCATCTTCTCCACAATCTATCTAATCCTATTTCTGAGCCTTTCAGAAGTAACCAAATAAAACCCATTATTGGGTCAGAAAAAAAAAAAAAAACAGCCCAAAGCGGAGAGGGACTTCAGAGTTCTCTTCTCCATAAAGTAAGACCAATACAGATTATATCAATTATACACACTTAAGGATAGAGTAATAGGCCCTGCATTAAAAAAAAAAAAAAAAAAAAGTCCTGGGGGCTATTCCTCTGCAGATTTTTTTCTCTTTGATAAAAGGATTCTTATCTCCCTGCCTTGACCAAGTATCCTATTCTAGCTATCCAGAGCAAGAGGCTGAAGATACCAAGAGAAAAGCTGAAAACTAAGACATGCCATTGGAGAGGAATATGGATGATCCTACCTAATGATAGAGGATGACAATGACTACAACATGAGAGTGGTGGTGATGGTGGTGATCATGACAATAACAATAACATTTCTTTAGTTCTTTAAGGTTTGTTGAGTATTTTTCTCCCAACCACCCTGGAAATAGAATTATTAGCCTGATTTTACAGAAAAAACAAATGAAGCAAACAGGGTGTAGTCACACAACTAATAAATGTGGGAAATGAGATCTTCTGATGTAGACTGATATTCTCAAAAAGCAAACGTCTTGTAAGAGCCAGGATAGGGAGGAAGACACAATAGGAGTCCAGAGTCTGTATTCCTTATCTGTCACGCAACTCATTATTGTAAGTAATACTATGCTACAACTTTAAATTTTAAAATATAAATTTAAATGTTAACCATACTTTGTAATTTAAAGTATCCAAACAATTAGCCTATTTTAGCCCAACATATTTTAGAATTTTTAAAAAATGGATAGGTAATTAAATAACCTCCCTTTTCTGAGTATTGAGATCAGTATATTACAAACACATTTGAATGATTGCATATTTTGTTTAAATCTATGGCAAGTGAGAATAGTTAGGTGGTGCAATAAATGGAACATTGTGCTTGGAATCCAGAATACTCATTTTTAGAGTTCAATTCCAGCCTCAGATACTAACTGTGTAACACTGAGCAAATCACTTAATCCTTTTTGCCTCTGTTTCCTCATCTGTAAAATGAGCTGGAGAAGAAAATGGCAAACCATGCCAGTATATTTGCCAAGAAAATCCCAGAGTCAAACAATAACAACAAATTGAGGGTCATAGGAGGGATAAAGGGAAATGGGGAAATGTCTGTTCAATAATAAGCAAAATTCATGAATTTTTAAAAATGATTTCAGTATGAAACTATATTTAGAATGATCAATTTTAAGTCAGAAAACTTGGATTTGAATCCATACTAGCTATCCATGAAATTTCACAGGGCCTCAACTTCCTCATCAGTAAGACAATGATTATCCAATTAGTCCAATGGGGAAGTCCTTTGAAAACCTTAATGCATTAGGTAAATTCAAGTTAGTATTATATTAACCATAATCTTTTTAACCAATGAAAACTTGTAGCATAAGAACCCCAAGCACTGGGTGATTACTGGCCTTGCTCAATAAGTCAGCAAGTATCTAAGAGCTTATTATATAGACATTGTACTAACCACTAATGATACAAGTAAAGACAAAAATAGGGTCTGTATCCATGGCCACTATATGATGTAAACTTAAGCCAGGCTGATGATCTAGCAACAGAAAAGTAGAATCAAATGAAAATAACAGTTTACAGTTTATTTAAAATAACAATTACAGTTAGATTTTGATGGCTTTAGGGTTTTGGTTTGTTTGTTTATTTATTTGTTTAATCATGTGTATATTTGAATTCAAACCAGACTCCAGTAGGGTATCTGATCTAGAAGGGTTTATGGCATAGATTTCAAATAGGGATTGAAAATTACCATTGAGAGGAAAGATTAGAATCTAATGATTAGATTTGGCCCATCCTAATTTCCTGAGAATTTGTTGCTTGGGCAAGATCTCATACGAAACTATTGATTCCCTTTCTGTTTCTTTCTTCCATAGATTTCAAATTTCTTTTGTATTTTCCCCCAGACTTTTATGCCCCTAATATTTAACACATTGTCTGCCACATAGATGATTAATAAATGTAAAGGACATGTAAGAAAAGTTTCCTTTGAAAGACTTCTCCCAGCTTGTGAAGCTCACTTGCATTGAACAATATTTAGTGTGTCTGTCTCACTGTTCACCTTGTTCCTCCCCTTTGCTAAGAGAGGCAGACCTAACTAAACCCAGCCAGCCCATAATGCCTTCTCTGTGAAGAAGACAATGACCAGGGTGTTTGTTTAATGCGAAAAGCAGTGCTTTTCCTCCTCTGCCCCCTCCCTTCCTGGGCTAGCAATGGAGTGGTCGTAGCAAAATTATAGAAGTTAATTCTCAAATAATAAATCGGGGTGATTTTGGTGGAAATTTGCAATTCAAAAGCTGCCATTTGAAAAGCAGCTTTGGGGAGTGGGGGAGGAACCCCCCTGCCTGCTGAGTTGTGCCTCCTTGTGTAGATCAGTATCAAATTAAATTTCCCTATTATATCTGGGATGTTGTGAACACAATGCAGGGAGGGCTGCTCCAGCCCCAGCCTCATAACTGCGGCATCCTTTTCAGCCTAAATTATACAGAAGTGAATGATTATCAAGGCCTTCTGTTTACCATCCTTAGAAGATTTAATTTATCCCAATAAACATGGTGAAGCAGACCTTTGGATTGGAAATGACATATAATTTACTTCTAACAAATGCTTTGGGTTCAGGATAAAGACCATTCATCATGCGCCTCTGAATTTGAGGCAGCTTACCCAAGGACTTCTTTGTCTAATTGTTTTCCATCACAAACAACATGTGGGAAAGAGATTTGGGCAATATTTTCAAACACTAGAAGCTACATAATTATTGTCCTCCGCAAACCTGGTGATCTTTTTCTTTCTTTTTTTTCACAATCACAATTGCAATTTATCTGCCTAATCACCTATTCATGGAGGCCAATTACAAGCTCAGTGTTGATGAGGAGGCATTTGATAATATTAAATACAAAACACCCAATTTAAATAACATTAAAGTTGTGACAGGGACTCAACAAAAACCAGGAAATTCGAAGGGAAGGTCTTGCCTCTATCCAGGATGCATGGCATTCTGCCTGGGTAGCTCGAGGCATAGCAAGAGCTTTCATTTACTCACTGCTCTGAGGGAGGCACAAAAGATGGTGATCAAGTGGAAAAGGTTGGTCTTGTTTCTGAATTTCAGTCCTGGCTGGTGCCTTGCTTTGCAGTATTTATTCACACCATGAGTTGCCAATCTCATTTACAAAAATAACAGTAATGTCAATGAAAATACTTTCCCCTATTTTGAACAATAAGTACAAAAAGCTCACATTTATATGGTACTTTATAGCTTCCCTACAACATCAGTGAAACAGTTAAAGTAAGTGTTATTATTCCCACCTCAAAGGTAAGAAAATTTAGTTGCCCAGGGTCAAGAAGCTAGAAAGTAACAGATATGTCACTAGAAACAGAAGTCTACTGACTCAAATCAAGTATTCTTTGATCATAGAACTCTGAGGGACTGCAGAAGGGCAAAGAGGTTTTAACTCTCCAGAACCCCCTTGTCTATGATTGTATATGGTATATGACCCATATACCATAGAAACACTTGTTGTGGAACCTCATTTTGCAAAAGACTCAATCCATAAGTCTCTGGGAGCTATGATTTCCTAACCCTATAATAATAGAAACTTTAAAAAAAACACTAAAATGAAGTTATGAGTAATTATAAGAACTACCATCTTACTAAAAAAAGAAATGAGGAAGTAACTCCCTCTTTTTGGTAGAGATGAGGATGGCCATAGGCATAGAAGGTTGCATATATGGCTTAACTAGTTTTCTTTGTTCTAAAGGAGTGGTATTTTTTTTTAATGACTGGGGCAGAGGAGGATATAGAGCTGTCATAGGATATAGGGATCCAACCAAAATGCATCAAAAAAGGAATAGGAAGTGGATCCATGTTTCCACTGACATTCCGTTGACATTCTCAAATGAGGAAAACCAGTGCTGGTCAGTGTCTCCTCTACCACTTGTGGTGTGGGAACAAGGGTTCCTAACTATTGAAAATTCGTACCTACCATACAGCAGACCGGTAACACCTATCAATCCCATCCTAGAAAAACTTTTAAAAATTCATAATTGAAGGAAATATTTGAAATCAATGGCAATTTATTGACTCTAAGTCTTAGAGAATTGTCTAGAGCTTAGCTTCTTAAATTGTTAGTCATGAACCTTATGGAGTCTTATGACTGAATGTGAGAGTTGCAAAATTATGATTTATTATCAAAAAATGCTTGATTTGTATACCTATTTTATATTACCCAGAGGCACATATCAATTTCTCAGATGAAAAGGGGTCACAACTGGACACTGTCTAAGTCTAATCTAGAGGACTGAGAGATTGTATGATTTATGACCAAATATGGATCAGAGACAGAACTTCCTATCTTTTGGATAAGCTTTCTACCATACTGTGATCTTGCTTATCATCAATAAAATATTTCTGAAAACTGAAAAGGTTAAAGGGCCTATTATAGTCAAAAAATCTTTCTTACAATGTGTATAATCAGTCTTGAGAAATCATAAGCTCTTAGCCCCATTTTAAAGATGAGGAAATTAATTCTGAAAAATGTTAATGATTTAACCAAAGTTATATAGATTAGTGAGTAGCAGATACAGTATTTGAATCCTTGCTTTCTTATTCCCAACTCACTCCTCTTTATTACTTGTTATAATCTGGTCATAGGATTTAGAGTTGGAAGAGACTTCAATTAATCTCTCTCATTTAACAGAGGAGAAGAGGTCTAAAGGTCTAGAGAAAAGGAGAGACATGGATAGTAAGGTCACAGGTAGCTTATGGTACATTGGATCTCTTAATTCCTAGTATTAAACCAATGCGCTGTCTGTCTCTGTGCACTTTTGATAGTAGTCTTTTCAAAACTTAAGCCTTGGCAATCTTTTACTCAAAGATATAAAATGACACTATAAAATCAGCCATGATCTTCCAAGTAAATATGTATTTGGATTCTATTATTAATTTAGTGAACATGTATTTCTCCAATAGGTGATAATGGTAGCTTCTCAACCATTCAGGTCTATAGGGCAAATCTCTCTGTTGCCACTTTTTAAAAATTGGATTTTGACTTGATAAACCATAATGGCTCCAGAGCAGCTGTTACGGTCTATCGTGTAAATCTTTCTTAGTTTGCAGATTATTGACCCAGTGGACTGTAATGGCAGCTTTTGGAAGCCGCACTGAGTATTGTGACTATCCGGCTGCGTCGGATGCGGCATTTATGCATCCCTTCCTAGGTGATAGTCTATTATGTCAGGCCAGCTGCTATGTCCAAAGTCTGAAAACACTCAGAGATTTAGAACCTAATTGCTGAGCTCCTTTTTTAAAAAATCACAATTGAGGTATTTCAAACATGAGGATATGTCTTTTATCCTTCTACTGCTCCTAGCTGCAATCCATAGAAGGAATGATGTAAATTTTAAGCCTTTTGGTTTGTGGACTATGGAATCTTGATTCTTAAAATGAATTCACTGGGTCAGGATTTAGAAATGAACATGTAAGTGGGCATCACAGTGTAGCATGAAGGGTGCAGAATGAGGGGGTATGAGTTAACAGACCATCACCACAATTAATTTGTCATGTGATTTTAGCCAAGTATATGAGTCATCTGTGCCTCAATTTTCTCATCTGTCAAATGGAAATAATGCTTGCCAAAGTTCTATCATAGGAATACTATGAGAATCAAGTGAAATAATGGATATTCACACCAAGGGGGAAGGACAAATTGGAAAAAAAAGGAGCTGATTTCAAATGTCAACAAATGTTCTAGATTTCAACTCAAAGTTTTAATTGAATCTTATGTAGTTATTCATCTACTCACCTCCACCATAATAACTGCACATCCTATTTTACTGGGTTATTTTGAGGGAAAGAACCTTGATGCACAATGAGCTGAAATTTTTTTTTAAAGAAATATAAAGATTCTATATGAATATAAGGGAGCAATGGTACTCACTTATCTAGGGATCACTTATTCACCAGTTAGACCTTACTTAGTTAATTAGAACATTGTTAAGAATACAAAAGAAAGCAAAAACAAACAAACAAACAAACAAACCAAATACTTTGAGCAGCCACAATAAGTCTAAAACCTATACACTTTACTCATAGCAGACCTCTCAAACCCTCATTTAGAGATGATGTATTCTGATTTTTTACACCAGAATTGAAGAAAAATGAGATAGAAGGAGTGAACTAAAAGAGGATTGAAAGAGACAAAGAATGACAGCAATAAAAAGTAACTACAAGAGAGAGGAGACAGAAATTCTATGAAAAGCACATGCAACTTCAGTAGAATAGTCTAAGGACCATTTAGAAGAGGAACAAACAATTCTGAGAGGATCACTATATTATATACAAGATAGGCAGAAAACACAGTATAATAATATAATGTTCATGTTATATACAGTATTATATATCTATATACATCTTTATATAAACTGAATTATTAAGGAAAAATTAAGTAGTATTCAGTATCTGCTACTTAAGAATACAGGTAAATGTAGAATTCTGTTTAGAAAAATTTCCATAAAAGGATTTTTAAAGTGATGTTTAAAAGTTAAGTTTTGAAATGTTTTCCCTTTTTTATTTTTTATTATAAGGGATAGTTTGCTGGGTGGGAGATGAAAAGGAGATATTTTAATTATATGTTAATTTTACATCTCCTTATATAAATTCATCTTACATAAATTCAACTTATCTATATTAATTTGTACTAACTTTATTTATTAATTAAGGTGATGCAAATAACCCCAGATATTTGGACAAATTAATAAACATATACATGACTAGTTTTGATTATACAGAAAATTTACATTTTATTCCCATATGACTGAGTCATTTTACTTGTCATTACTTTGCATTTCATAGTATACTCAAAGGGGCTAAGGGTATAATTCACTGCCACAGACCAGTATCACCATAATTACAAACCCAATACAGAAATGAAGTATCTATTCAATAAAATCCCTTCCAACTCTAAATCTATAAACTTATGATTCCTATTCATGTTTTTCAGGCAGTAAGGGAATAGCATTACTGAAAGTTCATTTTGTGCATTATAGGGCAAATCTGTTATCAGGAAGCAATTAATAAGTAGTCACTATATGCCAGTCACTATGCAGTGCAAGGGATATGAAGACCAAAAAAAATTCCCCAAAATCTCATCCTTCCCTTCAAGGAGTTTCCATTCCATAAATGGTAGACATAATCCTTTTATACATGTAAATATATATAAAACAAATATAATATAATTTTGGGAGGGAGGGATTCCCTACCCTTAAAGGGTATGGTCTCATATGAGAGACGACATACAAGTTTGAAAAAATTTGAGAACAATTGCTAAACAGCTTAACATAATATCAAATCCTTTTGGGTGAAATATAACAATATTATATTTAAATAGTTATTTATGGTTCCTAAGCTCTTTCATATGCAACTTAATTCATATGAACCTCACAATCATCCTGTGAGTGAAGAAGATAGTTCAATTATCCCCATTTTGTAAGAGAGAAAACTGGGGTTCGTGGTGATAACTTGCCCAGAATCACAAAATAAGTGAGAAAAGAGCTTGTACTTTGATTTCTAGCTCATTGGCTTTCCAATACACACATGCCATGTCTCTGCGGAGATGAGTCCTTTCTCAATCCACCCTAACAATCCATCTTTCCTTAGAAGAAAAAAAAAATTATTACAGGTTATCCCTTGGGTTTGAAAGATCAGAGTCCTTTCTTTTCCTTCAGAACCCTAATCTTGGCAGCTAGATGGCAGAGTGGATAGAGCAGCAATCTTGGAGTCAAAAAGACCTAAATGCAAATGCAATCTCAGACACTTAACCAATTCCTAATTGTGTGAGCCTGCGCGAGTCGCTTAACCACAATTGTCCTCCATCTACCCCCCAAAAAGCTATGCTTATCTCAGTATTTCAGTGAATTGATGTATCAATGTAAATATTCCCTCCAAGACTGCCCATGCTAGACCCCCCCCTGGTAATTCTCTAGTCCTTCTCTGACAAGTCTGCCAGGTTTGTAGTATTGTTTCATTCTTTCTAGGAAACTCTTATGCAATAATGAAAGAAAACCTAGCAAAGGGGTAAAGAACCCTCAAAACTTTTTAGTGATGGCTAAAAAGGGCAACCCTAGTATTTAGAGAGAGTGTGACAAAGGGCTCAACTTCTTTCCAGAAAAGAGGAGGAGCTTTTGTTTATATCTTTTTATTCGGAATATCATGTTCCTTTAAAAAAAACAAACAAGTCATTATAAAAAATATCTAGAAAAATCACAGATGATTCTGCATTCAGAAGATATGATTTAAAGCAGCTGTTATTCTTGACCTATAACTTCTGCAAATATTTTAAAACTACTGACCAAGGAGAGGGAGGCAGGTTGGGGGAGCACATTTCCAAAGTCAGAAAATTTCATTTAGTCCTTTCCAGGGAAAATCAACATTGGAATCAATTCTCTGCACAACACATAGAATGCAAAGAATGAGTCTTATATGAGCTAGATTCAACATTTATTTTACATGAAAGTGGGCTAATAATATTCAATATGGTCCAGGGAAATCAAAAAGTCATAGCCAGCAGCTACTCTTTTAAACAAGATTTGGTGCACAACCTCTCCCCAATACTCCCCAAGGGCTGTTTCTATCAATTTTCTAATAAATAATGTAACGGCTTTTTAAAAATATATATATATTTCATTCTTAAATTAAAACCCTAGGATCATAAGCAGAAACTGACAGTCCTCTCCCATCCTGCTTCTACACAACTCCTTAAACTAATGGACTATAAAATGATACATTAATTAGGTAATTGGGGATCCAGGCAGTCTCCTGAAATGAACTACTAAGAGTTGACCTTTTGTCTTGGGATCAAAGTTCAGTGGCTAGAGGACCCATGACATTTAGTATACAATCCTTAAACTCCAGTTTCAATGTAGTCAAATGGCAATTAATTATTTTAACAAATGGATTTGACTGAGGCATTTAAATACCCAGGTGTAAAGCCCAAATTCTTCAGTAGCACAAAAAGTACCTCAGGCTTAATTACTCATATGGTACCAATTCGTCCAGATTGAAATCAACCGTTATTAATCCCTGGTAGGTTAGACTGCCCAGAAAACAGCAGACCCATTTATGGGGACATTTTGGTCAGATGTTATTCGTGTCTACCTCCTGATTTTCTTGGTTATCTTTAAGCATGAGCTAAAATTCTGCCTTCTCCAGGAAGTTTTTCTGGAACCCTTTAAATTCCTGCACTTTCCCTCTGTTGATTATTTCTACATAGTTGTTAAACTATTGTTTCCCCCATTAGACTGAGCTCCTTGAAAATAGAGGCTGTCATTTACTTTCTTTGTATCCTGAGCACTTAGCACAGTGCCTGATACACAGCAGGAACTTAATAAATATTTATTGATTGTCTGACTAATTACAGGGCTATGTAACAATGAAAGCTTATAGTTTATTATGACCTAGTGTGTATCCCAGCAAGGAGGATAAAGTTACTGCTGATTATAATGAATTTTCTGCCCAAATTATATCTTTGAAGGTACCTAAAAAGCAAGTGCAAAGTGCCAAAACTTACAGGGGTACTGACAAAATTTTCAGTTCTGTAGCAGCTAGAAACAACTGAACTTAGCATCCAGTTTGCAACAATAATTTGTTAAAATAGGAAGTTAACAGACAGCAGCCTTTTCTTTTCCTTCTTGATTATGGGAATTTAGAGGGCAGACTTTGGCTTCTGAACGACTTCAAGTCCCATCATTATGACATGTATAACTCTGCAAGAGGTGCTGATATACAATGATAGAGGAAGTTCCTCATGGGGTGCTTCCTATATCAATAAAAATATATATCTGGTTAAAAAAATCTTCAGCGTCTAATATGATCCATTTTTATTGTAGGTGCTAACCTAGTATTTGTTAAATCGGAAAATTGATAAAATGGAACTTAAGAATATCTCAACTAAGGTAACACTATAAAGTTTACAAAGTACTTTTGTCACAAGACTGTGAGTTAGGTAGTGAAAGTGCTATTGATTTTATTTTGTAGATGTAGAAACAGAAACTGAGGGAGAAACCTGCCCAGTGTCCTACAGTTGGCAATACTCAGACCCAGAAAGGGACAAGGCATCAATTCCATGCAAGAATACGTGTTCTGGAGCCAGAGGCTCTTAACCCTTAAATCACATCTTGGAATTTTCTACCTGTAGGACCTTAGACAATTCTCCTCAATAACAATTTAAATCAATTCTTCAAACATCTGTTAAGTAACTACTACTCTTAAGATGTTGCCTTAGATGCAAAAAGCTAAAATTGAACACTTAATCTTCTCACTGAGCCTCAGCTTACTCTTCTACACTGTAAAATGAAGTGACTAGAAAAAAATGATTTCTATGATTTTTTTGCTTCTAAATTCTAAGATCCCATCACTCAAACATAAGTCTTCTTCCTAGAACAGCCATGCTATTACTTATTAAAGTTCCTAGAAATAAAGTATTATTTGACCATCAAATGCTAATTAAAGTCTCTATGCTAAAAAAACAAAAAACAAAACAAAAAAAAAACAACTCTGGATTCTGAAGAATGGGAAACAAAAGAAAAGTTATTTTTGGAGAACAAAGAAACTACTTTCTTCTACTATAGATTATCAAATATGTTTTTTTTTAAATCTTTGCAATATTTAAGCCATACAGGAATCTTACTTTCTACCATCATTATCATTCTGGAAGAGTTATGTCAAAGTTAACATTAAAATTTATACCACATCAATTTCGTGGGGACATAGTTAAAATTGTATAATATCAATATTATCTTATTTTCCGAGAATTTGAAATATTCACATGTTCAAGCAAAACAACCTGTCTAAATTCTCACAGAATGTGCTTTATGAACAATAATGTATCCTAAGGGAAGTTATTCAATGCCAAGCCATAGGGAACATTCTCTTCCTCTGATCCAGCTCTTGGTGTCCATTTCCCAAAGGATCTTGGAAATCCTTTCTTGACTGAATACTGATATCCCATAAATACTCCTGTGAGAAATAAATCAGAGTTCCCAGTCCCACTTCAGTTCCCAACCCTAGGGTCAGAAATGTGACTGTTCATACCATTTTATATATAAGGAGTCACCAACCACTTTTCTTCCAGGAAGACAGTACATCACTAGGCCTTGTTATATGCCCTATTTCAATGCCCTGCAGAGCCCCAGATATTGGCTGTAGATGTGCTGTTATATTTTATGAATTCTGGGGTCATCCCATCCTGTAGCATCCTGAAAACAATCCTAAGTCTTTCTATGCATGTTATAGTTGAACTGCTTCCTATGAAGTCTCCCTTAAAGAAAGAATCTGACTTTTCTGTTTATATTCATATAACTTAGCACAGTGCTTACTTAATTATTTTTTTCTTAATAATTTTTTTCATATGTTCATTCATTTGGAGTAATAAAACCTAGGTTCAAATGTATTTACCCATCACTTACCATCAATATGATTTTGGGTAGGTAGGTGACAACATTTCTAGGTCTCATTTTTCTCATCTATAAAATGCAGAGGTAGAATAAGCTGATTTTAAAGGTGCATTTCATCTTGAGCTAAAAATCTGTGATGCTTGAAAACAGGGATCTTCATTCTTGAGAATAGAGATAATCTCTCTTTTCTATTTGTATCCCTAATCTTAGCAGTGCCTTACATGTAGCAAGCACTTAATAAATGCATTTTCATTTCATTGCACCCATAATGCATAAATGCACCCATCCATTCAGATTTAGACCATACTAGTTCAATGATTTAACTACTGATATGATCTTGGGCAATCACTCAGTCTTCCCCCTCCTCTCCTTTGCCTCCCATTCCAGTTCCCAATTTATTTATTTTGGAGACAATTGGTATTAAGTGATTTGCCCAGGTTCATACAACTAGCAAATGTCTGAGGTAAACTTGAACTCAGAGCCTGACTCTAGGGCTAGTGCTCTATTCACTGAATCATTTAGCTATCCCCTATTATCACTTAATCTTGCTAAACTTCATTTTTCTTATCTACAATGTTCAGGGCTTGAACATTATAATGATAACCTCTTTGTCCTCCAAAAATCCTAGCTTTAAAGAAAAAAAAAACCTAGTTGAAAGAAGAATCTGGAACACCTCAACCAGAGACCTCAAGAGTTAAACAAAAGGAGCCAAGTGGGATCCAACAGTGGGATACAAAGACTCTTCTCAACTAAAGAAGTTGATTTCCATAGCCAAAGCTCTGTGTTCATTCACAAAGCCAGGTGACAGAGATGGACTCACTAACCAATTTTCCTAAATAATAATTATTCTTGCACATGTTTAACCTATATTGGATTACTTGTTCTCTAGAGGAAATGAGAGTTGGTTGGGGAGGAGGGAGAAAAATTTGAAATTCAAGATTTTGCAACGGTGGATGTTGAAAACTATCTTTGCATGTATTTTGAAAAAATAAAAAGCTATTATTAAAAAAATAAAAATTATTTTTCTTTGTATTAAAATAGCACCTAATCAGGGCCACTGCAGTTAATTAGGGATGGGTATTCACAGTTCTTCCTAGAGGCACTGAAGTCTAGGAGGGAGGAGAAACAGAATTTATACTCACTCCTTCAGAAAGTAGAAATAACTGATCATAACCTTCAATTAGCAGAAGTAACTAGTTAAAATAAGAAGCTATATGATGGTACTTCTCTCTCTCCCAGCCCAACTCCCAACAGCTATACTCCAGATGAGCTCCTCTTCAGTACTACTCCCTCCCTCTCCCCTTCCATGTCCTGGGGTCACTCCCTTTTCAAGTTAATTTGTCTTTAAAAGTTGATTTAAATGCCTTTTTGTTTGATTTGCCTCAGGCATACACACACACACACACACTCACACACACACTCACAAAGGCTAGTTGTGGCTCTGCCCCAGGGATTCTACTACAAGCCAGCTGGTGAAATTACCAGCTAAAAAGCATTAGAGTTACCACAAAATGGAACCCAAGCTGGGGGAAGGGACAATTGTCAGCAGCCCAAACTATGGTAGGAGACTACATTTTTATGGCTGAACAGAAGAGGCGGTTCTATTGGACTGATTCACATAAAAGCATCCAGTAAACATCCTCCCTATGTGGGTGAAAGTATAACGGGCTGGCTTCTAATCCTGATTCTGCCACTTACTATGTGAGCTTTGAACAAGTTACTCTTTCCGATCTAAGCCTCCATTTCCTCCTTTGTAAAATGAAAGCATTGTTCTAGATTGGGGATTCTTAACTTGGAGTCCTAGAACTTGTTTTACAAACCATTTTGATAATTGTATTTCAATATAATTGATTTTCTTTGTAATTGTTTTATTTGTGTATTTATAAACATTCCGAGAAAGGGATCTATATGTTTCATCAGGTTGCCAACAAGGCTCAGGACACACAATAAAAGTTTAAAAAATCCCTGGATTAGATGGTCTTTTAAGGTCCTTTTATAACTCTAAATTCTATGACATTCTATGGCTGCTGAAAGATCTACTACCATCAAGAGTCAGAGTACCTGGGCCAGCAATTCTAAAGACTCTTCAGATTGTCTATGAGAACATTCATTTTTAATTCAATGTCATTGTGATAATAACAATACCTTTCATTTATTTGGTACTTTACCCATGCTGCCTCAAGTTATTCCTTTCAACAACCTTACAAGGTAAAAGTACTATTGGTCCCATTTTCCAAATGAGGATTTGGAGGATAAGAGATTTTAGAGGAAATCTTTTGTTGCTGTTGATTAATAGTTTGTCATGTCCAACTCTTTGTGACCCCATTTGTGGTTTTCTTGATACAGATACTGGCATGGTTTGCCACTTCCTGGCTCATTTTATAGATGAGGAAACTAAGGCAAATAGGGTCAATGGAAGAAGAATCTTCCTGACTCTAGATTGGGTGCACTATCCATGGTGCTACTTCGCTTCCCCAAAGTAAGTCCTACTATTAATGAATTTGATGCTTTCTTTTTCCACTGCTCTGGATTGTCTCACCATAAAAATGTGTGATGAGGAATGGGGGAAAGAGAATGGGAAAGGCATGTACATGGTGTGATTTCCAAAAGAAATACCTAACCAACAAACTGACTTTAGAGCTGGAGGAGTTTTGGGGGTCATTGAGTCTAAATAAATTCATTTCACAGAAGAAACGTGATAAGTCAAAAGTAGTGAGTGACAGAGCCAGGAATCAAATCCAGGTACTCTGGGTCTGAAGTCTTAATTTTTAGGATAAAATAGAAACTTTTCTATTTGACATCTTTGTATCTCCAGGACTTAGTATAGTGCCTGCTGCATAGTAGGTGCAGATAAATATTCATTGACTAACTAGAGATTGAAGTATTTCATAATTTGGGCTAAACTATTTTCCCAGGCTTATTGTGTATTATTCCCCTTCATATGTACCACCTAACTAACCTTCTTGTTGGTCTTTATTGGCATTCCATCTCCTCTCTACCTTTTGTGACATGAACTGTCTCCCTCATTCTGAAACATACTTCATCCTGATCTGCCTCTAAAGGCACCTGGCTTGATTCAAAGATCAGTCCCTGTATCCTCTCTTACAAAGTGCCTTTCCTGATCTTCAGAGACATTAATGGTTCTTAACTTTTGATTCTGGAACTTTAAAAATATATTTGATAATTTTCACTATAAATGATGGTTTCTCTTAGTCCTACATATTTTATGCATTTCAAAACATTATTCTGGGAAGGGTCCATAGGTTTCACCAGATGGTCAGATATCAGAGAGCCACAGCTACACACACAAATAGCTACACATCCACACCAACCTACACCCCCGCACATCCCTCTAGAGCACTTGCTTTGCTTCATTATATATGTTTGTAATGAATTTGCATGTCTTTCTTTCTCTTTGGGGTGAAAAGGAAAGTTTATGGAAGGGAAAGAATTTGGACCTGAACACAAAATAGAGTTTCAAAATAGAACCCTCATTGTAGGTGTTCTGGATTTCTCCCTTATTTTTCTCCAATCATCATATATTTTCAAATTATCTATTTACCCAGGATCATAGATCTAGAGTTAGAAGGGACCTTAAAAGCCATCTTCAACTCCCTCATTTTACAGATAAGGAAACTGAGATCTGGAAATATTTTAATCTTTTCTTTGCACAGTGGGAAAACACAGGTAAGTACTCAATAGATTCCTATAGTTTGATGATTAAAAGACTCACCCAGGATCACACAGACCATGTGTAATTACCCAGATGAATGCAAGCCCTCTGAGATTAGGAATTATTCATTCTGTCTCTGGATCCCCAGTGCCTAGCCCATAGTAGATGCTTCATCAGTGCTTGCTGGATCATGTTGGTTCCACCAAGCAGTCACCATTGGAGAGCTGATTAGTTTCATACGGGAGACTCCATTCTATATCAACTCTTTTTCAGGATGTCTTTACCCAATACTCCTAAAGCTGATGAACATTCCCTTCTTCCCTAGAGCTTCTAAGGCTAGCCAGCCTGTTTCTCTGGGAGCTTTGTGGGGTGCTGCTAGGGGGTGTTCCAGTGCTTTCCAAGCAATCTCCCAGCCTAGCCCAGCTGAGCCTGGTTCCCTGACTGCGTCTGTACCAAATCAAAATGATGAAGCCTCCTCCAGACACAGAGGAGACTGCAGGAATAAATCAAACCTGCCCAGACTGCCGCTCACTAATGTTGAGGGAATCCCTCCTTGAGGGTCCTTTAAAACCCCAAGTATGTGTGTCTAAAAGGTGCATCTGCTTCTGAATGAAAGAAAAGCTGGGCCAGCTGTTGGAGAAGCTGCAGTCACCCACATTCCCCTGCGTGGATCTCTCTTTGTGAAAATTCTACAATGAATATGAAGCTTAATGAGAGAAAAAATGAAAAGAGATTTTTTTTTGTTAAAGTCAAGCTTTCACATTGCAACATAACTCTGCTCTAGCACATCTAGGGTTTATAAAGCCTGTAAATTCTAGCATTTTTATAGCTGTCCATTGTGTATAAGCCATTTAGAGCAAGGTTTTCTCTATTCTTGCATTACTGAAACAAGAGTTCAAGTATTCAACAGGTAGCCTGGAACAAAAGCTATTGTCATCGGAACCCAAGAGGCGCCATTAATTAAAGTGCCCTTCACCCTAGTTAGGAATGGGAAGCTTTGTTCCCTTTCAGAGGCAGCTAGTTGACTAAGTGCTTATGATTTTTTTAAAAAAAGGCTTTGAGATTTAACAGAACATACAAGCTTTTGGGGTTGATTCTGCTCTTTTATACGTCTAAATCAGGGATATTGCATTGGATTGGGGAGGACAATGTACATATAATTTATAAGATTTGGAGCTAGGAGGGACCTTTAAGGTCAACTAACCCCCACATCACCCACACACACTTATTTTAAATAAGTAAACTGAGGTCCACAGGAATGAGTTGTCTTTTCCAGGATCTAGTAAATAGTAAGTGTTAGAGCTGGAATTCAAGTTGAAATTCATTTTCTCTGACTCCAGAACACCTTTCAATCCCCTCATTTTACAGGGGATGAGAAAACTGAGACCCAGTTAAATGAAGTATTATTTGCCAAAAGTTGCATATTTAATAAATCCAAGATTCTTAGTACCACAGATTTTATCTCTTACTAGACTAGGTCATATTTTCCAAACCCCCTCATTTCACTGATGGGGAAACTGAAGTGGAGTGAGATTAGATGTTTTGCCCAAGGCCATACAGATAATGATATTACTTACTGATAGAAAGATCAAAGACTGTTTTGAACATGGGTGAAACTCAAGCCTTCTGATTTCAAATCCAATGTTCTTTCCACTGCCTAAAACTACTTGGTACTGTTGTGCCACAGTTCCCTTTTATTGTCCTGCCTCAGTTTCCCTAATTGTCCTGCCTCAATTTCCCTGAATGGTTCTGCCTTAATCCCTCTGGTTTACAAGCCCCGTCCTGATCATTAGGACTGATATAACTTAGGGCTAGTTACTCTAAGGTTATAAATTGTAAATGTGTAAACTCAAGATAAAGGGGAGTTCAGACTTCCTGCCTCCTAACTCCTCCTAACTCATCAAGAATTTATGGTTCTATCCCCCAACCTGTCAGAACTAGATTAATGGTCCCTGCCTGGAGATTCCCAATTACCAGAGTTTGGACCCCAGCCCCCTTCCCCCCCCCCCAGCCTTTGTTTAGCTACCTGAGCTGAGAGCTGTATATATGTGTGTCATTGAGAACTCACATTCGCTGTTGGATTTTTGGAGACAATAATCTCATTCAGCCTTGGGATGAAATCATGGATCCATTTGGTCCCAGTGAATCTCTCCCTTTCAAATAAAATATTAAAACTCCCTAATCTCTATCTTGCCTCAATTTCTCTATCATTACAGTATAAAACTTCTCAGGAAGAACATAAGAGTCCCACTTTCTCTCTTCACTCAAAAACACACCAAGTTATCCATGAACTAACAGAATTAGAGAAGAAGTATAGCTTTTCCAACATCACTGAGCTAGGGAGTGGCAGAGAGACGTCTAGAATCCAAGTTTGGTTTTTCATTCAACTACTCTCTGCTCCCTTCATTCCATTTGTGAAGGCATATATCAGCTTTTAGAATGAGACATATTTGCCATAATAAGTGAAACATTATGGTACTTTATAAAGCACAGGGGACAGAGAGAGGACAATCATTCTAGAATGTAGATCTTTAAATTATATTGTATAAAAGAAATGTGTGAAGAAAATTTTTAGGTATGATTCAATAAGAATGACAGTGAATCATTGCATTAGGACTGTATAACTTTATGGTTATACTGTTTTCAAGAGATTTGAATTCAACAAGGATTTGTTGATGTTGTTGGCAGCATCCCATAATAAATAACCAGATTAACCATTGGAGTCAGGAAGATTTGGATTTAGAACCTGTCTTTTAAATATATTAGTTAAATGATCTTGGGCTCTTAACTTCTCAGTGCCTCCAAGGAATTCTTCCAGGCTATAAATTACAGAGAAGTTTGCACACAATATCAATGGACAGAGTTCCCTCTTAGGAGTTCCCTGCATATATGAAAATAAAGATATAGACCTAATTATTATGTTGAGGTTCAAGAGACTAGGCTCACAATTCAGTGTCGGGAAGTGACTCAAAAGAATTTACAGGCTTGAACCCATCTCCAAGTTAAGGGACAAAGTTTGTCATAATTGTAACACCATTTGAAGTGGTCTAAGTTCCAAAAGAATTTGGCTAAGAACCAGGAGCAAGAAGACAAATTTATAGGAAAAGCCAGAAAGATCCGGTTCTTCGTGGCATTGATATGCTAATTTTATGATCCAGAAATAGGACAGAGAAGTGTTCTATTTGCTATTGTCTCAGGAACTTGATTACCATTGAGCAGCAGGTTTTTCTATCTGTTTGTAGGGCTATCCTAAGGCGGAAGACTTTAGAATCATTGACAAGCTAATTATTAGAGCAACAGCACTCTAAGGTTGGGGACCTCAAGGTTACTGCTTTGTTTCCCCTAAAAGCTGTACCTTATCAATTATAATTATAACTATTTAAAAATTTAATTTCTGCTACAAATAACATTAATATTTCATTTATTTACCAAATAGTTATTAAGTGTCTATTATGCATAAGGCAGTATTTTAGTCTCTAAGCCTAGAGACATACACACAGAGTCCCTGCCTTCAGTCAGCTTTCATTCTACTAGGTGACATATTTATATCTATAAGTGAATGACATCTTCCATAAAATTTGGGCTTTTAAGGATTAAAAATGTCATCTGAGAAAATCCGTCCTCATGTCAAATCCTTTGTACCCCACTTTTGTTACCTTAAAACTGTCAATCCACTCATTTGGAAATTTTCAATTGATAGCAGCAGCAGCAACAGGAGTAGGAGTTGGAGTAGTGGTGGTGGTGGCGGCAGCAGCAGGAGCAGTAATAATAATTTGTGTAACATTTTAAGCTTTTTAAAGTATTTTACATATACTATCTCAGTTGATGCCCCACAATAACCTTGAGTTGGATATTTTAAGAATTGTCTCAGTTTCATAGATTAGGAAATAGGTTCTGAGGTATTTTTTCACCTATGATAATATAATTTAAAAGTGTTAAAGATGGAAGTTAAATCCTGGTATTTTCTGACTTCATGTTCCAGCCCTCTTTCCAAACTTCCTAGAGTTGGTTACATGAGGCTATTCAAATTTACTTTGGGACTCTTGAGAAAAGGGGACTGTATTATTGCTTCTTTGTGTATCTCCAAAGCCTGGCACATTCATTCAATGGAAATAGTCTGAAAAGCCATTCATGGGTTTCACCAAATTGTCAAAAGAATCCATAACAGATACACATAAAAAGGTTAAGAACTCCTGCTCTATGGTATGCCCAGTTACAAATTAGATTAACATTCACCTTACTTGCAAAAATAGCCTGATGATATTTTGAACTTCAATTCTGGCCCAAGTGATCAGGTCCTATTTGAAGGAAGCATTGCAGTGATTTCTTAATTAAGATCTATTATCACTAACCTAACTATCCACATAAGAAAAACCAAGTGGATAAAGAAACAAAGCCTTAATCCCCACACTATGTTTTACAATTAGATAGACAATCTTACATATTGGACATGGGCAATGAGCTGAGCCCATAATTGTATAAAAGAAGAAAAGGAAATTGGATTTCTTTGGGGGAATTATGTGATTTTTAAAAATGATTACAAGCAACAAAAACTGATCTTTTTAACAATTTTCTGGTGACTCTATATGGCCACAAGTCATGGAACACAACAGTCTTCAAAGAATTCAAGTTCAAGAGCAATCAACTGTCAATCTTGGTCAAAAGAAAGCTGTATGGCAATAGCAGCAAAAAACAGATCCAGAAAGTGATATAAAGAATGATATATCTGACTAGAAAAGAAAGTAAATTGGTCACTGAAAGATGACCAATGTACAATCCCTGAATTCCAATGGTGTTTATGAAACGTAGAGGTCTAAAGGAAGATCCCCCAAACATTAGTTGAATCACTTATGAAGAGCATAAACATAGAGATGGACTATAGACTCTATTTCTGGATAGTCTACAATGAGGAGATAGTAGACCCCTGGACTATAGTATTATGAACTCAGTTAAAGAAACAAGGCAGTAGAATGTATGCCCAGTTTAACCTAAACCTGCTATAAAAGCCCCCTTCCCCATAGAATCTAAACAGCAGAATTATTGATTAGCTTATATGACTCCATAAGAAGAACACATTATTGCTGATTAGAGCCATGCAGGTGATAAAGTAACTAAACCAGCAAAAGCTGCCAGCTTTAGGTTAGGAAACAGCTGTGTCCCTAATTATGGGGCCTGATTTATACTCTATTAAATCTGTATATAAGTAACCCATTTCTCTGAAAGCATTTAAACCTCTTAGATCCCACAAAACACTACGATTTTATTTGAAATAAATGTATCCAGCTCTTTGGGGAACATATGGTATATTTCTCTCTTATTAATAATTCAGTTCAAATGAGCAAAAATTAGTTGGTGCAGTTATGGCTGATTTTGTCCTGAAAAGATCTGCATTAATTTTAGACGTTTTGTAAATTGGGCTATTAAATAAAAGCATTATATGTGAATTACCCTTTAAATTTTAAGCAACTTGGTAGTTTAATGGTATTTTCTAGTCAGATTCATTTTCAATCTTTAAAAAATTATAGTCATTATGGTAAGACAAATTTTCAGAACCTGCTCCTTCTATCCAATTACACATTGTACTAATAAGTAAACTAGAAAAGTTTTATGTTTGAATTTAAGTCTTCAGTCTTGCTTACTTTAGACTCTTATACCATTCATTTTACTGAAATGTTTGTGTAACACTGACCAGTCTTGATTATGCCTTGTTTACTTAGAGGAAACACAGTCTACTAGATGGAATATGGAGCCTATAGAAACCTGATTTTGAATCTTTCCTGTGTCACATGGGTCAGTCACTTAATCTGTCTGAGTCTCAGTTTCCTCAGTTGTAAAATGGGGGTAACAATCATAATACCTACCTGTTGTAAGGTTCAAATGAGCTATTCTTTATCAGATGTTTTGCAAACATTTAAACACTATACAAATGTTATTTATTATTATGAGTATTTTGTCCTGCCAGTCTCTTCATAGCACCTAGTGAAATGAATTGTGAGATAGTGCCCACATTTAGAAGCATTAGAAAGCACACATGGGGGGTAGAGTCTATTATGCTCCCATATTATTATGCTTCTTAAAACATTACAACTCTGTTCATTAGGACTCAGGACTAGTGGATGGAAGTTACAAAGAGAGCTGGTCTTTTTAAATGATCATATCACTACTCCTGATGAACTTCCTCCCTTCCTTCCATCTGCATTTCTTTTCTTTCTTCCTTCTATACTTCTTTCCTTCCTTCCTTCCTTTCTTTCTTTTTTCTTTTTTCCTTCCTTCCTTCCTTTTCTTTTCTTTCTTTCTTTCTTCCTTTCTTTCTTTTCTTCCTGTTTTTCTTTCCTTGTCCCTTCTTCTCTCTGACTTCCTCTTTTTCCTTGCTTATTTTCTTCTTTCCTTCTTTATTCCCTCCTTTCCTCTTTCTTTCTTTTTTCCTTCTTCCCTCTCTTCCTCTCTCCCTTCCTCTCTTCCTTTTCCCTTTCTATTTTCCCCCTCCCTTCCCTTTCTTCTTTCTTCTCCTTTCATTCATTTTCCTTTCCTTTCCTTCCTTTTTTTTATTCTTTCTATCATCTAATTCACATGGGAATATTCTGGTATGAAACATCCTCCACCAATACAGATTAACAACATTGCTGTACATTATAGTGTTAAAAAGAGTTCCTAAAGACATTGAGAGTTTAAATAACTTGTCCATGGTCAAACAACTAACATGTATCAGAGGCAGGCTTTGAACACAGATCCTCCTGACTATAGGGCCAGCCCTTTATCAACTATTAGATTGTGTATTCCTCCATTACATTGTGAATTCCTTGAGAATAAGGACTGTTTTTAATTGCCCTTTGGTCCTTCTTTATATCTCCAGCACCTAGAATAGTGCCTGCCTCACAGAAGGTGCTTAATAAATGCTTATTTACTTACTGACAGACACCATTGTATTTCTATGTTAACTATGGCAATGTGGATTTATATTCACACAGAGGCTTGGTTAATTTTAAAGTGGGAGGGTCGAGGAAACCACATGGGGAATTAACCCACAATTAATTAGAATCTAGGTAATAATGTAGTATTAACCTTTTACTCTGTGGGGACTTCAGAAGGAATAATCTATTTTATTTAGCCCTTTGAGGTTGAGTAATTCTTTGGTGGTTTTGTTTCCCTCAGCACCTACTTTTCTCCCTCAACAGTATAGCTCCACAATAACAAAAAATAGGTAGTATTGTAAAGAGTTTCAGGGTTGCAAAACACTTTGTATGTTATCTTACTTGATCTTGACAATAAGCCTATGAGGAAAGTACCATTATAATCTTTATTTTATAGATGAGGAAAATGGAGTCTGATAGAAAAACTGTCTTATTTACCAATAAGATGGCTATTGTACTAATTCAGGTCAGAGATGTTGAAGATCTGAACTGTGGTGTTTGTGGAGAGAAAGCGAAGGATGAGAGAAAATTTTCAATGATCATCCATTAATATCTCAATCTAACTGATTAATCTAATCACGAAACCAGTCCCCTGATAAGTTGTTTTTTGACTGAAGGGAAGGTATGTGTTGGAGGAAAGATAGAGAGAAAGGATGTAGGGTCAAAAAGGTAATGGCAAATGGATTGTAAGGACATTGGATTCTCTCTAAGAATGGACCAAGATGACTTTAAGGAAGGTTAGAGTACCAATAAAGGAATGGAAGGACATTTCCAAACAAACTTTTGTACTTCAGATTTTTGCTTAGGGTTTGATTAACAATCAGGGAAATCATTTAATCAAAGCCACTAAAAGCTCTAACAAGGGAAGAAATGAATTACTGATTAAAAAAAAAACACAAAAAAGCCCTTGAGATCTTCATTACAGAAACCAATAAGAGTAATGTATAGAATGATGGAATTGGAGTTAGGAAAATCTAAGTTCAAATCATACAAATGACAGTCATCTTCAAAGTATACATAAGGTTGTAAGCAACTATAGTTTGTGAAACAGAGCTAGTTGTGAAAGGGAGACTTAAGACTACAGTATGTAAGTTACAAGGAAACATTTTACTCTAAGGAGGTAATTTACCAATTATAGAAATTATAACAAAATAGATTGGACCTACTATATTACTTGGTGAGGTCCCTAACCCTGTTCTTCCAGCAGAATGAAGGATTGTTTATCAAGGATGAAGAGCTTCTATCTCAGACAAGTTTTGTAACAGACTGCTTTTTGGGGGAAGAGAGGGACTTCGAATTTTTGGAGGAAGTCTATCAGATAGCTAAAGGAATAGCAGATTTGGTCTCAGTAGACCTAGATCTAACTCTTTGATCTATAACCTATATGATTTAGGTAAAAGATTATTTAACCCTTCTGGGCTTTTGCTTTTCCATCTATGAAATGAGGGTGTTGGACTATATTTCTAAAGGCCTCTTCCAGCACTAAATCCTTAACCTAATAATTCCAAGAGTGATGAGAAGCAAAAGTCAAACTGGGCCACCCTCAAACAGTGTGGAACCAATAGTGTTGATTTGAAATTGTCTCCAATTTGTTTGATTACAGTTTATCAATATGAGTCCAGGACAAATGGAAAGAAAATGACTGGCTTGAAATATGGTTGAGTCCTGCTGGATATTATATGATCTTACCCACCAAGGCATCCAGGTACAAGCCCAGCAGCAGAGCAGCATGGCTGGGCATGGCTCAGATCTAGTAGCACTATGCCATTAGCTTTCACTATGTCAAAATAGTGTTCCCCATTGATCTTTGGGCAACATGCAAGCAAGATTACTTGGGAAATTAAGAGTTGACTATAACCAATTTGGGATCAAACAAGAAAGAGAATGAGGAGCAGAGAGAAGGTAATTCATAACATTTGTGAAAACTCTCACTAGGTTTTATAATTTTGAGGGTGGCCCAATTTGACTTTTGCCTACCATCACTCTTAAAATTATTGTATCATGGGGCAACTAGATAGTGCAGTGGATAGAGGACCTGAGTTCAAATATGACATCAGACACTTAATACTTTCTAGCTATGTGACCCTGGGTAAATCACTTAACCCCAATTGCCTCAGGTGGAGGGAAGAATTATTGTATCATAAATTTAGTGTTGGAAGAGATGATTTAGTACTTCCCCAATCTGAATGTCATAGATGGGAAAGATTCAGCTACTTCTTAGGATAATGTCCTAAGAATATTAAAGAAAAAATCATATCGAGGGAGTCAGTCCCTGAAGGAATCTTGTATATCATGCCTTTTATTGTACCTTCCTAGCCAACAAGAAGCATTTCCATAAAGAGAAGGGGAAAGAGATGAAGTCAAGAGAAGCTAAGTACCATTGTATCCTTGATGTGTTAGAGCAAAGTAAACATCCTTGTTTATATTTTTGAAGTGTTTTTAAGTTATATTCAATAACTTCCAGGTGCCTCATTATTTTCTAATTTAGAAAAAAGTAAACTAAAAGCAGGCTGGAGTTAGATCCACTTCTAACAGAGTGCTACTAGATCTGATAATTTAGTATTTATTACTGCTTACTAAAGGATAACTCCCTTAACTTTACAGGCAGAGACAATAACTTTAACCATGATGATGGTGGTGGTGGTGGTGGTAGTAGTAGTGATAATGGTGATGATGATGATGATGATGATGATAGTTTATATTTATAGAGTGTTTCAGAAGTTCCAGTGTCAATTTGGTAGAAGTAGCTGAGAAACAAAATACTTTGATTCTAATCCTAAATCTGCCACTAATAAACTATGTGGCCCTGGGAGAGTAAACAGAATCACTGAGTCTAAAATTTTCTCAAGTAGAAAATGAATAGATTGGACTACATAGTGTCAAGTGGCCCACGAAGTTCCAAATATTTATGCCATGCTGAAGTATTTTACAAATATTTGAGCCTAGGACTGACTCCAGAGAATCACAAGAAATTAACTGGCCCCACCTAAGATAACAGGCTTGAAATATTATTTGGTGGTACTACATAAAAGAAATCCCCTAGGAATTAAAGCATCTCTTCCCAGGTCTGAAAGAACATCATACTAAATGAGCATTTAGCCCTTTCATGGTCAGTTCCTTGAACCCATCCAGTCAAGCTGAACTCCAATTTCTTCATTGGCCCAGAATGAAAGTCTATACATGATCTAGCTTGGTGTGAATTTCTATTTCATAACACCCAGAAAATGGTCTTCTTTTGCTAGGGTCCTTAGAAAAGGGGATTGGGGGCATTATTTCAAGGAAATTAATTCCTTCTGCCATCATACCTATAAAAGAAAAGAAGACTTGGAACTTCTTTTGAGTTCAGAGCATACATATTAAGTTCAGTCTCTCCATATCTTCACCTCTCAAGAAATATATAGCCCATATCAAATTGTTTACAATTTCGGGTTGTGGTGGGGGCTGTAGAGAAAAAAGAAGGAGGTATAGAATTTGGAACTCAAAATTTAAAAAAAAACAAATATTAAAAATTGTTTTTACATGCAATTGGTAGGGTAGAATATTAAAAAAGAAAGAAATATGTAATCAAAAATTTTCTCAGAGGTTTTGCAGCTAAAATCATTTAACAGGGCATCTGTACAAGGAGAGATTAGAAAGATTAGGTATTGAATTTGAAAGAGAGGTAGGTAAGAGGATACTTAATAGCAGAACATAACATAATGAAAGCTATGAGTAGTCTAATCAGGTGCTCTTCTTTACTCTTTCCAATGATTCAGGAACAAGAGGACACTTGATGAAATTAAAAGGCAAAAAAAAAAAAAAAATTAAAGGACAAAAGGAAATACTTGTTTATGTGCTATATAATTAACCTGTGGAATTCAGGACCACAGGATATTATTCAGGCAAATAGCTTAATAAGATTCAAAAATGGATTAAGCATGTAAGTAATAATAACCCATTTTGTTTCTATCATACCTGTTGACATCAAGCATTCCAGGTGTTTTTATTACAAAGGCTTAAAAGGCAAAAGTTATGGAAAGGATTGTATATAATTAGACTTAGTAATAAACATAAACATAAGATCAATACACATGGACCTTAGAGTGTAAAAGAAAGAAGAATGGGGCAGCTAGATGGCACAATGGATAGAGTACCAGCTCTGAAGTCAGGAGGACCTCAGTTCAAATCTGGCCTCAGACACTTAACACTTGCTAGCTGTGTGACTCTAGGCAAGTTACTTAACTCCAATTGCCTCAGCAAAAAGAAAAAGGAAAAGGAAAAAGGAAAAACAAAAGACTACTTCAATTGACTTGGATCTGAATAATCCATTAGTGATCTCCACAATGTCTTGCACATAGTAGATACTTAAAATTGCTTGGTGACTGGCATGATTCAATTCAATTCAACATTTAGGTACGTTGTATTTACATAATCCTTTAAAGTTGGTAAAACACTTTACAAATATGATTTCATTTAATCCTTACAATTATGGGATATAGTTGCTATTATTATCACCATCCCCATTTTACAGATGTGGAAACTAAGGCAAACATGTTAAGTAACTTGTTCAGAATTATATAGCTAGTAAGTGTCAAATTTGAACTCAGGAATTCCTAACTCTAGGATTATCCCTTTGTTTTTGTAGAGCACAAACTAGAAGTAGGGTATTGGGATATGGGGGTAAGGTATTATGTTAAGTAAATCTTATGGAGCTTATAGTCAAAGAAAACACACACACACACACACACACACAAATTACTATATATAAAAGGGATACTCTATCTCTTGCCAGTCTAATTCTAACATTCTGACAAGAATAGAGAACTAAATGGCATTTGAAAAATTATACAGTAGTTTTAGAATCCCAAACTACTCTCTGACATACACAAAGAATATTTTTAAAAACACCAATATTTTCCATGATATATTGTTCTGAATAATAACTACCATTTACATAGCACTTTAAGTTTGCAAGGCTTTCTCTATATTAGTTCATTTGATCCTCACAAAACCTTGTTAAGTAGTTCTTCTTATCTCCATGTTATAAATAAAGAAAATAGAGTCTATAAGAAGTTGAGAGTCTAATCCAGGGTCACTCAGCTATTAAGAGACTGAGGAATGATTTGAATTCGGGTCTTTCTCACTTGAAGTCCAGCACTCAAACCATTGTACAACCTCACTGCCTCTGAATTTGTAGTAAACCACAGTTTTCAAATAATCAAAATTGTGAGTTACCAAAAGTACAACAGGGAAATAAATGATGTAGATTTTAGAGGTTCGGGCATATTATCAATGATGGTCTGTGAGTCAGAAATAATGTGAAATACATAGAAAAGAAACGTGTCATTGTAAAAGGAGGTAGGTAAGTCATCTAGCAAGCTCATAGAATGAATAGTGCATATGTGGCACTGGAATCCACAGAATCTTGTAAGATCTCTGCAATGCTTTCAGTGTATTGGGTAGAGCATATGTGGAAGACTTAGAGGAGGACATGAACAAGAATTACACAGAATGAGAAGGCATGGATAAATTAATCTGTATTAAAGTACTGGAGAATACAAAATCATAGAATCTAGGAGGTAAAAGGAACAAAAGAAGCCACACATTCCAACCGAAACCTGAACAAGGTTGTCCTTTACATCATACCTGGCAAATTATCTTCCAAACTTTTTCTGAAGACCTCAAAAGGGAAGGAACCCACTTATTGTTCCCCAAGGCATGCTGTTCCACTTTGAGAAACTTTCAAATGGTAGAAAGATTTTCCTTCCAACACACTCCTATTTACCTTTATCTAACTTCTCTTTGGAAGAAGGAATACCTAAAATACTTAAAGAAGTATTCTCTTCTCTATTCAAATTACCTCCATTTTCTTCAACTAATCTCACATGACATAAATTAAAGATGCTTCATGGCTCTGCTTGTACTTCACTGAACACTCTCTGGCTTAATGTTCTTTCTAAAATATGAAGTCCAGAAGTGAATGTAGTACTCCAGGGCACGATAATTAGGGAAGTCTTTAATCACAAAGGGAAATACAAAATCCTTCTGGAGTTACTTATAAATAACCATGATGGCACAAAGGCATGGGCTGGGCTCTTTGAAGGATGGTCAATAATCCAGTTTGTTGGAAATATGTAGGGAAAATGAAAGAAAATTGGAAAGGTATAATGGCACCAAAGACACATGAATTCTAGGAAAAGCAGATTTGAACTTTATTCAGTTGGCAAGGGGGAAATCCGCTTCTGCAGCTCCTTCACTTTCAATGTGTTGAGGGAAACACTAAAAAATAAACAGAATATTCTATATTACTGGCTATTGCTACAGCATTTCCTAGCCAGACAAGAGGATAAACATCTTGTAGCATTCCTATGTCCCCTGTCTGACTTAGCCATTGATCCACATCAAGCCAGCCAGCCATGATCTGACAGCCAATAAGAACTGGGGCTGGATGATCTGATGATGATTTACAACTCAGCCTTCTAGTATCACTTGGAGAGAGTGATCTCTTAGGTTTATATTTTTATGCACTATATGACTGTAACTGTACTATATGACCCCACTAGCACAAAATTCTTTCATACCATCTTATATTCTTATAAGCCTTCTCAACCTTCATTCTCTGTAACATATGGCATAGTTAAGTATAAAATCCTGACTGAATAAATAGCAATTAGTAAATTTCAAGAAATCGTTTTCAGTTAACATTTTCCTAGCAAAGTTATTTTTGATTTAGGTAAAGTTGTTTTTAAGGTGTTTTTTGTTTGTGTTTTAATGTTCTTCAGGACATTTACTCAAATATGCAAATTAATCTATAATCTCATCTATTTAGAAGTTCCCTCAATTAATGGAGATGGAAAACTATCCATGCCTGCTTACCTCATGAGACTCTTCTATGATTTTCCCTAAGTTTACCACAGGGAATAAACAGCATTCAATGTATTTGATGCTTTCCTTGTGTTTCTGGACTTATTCCAACTGTCTTGAGACTTGCAAGTTAGGTTCCCTTATCTTTCTTCCCCAGAATTTTATGGGTAACTTTCAGAAACTGAAGTTTCTAATAATTTAACTCATAGTCCCCCATTTTGTATGTTCTCCATTAATTAATGATCACACTTAGTTTACTTTCTAAAAAATTATTTGTTAATGTTGTGTAACACAAAATAACCCTATTTTTGTTTATATATCACCCTATTTTCTCAATTTGTTCCTCACCCTCTTCAAGGTAAACTCAAGAACTGGCAATGCAGTAGATGCAGAATGCAGTGGATGATATCTGACCAAACTCTTCATAGCATTTACTTCAGCTGCTTACATCAGCTATGAGTTAGAAAATGAATCTTTCAGAAAACTACTAATTGTATGTCCTGGAAGAAAACGTGAATAGGTGATTTTATTCTCCATATAAAAAAGAAAACAAAAGAAACCTAATTTTTATGAGTTGAGAAGCTCCTCTCAATGCCTCTGATCACTGTTGGCCAGTTTAGATTAAATCATTCCCACTAGACATTACCTGCCAAGACACTTTCCGTGAAGGTTTATATGAGGAAAGGGCAGACAGAGAACAGGGAAAGGATTGCAGTGCTGAAGAATGCTTCAGGATACATCATTGAAACTAAAGGCTTTAAATACTAGAGGAGAAGAGGAGAAAGGCTCTTTCCTTAAAAATAAAGTGTAACGGCTCCATCCTTGAAATCTCTCTGCCCACCATTGAACAATTTATTTCAGTGTCTTACTGGGGGAATAATGATATAACTGTTGTTGATGTTATTTTTTATCAAGAGTCTAAAAGTGTGATTTTCTTAGTGTGTTGAACTCCCAGTATAGGAAATCACTCAATCAGTAATTTGTAATTTCATAGAGATGCCTGGGATGCTATGGCTATTTTTCTACTCCAGCTTTACAATTTATACTTAAGCTTTCCCAAATTATAGTTCTTGGCAATTGCCCTGCCCTCTGGTTTATGCTACTGCTTGGATACAAGTTTGAACCCTATGTTTCTTTCCATGAATGGAATGTTGGACAAAAGGCCTATCTGCACCAAAATATTTATAGCACATTGAGGTAGTGGACAGATAACTTGCTCTGAAGATCTGAGTTCAAAGTCTGCCCCTGACATATGCTAGCTATGTGACTATATGCAATTCACCTGAGCCAGTATTCCAAGTCCCCGCTTCTTAAACTGTAGCTCATGATGCCATATTAGGGTTCATAATGTGGGATTTTAAATCATAATTTATGGGGAAGCTAGATGGCGCAGTGGATAGAGTGCTGGCCTTGAAGTCAGGAGGACCTGAGTTCAAATCCAGCCTCAGATACTTAATCTTTCCTAACTGTGTGGCTGTGAGTCTGTGAGTCACTTTACCCCAATTGCCTCAGCAAAAAAAATAAATAAATTATAATTTATTATGAGACTTTGGGCTTATATACCCAAAGTACATAAAAATTCTTAGGCAAAAAGTGATTTGAGGGGGAAAAGTTTAAGTTTAAGAAGGCCTGCTCTGGACAGTTCTTAGATTCTTATTTGCATAAAAAGTGCCAACCTTCACTGGGAGAAGTTTCCTCAACTCCAGAGGTCATTAAGCCAATAAAATCTCAAAGTCAATCCTAAGCCTGACTTTATATGTAGTTGTGTGTGTGTGTATGTGTGTGTGTGTGTGTGTGTGTATGTGTGTGTGCAAAGAACCAGAAACTAAGCACTTCATTATTGTTTGGGGAATTGTTGAAAAGAAATGCAGTAAACTGTGGCAATATATTATGGAACTCTAAGAAATGATCAATATTAAGAATACAGAAAGAAACTAGAAGACTTGTGTGAAGTGATATAAACTGAAGTAGAAGCAGAAAAAGTATTTATTACACTTATCCAATGACAACAATATAAATGGAAACAGCAAAACTCCTTAATGATGTGTAATTAGAATGAACAAAATATCTCAAAGAAGAAATCTTAGGTTATACCTTCTTCCTTTCTTTTTTGCAGAAGAGAGTGTTGTGTCCTGCTTTCTAGAGCCCCCAATTTGGGATGACAAAACATACCATTGTTTTATAGTGCCCCCACACTGGGATAATTAAAATATCCTGCCTAGTGGAGAAGTGATGAGATAGGACCTGAGGATGGTGGAAAAATGGAGTCCCTTTATTTCAAGGGTTTTCCCTTTTTTATAATGTAACAGAAACAACACTGAGCACATAGACTACATAAACAACTTGCTATTGTACATAGGGGAGATGGAGAGCTGAACCAGACATTGTCAGCAGTTTCCCTCTGGACTGAAGGGTCTTATACCTCACCCAGAGTTTCCCCTCTGTATGTGACCCTCTACATTAGAGGAGGATGAGTATGGAAAACTGATCAGACTTAGTTGACTTATTGCTTAGTTTTGACATATGACCATGAGTCAGCACTTAACCTCTCTGAAACTCAATTTCTTTATATTTAAAATGTGAATAATAATGGCTTTAATATTAACTTCATCAAGTTATTTTAAGAAGGCAATGATTTGATTTGCATAATACTCTCTGAAAAACCTAAAAAGCTATAAAAATATTACTGATTTTTATTATTTTCCCTTAAGAAATGTTTACCAGATAGAATGAAATGGGATCTGACCTTGGAATCATTTACATGTGCAATCTTAGGCAAATCATAAAGTTCTTCAAATCTTAATTCATCTGTGAAATGGGTGCATTTCATTGAAAGGCCTCAGCATTCTCCTTTCTCTTTAAAAGGAAGATTTAGAGTTCTTTCCAATACAAAGAACTGCATATCTTGGATAATACACAACTTGGATGTGTTCTTACTAATAATGCTATCCAAAATCCTGGTACCTGAGTACCCATTTTTAAAAAATAAGGTTTTTTAATGTGTCTGCCTATTCATGGGCTTTAGAACTGTAAAAAACCTTTTGGGCTGTCTGGTCTAAAGTCTTCATTCAGAAACTGAATCCCAAGAGAGTCAAAGTGATTTTGTTCAAGGTCACAAGATAGGAAACAGTGGAGTCAGGATGCAAACTTAGGTCCCCCAACCCTGAATCAAGATTTATCTCTATTTCTTCATGTGAGTTCTGTTTGGAGTGTACATTATGACTGCTGTCAGATGAAATTAGAAAGGTCAAGGCTAATTATGAGAACCAAGAAAATGAAATGTCTTATGACAAACATAAAGGTCAATTCTATTGCAACAGAAAATTCCACATGGCCTTCGGGATTTCAATAACCCAGCCCAAATCAAGGAAACTTAAAAATGCACTTCATTGTTTTTCCATCATCCAAATGTATGAATTTGTTTGGCAAATGTTTTATTAACTTGTTTATTATTCCTATTACTAATAACAGTAAAATATAGTCAATCTATTTTGGCTATTATTATTAACTTGGAGCCCAACTCTCAAACAAATGATCCATTTATTCCAGTAAAGCACAGTTTAGGAGCCACAACCTTTCTTGACCCCATCCTCCATCACAATTTATATTAGCATTCTCTTCCTTTTTAAACTATGTGTGTGTGTACATCAGCAAAATGTAAACTCTTTAGGGGCAGGGACTATTTCAGTTTTTATCTTTATATTCCTGAACCTATCCTTGCACATAATGGGCATTTAATAATTATTTGTTGAAATTGAATTAACTATCTATATCAGGGATTCTTGGTTTTTTATATGTATCATTGACCTTTTTGGTAGTCTGGTGAAGTTGATAGATCCATTTTCAGAATAATGGATTTTTTTACATATAAAATACGTAGGATTAAAAAGGAAACCAATTATGTTAAAATACAGTCTATAGACAGGAAGATTGCAACTATATTCAGTCTAGCAAAGGGTATGATAACTATAGTAATTTCAAAGTCATGATAAGTGCAAATGGTATTTTGAGATATCTTCAATTATAATGTGATATGAAAATATCTGTAATTTCTAATGGTGACATAACCACAGATACTGCTAATGCTACTGTGATTTGTTGCCTACATTAATAATTGTAGGAATGCTAAATTTCAATTTGAAACTAATGGGGGGGAAATATAATTGTTTTTTCTTCTATGAGTTTATAGATTCCGTGAAATCTATCCACAGACATGGACCCTAGATTAAAATTGCTATTTTGCACTTTGTGGTGTGTTATTCAATAATTCTCCAGGCTCTGATTCTTATATGCCTCTTAGATTAAGACACATTCTCACAGGCTCACAATATGTCAACTGGGAAAGCCCAAGCAAAACCAGGGATGATTACAGCTAATCATTGTCTGTCCCTCCCTTGATAATTTACAATTATCAATGAATGGTGTGGAACACAGGCTAAAATTCCAACTAATTAACTGTGGCAAAAATAGTAGCTCCATTCTGGGCCCATTTCATTCATATTTTAGATGCAATTGGGAAAGTCTCCTTAAACAATTAAAATTGCTGTTTTATGATGATGACTGATTTGGTAATGAAGCCTTCTATTTGTCTCATACATGCAATAGATTTGAAATAGACCCTATTCTATATCAGGTGCAAGGCAAAGCCTAGATTGACAGCACAGTGGAGAATTTATTTTTTTCCCTTTTCTCCTTAGCTGAAGTTATTATCACAACTGCTAGAGAATTTGTGAGATTGGGAGATAAGAATCAGTATGATCCATCGGGGACTCGTCAATCACTGCAAACTGCTACCCAGATCGAAATTACATCTGCATTTGAATTAGCAACATTACTCGCCAATTTAGATCAGAGTGAACATTTTTCCATTGAAGATGGAATTAAATTAGAAAATGAGTGAGTCTTTAATTTCCAGATTATAAATCACTGAAAATAATTCAACTCCTGTACCTTAAGGCCAATTACATTATCCTAAGCGACATTTTATCTCACAACCTTCCAAGTGATTTTGTGACGGCTAACCATCACACAAATCAGTTTTGCTCTAGTAGTAAGAAATATATCTATCTACAATGTTACACATAAAATGCTGGGTGCAGCTTTAATTCTAGAGCTTATTTTACATGAAATTTGATTGTCTATTTGATAGTGTATTTTCATGTGCTAATGAACTGATGTATGGGCCAGACATATGTCTGGTTTGTGTCAAAACCAGAAGGGAAAATGAGCAAAAGTTCATTCTGTAAAGAAAGACTGAGTTCATTTTATGTAGGCTCCCTTTATTCCCTTGTTCTTCTCTCTCCCTTTGGTCTCAGTGAAATCTGGACAATGAAGATAATGTGGGATTTTTTAAATCCAAGAAAGTTTTTAATTTTTTTTGTCTTTTCTCACACATTTATATTCAAAGTGCATAGATAATGCAAGAAATGTTTATAAAACCACAGTATATTTGAGCTGAAAGAGACATTAGTGATCTTCTAGTCCTATTTCCTCATTTTACAGATAAGGATAATAAAGCCCAACTTCAGGATGGAGTGGGGTGGGAGCAAAGATGGCAGAGTAGAGAAAGCATTCCATAGCAAACAACTTTAAAATAATGCCTCAGTAAAATTCTGGAGTGAAAGAGCCAACAAAAGGTCTGAATGAGGCAGTCTTCCAATCTAATACAACTTAAAAGTTCAGAAAGAGAGCTCTGTGATATAGGATGCTATAGGATAAAGATGACAGGGATGAAACACCAGTGATGGGACTAGATAGTGGTACCAGAAACAGCAGCAGTTTTAGGAGCTCTCAAGCCATAAACAATAAGGTTACCTGGCAATTGATCAGAAAGAAATTGTAGTTGACTATTGTGCTAGTATTAAACAGGAGACTAGATGGTCCATTGATTGTATCCATGTAAAAGAGTACTTTTGGTCAACTGGGAGTCAATTTTATTGGGATGATGTAAAAAAAAATAGGAAAGAAAAAGGGATGTCCTGAGAAAAGGTATAGGGAAGAGAAAGAATAGGGAAAATTATCTCATATAAAAGAGTCATTCAAGAAAGAATATTTATAGTGGAGGGGGAAATGGTAGGAGTAGGTTTGAGAGCAGACATACATGAACTTCATATTTATGTCACTTCAAAGAGGGAAAAACACACACACACACACACACACACACACATATATATATATATATATACTTAATTGGTGATAGAAATCTATTTCACCCAACAGAAAAAATAGTAGGGGAGTGGGATAAAGAAAATATTAGTGAGTGATAAAAGGTGTGGCAATTAAAAGAAGACAAGAGCTCAGAAGCAAAACAGACTTTATAGGAGGAACAGAATAAAAAGAAATACAGAAAAGTAAACAAAAGAAAATAGGATAGCGGGAAATACACAGTTAATAATCATAAATGTGAATGTAAATGGGATGAATTCACCCATAAAACAGAAGCAGATACCAAAATAGATTAGAAATCAAAATCCAAAAAGATGTGGTTTACAAGAAATACATTTGAAACAGAGAGATATACATAGAGTTAAAATAAAGGAGTGGAGCAGAATCAGTCATCATTCAGCTGAAGTGAAAAAGACTGGGATAGGAATCATAACCTCAGACAAAGAAAAAGCAAAAAATATACCTAATTAACAAGGATAAACAGGGAAACTACAAATTACTAAAAGTCACCACAGATAATAATAACATCAATACTAAACATATTTGCTCCAAATGCCATATAGCAGCAGAAATTCTTAAAGGAATATAAATAAATGAATTAGAAGAAGAAATAGACTATACTAGTGCTGGACCTCAATTATAATTTCTCAGAGCTAGATAAATGCAATTATAAAATTAATAAGAAGGAAGTCAAGTAGATGAAGAGAATTAAGAAAAGTTAGAGATGATAGAGCTCTGGAGAAAACTGAATGAGAATAGAAAGCAGTAAAGCTATAATGGAATCTTTACAAAACAGAGATGTTAAATACACTCTTTTCATTAAAGGACTGTGGAAACAGATTAAAAATTAATTGGAAACTAAATAATCTAATCTAAAAGAATGAGTCAAAAAATCAAAGCAACACTCAATAATTTCATTAAAGAGATTGACAACAATGAGACATCATTCTAAAGAGTGTAGGATGTAGCTTAAGGAATAATTTATATCTAAAATGACTATATCATTGAATTAGGCATGCAACTAAAAATAAAAGCTAAAAATGAACAAATTAAAAATTTCTAATTAAAGTGAAAATATTGAAAATGAAAGGAGAAATTAATAAAATTGAAATTGAAAAGAAAAGTTGAACTAAAAAGTAAATCTAGGAGCTGATTTCATTTTTTTAAACTTAATAAAACAGATAAAGTATTGATTAATTTGATTAAAAAGAATGAAAACCAAATTGCCAGTATTAAAAATGAAAAGGATGATAATACCAACAATGAAGATAAAATTAAAACAATTATTAGGAATTAATTTGTTCAATTATATACCAATAAAATTGACCCTCTAAGTGAAAATGAAGAAAATTTACAGAAATATGAACTGCCCAGATTAACAGAAAAGGATATGAAATACTAAAAGCAATACTATATTATAATAAAAAAATCCATTAATGAAGCCCCTAAGAGTATCCTTCCCTAGGATTAGGTGAATTTATATGTTAATTCTACTAAACATTTAAGAAACTATTAATCCCAATATTATGTAACCTATTTTAAAAATATGTAAAGAAGAATTCCTATCAAAATCCTCTTATTACAAAAAATATGTTTTTGATACCTAAACCTGGGAGAATAAAAACAGAGAAAGAAAACTATAGACTAATTTCCTTAATGTACAGTAGTGAAAAATTTTAAAACAAAATATTAGCAAGGAGATGACAGCAACCTATCACCAAGATTATGACCAGATGGAATTTATATCAGAAATTCAGGACTACTTCAGTGTTAGGAAAACTATTAGCATAATTGTTCACACTACTAACCACACAACAAAACTCCCAAAATATGTGATTATATCAATAAATGCAGAAAAAGCCTTTGACAAAATATAATTCTCATTTCTCTTTTAAAATAGAAAAAAAAGGAAACAAAAAAACACTGGAAAACACAGGAACAAGTGGAGTCTTTCTTAAATAATAAGTAGCATCTATCTAAAACCAAGAGCAAGCATTATCTGTAACAGGAACAAAATGTGAAGCCTTCCCATAATGATCAAGGGTTAAGCAAGGATCTCTCTTATCACTACTGTTGCTGAATATTGTACTATAAATGTTAGCTATAACAATAACACAGAAAGAGACAGAGACAGAGACAGAGACAGAGAGTGAGAGAGAGAAAGAGAAAGAGAGACTGAAAATATGCAAATAGGTAATGAGGATAATATGTTGATGTACTTGGTGAATCCTAGAGAATTAATTTTTTAAAATTAGCTAAAATATCAACATCTTTAGTACAGTTGCTATTTATAAATATACACATATGTATATATATATATATATATATATATATATATGTGTGTGTGTATGTATATATATGTACATATATATTATAAACCCATATAAATCATCAGCAGCATTTTTATATTTACCAACAAAACTCAACAGGAAGAAATAGAAAGAGAAATCTCATTTAAAATGCTGCAGATATAAAATACTTGAAAGTCTATCTACCAAAACAAACCCAGGTATTATATAAACACAATTACAAAACACTGTTTCAAGGTTTTTCCTCCTTCCCCCCAAACCCCTCTTCTAGATGACAGGTAGTCCAATACACTTCAAATATGTTAAAATATATGTTAAATCCAATATATACATATTTACATAGTTATCTTGTTGCACAAGAAAAATCTGATGAAGGCAACAAAACTTGAGAAAGAAAACAAAATGCAAGCAAACATCAACAGAAAGTGAAAATGCAATGTTGTGGTCCACACTCAGTTCTCATAGTCATTTCTCTGGGTGTATATGGCTCTCTTCATCACTGAACAATTGGAACTGGTTTGAATCATTTCATTGTTGAAGAGAGCCATGTACATCAGAATTAATCACTGTATAAGTCTTCTTTATTATATCCTGTATAATGATCTCTTGGTTTTGCTCATTTTACTTAGCATCAATACATGTAAGTCTCTCCAGGCCTCTCTGAAATCATCCTGTTGGTTGTTTCTTATAGAACAATAATATTCCATAACATTCACATACTATAATTTATTCAGCGATTCTCCATTTGATGGGCATCCATTCAGTTTCCAGTTTCTAGCCATTACAAAAAGGGCTGCCATAAACATTTTTGCACATGTGGGTCCCTTTCCCTCCTTTAATAGCTCTTTAGGATATAAGCCCAGTAGAAATACTGCAGAGTCAAAGGGTAATGATAACTTTTTGAATATAGTTCCAAATTGCTCTCCAGAATGGTTGGACCATTCATATTTCCACCAACAATGTATCAGTGTCCCAGTTTTCTCACATCTCCTCCAACATTAATCATTATCTTCTCCTGTCATCTTAGCCAATTTGACAGGTATGTAGTAGTATCTCAGAGTTGTCTTAATTTGCATTTTTCTGATTTGTAGTGATTTTCATATGACTAGAAATGGTTTTTATTTCTTCATCTGAAAATTGTCTGTTCATATCCTTTGACCATTTATCAATTGGAGAATGGCTTGAATTCTTATAAATTTGAATAAATTCTCTATATGTTTTAGAAATGAGACCATGAGAACCTTTGAATATAGAAATGTTTTCTAGTTTATTGCTTCTCTTCCAATCTTATCTGTATTAGTTTTGTTTGTACAAAAGCTTTTTGACTTAATATAATTAAAATTATCTATTTTGTGATCAATAATGATGTCTAGTTCTTCTTTGGTCGCAAATTCCTTCCTCCTCCACAGATCTGAGAGGTAAACTATCGTTATGTTCTTCTAATTTGTTTATAATATCATTCTTTATGTCTAGATCATGAACCTATTTTGACCTTATCTTGGTATATGGTGTTAGATATGGGTCAATGCCTAGTTTCTGCCATACTAGTTTTCAATTTTTCCAGCAGTTTTTGTCAAATAGTGAATTCTTATCCCAAAAGCTGGGGTCTTTGGGTTTGTCAAACACTAGATTACTATAATCATTGACTAGTTTGTCCTGTGAGCCTAACTTATTCCACTGATCAACTACTGTATTTCTTAGCCAATACCAAATGGTTTTGATGACTGCTGCTTTATAATATAGTTTTAAATCTGACAGCTAGGCCACCTTCATTAATTCCCTTGAAATTCTTGATCTTTTGTTCTTCCAGATGAATTTTGTTGGTTTTTTTTCTAGGTCAGTAAAATAGTTTCTTGGGAGTTTGATTGGTATACCACTAAATAAATAGATTAGTTAGGTAGTATTATCTTTATTGTATTTGCTTGAATACAATGCAAGAACACTTGGTATTTTTCCAATTGTTTAGATCTGACTTTATTTGTGTGGAAAATGTTTTGTAGTTTTGCTCATATAGTTCCTGACTTTCTCTTGGCAAATAGATTCCCAAATATTTTATACTACTGACAGTTATTTTAAGTGGAATTTTTCTTTGTGTCTCTTGCTGTTGGATTTTCTTAGTGATATATAAAAATGCTGAAGATTTTTATGGATTTATTTTGTATCCTGCAACTTTGCTAAAATTGTGGATTATTTCTAATAGTTTTTAGTTGATTCTCTAGGGTTCTCTACATACCATCATATCATCTGCAAAGAAGGATAATTTAGTTTCCTCATTACCTACTCTAATTCCTTTAATCTCTTTTACTTTTCTTATTGCCAATTTCTAATGGCAATTAGAATGCCATTCTGATGGTTTTAAATAGATGCTACTGACTATTTTAAGAAAAATCCATTTATTCCTATATTCTCTAGTGTTTTTAATAGGAATGGATGTTGGATTTTATCAAATACTTTTTCTGCATCTATTGAAATAATCATATGTTTTTGTTAATTTGGTTATTGATGTAGTCAATTATGCTAATAGTTTTACTAATATTGAACAAGCTCTGCATTCCTGGTATAAATCCTACTTGTTCATGATGTATTATCCTGGGGATGATTTTCTGTAATTTCTTTGTTAATATTTTATTTAATATTTTTGCATCAATGTTCATTAGGGAGATTGGCCTATAATTTTCTTTCTCTAAAAAATTAGGTTTTTGTCCTACCAGGTTTAGGTATAAGTGTCATAAAAGGAATTTGGTAGGAGTTCTTTGTTCCCCATTTTTTCAAATAATTTATATAGTATTGGAGATAATTGTTCTTTAAATATTTGGTAGGATTCACATTAAATCAACATAGTCCTGGGGATTTTTCTTAGGGAGTTGATTAATAGCTTGTTCTACTTCTTTTTCTAAAATGGAACTATTTAAGTAATTTATTTCCTCTTCTGTTAATCTGGGCAATCCATATTTTTGTAGATATTCTTCCATTTCACTTAGGTTATCAAATTTATTGACATAAAGTTGGGCAAAGTATTGCTCTAATTTCCTCTTCATTGGTGGAAAGTTCTCCCTTTTCATTTTTGAGACTAACAATTTGATTTTCCTCTTTCCTTTTTCTAATCAAATTAACTAAAGGTTTATCTATTTTATTGGTTTTTTCATGAAACCAATGTTTAGTTTTATTTATTAATTCAATAGTTTTTTTTCAATTTTATTAATCACATTTTATTTTTGGAATTTCAAGTTTGGTACTTGATTAGGGGTTTTAAATTTGTCCTTTTTCTAGCTATTTTAGTTGCAAACCCAATTCATTGGATTTTTTCTTTCTCTATTTTATGCAAATAATCATCTAGAAATATAAAATTTCCCCTTATTACCACTTTGGCTGCATTACACAAATTTTGGTATGTTGTCTTCATTATTGTCATTCTCTTGGATGAAATTATTAATTGTGTCTATGATTTGCTGTTTCACCTGTTCATTCTTTAGCATTAGATTAGTTTCCAATTACTTGTTGGTCTATTTTCTCCTGGCCTTTTATTTCATGTGATTTGTATTGCATCATGATCTGGAAAAAAAAAAAAACGCATTCACTATTTCTGCCTTTCTATATTTGATTTTGAGGGTTTTATGCCCTAACGCATGGTCAATTTTTGTATAAGTTCTATGAACCACTGAGAAAAAAGTAAACTTTTTTCTGTCTCCATTCAATTTTCTCCAAAGAATTATCATATCTAATTTTTATAACATTTTGTTTATCTCCTTAACTTCTTTTTTATTTATTTTGTGGTTTTATTTATCTAGTTCTGAGAGAGCAAGGTTGAGATCCCCCACTAGTATAGTTTTGTTGTCTATTTCTTCTTGCATCTCCCTTAACTTCTCCTCTTGGAATTTCCATGTTATACCACTTGGTGCATATATGTTTAGTATTAATATTGCTTCATTATCTATGGTACTCTTTAATAAGACATAGTTTCCTTCCTTATCTCTTTTTATTAGATCTATCTTTGCTTTTACTTGATCTAAGATCAGGGTTGCTGTTCCTGCTTTTTTTTTTCTTCACCTGAAGCATAATATTTTCTGCTCCAGCCCTTTACCTTCACTCTATATGTATCACTATGCTTTCAATATGTTTCTTACAAAACAATATATTGTAGGATTCTGGCTTTTAATCCAGTCTACTATCTGCTTCTGTTTTATGGGAAAGTTCAGCCCATTCACATTTACAGTTAAAATAATTAATTCTGTATTTCCTACCATCTAATTTCCCCTAAGTTATATTTTTCCCTTTCCCTCTTCTTTCCTCCCCAGTATTTTGCTTTTGATGACTACCTCTCTCAAACAGTCCTCCCCCTCTAGAGCACTTTGCCCATTTTTACACCTTTCCCCTAATTCTTCTGTTTTCCCTTCTATTAGTCTTTTCCTTTCTTTTCTCCCTTTCCCTCCAACTTCCCTATAAGGTGAGACAAGTTTCTCTGTGAAACCAAATATGTCTGATATTCTCTCTTAGAACCAAATCTGATGAGCATAAGATTCACACAATGCTCATCCCCCTCCCTTTTTTCCCTCATTATAATAGTTTTTCTTTGCTACTTCATGAGATGTAATTTCCCTTATTTTACTTCATTTTTCTTTTTTTTCAGTACAATCTCCTTTTCGCCTCTAGTTTCTTTTTCATGTTATCATAATAAAATCAAATTATACCTGCATTCTCTAAGTATACCCATAACAGAAATATAGTTCTCAAGAGTTCTTTCCTTTTTACCTTTTTATGCTTCTCTTGAGTTCTGTGTTTGGAGATCAAACTTTTTGTTCAGTTCTTTTCATTAGAAATAGGTGAAATTTACTTATATCATTGAATGTCCATCTTCTTCCCTGAAAGATTATGTTCATTTTAGCTGGATAGATTATTCTTGGATGTAATCCAAGTTCCTTTGCTTTTTGGAATATCAGATTCCAGGCCCTTCTATTCTTTAAGATGGAAACTGCTTGGTCCTGGGTAATTCTAATTGTGGCTCCTCAGTATTTAAATTGTTTCTTTCTGGCTGCTTGTAATATCTTTTTCTTGGTGCAATAGTTCTGAAATTTAGCCACTATATTCCTTGGAAATTTAATTTTGGGGTCTCTTTCAAGAGATGATCAGTGAATTCTTTTGATGCCTATTTTACTTACTGATTCTAAAATATCAGGCAGTTTTCTTTTATGATTTCCTGTAAAATAATGTCTAGGTATTTTTTTTTTCATGATGGCTTTCAGGAAGTCCAATAAATCCTTATATTGTCTATCCCAGATCTATTTTCCAGGTCAGTTGTTTTCTCTAGGAGATATTTCATATTTTCCTCTATTTTTTTTTCTTTTTTTTTGTTTTTGTTTCATTGATTCTCGAAGTCTTACTGAGTCATTAACTTCCATTTCTTCAATTCTATTTTTTAGTATATTATTTTCTTCAGTTACCTTTTTAGCTCCTTTTGCAATTGGCCAAATGAATTTTTTTCTTCATTACATTCTTTTTCCATTTCACAAATTTTGTTTTTCAGTGAATTGATATGTTTTTCATATCTCTTTTGTAGGGTATTATATGCTTTTTCCATTCCTTTTTGTAATGATCTCATTTCATTTCCCCATTTTTCTTCTAATTCTCTTTTAAGATCCTTTATGCAATCTTCAAAGAAAACCTTGTGAAATGGGGACCAGCTCATGTCTCTCTTTGGGGCTTCAGCTGGAGTTGCTTTGCTTTTAGGAACCTCAGAATTTGAGATCCGTTCTTCTTTCTCTACATAAAAGCATTTATGGTGAGAGTTCTTTTTTGTTTTTATTCATTTTTTAAGGCTTGAGGTCTGTTCAATGCAGAGCAGCAGCTGCTGCTTTAATTTGCCCTGGAGCAGTTATATTGTTGATTTCCAGGTCTGGGTAATGGTGACTAGATCCCCGTGTTCTTCCAGGGCTCAGAGGTTTACAATTTACCTTTTACAAAAGGCAAATCTGCCAAACCACCTGCTTGTAACCAGGACAGAATAGCCTAAGAGGCTCACAAAGATTCCCAGGTGCATGGAAGCACTTGAGTTCTGGTACCAACTTCTTGCCTCAGTCTCCCTGTGCTGTTGTTTGGGCTCTGCAGACTGTCCCTCTGCCCATTTGGAACAGACCTGTTCTAAAGTTCTTCCAAGGAAACTTCTTCTAGAAATGTGTTGTACTCCAAATATTTGTGGATTCTTTAACTTCAAAAAGTATATGATTTATAAATAAAGGTTAATGTCATAAGTAAATTAGGGAAGAATGGAAAAATGTACCTCTCAGATCTATAAGAGAAAAGTTTATGATGAAACAAGAGATAGAGAGGATCATGGGAAATAAAATAGATAATTTTGATTACATGAAATTAGAGAGCTTTTGTACAAACAAAACCAATGCAGCCAAAATTAGAAAGAAATCAGGAAACTTGGAGAAAAAAAAATTATAGCAGGTTTCTCTAATAAAACTTCATTCCTTAAATATTTAGAGGACTAAGTCAAATTTATAAGAATACAATTTATTCTCAATTGATACATGGTCAAAGAATGTGAATAGGCAGTTTTCAGAGGAAGAGATCAAAGTTATCAATAATCACATAAAAAAAATACCATCAGTACTGACTAGATAAATACAAATTAAAACAGCCCTGAGGTACTACCTCATAGCTATCAAATTAGACAACATGACAGAAAAATGACAACTGCTGGAGGGGATGTGGAAAAATCAGTATACTATGCACTATTAGTAGAGTTGTAAGCTAGTCTAACCATTTTGGAGAAGGAGTTGAAACTATGCCCAACAGACTATAAAACTATGTATCCCTTTTGAACCAGTAATATTACTACTAGATTTATATCCCAATGAGATAAAAAAAAAAGGGAAAAGGGTTATTTTGTATCAAGATATTTATATCAGCTGTTTTAATGGTGACAAAAAAACTAGAAATCAAAGGGATGCCCATCAATTGGTGAATGGCTGAACAAGTTGTGGCATATGATTGTGAAAGAATATTACTGTGCTATAAGTCATGAAAGTAGTTTAAGAAAAACCTGGGAAGACTCATATGAACTCATTCAAATTGAAGTGAGCAGAACCAGAAAAATATTATACATAGTAATAGCAATATTATCAGGATAATTAGCTATGAAAAGATTTAACTACTTTGATCAAGACAGTGACTCAAGACAATTCCAAAGGACCAATGATAAAAAAATACTATTCTCTGCCAGAGAAGAACTAATGAACTCTGAATACAATTTAAAGCATACTTTTTAACTTTATTTTTCATTTTATTTTTGTCTGTTTTCTTTTGCAATATGACTAATATGAAAATAAGTTTTGCATGATTTATCATATATAATCACTATCAAATTTCTTGTCTTCTCAAAAATGGGGAAAGGTCCATAAAAAGAGGAAAAATTTGGAACTCAAACTTTAAAAAAAACTATTAATTTTTTACATGTGATTTAGAAATGTTTAACAAAATAAAAATATTTTAAAAAATAAAATGAAACCCAAAGAAGAGGAAAGAGAAAGAAGCAAGCCTTTATAAATTATCTATTATGGCCAGACACTGATTTGAGCACTTTTTAATAAAAATCATCTCATTTGATCTTCATAACAACTCTGGAAGAGAGGTGCTATTATTATCTTCACTTCACAGTTAAGGAGCCCAAAGAAAACAAAAATAAGTGATTTGCCTGGAATTACACAATTAGTGAGTATCTGAGGCCAGATTTAAATGCAGGACTTCCTGAATCCAGTGCTCTGTCTACTATGCCACCTGGCTTTGTAAGTATTCCAAGGCTTAGTGAAGCATAGAAGAAAAAGCACTAGACCTGAGGAGAGGTGGGGTGGTTTCAGAGCCACTTACTGGCCAAGTGACCTTAGGTATTACAATTCATGTTTCTGAGCCCTAGTTTTCTCACCTGTAAAATGGTTATCAATAGTCCAGAGAAGCAGCATGGCATAGCAAATAGATTTTTGGATCCAGAAAGACTTGACACACCCATGTGACCATGAGTAAATCACAGAACTTCTCATAGACCAGGAAATTCCTAAAATGATGATTTAAAATAAAAGTCGTCAATGGGCATCAGTATCTCCCATACCAATGAAACTGAGTCCAAAACTCCCCCCATAGGATGCCCTAGCTTCTCCCTCCCCAAACACCAACTGCCCTATTCTCTCAAAAGACAGCTATAAGGATCAGTTAAGACAATAGTGTGGTACAAATTGAGAGCTTTTATTAGCTTTGAGATGGATTTTTTAGGAGACAGTACTTTACCTCTTTCAAAAGGTGAATGTACTCATATTTCTGAGGGCACTTCAAAAAGTGTTATAGAATCTCAAAGTCCTAGAAGGGACCCTAGAGACCATTCATTACCATCTATGCCTAATCCAAAATTCCATCAATAGCATGCTCTGAAAACAGTAATTCAAACACTACTAGAAGGCCACAAGTGAGGGGGAGGCCATCATCAGTCTGAGCTGAGCATCATATGTGTATGGATTCTATTTATTGTTAAGTTTTTTTCCCTCCTAACATTTGAGTTAACATCTGCCTCTTTGCAACCTCTATTCATTGTCTCTGGTTTTATCTTATAGAGTGTAAAACTAGAATTATCCTTCCTGTATATAATAGCCCTGGAAATACTTGATACAATTACCATGTCTGTCACCCCTCTCCCCATTCTCACCAAGTCTTCTCTCTTCAGGCAAAATATCTCCAGTTTCTTTGGTCATTTCTCCTTTGGCATCATCTCCTGATCTTTCACCATTTTGATTAGTTTCCTCTCCATGCATTTTTCAGGTGTGGGGGATGGTCCTGGAACAGGCACAGAGTCAGAAGACAGAGTGAACAATAGTAAGTAGACTAGAGTAGATTGAGAAAAGAGAACATGGATGGGTATAGAGTGTAAGTCAACAAAAGTTTGCTCTTTCCATGAGTGGCTTAGGACTCAGTATAAGTCATTTATTAAATGTCTATTATATTCCAGCTATGGCCTAGCATCTTTGATGCATATTGTCTGTGTTTCTTAGGGTAAGTAACTTGGTACCTCTGGGACTTAGCTTCTCCATCTGTAAATGCAGCTTAAATCTAAGAAATCTAAGTAAGATTAGGACCTAAAATGAAAGACTAGGTAATAAAGTATCCACAGTTAACTTTTCTTTCCTAACAAGTAGCTTATACCTGGCTCTGTCTCAGCATAAGAAAAAGAACAAAGCACCTCTTCTTGAGGGAAAAGAGGTCTCAAGTATAGCAGCCAACAATGGTTGTGAATTGTAATAGTTATTTCCAAGAGTAAAGTCTTCTTCCTAAGCAGGATGGTGATCCTCAGCCACCCCTCTGGGAGTTTTCTATGTCAGCCTCCTCTCTTTATTTTGCTCCTTCTTTTTTCTTTATGCTGATTGTTTTTTTATGGGATTGAAAGCATCTGAAGCCTAAAGTTGCATGTTGGTCTCACAAAGCCAAAGCAAATGCACTTTTGCTAATTCTAAACCAATTCTGATGTGAATACAGAATGGGATTTTCAGCCTTTGGAGCAGGTTTCCAGTGATTTCCACCCAATACCACAGGAACTGACTGGGAAGGCAGTCCAGATATTCCTATTTATAGATGACTTTGCAATCTATGTCCGCTTTAGAAATAAGGCTCACTAGATCTAGTTCTGATTCCTCAGTTTGGAATGTCACAAGTTCTCTTATATATTCATTACATTTACTGATCACTTATGTTTGATAAGAACTGATTTTAAAGCCAGGAAGAACTGATGACTATATGGCTGACTGCAAGTCCTTTAACCTGTTGGAATCCTTACTAACTGCTAAGTAGTTAGAGTTGATCTAATCTTACAAAAAGATGTTTTGGGCAGAACCTGAAACAAGGTACTAAGTAGAACTACCCATAATCCCTCTCTCTGGAAGGAGGATAAATAGGCCAATGGGCCAGTTGGAGACTTCTTGGGAGAGGAAGACACTACGAGTCGAGATTTCACCGGAATGACATGAAGACTGGAGCTGGCTGGAGGCTGAAGGACCAGACCTTTGGATTTAAAGACATTCGGAGAGAGCTCTTGGAACCAAGCAGAGAGATAGGCCTCTAAGCTAACCGGGCTATATTGGAAATAATAAAAGATCTGAACTTTTATCACCTGGCTGCTTTTTGAGAAGAAAAGGATCACCACATTTTGGCACCCAACGTGGGGCAAACAGACCCCTCAGTGGATTTCAGTGGAAAAGCTCCGATCCTGATTCAAGTGGAAAAGCCCCGATCCTGATTCAAGTGGAAAAGCCTCTGATCCTGATCCAGTGGAAAAGACTTCAACCCAGAAATTAGGGTGAGTGCAACAAAGAAATTTTGTTAGAAGAGTTAAAGTAGAATTTCAGCTAAGATGGGACAGATATTTAGAAAACAGCCTGTTTCTGTTCAAGGAAAATGTTTAGACAGCATTGTCAAAATTATGGAAAGCCAAGGTTTAATTATAAGTTTACAGCAAATCACTGAATTTTTACAAACTGTAAAGGACATATGTCCTTGTTTCTCTCTTGATAAGGAATTAGATCTAAATGAATGGAAATTGGTTGGAGAGGATCTTTGTCAATTCTATGATAAAAATGGGCCTAACTCAATAATTAATACATATAATGTAATACAATTGGCTATAAGAAGTTATTTAAGTGATAGAATGATGAAAAGGAAAGTACAGGAGGAAGAATTGCCAACTTTACTAGGTGAAAAGGAGGACGAATCAGATGAGAATGGAGTTAATTACAATTCTGAGTATGATACTTCACAGCAGGAGGAATTAGGTGATTCTACATCTCATGACCCTCCCCCCGCAATTAACCCTTCATGGGTGGAACAAGGGGGAGGGAGAGAGACAGAAACACAGTCAGCTTCTCCTGTAAAGCAGAATTTGACGAGATTAGAAAAAGCATTAATTAAGGCAAAAAATGAAGGAGAAGATATATCTGATTTTATAAATGCATATCCTGTGATTGAAGAGCTCAACTCCTCAGGTCAAAAAGAGAGAAAATACACTCCTTTTAATTTGGGATGCAATAGGCAAAAAGGAGCTGTTGTACAAATCACTTTTGACCAACTAGCTGGTGAAGGTCAGTATGCAGAGAGTTCAGAACAGATTTATTATCCCATAACAGTATATGAGCAAATTTCTAAGGCTGCAATAAAAGCTTGGAATTCTCTCCCTGGACAGAAAGATGGAAATAATGCTTTCACAAAAATAGAGCAAGGTCCCAATGAACCTTTTGCAGATTTTGTGGGACGTTTACAAACAGCTGTAATAAAAACCATTGGAAATAATGCAGCAACAGAAATAATGACTAGACATTTGGCTAAGGAAAATGCCAATGAGATTTGCAAGAGAATTATATGGGGGCTAGACAAAAATGCTCCTTTAGAAGAAATCATTAGACGCTGTGCCACAGTGGGCACAAATGCTTATTATGCCCAGACTATGATGAACATGGAAAGACAAGGTCCTTCTTGGCAGGGGAATTCTAGAGAAACTCGTCGATGTTTTCACTGCGGAAAAGTTGGACATTTGAGAGCCCAATGTAGAAATGGAGATAAAGTGAGAAGACAGGGTGAGAGAAAACCCAAAACCCCATGTCCAAAATGTAACCAAGGCTTTCACTGGGCTTCTAAATGTATATTGACCAGAAGAATGAGAGGCAAGGCCCAGCTCCAAAGTATCAATCAAAGGACAGGTGGGGCATGATAGCAGCTGAGGTTACACCCAGAGAGACTTTAGAAATTCAGAACTCTGATGTCATCAACCAACAGAAAAGCAATCAGGATTACAGTTGGGAAGAATACAGGCCTTTTAAGACAACAAGACAATATCCAATGCAAACAGCTCCAATGTAATTACCAGATGATGAGGAGAAATCCCAAAAGTGGTAAACAGAAGAGAATTAGATAGGTTAACTGCTTGGGGAAGAGGATCTGCTTATATTTCCACAGGTGGAAAAGGAATCAGATGGCTAACAATGAGACTGTCAAAAGAACTTTAAAATCTTCAGCTTTCAGTTCCTGAAAAAACAGCAAGAATCACTGGATTCCCTGAGATGAAAAATTGTTGATAAGACTTTTTGCAGTACTTCAGAGCTTACAGGAATTATTAGATTCCTGGCGCATGAACTAATGAACAATGGATTCCTTATGGACTATTTCTAGGACTTATGGACATTTGTAAATTTTCAGGTCGATTTATGTTGTTACATTACTACTAGCCTGTGTTATATTACTATGTGCTTATGTATTTTAAGCAATTGCAAGAATCATTGGATTTCTTGAGATGAAAGATTGTTGATGAGACTTTTGCAGTAGTTAAATTTTCATGTTGATTCATGTTATTTGTTACATTACCACTAGCCTGTGTTATATTGCTGTGTGCTTTTGTAAATTATGTATAATGCCTCCCATATTGATGGATTTATGTATACCATGTATATCTGTTACAAAGTTCTGGCCCATATTGATGGATTTATGTGTACCCCTCAGGAACCCCCTATGTTTTAAAACAAAAGAAAGGGGGAGATGTTGGAATCCTTACTAACTGCTAAGTAGTTAGAGTTGATCTAATCTTACAAAAAGATGTTTTGGGCAGAACCTGAAACAAGGTACTAAGTAGAACTACCCATAATCCCTCTCTCTGGAAGGAGGATAAATAGGCCAATGGGCCAGTTGGAGACTTCTTGGGAGAGGAAGACACTACGAGTCGAGATTTCACCGGAATGACATGAAGACTGGAGCTGGCTGGAGGCTGAAGGACCAGACCTTTGGATTTAAAGACATTCGGAGAGAGCTCTTGGAACCAAGCAGAGAGATAGGCCTCTAAGCTAACCGGGCTATATTGGAAATAATAAAAGATCTGAACTTTTATCACCTGGCTGCTTTTTGAGAAGAAAAGGATCACCACATTAACCTTTTAATTTTCTAGACAATTCTAAATGTAATGCTGAATTGGGAAAAGAGTTTTTTTTCATTTCCTTATGCTAATAAAATCTCAAGTCTAATCTCTATCCCTATTCCTAACTCTATCTCCATTCCTATCCCTATCCCAAGTATAATCCACTATGCTAAGTACAAGAGGTACAAGCACACTCATTGACCACATTTGAATGGGGAAAATAAAGCATATACACAAGTCATAAAATACTGATGAGATAAATGCAATAAAATTGTTCTGGAAAGTCAGAAGAGAGATCAATTCTAGCTTTTGAAGGAGCAGAAAGGGAAGACTTAAAATGACAAACAGATTTGTAATTTTAGTGATAATTTTTACAGAACAAGAAACTGAGGCTAAGAAGTGTTAAGTGGTTTGCCTAAGAACACAGATAAGAAAACAGCAGTCAAGATTCAAACTCAAATTCTTGCATGAAATCCAATGATTTCTATCCATTACCACAGAACTGCAAGATTGTCCAGCTACTTCTGTTTGCATCTGACTTAGAGCTAGTTGTGTCAAATCCTAGAATAGTACAGAGCTAATTAAACAAAATTCTGAAAAACTCCCAAGAATTCAGCTTAATAATTCATGTAGTAAAAAAAACACCCAGATAAAAAATATACACCCTTTTTCTAGAATATGGCATGTAATTGAATAAGTAGTTTATTGAGCTGGTCATTCCATACACATTTTCTTAGTTGGACCCTACAGATGGGCAGCTTGCTAGCCCCAGAAATGAAGAGGAAAAATGGAACAGTTGAAATCTATGTGGAAAACTGTGCAGCACTTTGAGGAACTGCAGAATCCTTCTTGAAATCAAAACCCATCTTTTATTCTCTAATGTTATCCAAAATAATAATGGTGAATGAAATCACCACACTATCCAAAGAATCACTCAAAGGTCATTAGAAAAATATGTTGGAGGTGGTGGTGGAGAGGTGGCAAATATTCTTAGCATCTTCTCTAGATATGAGAAAAAATGATAGGCTAATCAAGTAATAAGAAGGAGGAATAACATAGATAACCTATGCTGTAATTATGCCCATAAAGTCAAGTCTAGTCATGACAACAAGCATTTATTAAGTACTTATTATCTGCCAACCCTGGGAATACAGATACAAACAGAAAGAGAGTCCCTATCTTCAAGTAGTTTACATAAAGAAGGATTGAGGGTTGGGTAAGGAGTGGGGAAGAGAGATGGTAAAAGTCCAGCAAGTCAGAAGTACCACCTGGAGAGAAAAGAAGCCATGGCTAATTGTCATCCTTAAAATGGAGGTTCCTAAAGTAACTAATCAAACAGAAGGAGAGGCTTGGGGTGGTGGGGTTGAAGTGTTCTTATGTTCTCATAACAAAAGCTTTAAAAAATAGAAGGATTTACTAGTCAACCCCTTATTAATGAAACTTTTCTCAATCATCCAGATGTACCTATATTCTCCTTCAAAACTGCTAGTGAACCAGTTTTTTCAGATTTCACAAACTTGACTTATAAACCCCAGAGTATTTGAATATAGTCATCCAAACATATTGTTTTGAAAATCAGAATGCATTCTGTGAAATAATTTGGAATTATGATAAGAATGTGAGTGAAATAATATAGTCTGGAGAATCAGAAGAGAAGAATGATGTTACATAAATATATCATATTTAACATTACATAAATATGTTAAAGAACTAAAAGGAAGGTTTTAAGAAGAATTTCACAGGATGAAGAGATGTGGCTAAATTGTCATCTGGAATGTTGGTAGGAGTAAACATATTGAATCTTTTGGTACCCACATGGGTCCAATGACTACATGTCTATTGCCCATGGTCTGATCTAGCCTTATCATACTCAGAGGGATCATCAGCCATCAGGCTGGTCACAAAGTGATAGCATTTATAGCTACAATAACTCTCAAACAATCTACCAATAATAAAAAAATACCAAGCTATGGAGAAATTGTGATCTGTATCAGTGAAAGCAAAAGAATATAAACTCCTCAAGGGCAAGAATTATATACCATTTCTGTCTGTATTTTAGCAATTAGCACGGCACTTGAAATATAAAAGGCACTTAATAAATGTTTACTGAATTGAATTGTATTGAGCCTACACTTACAAAAGCATAGGTCCTTGAAGAACCTTGGTCAATTACCTTTTTTGGTATCCTATCTCCATATTAAACTATAAGCTCAGTGTCCATCACGCACCCTACTTTAAAACACTTATTAGTTGTATGAGCCTGGGTATGTCTCTATTTCCTTGTATATAAAATGAAAACCATTATAATTATACCATCAATCTCACAGGATCTTGTGGGTAGAGGAAACAATGTGGATTGGTCAATAGAGTAGGTGCCATATTCTCTGCCTCATACAGTTCCCTATGTGGAGGCTCATTAAATCAGCTTCCAAACATACATAACAAAAGGTCCCTTTTCTCTTATTTCAGAACATCTTCAAGGCATTCTAAGGTCCACTTATGAGGAGGGTGAGTGCAGGGAATAGGGAAGGCAGTGAGGATAAGTCTTTTAATTGGATGCAGAGCTAGAACTAAGTGTGCATACAAAAGGAACAGATGGACAAAATATCTCTTTCCTCAGTGGTTTTTGAGTGATGAGGAAGGAATGATGGAAGCCTCTGAATAGGGAGGGGGAAATTCTGACCTGTGTCACATGGTTAAAGGATGAAAGATTGTCATACATGGAACTAAAAGAAAGAAAGACCAATGAGCTACTAAACAGATGAGGATGGAAATACACACACACACACACACACACACACACACACACGCATATTGAAAAGGAAGCAGCTGCTTGTCTTCAAAGGAATGACGTTGTATATTCATAGATTCTGTCACATCACAGATCATAATGTGAGCATTGAAGGAAGAAGAGATGAATCAAGATACATGGTGACACACAGATGAAAAGCTACTAAGGCAACTATTTGTCAACTTGAGAGAAATATAGAAATCTGCTTTCTCTTCTTGGAATATGTATTGAAGATGCAGCAAAGAGACTTTCAAAATCTGTCAAGTAAAATAACTGTTACGCAATTCTGGTGATCAATTTGGGTAAAGAGAATACTTTTAGAAAGAACATTAGATAGTGCTAAGGATTAAAAGCTACAGTCAAAAAACTTTAGGGACACAAGTAGTGTGTTGTCCAATGGAGACAAAGGATTGTGAAAAGAAAGGCAAATATAGGAAGAGAACTGTTGATTAAGAAGATAACATCAGAAAATGGGATTTGAATTTCTGGATCATGGCTTAAAATATAGAATCCTGGCATATTCCTTATAAAAGCTTGTAGAAATATATATACTTGAGGTCTTACAAATCAAATAAAAAGGATTTTCAACTGAAAATGGAGGGGGAAAGATTATCTGTTTAAACACATCAAAATAGAAAGTATACAGAGTAGTTATAGTGTAATGATGCATCGGTGACATTCAGTAGAGGAGAAAAATCCATGAAAAGGTATAGAAAGAAAATCCCAGGTCACATGTCCATTGTCAATGCAAAAAATACAGGTAACGAGCAAGATAAACTAGGGATGCTAATTCAAGCAGAAAAAAAATAGATCTCAAAGTTTTGCTGGGTCTGGGTATGGTGAAGCTCATGAATGTAATATGGTTCTGAAAGGCTATAATTTAATGAAAAGAAACAGAATATATGAGAACAGATAAAGTAGCATTATATATTTTTAAAATATGGTTATATGAAAGAATCTTGGAACCATGTGGGGGGAAGCATGGCAAAGAGCATTTGGGTGAAGATTAGTGCAGGCAAAAACAGATGTGATATTGTCATTGGAGTATATGTCAGAGCTATTGCACAGAATGTGGAAATAAATGAAAATTTTGGAAAATAGAAAAATAACAGTAGTGAAAAGGGGAGTGAAATTATCCAGGCTTTCTATTCTCTAGACATCTGCTGTACTTTTTTCTACCAAAAGCAGGGCAGCCAATAATTTCTTGACTTGTCTTAATGATAATTTTATCCTTCAAGATATAGAAAAACCAATGAGGAAAAATTAAATTCTGCATGTGATTTTCATCAACAAGGAAGACTTGTTACTAGGATAAAAATAATGGATACCTTTTAAAGGAAGTGAGTACTCTATTTATAATTTGTGATAGAGAAGATAACTAAACATAATTTGACATGCTCCCTAGATTTTTTAAAAGCACATTTCAAAAGGTTCAGATAAATGTTAGGTATGGAAAAATTAAACTTCTTTAGACAAAGTCAGTTTATGCTCTGAAGTAGAGTGGGAAGAGACCCTCTGATATGTGTACTGGGAAGCCAACTCAATTAACTTCCACATGGGGGATTATATGAGGCAGAGAATTTGGCACCTACTCTATTGACCATGTTGTTTCTCCTACCCACAAGATCCTGTGAGATTGATGGTATAATCATGATAATACTCATTTTATATAAGAAAATAGAGGTACATTTAGGATCACACAGCTGGTAAGTGTTTTAAAGTAGGGTTCATGATGGACATGAACTTATAGTCTAGTACAAGGATAGAACACTGAGAAAGGTATTGACCAAGGTTCTTCAAGGATCTATTACAGGGGTCCTCAAACTACGGCCCGCAGGCCAGATGTGGCAGCTGAGGATGATTATCCCCCTCACCCAGGGCTATGAAGTTTCTTTATTTAATGGCCCATAAAACAAAATTTTTGTTGTTACTATAGTCCGGCCCTCCAACAGTCTGAGGGACAGTGAACTGGCCCCCTATTTTAAAAGTTTGAGGACTCCTGATACTTTTGTTAGTGTAGGTTCAATGTAATTCAATTCAATAAACATCAATTAAGTGTCTTTTATATTTGAAGTACTATGTTACTTGCTAGAAGATACAAAGACAAAAATGAGATAGTTTCTGCCCTGAGAAGCTTACATTCTTTTGCTTCCACTGATATAGACCACAATTGCTCCATAGTTTAGTGTTTTGTTATTATTAACTTAGTAGACTAAGAGTTACTGTAACTATAAAAATTATCACTTTGTAACCAGCCTGGTGACTCATGATCCCCTCTGAATGTGATTATGCTAGATCAGACTATGGGAATAGACATGTAGTCATTAAGCCCATATGAGTTAAACCCATAGGAGTACCCAAAAATTGAAATTTTGAGTAAGAAAGGAAATAATATTTTAAGTGCTAATAGGTTCTCTCTTGATAGTTATTTTCTTGAGTGAAAATTTATTGGGGATGTTGTGCCCAGGGAATATAGGGGTCAAATGAGGGTGATATTAAATGAGCTCTTAAATTCATTCCTCATCTGAGACCATGAGATTCTGTGTGATCAAGATTGTTAGTATGGAGAAATCATCACTCAAATCCTTTGGTACCCAAGATTCCACATAAATTGACACAATAGTCCAACAAAATAGGTCTCATCTATTTCTCTCTATCAGCTCTGAAGCTACGATATAGTGAGCCAACCTAGAGAGAAATCTAGATAGCACTTCCTCCTGCTTCTATTTTTACTCCCTGAGCATCCTGAAAATAAGATAGTGGCTGGTATTATAATCAAGGCTACTGTCTTTTTTCTTGCTTCTGAACCTCAACTGCTCAAATGCCTGGCATATAGTAAGTATTCAATAAATGTTTATTAATTGATTGGTAACACAGTGAGGTGTTTGATGAGAAATATCACCAAAAAAATTTGGAGAAATTTGAAAGGTAATGCCTCATCCCCATGCTTAGAAATGAACCTGTGATTGGAATTCCATATCAAAATATATAATATAATAATCTGTCTTACTGGAGGGAAAAAACATGTCTAGATAAAAAGAGTCTATAAAATGTGCACCATAGCAAAGCATCCAAATGCACAATAAGAGGCAAAACCCTAGTGCTTAAAAGGGAATATTGGAGAGAAGGCCCAAAAAAAGTTAGGCTTCATTATTTTCCCTAACACAGCCAATACCCCATGCCCAAACGGAACTGGATATCTTGTGTGTGTGTTTTATTTTTTAAGAATATTTTATTTTTTAAAATACAAATAAAGATAATTTTCAACATTAATGTAAATAAAACTTAGGGTTCTAATTTTTCTCCCTCCCTTCCTTACCTCCCTCTTCCCCAAGACATCAAGCAATCTAATATGAGCTTAATATGTGAAATGCTTTTAAACATATTTCTATATTTGTCATGTTGTGTAAGAAAAATCAGACTAAAAGGGAAAAAACCATGAGAAAGAAAAAACAAACAAAAAAGTGAAAATACTATGCTTTGATCCACTTTCAGTCTCCATAGTTTTCTCTTTGGATGTGATATGAGGCCATATTTGAATTAAACTCTCCCTGTCTCAATACCATCCTAAATCTATTGGAATTGCCCAGCATCACATTATTTATTAAGAAGAGCAAAGTCCATTACAATTGACCATCACACAATCTTGTTACTATACAATATTCTCCTGTGAACTGGATATCTTAAAATGGGAACGTGCTTAACTCAGGACAGCTAGGAGCCATGAATGATAAATCTCTTTAATTACTGTCTTAATTAAGTGGTAAAGTAGAGTTCTTTGCCTGGAGTCAGGAAAACCTAAGTTCAGATCTACCTTTAGACACTACCTGTGTGACCTTAGACAAGTCACTTAACCCCATTTGATTCAGTTTCCTCATCTATAAAGTGAACTGAAAAAGGAACAAAATATTGCAGGATCTTTGTCCAAAAAACTCCCCCACAAAGAGTCAGACATGATTAAAAACTATTGAACAATCACAAATTATGGGTCTATCTTGGTCCACTCTTGATCAATCTATCCATCCACAAGTCTTACAAGAAATGATTGAAATAATTCAAGTCAAAGGAATTAGGGATTAAAAAGATAAAATAGACCATCTAGTCCAATCTTCTTATTTTATAAAGAAGCAAATTAAGATCTACGAAATGGCTTGTCCAACAGCATAAAATAAAATTGTGATCAAGCTATGACTAGAATTAGCTGATCTGAATCTCTGGTGCCCTTTCCACAATGTTATATTGAACTGAAGATAATTAGTCCAGAGGAAAGAATTCTTTGCAAGGTTGGGGGCAGGAGAGTAGGAGCAAGGCTGTTTTTATATTTGTCTTAAATTACTGAATGATTGTCATGCCATAGAAAGATTAAATTTGTTTGTATTGGCCTAACGGGCAAGGACTGGAACCAATGATGGTGAGATAAAAAGTGTTTAAGATTTGATTTTTTTCAAATTCTTACTTTTATTACTGATTTCTTGTATAACTTTGGACAAGACATTTAAAGGCTGCACTAGATGGCTTCTTCTATCTCTCCCAGCTTGATATCTATGATCCAATTAGGTCAAGAGAGACAGATCTTTGCTCAGGATAAAGAACAGCTTTGTAACAGTTAGAGCTATCTAAAAATCAAGTGGCTTACTTCAAAAAGTAGAAGGAGCCTCATCCTTAGTGGTATTTATGAGTAGGCTGCATGATAATTATTAATAGGGTTTTAAGGCTTTCAAAGTGCTTTACATACATTTTGTTATTCAATCATCTCCAACTATTCATGACTTTTTGGGGGGATTTTCTTGGCAAAGATACTGGAGTGATTTGCCATTTCCTTTTCCCGGTCATTTTACAGATGAGGAAACTGAGGCAAACAGGGTTAAGTGACTTGTTCAGAGTAAGCATCTGAGGCCATGTTTGAATTAAACTCTCCCTGTCTCAAGGATTCTATCCATTGCACCACCTAGCACCCATTTCATTCTTCATGTAAACTCATGCCAATCCTATGAAATAGGTATCACAGGTATTATTTATATTCATTTTAAAGATAAGGAAACTGAGGCTGAGAGAGATTTATTCTTGATCACACAACAGCTAAGAACTGGATGTGGAATCTGAAATCATCTCTATGTCTTGTCTAAGACAAGAGCTCTACCGATTATGTTCTACCGCATCTCCATGAATGACTATATCTTGAAGATGCTGAAGAGGAGAATTAGTGCATAAGTTTAACCTGCACAAAAACTACAATGTTCCCTTTACTTTAAAATTCTATCATTCTGACTTAAATCTTTCTGGAAACCCTAAGTATCATGCTATACAAAATGAGAAAGAGGCAAAAATCAAATGCTCTTCACGCATCCTGAGGGAATCCACAGTATATTAGAGGAGAAAGGATTAATATAGGTAAATAATTAAAGGACAATATTATATGACATAAATTGTAATGGCAACAATTTAGAGATAGAAGTGATTGTGGTCTGATATCACCAGAAATTATTTCATCAAGGATACAATATGAAAACTGGACTTTAAGATATGGACAGGAGTCAGAGAAGGATTTGAGCACATTTCAGGCAAAACTAATGAACGAAATGATTGAAAATACAGAAGCACAAGGTGTAGAGGCTTGGGAAATGATAAAGAGAAGCAAGTCTAACTACAAAGGGTTCTTTACCTTTTTTGTATTCTAGATCCTTTTAATTGTCAGAAGAAGCCTAAGGACTCCTTCTCAGCATAAAGTATTTAAATGCATATAGCAAGATGCATGGGACCATAGAGAAAACTAATTATACTGAAATATAGTTATCTAGCTATCTAGATGTTTATATGTATGTACATATATGTATGCATATGGGTCTGTACATGTGTATATATACATATATACACATTTAAGTTCATGGACTTGTGGTTAAGAACCCTTGAACTAGAAGGTCTCTTTAAAGGAATAGGAGATACATTGGAACAGTGAAGAGAGGAGGAGAGATTATAGGAGACTCTGTGTGTGTGTGTGTGTGTGTGTATTACATTGTGTTGTGCATTATCAATAGTGGCTGGAAGAAGGAATATTGAATATAAGGGTACAAAATAATTTCACTTCTCATTGCTCTAAACATTGACATTTATTTAACATTAAAATTTATTCAGAAACTATTATATGCAAAAACTGTGGGCCTAAATAAATAAATGAAAAATAAATAAGACAGTGCCCTCTCTACAAAGACCTTGCATCAAATTATTGTTCAAGTCTCGAAGACCACTAGCATTGCTGTGCCTCAGGGAGAGGGGAAAGTGCAGAGATAGGGAGGCAATACATTTCTTTCTCTATCTTATAAATATCTAAGACTGAACTGAGTCAGTTTGGTTAGACACAAAAGCCTTATGAGCAAGTTTTAGACCTAACTGGATGATCATTCTTAGCCTCAGCAGCAAGCATTTATTGCCTATCACTGATGTGCAAGAGATTGTGCTAGGTGTAGAGGTGATGGATCTGTTTTAAGGTGGCTTAATGGGATATTGAGATAGTAGATGGCAAACTGACTATAAAAGTTGAATTTACTCAGACTTCTCCAGGTGTCAGAATTAAATATATTCTAAGACATAAATTATGAATACAATGCCTGAGCTTGAAAATCATAGAACTAGACCTTTAAAAGACCTCAGAGACCATTTAGTACAACTCTATCATTTTACAGATGAAGAAACTGAGTCCCAGGGAAGTAAAATCATCCTACAAGTAGAAAATATCTGAGTTGAATTCAAATGCAGGAGCCCTAGTATGAGAATCATTATTTCTACTTCTAAATTACACTGCCTCTCACATTGTATGCCTTACACAAATGCCTTCACTTGCTAGATGATCAATGTTTGCTGACTGCTTGGTTGATAATAATACCTCCCCCTTCCCAAACTATTTGTATATAAAAACATTGTATTTATCTGCATTTGTCTTTAAATTTAGTGTAAATATATTTCTATATAATTTGATATAATTTTTCCCTATAAGTTCATTTTAAATAGAAATTTTTTCTCTTTCTTTGTAGTTGTATCCCCAGGGTCTAATAGCATCCTGCACATGCTAAGTGCTTAATGAATATTTGTTGATTGGTTGAAGAAAGAGCCAAGATGAAGGATTTCAAAGTGAAGATTGCATGTTTATCCATTGACAGTGTCATAGAGAATATGCTTCATGTTTCCCTCTCCCTCTCCTTTTCCTTCCCTTCTTCCCTCCCCCTCTCTCTCTCTGTCTCCCTCTATATCCCCCTTCTCTCTTTTCCTTCCTCCTTCCATCTCCTCCTCCCCCCTCTCATCTCTTTCTCTATCCATCTATCTATCCTTCCATCTATCCATCTAGATGACTTCTAAGGTTTCTCCTACTTTCAAAATTGCATGATTCTATGATTCTCTGGTGTGTCTGATGTCTAATCTGATTTTTAACTCATAATAAAATTTCTAACTATCTGTTAGAATTGAAAACTAAACATTAAATCTACTCAGAGTATTGTCCTGCTTTGTTGTTCTCCTACCATTCTTATGCTTTCTTTCTCTCCAGGAATAATTAACAACAACACTAACAATTACCAAGCATTTTAGATTTTGCAAAATGCTTTACGTATTTATCTTATTTTGTCCTCATAATAAGCCTGTGAGATAGGTGCTATTATTATCTCCATTTTATAGAGAAAGAAATTGAGGCACAAAGAAGTTCAGTGACTTCCCTAGAATCACACAATTCCTGAGGTAGAATTCAAATTAAAGTCATCTTTGTCAATCTTTCCAAAAAATAAATAACCACCACCACCTCTCAAATATCAATTGTCCCAATCTTCCCTAACCCTAGACCAAGCCCAATTTTAGGAACATTGATGGGCAGGTGCCTCTGTATGCCATGCCATTTGCACCCTCCTTTAAATCCTTAGCTATGTATTGATCAGTGGATTTTTTTCTCTCCATACATTTACCTCAGGAGCTGGATCCAATGACAATGTTTAACAACACATTCAATTCTATACAACACAATTTGTAACACAACAGTAGTATTCCTGGAGAGATTTTTTACTCCATTTTTCCATCCCTGCCCCCCCATTTCCTGTACATTAATTATTTATGAGTTCTTTTAAAACATACACACACACACACACACACACATACACAAAGCTCAAATAATGGAAGATGTAGCCTAGGCAAAGAGATTTAAAGATGATAAACATTATTTAGAAACACCATGATATGATTCATATTGTGATGTGATTGGGGACAATATTAAAATCTGCCAAGGCTATTATAGCTAAATTTTTGTTTCAATTCATGCAATATTGCTGCTGCTTAATATGATTTCTATTTACTTTTTTTCTATTGTTACTGTTTTATTGAGGTTGTGTCTGTTTTATCAGGCAAATCTTGACTGGAAAGGCAGGTCAGACGAAGCAAGAAACTGGAAAAAAAAAAAAAAACTTGTGTCTCATTAAGTCTGCTTAGTCTGAATTCACTTGAAAGTCCTCCTACTAATATCAACTCTTTCTCTTTACTCTTGTTCAATTGCAATATTTCTACCTGCTCAAAGCCTGACAGCTTGATATTTAAAACCTATATAAACTCTCATCATTTTATTTTTATGTTCCTCTTTTTTTTTTTTCACAAAAAGCCATTGGATCTGGGTGAATGCTGAGCAAAATGTGTGTATTGAAGGGCTTCAAATCAAGTTATCTTCACCATCCATAAAGATTGAATTTTAAAGGTTATTTTAATTATAAGCTAAGTACAAGGATTGCTATTAATGAGGAGGGCATCCTCTCCCACAAAGCCATTCATTTAAGTTCTTCCTGTGGCTGGGGGCAAGTAGGGAAATCCTGCTATTTCCTGGATGAAATACAATTTTGTAAAACAGGATGTCATTGTCTAAAAACCTCTTACACCTTTTATATTTCTATTTCTTCTCATACCCGGCTGGAGAAGAAAGAAAACAGATGGCACACAAATTTACCTATAAGGTTGGCCTATCTTGAAGCACTGCTTAATCGCCTGGCACTGTAGAAAGCAGATTGTGAAAAATCTAGTATCTTATTCTATGGAACTCCACATACATTATCTTACCAAGTGACAATTGGGCCATCTTATAAATTTCAATATCATAGAGGCAGCAAAGTGGCCCAATGGATAGAGTGTTAGGCCTGGAACCATATCTCTCTGGGTTGTCACAAGGATAAAAGTAGAGGTTTGTAAAGTCCTTTGCAAATCTTTAAAGCACTATACAAATTCTAGCTATTATTATCAAGTATGTTCCATAAAAGATAAGGGGAGGGGAAAATGAACTGTTCTGTGGCAGGTAAAATTAAAATTACAGACTCTTATTGTAAGTTTCCAGGTCACACAGCTGAACTCTTCTAGCTTAAAAAAAATTGCTATTATGTTGGTTCTCGGTTCTGCAAATTTCTAAACATGTTATTGGAAACGTGATTGAAATCTGACAAAAAAATACCCACGTTTTATAATAATGTCCCGCAGCCAAAGTATGGCACCAATAACTAAACAATACTTTATCACCTTTGCCACTTTCAACAGCTCCCATTAATACTGAGATCATGGTGTTAGGCCTTCTATTCCCCAGCTGACTGCGTCAGTGACAGCCTGGCGAAGGCAGTGACATTGAAAAATATTTGCAGTGACATGGCCACAAATCACAGGGAGACAAGTTTAAAACTCAATACTCACTAAACTTGCATCTGCTAGTTTCTTGTTACAACACCTAAAACACAATTATTCAATGCTAGCTTCTCTGAAGTATCCAAATACAAATAGGTGGGGATGAAAAGAGGTTGACTGGGGGGAGAAGAGGGAGAAATTGGGAAAAAAAACAAAAACAAAAGGAAAATCCAGCATTTAAATCAATGGAGAAGAGGGCTGTCTCTGGTAGTTATTTATAAACCAAATCTAAGATCTGAAAGCGTACTTAAAATGCAAACATAAGTCAGGAAGGCATCTCTTCTTTTTGGTGCTTGGAATATACAGAGTGGAATAAATTCACTCAACTAGGCTTCCAATTCTGTTGGAGTTCACATTCTAAACTAATCTCACTGCTATTGTTTTTAGTTTGGTGCTTTTTGAATATGCCGAAGCAAATATCAGTCTACTTGGCCATTGTCTCTCATTCTCTCTAGCGGTGTCCTGGTCAAAGTGAGTCTGCTCCCTTTCTCTGGGATATTGGGGGAGTTGCTTTTTTTTTTCTAAATACCATAGGACAAATTGTAATCTCCTTACTCCTTGGCAAGTATTTAGGGTACAAATGACAATGGCAGCTTTTAAAGTATGGTTCTTTAAAGGAAAATCTAAAGATTTCTAGAGTCTATTCCATCCTGCCTGAAAAAAAAAATGCAAAGCAGTACAATGTGAAGGTATTGGACCAGAAACTGACACTTGGATTTGATGCCAAGTTCTGCCACTGATTATCAGTTAATAATCATGGCCAACCTTTGTGATAGTGTTTTTTGTTTGTTTTTGTTTTTGTTTTGTTTTGTTTATGCTTCTGTTTCCTTATCTATGCCTATCAATTAGGAAAAAGCTGAATAAATTATTGTATCATAAGAAACAATCAGAGGAATGGTTTCAGAGAAAGCTTTAGATTGTGAGCTTCTTGAAAACAGACTTTTTGCTTTTCTTTGTATCTCTAGTGTTTAGCATAGGGCCTGCCTGCCACATAATAGATACTTAATATGTTTATTAACTAACTAGGGAATATGTATCTGAAATGACAGAGGGGGGAAAAAGCCTTAAACATTTAAAAAATATTTTAAGTTTTTAAAAAATTAATATATTTCACCATTTACCTTATAGGACTGTTATGAGGAAAGTATTATATAAATCAAGACTAAATAATAAGACCTGAAATGTATATCTGACAATCATAAGGCATTTCATAAGCATTTATTAAATGTCAGATACTGTCTTAAGTATTAAGAATATTAAAAAAAACCACAAAAACAATTCTTGTCCTCAAGTAGTTTATATCCTATTGGAAGAGCCACCATGTAAATAAATAGGCCTAAATGGTATAAGGATAACCAGAGAGGAAGACTTAAGTAGTCAAGGGTACAAAGAATGCTTCCTGCAAAAGGTGTGTTTGAAAAGAAGCCAGGGATGTCAAGAAAAGGGGAGAGTAGAGAGAGCATTGTAGCTATGGGGAACAGTCAATGGCAAAGCATGGGGATGAGAAAAAAAGTACCATTTGCACAGAGAAAGAGGCTAGAGAATACATAAAGAATAGTAAAATAAAAAATGGTCAGGTTGCAAAAAAACCTTAAAATGCCAGAGAAATTTATATTTGAAGGCAGCTGGATGGTACAGGGGGTAGAGCACTAAGCCTGGAGTCTAGAGAACCAGAGTTCAAATCTAGCCCCAGGCATTTAACACTTACTAGCTGTGTTATCCTGAGCAATTAACAACCCCAATTGCCTTGCCAAAAAAAAAAAATTCTAACTGAAATTTATATTTGATCCCTGCGATACCTGAGCACCATAGGAGTTTATTGAACAAAAGGACAACATGATGAGACTTTGGTAGCTGGGGACCATTGGAGTGAGGAGGCTTGAAGCAGGGATAAAAGTAAGGAGGTTATCACAATAGTAAGAGATGAGGACCAGAGCTGGGGTAATAGCTGTGTGAAGGGAAAAAAGAGGACATATTAAAGAGATATTGAAAAAGGGAAACTGATTGGATCTCTGGGGTAAGTATGAGTGATGAGTCAAGGATAATACTAAAATTGTGAACTTGGGCGACTGGGAAGATGGTGATGATGCTGATTGAGTGGCCTAGATTAGTGGTTATAAGAGAGTTGTTAAGAATCTCCTTTAAATCGGCTGCCGGTTTTAGGAGTGAAAGAATTCACTCATTCCCAAAGTATTAGTTGCAAAATGAAAGTTTATTGTTAGATAGAAATCAGTTTATCAAGAGACTGACTTCTATAGTGGCAGATCTATGGAAAATGAAGTTTTGCACTGAGAATGCAGTTCTCAGTGGACAGAAGGTCCTGGCAGGAAAGGGAGCTACTAAGGTCCATCTGCAAAGACTTTAGTTGATGGAAGCTATTATATTGAGTATCTTGGTGAGGACTGGGACAGAGCAGGTCAGACCCAGTAGGGGCTAATGGGTGAAGTCCCAAGTTGGCTCATCTACAAGTTCCGTTTCAACTTGAGCTGGAATTTGAATTGAATGAGTTTAATCGAATAGGATTGGAATTCTAGATAACAGAATGAAACTGTTTATCTTGTTTCTCTCTGGTAGGGTCCCTCACTGAGGCAGAGTTGATGGAGATTTTCTCCTTCAAGGAGTTTTAGAGTTTCAGGATACCTTCTTCAGTGATTTCCATAATACCAGTAGAAAAGTTTGGAAAAAAGGAATGTTGGGTAGGAGGAAAATGATAAATTCTGGTTTGGGGCATGAGGTGTTATATATAAATGTATGACTATGACTTTAAAGATTACAATGAATTTTTGCTTTAAAAAAATTTACAATGCTATGAAGTGGGAAGTACATTATTATCTCAGTTTTACAGTTAAGGAAACTAAGATTCAACATAAGTTCATATAACTGTAGCATGTAAGGCAAAATTTGAACTCAAGTCTTCATAAATGTAAGTCCAGCATTTCACTCAGTATGCCATGTATTTGTCTGAATGGATAAATGAATAAATGAATGACTATTAAATATCCTCTATAAGTAGGAGAAGGAAAAACTTTTAAAAGTTAAAGGTGACTATTGCTCCTTGCTCAAATTTACACAAATACATCAAAATAAAAATGACCTCTACTCATTTTCCTTTTCTTCTCTTCTCTGAGAAAATGAATAAAAATTACGGGTGGAGCTGTGCTGTATTCCTTGTGAGTTTCCCCACTCACACCTAGCCTCCCTGCTCATCTGATACATTTGCTTAATCAAAGCCCCATTTCTACTTGTTGAAATATCTATTCTTTAAGAACTCTGTGAAGTCTCCCATCATTTTCCCAATAAGAAATCATCTTTCCTGCTTCAGATTTTACACAACATTTTGAACATATAAATACTCCTCTTATGAACATATCACAGTCTATTTTGTAGTATCATTATCTGTGGATGTATTTTATTACTTCCCAAAACAACTTTAAACTTTTTAAGGGCAGAGTTTTTGTTTATCTCTTTTCTCCAGGTCTTTAGCCCAGTGCTATGTGGCAATTAGATACTTAAGAGGTATTCATTAAATTAAATGAAAATGAGGGATTTGAAGCATGTTAATGTATTGTAATCCTCCATACTTCCAGGATTTCATCAGTGTTGCCATTTTCTTCACAAATACAGACAGGAGCATCATGCTGCATGAGTCCCTTTTAGTTTTGTTCTTAAGTGACAGACAGATCCTGGTTGGGTTGTGAGCCCTTCCAGCTTGGTAAAATCTGATCTCCATTGGTATGGAATTAGAGAGGAATTTCCCGGCTCTGAGGAGATATCAGATGAAGATATCAATAGGAGAATACATTAATATACAGATAGGTTCCGATTAGTGCCAACATAACTCACTCACACCATCCCCACCTCCAGCCCTGAAATGATCATATGCATTTAACACTCTTTTTGAGGTTATATTTATGTTTTTAAAAAATGACTCCTTGGTTCTAATCCAATGGAAAAATGCGGTCAAATTCTAACAATGTGATCTTAATAGGAGAATGTGTTGTTCGCACTAATAGGGCCCTTGCTGAATTCCTAATAAAATACTTGCTTTTACTCAGTGACAAGAAAGGCAAATGGCTCTATAGCTATAGTCCTTCTCTGGGGAAGGTTCCCTGTCCCAGGTGCCTATATAGTAGCCTAAGGCAATAGTTTTAAGTAAGCTATATAAATTCAATCCTATTCAATTCAATGAGTATTCATTAAGTCAGAATGGTGAAGTGGAAAAAATAAGAGACTAGGAATCTGGGAGACCTGGGTTCATATGATAGTTCTGTTCCTTCTGATCTTATTATGACTATGACTTTGGGCAAGTTATTCAACTTCCTGTACCTCAGTTTCCCTATCTGTAAAATGAGGCAGTTGGACTGTTTATCTCTAAATCCCCTCCAGATCTTGATTGTATGACCTATGACTGACTACAATGTGTCCAGGATGGCATCCAGTATTATAGGAGATAGAATGAATTTATTCCCTAAAGCTAATTTGGGGGTGCCACAGTTCATAAGATACTCTTTTCCACCTTCTCCTAGACTATATTCTCTTCTAATAACTTTTTAGTAGAATCTCTGGGGTTCTCTAAGCATACCATCATATCATCAGCAAAGAGTGATAATTTGGTTTTCTCATTGCCTATTCTTATTCCTTTAATCTCTTTCTCAGCTCTTATTGCCAAAGCTAGCATCTCTAATACAATATTAAATAGTAACAGTGATAGTGGGCAACCTTGTTTCACTCCTGATCTTATTGGGAATGGTTGCAGTTTGTCCCCATAACATATGGTGCTTACTAATGTTTTTAAAGAGATGCTACTGATTATTTTAAGGAAAAGTCCACTTATTCCTATACTCTCAAGTGTTTTTAATAGGAATGGATGTTGGATTTTATCAAATGCTTTTTCTGAATTTATTGAGATTATCATATAGTTTTTGTTAATGTGGTTATTAACATGGCCAATTATACTAATAGTTTTCCTAATATTGAACCAGTCCTGCATTCCTGGTATAAATCCTATAAATCCTGGGGATGGTTTTCTGTAGTCTTTTTGCTAATATCTTATTTAAGATTTTAGCATCAATATTCATTAGGGAGATTGGTCTATAATTTTCTTTCTTTGTTTTCAACCTACCTGGTTTAGGTATCAGTACCATGTCTGTGTCATAAAAGGAATTTGGTAGGACTCCTTCATTCCCTATTTTTTCAAATAGTTTATAAAGCATTGGGGCTAATTGTTCTTTAAATGTTTGGTAGAATTCACATGTAAATCCATCTGGTCCTGGGGATTTTTTCTTAGGGAGTTGGTTAATAGCTTGTTCTACTTCTTTTTCTAAAATAGGACTGTTTAGGATATTTACTTCTTCTTCTGTTAATCTGGGCAAGCTATATTTTTGAAGGTATTCTTCCATTTCATTTAAGTTGTCAAATTTATTGGCATAAAATTGGGTGAAGTAACTCCTATTATTGCTCTGATTTCCTCTTCATTAGTGGCGAGTTCTCCCTTTTCATTTTTAAGACTAACAATTTGATTTTCCTCTTTCTTTTTTCTAATCAGATTTACCAAAGGCTTATCAATTTTATTGGTTTTTTCATAAAACCAACTCTTAGTTTTATTTATTAATTTCTCCTTTTAATTTTAGAATTTCAAGTTTAGTAATTGTTTGGGTGGGGGTTTTTAATTTGGTCTTTTTCTAGCTTTTTTCTAGCTTTTATTGCAAGCCCAATTCATTGATCTTCTCTTTCTCTATTTTATTTAAATAAGCCTTTGTAAGGATATAAAATTTTCCCTTATTACTGCGTTGGCTGCATCCCACAAATTTTGATATGATTAGATTATATTCTCTTAACATGAGTCTATTTTATGTACCAAATATGAACTCCTTGCTCTTGTCAGTCAGTCAGTGGAAGACAATGTCCATAGGAAATAACTTGAGCTCTTCAATGGATACATGACATTGTCATTGTAGACATTCTTTCCACCATAGAGAGGTTTGCAACCTCTCTATCCTTTTTCATCTTGTTTTTTCTTTCTATATATCTTTATAAGAGAACAAGTCCACCTTCATTAAAACCACCAATAGCAATATATTGCTGTATATTATATGTATATTAATGAAACACTGGAAATATACACTTATCATTGTTCATTCTGGTTCCATAGTCAGCCCATTTCCTTATCTAATTTTCATTGTCTTTAATACTACTACTTGTCACATATAAAAATCATTGTGGATAATATACAATGGCCTATTCATACCACCATGAACTGTTCCACTATCATTTGGGTTATCTTGTTATGGGCTAGAACTCTGAACTTGAAACAAAGGATTCTCACAAGGTACTTACAAGGTATAAGTCAGTAGAATTGTTAGAGACAGTAGTTATTTAAATTAGCATGGTTCAGTATGATTGATTTAATCCTACAAGGAGATGTTATGGGCCAGAACTTGAAACAAGGTACTAAGTGGAATTGAGGAGACAATGGTTAAATCTAGTTTAGCACTGATTTAATCCTACAACAAATAACAGTTTCCTAGTGATATAATGATTGATTTGTACTCAATGCGGAGCATATGAGCTAGAAGCCTCAGCCAGGGAGATTCAGAGACATTCAGAGGGAAGGCAAAGGACTGGTGGCAGGAACTTAAGCTCTCAGAACCAAGGAGAGAAATTCAATTCGATCTTTGATCTTCCTGATAGCTGGCCTGGACTCCTGCACTTCCCCCACTAAGACTAAGGCTGGTCTGAAAGGCTCGCCAGAAAGCTGCCCAGCCCCAAGAAGGAGATAGTAAAGGATCTGGACTATAAGAAAGTTAACTGGGCCCCAGGAAAGAGACAAGACTTTGAAAGAGATAATGAAGGATTTGAACTTTAACACTTGGCTGCACTTGTGGTGATTAGAAGGCTGCCTCCAGAGACCCCAAGATAACCTCAACAGAGAACATTACATTTTAGAGAGAATATTATTACATTATCTGAACTTGTGATTTCTTTTAATGTCATAATGTTCTGTACCTTGTCATATAGCATCACCACAACAACACTAGTTTAAAAACATATGACACCAGCAAACATTTCCAAGTGCAAAGCATCTTGTTTGGTATTGTTGGTGTACATAGGAACAGCAGAGACCCCCTTAACTTGTTGATCATAAGAAATCCATTAAGACAATAGCAGTTAACAGCTCATCTATATTTCACATTAAACAGAACTAGTCATAGCAAAGTGGTTATTATTGTTTATTGTATTTTAAATCAGCATCTAGAAGACAACAACAAAAACAACAACAACAACAACAACAACAACAAATACCTAGGCATAAAGTCAGGAGAATTGGTTGCTAATCTCAATTCTGCTAGTTAATCTTGAATATTGTATCTTGGCCAAGTGACTTTTCCAGTTGGGCCCATTTCCTCATCAGAAATGAATGTTTTCAGTTTAAATGCTCTCTAGGATTCTTAGTTGTTTGGTACAGATGTGTTTATATTTAGCCCATGTAGTGACAGGAATAAGGAGCATCTTATGGTCATTTCTAGCTGCCAAATTTTAGGAAGGATGTTGATAAATTAGAGAGTGTATACGAGAGGACACCTGGGATAGTAAAGGATCTCCAGTTTATACCATGAAAACTGGTTAAAGAAAGTGGAGCTGTTTAGGCTAGAGAAGAGAATACCTGCAAGGGAACGTGATAGCTATTCTCAAGTATTTGAAAGTCTGTCAAATGGAAGAGGGATTAGCATTGGTCTGCTTGGCGCCAGAGGGCAGGATTAGGAACAATGGATAGAAGTTTGCAAAAAGGGAAATTTAGGCTTAATGAAAGGAAAGAGTTCCTTAAATTAGAGCCACCCCAAAGCAGAATGGGATGAATGCCTCTCAAGGTCTTTAAGCAAAGGCTGAGTGGCCATTTTTCAGGTATGCTCTAGGAGAACATCTTTTTTCAAGTATCAGTTGGACTAGTTGACCAAGGAGAAAACTTTCCAATTCTGGGATTCTGTGATTTAGGAACAAGATTGGAGGGATAATAGAAATAAATATGGGTTTTCATTCAAACCATTATAAATATAATATCATAATATACACATATGTTTTGTGTATATGATATGATATGCATTTGGTATGCTTATTTTTATGTGTGTATGTATCCCATATAAACAAAAGCTTTTGGAGAGGGGAGTCCTCAAAAATTTTTTAAAGTGTAAGAGAGTCCTGAGTCCAAAATGCTTGAGAACCACTGACATAGGCCAACCCCCTCATTTTACAAAAAAACTAAGACCCAGAGAGGTTAATGGATTTTTCTCAAGATAAAAAATAGAACTAGCATTTGAACCAGATTCTCTGACTCTCAATTTAGTACTCCCATCACTAAGCATTCTGTCACTCAACTTGCCACATGTGGGGAATTGGCAAACCCAGCTGCCATGATACTTCTCCTTCAGGCCTCAATAATTCCTTCATATTAGTTCAGGAACTTCTCCCTAGAAAAGGGATGCCATTTCCTTTTTTCTCAGCTCACATAAGAAAGCATTTAGCTTTATACACACAACCAAAAATTCAAGGGAAATGACACATTTTGGAGGTTAAGCTGAATGTAATCAAGATGAATAGTGAATTCTTTAGTGTGAAACATTCCTTTTATGAATAAACTAAATATGTTTAATATTAAAGGCAATGGTGCAGGTGATTGAATAGTTTGCTATTACTGCATCTGAAATATCATTGAGTAGTTAGAATGATGTTATATTGATATCACATCAGGGGGATACAGAAACCATAGAGAGTACAGACTTGAATCTGTATGTTTAAAAGGGGCAGAAGGAAGGCTGCTGAAGAATGGCCCATTATCCAACTATATTCTAAGCATGTATGTGAAAGAAAACTTTTCCAGATAAATCCAATCTATCCCAGTGAATATGATGTAAGTCAATCAAAACGAGGAAATGACAGATATGTCCATGTTTTGTTTCTATTGAGATCATGAAAGACCTCATTTAATACCATCTGCCCATACAAACCATTTTGACTAATTTAATCAGTCAAATTGTTGTGTGAGTATTAAAGAACTCAAGTTTTCCTAGGAAGTCTCTATTCACAATATCATAAGCATATGCTGAGTCTCAGTTCCCTCATCTGTAAATAGGGGATGATAATATCAGTCACTGTATTCAGAGGGTTGTTAAGAGGACCAAATGAGAAGATGTATGTGAAAGGGTCTATAAGCTAGAAAGTCCTATGAAATCATGAGAAAATAAATCTTAGATTTGTCAAGGATGTTAGAGGCCATGCAAATGAAAAAACTGAAGTTCAGAAAAGCTAAGTGATGCATCCAAATCACACAGGTAATCACTGACTAAATTCTTTTCACTGAACCATGTGAATTCTGTAACAAGAATAATAATAATAATATAATTATCACCTTCACATTGTGACTTACCCCATCACAATTATGCTGTATCATGGATTGGTATAAGAAATTAAATGGGAATTTTGGTAAGTTTTGTGGAGCCACAGATAACACATGAAGGCCAGCAGATGACACAGAAAAAATTTTAGAAATTCAGAAATGCATAAAATATATGTGTAGCATTATGCAACAGCAATCCAAATTTTGCAATAAGGTACTGTAAATATTCCATAAAAAATAAAAAATTCAAACTTCTTCTCTAATACAAAGGGAAAACCATAGTATTTTATGCTTATTGTGAGAATACACAGCCTCCTAGTCCCAGCAATGTGAAGGATAACTTTAGTGGTTGATATTTATATAAGATCTTAATGAAGTAAGAAGAACATAATGCAAATATATTATCCACACAAATATTCATATCTAACTACATGATCTTTCACAAATCACAATCTCTTTGACTCTCAGTTTTCTTATCTATATAAAGGGGATGACAGTTTCTATTCTGCCTACACTGCAGAACTAGTCTGAGAATCAGAATAAGAGAATTTCTGTTAAATTTCCTTAAAGTATTAAGAAGCTGTCCAAATGTCAACAATCATTACTAAACATGATTCATGTAAAAAGATCATCTGGGAGATAAAAGACCATTAAAAAAAATGTGGGCTTGTCTAAAGCTGGTATGAAGCCTCCTACAATCTTCTCACCGCAATTCCAGTCTTTGACCATCTCCACCCATTAGAAGCAAGGATACCATCCATCTCTCTCCATCCCCTCATAATAGGTTTCCTTCCTTCCATGATATTCTTACTAACTTTCCATTATGGCCCCAGTGGGCTATTCGCTTTCCTTTAATTTCCTCCCTTTCTATCACTCCTTTACCTATGACTTTTAACCCTAAAAATATAAGCTCTTTGGGGACAGGAACTATTTTGTTTACCTAGTGTTTGTATTCCTAGCACTCAGCACAGTATCTGGAATATAGTAAGAGCTTAAAAATACTGCCTATATCTATGTATCTATAATTGCATATATCATCTCTCTATGTATCTATCTGGTACAGTAAATGGAACACTGGCTTTGGAGTCAAAGGGTCAGATTCAAATCCAGATGACACCTTTATGATTTTGTACAAGTAATTTAACTTCCCTCATAGTTTCCTTATCTGTTAAATGTGGAGCTTGAACTAAACAGCCTAAATTCCCTTTTATAATTGTAATCTTATATGAGTGAGGGATGAAATAGACACTTGAGTGATGTAAAGACAAAGGCACTGATAATTTTTAAAATGTATGGCCTGAGTCTTGTACAAATACGAAATGTTAAAATAAGGAGAGGAAGGTTTCCTGCTTATTGGATAGATCTTTCATGAAGGTCTTAAGGAAAGACATGGACAAGAACCAAAATAGAAAATATGTGGATGAATTGAGCTCTACATTGGTAGAAGGAATAAGCTTATGATAACCTCATGAATATATGACTGAAGTCCTATAGACATGCTGCTTTTATAGTGCTTTATTATTACATATTTAAAGATAATTGCTCTCTTGCTTAAGATGTTGCCATTTTCATCACTTCCGTGACAACTGATTGTGACAAACTCATTTCCCTTTCCAAGAAATCTGTAAAGCTAGCAGCACAGACCAGAAAGATACAAGACATTGGACAAATCTGTTATCTGTTAACTACACTTATAAAGAAGAAAAGTGCTAGAAATAATCTTTGGTGATAGATGACCCCCAAATTATTTCTGTTTGCTTTGGGAAATAATAATATTATTTTCCAATAAATTTGTCTTTGGTTACTGATATACAAATATGATTGCATTCCTTGAACTTATCAAGTTAAGTCTTTACTGATCAGACATTAGCTTGTTACTGTTCGTGAGCCTTCAACATAGATCATTGAAATGTTCACTTTGAATACTCCTTTAATAATCATAAATAATAGCCAATAAATTCTAAGTTTTCAGGAACACAAATGAAATTAATTTCTTTGTGAGTGTTTTGTAAAGCCTAGTCCAACCACTGATATGTCTTCCAATTTAATTTGCAAACGACTGGATTACAAAAATCAGTTCTTCATTGGATTTTCATACAAGCCTTTTTGAGGGCAGGGACCATGCAGTATATATTGTTCATATCCCTATAAGATCACATAGAGGCCTGAGGTCACAGTAAAATTTACCTGACTCACTGAGGCAACAGAATTTGGAACTTGAGAGTAAAGGGATGATAGAATCAACAGTTCAGTATTTTCCCAGCCCCTTCACCTTATTTTTTTTTCAGGGAAAAGGGAAAATGAACAGCCCATGATTCACAAAAACAATCAATGCTAAGAGGAAAAAATATGTATTGCTTACTTATCTCTTCCATCCTAATGCTAATTTCCCAAAGTATAATATTAGATTTTAGTATATCTATTTTAAGAGAATTCTTTTAACTCAAAGTTTAAAAATATAATTAATCTAGACATGGATATCTGCTGAGTGTATTTGTTAGAATGATAATTTTAGAAATTTAGAAGGAGATGTAAGAGCTAGGTAAAATATGTCATAAACCATCATGCTGCTGTTCTGGAAGCATTCAGAAATGGTTCTGGGTAGGACATTTAAGAAGTAGAAAGTTCAGAGCAGCTAGAGCAGTGATAGAGTGCTGGTCCTGAAGTCAGGATCTACTTCAGATCCACATGGCCAATTGTCTTTTCTTTTAGCATAAGTATACACCTGCCCATTCACTCAACATTTCCTCATCCCCAGGCTCCCAAATTCCTTCTTCCTTTTGTCAGTCTGAGTTCAAATTTGAACTTAATACTTCTTAGCTGTGTGACCCTGGGCAAGTCACTTAACCCAAGTTGCTTCAGCAAAAAAAAAAAACAAAAAAAAACAAAAAACAAAAAACAAAAAAAAAAAACAAAATAAAAACAAAACAAAACAAAAAAGAATAGAAAGTACGATTATTGATTCCAAATAAATAATTAGTCTGGCCACAGCCTTGTTGCCTTTAGATGAATTCGGTTGCTTGTAGAATGATGGTTAGGCCCAGATATGACCCTAAGACACAGGAAGGGAATAGCTACGAAAACTGGGGTTTCCTACATTTCTCCCATGTGTACGTATTTCCCAATATGTTGACCAGTGAAGAGGCAGCCAGGGAGCAATTTTTTGCTTCCCTAGCTCAAGTGCCTTGTGTCCTAAGAGAACACTTACTACCTCTTTGGTCAGTCAGTTTTCTAGTAAGGGCATTCTGGAAACAAGGCCTTAAGATTCAGAGATTCATAAGCAACTAGGAAGTACAATGAATAGAGATCATAAGAGTCCAAGTTGGAATCCTGCCTCAGACATTTAGGAGTTATGTGATCCTGGACAAAGCCCTTAAAAGTTCTCTCTTTGGCATCTATAAAATGGTGATAATAATAAAACATACTTCATAGTATTGTGGTGAGGATCATATGAAATAACATATATTAAATACTTTGTAAAATTTAAATCATTATATAAATACTACCCATGTTATCTTAAGGCTGAATTTTGGATACTATGACTATTCTGAGATTCTGTCTCGCTATCCTAAGAGTGTTTGAGAACTTCAAATATAGCATTTAAATTTAAAATTGATGATGACTGGTGATTTAAATAAATTATCACACTCGTGTTATTATAATAAACTCTAAACTGTTTTCCTTGACTCTCCTATTTCTGTTCTCCAAGTTCATTCGATCAACCTGCCCATGATCTCTGGATTTTTTTTTTTTTTTTTTTTTGCTAAGGCAATTGGGCTAAATGACTTGTCCAGGGTCACACAGCTAGAAAGTGTTAAGTGTCTGATTGAACTCAGGTCCTTCTGCCTTCAAATATGGTGCTCTATCCACTGTGCCACCTACTACCTCTGGATTGATCTTTTTAAATGCTCTTTTCATTAGGACATTGGCTCAATTAATACTTTTAAATATCTCTTCTATTCTTACCCACAAGACAAAATCTAAATGTCTTATCTTGGTATTCAAGGTCCTAATTCACACTTCTGTGTGAACTCTACTTCAGATCCACATGACCAATTGTCTTTTCTTTTAGCATAAGTATACACCTGCCCATTCACTCAACATTTCCTCATCCCCAGGCTCCCAAATTCCTTCCTCCTTTTGTCAGTCTGAATTCTACCACCCTTCAAAGCTCAATCCAAGTCCTATCTCTTTAACAAGGGTCTTAAATAATTTTCTCAGCATCTAATATGAGAGATTAAACACTAATGTGTTTATCTCTCCATCTCTGTTTAACCTTTGAATTCTTTGAATCAATATCTATAATCAGTCAAGCACAGGTTCACAGCGCTGAAACCAGAAGGTTCCAAAGAAGCCATATAGTCTAAAGTCTCTTACAATTGAAAAATCTAAGACTAAGAGAAGTCACACAAGGAAAAAACATGAGGATAGAATTTGAACACAGTTCCTCTGATCCAGAACCTGTGCTTTCATTATTGTAAT